>NC_132994.1:24319314-25813481 GCF_048564905.1 Vicugna pacos | reverse complement strand
CAAGTATGATGACAAGTAGTAAAATTGAATAGCAAGCAACAGCTAATCTTTACAAAAAGCACAACAGATTTATTATCTTGGTTTCATTTATCAGTAAGTCAACTTAGAAAGGTTAGTTAATAAATGCTAACCATACAGCTACAGAGCAGTGGGTGCAGGATTTTCAATTCACAGACATCTATCACCAAAATTCTCTTATTCTTTCTTATACACCAGTGGTTTGTAGACCTTTATACACATCAGAAGTCTCAGGAGGGTTTGGGGAAACACACATTGTAGGCTCCCCGTGCCGACGCTTCTGATTCAGGAGGTCTTAGTTGGTGCCTAAGAATTTCCATTTCCGAAAAGTTCCCACATGATGTTTCTGCTGGTTCAGAAACAGCACTTTGAGAACTAGTATTCTATATTCTGGTGCCTCTCAGACAGAGACAGAAGGAGAAGAGGAAGCAGTCTCACTTCATCACTACCTCAGAGGCAGGCAACTGGTCATTAAAAATCAATCTCAAGAGACACACTGCCTTAATTTGGGTCCTGGGTCCACTACTAACAACATGTGTGTCCTCCTCCTTCATACAAATAGGAACCGTTCTGCTCTCCTAAGGTGGTTGTGAGACCTAAACAGTTGATATGCATAAGATACTTAGAACTGGGCCTGGTATATAGTCTATACTCAATAAGTGATAACTATTAATACCACAACTCACCAAACTGTTTACAATTCCTGAGTGCTAAATATTTTAAAAGACATATTGATTTATACAGTTGTCATTTTCTGACAAAAGAAATACACAAATGAATTGACAGAGACGAAAATTTCTGAATATAAATAAAGAAAAAAAATCTATTGTATGATTTCTTGTGTAACAGTGGCTAAAATTTTCAAGCTAAGTTTTTAAAGACACAGACCATATTTCAAATAGATGATTCTCGTATTGATCTTCCATAAATCCTGATAGCATAACGTAACAGTAAACCATAAATCAGTGAAAAGATTTCTGACGTGAGTTGGGATAATAGGTCCGAGGCACTTTGTTTTAGGATGATTTAGCTTCTATAAGGTTTAAATTCAAAAAGTTCAGATGGATAGAGAGTACGCATATCTATTAAACTCTTTGTCTTAAATATTAGGTGTTATTTGTCATACAGACTTGTCTAAAGGTGCTGGATCATAGTTGATTCATCATTGACTCTTCTAACAATGAAAGCTTTGGCGAAAATTTGAGTAATATGAGAAATCCAGGGTTCAAATATACCACTCTGTTTAACAAATTTACGAACCAAATTCTTTTTCACAGAGACAATGTGTCAATTCACTTCATGTGTGTGAGTGGCATGGACCATTTAATATACAATCAGGTAAATACAAAGAGATAAAGAGAATATGAGAGAGAAAAAGAGAGCAAGAGTAAAGAAGAGGGATTTTCTCTATGGAAAAGCACTCAGATTTTTCAACTAGAGGAAAGCCCAGATATAATGATGAAGAAGAATATCAGCAAGAGAAAGCAATAACAAATTAATCTGGTATACATACATATACATATACATATATATATATATAGAGAGAGAGAGAGAGAGAGAGGAGAGAGAGAGAGAATGTTTTGCATTATTAACATTAAAACACAACCAGGCTGTTTTTTGAGGCAGCCAGTAGTGATGAAGATAGAATTTTGTTGCTAAAGAGAACTGTTATTTTTACTTTGGAAAAAGTTCAGAAGGGCCTTCTTCTCCAGTGACAGATCAAATTTTCATAGTTCCACTATCTACAAAGGCAAACCTACTTTTACTACATTTCTGAAAGTCTCCAGTCTCTATGGAGGGTCCTCCCAAGGTCATCTCTATAGTAATTCAGAATCCTAATGCATTTTATCACTCAAAAAAGAATTAAAATTAATGTTAATCTAACAAATCTTTCAAAACCTATAAATAAGAACTTTAAACTCTATGGAAGTGTACAGATCCATGAAACTTAATGTAGCTTCTACTTTTATAGAATATAAGGTCTAGAAGTACTGTTCTTCCTATGGCTTAGACCACTACCAAACCGTTCTCAAGGAAGGGAGTAAATTACAAATTACTAACTTGGTCCTGTGAGAAAAACTTGGGTCACTTTTATATTATAATACTTTAATGTTTGTGCTGTCTCTTATAGACGTCATGTTTACCAGTATTTACAGTATCTGAAACTCTGCAATGTCCCAGGAGAAGGAATGGAAGTTCTGAGGCTTTTATATGCTTCCTGTTGCTAAGGTAACTACATCCTTGATATCCATGTGTTCAACATGTCACTCTCATTTTGTGTCTTGCTCTCAGAGAGCCAGCACTGGTGCATGGCATCAAAGAAACACAAGAAATAAAAACAAGAAAAAAGACATATAGAACTGTTTCCTTAAGATTTCTTTTAAAACTAATAAACTCTCCCAAGTTAATACTGAAATTCTTACACTCCTAAATTGAGTTAATAGAGATTTAATGAGAAATTAAGAACTAGTAGACAGTATATGAGTCTTCTATAGATAAGATTATTAAATACTGACAAACATACAAAAAAAACAAGTTTATAAATGATCAACTGTAGAATAGTACTTACACATGTACCAAAGGAAAGGAATATTTAATCAGTGTGTGAACTATTCAAAAAACTCAATAAACTATTATAAAATTTCATTTTAACTTTAAGTGTACCCACCACAAAGGCCTAAATATCAGTCAGTTCAATCATCAACACTTTGATCAACATAAAATATGTTTAAGAGAAAGGCAATTTATTTTTATGTGCTAAATATGAAATGATCTATTAATACTTAAACACCACTTAAAGCAGAACTGTTTCTACATTCAGGTCCCTTTTAGAAATGAAATATATTTAGGTTTATATCAACAAAAAGGGCATAATTTAGCACTTTTTAAATCATCATGTATATATACTTAGAGATAACTTCATAATTCTCCAACTAAATTTTAAGCAAATAACCTTGCGCACCTCTGTTATATAAATTGATGGCATAGCATATACTGCAAGAGATTACTAAAGATAATTGATCAAGAAACACTGGTTTTTTCCCCCTTGAATGTTAGTCTAGCCCTGCCTTTGTCATTCCTGTTTTTAATTTTTAGGTTTCAACAATAAAATAAAATTTTAAATGGTTTATCTCTGTCTCTATGCAGAAATACAGCAACTTCTTTTCATGTAGCATAATCTTCAGTACACAGCACGCACAGTGACTTAGCTTCCATCCTTTTCTTCTTTTATAAGTTCCTGTCTCCCCAACAACCCATCAGCACCTGATAACTCCTTCCAGTCACTGCCTACACAGATTGAGCCAAAGCTTAAATTGCTGAATATGAAGTACAGAAAGGGCTTCAGTGTCACCCATCAATGTTAATATATGGACAAATGGTCAAAAAGTGAATTACATTATAGAGGACACTTTGTAATACAATATAAATATTGTATCATCATTTCAGCACCTAGGTCAGCTACTGCTGAGTTTAATGTTACATTTTTTCTTTTAAAAAAAAGGTTATTGAAAAGCTCGTGACATAAAAGTTTTAATCAAAATGTTTAGTATTAGAATAAAAGTATTTTTTAAAAAGACCTAATTGTTACCAACACGCGCTGGGCCTACTGAACAGCATAGACAAAAGTGTACATTATTTCCGACTGAGTAGAAAATACCGATATGATTTGGTTTTCATCATGCATAGATAACATCTGTTTTTGTAGTCAGAGAGCATTAACAGCTACTGTTTTGGAACATGAAAAGTAGATGAGTTGATGAGTTTTCTTTTTTATTTTTTACCTTTTTTTAAAATTTTTTTTTTACTTTTTTTATTGAGTTTTAGTCATTTTACAATGTTGTGTCAAATTCCAGTGTAAAGCACAATTTTTCAGTTATACATGAACATACATATAATCATTGTCACATTTTTTTTTGCTGTGAGCTACCATAAGTTCTGATGAAAATTAATTTTTTTATGGAGCAAGGTGAATTCATTAATCTGTATAATAATACCAACAATAATTGAGACAGTTTTATGAACCTACAGTAGTACTAGAAAAAAGAATCAGAAACAATTTCACTCTTACAAAATAACTGACTATTTAGTGTTATTAAAGTTATCAATTTAAGTAATTAATCTGTACAGTGTTCTGTTCTACATAAAGAGATATAAAGAATTTGAAAAGCAATCCCTATCCTCAAAAAGAGACAGATATATTCCTAAATCACTGCAGCCCATGGTATAATGCCATAGCAGTTGTCTGCACTATGTGCTATGTTAGAGCAAATGTGGGAGTGGCCAATTCTACATGTGGGGCAAAAATTGTGAGAACAAATACAACAAACATCTGAGGCTGCTGGGATGGCCAGTAAAATCTTACAGACTGAGCCAGACTGACTCAAAATATAAGAGTTTTTGAACAAAAGTAATATATTTTCTTTATAAACTTTAAAAAATAATTTTATTCTGGTATAGATAACTGGTAAAGAAAATTCTACGAAGAATTGGAGGTACATTAATTGCTTTTGTGCTTTTATGCTTCTCACCAGGGTGGTTCAATTTCACATTATTCAAGTAAAAGCCTCGTTAAAAATCAATGAAGAGGATGCTTCTTTATTTGGCCAAAATTGAAGAAAAGAGACCTGATTACCTTCCTGACTGAAAGGACCAAAAAACTGGACAAAATGTAAAGGTTTTGAAGACACTGTCCATCAAGTAATGAAGGACAGTGATCCCTGATGGACAGAAAACAAAGGAGGCACATGCTATGGTTACTTTCAATTTAAAGCCTTGAAAGTTTCTAGCTAGTAATACAGGAAGGAGGAACTCAGATGGAAGCCCGAAGAATCTCTGATGTGAATCGCAGAGTTGGGAGTCTGGAGAGAACAAGAGAGCTAGAGATTGTAGGAAAGAGTACAAAGGATGGAGAGATGCATTTGAAGAGAATACGAGAGATCTGTAGAGGGTCCTTTGGGAATATTTAGCTGAGTACTGATAAGGGCATAAGTATGAGGAAAATACCCAAGAGTGGGGAAAGAATCATCCTAAAGGATTAGAAGGAACAATACTTGTGATCATTCAAGACCAGAAGTGTACCTGTTCCCACCAGTCAGACTGGAAAAGTTCCATCCTACATGGGCCATTGGATAGAGTTGTGAGGGTTTTGTCTACGCTAATCTAACTCTAGATTAACAGCTGCTCTGGTTTCACCTAACAAAACCTAACAAACGAACAACAACAGCAAAAACCTAAATCAAACCATTTCTAATGCTTAACTAAATCCTAGAACAAAGCACAAAAGTATTTATAAAATGCAAAAAATTCAGCACACAACAACATAAATTGTATCATTTATAATCAGGAAAACATGAAAAGGAAAAAAAAAATCAACCAGTTAAAACCAATGCAGTATTGTTAGAAACAGCAAACAAAGTTATCAAAATAACCATTACAAGTTTATTCCATATGGTTAAAAAGTAGAAAAATAGAGGATGTATAAGATATCCAAATCAAACTTCTAGATATGAAAACTATAATGTCTGAAATGAAAAATACACTAGATGAGACTACTTGTGGATTACATATCACAGAAGAAAAGAAAAAATTAGTGACCTTGAAAACATAGTAAAAGAAAATATCCAAAACAAAAGACACAGCAAAATAATTTTAAAATAAACACAGATGAATGATTTTTTTTTAGAATATCATAGCTCAGTGGTTCTTAGTATATTCACAGAGATGTGTACTAAAAATCATTACATTGTATACTTTATTGAATTCTTTGGCATGTGATTTATAACTTGATAGAGCTGTTTAAAAAATACGAGCCGTGAGCAACTTCAAAGGACCTAATGCACATATACATGTATGGAGTCCCCAACAGAGAGGTGGGGGAGGAGGACAGAAAAGAGATTTGTAGAATAATGAACAAAATTTTTCCAAAAGTTACGAAAAGTTTAAACATAGAGATCCAATAAGCTCTATAAATTGCAAGAATAAGAAAAAATGAAATTAAGGCATATCATAATCAGATTGCTCAAAATGAGAGATTAGAGAAAATCTTAGAAGCAGCCAGAGTAAAAATACATGTTTGAGACACAGGGAGAAGAATAAGAGCAGATTTCTCATTAAAAATAATGTAAGAATGAAGGCAGTAGAGTAACACTTTTAAAATAGTGGAAAAACTTTCATTTAGAATCAAGAATTAGTTTTTCAATTTCATTCCTCTATTTCAAGTTGTTTTAGTTACCCTAGAGTATGTGCATTTTCACATGAGTTTTAGAAATAGCTTGTCAGTTTCTGCAAAGAAGCCTGTTCGTATTTTGATTGGGATTGTATTGAATCTATAAGTCAGTTAGTAGAAAAGTGACATCTTAATAATATTAAATCTCCCGATTCATGTTTATGTTATATCTCTCTGTTATTTAGGGCTTCTTTGAACCTTGATTGATAATGATGTATCAGTCCTGGTTCATGGATTGCATCCAAAGTACCACACTTTTTTGGTAGTGGCAGAGGTTGGAGTGGGACGGGGGAAGGGGAGGTGGTAGGTGGCAAACTCTGTATTTTCCACTCAGTTTTGCTGTGAACTTAAAACTTCTCTAAAAAATGAAGTATATTAATAATTTTTTAAAAGAATGACTCACAATTTATCCTTTCCCACCCTCTCTCCCCCTGGTAACCGTAAGTTTGTTTTCTATGTCTGTGAGTCTGTTTCTGCTTTATAAGTAAGTTCATTTGTCTTTTTTTTTTTTTTAGATTCCACATATGAGTGATATCGTATGGTATTTTCCTTTCTCTTTCTGGCTTACTTCACTTAGAATGACATTCTCCAGGGCCATCCATGTTGCTGCAAATAGCATTATTTTATCATTTTTATGGCCGAGTAGTATTCCATTGTATAAATATACTACAACTTCTTTATCAAGTCATCTGTTGATGGACATTTAGGTTGCTTCTATGTCTTGGCTACTATAAATAGTGCTGCTATGGTGCAGGTGTCTGGATATATGCTCAGGAGTGGGATTGCTGGGTCACACGGTAAGTCTATTATTAATCTAAAAGAATTACTTTAAATCAACAGTCTAAACGTCTGTATTTAGAAATTAGGAAAAGACAAACTAAAACCAATGTAAGCAGTGGGAAGTAAATCATAAAAACTGAGCAGAAGTAAATTTAATAGAGAAGAGACAAACCAACTAAACCAAAAGTTGGTTGCTTGAAAAGACCAATAGAATTGGCAAAGTTTTAGCAAAATTGATCAATAAAAATAAAAGAGAAGACTCAAATTACTAAAATCAAGAATTACAGAGAAAACATAACTACCAATCTCAAGAAATACAACTGTTTATAAGGGAATAGTATGAAAACTATATACCACCAAATTAAATAACTTCTAAAATTGTTGGAAAAGAATCACCAGAAATTACTGAAAGGCACAAATTACTGAAATTCACTCAAGAAGAAACAGAAAATTTAAATAGGCCTATACCAAGCAAAGACAAAATTAGTAATTTTAAAACTTCACACTGGGGTCAGTTCAAGATGAAGACATCCTGAACTCACCTCTTTGCACGGACACCAAATTTACAACTATATGTGGAACAATTTCCTCCTAAAAAAAATAAATAAATAAATGGAAGAGAAATCGCTTTATATCTGGCAAAGGAGAGGAAAAAAACCACACTGAAGTGGGTAGGAAATGCTAAGACACAATCTCACCAGAAACTCCACCCCTAGTGCAGTGACCCACAATTGAGAGGGAACACAAACCCCAGAACTTCTTCCTGAGGATAAAAGTATTTGTGCTCCAAATCAGACACCCTAACTTTTGAGAACAGCAACAGATGAGTGCCCCAAAAATCTGGCTCTGATGACCAGTGGGGCTTACAGCCTATGTGGCAAACTGAGGAACATTCCTTAAAGGGCGCAGGTACAAACTCACCACCCGAGGGCCCAGCACAAAGCAGTCTTTTGAAAGGTGCCTGCACTTTATGTGAAAGAGACCAATTTCTAATTTTAAAACAATTGTCTAAGGGGGGCTGGATCCTGCTGGGATACTCTCCAGGGACAGAAGCTAGTGGGTGCCTCCTTCCTGCTCTCTCAATGCCTTAGTGCCTTTCTAAAGCCAGCAGATACCACCTTTTTATTTCCTTCTCCTGTGAGCGCCACATCTATGCTCCCGCTAGTAGGAACCATCTTCTGTGCTCTCTCTCTGTTTTGTTAAAGTCAGAAGGTGCCATCCTTTTTTTGTTTTTAACTTTTCTTTTTTTCTTTTTCTTTTTTATTCACTTTTGCTTTTCTTTCTGTTTTTCTTTTTTCATTTTCCTTTTTTTCATCCAATGCCATCATTGTATTGCCCCTCTGCCTTAGTCCAGCCAACGGGCAGCACCTTTGCAATCTCCCTCTGCCATGCTCCACAAAAGACCAATACCTCCCAGAGGGGAGCTTCTACACATGTCTGGTAACCCATTTTTTTGTGGCTGCCACTCAGGGGATGCCCCTTAATCACCTGGCTCTGGAGGCTAAGCAGACTTGTGTTCCTGGGTCCCATGCACTGTAACAGCTGGAGCGCTCATTCTTGGCTGATTGCTACCCCCAGGGCACTGCACAAGTAGCAGACTGAAACACATTCCAGTCTTTTTTGAGGAAGACACCTATGTACTTGTCCAGGAGCTCTGCCCTGAGGGGCAGGCTTTTGGTCTGGCAAACTTATAGAGGCCTCCAGAAGGTCTCTTAGATAACAGAGGCTGGTGAATTTATTCTTTTCACTCTCCCACCTCACAGCAGCTCACTAGTATCTTACAGAAAGAAGTTTATATCCTTCTCTAGTGTCCTGATTTTTGTGGCTGCTGAAAGGAGACACTTCTTCATCACCTGGCTCTGGTGGCCAGTAGGGCGTACACTCATGCATCCCACAGGACTATAATCAACAGTGAAAGAGTTCTTAGACAGCTACCACCCTCCTGGGCACAACAAAAGACAACAGTCCCAGGAGCTCAATCTTCCTGGAAAGAGGCTTATTAGCTTATCATCATAGCTGCAGCCTGAGGGGCAGGCCTCTAATTAAACACATATCTAATGACCGATTGTAAACCTTTCCTCAGACGTAGGATGCCGAGCACTAGCTACGCCCTCTCCCTCTGCCACAGTCCAGAGTGCTAGCATCTCTCAGAGGGGAGCTATTACATGTGTCTGGTACTCCAGTTTTTATATTTGAGTCCCTGGTATTTGCAGATGCCATCTAAGGGATAGTCCTTGATTGCCTGGCTGTGGTGGCCAGGGGCACTTGCATTTCTGGGTCCTGTGGGAGTGAAATAATCAGAGACAAATTTTGGCAGGCTGCCATTGCCAGGGCATTGCACAAACAGCAGACTGAAATACACCCCAGCCCTTCCATGGAAGAGGCCTACTTGCTACTTCTGAAGCTTCAGCCTTAGGGGCGGACTTCAGGTTTGGCACACAGCTAAAATCTGTAGAGGTGTTCTCAGGGAATACAAGCTAGGAACACCAAGTTTGTCCTCTTCCATGGTCTCACTATGGGTCACTGGAATCTCCCAGAAAAAAAGGTTGTACACTCAACTGTAGCCCTGATTTTTGTGACTACTGTCCAGGGAACACCTCCAGATTGCCTGAATCTAGGGGCCCGTGAGGCTTATGCATATGGTTCTGCATAATTATATATATTTGCATCCTCTAAAAGCTGTTGTCTGAGGGTCTGACCTCTAATCAGCCTGAATCTCGGTGCTGACTTAGATCCTCCCATTGTCTGGACTTGCCATACCCTCAACTACTAAGACTTATTTAAAACAAAACAGATTGGTTAGACAATCACAAAGGTTTGAGAGACAACCAAAAGTGAGAGTAAGGTTAAACAATATGATTCATCTCCTACACATGATCAACACCTCAAGACTGGAAGAAGGGGCTGTTTCATCTAATGCATAAAAAGCAACACACAAAGAAAAACGAAGAAACAGAGGAATGTGTTCCAAACAATAGAATAAGATAAAACTTCATAAAACGTTAATGAAAAAGAGATAAGCAATTTATAAAGAGTTAAAAGTAATGATCATAAAGATGCTAACCAAACCCGACAGAAGAGTGGATGAACAAAGTAAGAAATTCAAGGAAAACATAAAGGAGTTCCAAACAGAAGTCACAGAACTTAAAAGTACAATATCTGAACTGAAAGACACAATACAGGGGTAAAACATCAGACTAAATGAAGCAGAAAAAAAAAGGATCAGTGAACCCAAAGACAGGGCAGAGGAATTCACCCAATAGAGCAGCAAAAAGAAAATAAAATTTTAAAAAGTGACATTAGCTTAAGGGACTAATGTGGCAACATCAAGCTGACTAACATCTAAGAGTCCCAGAAGGAGACGAGAGAGAGAAAAAGACAGAAAACTTATTGAAAAAATAATAGCTGAAAATGTTCCTAACCTGGGGAAAAAGTAGACATTTTAGATCCAGGAAGCCTACTGGGTTCCAAATAAAAGGAACACAAAGAGACCTACATAAGACACACCATAATTAAAATGTTAACAGTTAAAACCAAAGAGTGACTCTTAAAAGCGTCAAGGGAAAACAAAGGAGCCTCCATAATACTATGAGCAGATATTTTAGAAGAAACTTTGCAAGCAATAAGGGAGTGGCAAAATGTATTCCAAGTGCTGAACGAAAAAAAAATTCCAACCAAGAACACGCCACCCAACAAAAATATCATTCAGATTGAAGGAAAGAGTTTTTCAGATAAGCGAAACTAAAGAAGTTCATCACTATTAAACCAGCCTTACAAGAAATGTGAAAGGGACTTCTTTAAGCTGAAAAGGTGTGCTAGTGAGTAACAAGAAAACATATAAAACTATAAATCTCATTGGTAAAGATAAATATATAGTAAAGTTATAAAGTTATATATGTATAAACTTATAAAGTTAGTATGAAGTTTGAAAGACAAAAGTAATACAAATAACTGTAAATACAATAATTCATTATATTTAGTTATGTAAGCCCCATTGTAACTGCCAAACAAAAATCTACAGTACATACACAAAAGACAATGAGAAAGAAATCTAAGCACACCACTAAAGAAAGTCATCAAACCACAAAGGAAGACAGAAAGAGAAGAAAGGAACAGATGAACAACAACAACAAAAAATCAAAATAATTAACAAAATGGCAATAAGTACCTACCTATCAATAATTACTTTATATAAAAACGGATTAAATTCTTCAATTAAAAAATACAGAGTGGCTGAATGGATCAAAAAAATCAAGACACCACAAGCAAAGGCAATAAAAGCAAAAATAAACAAATGGGAGTACATCAAGCTAAAAAGCTTCTGAACAGGAAAAGCATACCACCAACAAAGTGAAAAGCAACTTACTGAATGGGAGAAAATGTTTACAAATAATATATCTGATAAAGAGTTAATATACAAAAAGTATAAGAAACATATAATAGCAAAAAAAAAACTAATCAGATTGAAAAATGGGCAGAGAATCTGAACAGACAGTTTTCTAAAGAAGACATACAGATGGCTGACACGTATGTGAAAATATGCTCAACATCATTAATCATCAGGGAAATGCAACTCAAAACCAAAATGAAATATCATACCTAACACTTGTTAGAATGGATATTATTAAAAAGACAAGAAATAACAAGTGTTAGTGAGAATGTGGAGAAAAGGCAAACCTTGGGCACTACTGGTGGGAACGTAAATTGGCACAGCCACTATGGAAAACAGTATGTAGCTTTCTGAAAATTTTAAAAATATAATTACCATATGATCCAGATATTCCACTTCTCGGTATTTATCTGAATAAAATGAAAACACCAACTCAAAAAGATATATGCACCTTCATGCTCATTATAGCTTTATCTACAATAGCCAAGAAATGGAAACAACCTAAGTATCCATTGCTGGATGAATAGATAAAGAAGATGGGTTATATGTATAAAATGGATTTTTTTTTTCAGCCACAAAAAAGAGTGAAATCCTGCCATTTGTGACAACATAGAAGGAACTTGAAGGTATTATGCTAAGTGAAAGAAGTTATAGAGAGAAAGACAAATGCTGTATGATCTCAGTTATATGTGGAATTTTTAATAAATAAGTAGATAAATAACTCAAGCTAATAGAAACAGAGAATAGATTAGTAGTTACCAGAGGAGGTGGGTGGGCATGATGGGTAAAGGGAGCCACAAGGCACAAGCTTCCAGTTGTAAAATAAATGTCATGGGGATGTAATATACAGCATGGTGACTATAGTTAATACTATAGTGCACATTTGAAATTTGTTAAGAGAGTAAATCTTAAAAATTCTTATCACAGGCAAAAAAAAAAAATCTGTAACTATGAATGGTGACAGTGGTAAATAGACTTACTGTGGTGATTATTTTGTAGAATCTACAAATATGTAATCACTATGTTGTACTCTTGAACCTAATATAATGTTGTATCCAAACTATACATCAATAAAAATTTTTTAAATTTAAACTTCACACAAAAAAAATTACAAGCCTAGATAGCTTTACTGGTGAATTTTACCCAACATTCAAAGAAGAACTAATACAAAATCTTCATAAACTCCTCCAAAAACAGAAGAAGGTCTACTTCCCAACCATGTGTGAGGCCACTGTTATGATGATCCCAGAGCCAATGATTCACAAGAAGAAAACTACTAACTGATATTACTTTTTAATATAGATGCAAAACTCCTCAACAAAATACTACAAAATCAAACCCAGAAATATATAAAATGGATTATATGTCATGAACAAGTCCCAAGAATGCCAGGTTGATTTAACAACCAAAAAAATCAATTAATGTAATACACCATATTAATTTAAAAAAAGATTGTCTCAATAGACTTATAAAAAATCTGACAAAATCCAAAACCAGTTCATGACAAAAATAATCCTCAAATTAGAAACAGAAAGAAACTTTCTCAGCCTAATAAGTAGAGTCTGTAAAAACCATATGGCTAACCACTATACCTAACAGTAAAAGACTGAATGCTTTCCCTGAAGATAGAGAACAAATTAAAGATGTTTTATGCATAACTGCATATTTCTTCAAATTTGGAATATTATATATAACCTTTCAGATGCTTTGATATTTAAAACATATCATAATAGTAAATGGTCATCAAAAGCATAATTCTACTGGCTGTATAATATTCTATTAAATTAATGTACTGTAATGTATTTAAATAATCCCCATTGTTGGAAAATATGATTACTTTAAAATTTTCTCTTATAAATAATATTAGAAAAGTCGGCATACTAGATCAAATAATAGGAGAGCTTTTGAAGACTTGATTTATTTGCCAAAATCCTTCCACAATAAACTTGCACTAATTTATAATCCTACATGAATTTTGAGTTTTTTTTAAACTTTAACATTTTATTTAATTGATATTGAAGATATTTGCATTTTTATTGATTATTTATACTTCTGGTTTTTTAGATTATCTGTTTATAGTTTTAACAATCATGGAACTCTAATAAATGTTTTCCATTTTTCTGAACTATATACCAATTAAGATTCCCAGTCAGAGAAGAATTTGGCCAGAACTTTAACACGATATATGAATATCTAGTATGTATATGAATATTTAAATACAAAAATCTGTATACTTAAAAACACTGTATATTTTCATTATATAACTTACAATCAGATTATCTGAAGATGTTTAAGTAAAATAGGTTTAACTTATTTTGAAGTATTCCTAGGCACTCTCATCTTCTTTCATTCCCATCTAAATCCCTGTGAAAAGTAACTGAGTTCTAGCACTTTGCTGCCAGAAATGAGACCTTTCCAACAGAACAAAAGGGCTTCCCTGTAGATGTAACTTTCAGAAACAAGGACCTCACAAAGTACTGTCATTTAATTTGAATTTTCAGCACAATGTTAAGGGATTGTTTTTCTTCAATTGCCACCCACATGCCGTTGATCAAGAATCTTCTTTATTTTTGTGCCCCGCATGTTCTAAATTGTTGCTTTCACAGCTAAACCTGCTCTAAGCAAAGTACATTTAACTATCCAACTTCCAGAAGAAAAGGTTGCAGTATAAGTGATACAAAATGGAACAATACAGAATAATACTAATTAGTCAATGTAATTGAGGAAAATGACTCTAAATGACACATTTTTAAGAAAAGCTGGGGACTATGGTGATACATTCCATAGATATGGGTTAAGTTTAGTACTTTGTAAACTTGAACCACTTTACAAATATTGGAGAAAATGTTTTAATATCTAATTTACATTTTTCTTTTTGCTATGTTAATTATATGAAATAATTAAAAACCATAATTTGTCTGATATCATTTAAATCTTCTATATATTTTAATTTCTTGGTAGTTTTTTTTCCCCTATCATGTATCATTCACTAAAAGCCTGAAGTACTCACATAAAAAAAGATGTTGCTTGAAGACTTGAGATGACTTCAAATATTTCTGCACTTCACAGTGAATTGCTCATTCACCTGAGTGTTTAACAGTGTCAATGCGCTCAACATTATCATATTTAATTGAATAGTTCAACAAGATAATATGCCAGGGCATACACCATCCTGTGAAATCATTCAATGCATTAGGCTAACAATAAATAAAGCAACACTTGAATGCAATACAGAGGACTTACAGGAAATTACACAAAAAAGGAGAAAAGAAAGGGAGACAAGAAAGAGGGACTTTTCAGAAGAAAAGGGAAGGTGGATGGATGACTGGGGAGAGATTTCTGAAGTCTGGTAACACCAATCCTTAAACCTCATTTTCTTGAATGGCACTAAGAGTAAATATAACTCATGAGAAGAAAAAAGAATATGTTTGAATTTTATGTACATGGCAAATGAGATGGTCGACAAGATTTTCCTGTAAATAATAACAATCATATGGTTTTTGGGGTCATATGAAAGAAGCCATAGATAATGCATACACAAATGAGAGTCACTGTGTTCCAGTAAAACTTCATATACCAAACAGGTATTTGGCCGAATTTGGCCCATGGCCTTGTATCACTGATGTCTGATTTAGACAGTAAAGCTAACTCACCCTTGAGCTTAGACGGCCTAAAATATCACGGATAATAGAGTCAGGCCTTTCATTTTACTAGGGATTCAATGACTCCTTTTTAGAGGTCAGTCCTTTTCTTCCATGGAGTGACCCAAAGCATATATGACATCAGCTCTATGCAATTGCTTTCTGCTTTACAATCAGTTCTTAATAATCTCAAGACCTTCATTCTTTAGGCATTTTGCATATCCTAATTACTGTCACTCCAAGATATCACTTAATGTTCAGTATAGCAAAAGAGCTCAATGGTGTCCCCCTTACCAACACAAATTTTACTTGTTCCCGGTACGCTGAATACCTCTTTATCAAGTAAAGTAAAAGAAAGTTCAAGTGCAAATGAAAGTTTCAAATAACACAAAGGTAACACAATGTATCAGTCTTTTTTATGCAAATAATCATATTCCATTATTAGATTTCCAAACATAATAAATATATTATAGAATGACATCAAGATTATCTTTCCCCATTCCAGTCATTCTATGGATATTGATGAAGGACAATATTTCTAATATTGTCAGACTTGCTAACTTTTACTGGATTATAAATCATAATCAAGGCATCTTTATGTGTTTGACTCCTGGGACCAAGATAGGTGCTTCTGCAGATTCTTTCCAAAGCTGCTGAAGGTTCGCAAAGACAGGAATCGAGGGATGAGGGCTTGCATTCCAGCTTTTTCACAGGCTAAATGTGTGATCTCAGACAGATTATTTAATATCTCTGAATTTCATTTTCCAGAAATGTAAGATGATGACAATAATGCCTAATACAGATGGCTGTTGTGAGGATTAAGTAAGAAAAACCAGAGTTCAATATATGTTAATTCCATTTCCTTCTTTCCCTATCCTAAATGGATGCTTCTGAGGGTGCAGAAACATCAGAAATCCTTTTTATCAAAGGACAACTGATTGAGAAAAAAAAGTCATTGAGGACAAAATCATTGAAAAGAAAAAACAAATTTTTACTGTAATTAAGAAGGGGTCAATGGCCCAATTGGGGCTTTACTTTCAAAAATGTGATTAAATATATGGGTATAACTTTGTTTATAACAAAATAAATGTAATCTTGTAAGTATAAGTATGTGCTAATTCCTAGAACAAAAGAAAGGATTGTGTTAATGGAGAGGGAAGTATAACTGTTTTAGATAAAATATGTGATAATGTGATATGTATGAGGCCATTTTCTTTATATTTCAAACTTTTATCTCAAAAAGTACCATTCTTGCAAAATAAATCACAGAGCATTTAAAATAAAATTCTTTCAAAATAGATAAATAGTGGATAAAAGATAAGAAAACAGTGAACCACTTAAACTAACCAATTATAGTGTGCACCTCTATTTCAGGTATTCCACATACCCTATTTTGGCCTGAAACCAAATTTTCTTAATTGCAACATAAAATGTTAGATAAAATATGCATGTACTAAGAAAAAAAACTATGTAAATGTTGGTAGAAATCATTATATTGTTATTACTACATGCAAACTGTGAAAACAGCCATTTGGAATAATTTTATTGCTGAATTATCTTCATTTGGAAGATAGTAAAATGTATTGGGAATATATATGAAGTGATGTTCTATAATTGTTCTTGGAAACTCACACTTGGCTGTAATGATATGAACCTTGATTAACCTTATTAATATAATTAACAAGGAACTTAAATATAATTCACAGCTTTCTCAGAAGAATTAATTTACTTCAATATTAAAAATGGGCCTTTTTTAAGACCAAATAGCAAGCATATAATATTTCTTAGTGGATTTTTTAATTGGCACAATTGTAATAAAATAGCAGGATAATTATAGTAGTTGAAAATACAAAGTTAAAAAGTATGGTATAGATATGAAATATAGTAGTTACACTGTTTGTTTAAGTCTTGGACTCATAAAACAAAAAATGATTCGGAAACTTTAAGATCACATAATACAATGTGTTCTCCATTCTCCTTGGATATGTTTTTCTATTTTTTTCTTCTCGTGCATGCAATACCACATAAATGTTGACACATTTAAACAGACCAAGAAACTACTTGCTGTCACAATGAGTAGTTTGCCACCAAAGTTAGAGTATTTATTTAGACATTAAATCAGTCCTCTCTCAATGAATTGGAAATTCAATTACAGTGAAAGGAACAGGTTTGGTGACCCTTTCTGTGATTACATCTTGCATATAAATGTATCTAAATCATAAATGAGTATCATTTTCCTAAACAAGTAGCTATACTGGGCAACTTATTGCCCACTTAAGTTAAACTAGTACCATGTAAGCATTTTTATAAATACATAAATGGAATGAAATCTCTAATTTAAAATATAAATGAATTCAGTGGAACTTCATGCTTTTTAATATGTATGAACCACATGACCATGTATCAGGTTGAACAAGATCTTACAAATATAAATGTACAACTTGCAGGAAGTATCTAAAATTACACAAGAATTCTTATAGAGGCATTAAAATAATGTATCACATTGTGACTTAAGAGGTATCTAAAAATTTCAATAAAATGTGGTCTGTAGAAGGAAGAAAGCTTAGCTAATCATCATCATTGTCAAAAGTTAAATGTGCTGGCTTATGAAAATTCATATATATATATATATATATCTACATAGATATAGATATACATTACTGGGATAAGATTAAGAAATAGCATTATTTTTGCTATTTGATAGAACTCAAGATAACCTTACATTAGGAGATTCGTAAGTAAAATCTGAGAAGAATGAAGCTGAAAATATTCTTCTTTATTGAATGTGGCTTAGATTAAGGATAAGGAAAGTTCACTGCTATCTGAGAACAGTTTTAGAGCATGTGAGGGAAACTAGATAAAATCTGATAGCTGAAATAAAGCTTCTAGGAAAAAAAAAATTAAAATGAATTACCTATCATTCTATAGATGTTTCAGGCCATCATATTGAAATCATGTCCACCCAGAGCAAATTAGTTAGTTAGCAGCCAACATCCAGGACACTAATCAGATCTGCCTTTCCTCTGCATGTTTCTGTCCTGTGGACACAGCCCTTATCCTCTAACAAACAACTCCCTGTGGGAAAACCTGTAACTACAAGTTCAGTATTCTATTCCAAGAACCTTTCTAAATTTAGTTCCCTCCTGTTGTTATGGAAAACAAAGTTGGATTATTTAACATTTTTAATGCACTGCAGTTTTTATATGAGTTTTATATGCAGTTTTTATATGTTTAACCTGTTATAATAAATGGTTATTTTAAAAGTCAAAACTTTATGGCCCATTGACTATATAGATGTCTATAATCTTTAATATCACAGCCTTTATTATTGTGTAAAAATTACTTTTCTTAACCCCTGTACCTGAATCTCAAAAAGAACCAAGGAAAAAATAACTAAAAACGTAGGATATTCTGAAAAACAAAAGTGAAAAAAAAATAGGACAATTTAATAGTATACTATAATTGGAAACCATTTACATAGTATTTGTTTTGAAATATAAGCTTTTTGAGGGTAGGGCTGTGTCCTTTAAATGATAGTATATATTTGTATTTATATTAAACAGAATAGTAATTTTAATATGTCATTTTGCTTATTTATATATGAAATATAAGTACATAGTTCCATGTTTGTATCTGCTTGTTTATTATGAATGTTGGTTTTAGAACCAATATATTTCTGTGTCAAATAAGCACAGATGACACTTCAGTCTGTTTCACATCCCCATGGGCCTTATGATGGCTTTCTGCATGCCACATAACGGTGTCTCTGACATTCAGGCTTGGATGTCATCCAACTTTTTAAAGCTAAATGTAGACAAGACTAAATTATTACTCATAGGGTCTCCTCAACATCAATCTTTATATTTCTTTTTAGTTCTTCCCTCTGACATCTAGTATATCCTCCTCAATGTCTCAAGGCTCATAACACTGAACTGATTTTAGATTCTGAGCTTTGTTTTTGATGTCCATATTAATCAGGTTGCAAAGTCATCTTATTATCATCCTAGGAGCCTTTCTAGGATAGATCTTACTGAGTCTCCCAGGAACAGAAAAATCCTCAGATATGCTTCCGTTATTTCTTGCTAGGATTACCACAATTCATTATATTCTGGCCTACCTGTCACCTCTACTCTTAGCTGCTTACAGCTAGTGCAGACTCTGGTAATGCATAAAGGCATACAAAAACTAGAATATCTGATCATATTACTTCAGCAAAGAGGAAATTCTGCTTGCCTCTAGGGAAGCTGTGGATTGTGTTTGAGCCTTTATTCCACACAAACATGACAGGTTTCTGAACTATAGTTAAGTAACTTGTTTTCACTAATTGTTATTTTTCTTCAGGAAGAGTGCCAAGCATTGAAAGTATTCATTTCCAAAAGCGAGTTTACCTCATAGAAAACATAATACTTACGACCCTGCAAGGTTGAATAATTAACATTTAATAAATTGATTTCCATTTTTTGTTAACTTGGGAGGAGGGCTTATCATATAAAAGAATCTTGTTAAAAATCAATTATTATTTTATAATGCAAATAATCAGTCATGTTTGTTTGTACTGTAAACTTAAATGTTAGTAGTAGGGTATTAGGTTTAATAAGGCAAACAACACCTGCACTGATGCTGTACAATGAAACAACCACCTCTGTTTCAGTCTGAATTCTGAACTGTGAGCAAGTCCTCTAGGAAAACTAGCAATGCAAGAACAGATTTACAGTATGGTCTCTCGTCCAGCCACTAACAGAAGTTGGCCAAAATGAACAATAAACTATACCTATTTTCTGTTTCAGATGTGATTAATTTGTACATTTACATTTCTTTGTTCTGGGGCATATATCATCTTATTACTTTGCTTCACCCATGTTATGCTGTTCCAGTGTATAAAGATCATCATCAGAAATCTCCTTATGAGATTAAAGAACTTTACTAACTTCATCTTCTATGCTAAAGCTGACTTGTAAGGTTCTTGAATATGGCAAGATGAATCTTTCACCACATCAAATCCATAAAAGGTACAAACAATGAGAAGGCAAAAGACATGCTACACTCTCTTTGTGTCCATGCTCCTTACCTATTTCTTGTGTTATCAGTCCCATGGAAGGCATCTATGATAGACCTCCAATATCATATTAATATAATCACATTATTATGCAACACTGCAACTGGTCTGTCAAAAACACTTGCCAGGTAATAAACATGAAAAATGGCAATGTCTCCCCAAATCTTTACTTGCTTTAGGAACTGAAGTACCAAAGGGAGGCAAAAAACAAGTGCATATCCTTACTAATATTCAGGACAGATGGTGGGTGGTGAGGGACAATTCTGAGGATAAGAAGAATCGTGAAACTAAAATCACCCTTGAGGTAAAAGACATTGAGCTCCTTTTGAAAATCAGTGATGACATATTATCTAAAAACACTGTTATTCAATTCTGGGAGTTGACTAAGTAACAGGTAGGCAGCAAACTTTGGAAGACCAATCCCTTAATAAAACTATTCTATCAAAATAAAGGTGAAAGTCTTCTGTACCAGTAATAATCAGCACGGTGTTCTAAAGTAATGGAAATTTTATCCTTTATAGCCTTAAATCCAAGATCATCCTCTCCTCTTATGAATAGCCTCCTTCTTCAATTACTTCCTTTACAATATCCAGAAAAGTAAGAGTTCCAACAGTAAAAGCAGAGGCAGTAACTTCTTTCTCCAGAAACATTCTTCCCCTGTAAGTTTCTCCATCTTCCATACCAACCTTGGTTGGCAGCAAAGCTGTTATATTTCCAATTTTCAGTTGATCATCAAGGCTTTTCTCCTCCTTTACATGAATTAAAAACATACCTGATAAGATGTTTTGAAAAATCTACACACTGAAAAGAGATTTTCTGAGTATAAGGATGCCATAGTTTTCTTTTCATAGGATATCAGAAAATACTACAAATCCTTATGTTCCAATCAAATTTACCACGTCCATTCATTCATTTCTTCATGTATTAATACAATACTATTTATTAAGTAATCTTAGGATATCTACAAGACAACCTAAGCACATATTTAAAGTGACATCAGGAGAGGATTCAAGATGGTGGCATAGGAAGATACTGAACTCACCTCTTCCTCTAAACACAACAAATCTACAGCTACATATAAAATAGTTCCTTCAAGAAAGGACTGAAAAACTGGATGAAGTGAGCCTCTACAACAAAGGTCAAGACAGATAGGAGAGGCAGATATGATATCACCAAGGAAAAAAAACACACCCCAGCAGCAGTTATCCAGATTGGGAGGGGTCACAAAAGTTAAGCTCCTTATCAGGCACCCTAATCCCTAGGTCCTGCACAGGAGAGACGTGCCCCCAAATACCTAGCTTTGTAAAGCAAACTGACAGGATGTATGCCCAGAAAATCTATAGAAATGCAGAGAATGGAAAATACAGTCTTAAAGTTCTAGTACATACACTCACTCAACTTGAAAACCAGAACAAAAACATCAGACTGAATAGCACATAGAGCACAGGTGAAGGGGACACACTAATCTTAAAGTATCTACCAGAAAAGGAAGAATCAGTTGAGATGCTCCCAGGAACTGAGACACTGGCAGGAATCAGTTTTGCAATCTCAGGCTACCTTGCTAATGCCAGTGCTGGTGGGTGCCATTTTGGAATTCTCCTTCTAACCTCACCTCCAATGGGCACACCCTGCTGAGTGCCATACCCATTCCTGAGCTTCGCCCAAGATTCACAGCTGGCAGGGGCATGCCACGTCAACAGACATGGCCCTGCCACAACAGGGGGGCACATGTGGCCTACATAGGGGACACCCCTTGAGCTTATAGGCCAAAAGGGAGTGGCATGCCATATTCAAAGTGCTGGAAAAAAAAAACAAAAAACTCCTAACCAATGATTCTATACTCAGCAAGGTTATCACTCAGAAATGAAGGGAGAAAAATATGAAAATGAATATACATATGTATGTGCATGACAAGAACATTGTGATGTATACCAGAAATGGTACTTCACCAACACTAAACCAGCCCTAAGGAAATGTTAGAGACTTCTTTAAGCTGAAAAGAAATAAACTAATTAATAGCAAGAAAACGTACAAAAGTAAAAATCTCATTGGAAAAGGTAACTATATAATAAACGTAGCAGATCAATTACTTATAAAGCAAGCATGAAGGTTAAAAGACAAAGGTAGTAAAATTAACGTAAATTACAATAGTTAAAGGATACATATAATAAAAAAGATGTAAAATGTGTCATCAACAATACAAAACCTAGAGGGGAAGTAAAAACATAAAGCTTTGGAATGTGTTCCAATTTAAGTTGCTACCAACTTAAAACAGACTGCTGTTTATGTAGAATATTATATGTTAACCTCAGTAACCAGAAGGAAAAAAACTATACAAAAAAAAAAAAAAAGAGAGAGAGAGACGAATCTAAACATAACACTAAAGAAAATCACCAAAACAGGAGGGAAGAGAGAAAGAGAAGAAGAAAGGAAAAGAGAGAAACTACAAAGATAGCCAGAAAACAAGATATATTATGCTTCCCTCTGTTCAAAGCAGCATTACTTACAATAGCCAAGATACGGAAACGACCTAAGTGTTCAACAATGGATAAATGAATAAAGAAGATGTGAGACCTATATATATAAGAATACTACTCAGCCATAAAGAGAATTATATCCTGCCATTTTCAACAATGTGGATAGATCATGAGGGTATTATGCTAAGTGAAAAAAGTCAGACAGAGAAAGACAAATATCATATGATTTCACTCATAAGTGAAATCTAAAAGAAAAAAAAACAGACAAAATAAAACAAAAACAAAACAAACTCACAAATACAGAGAACAGATTAATTAATTGTTACCAGAGGGGAAGAGGATTGGGGGTTTGGCATGTTTACCATATTATTTACTTATAACATTAAACATTAAACATAGTGTTTACCATGTTATTTATTTAAACATCATCACGATAGAGATCAGATTTTTGTTATACTTTAAACTTATTTTGCAGATTTATATATATTTTAAACTCAATGTTTGGTGTAGGAGGGCTCTACCCTCTTAAAATGCTTAGGACCTCTAGAGTCTTTATCTAGTCCTACAAATGCCACACCAGGAGTTGAGTTAACACTATGAATTAGATAGTCTCCATCCTGAAGAACACTTAGAAAAAAAAAGATGATTACAGATTGTAATAAATAGCTTAAGATAGTGATGAAGGATGAGGAACTTGCCTTAGATACAGTTGTTATGAAGGTCTCTCTGAGGACATGACATTCAAGTTGGTAACTAAAGAATGACAACAAACTTGCTTTAAAGATATGGGACAATAGCAATCCAGCAGTTGTAGGAGCCAGAGTGAAAGTCCGGTAAAGGGAAGAGGCTTTGAAATAATTGAAAAACAAAACAGAACAATATGATCAAGCACACTGACTACGGAAAGGGTCAAGACAAGTTTGGAAAGGCGGGTAAAAGAACAAACAAGGACTCATGAACTAAATAAAGCTGTGATAAGTAGTTCCAATGTCATTGCAATAGAAATGGAATGCATTAAAATAATTTAGCAGAAAAGTCAAAATGGCATGATCTATGTTCTTAAGGAATTATTCTGGCTGCTGAGTATACATCTGAAAAAATAATACAGATGAGGAAACTCAATCTCTAATTTGAAAAATTGAGTGGATGATTTTTTCTTAATAAACAATGAAACTTCTGAGGTTGAGAGTCTAAAGGAGGAAGATCAATGCAATAGGTAACAAAATACAAAACTGTATTTTGGACAGATTAAATCTGAGATTTTTATGAGACCTTCAAGAAGAAATATCAAGTAGACAGTTTGGATATAGAAGTCTGGAACTTAAAGATGTCAGAACTTAAAATATAAATTTAGGAGTCCACAGCATATGCAGTATATTTAAAACCAAATGTTTGGAGGAGATGATCTAAGAAGTGGGTAGAGACAGAGAAGAGAAGAGGGATCCAGACCAATCTCAGGGCATTCCACTATGTGCCAGCAAGGAAAAAACACTGATCGCTAAGATAGAAGAGGCAGGAGAAATTAAGTTAAATGAGGAAAGGTTTCAAGAATAAAAGAGTGGTTAAAAACTGTTGTATGCTTAAGGAAAGGAAGAGATAAGAACTGTCCATTAGACTTGCCTAATGGACCACGGTTGTCTCAGGTTTCACAGTGGTTATAGTGATATGGTGGAGATGGAAATCAGAAGGGATGATGGTGTTAGATAATGAATCATGGATGAGAAAGTGGAAATAGCAGATTAGGTTTATTCCCTACATTGCGGCTCTGTTAACTCAGAGTAAGATACATTAAATGAAACTACGAACTAAATGGAAAGGTCATGTTACTGCAAAATATTAAATAATGGCGTAAGGCAGAGGGTACTTATTTTGCACACCTATGCCACTCAGTCCTTCACCATACTCTAGGTTAATTTTTTAAGGATTAAAAAATTCCAGAGTACAGAGACTTAAATTTATTTGATCTATTTTTCAGGTAATAGCAGTTCTTCATTCTGCTGCCCATTTTTGAATAAGTAAGCAAACAATAAGCATAAACTATCTATGTGAAAAAAAATCTGCAACAGAAAGAAGGAAATAAATACAGTGTGACATATAGATGAAGAATATATTATCCAATAATACAAAAAATTAGATGATAAGCATTGGACACTCTTAGGAAAATAAAAATATGGACTCCATATTTTAAGAGGATACAAGAAGAGAAAACAGCCTGAATGAAAACTGAGAGCTAGGGAAATATTTTAAGGAGAAAAATTATCTCATAAAAATGTTAAAATTATTAGAAATAGTCAAATGAAGAATCAATCAAGTTGAAAACTGAACCCAAGATGTGGATAACAAGCTTGGGAAAAGCATAAGCAAACATACACTGAAAAAATCAATCAGAAAGGAAAGTATACAATTAAATCCAATAAATATTGAATTTAGATTTCTGAAGAAGAGGATGAAATAGAAAATATGTTCAACTGTGTAACAAATGCAAGGCTGTTTATAAGATCTCCTAATTATGCAACAATGCTCTTATCTAAGGTTCTTTCCACAAATTTGTTTGTAGCTTCAGGTAAGAAGAGAATATTGAAATGTGGCTGGATATACTTAGATAGCAAGAACTGGCTGTTGTTTTACAATTTAATAGTTCAGGAAAAGGGTATTTGAAAGGCAGGTAATTTCTCCCTCTTTATCAGTTTTCTTAATGGAAAGTTAGGATTAATTAAAATTTAAAATTTAAACATAATAAAGCCAGTAACTACCCTGCTCCATCCTGTCTTTATTGCTGGATTAGTATTTACTATTGCTAATATCTAAATCTAAGATGATGTAGTCTAAAACTAGAAATGCTAATAGCTTTTAATTATTGAGAATATTGTAGAGGAAGTAAATAGTAGACCTATGTAGTTGGATAGTAACTGAAGATGACAACCATATCCAAACCTTCAGTGAAGTCTTGCAATTCTCCTTCACCAGAAATAACAGCTGAGAGAAAAGCAGAAAAACAAAACCAAAAACAAATATAAAGTATAACAACATAATTTTTCCCTTCAGACAGGCAGACCATGCTAATAAATTGTCAATTATGTTTTAAATGAATACTTTTTTGTAGAAACTATGCATCATCAAAATTGACTCAATAAATCTAAATAAACCAATAATAATGGGAGAAATTAAGAAAGTTGTCTATGGTACCTCAGAAACATTCTGAAATATTGTTATAATTCTTATAAATCTAAGCAGGAAAACTTCCTAATTATTTGAGAAGTTTATATACCTCTAATAATAAAAATAAAACAAATTATAAGGAAAATTTATTTTTTATAGTCAAAGTTCTTAAATGATATAATAGCATCTAAGATTAAATTATGTATAAAAATGTAATGCAAAATGAATAAAAAATTAATTCCAGTAATTCAAGGACTATTCATTATTTCTCAAAAAGTTAGATTATAAAACTATATGAAGATTTCAAAAGAGACCTAAAATTTACTAGCTAAAATTCAAGGATTTAAAATTTTAAAAAACTGAATGTATTTAAAAGCAGTAAGAATCAGCATTATGCTGACTCTGTCATAACAAGAATAAGAAAAAAATTATACCTTCATATTTTTTACACAAAGGTATCAAAGCTTTGTGTAAAACTCAAAATGAACATGAAAGCAACAACAGAATTACATAAGTACTGGAAATAAGGTCAAATGATCATCATTAGCAAATAAGAGTTTTGCTATCAAAAAAACCTTAAAGAAGTTCTTTACGATTATAATGAAACTAATATTTTGAAAGACAATGATTTTCTTATGTACCAGTCAATATTAATTATAAAATGCATTATGAAAATAATAATCCCCACTAGACACAAACATATAAAATATTAAATTCCTCAAAATAAATTTAATAAGAAATGTATTGAAATATGTAGTGAAATAACATAAATTTAACTTAGGTTCTTAAAATATTATGGATGGAGATATAAAGTTCTGTTTTTTAAAGAGTTAGTATCATAAACCTTCAAAATTGGAAATTCCAATCAAAATTCCAATAGATTTTTTGGAAGGAAACTTGAAAAAAATGTTTCTCGTGTTTTAAGAAAGATGAGTTAGATAAGAAAAAACTGAAAAAAACTATATTTCCTTAACATGTATTAAAATATACAGTTGGCCTTCTATATCTGCTGTTCCAGTCACTTATCAAAATATTCCCAAAAACAAATTCCAGGAAGTTCCAAAGAGCAAAACTTGAATTTTCCATGTACTGACAACTATTTACATAGGATTTACATTGTATTTACAACTATTTACATAGCATTTACATTGTATTAGGTATCATTGGTAATTCAGAGATGATTTAAAGTATATGGGAAGATGTGTGTAGGTTACATGCAAATACTACATTATATATGCACATCATTTTATATAAAGGAGTGAGCATCTTTTGAATTTTGGTATCCAGGGGGGGTCTTGGAACCAATTTCCTGTAGACACCGAGAGACTACTGTATATAAATATAATAATTTAACATGGTGATATTTATGAAGAAATAAATAACACAATAGAATAGAAAACAAAATTTAATCAAAAGTAACTAGAACCCTCTATATAAGAAATGTGATACTTAAAATTATAGTAAAATGATGAATTTTCAGAAACTAGACTATAATTTAAGAAAAACTATGAATTCAATTTACTTTTGTATAACAATTTGAGTAAGGTTTTAATATGTATTTTAGTCATTAAAAATTTCACTTTTAGGAATTTATTTTAAGAATCAAAATACATTATAAGTTAAAATGTATATTTCTTTTACTATTAATGAAAATGGAATTAAGAAGAAATGTAAGAAAATGGAAATAAAATACATGCATTGATTACAATACATTCTTGCACACGAAATATTAGCAGCTAGTGTGATCTTGTAGAACAATTATACAGTGTACATTAAATAAAAACAGTAGGTTAAAATGAAGACTTTTTTTTCTAGCTAGAGTGTTTGAATGATGATTTTTATTTTAATGATACATTAGATTTTATATAATTAGCAACATTTTTGAAAAAGTAATAATTACATACTTTTATTTTTTGAAAAAAAGACAAGCATTCCAACCAGGGCTAACCATTTACACCATATGTGATCTTGGGCAAAGCAATTAACCTCAGAGTCTCAGTCCTTTCAACTAATAATTAAAAAAATAAAAATTGCTGTACTGCTTATCTGTTATATTTAATAATATATGTATAACATATATTGTGTTAGTATTAATTAGTAGAAGACATTCTCCTATTTAATTCTATTAAGAAATATCTGATGTGCAAAATGAGAACATTAAAATGTGGGAGATATGGAATACAGTCAATATTTTATAATAACTATAAGTGGAGTATAAACTTTAAAAATTGTGAACTACTATGCTGTACACCTGAAACATGTAGGATTATAAATCAACTACACTTTAATAAAATTGAATAAAATGGTTAAAAAAATAAAATAAAATATGGAAGATACAATCCAAAAGTGATTTTTGTCTGTTAACTTGACTATATTAATTTTGGGAAACAGGTTTGTATTAGGGTAAATAGAAGTGTGGGGGTTAAAATATAGACAAATATAGCATACAATTGAATTTAGGGTTCTTAGGAAGATAAATATGTAGCAGTAAGCTTTATCAACTTGAAAAAGTTAAAAATCCTAGTACTAGAAAAATCAAGTAATGATAAATTTACATCCCTGGTCTTGAAAGTCACTGTTTCACAACGAGACTACTTCATAAATCTTTGCCCACAGATTTCACATTTCGCATCCACAAGATAAACATATCTTTGTGACATACATGTTAGAAAATAAATTAAGAAAGTGGTTTGTTTTTGTTTTTTAACTACTTTTATGATGGACTGTGAATGTATGGAAAGTCACTAAGATTCCTTGATGGAATCAAAAGTTTTTTTAAAAAAACTGGAATTCATAAAAAGAGTAGAATGGGTTTTTGCTTATTGCTGAGGAGTGAGGAAAATGAGTAGAGTTTGTTAAAACAGTAAAAACTTTCAGTTACAAGATGAATAAAGTCTGAGACCTAAATTTATTGTTGATAATAGTATATTGTATAATTTGCTGAGACAGTGGAACCTAATTGCTCATAAGGGAAAATATAGTAAACATTAAATCATGGACTGTTAATTAACTTGATTGTGGGAAATCATTCATAATGTACAAGTCAAACCATCACAATGCATATTTTAAGTATATTACAATTGTATTTGTCAATTATACCTCAATAAAGCTGAGATGAATAATTTTGAAAAAAAAAGTTTTGAGGGTTGGCACAGATTAAGGATGAGAAGGAGTAAAGTAGCGGTCAATCTTATGCAAGAAGACATCATGGTTACTCTTACAGGGCATTTTAAATACAAACATTTGCATTGATGTTATCTGCCTACAGTTTCAATTCCTAAAGAACCTTCTTCTAAATTTTTTTTATTTGCTTTAAAAATGTGTATATCTATAAGGTCAATAAATTTTAATGAATAAAGACTTGGCATCTGAGAGATTCTAACTCTCTGAGATAAGGAGGTAATTTCTCTAAACACTTGGTCCCTCATTTGTAAGATGAGTGACATTAGAGACTTGTCACATATAGTTGTTGGGAGAATTAAATAAGATGATACTTGTTGAGCCCAAACTAATCCTGGCACAGAAGAAACAGCAGTAATTATTAAAGATTTTTAGTAATATCAGCGGTAATTATGCAACCTCCTTTGGTTATGTAACTATTCCTGAAAATGCACGGAATAGTTTGGAAATAAATATTCTCTCTATATAAATTTTGACAATAATTTAGAAGTTAACTCTATACGAAAAAGACTACTATATGGATTAGTAAACAATGTGTTCTAATTGAGTTCTTCCTAGCTATATAATGATGCTAAAACTAGTCCTTAATTTCCCTGCAGTTAATAAGAAAATATGTATCATATGTATATATGTGTGTGTGTGTATATATATATATATAAAAAATAAATAAATACAGGCAAGGGCCAGAAGAGCTAAAAATAACTTCACTTTTAAAAGTAATGATACATAGGGTATATTTATATTTATACAAAATTATGAATATATATGATTATAATAATTTCAAAGTTGCCAAAAGATTTGCTGACATAGGATGGTGAAAATATTTTTAAAAGAAGTAATTCACCAATTAATGTCATTAGTATGGTTCTCTTTGGTGGTCAAAATGAAGAAACACACTTCTTCACATATGCCTGCATATGTTTGCATGAGCAAACAGAAAGCTACACCAGCCTATCAACCTTGGTTTTTTGTGGGGAGGAGCTGGGGCAGATATAACTGGAAGAAGTCTCATGACCAGATGGGTAATGACTATCATTTTTTATATTCTTAGTATAAAGATAATATATTAAATATATTAAAACATATTTTAGAAATTCTCTTAATCTCATCGGGCAAGACATACCAAGATCCTTTAAAATGCTCATTTCTCTGGATGCAGTAATTTCTCTATTAAGAATTTTTCATAAGAAATAATTAGAGATGCTTTCCAGGATTTATGTACAAGGATGTTAATTGTAGAATTATTCATAAGAACAAAAAAATTGAGCTAACATTCCATCAATAAGGAGTTAGCTAGACTATTAAAATCTTATATGTGTGTATAATATAAATATACAGTATATTTCTATGTATAATATATAACATATACACACATTTTATGAAAATATTAAAAGCCAGGTAGATATATTTACAAGAGAATATGAAATGCTTTGTTCTACATGCTACAAATGTGTTCCCAGTTTGTCACTGCTTTCCATTTCTATTGTGACATATTTACTACACTTTAAGCTATATGAAAAGATACTAGAATTAACACCACCAAATTATTAACAGTGAGTCAGTACATATATTTCCCATATTTTAGTTTCAGATTGATGTTTATATATCCTACATACCCTTTATGATGAAAATGTTACATTTATAAAAATTATATAAATTATTAAAAAAATAAAATTTAGTTTTATTTTATTTAATATGTTGTATTTATTTAAGTAGTTTGCACAGAAGAATTCTACATTGACTATAACAGCATATACGTAGACTTAAAATATATACTGTTCAGGAAGTCATGCTTGTCAGAGGACTGTGACATAGGATAAGACTTTTTTAAATTATTATTTTCTTAGATAGAAAGTGGAAATAAGAATTGTTAATGATTTGCAACCTGAACATATATCTGAAAGTTATCAATTAACATTTTCTTTTCATGATATATCACTGTAACATATTACATACAAATGTTAGAATACATATGTTTTATAATATATTCAGAAATTTTAGATTGTTAAAGAGGCAGTTATTACTAAATACTTTTCAATATGGATTATCTCCAACATAAACTTTAATGGATAGATTTTTTAAAAACTTTAATTTATTGTATTTGTTTCAGTTTTAGATGTCTCAAATGCAAATTTCTTTATAAAATAAGGTGGAATAGGAAGGGTTTGGTTGGTTTGGCTTGTTGCACTTTTATATAAGTAGTTTGAAAATAATTCTGAAGTGAAATTTTCACTGTGGTCAAATTATTCCTATTATCTTTCCATAGCACCAGCCATGAAAAAAGAATTCTTTGCTATTTTAACAATCATATTAAAGAGTAAAAAGACCTTTCCAAAAGGTGAGAGAGATAGCCTTTGGTACTGTTAGCTAAATGTCATATCTTCCTCAAGAACCAGAAATCACCTTTATTAATATAGTTGACTACAGTGGCATCTGCTGCCCCATTGTGAATTTAGAAAGCCACTAAGTTTTTCCTATTTCTCACGTGAATAATCTGGTTTGTATATCAATCGTGGAAGCTGCCTCATTTTTTCTCTTGGCTCTATTAATTTCAAACTTAGTGTAAGACTAATTATACTAGAATTCTTGTGGTTAGAAGTGTCAGAAATCAAGCTCTAACAGTTTAACACAAAAACAGAATTTTAATAAGTCATGAGATGTCTCACTGAACCCAAAGATAACAGTGGGGGAGGGCCTGAGCAAAAGCTTGAATGAGCAACTTTCTTCTCTGCTTCTCTCTGAGTTTCTGTTTCATTTTTGCATCTTTCTGTCATTGCTTCTTAATCTTCTTGGTCCACAGGCCAGGACACATGGTCATATAACTGTTCCTAACAGTCCAGACTCCCAGTGAGAGTATGACACTCTTGGCCCCAAGTCCTAAACCTCCTGAACCTAAACCCAGTGTTTCATAACTGGCAAGTTGCCCACCCCAAACCAGTCAACTGACGTCACTTGGTTATAAGGTTAATCCTGCTGCTACAAAATGGATGGCAGGACTGGGGAAGAAACAGACTTAGAAACAGTAGCATTGATGGTCCAACAAAGTAATAGATATCCATTGAACAAGGGCCCTACCCACAGTATTTTCTGCAGAGGCATACCTCATTTTTTTGTGCTTCTTAAATATTATGTTTTTCACAAGTTGAAGGTTTGTGGCAACACTGCATCAAGCAAGTCTATTGGCGCTGCTTTTCCAGTAGCATTTGCTCACTTTCTATCTGTATGTCACATTTTGGTAATTCTAGCAATATTTCAACTTTTTTTATTGCTGTATGTGTGATGGTGATTTGTGATCAGTGATCTTTGATGTTACTATTGTAATTATTTTGGGTCACCATGAACCCCACCAATATAAGATAGCAAACTTAATCAATAACTGTTGTATATGTTCTGGTTGAGCCATCAAGCAGCTGGTCCCCTGTTTCTCTCCCTCTCCTCAGGCCTCCCTATCTCCTGAGACACAAGAATATTGATATTAGGCAAGTTAATCAACCTACAGTAACCTGTAAGTGTTCAAGTGAAAGTAAGGGTCCCATACCTTTCACTTTAAAAACAAAAGCTAGAAATAATTAAGGGGAGTATTGTCCCCTTCCTCCCTCCCCAGGCACCACTGGACCAATTACCTCTGAATGCTGTATTTGGATCTCATGCTGCCTCTGTGGTTCCCTCCCTCATTTTTCTTGGACGTGATAGCTCTGCTTATTGCAGGACAATGATGGCTAAACACTAAGAAAAAAAAAAAAACAGAACTGTTTCAAGTACTCAAAACTGACTTATAGACCAACCACCTGGACTGAACCCTTGCGAGCACGCATTCATAGACAAGAAACTTCCGAGCCTCCTTATATCGCTGGAAATTCAGCTGTGCTCCAGACTACAGCCTCCGTAACTATGCTATGGAGTTTTAATTTATTTTCTCTTATTTCACGTACACTGCTTTTTTTGATTACAGTATATGATGGATGTGTATGAAAAAATGTATCTTTGGGAAAACAATTACAGTTTGTTAATTTGAAAAAAAAAATTAATGAGGATGGCATCCCAAAAGAATAGAAAGGCCTAAATCTAGGGCTCTTGCTTCAGTTAGCCAAGTTGTGAATACAAAGAAAAAATTCTTAAAGGAAATTAAAAGTGCTACTCCAGTGAACACAGGAATAATAAAGTGAAACATCATTATTGCTGATATGGACAAAGTTTTAATGTTCTGGATAGAAGATCAAATTAACCACAACATTCCCCTAAGTCAATACCAAATCCAGAGCAAGGCCCTAACTTCAATTCTATGAAGGCTGAAACAGGTGAGGAAGCTGCAGAAGAAAGGTTTGAAGCTAGCAGAGATTGGCTCGTGAGATTAGAGGAAATAAATAATTTCTAGAAAATAAAAGTACAGGTACTGATGTAGAAGCTGCAGCAAGTTATTCAGAAGAGCTAGCTAAAATAATTCATGAAGGTGGCTACGCAAAACAACAGATTTTCAATGTAAATGAAACAGCATTATACTGGAAGAAGATACCATCTTAAGACTTCCATAGCTAAGAAGAACTCAAAGCCTATCTTCAAAACTTCAAAGAACAGGCTAACTCTTTTATTAGGGACTAATGCAACTGGTGACCTGAAGTCAGTGCTCATTTACGTTTCCAAAAATCCTAGGGCCCTTAAGAATTATGCTAGGTCTACTCTGCCCACGTTCTACAAATGGAAGAACAAAGCCTGGGTAACAACGTATCTGTTTACAACTTAGTTTACTGAATATTTTAAGCCTACTGTTGAGACCTACCACTCAAAAAACAAACAAACAAAGATTCCTTTTAAAATAGACTGTCATTGACAATGCACCTGGTCACCCAAGAGCTCTGATGGAGATGTGCAATGAGATTCATGTTGTTTTCTTGCCTTCTAACACAATATCCATTCTGAAGCCCATGGATCAAAGAGTCATTTTGACTTTCAAGTCTTATTATTTAAGAAATACATTTCATAAGGCTAGAGCTGCCATACACAGTGATTCCTCCAGTGGATCTGGGAAAAATAAATTGAAAACCTGGAAAAGATTCATCATTCTAGATGCCTTTAAAAACATTCACAATTCATGAGAAGAGGTCAAAATATAGACACTAATAGGAACTTGAAAGTTGATGCCAATGTCATGAATGACTTTGAGGGGTTTAAGATTTCCTGAAGCTGTAGTGGAAATAGAAAGAGAACTAAAATTAGAAATGGAGCCCAAAAATGTGACTGAATTGCTGCAATTTCCTGATCAAACTTGAATGGACGGAGTTGCTTTTTATGGATGAGCAAAGAAAGTGGTTTCTCAAGATGGAATCTACTCCCAGTGAAGATGCAGTGATGATCGTTGAAATGACATCAACAGACTTAGACTATTACATAAGCTTTGATAAAGCAGCAGGAGCAGTTGAGAGGATTGATTCCAATCTTGAAAGAAGTTCTGTGGATAAAATCCTAACAGCATTGCATACTGCAGAGAAATCATTTACGAAAGGAAGAGTCAATTGATGCAGCAAACTTAACTGTTGTCTTATTACAGGAAATTATCATAGCTACCTCAACCTTCAGCAACCACCACTCTTATCAGTGAGTAGTCATCAACATCGAGGCAAGACCACCAGCAAAAAGATAACAACTTGCTGAAAACTCAGCTTATGGTTAGCATTTTTAGCAATAAAGTGTTTTTAAATTAAGGTATGTAAATTGTGTTTTAGACATAATTCTATTGCACACTTAATAGACTACAATAAAGTGTAAACATAAGTTTTATATCTTCTGGGAAACCAAAAAATTGTGTGACTTGCTTTATAGTGATATTCACTTTATTGTAGTTCTCTGGAACGGGACCCATAGTATTTCCAACGTATGACTGTATTAGATTGGTTTCTCCCTAAACTACAGAAATTTACTTTGGATCATATGTAAGTAGAATACTTTGATTCATTAATCTCATGAGAAGTTAGTTTTAATTTCTATAAAAAATACTAATTCCATCCAGTTTCTTTACTTTCTCTGGTGCCAATTATACTTGTCCATGAGTAGTTCAATCCCTCTTCCTCGCTACTCACCCCTGGTATGTGGTACAACCAAAGATAAATCATTATCATAAATGATATTATCATCTGAAACTCTTTCTTAAGCCCTAAAATATTCTGGTTTCCTTATCATCAGGTTAGGTAACCCATGTAGTAGAGCCAGGCCAACAGAGTTCACCCTATATGCCCTGACATTCACCAAACATATAATCACATTTACACTATTACTTACCCATCACATAAATGAAGATGATTTTGAGTCTTATATGTTCCCACATTCCTAATTCATGAAATACCAACTCTAGTATTCCATTGATTAGAAGAATGTGATCAAGAAGAATTCGATTTTGGAACCTATTACTACCTATCATTGCATCCACATACCCAAGGATATCAGTATGCTATTCACAACTTTATTTCAGAGGTCTACAGTTACAGATTTCAACTCCAGTTCTGCTATGTAATGTAATCTTGGCCAAGTCACTTAACCCTTCTGAACCAATAATCTTATCTCCAAAAAAAAAGAGGCTTGTTATATCTACCTCAAAGTATTGTAAGGATTAAATAGGATAGTATGTACAATGCTACAAGCACATTTTGTCTTTTTAATAAATACCACATTTCATAGCACTCAATCCAATAAACCTCTAGGACCAGAGGCTCAGTCTGGCCCTGGGATTATAGATACAGCCAGGCTAATGGTGGGATGTAAAAAAAAAAAAAATCAGCCTCCATTAGATCTCCATTAGATGATAAGGTAGTTTCATATGGAGAAGAGATAGCATCATCTCTCTTAGCCTGCAGAAGCTGCTGATTATGACAACCTCCTTTCCATTCACCCTGCACTCCCCCTTGATGTATATTGGCACTTCTAAGACTGGAAACAACTACAGAGCTGAGGTCTGAGGGGTTCTTTTGAGCTAAGTAACATATACATTGCCTATCAGATAATTTAAAGTGATAAAAATCAGGACAATGGAAAATGAAGTGTGAGTGCTACCTAACAGTCCTGAGACAGAATTTCTTCTCCAGGAAACCTCAGTTTTTCTCTCGTAAGGCCTTCAACTAGTTGGATGAGGCCTAGGCCCACCACTCACATTATCAAGGGTAATTTTCTTTACTTAAAGTCAACTGATTGTAACAGTTGATCATGTCTACAAAATGCCCTCAGAACAACATCTAGACTAATGTTTGATCAAACACCTGGATACTAACCAAGTTGACATATATAATTAACCATCACACTACCCTTTCTAAGATAATGTTCCACTTTTCCCAATAACATGCTATAAATGAGGCCATGCTCACCAGTTTTATTTCCATGTAGGCCAATTAGCTTTAGCACCCTACCACCTCCACCCTATCTAAATTACTATCCCTTAAATTTTATCTCATATCTAAATGTCAGTTCTAAAATCTGTTTCTACCAATTACTGTCTCCTTTTGGTCACATGGTTAACTGACTGCTGTAGTGCTAACAACTTAAAATAGGCAAACTGTTCATCACTTTAACTTGTGTAACAAGACTAACTCCTTAACCCAAGTCTAGGTCTTTGGTAAACCAGATAATCCAAGCAAGCCAAAATCTACTACCTCCACAGGGTTTCCTGAAAATCATTTGATGTTTCAACAGCAAAAACATCACTTACCTTTAGCAAAATCTTTCATGCATAGTGTTTTATTCAATCAGCACAATATAACAGGCATAATTATTTCTCACATTTTATAGAGAAGGAAACAGAAATCAGTAGGCCAAATGACTTGCCTAAGCTTCTTTAGAGAGGTGGTTTGTGAGATATGGGGGGATCTAAAGACCCAGTCCATCTAGTCAGCACACATGACTTGAATGCCTGTTATATTTTAGGATCTGGGATTCAACAACAGACAAAACTTAGAGACCACCTGCCCTCATGGAGTCCAAATTCTAGAAAGTGGAGTAAGACAGCAAACAAATAAATAGGTAAGATAAAGGTGTTTCTGAAGAAAAATAAGGCAGATAGCAATTAGGGTATATATGAGTTGAGGGGGTGAGAATTGCAACACAAAAAAAGGTGGTCAGAAAGACCTCATCGAGAAGGTGGCATTCGATCAGGGCCCAAAAGACATGAGTGAGCAAACCCAGTGGAAATATCGAGAAAGAGGGTATCATACAGAGAAGGTCTTGGCATAAAAGCTGTCTAGTGTGTCTGAGAACCACAGTGAAAGCATTACAGCCTGATGCCAACCTAATTTATGCTAATCTGTCATTCCCATCTTCAGACGTCTTTGCTATAGAATTATATTTGGCATGGAAAGTCAAATATGCTTTATAATAGGAAAGCTATGAAATCTACAGTTATTATTTTATCCCCCAACATATCTATTACATTGATACTTGTCACAATATGAATTTATCCTTCACTCATCAATGGGTAAATAGTGTTACAAATTAACAGTACATGACTACTAAGTACACAAAGCATTAATTTGGCTCCTCAGCCAAGGGAAAGAGTGATTGTGGTCTTTCTACATTCTCTCATTTTAGGAGATAATTTAGGCGTGGCAGTACTTTGTTTAAGATGTATTAACACTTTGAGAAAACCACTGTTAAAAAGTCCTTAGGGAAAATTACCTTTTATAACGCAAAGTAAGTCTGAACAAAAATTTGCATTTTAAAATCACAATATCTGACCGTATCTACATTACCAGGGTTTCTTGTTTTGTAGGTAGATTTTCAAGACATATGAATCAATACTAATGGTGTCTGTGAACGAGGACCATTTATATCATCTTATGAGCCTTACTATATGATGATCATTTATCTAAAATCTGTGTCCACACAATGCTATTTGAGCAATTTTAAAATGGTGAATGGTAGAGAATCCAGTCTAACTGCATAGAATCAAGTTGAGTCTAGGTAATATGTGTTACCAATAAGATATGTGCTTATTACTTATATATAAGACATACCAGTTACCAAGTAAATTCTATACTATAGCATCACGCTTACTGCCATCTAAGCTATGTAAATACAGCAAATGGATGTTCAGGTTGACAGAAGTTTGCAGCACATTTTTCATACATCTCATTTTGCTAATACGTCCTTTAAATCATTCCCAAGAAAATTAGTATGGTATCTATTCTCTATTTCTTCCTTCTCAATTCAGCCAGATGCCCAAACACCACATACGGAAGAACAGGGGTTCCAATGACAAAAAGCCAATAAACTCGATAAGCAGAAGTATCTGAACAGGGACTTCTTAATTTAAGAACTTTTTAAAAAATCTAAATATTGTTAAAGTACACCTTAAGATTATTCCCATATTTTCCAATAAAAACTACGAAGGCACTCCTTCAAGCACAATAACAATAAATAGCAAAAAGAAACTTTTAAAAATCCCATTGGTCCTGCAGCCTCCTGCCAGAGCCCCACACAATAGCAGAGACTAAGGCTGAGAACGGCTCCACTGGAGCAGTACTAATACATTTGACACAGCTTCCACCCCGTCATTATGCAGAGGAGCCTGTGCTGATCCCTTTGTAAATTGGAGACTCTTTTAACCAGGAATCCCAGGATGAAACGGAACCATTTTCCTCACGGCAAAACAAATCCTTCTCCAGTGAATTTTGTTATTGTTTATTGTTACACTGTTTTATCAGCACTAAACTGTATGAAAGCTTCAATTAGTTCTTGATGAATGATCCCATAAAAGCATGTAGTTTCATTTCCCCTGCCACCAGATATTTCACTGAGTGTTATTAAATGAAATATAATTGGGATAAGATTCAGGAAACTTACAGAGGCTGTAGCGCTCTCAGTTCAGCCTAAAACGGTTAGTCATCAGTGTGGCTGGATCACGCTCGACACACTGGTGCGTATTAATTCCCATCGCTGGATCCTGAGGAGAACGTAGAGGCCCTAGGTACAGCCTGATGCACAATCTCTGCCCCTCAGTGAGGATAAAGGCCTGTGATGAGGTGCTGAGTTCAGTACTGGGTCAAAGAGTCATTATCTCCACAGAGGAGCAAAAGACATCTGTACCAATCAGCTTTTGCATGATAGAATATATCCACATAATATGTTACATAGGACCTATGGCATTGTTCCAGCCATAGGTGGAGGCCATCAGTTTTCCTCCTTCTTCTTTAGTAGAGAAGCCCTAATTTTTAGCTAGATATATTTACACATAGAATAAAAGGCTAACTTCTCTGCCTCCTTTGTTATGTGACCATGTTGCAGCCAACAAAATGTAGAATTAGGGTATGAGACTTCTGAGAAACCTTATTAATGGGAGCTGACTCAGCAGGGGGAAAACCTTATAAAGCATCTTTCTACCTTTCTTCCTTCTTCTGGACTTTAATGCAGAAGTGAAAACTGGAGCTTCAGCAACTCTGTTGGATCAGGATGTGACCTTAAGATGAAAATCATGTAGGAGAATCTTAGTGCAGGGAAACAGAAGCCTGAGTGCCTGAAGACATTCTGGAGCTATCATCTAAGCCTTGAACTGCTATCTTAGGTCTTAATTAATGTATGATATTCTACTTTTTTTATTGAAACCCTATTATAGGCAACAGAACCTAACTATAACCAAGAGAGCTGTGGATCCTTAATGTATTTTTTATTTTATTTTTTTAATTGAAATATAGTCAGTTTACAATGTTGTGTCAATTTCCGGTGTGCAGCATACTATTTCAGTTGTACATATACATACATATGTTCCTTTCCATATTCTTTTTCATTATAGGTTACTACAAGATATTGAATATAGTTCCCAGTGCTGTACAATAGAAACTTGTTTATCTCTTTTAGATACAGTAGTATCTGCAAATCTCGAACTCCCATTTTATGCCTTCCCACCCCCTTTCCCCCTTGGTAACATTTTAAGGTAACAAAACAACACGACTCTGTGTTGGTCATTCTGTGAAGCGTTTTAACGCATTGTGGCATTTCATATTTAAAACAAACCTATAAATTAGGTACTGATGTTATCTCCATATTACAGATGAGAAAACTAAATCATAAAGCCACCCAGCACATAGCCTGGTTGGTGGTGAGGGGTTAAGGGAAAGGACTGGAATTCATGTGTTCAATGCTTCTTTCTTTAATGCAATGAATAATACATTTGTACCTACATCATGTGTCAGAGACTAAGTGCTTGGTAAACAAAAATGAACAAAAGGATGACCCTTGCCCTCATGGGTCAAATGTTCTAGGACAGTCTCAAGAGTTCTTAACTATAATCTTGGACAAAGATTAACAAAGTGTGGTGAGCGAACCCCCTGGGAACCCAAGATCTCGTGGGTACACAAAATCAAAACTATTGTCACAATAATACTAAAACTTTACTTGATTTTTTTCTTTACTGTGTTCACAATCACACTGTTGGTACAAAAGCAACAGTGGACGAAACTGCTGGCAGTTTGCACCAAATCACTTGTAGTCACGGTATTTCTCACCATCACAGGTCCATAGTTAATAAATAGCTCAACTAATTAATTAAAGAATTTCCCTTAAAAATGTCCTCTGGGAAGCAGTAAAAATTTGTAATTTCATTAAATCTTGAAACTTGAGTACACATCATTTCAATATCCTATGTGATGAAATGGGAAATATATAAAATGCATTTCTGCTGCATACTGAAGTAGGATGGTAATCTGGAGGAAAAGCACTTGTGCGACTGAATCACAAGCTGAACTAAGTTGTCTTTCAGTCTTTCACGGAATGTCATTTCACTTGAAACAATGATTTCAAAGTAAACTATGGTTTATTCTTCTATGAATATTTCAAAATGAATGAAGTAAACCTGTCCGATAAAGAAAACAACAGAATTTGCTGCCAGTGATGAAATTTAAGGCTCACAATAATTAAGATTTTTTTTGATGAAATTCATGGTGATATTGGCAAGTGTGATGTTTTGGTATTTGGAAAATCTGCATAACTCAGTGAACTAATATTTTCTGAATGACCAATGTATGTGTTACATACATGCATGGGCAAAATCATGCATTGGTAAAAGATCCATTAAAAGTGCATAATAAACTAATGGATTTTAAAGTAACAAAGTATCAAAAGTATGTTGATATGATTTCAGATTTCACACTGCATAACCTTCAAAAAAACAACCACTTGCTGAGTTTTGGTGTAGTATCAAAAAATACCTACAACTGTATGTGATAACAACTAAATATCTATATAAGACCGTATATTCTTCATGTATTTTGATCATAAGAATGAATTGCAGAAGGTTAAGGTGCAGATGTAAGAACTGATTATTGCTTATTAATTTAGACTTTAAAGAGATTTGCAAAAGTATAAAATATGTCATTCTTCTCCCTTAGTTCTTTTTGTCTGGGAGTTATTTTTCACAAAAATGTTATCTATGTTAGTATGTAATGGGTGTAGTATTGTTATTGTAAATGAATTGTTTTAAAATTTTAAAAGTGTTTCCTTGGTTTTAAATTTTAATAGTAAATAAAGACAGATACAACCCACAAAACAAAACTTATGAGGCCAGAAAGTTTGAGAACCACTGGTCTAACACATGGCCCTTCATATCCATTGGTTGTACATTATTCCTGACATTGGAAAAGATCTTATTTTAATGGTGAGCAATTTATTTTGAAACAGAAGACCAGGGTTCTTCAGATAGGTTATTTTTAGTTCTGTGGGACTCAGCATCTCACAAGTGCTTCTCTCAAGTCTTCTATTAAACCAGAAAGACTCCATAGCAGAAGAAATTTGTTAGTGTAAATTTTGTGACCTGAGTATGATCACAAAAGGATGCCAGATTCCTTTTATTTGGAATACGAAAATTAAAGTGCAAAAGCATGTGACTTTTAACATTGCAATTAAGCCAATACTGGGGAGCCTGCAGAATAGACAGAAATATTTGTGGTTAATTATTCTAAATGTTGCAACTGTTGTTTTCTCTAAATTCCTAAGAATCCATATGTTTGCTGCAACCTTTCAAAAACTGAATAGAAAAGGATTACTGATTCTTACATCATTTTCCTCAAGACAAAACATATTTTCTACAACCCAACCAAGGAATCCACTTAACAACTGAGTTAAATATTGCATTATTTATTACTCCTTAAAATTAAGATGATGTCAGACACCTAAATTTCAGTTTTTATATATTTGATCTAAGGATAACAAGATTTATTTCTTAGAGTCGTTGTAAGATGAAAAGAGATAACAAGCTTGAAAACATCCAAAACATGTGCAACATAACTAGTGCCTAAATACTTTGGATTTCTTTTGATGCTTTCATTTTCTTGGCCCTAGTAGTTCCTCTAACAATAAAATAGCTCTCATCCACTGTGGTGGCCATAAAGACATGCTTCTTAAATCTCTCACAACTGTGACAAAGAATAATTGACCTCTGGCCTCTGCTTCCATCTCAGGTGTAGTGTTTGCACTGAAGCTGTGCTTCCTATAGGAGGTTCCCATTCAATGACTGACATGGTGTTGATACTAAGATGGGCCTATTCCTGGGAAATCACAATTCTCAATATTCTAACCAGAAAAGTGTTGAGAGTCCAAAAAAAAAAAAAAAGATCAGTTTGCACAAAATTATAGCGCTAAAGAGCTGAGAATGTTTCACTGAATTTGTTATTAGGTGGAAGGTTGTCCTGAAATATGAAACTACAAAGATTTGCAGAGTGGCTTCAGTTGATTATGAATGAGAGATGGAAAGTAATAGGGAGAGAAATGTGATATTAGTTAACCCAAAACCTTTGTAACCACAATTTTAATTCAGAAATTCAAATTCATTCTATTTTGTGCATAGTATCTTCTAACCATATGTACATTTTAACTGGTAATATAAATCATTATCATATATTATACTGAGTTCTATTCTGTCATATATGCAAGTCTTATAGACACACACACGCACTCCATATTTTAGTCCTCTTTCAAATGTAGGATGAAATCACCACCTTGGGAAAACAAGTAATTGAAGGGGAGAAAAGAGGATTAACCTAACCCACTTCCTGCTCCTGATCTCCACAATCTTAAATTTAATATATTCTGAATCAGCTTTTCATGTCATTTTAGACATAGAATACTATAAACAGAATTCAAATTATATTTTCTATTTAAACATACTTAGACTATATGCATAATAATAAAAAGTAAATATATAAGTAATAAATGATGAAACAGTAAAAAATAAAAAGTAAAAATTACTTTAAACATTTTCTGTACCCTGCCCTAACATCTATGCATTTCAGTAGCTCTTCTTAGACATTAAATTTATTTGTAATCATAATACCAATTTATATTCAAAACTCTCATAACCTAATCAAATTTCAAATTTAGGCAAAAAATGTATTCTTCAGTTACATACAAACTTCTGGAGTGGAAAATAGTGGCAATTACATAATTGGCAATGATGATGACCATGGTGATGAAAGCTTAGCACTCACCACTTTTCACAGTTTTCCCTAATGTTAACTCAGTCTCACAACAGTTCTATCAAGCTGATGAAGCAGGTAAACCTTTTTTCCTAAAGAGAAAAGCATAGCAGTCGAGGTGATTTATTTGTTATCAAATAAATTGTTCTCCTGATCTGTAGTCTCCTCCTCTAGATAACAAATAACACGAAGTGAGGGAGAATTGCCCTTTCACACAATTCAAATCCATGGGGTTCTGCTCACCATTCGTATATTATTTTCCCAAGTCCTTGTGTTAGAGTTAAAGGGATATGGATTCTAAGCTTTGATACCAATCTTATTTTCTTAATTACTAGATCTTACCATATTTTACTTACCAGATAAAACAGTTCAAGTCAAACGAGAACATTTTAAAAGCAAATTGCATGTAAATATGTCAATTATTCCCAACTTGGTCTGTATATTCAATGCAGTCTCCATCAAAATCCCAGCAAGTTATTTTGTGGATATCAACACACTGATCTTAAATTTTATCGGGAAAGGCCAGAAAAGCCAACACAATATTGAAGGTGAAGAACAAAGCTGACTGACACTCCAAACTTCAAGATTTACAATAAAGCTACATTAATCAAGACAGTGTGGTGCTGGCAAAAGAACAAACAGATCAATGGAATAGGATAGAAAGCCCAGAAATAGATCCGCATAAATATAATCAACTAAACTTTGACAAAGAAACAAAGATAATTCAATGGAGCAAAAATAATTTTTTCAGGAAATGAGACTGGAAGATCTATATGCAAAAAAAAGAAAAAAGGAATCTAGACACAGATCTTATACTGTTTTAGAAAATTAAGTCAAAATGGATCATGGACCTAAGTGTGAAATTCAAAGCTATAAGACTCCTAGAAAGTAGCACAAAAGAAAACCTAGATGATCTTGGATATGGTAATAACTTTTTACTTACAACACCAAAGGCATGATCCATAGAAGAAGAAACTGACAAGCTGAGCTTCCTTAAAATTAAAAATTTTTGCTTTGCAAAAACATTGTCAAAAGACTTGGAAAAAAGCAAGCCACAGATTGGGAGAAAATAATTGCAAAAGATATTTCTGATAAAGGACTATTTTTTTAAATGTACAAAGAGCTCTGTAAGTTCAACAATAAGAAAACAAAAAACGCAATTAAAAAGTAGGACAAAGGCTTGAACAGACACCACACCAAAAGTATGCAGATGCAAATAATCATATTAAAAGATGCTCTACATCATATGTCACCACAAAAATACAAACTTAAACAACAAAGAGATACTACTGCACACCCATTACAATGATCAAATGCCAGAACACTGACAACACCAAATGCTGGTGAAGATGAGGAGCAATAGGAACTCTCATTCATTGCTGGTGGGAATACAAAATGGTAGAGCCACCTTAAAGTTTAGCAGCTTCTTACAAAACTAAATGTAATTTTACCATATTATCCAGCAGTTATACTCCTTGGTATTTACCAAAGGAGTTGAAAACTTGTCCTGCATGTGAATGTTAATAGCAGCATTATTTATGATTGCCAAAACTAGGAAGCAACTAAATTGTACTTCAGTAGAAGAATAGGTAAGTAAACTGTGGTACATTCAAATAGCAGAATATTATTCAGTGCTAAAAAGAAATGACTATCAAATCATGAAAAGATATGGAGGAAACTTAAATGCAGATTACTAACTGAAAGAAGCTCTTTTGGAGACGATGTGTATTGCATGATTCCAATTCTAGAAATGGCAAAACTATGGAGACAGTAAAAAGATCAGTGTTTACAGATGTTAGCAGGAAGAGAAGGATGAACAGGCAGAGCACAGAGGATTTTTAGGACAGTGAAGCTACTCTATAATACTATAATTGTCAATACATATCATTCACATTTGTCCAAACTTTTAGAATGCACAACATCAAGAGTGAACTCTAATGTAACTATGAACTTTGAGTAATAATGATGTGTCAGTGTAGGCTTATCAATTGTAACAAAAGAACCATTCTGGTGAGTGATGTTGATAGTCACACATGTGAGGGTGGGGAGTATACGGAATCTCTCTGTACTTTTTGCTCAATTTTGCTATGAACCTAAAATTGCACTAAAAAAATAGTCTATTTTTAAAGTAGATTTCATACCATCGGCAAAACATTTTAAAATCATAATCTGAGAGTTGGGTACTAGAAGCTGTATTTTATAGAGCTTTGGGACTTTTCCTTCAGAGCCTTCATAATGCTGTTGGGCTTCTACTTTAAAGGACTTCATTTTGCTAAGGGGTGGCATGTTTCCCACTTTGAAGATTCTAACATGTTTTAAAGGACCTGTCTTTGAAGAAATGAATATCTGTAGGATTCCCTGGTGAGAAAGTTTCCTATTCTGGGAGAAAAGAAATCATATGTTGAAATTATTTACCAGATTATGGTTTTAACCCTGGAGACAGTCTAATCCCTCACAGGGTTATCATCTTTTTGAAAATATTAATATGCTTGGAAAAGGTTCTACTTCTGAAGAAATTTTTATTGCTAGAAGGAGGCTATCTTTAAATTTTCAGCAAGTTGTTGTTTTCAAGGATGTTTAGTAGCATAGAATGACTTCACTGAGAGAACATTAAAGTAAGAGGTAATTTCTTCTATTGGCATTTTTTTTATAGAATTCAATGAGCATCAGACTAGAAGTAGTATCTCATGAAGTGTGTAAATCAACATTTTCATTTATTAAATTAAGTTAAAATGTTAAATGAAATCTATTTAACTTAAAATTATGTATATTCCTCCATTGGTCATCTTTTATGTTTTGGTAGTGTAAATATAGAAAAGACAGTCACATAACCAATGAGAAACATTTGGTCTAGCATTAATCTACTAAAGGAAACACATGTTCTTTATCAATTGTCATTTTAATTCCATTCCTAAAGTTCCAAACATATACAAAGACAACACAACTATTTCTTATTTGGAGAATTCACATAAGTGAACTGAGGGAAGACAAAAGGACTAGAGGATCTGTAATTATAAACATTTTAATGTTTTCATAGAGAAAATAAAAATGAAATGAGAGAAAATAAGGAGAAAAGTGAAGAAATAAGTTACATAATTACACAAATATTATCTTACTTCCCTGTAGAAAGTGAAACATACAGAGGAAAGAATCGCAAAATAGGGGGGATAAAGAACAAGGAATTTAATGAGGAATCTAGTTTTACTAAAAACAATCAACTGAAACTCAATGGTTGCGTTTTAGTAAAGTTTTATTTAAAATGTTTTCCTTTATTTTTTAATTTACCATATGTCGTATATGAGAAACTGATAAATGATTTTATGCAAATTGAAAATCTCAGGAAGAGATATTCTAGGTGTACTTCCATAAAAAAATGTGGAAGTACAATCTATCTGATGAGTAAAATTTGATGTTAATGGTTTTGCCTAGAAGTAAAAGTATTTAACCTAAAATTTGGCCCCAGACTGTTATGTAATTGTGTGTCCTCTGATCACTTAACTCAGTCTCCAGCTAAACTGCAACACTTATTACCCTGAACACACCTCCATATATTTTGGCTCATTTTGTCTCCCACTCCTAGAATGTTGTCAAATTCTATCCTAGCTTTAAGGATTATCTTAGTCCATTTGGGCTGCCATAACAAAACACCAGAGATTGGATATATTATAAGCAACAGAACTTTTTCTTACAGTCCTGGAGGCTAGGAAGTCCAAAATCAAGGTGCCAGCAGATTGGGTGTCTGGTGAGAGCTCACTTCCTAGTTCACAGATAGTGTCTTTTCTCTGTGTCTTCATATAGTAGAAGGGGAAGACTAGCTCACTGGGATCTCTTTTATAAGAGCACTAATCCCATTCATGAGAGCGCCATCATCAAGACCTAAGCTCTTTCCAAAGGCCTCACCTCTTACTATCATTATACTAGGCATTAGGTTTTAATATACGAATTTTGGAGGGGACACAAATATTGACCTATAGCAAGGATCAAACCATGTTCCACTTCCTCCGTGAAGCCATCAGTGGCATCAGAGCCCACCAGACCTCTGTTTTCTCTGAACTGCAACAGTATATGTTCTTGATCTAATGTTGAGTTAATTGTAGAAAGAAGTAGGCACAGTTCCAGTTGTTTTTAAAATATGACTTCATATTTGAAGTTTAACATTTTAATGCAAAGAATTCTTATTCATATAATATGTTGTACAAAGTGAGACTTATTAATAACTTCAATGTTTTGCTAGTTCAACAGAACCAGATCTCCTACTTAATTATGCTTCTGCCAATTTTAATAAGATATTGTCTTACAGTTCTTTAAAGTTGCATTTTTCTCTTGAATAAACTGTTCATATTGTTGTTATTAACCTCTAAATTAAATAGATATCCAATCTAGTTATTGCTAGACATTAGAATAAGAAATAGATTTTTCATTGTGTATTTATTACTTTACTATCTTTTAAAATTTCACACGTATAAAGCTGGATCTGCTTAATGTTATGTTATTTAACTGAATGTGCCTCTATTAACCAGACCAGACTTTTCTGATTCAGAGATTTGCACTCCATGAGTGTTTGTGGATTCAATTTCCCCTAACATTCCTTCATCAATGCAGAATTTGTTTATATAGCAAACCATAAATTTATATGAAAAAAGAAAAGAAACACAAATTACAAATGCAAATCTGGGTACTAAAATTTCATGGCAAAATTTGCTACTCAATTTGATCATTTAAAACATGATTAATTACTATTTTCAGGGATCATAAATCTAATTATTTTATATCCATTTACAAACTTTTTTCCAATGCAGTATACACATACACATATTGATCAATTAGTCATCAACAATCTATTGCATACATTCTATGAATACAGCAGTTATTCTATTGTGGTCAGAAGCTCTATACCAGAATTTCATTTAATTTTTGTTTTCATTAAAGTGATAACCAGAAGGCCTATGAATACTTATCTCAGAGGAATGGAGGTATGGCTGTGAGGGAGAGTGAGAGAGAGCATCTGGATGACAGAAAAGAAAGCGGGAAAATCAAGAACAGAGAAAAGAATTAATGAAACTCTGGATAAGGTTGAGGTTTACGTCATAGATGTCTAACTTCAGTGAGGCTAGAGGTTTCTTACCTCTTACTTCCATAATGGGGCCAGATGGGGGAACACATGGGGCAGTCTGGTCCCTACTAGCTCTTGCTTCTCTCACCTGGGTAAATAAGTAATTTGAATGGAGGAAAAAAAGCAGTGGCTTTACTTCAAGGATTTTAGATGTTAAAATCCCATATGAAAGACAGGATAAACTTATGCGAAAAAACTTAGGAATGCTTAATATACACCCCCAGAGTGAGAGAACTAAAAACTGCCTTCTTGAAAGTATTCGTGGCAATTCCTTCTCAAAGAGTTTCTAAAATCTCACTGAAACTGAAGGTCTTCTGTAAAAGTGAATATGCATCTTTTAGTTGATTCTATCATGTAGTTTATGCTCCTTAGTTCAAATCTGAAGTAATTTGACACTTGCAGTTCTTATAAACTACATGCTTTACATTATTTTGAATTTAATTAATTTAAATGGCAGATAGTAGCATAGCTTAGTGCTAACAGTTATATATTTATTTATAAGTCAAAATGCATATGTTGCAGAATGGTCTCGCAGTGAGAAAAGATGAAATAAAGGAATATATACAAATACAACCTATTCAACAATTTTCAATCAAATTGAAATTTCCTTTTTTTTTTTTTTTTTAGGAGATGATTCTCTTAGGACAATCATGTAAGAAGCAATGTACATGGTCACTAAGGCTATTTTTGTTCTTTGTTTAAGGCTTTAAATATACCAAGCAAACAGAGTAAGATGCTGAAAAAAATATATATATATGTATATATACTCTACCCTGATTAATGAATGCTACAGATATCTTTCTGCTCTATCTGCTTGGTTAGCTTTGTTTCAAATGTGATACAGATCTTATGCTGCATGGCAGATCCAGAAATAGCCCGTGTTCCTTTAAATTCAGGCAATGCATCATATTCTATTACACTGTGTCACATCAGTCTATGACAGTAAAGCATGAGTTATGTGGCTATGGAACAGTAGGTGAACCGGTCTCAACAAATGGACATTTGAAGATCAAGTACAATATTCTCATGAAAAAAAATTTTTTAACTAGAATCATAAATAATATATAAGACATGAAGGACAGTGTTTCTTATTTACTCACAAAAATCAACAGCCCACATAATCTTTCCAAAAACTCCGAAAAAATCATCTTGACCACATGCATTCATACAATCTGGCACTTAGATTAAAGTTTCTTATGTCAAACTTCACCTTTGTGTTTTTTATTTGTATTAGTTACAGAAAAGATAAAAAATGCATCAGAGTCTCTTTTCACATAATCTATGTCTAACAAAATAATAATGGGAAACATTAAAACATAGACAAAAAGAAAAGGCCTTCAAGGATAAGAAATTCTGTTTGTTGTAAAAATTAGTATTATTCCAGTGGGGTCTTAAGGAAGAGTATATGATCAAAGCCAAGAGAAATTTAAATTGCTATATCATTACTAGTATAATTCTAATTAATTATATTTATTATGCCCTGATCTGCTAGGTATTGCAGAGAATTTTAAGTGTACATAGTTTTAAGATATATATAGTTCCAAACAATACAGCATATAAAATAAATTAAAAACAAACTTTAGAATAATAAGAGGGAACAATTAAGAAAAGAATAAATGGCAATTTAGAATGTTGCAAATCTGAAGTTCTCTGATATTGATACCGGATTGTTTAGAATGTTTATGTAAATTGAGTATGAAAAGTATGCTTTAAATAGGATTGAAAAGAAATTGAAGAAGATTCTAGGTATAGAATAAATACTCTGACATAAATCGCAGCAACATTTTTTTGGCTCTGTCTCTTAAAGCAAAGGAGATAAAAGCAAAAATAAACAAATGGAACCTAATTAAACTTAAAAGCTTTTGCACAGCAAAGGATACCAATGACAAAACAAAAAGATAACCTACAGAATGGGAGAAAATATTTGCAAATGATATGACCTATAAGGCATTAATATCTAAAATATATAAACAGCTTATACAACTCAACATCAAAAAAAACCCTCAATTTAAAAATAGGCAGAAAACCTGAATAGATATTTTTCCAAAAGAGACACACAGATGGCCAACAGGCACATGAAAAGATGGTCAACATCTCTAATTATCAGGGAAATACAAATCAAAACCACAATGAAATATCTCACAACTGTCAGAATGGCTATCGTCAAAAAGAACACAAATAACAAACGTTGAGGAGGATGTGGAGAAAAGAGAATCCTTGTATACTGTTTATTGGGAATGTAATTGGTGGAGCCACTGTGGAAAACACTATGGAGGTTTCTCAAAAAACTAAATATAAAACTATCATGTGACCCAGTACTTTCACTCCTGGGTTTATAGCTGAAAGAAACAAAAACAGTAATTCAAAAAGATACATGCACCCCAATGTTCATAGCAGCATTATTTATAATTGCCAAGATCTGGAAGCAACCTAAGTGTTCATCAACAGATAAATGGATAAAGAAGATGTAGTATGTATATACAATAGAAAAGAAGGGAATTTTGCCATTTGCAACAACATGGATGTACTTGGAAGGTATTATGCTAAGTGAAATAAGTCAGACAGAGAAAGACAAGTACTGTATAATACAATTTATATGTGGAATCTAAAAAATACAGTAAACTAGTGAATAAAAAAAAGAGACTCACAGATACAGAGAACAAATTAGGTTATCACTGAGGAGAGGGAAGGGGGGAGGGGCAATATAGAGACATGAGAGTAAGAGGCACAAACAATTATGTACAAAATAAGCCACAAGGATAAATTATCCAACATAGGGAACATAGCCAATATTCTGTAATAACTATAAATGGAGCACAACTTTTAAAAATCGTAGATCACTACCTTGTACACCTATAACTTAGATAATATTGTACATCAACTATACTACAATTTAAAAAAAAAAGATTCTAGGTATAGAAGTAGTGAAAAAGATGGAAAAACAAAACTCCAGTAATTTTAGTAAACTAATATAAAAGTTCTTACCTAGTGGATTTTTCATGAGATTTTTACAACAGTCTTTTCTGAACATCCAGATATCCCTATTCATGCCCCTAAAACTGCCCTTGCAGATTTGAGGAAACTGAACGTCAGACAGAGAAAGCCCTTAAGTTATGTAGCTTTGGGTTCTGACACGGATTGCAAAGTAGAATACAATAGGTTGTCTGCTTTTAAAGGACTAAAACTTTAATAGGAACTTTACTTCCAAATCAGTATTCTCTAGCCCGTAGTTTTTCCCCTCTCTCTCTTTCCACACAGGCACAGAAACACATGCACACACATAAATGTTTCTTTATCTTTGCTTAGAAGATTCCACATTTCCTTTGGGTGTTTTTCAGAATGTTTATTTCCCAAAGTTTTAATCATTTTTCAAAATATTTATTTTTCCACTGCTCCTTAAGTTTCACCAACAATTTTAAAGAGTCCTACCGAATGCTCAATGCTTTGGGCTTTGAGACATTATATCACTTTTGCTCATAATGCTAGGTATCTTATAGGGTCACTGTGCATTCTGCTCTCTGCCATGAGAGGCTGACCCACATGCACTCCATCAACAATTTTCCTTGCCTTCCAGCTTATGGTTGGATTCTGCCAATGGGGAGCACCAACAACAAATTGTAAGGATGGAGGTAAGTGAGGTCAGGACACTTCCTGCCCTGCTTCGCCCTGGCTTGGTTTTCTCAGTTGGCTGTGTTCCTCAACAACTCCTTTCAAGATATTTCCCTTTCTGAGTTTTGGTACCTGCTGCCTTTCCTTCTTTTGGGACTGAAGTGATAACAGCTCTGTTTTTTTTTTTTTGGAGGTGGGGGGTTGTTGTTGTTGTTTTCTGTTTTTTTCTAATCACCTCCATCTTTTAGGCTTCCTTTTCATCCTATCCACACCATTGTAAATGGCCTCTTGCAAATAATAATTCTCAGTTTACCCAAACAGATGTGCCATCTATTTCTGATTGGGACCTTGGTTGCTATTCCCACTTATCTTATTGTAGCGATTACTATGTCATTAGGTACTATTTATTTTGATGTTCATTTTTACCTCTCTGTTTTAATTATTTTCTGTCTGCTTTTGTTGAATTTTTCAATTCTTATGCAATTTTTAAAAATTAAGATATTTTATTAAAATATTTTCAAATAATTTGATATGTTACTCTGATGCTTTAAACTTAATATTTAGAACATGAGTTAACCTTAACTGATAAGGAACTCACATTGTTATAAGCATGAAATTCTGTAAAGTAGTGCCTTTAAGAGCTTTAAAATGTTGCACTGGCTTCTATAATAAACAATCATAGGCTCTTATGCAATTCTACTCTACTTGTCTGCTTACTTTTGCAATTTGACTTCTCTTTCCCTACTGCCCACTTTACTTAACACATATTTAAGGACATCAACTATTCTAGGAGACACTGAGCTAAGCACTACTAGAAGCACATAGGACTTTGTAGTGTTACCTGTGTGCCCCCTAAAAGAGTCCTCTTGTTTCTTTCTCATTTGATATTTTAAAACTGCAATCACCTTGGAAACAAAACTAAACATAATAACCAGTCCTGAGTGAGGGTCCACCTTAAAGTAGCTGTATGGATCTTCAGTGAATGGGTTTTGTGATTATTGCAACTATTTTGTAGCTTTGGGTAGCCCATCTCTGGATTTATAACCTTTTATCAGAAAGTTGAAAAACCAGAAGTCAGATATTGGGTTGAGTGAAGATTCATAAGCATGGATGTCATGAATTGCTTATAAATGTAATTGATCATTGATGTCACTTCTAGTGTGTATGGAGAAACAAATTTTCAGATAGTACCTAGGGAACTTAAATTAAAAGATTTTTCCATGAAGCATTTACTAACAATTGTAACAAAATATAGTATCTTTCAGTCTGATAACTCATGGGATTTATTATCTGTATTATATAGGCAAATTGATTTTTATTTAAATTATCAATTGAGAATAATATCTTAAAATATTTTCCATTGGTTTTAAGTGAACCTTCTTTCCATGGTTTTAAAGATGCTTACGGGTAAAGACCCTGAGATATCTAAACTTAGTATGCATAATCAACTGTAGATAGTGTGATATTAGGGACATGGTGAATGTTGACAACTTATTGAACTAAATACTCTGATGCAATGTTATTTTAAAGAAAAGGGTATACAGTGTTATGTTTTGGTCTAATAACTTAATTAGGCCTTTGAATTTAAACATACAGGTTTCTCAAACAATCTGAACACTTTAATATCAAAATCACAGAAGGTGATCACAGATATTTTGGTCACTAGATGAAGGGAATTCAGTGAAGGAAAGTAACGGGATCCCTACACTTACTGAATGTACAGTGTGCACCTGCCATAGAGGACCACAGTGCAGGGGTTCAGAGCGCAGGCATCTTGACTTGATTAGCAGCACAGGCACCTACTAGCAGATAAATTAACCTCTCTGTGATTCTGTTTCCCCAATCATTGGGAGTATTATAGTAATGTATATCCCATACAATTCTTGTGAGGATTAGATAAGTGAATATATGTAAATACTGTCTGCACAGGAAAGTGCCCAATGTGTATCATCTCATTTATTTTTTATAACAGTACTTTGGAATTGGTGTCATACCCATTTTTTTTTCTTTTGGGAAAGGAAGACTGGAAAACAAATATCATTTATCTGTCCAGAAGTCTTAAAAATTAAAGTCCACGCTTGATCATTGTGAAGACTCACTGCAGCCAATTCATGGACATTTAAGCAATATCTCTGTTTTATATTTTTATGTTACCCAAAGCCCTAAATAGAGGGACCTGTCAAAATATATAAAATATGGCTTATCCATTAGTGCTGACCATAGCCAAACACTAATCAACTTTGAAAGTAAAAATGAAAAGAAAATGTTTTTAAATGTGAGGACAGAAGAGGTTGGGCACATATTGCTTACTCCCACTCCAAAATGATCAGGCAGAATTAAAGTTAAAGACAGAAGAGGCAATGTGCTTTTTCTTATATTCCCTGGTCATCTTCCCATCTCACTTCTGTCTTTCCCACTGTTTTTATTGTGACTCCTCATGTGAATTTGCTAAATCACTTTCCACCTCTATTTTCTAGTATACTTTAATTTATGGTCCCATGCATTTTATTGGTTTGCATCATAATCTTAATGGCATTGCAAAATGTGCATGAAGGTTTTGTGTTCAATAAAAAATTAACCCCTTCAAAACTGCTTCTTTACTAGGTTGATCAACACTCTTATCAGTAACTGCACATCCACACATGTTGGTTGAGCATCTGTCTCCTGGCTTGCGCCCTTGTCAAATTTACAGATTATTCTGCATAACTTTTCACCCTGAATCTGCACTCTACATGGCATAGGTAAAAAAAGCACACAGCCAAGTGCAACACTCTTTCTTTAGAGAGTGAACATGCAGTGCAAATTCATGCTGTGAGGATCTGCAAAGCTCCTTGAGCCTATGAACAGGAAAAATGTTGCGACAATCTGGAAAAGCATATTTTAGACAAACTACTATTGTATTATTTAGGTAACAATGAAATTGTTTCCAACAAAAAAGCAGTTTATAATACAGATTTTTTAAATATAAGAATATAACTTTGAGAATCTAAATTTAAAACCAGCCCCCCATTAGAGAATGTACAGGTAAATAATTAAAAAGTCAAAATCAAAATACCAATAGCCACATATTTTATACATAAAAAAGATCTGCTTTCTCTAGTTCGCATCACAAAAAGAAATATTTCTTTGCAAAAGCTGAAAAGAGTGGAATCCAGATCCTGAATATTTAATAGAAAATAAAATGATATTTATTTTTAAGTGCATTCTACATTCAACACAACTGCATACTCACAACAAATCTATTGCGTTGCCCTGACATAGTTACTGCAAAGGTTTTTCCTTTGCTATCCCAAGGGCCCAATTGATTTATCTGCCAGAAGCCTAAAGCCCCAAAATAAGATAGCTTTGAGTTTACAGAGGTCATTTTTCATTGTCTAAATAAAAATTTCTAAACAAAAATCTCTCATCCTGTTAACCGCAGGGTCCTTATCTCCCCAGAGGCTACAGCAACCTGAAAGAAGCCATTTCAATTCTTTCATGAAGAAAGATAAAAGCAAGTTTTCGATTAGAAAGCCCAGCAAAGCCTTCTTATTAAATGGTGGTAACAGTAACTAGTTGAAAAGGCAAAACTGTTCAAGAATGGGGCGGGGGAAAGAGGGAAATTATTATGCATGAGACAAACCTTATACAGGGACTGTGAAGACAATCGGAGACAGTAACATTCCAAGAGGCAAAAGGAAGTTTATGAATCCTTGTAACTCCTCTCAGTTGTTCTACCCAGGTCCTTAATAAACTGCCTAGTTTTATCAAGCATGTTCTCTTAATTGTGTGTGCCTACTTTTATCAACTAACATTAAGTACATGTCACTATAATTATGCATTCAGGCCCATCTTCTCTGATCTGTCATCATTCAAAGTGCTTATGCAGACAGGCAGGGGTGGAATGTGGCATGCTAGCCTAGCTTCAGAATAATAGATTTTGTAAGCCTAAACTAAAAAGAAATTATCAAAAATGACTTCATAGACTAAGTTTTGATAAAGAAGAGAAACACAGACACTAGTGGCGATGCCCTGGGAAACAAACCAGGACCATGAAAGAGAAGATTTTGCTGTTTGCAGAAACCTGCTGTAAGCGAAGGAAAATGAAAAGCATGGCTCATATTTTAACATAGTTCTTTCAGTAGAATGTAGAAGTAGAAACGAAATAATTTGGGAGCATGTTTACACTAAAGCATAAACTAGTTCATTTACCAGTTAAAGTGCCAGGGTATTGCTCCTAACATTTCTGAAAAATAGAAAAGGCCTGAGGTTGGAGTTGGGGAGTAGGGTACTTAATTCAGTAAGGAGAAAAAAATCTTTCTCGGTTTGTTCTCTAAATGTAGATCCTATTAATTTTTTAGATTTTTATTAATTTTAAATTCTGATATAAAGAGAGGTACCTCCAGACAAGAATAAACAGTCAGGAACACCTTAAGGTAAGTCTGGCTTACCTTATTTTCCCACTCTTAGCCTGAAGGTAGTAACTGAAAATGAATAGAACTTTATTCCTCTCAGTTCAGATACATATTCTGAAGAGCATCTGAAGGTGCACTTTATTATGTACCTAATAAAGGAAATACTTTTCCTCACTTCTCCTGAGAAAATACGAAAATAAGAAAATAAGATTTCTATACGCTGATTTTAAAATTTACTTTGTCACAAACTGCCAGTTATCCAATAAACTGCTGTCAGAAAGTATGGCTTTATATTAAATATTTTAATGCTAAAATTATTATATCTGATAGGGAATATCTAAGTTTTCTAGCATTCTGCAGAGTATTCATCTTAGTTGATTCAGATGGAAGCCATGTTGCTCAAAACCAGACAAAGCATGAGGACATGACATAAGGGCTTTTTCTGTGTGTGTGTGAATGTGTGTGTATAATTTTGTTGTTTTTGTTGTTTGTACTATAGCTATGGAGTAAGTGATAATACCTGCTTTGAAAATTTTCCAGCCAAAATCATCCTGATTATTTCTTTGGGGCATAACTTAAAAGATTAATTTATTACAAGTTTATGTATTACAAGGAACCCAATATTGCCTCACAAGCAAATATGTGCCCATGAGGCCACCTTCAGGCAAAGTGTGATGGTTTTCTATCCAGTGATGAGTCTTCATATATACCTCAAGAATTGCTTATAGGGTACCGAACACATGACCAGTTTTGCAGTTTATGAGACATATGGATTTGCCCTGAACCAGAAATACAGAATATTTCCTCCCTTGGCCTCCATCAGAGAGTAGAATGTTTATCTCCCAGATCTCACATGCCCATCAAAATCCAAAGTGAGGAAATTATGATGCTTAGGGAGAAAAACTGAAAGCTATTCTCTCCCTTATAAATTAAAATCTGCTTCAAGTCAAAGGTCCCTCTAGAGAGTATTATATATGGTTTTATTGGCCCCACACATAATTGATGTCATTAGATTGTTTACTGATACCTCTGACTCACTCTACAGAAGAATGCATACAACAAGCAGCTCCATAAAATTCCTAATTATAGTTTATGTAGCAAGGTTGCAGAAGACATTACCTCACATCAAGATCCACATAAGAAGTGTTATTTAGAAATCAGTGCTCAAAAATAACTATGCTTCCCCTGAGAAACTCTAAGAGCTTACTTTCATTGATACTGTTTTAGATAACTGAGTTTATCAATGTTATTCTTATTTTTACCCTGTTCTACAATTGTGCCATTTCAAACATTTGGGAAGCAGAATGTGGCATAAATAATAAAAGGAATGGTTAAAATGATTGAACTCACATTACAAACCCCTGCAAATTAGGAAGAATACCTGACACACACTGGCTTGAGTAACAGAGTCAAGAAAGTCAGTCATAAGATGTCTGGAGGAAGGCGGTTGGTCCATGGCTAGTGCAGCTGATGAGCAATGTCAGCAGGGATCAAACTGCTCCATCTTTCAGCACTGATATCATCAGCCTGTTATTTTTTTCATCTTTGTGCTTTTTGACTCTTAGCTTTAACTGCTGACAGTATTCTAAATAATAGGATTATATTCAAAGATAAGAGGCAGAGAGAAGGAATAGTACCAGTTATGCTTTTGTTAGGAAGAGAGTATCACCATATGCCCCAAAAGACTCTTCCCCATGCCTCACTGGCTGTAACAAGAACCCATGGCTCCCTCTTGCCGCAAGGGATGTTGGGAAAGAGAGTATTCAGCTTTCTGGGACTTGCTGTGGGGATGGCAAGAGAAAGGGTAGTATACTTGGCAGGTAGATTGTCAAAAACAATATAAAACAAACAAAAGGGGCTTCTAAATACTCATCATTAAGTTCAGAAAGAATAAAGTACCGTATTGGTGGTGCTAGGAAATTTTCGCCAAAAGTGTATTTGCTGTAGGCATCTTTGCCACAAGCATTTTTACCGTAAACATTTTTGCCACCTAACTAATTGGCCGTAAATCAGTTTTGCCATGACAGATAAAATAACTGGTTGACAGTTTGGTTTGACTATTTGGTTTCACCTGGTTGAAATGCATTAGCATTTCTGCCATTTAGGGCCATTATTGATGGCTTTATGGTGGTGACAGGTAACAAAAATTTGCCACAGGAGTTGGTTTCTGACTTTAGAACACACTACATTGGAGGAGAAAGAGGCTGAGAGCCTGAATTCACATTTCCCACAGAACTCTGGAATGTCTATCAACTGGCATATCGTCATATCGTCGTTGAACAGTGTAGAGGCTTTCACAACACAACACAAAGCTCAATTACAAATACATATCCTAGTATTTGGAAAATAAAACCTCTTAATGAAGGAAGAAATTTTAGCAAAAAAAGAAACAGCATCATGTTTTTTGAGGAAACAAGTCAACAAGCAAAAAAAGAATATATATAAATATATGTGTGTGTGTGTGTATACATAATACTAAGAACAATTACAAGTGCTTAGATACAACCCACAGAATAAAATCAGTTACTTGTGCAGCATTGCCAAGAATCTATACACATCTTAAATGTACTCAAATATTTTGTATTTTGCACATTTCAATTTTGTTACTAATTTTTCATGTTTCTTTTTTAAAATGTTCTTTTCGTTGTTATTGTTATTTTCTCTTTTACAGCAGAATTGTCTTATGAACAATTAGCTGTGCAGCAAAAATGCTTGCAGCAGAGATGTCTATGGCAAAGATGCTTATGGCAAAAATACCAAACACGATACTGAGTATGACAATATTATAAAATAGCTGAGCAAGTTGTAGAGTTTTCTTTATAATCTGGATGGTTACATTTAAATATGGTAATTGTGATGGCATCATACTATCATTGCCTAAGATTTCAAGGCCCAGAATAAACTTAGAGTGCAGTTCAGTTTTGTGATGGTAATGCAAATCATACGTTAAATAGAGTTCTTAATAATGTATATTTTTGGCCAACTTCTTGTCAGACCTGATAGGTCATCATTGATCTTACATTGTATTATGGGTGGAAAAAAAAATAAAATGTCAACTCTACCTTTATCTTTTATACACAATGTTCTTTCTTAATTCATGTTACATTTGAAATCAGTGGGTTTTTTTGCAAAAATCTTTTTAAGTCACATATTCCTTTTACAAGCCTTGTTTAGTTTCAATGTGTAAGGAAATCCATAAATCAGTTATCTAAGCACATGAAAACTATAATATTTGACATTACGCTTAGTATGTGTCAGACACAGTTCAAAAGGTTTTATTCACATTTTCTGATTTAATCATCACAACATCAAAACAAGATAGTATCTCTATTCTATAAATGAAAAAGTGAGGCTTACTGAGGGTTTAAAGGCTACTCAGCTGGTAAACCGCTGATCTTGAATTCAAAACCAGGCTGCTCTAAATCCAAAGCCTCCTTTCTTAACCACTCTAACAATAAATCAGTTAAGTGAGTAACCAATCAAAATTCAGCCAAGTATAGCCTTCAGTGAAATAGAATTTCAAGGCACACTCATGGTCTAAGAAAAAGTAAGAAATCAAAACAAAACCAATACAGTGTTATAGATTTATTGACAGTAAACCTCTGGGAAAATTCAATCCAGTTCTACAGTTGTATCTATGGTAGAGGACAACAAAGTTTTATCTTTAGGATAATGAGTGGCATCAGAATGCTCTTAATTACTGTGATTTCTAAGAAAAGAGAGATATGAATACTTTTATGAAAGCTGAAAACCAAAAGAATATTCTAGTAAACATTCAACCAATAGGGAAATTCAATGAATTTTACAGCCCCATTCAGTTAACATAAAGGCCTTACTACACATAGGAAACATCATGATATTTTTTAACCCTAAATCTTCCATAAATGCAAAGGTGACATAAAAAACTGTGAACTTTCTTTGAAGAAACAGGAAAAATAATGAACTCAGTGAACACTTAATTTTCTTGTGACATTCCCTCTAGAATTCTTAAATGCATACACCATGGGCAAGCTGGGAGCCAGTAAGTTAGTCCACATTTAATAGACGTGTGCTGACTCTCACTAAATAGACCTCAGTCTACACCATAATCCAACTATAGCAGTGCACTGTCTCTCCCAATCCTCAGCTTCTTCTCATGGTTCTTATCCCAACAGATTTAAACTAGAATTTTAAACATTCATTTGCTTGTTCTTCAATTCTGGTTCCAAACACTAGTAGGCTTTTGTTTTAACTCTCATATCATGTTATGGAGAAATAGGTTGTTTGGTTCTTGCTGACCTCCTATTCTTATTAAGAAGTTAAATATTTTGCTCTACTTTACTATAAATCTCAAAAGTGATAAAATTGCTTTCAGATTGCTTAGATTTAGGTGCAGAATCTGATGCAAAATTAGGCTCAAACTTATTTGATAAAAAAGCAACAATGGAGAAGTTCCCAGAGACCTGAACTGAGAGCTTGGTACAACCATTATGTACTGTGATACACATTGTTTTACCCTCTTTTCATCAAAACAGTCTCTGATACTTACACTTCAAATTACTTTCCAAAACATGAGAGGTCTTACTAGCTCTTTTGTATGAAATAGGTCTTTTTTCAGCAAGATGTCATCAATTTTCACACTGAAACAGGTATTTACCTCATTTCTGAGGATTGGTGGTATATATTATCAAGTAAGATATGCTCAGAATTATGCATACAGTCTTATTCAGATGTTTGAAATTTTCTTTAAAGGTCTTGTTTTTAAATCCATGCATTCATCCACCCATCCAACTAACATTTACTAGGAACATTGAATATATGATACACTCTGCTAGATAGCTTCACCTTCACTCTTGTCTCACATGTAAAAGGATTTGCTTGGTTCAGAAAGTGTCTAAAACAAACAAATACAAGCATCTTTCTGAATATACATAAAAGCATATTATAGAAAAGTGATCATTTCAATTGAGATGTCGATAATGTTCCTGAATGTGTGCATGTGGGCCTTTGCAGCAAGATCAGTTTACTCTTGTGATGTATTTGCCACCCTTATTCTAGGTTAAGGCTATTAGTACACAAACAATAGAACTGATAAGAATCATATGAGGAGTTAGCACAGTCTCTTGCCTCAAGTTGCTGATAGTCTCATGGGAAGACAGAAAAATAAATACACAATCTAATCAAATTTTAAGCCATTTTAAGTGATATGGGAATATAGTGATTTAGCTATGATGTTAAGACTGGAAGTTTTCAGGAAAGATTTCCCAGAGTAGGTGATGTTCCAGCTCAGTCTTACAAGATGAGTTTTATCTGGCCAGAAAAAGACGGTGAAAAAAGCATGCAGACACAGAGAACAGCACCAGGACAGGTATGAAGGGCAAGCAGGGAACTACAACCATTTAAGTATGGTTGGGGGTAAGGTATGAGGTATACTAGTGGGGCATGGGGCTGGAGATTGTATGCTGTCTATGTCAAAACCGGTCAGGTATTTCAAAAAACTCAAAATGTACCACAGATCAAAAGGAGCCAGTGAATGGATGTCAGAGGAAAATGAAATAATTAAGTTTTAGGTTTGCATGTTAGAGTGATGGCTCTGAGTGCAATCACTGCTGTAGGTTGACTAAGAAAGAAAAACCAGAGGTACGATCTCCCATTCAGTAACAGGAGGAAGAGAAGATTTTTCTGGAGAGCCCTCTGTCCCAGTGGGATCTGTTCATGCTATGGACACTTAAATCTGTGGGTTTCTTGTTCACACCTGACTCTGGACTCACATCTCCTACATACCCTCCCCTTCCCTTCATGACCTTCCCTCATGCACCATTCTCTTGCCCTATAACGTGATTTCACTCCTTTATTATTCTCATTATTTAATAACCCAGTCAACTTCTACCAACTATTTTCTCCTGAGGAGGAGACAATTAAATAGAAGCAAATAAGTGGCATTGTTCAAAAAAACAGTATTACAAATTTATAGCACTAATCTTTTGTTTATGTATATCACATACCTAACTTTTCTAAAACATATAGCCACAGTTCAGCTCTATGTAAGTAGTTTCCTTATATCTTATGCTTATCCAATGATATCTACATTTTTGGATAAAAATAATTTTAGTAGGTACATATGCAACACCAGGCACTGACATAAAGAATACATAATGAAATAGTTATACTCCAAGAGAAAAATCAATTTCCAAGTGCTTTAAGTGGAACATTAAAAGAAAAGGAAATAATAAAACTATACATATGGCTACCCACACATACACATACATACACACAAACTATGCAAAAGTTTATTTTTCTATTTTAAGCTATGTCATTGAACTTATTTGGTTACTAGAAAAATCTTTCAAAAAGCACCCTGAAACAGCACTGTGGAGACTTAAGGCTGAAAGAAAAATTCCACTACTATATAGCTTTCAGTATAGTACCCATAATGTCCTTGATGGAGACCATCATGTATTGGGACACATATGCTGTTTTCTAGTATTTCTTTGAGTAGCTCTGATTCTTGCTCCTCAGGGTTTCTATCATAATACAAGAAAATAAAATTTTAAGCCCAGAAGGATTTTTTTTCAGTAATGCAAGCTATTGATTGGTGCAGTTTTTTCAACCAGAGCTTACTATTGCATCCAGATTCCTTACAGCTCCAATATGCCCAGTGGGTTAATATTAGGTAAGGTACAAGCTGTTAGAAAACTACCAGTAAAATTTTTTTCCTTCAACGTTGCTACATATTTCAAGCTCCTGTGGGGCAGTAACAACAACTTTATTTCTTTGCCTTTATCCAAACCCCAGACTTCAGACATACTTTGAGTGTTATAAAAATCAGTCGTGAAAACCTAATTCAAACCATGATTTTCCTGTGTTGGTTAACCCTGAAAGACTGGGGCATATCCATGCCTGCTGTCACTCAGAAAGACATCTTAAACACCTACCAACTCTTCCCATCCCCAGAAGACCATGGGTGAACTATAAATAGTCATTGCTGTTGCCTTCTCTAATTGGACATCTTATCTTTCCATTGCCTACCTCTCCCAGGCTCTGCTTTGAATTTTCTTCCGGCTCCTGGTCTCAAATCCTCTGGCTTGTAGCTCAGTCCATCCTGTCTAATCTCTAGAGATTGTCCTCGACCTCAGAGGCAATTTTATAGGAAGCTTAAGCTTCAAGTTACCTCATTTGCACTGGCCCCTTCCATGGCCCTGAGTGGGAAAGTAGCCATTTGCCCATTAAGTCTTTTCATTTACATTGAAAAGTAAGAATCTTTATTTTTTTCCCAGAGGACTCCCCCTATATTTATATAAGCTTTGGACTCTACAAAACCCAGATCTGCCCCTAATGTTATCCCTAAGCTGGTTTTTTGGTTGAGGCTTCCCTTATAGAACTCCTTTCATTTTCACCAGCTGGGTTCCTCTTGCTGAGGCCCAGAGCTACGGTCCAGCTTAGCCTAGGTTCTTCTAGGCTTCTGGGCACAAAGCCCTGCCAGATTCACCTCTGAGTCCTGCACGTCAGCATGGGAGAATGAGTACCTGAACTATAGTAAATAGTATGAAACAAATATTGCCCTAAAAATCATGTGTACAAAATGCAAAATTAAGGCCTCATCATAAGATAGAAAACAATTTACTTTTATCCACTGCCAATTTCCCTGGGACATATCCTAGAATCACATAAAAACTGAGACAAAGAAAACAACCAGATGCATCTAAATTATCTCTGACAAGGTTTAGCCACAGATCTAGGGTCTTGAAAGAATGTTTGTTTCCACCTAAATGCTTGGCACCATCAGAGACTACAGCCCAACTGATAAAGCTATGCATGTGGGGCTGTCCACTTGCAGAATGGCAGGTGGAAAATTATTCAAGGGAAGGAGTTTAATTGGTGACCTTTAAAATAATGATTCATTACCTTAAAACACTTTTATTATGTCAGCGTGAGTGCTTCAATTGAAACTAATGTATTTAAATCAAAAACAGTAGGTCTTATTTAACCTATCTCAACCAAAAAAAGTACATTTTAAAGAATTTGTTAGAATTCTTTATCTTTTCTTTCCTTTCCCTCCCCCATTCTCCTTTCATCCTTTTCCTTCCCTCCTTTCTTTGCTTCTTTCTTCCTTCCTTTCTTCTTCCCCTCCCTCCAGTAAGCCCTGCTTTTGTTACGAGGGCATTCTCCACTTGTTCATTTGCAAATGAAGTGGTATCTGCAGGGTAGACTCTAACCCTAAACAGTCAAAATCCTTTCTCCGTTTCCTGGAAGCAGCTGGCCAAAAATGACTTCAGGAATAGCTCTTCCAACCAGGCAAAGAAGTCAGCAGACCAGCATTTAACTTTTGGTGCAACTCTTACTAGCTACTGCATGGAGTTGCTTAGGTATGGAGACGAGATAGTATCTGTAAAGCACCTGGTATGGTTCTGGAACCTTACTAAAGGTCGGTGCATTGCAGCTTCCTCACAATCTAACAGTAAGTCCTCCATCAAGACCCAAAGAGAACAGAGTCATGGCACATACTATTACATGCCCAGCCGAAAGGCAACCCTTTTAGGTCTTACATTTGGCCTGGATTTTACCCAGAAAGAAAGAATGACTGGGAAAGTTGGCAGCCCATTAACCAATATGCTAAATGTGTTGCATGACTCACAAAAAGCAGATTCCCACATGCTAACATGGATCTGAACCTAGTGGAGACATATGCAAGCAGGCAGCTACTCTAGTACCAAGAAAATAAACGGCTGGGCAGAAGCTATATTTACTAGGACATGTTTGTGATTTTCAAAGCAAAATTTTGTGACCAGTTTTCATTATATTCTGGGCTATGTAACTTTTTATGGCATACACATTTATAAATAAAAGTATGAGAGCCTCTAAATCACTGACTTAGGCTGAAATGATGCCTCTAGGGTTTGGGATTATAAAAAAATAAAAGGAGACCGAACAGGGATCATAAGGCAATATCCTACAGGAAGCAAATTGATACCTGGGATTACAGTAGCAATTCCTTTCTGGCATTCAAGAAGGAACATATTTTAGATAAACAAATAGGCAGAACATTTTGGATCTCTGTAAATAGATCTGAAAAGTCAGGCAAGAGCCTTTCCCTATATGGGTGCAAATGACATCATTCTTAACCTTTTGAGCAATTGGTGCATTTGGAAGAGCTATAATTTGCAGATACGATACTGAAGTTGAACTATTCACTCTGTTTCACATTACAGTCCTATTGGCAGAGTATGAGAAAGGCAAGCTATGACCAAATTTTTCATGACTGTTTTTTTAATAAGAAAATTTCACCTGTAATACTTCCATACTAATGTAGATATATGTCTTTTTGGTTCTGAAAACAATAGTAAGTGCTGATTTATTCCCACACCAGCCTTTTATGTTAAATGCTATAATTGCTGTTTTTCCTAATGGGTGTACAGACATAGGAAGTTAAGTGACACACAGAAGAGATTCTACACCATAGTCATTTCCTATGTTTTAGTCATAGGTTCAGTAAGTATCAGTGTGTAAAGTAGTGAGTGAGGAGTTTGGAGGAGCTTGAAATGAAAAAGGACACGTCATATTATTCTTTAAGAAATTTAGAAACAACAGGAGAGAGGAAATGCCGCACAAATACTTATGATGCAAGAAGCAGCTTAACATGTGCCATGAGAAACGTACAAACACTGGGCCACAGAATTTCAAAAGAAAGCAGAAGTCTGTCCAAGATAACTCAAAAAAGCTCCAAGGAAAAATGTTATTTAATCTAGACTTCAAATTATAAAGAGAATTTGAAACAAAAAATGTTGTCAAGATGTATTCTAAGATTCTGATGTTAGATAAACTTGCATTTGTTCCTGCTGGACAAGTACTCTGCGATGTAAACTTAAAGTCTAATGAAAGAAGGGAAATCCTTTGACTTTTATGCTCACAAATTTCACCAAATATTTCTAATCTGGTGCAAAGATCAAAGTATACTTAGGATAAGAGATAGTATGAGCAAAGAAACAAAAAAATCACTAACTCTCTACTGGCTGCTGTATTTGAGGCCCGATGACTAGAGGTGTAAGGATAGAGGAGCATTACTGACTGACATCCTCCTCCCTCCGGGGAACTCTGGCATGGCCAGGGAGCACTGCAGCTTCAAATAAGAACACATACACCCTAATTCATTCAGTTGAGTACTTATTTTAAAAGACATCAGGATAACAAACATCAATAACAAATTATTGCATGTTTGTTGTATTTTCTTTTTTAGTGTGTTTTTCCATTTACCTAACAATGAAAAACATTATATTATTTTGATTTTATTTGAATACACATTCATCTGGATGGGGTACAGGATATAAATTGGTTATGCTGCTTTGATAAAGTGCATAAATTACTCTCCCTTTTATTCATGCCATTCCCTTTCATTATTTATAGTTATGCTCACCGAAGAGAACAAATAAATCCTATGACGACACCACACAAACCCCTGTTGGAAATATTATGTGTTCATATACGCTAATCCTTTTCATAGGGTGAAGGCATTGCAAACAGCTCCTCATGCCCTGAGTTTCCACTGTGCGCTTAGGGTCACTCCTGGGCATCTACATAAACAAATGTTACTACTGGTGAAAAGCAGGCACTCAGGACCTGGAGGAAAACAGAGGATAGCAGTGTTTGATACACGAATAACTATAAACTAGAATTCCCAACCTACTTAAAAATTACTTGCAGGGTTATTACTAAAGCAACTTTTCTATTAATTCATGTTAATAACTCCTGGGTTTGAAAACATTATCTTGGGTCAGTGCTGGTTATATTTCACATTCTCCAAGGTAATAATTTAAATGTAAGTAAATGTAAGATATATCTGACTACGTACTTTGCATAAGCAGTGCAAAAATATTCAGAACCAACAGGACAAAAAATGCATTTGTATACTCAATTTGAATAGAATTAGTGAATCAGGACCATAAAAACTGAACTTGGGTGTGAAGAAAACACATCCAGAAAGACAAGGAGCAGGATGAGCAGGGGTTGCCAGAGGAGGGAGGGAAGGAGGGGATGTGGGAAGACCAAGCAAATAGCCTCTTTATACATTGAGATGGTTTTGAGAATAATAATGTCCCAGTTTCTTTTTTTTTTTTTTAATCCAAGTAGCTATTGAAGATTGTAATGATTTCAGTCTAAAAAGCAATGCTGGAAAGCCTCTTCGGAGATTGCCAACTCCCACTGTGCAGAAACACTGTGTCCCTGAACGCTGGTGTAATGGAGACAAACAAAAGAAACACTTCAAGGAAAGAGGAGGCAGGAGAGGGAGGGCGGAAAAAAGCACAGAAGATGTGGTTCCCAGGAAAACAGTAAGAGTTTAAGCAATGACCAAAAGCAAGCATAATATCCCCCAAGTTGGAAACTGATGTCAGTTAAATAAAAAGCTCAACAATTTAAGTAACATATTACATAATAATATTCTCAGTCAAAATAATAGTAACTTGTCGTCAACAGTAATTACCTAGCTCCACTTGCAGTGACACTCATTCCTCACCCTAACTGGCTCAACTTGATTTCACCTTTTCAGATATCTGTATGGGCGCCTGTTGGGAGCAAATTTATTTGAAAGAATATTAGTTATGTAAACACGATGCTCTATTGCTCCTGTCTGTTTGCATATCTCTCTCTCTTTTTTTCCCTCCCTTTCTTCTGGCAAAATAAATGCTTTGAAAATCAACATATGTAACTACACAATGAAAGTATCCTTAATAGGATAATTTTCCTTAGTTACTTCAGCTCCTATAAAGATTTGAACATGGCTTATCACATCCAGATTCTGACCATTATTTAAAAAGGCCAATAATAATTATTGTTTAATTGCTTTCAAATTCTCTTTATGTAAAACTTTCGTGAGATGGTGATAACCAGTATTGCATGCACTTTCTAGAAAAGCCTATGAAGATAGACATTTTAAGAAAGCATATTTTAATTTGTTTTTAATCTCAGATAATTTTAATCACAGTGTCTATTTTCAAAACTACAAAATGAGAAAGACTAACTCTACTTAATGCCACTATTTCTATACCAGGAATTGAGGCTTCTCGGGTATTCATTAAATATCACTGTATTCCAAACCAACTTATAATTTCTAATTGTGTTATTCACCTTTGTATAAGGTATATCTGTAGGTTTCATCAAAGTATTTTGGTGTTACTACATTTCATAAATGTTGCAGTGCAAATGAGGCATCTACTTCTTATAACCAGCAACTCATTCCCTAGATAAGATCACACTGGATCATTCTGACAGAAGGTTCTCACATCTCTATTTGGAAAACAAATTATTACACTTGAAAACTTTGAAGAAAGGCATTCATTTCAGGCAAAAAAAAAAAAAAAAAAGAAAGAGAGAGAGAGAGAAATGGGAAAATACCAATGCTGCCAAAATTATTTTTAAGGTCACAAAATAATCTGAGAACAACCTTATCACTTAAGTTTCTTTTTTTTAAGAGAGACATAATCTTGATTATGCTAACATATCATCACTGTGTTTCAAAATCTAATTCTAAAATTTACCAATATATAGAAGTTTCAGTGTTATACAAAAATATTTTACCAATGAACATAAAATATCATTGAATAATACTCTTTTAATATAGTCACAAATAATAGTTGGTTAGCACAATATTCGTACACTTAATATCTGAGTAGCTATTAAACCTACCTAGCTATAAAAAAGGAGACTAACAAAGAATAACACAGGAATTCTGCTCTCACTGACAGTCCCTGTTTATGATTCTTGAATAAAGAAAACCTTTTTTGTTTAATATTATTCAAAACCTTGAAAGACCTAGCTGTTAACTACAGGCAGATCCATTCTTATTCATAACACTCAAATGTTTTATTTGGATATCTCTTGTCCCTTTTGTTTTTAATTATTTATTATTAGTGTTGGCATATTATACACAATATAATGATAGTTATCATTATATAATGGCTAATATTTATGAAACATTTACCATGTGCCATGCATTTTTATAAGAGCTTTACATGTACTGACACACTTAATTCTCACAGCAACCTGAGAAATGTATTTTATTATCCCAATTATATAGATGAAAGGTTAAATAACTTGCCCAAGAGCAAATGCATTTTAAGTGGAAGTCAGAATTAAATCTTGGTAGTCTGCCCTGTATATAATACTTCTACTATTGACAAGTCAATGTTTTCAGTGTCTAAATATATCTATATTTATTTGATTATACTCAAATTTCCATAAAATTTTATAATATTTCCAAACAGTAAAATATATATGATTTACCAATAAAATTGTAATACACTTTTCAGAGGAAACCCTATGATTATCACTTATGACCATCCATCCTCCGGAAAATAAAATTTTAAAAGATAGAATGAAGAAAGAAAAGGTAAAAGCATTTCTGTTCAACCTCAAGAAGGGAGAAAAAGATGGAGGCTACCTAAGACCCCAAGGAAGAGCAATGGGTTTCAGTCACTTCCTTCCTTTTCCCTTTCTTTTGATGCTATTAATAAGGTTATGATTTGTGTTTTCTTCCGTTTAAAAAAGGAAGAAAAAGAAGTGTTTGTCAATGAAAAATGAGTAAGGGGAATGGACTTTTACTCTTTCCTTACAAGATCCTGAGAGCTATTTTTCTAGAAGTTTTTTAGAAGAGAGCTAATGGCAAGTTCTCTCTCTCTTCATTCATCATGATGTTTAGTAAGACAGTCTGGGTGAGTGGTTGCTCACAGGGAGCTTGACAATGGGTTGCTGGCTAAACCCTTAATCGATCAGTCTAAGGAAGCATCTCTGATGGTAGTAGAAAACTCTAGATGATAATGATCTGTGGTAGTCTCACCTTTGCCTGGAAATCTGCCTATGGCCTTTCATACCTGGAACAGGGTTTCCATTTACATTCAGATTAGAAGCAGAAAGGGGATAAGTAAAGCATCCTGGGACAGTATCGTACAAAGCTGGAAAGATATAGTCTGTGCCCTCTAAAAGCTCACAGCCTGGCGAATGAGTGAGTGAGAGACTGAGCGAGGTTACTATGGCTCTGAGGCACTGCACACGTTGTTACAGAGGACAACGCCGCTTCACCAAGAAGGGGCAGGGCCAAGGCAGGGTAACCAGGAAGGCTTCGCAGAAGAGATGACTTGTGTCTGGGTCTTGCAGAAGGTTTTACCGTCAAGCCAACCATAGAGAACAGGGAGGAGGATATGCAGAAATGAAAACATTTCTTGCCAGAAGAAAAAGAAAACAATCCAATCAATTTCACTTGTGCAGAAATCAGTTCTTAGAAACTACTTACAAACTCCAGCAGAGCAGAAGGTTTCTCAGCCATTCCCAGCAAGTTTGTAATCCCACATGGGGCTCTCCTCGTTCATTTGCCGAGAGTATGAATTATGGGGCAGCAGTGGTGAAATCATCCAGCGATGATTTTAACCCCTCAGCCCTTCTTCATTTAGCACCTTCTTCCCATTTTACTGTTTCTCTGTTTGGAGTTCTGTTAAGCAGGGTGCTTGTGGCTTTAAAAATGCAAAATGGTTGCCAAAAAGAACAGTTTTGCCATGTAGCAAATGTTCATACTCTGCAATGCTAATTTATATCCTTTCCTATAGTTATACAGGTTGCTATGTGCAATGAATTAAACATTAATGAAAATCATTTGATGATGCAATTAGGGAATATATTGAGAAAAATAGATGTTTGAGTACAGGTGTTGCCATTCTAAGGAGGTGACTTTTTTTCAAGATTTGAAAAGCCACTGAAATGAAAGCACTGGGAAATGCAACTATTGAAAAACTTAGCATGAGTAATTTTCTGCTTCTTAATCTGGATCCTGGCTATATGGATATGTGCAGTTTGAAAAAATTCACCAGTTCTGCACTTATGATGGGTATACTTTCATTTATGTATATTATGTATTAATAAAAACTTTAAGAAACTTTAGCATTAGCAATGAAATGTTTAATGCATTCAAAAATGGAGTACAGTCATATTTTTCAGTCCCAAATCTAAAATAAAAATAACAGATAAATAGGAGAAAATGCTTTCCCACATAGGCATGGATTGTTTCATCTCTTGAAGAAATTTGATAATCGTAGTAGGAATTTGGGCTATGATATTTGTGGAAATTTTCCCTAAAATATATACTTGTGAATGAAGTATGAAATGCTATTTTTTTTAAATCTTACTTGAGTTCAATACATTGCTGCTTTTGTTTCCACTTTTGTCTTTCTGTATAAGAGAACTGAACAGCCCTGGAGGCTGACAGATAGTTTATGTGGCATTTAACAACAGAGGAGGAGGACCCATCAGCCAAGAGTGGCAATGAGCTGACTGACTTCATGGAATAACATAGGTGGGAAAATTACCTTGATGCTTTCTACTTGTGCTGATTTTTCCTTCTGCTGACACTTCTGATGCACTGAAAGTTGCTTTGCTCACATACTCTGCTACTGGTGTCAAAGCACACTCTCAATCTTCATATGCCAAAAGAGGAGGAAAACCTTATTTCAATGCCCAAAAGACTTAGCTCCTGTCAGAGATATTCATTTAACACTCACAGTTGGTCTATGGCAACTTGAAGATGTTGTCTTAAAAAGTAGGGCTGGTAGGGGGTGGGGTGGAGAAGAAAAGGCCTGGCTTTCTAGGGAAATCTTGTGCTTTCCATATCCTGAAGGCATGTAATAAGAAGAGGCTGTTAGAATCATAAACAAAGAGGGCAATTTCAACTGTTACTTACAAGGTCTGCTTCTTCAAGAAAAGGGGGTAGGGTTAAGCAAGCATAATAAGATCATTACAATTGGCTAAGAATGGGGATATTTTAAAAATAATAAAAAGGGTAATATTAACAAAGTTTTCTCTTATAACCACCATTCAGTCTTATTTCTTATATAGTTTTGGTCAGTTACAGCTAATAAATTTCATGATAGGAAAATTCATTGCCAGCATTAATTGCAGGCTTTGAATCTTCTGACTGTTTCAAGTGCTTTAAACACCATCCAAGAAACATGGCCATTCCTATATGTGTGGCACTTAATCCTAATCTACATGAAATAAGCACATGGAACTGGAAGTCACTTATAAAAAGGTAATGATATATTTTAGTAGAGATTTGCTATCTGGCTGAATGACAAACAGATGACAAGTCATTCTTCTATTTACTCTGACCACATACACATTCCTATTGCATGTCCTTTTCCAGACCATTTATTCATCTTCCACCACTACTCCCACCATAGTATACTTCTCTGATAGTCTTATCCGTCGTCCCATCCTGAAATCCATCCCAGAATGTGGTGAAGTACGCAAACTTAGTTCATTGAGCTTTCTTTTCTTTCCTTAGGCTATTTTTAAAAACTCTGTATTTTACACAATAAATCCTAATTCAGCCAATACCAATTCATTCAAACAGCATCTGAATTTTAAAATTGGCTCCTTTTCAGACAATTAGCCGGGGTGCCAATTTCCCAGTCAAATAAAATCATTTTCCCATTAACATTTTTGGTTATATAATCTGCTATACAAATATAATACTATTAAAACTCAATGTGCAAATTAAGTCCCTAGAATATCTCAGTTGCTAATTTGGTCAGATAATTCCAAGCATACATTTTGCTGTCATTTAAATTGGAGATTTTTCTGCTGGTTGATTACTTTCCAAGGGTGAGAATGTGGCTGAAGAGCCCAGTGCACGTCTCAGATTTTCCCCACTTTGCACACATGGAAACTGTCTTTGGGCTGGGACTCTCTCCTCTGTCTGTGGAGCATATTGTACTTGCAGCCCTGCCTTTCCTCCTTCTAGGCTGCCAGACACATTTGCCCAAAATGAGTCACTCAGTCTTTGATTTTTTGCATTTAAGTTTGGCCTGTCTGATGTTGTTTGCACAGCCATGCCACATTGTTAGAAGTTGTGATTCAGTGTGTCCTTGGAGCTTTTCTTTTGCCAGCCCTGCCTACTTGTGGTGCTCCTATTTCAGCTCACTGTTGAGCAGCTGACTCAGGGCCTTACAGTGAACCATCCCCCGGGTTTGCCCAGTTCCCATGCTTGCTGCTGTGCTGATCTTCTTCACTTCACAGCTACAGGCCCAGCCGGGGGCACACTTTTAGTAATCTTGCTTTCCCATTTATGTCACATATGTCTTGCAGGTGATGCGGGAAGCTGCCTGCGACATCTGTGACAGATACAGACCCCCCAACCATATGGGAGGTTGGACAGTACCAAACATTTGATTGGATCCAGAGTTTGGTGCCACATTTTCTGCCAACCTTCTAAAAGGCACACGGGCCGTCTTGAGTCGGTTTCTGTTTCTTTGTTTCCCAGAGCTACAGTTCGGAGTAGTTCGATTTTTAACCACATCAGTAACACACCACTATCACCTACAGATTACTGGTTACTGGTTGTACCACTTTTCAGCTCTGTTCTTGTACAAATTATTTAACCATTTTAAGTCTTAGTTTCCTTATTTGTCAAATTGTGGTAATAATCATTTCTGCTTCATAGAGTTATGTAAAAGATTAATTAGGAGAGATGATACATGTAAATTGCTTGGTATACACAAATGCTCATTAAATGTTAGCTATTGGTGTATATAAGCTAAAAAAGTCTCTTTAGGCATTAGTATAGCATATGTAGCTTGCAAAATATATATGCTAAAATATTTATTTGCTCAGCTCTCATTTTATTCCCTGTAAATTGAAAATTTTCTTATTGTAATTTTCATGAAATCTGTCTTTGAAAATGTAAGAATGTAAAGTTTACAATACTTGACTTCAGTCCCTGGACCAAGTGAAATATTTCAGTCCATTTCATACTTCTTTCCCAAATACCATTAACACTAGTGCTCCATCCTCTCCATGAAGGAAGGCAGGATTCCACTCCTGAATGTTTCAATTTAGCAAGAGCTTCTAAAGCCACGTGGACTTCTGCCCACTGTTGGTCCTTCCATTGTGTGCTCATCTTTCTGTTACTCAGTTCTGAAAACTGGAGGCTAAGATTGGCTTTTTAGACCCTCATTCAGTTTCATGTGTTTGATCTCTGAGTCCCCGTTAATGAAACTACTGCCTCTAGCTCTGTTTCACAGATTGCCTTGTCACTGTAATACCATCTAACCTTACAGTGTCCTCAAATAGGAGAAAGGAAAGGGAGCTTAACAGGCATCTTGCCCTCCACAGAGTCCTCTTCGGCCTGTTGACTAGTCTGCCAAAAAACTTGGTGAAGGAGATCTTACTTGTTTAGCTACAAATCCTTTCCCATGTTAATAATCACTGCCTTTTATACAGTCAAAAATCTGCCTACTTGGCAGTCTATTATATTATATAGAGTATTATGAATAAGCAGACTATATTTCTCTATGCCTGACTTTCAAAATGTTGAAAGGAACTATAATAACATCTTCAAATTGTACTTATCAGTTCTATCATTCTTCATGATATCTAGCCTTCTTCCCATTTGAGTGATCGTCTTTATTTAGTTCTTAAACATGTGATTACACTTCCTTTTGTAGAAAGAACTTCTTCTTTGAAAAAGCACAGTAAAGCCACAAAGAAGTGAGTAATTTTGTTTTTCTTTTTCCTTCTTTTTGTCATAACAATGCATTTTCCCAGAGGCAGAGGACTTACTCTTTTTCTTGCCCTAAAATTGCTCGCAGGGCTCTTTTGTCCTGATCACACTTCAGTGAAGATTGAGACTTGGGGCACTAGTTTTAGCATTGCTGTCACTTATTACTTGTTACTCACTTAAACTCATCCTTGGTTACAGATTCCTTACTCTACCTTTTATGTTTATATGCTTTCTGGGCATGGAAAACACATGACTTTACATATACATGGGTAACATCACATGCCTCTTGCCCTTTTCACTGTAGCTATTTTAAATTATGAATCAAAATTCCTCGTTTTAGCCTGCCATCATTTTTTAACTGTATTCATCTTTTGAGTCCTTAAACATAGAATTGTACCCATATTTCTCTGAACTTTTTCCACTCTATTGACTGGAATTGTAAGGTTATCATATTTGGCTGTGCAATCATGACACTATTTAAAATTCTAATATAAAAATACGACTTTCTTTCAAGGTTGACATGATTTCTACTTTAATGTGTAATTTCTTGTACAAAAACAGTAGACTCTCTCACCCATATGAGAGACTATGAACGTAAAAACACATCAGATGTATCTTAGATTACTGGTATATAACAACAGGCTCATTCTTCATCTCTGATTCTAACACTGGGTTAATCCTATTATTGATAATAGGAAAGTTTAAGACACACTTTCCTTTGGGCCGGGGTGTGGATTCACACACACATATACAAACATACTTTCCCAATGCCAAATGCTATAAATTATGTGTTTCTTATAAACAAGGTTTAGTCATCCATTTAGTCATAAATCTAATCCAATCAATTTCAGTGATACCAATAATATTACTTTGTTTATTTTAGCATTATATATAAAAAATATGGTTGATTATAACATATGCGTGTGTGCATTATGTGTGATCTTTATGTGTACATGTGTGATTGTATATGTATTTTTATTTGTCAAAGTATTAATTATTCTGTGTCCTGATCCTTTCCTTTGTTGTTTCTTCCTTAGAAATACTGGGCACTTTCTTGATGCAGTTTCATTTTTTTAAACTAGGTTATATAAGTTATTCATGCTTACTTCTATTACTTCATTGTTATATATATTATTATACTTATTAAACTGTATATTCAGTTTTTAAAATATTGTTGGAATTATTTATCTTTCTCAAATATTATTTTTTAAAAGTTTAAATCAGATCAGTGAGTCTATGGCAAAATATACCCTTCCTTATGTCCTAAGAAGAACTCTATCACCAATCAGATAGCAATTTGTCTGAAAATCTCAGCCATGGGCCAGAAAAATAATATTATAGGTTTTTCTTTCTTGATAGTACATTCTCCTTATCTATCCAAAATAATGGCTTTGCACTGGAAGAAGGCATAAAAACATCATCTGTGTCTTCAAAGCCATTAGTTTCCTTCCTAGGAAGACATGTTCCGTGATTCTTCTACCAGACTTGTTCAATAATTTAGCACATCTTCATTGAATGCCTTCTCTGTTACAGTCAATCTCCTGGCTGGACAGGCTGGTGAATCTGCCATAACGGGAAGGAATTAGTCACCTGGTCAAGGCTGTATTGACATGTTGTGTGTAATTCATGGTTACAGTCATGGTTACAGTGGGCACAGGACTTCAAGTCCAAAACCAAATTCTACTTAGGATGGTCAGATCCATTCAGTGCCTCCAACTGACCTCTAATTCAAGTTAGCTGCTGAGACTTTTGTTATATATGATCAGAAAGATTTATTTCAACTCTACCCAAGCTTAGGAAGACACAGAGCTGGCTCCTTAAAGAAAGTAATGGGTCCTCACTCTGATAAGATAGATGCATTGACTGTTGAGTACTTTTGTGTAACAAATTTGAGTCAGGAAAGTAACACTTCTACTTAGGAGATTGCTGCTATCTTTCTCCTGTTTCAAGCATTCTTCATATCCATAAGTTTTCACAGTCTTCTCATTAAATAAATCCTATATTCCCTAACTTTGTCTGTTGGCATCTTGTCATCAAAGACTATTACCACTGTAAAAACCACAAAAATATTTTCAGAAGTCAACATACATCTAACTTAGCCATATCAAGTCAATTTTCCACCAATACAGCTCTACCTCCAGGTAGCTTTGATAGAACTTTTATAGGATTCTTTGGTTCCCCTAAATTTACCTGCTCTGGAACAAACCTATCTTTTTAGAGCTCATAGTTCTGCTTTTTCCTCTGTTGTCTGCTTCCATATACATGAGAGGCAACAGTAATAAGCACAGTGACCAAATCTTTATGATTAAGTGGCTACTTGAAAATGACCTAGTTGCTACTAGCAATATTTGTAGGTATGGTCCTAAGACCTTAGACATTAACTATTCTTGTGGATTATAAAGTTCCTTAATTCTCAAAGAAATATCCATTATATCAAGGAGATAACACCATTATAAAGTACTTTTGGATCATTAAAAAGAACATAAATCAAGAGTGAAAAGTGATTTCTAAAAACAAACACCAAAGATCTGCACAGAACATAAATCAATGATTATTTATACATAGTAAACTCAGCATAATCAACATTCCAAAGCTGATGTATTTGAACTATTAGAGCAGTGGTCCGTAAGATTTTCTTGTCTCCAGTGTGTATCCAGTTCTTTCTTTTCCCAGCAGATTCTTTAGTCATTATGAAACCTTCATCTTTAGTAACAGCTTATTGCTTTAAATTCCACTATCTTTTTATTGAAATAATTACAATGGGTTTTAAATGTGTGCTTTCTGCCTTTTGTATTCTTTTATTTATGGTATGTTTTTTAAGAACTACATATTATAGCATTTTTATTTCTTATCCTGACATTTGCCTTTTAATTAAATCTGTTTATATTTAATAAACTTTTGATAAATTTAAATATAAATCTACCATCTTACTATTTGCTTTGTATTTATCCAATCTGTTGTTGCTATTTTTTCTCCTTTCTTGTTTTATTTTGGGCTAACTAAAATTTTATTATTACGTTTTCTTTTCTATTACCTTGTTGGTTATACATTTTAAAAACACCTCTTTAAGTGGTACCATAGACAGTACTAATATTTGACTATAAATTAGTAGTTCTCTCCCTTCTAGGAAAAAGTTTCTTAGGATAGGTTTTTAAAATGTTTATTTAATGCTCTCCACCACGTATGCTATCAGTTTAATGTATTTTATTTACATATACAAATACTTCTTTAAAGTATTCTATATACTCATAAATTTTATCTAATTATTTTATCAGTTACTAGCTTATCAATCATCAATCTGTGTATTTCTCTTTTTAATTCTGTTAAATGTTGTTTCATGCATTTTGAATTACTGAGCACATGTATACTTAAAATTGCTATGTCTTAGGGACTCAGCCTTTTATGATTATGAAATATTCCTCTTTAACCCGGATAATTTACTTTGTCTACTTTTTTAAAATTTTAACATAGCATTCCTGTTTTCTTATAGTTTTCTTTTAGACAATGGGTGTAGATGGGTTTTGTTTAATCTTTTTTTTCTTTAATCTAGTCTGAAATATTCCCATCTTTTGAGTTTAGTCACTTGCATTTAATATGTTCAAAAAACATGGCTGGGTTTATTCTAACAATTTGCTTTTCATTTCCTATTTGTTCCATATGGTTTTGTTTCCCCTTTTCTTTCTTTCTGTTGTTTGACTTTTTATTCTAAGTTATTAATGTCAGTGATTTTATTTTATAATTCTAGAACATTTACGTGATTCCTGTTTACTGATTCTATTTTGTGTGAAGTACTCCAGCTAATTTTTATTTTCTTAAAAGTATTAATTGCAGATATCTTTAAATTGTATATCCTAAATTTCAGCCTTTCATAATCTGTGGCCTGCTTTCTTTTGATTATTTCTTTCTGAAATTTTGTTCATTTTTTTCTATCTCCTAGGATATATGATATTTTATTTCCAGTTGAATTCCAAATATAGATTATAAAGATTTAAAAGCTCTGCACGAAGTTATAATATTTTTTCCAGTCAGTTTGAGTAGAACAGATCATCTAGTTCATATTTGGATCAAGATGATTTAATACTGAGTTTGAAAATTTGTGAGGTGTGGTCTATTTCTGATTTGCCCTTACTCATAGAACATAGGCTTCCTGGGTTTCAGCTCTTTTTTTCAAGGTCCCTTCTCCTTGGCAGGGCTTGATCTCCTATTTTTGGCTCCTCAGCACTATGAAACTGCAAAAATATCTGCTTATTCTTCTTGATTTCTTGGACTCCTATCTCACAGCGCTTAGGAATCTGCAAATCCCTCAAGGACAACAGCGGCACAGAATATCAATTTCACCTCAATTTATGTTTTCCTTTTCCTAAGACTTTAGCCCTTCAAAACCTGCCTACTTTTGTTTCTCTACAATGCCTTCAGTCAGCTACTTTTTGTATTTCCTTTAGCTTCTATATTGTTCTCCAAGCAAGGTTGTCCTGATAAGTCATTTTATTGTAGTTCAAGAAAAAAGAATTCAGCCTTTCAGGTTCTAAGATAATGATTTACATATTTGTCTTATATCCATTACTAATTTACAAGATTCTTGTAGGCAAGGACTCTGACTCATCATCTTCGGTTGTTCAGGGACTGAAAACAGCTGTCAGTAATTATTAAGGCTTTCAGTACGCCTCTTATTTCTCTCCAAAAAAAAAAAAAAAAAGTCTGCACACTTTCCTTTTGAGCTACTTACTCCCCCTGCATCTCTCTCCACCCACCACTACTATCATCTTTCCATCCCTGATTTCCTTAAAAAACAAAACAAACAAACAAAAAACCTATTTTAAAATACTTCAGGATTCTTTTCTTTCCTGACACTAACAGGTGATCAGAACACAATCTATCATCTCTCAACAAACATATTCTCAATGTCCTGTGCCACCCTGGATGTTTTAAGTGAGAAGTCAGCATCCTCCCTCCCTTAAACAGACTGTGAGCCCCTTAACAGCAGAAGGTGTCCCTTTTGCTGAGCATATATACACTTAGAGAGTGGGTTTAGCACCAGGTAAAACAATGGCAGTTTGAGAAATGTGGACGTGGACATCTGCAAACCTCAGAAAGGGTGCTAAATTATATTTGAGTTGAATTGGCATAAGAAGCCATAATCATAACAGAATTAATGAAATATCTCCAATACATAAGCAAAATGGAGACTTTTCATTAATGTAGTCTCTCATGAATGCTTGCATTTATCTTCATATCCCTAGAATCTGTTCTCTAGGCAGTGACCCCTACTCCTTAATAGAAGTTGATAGTAAGCTCTGAGGTAAACTGGTATCCAGAAAAGTTAACCTTTATGTTTAAGTACTTCTAAGCACTGGAGTTCACAGTAAATAAGCTTTTAATCAGCAATTATACATAGTATGAATATAAATCAACACACGGAGAGTAAAATATCAGTATCACTGTTTACCCATATGCAAATATTGATTGAAGCAATTCCTACCACTTTACTAACGTTCAGAATTGTATCGGATCTGCCCCAATTCTACCTTTACATATCAGAACAAAGACATGTGGAATTTTAAAAAATTATATCAGTCTTTGAAGATTAGCAAACATTTCTCTTCTGAGTGTCACTTTTATCTTGTTCAGCATCATTTGCCTGATTTAAACTTTTTAAATAACAACAACAAAAAAAGGTGAAAACACCTGCACAAAAGAATGCTCAATTCAACTAGTAGACAAAAAAGAAAAAAAGGGGAAAAAAAAGTAAACATGGCACAGTAGGAGAATAAAGCTTCTGGGGAAAGAAAGCAAAGCTGTGTGACAGATGGAAAGGTCTCAATGGATGAATGGTACTACTACAAATAAGTAGCAGGCAGCCAGAGGGAATCAAATAATGATTATGGAAGAAAAATGAGGGTTAAAAAAGATGAAAAGAATGTTTTGACTCAAGCGAAAGATTCTATATTAATAAAATTTCCTATTTTTAAAATATATTTAATTACATAGCCACAAAAGATAGAAAATAATTCATGTCAAATAGGGTAGACAGCTGACAAGCGGACCAGTATAGACAATATAAAAATCTCAACATGTCCTTGGAGAGGAAGGAATGCATTCCACAATTTGTACTGGCATGCCCCCAAACCTGAACAGATTACTTTCTGACGATCAATATCTGTAACCACCAGAGGCCTGTTAGAGAGTTTTTAAAAAATCAGCCTCAGAGAGACCTGGTCCCCAGCTTACATTTTATTTTTGCCAGTGGGTGCTGAGGTAAGAGTTTTGGACAAGGCTCATTTTTCTTCTCTTTATAGGGCTGTGTATTGAATATGAAGTGCCCTCGCATGTTGTCGAGCTCTAGTTAGCTGCATTCAAGCCCTGTCTACAGGTACTGTGAAAGAGGACTTATCCCCCTCGCCGCCCTGAAATAGCCTGGGCACATTTGACTCTGAAAATTGCTGGCCACACTGTAGCTGGGTTTCCAGTTGTAGGTGCTTATTCATCAATCTGATTTTAGTCTAATGTTGAGTACAAGTGGAATATTTTCGTTTTAGATTAAATGGTATTATAGTTACTTGACTTGAAAACCTAGAACATTTCCTCCCTTCCAATTTCTATAATATGTGCAAATATCAGTAAATCAAACAATATTTTTCCTAACATCTTTCTACCCAAATAAATGGGTATAATTAAAAAATCTATTTTTAATAATGCAGCAAATTAAAAACAAGTAACAGAAAAACCCACAGAATTTTCCCCATGCGTAACCAAATGTAGAACACTCATTTCAGTCTAGGTCGACTGTTTCTAAAGTGTACTCTTCAGCAATCTAGTTTGAGACATTCTCCTATTTAAGTTTACATCATTAGGTACATTTGAGCACGTTCTACCCTGTCTAAGCAACTGATAACATATACTACAAGTGAACAGCTCTGAGAGGCCCACAGCAAATGAACCTATTTAGCTCTTTTTAACCCTGCATTTCTCAAATGGATTTGAATCAGAAGTTATTTAAAATCCTGAGAAACTTTAGGGTATATCCATTTAGAGCTGTTTGCCAAAATTCTGCCTTGGAGTTCCCTCAACTTCATAATCATTTACCCCTTGACTGAAATATTTTTTTCCAAGTAGTGAAGATGAAAATCACAGAGAAGACAGAATGATATTTCTTGCCCATCTCATTTAATATCCAGAACCCGTCTACCTGAATAAATGTTTGCAAGGAAGACAACAATGGATGGGAAATAGAACCCCACCCCACACCTTATTGTAAAGATGCATCCTACCCCTCTGTGCTCACTGCTTCTCCACCTCCAAGTGATTATGTTATTAAAAGCAAACTTAAGGATGATGGATGAAAAGAACAACTGTTATCTTTAACCACAAGACTATAGCATTTCAACAGTGTTGGTAGGTGGAGGGAACAGTGAAATTGTTGGAGACAAATAAATGGATTAGAAAAGGTCCTGAAATGAGATGCTGGAGATATCTGAAAACAGAACCTTGATCATCTAATGCACAAAATGCGTGAACTCTTCCAATCAATAAACAAAGACATATAAGTATGATATCTGGATTGTAATATTCAAACAAAGTAGGAAAATAATCTGAGAGCTTCAATATCTGAAAAATAAAGTGCCATCATTGTATAAATTTCAGATTATTTTATTCTTTATCTTTTATATTATTAGTCTCTTAAGATGTTCTGCAAAAATTTAGTCAAGTAAATTTAACAACCCTGAATATGATATCTCATAGTTGAACTCCTAATGTTAATTATCATTATAAAGGTCCTGAGAAGTCCTGCAGTGCAGAAGAGTGTTAAGCTTTCCTTGAGTTTTTCTCCAACTGAAGGGAATAGAGAGTCATATTTCCAAAGTAAGACTATTAATATCCTTTAGTTTACTTTAGGAAATAGTTTCCCACTGTTTCTTCCAGCAGATTATGTTCATAAGGCTATGGAAATGCAGAAAGGTTTATAATGCTTAGGAGAGTGTCAAATGGTAACATTAAAACAGTATTTCTCAAACTGTGATCAGGGAAGTCCAAGGCTTCCCCAAGACCCTTTCAGAGAAGCCATGAAGTCATAGATCTTTTAATAATACTAAAATGTCATTTGCCTTTGCACTCTCACTGTCTCACATATATAAGGAAGAATTTCCCAGAACCTACATATCAGACAAGTAAAGTCTATGCTTAGAAATGATCAGACAGCACATGTAAAATCACGAAAAGAGCAGTATCACATAAGAACCCTATTTACTGTGCCAATGCTAGGAGAGATTATTCATTTGAAAAATATTAAGTGTCCACTGTATGCCAGACACTAGACTAGGCTCTGGGTATACACTGATGACTCACACAGATAAGGGCCTTGTCTTCACTGGGTTTTAACTGAGGAGATAAATACAATTAAATTTGCAGGAGCATACTGCTATTACTTGAATAAGGAGTACCTAAACCTGAGACATTAGAGCAGCACTCACCCCCAAAATTGACAACCAATTGAAACATGAAGAATTAAGAGGAGTTAATGAGGGATAAAGTGTGGTGAAGAATGTTCAAAACCCTGGAGGTCAGAGAGAACACGACATGTTCAAAGAACTAACAGAAGTAATTGTAGCAGGATTATGAAGTGTGTTCGAGGGCAGAGGTGGGGGCTGAAAAAGAGACAGGCTTAAGAGAAATCTCACCCTTAGTCTATGTTAAGGAGGTTGGATTTTATTATAACAGCAACTAAAGCTACTGAAATGCTTTCCCTTTGAGAATATAGACATTATCATATTATCAATTTATTATCAACTGATAATGAGAGAGCAGCATTATGAAGTTTGAGTTTCATAAAGATACTTTTTGGAGAATGATTAGGAATAGGACATGACTGGGGGCAAAGAAATCAGCTAGAGGGACATTTCTGAAAAAGACAATAATCACGACCTAAATAAACTGAGGTAAGAACAGAGACAAGATGATCACATTAAGAAGCATTTGGAATGTTTAATCCATAGAAATTAGTATTGAGACATTAAAGTCAGAGAAAGAATTTAAGAACAACAGGCAGGTTTTTGGGCTTGAACCACTGAGAAAGGGAACACAGGTGGCAGAAAGTCTAAAGAGAAACAAGAAAAGCTGAATTTTTAAAATATTAAATTTAAAGTGACTCCAGGAAATGCAGAAATGACCAATAGGCAATTGGATATTCAGATGTGGACTTAGGAAAGACGTCTAGAATAAATATGTAAATGTGTGCTTCACTAGCATGCAAATGGTAATTTAAGCAATAGAAGTGGATGAGATCTTTAAGAACCAGTGTGGGGTGAGAATAGGAGAGGGCCCAGAACTAAGCCCAAAGCACACCGATATGGTAATTGGTGATATGATGATAATTTTCTAAAACACTCAAATTAAAATGTATCCTTTATGTACAGACAATTAAAGTCAAAGGCTTAAGAAAAGCTCCATTTGCCTGGCTTCTTTTTATTTGTATACCCCTCCCCTGCCTCACACACACACACACAAGCAAGGCACAGAGCAATTTAGGATCTTGCACAATAATGGCTGCTTCTGTTGAATGCTTACTACAACCCAGACTTGTTAACTAAGCATGTTCGATGCATTATTTCATGTCACATCTCACACATGCATTAGGTATAATTACTACCCCCATTTAAATGAAGACACACAGGTAGAGTCATCAAGTAACTTAAGGATAGCCACAGTGATGGCAAGTAATGAATCCATGAAGTGTAGAAAAAGAGATGAAAGAAGAATTAGATGGATCTGAAAAATAATGAAAGATCCAGGAGTCTCTGTTTCCAAAGGAGTATTTCAAGATGCTGATATTTAGAATGAGTTGGATCCTAAAGGACCTTCACTTTTCCCAACAAAATTAGACTGTGGTGCTCAGTGATACTATGGAAATAGTTCCTCCTGGGAAGCGTAGTTCTATAGCTTTCCCCCAGTTTCCCAGGAATGTGGCCATGAGGCAAAGAGGCCTGAATCCCTTACTACACATTTTTTCCTCAATAAGCTCAGCATTACTTGAAATTTCTATTCTTACACCCCGGATAGTGCCTCTTGTATTACTGGTTAATCCCAGATCCCATCCACAGTGAAAAGTGAAATGTACGAAATCAAAATTTACGCTTATTTCAATGTACCTACTCTATGATGAAAGAGAAAGCAGGTAATGTATCTTTTGGTGAGAAATCTGGTTTCAGAGTTATTTTCTATTTGTATTTTTGATACAGCAAAGTGACATAAGACATTATGAAGTCTCCTCATAAGGTCATTCTCTATTCACCACATGTAATCATCCTAGCAGCAATCAAGCTATAAGCCTCTTCTCAGTAACTCTAGGTATCAGTTGATAATACGATAATGTCTATATTCTCAAAGGAAAGGATTCTGGTCCAAATATACTATAATCAGCCAAAATTCCATTTTAACAGAGTAAAGAAATAAATCGTTAAACAAACAAGCTCTTAAGGAGTGTACTAGCCATAGACACCTCTAAAAAATTTGTAGTGTATTCCAGCTGATTTATAAATATAGATGCCTCAAAATCATTGTATTAAAGAAACAGAAATCTCTTTTTTTAAGATAGACAATATCTAAATATCAACATCTTGTTGACAAAAAACAGCAGTGTGAAAGAGAGGAGTCATTAACTGCGTGTTACATTTTTTAATCTTTTAAAGTGGGGATGTAGAGGCCATCAATAGATATTGTTTCTAACTTACAGAAGAAGAGATTAACATATGTCAATAAAAATTCTTAAAAACAAGAAAACTGGAATGAAAGAGCAAGGATGGGTTAAAAAAAAGAAAAACCAAAGTCTGAAACATGTTAGAAATTAAAACAAACATATCAGATAAGACATTTAATGACAAAAATTTCTCTTAGAGGGGGAAAAAAAAAAACCTCAGAAAAGATTAAAAACAAAACTTGGTCATATGATACTCATCACAGAAACATCTAAAGCAAAAACAGAAATATTAAAAGAGTAAAATAAGTAAGTATCCAGACAAAAGCAAACCAAAAAAATTAAAAGTAGAAATCAGAAATAGAGCTGAATTTCACGTTTAAAACATCAATCACAATGTGCACACTTTTGTTCTCTTATTCTGGAGTGTTGAGGACAAGGACAAGGGAGAAGGTGAATCTGAAGAAGGTAAGCAGACAGGACAAGAAAGTCCGACAGCCACCGGTTTAAACCAGAGTAAGGAAGATGACAACTGAAAACCTCTTACCTCTTGCCCTGCCATTCCTCTCCCCAAATTAGATTCCTGAAGAAGAAAAGGAGAGAAAACCTGATATCCATCCATTTTTGATATCCATTGTTTAGAACCCATGACAGAAAGTAGTTTCAGTTACAGAAAATAAAATTATATTTATTTTGCATCTTAGGTCATGAATTGTGATTAACACCATCTATATTAGTTAGAAAATGTAAAAAAATACATAATTTAATTATCATTTTCATAATAAAAAAAGAAACATAATACAACTAAATCAACGGGACAGTACAAGGAGAGCAACACTTATATTCTAATGTCATCTTATTTTGAATAGAATTTGAAGTAAAGAATGAAACTAGGTATTTAAACTGAGAATGCCTCTTTGGACCAAATTGGAAGCAATGTTACTGCATTGCAGGAAAACTATTTAACTTATATAATACCTAGAAGGTACTTCTAGGTACTGCTAGGTAGGTAACAGAAAGAGATAAGAAGTTCAGGCATCTCTATACACGATCACAATGAATAAAGCATCTCCATCTATATGGTGATGAGAAGAGTTGAGATTCAGCTGCACTCTTTCGTTCATAAATTAGATAACGACACTGAAATGGTAAAGTAGTTACTAATCGGTTCTTGTTATGAGGATAGTTATACATAAGGAAGGTATCTTAGTCAGGATTCTCCAGAGAAACAGATCCAATAGGATATATAGCTCTTTATAGAGCAGAGAGATCCATCTGCCTCAGGGAGTTGGCTCACACGATTGTAGAGGCTAGCAGATCCAAAATCTGCAGGGTAGGCTGGCAGGTTGGCTATCAAGCGAAAAGTTAATATTACAGCTTGAGTTCAAAGACAAACTATAGGCAGAATTCTCTGTTTCTCAGAGGATGTCAGTATTTTTTCTTTTAAAGCTTTTAACTCATTGGATGAGGCCCACCCACATTATGGAAGGTAATCTACTTTACTCAAAGTCTATTGATCTATACGTTAACCTCATCTAAAAAGTACCTTCACAGCAACATATTATTTGGTCAAATACCCAGGTACTGTGGCTTAGCTAAGTTGACACATAAAATTAACCATCACATATTGCAAAAATAATTTTACAGAAGAATCAGAAATGAATATAATAAAACCTAGCATAAAGGCCTGTACCTCAGAAACTGAATCTCAGAAAGCATAGAAAAGTTATAATAAACCATACAGTAACATGAGTAATTCCTTACAATTATATAGAACTTTTTTTTTAAGATGTCAAAGCATTTTTACAAGTTGGTTTAAAGAAGAATTATTATTAAACATTTAAGGCAAGAGTTCCCAACTTTCCTCCACATATGAATGTAGACTATGTATCTGAATTCAACTCATCACAAGAACATTTTTCATTTTATTCTCATAACATGAGTTATAAAGGGAAAGGTCTATTCAATTGATTGGAAAATAGAAACACAGGTATATTAGGCAATATCTCTGATGTGTCCTAACAGAGAAAATTTAAGCACAAATTCTTTGACTGTTAAAGAAGTCAGTGTTCAGCTCTACTTCCCTGCTCAGTCCCTCCTCACTCCATGAAAAAAGCCAGACATTAAAGCAAGGTAGGCATGGTAGTTGAGGGAATCAAGTCAACAAAAAACGTTTGAATAAGTACTCTGCATTGGGAGTCCAAAGAGGAATAAGACAGACATGATCCTTCATCTTGGAGACTATGCAGTTCACTAAAGGCAATAAGCAGATAATTGGGTGCCAAGAAATTTAATTCAGCCTGAGTATGTTTTCCAACAACCTCTTAGAGTAGATGTTTTCCTAATTTGAGTGTTGATTGAATGTAGCCCTTAGCCAAAAAGTTGGAGATGGAGAATGGCAGAGGAGAGGATATCTGGGCAGAGATAGCAGCAATAGCAATGGCATGGTAAGTGTAGAATGAGGGAGTATAAACAATTCTAGGTGCTCATAGGCAAGTGAACACACAGAGCAGACAAAGTTCAGGATGGAGAATTTCAGGGTTAGGGAACGGAGGATCTCAAATGCTATCAACTGATGGTGAGAGAAAGCCATTGAAAAATATCAAGAAAATATATTTAGGGTTTAGGTATATTACTCTTACAGTATTGCAGAGAAAGGTGGATAGACTAGAGGCAGAAAGAGCATTAAGGAGATTTTGCAGTTATTCAACAATAGTAGCTCAAACTGATGAGAAGCATTTCTTCTGACCTGCTGACTTGTACACTGAACTCAAATTGAAGCTCCCTATCACTTCCAGAAGTTATCAATTTTTGAGAGGAAAAGATACGGAAGCCATTAGGAGAATTGGAAGGGTGAGCTACACAGTTTCTGGTAATAACAATTATTGGTCATCAATATTGATCATTTAGAACCTCATTAAAAACGTTAGCAGATTCTCACAAAAGAATTAGCAAAATTGAGAGTGGAGTTGAACACTTAGAACTAAATGATATTTGGGAAAACTGACTTGATGTAGATATTGGGTAAGTTTTTTAATTATAATCTGCTTAAAGAATTAAGGGTGTAAATCATTGTTAAAATATGAGAAAGCTATTAAAATAAATTTTTTGAAATAAATTCTTAGAATAAAGTAGCATGAGTGCAAAATATAATTTTAAACAGAAGCAATCACGTCAGTCTAGTCCCTGACATAGGCCACTCTCTATAGTTCGCTCTCAGCAGTCACCTTGTAGACTTGAGGAAAAGGAAAAGAAAAGGAAAAAGAGGCACTTAGTCATCACCTAGTGACAGCCCCACTTGGAAATACTGAAATTAGACTAAATACTAACTGGAAGAAATATGGAATTTTTTGAGGTAAGGATATATGTTTCTGCTGTCTCTCCCCAAATAAAAAGAGATCTGCGTTGACATGAACAGAACCAAAGCAAAGCCCGAAATACATAAACAGACACAAGGAAACAGTATCTCTATTTTACCTTAGATTCAGCCCAAGACCAATTGTCCAAAGAGTATTTCGAAGGAAGGCCTAGGTTCAAGCAGGTATTAAGTTAGAAATCAAGTTAGCAGTAAAAAGGGCAACAATGTGGTTATTAAAACTTTTGGTTGGATCTCATATAAAAATCTCATAAAACTATTTCTCCATGGAAAAATGCACTTATGCATAACATTTTAGGGAAGCAACAGAACATCTGAAGACTATCCATGGAACCTGTAAGATTCCAAATGCTCCATATTAAAAAACTATATATCTCAGCAAACTAAAATTAGAGAGTAACTTTCTTAATAGGATAAAGAACATCCACAAAAAGCCTACAGCTAACATACTTGGTGGTGAGAAATTAGAAGCTTTCCTGCTAAGATTAGGAACAAAGCAATGCTATCCCCTCTCACCACTCCCTTTCAATATCATTATGGAAGTATTAGCTAATACAGTAAGATAAAAAGGAAATAAAGGGCAAATAGATTAAAAAGAAATAAAGAAAACTGTTTTTTTCAGATGACACAATTGTCTATGTAGAAAATCCAAAAGAATAGACAAAAATACTGAAACCAATAAACACAACATTTTGTATATTAAACTTGCACAAATTTAATATACAAAAGTCAACTGCTTTCCAATATATCAACAATGAACAAATGGGATTTGAAATTAGAAAAAAAAAATGCCATGCACATTAGCCCTCCCCAAAATGAAATACTTAGGTATAAATCCAATAAAATGAGTATAAGATCTATATGAGGAAAACTATAAAATGCTGATAAACAGAAGGATATTTTATGTTTATAGATAGAAAGACTCAATATGTCAAGATGTCAGTGCTTTCCAACTTCACCTATAGATTCAATGCAGTCTCAATTAAAATCTCAGCAAGTTATTTTGTGGATAATGACAAACTGATCTTAAAGTTTATATGAAGAGGCAAAGACCAAGGATAAACAACAAAATATTAAAGGAGAAGAACAAAGTTGGAAGACTGACACTACTTGACCTCAAAATTTACTATAAAGTTACAGTCATTAAGATAGTGTGGTATTGGTGAAAGAATAGACTAACAAATCAGTGGAACAGAATAGAGAGACCAGAAATAAACCCCACAAATGTAGTTAACTGATCATTCACAAAGTAGCAAGGCAATAATAATGGGTCAAGATAAAATGTACATGTATGTTACTGAAAAATCTGTCATATTATATAAGATATTTATAAGTTTATCCTCTGCTTTTTCTTACCTAGTTTAAACAAAAATTAGCCCTGTAATACTTTAATAGAAGAAAATAGTTGTTTAGATAAAAGATAATCACACATTCCATAATAAAAAGGAAAAGCATATATAGCAAAAGAACTTACTGATTAAGTAGACCTACTGTTTTCTGATTATTGAGAAAGTAATTTTTCATTTCTTGGCACATAACAAAAACACAAACAAATTCTGGAAAAAAAAGAGTTAATATACTCTAAATTACTAACTTTGAACTCTGCTGTGTAAAGCTATCACCATCACTACGGCTGTACTCAACATTGCCACCATCATCTTTTCATGGAAAATTACTTGCTCCTATTAGATGCTCTATTAGATGCTACAGCCAACAGCTTCCCTCCGGCTCTCACAATAATTCTTACTTTTCTTCCTCCATTTTGACACACCTAAGAGAAACTCATACTCTAATGAAAAAGAAATAATTTTGTAGAGCAAAGATTCTCATGCTTTCTTGATCTCTAAGGCAGTCTTTTCAACGTTTTCTCATTAATCATATTTTCTTTGAAGTTTTTTAGGAAGTCCCTTTTATTCCTAGTTTATTAAACGCTTCTATCTTCTTGAATCTTACCAAGTGCTTTTGTGTATTTAAACATATGACCCTACAATTTATCTCATTTAAGTTGTTAGGGTTGTAACTATAACTGATTTTCTAATGTTAAGCAATCTTGCATTTCTGGGACAAATCCATCATAATTGTAATGTAGTTTTTATACATCACTAGATTTAGTTTGCAAGCAATTTTTGCATCTATTTTCATGAGTAATCAGCCTATAATTTTCATTTCTTGTACTGATTTCTCATGAATTAGTTTTGGTAAATGTATTTTTAAACATTTATGCATTATGTATATATGTATGTTTATTGATATAAAGTTATTCATCAGTATCTTACTCTATGTATAATCTCTTGTATATCTGTAGTTCTACTGCATTTTCATTCTTACTATTATTTATAAATATATCTTTTCTCTTCGATTAATTTTCCTAGAGTTTTGTCTGTTTAATAGTTTTTCTTAAGTGTTTTATTGATCCTCTCTAGTATTTATTTTCTATAACATTGATTTCTACTCTTATTTTAATTCTTTTCTCCAATCTTTCTGTGTTGTTCTTTTTTTCATAACTTCTCAATTTAGAACATTAGACTTTCTTCATTTCTAATGTAAACTATAAATTTCTCAGTTCTATTTTAGCTGCATCCTAGAAGTTTTGATATGTAGGGTTTTTAAAAATAATTCAGTTCTAAATATTATCTAATATCCATTATGCCTTGTAGCTTTTTTTGTTTATTGTTAATGTTTAACTTAATTGCACTGTAATCAAAAGTGTGGTCTTTATGACACTAATTTTTGAAATTTCTCATTAGTTTTTACGGTCTAGCACATAGCCAGTTTTCATACATGCTTCAGAAGTGTTTTAAAAGAATAAATACTCCATATTTATTGGATTAAGTATTTCATTATCTGCCCATTAGATGCATTTGTACTTGGGCCCTTCAAATTTTAATATCCTACTGTTTCATCTGCCTTATTTGTCATTTTCTCAGGGTTAAATTATTCAGCAATTGGGTAGACTTGTCAATTTTACCTTGTAGTTTTTGCCAATTTTTCTTTGAATATTTTGAGGTTATATTATTAAGTTCATAAAAATTAGAATTATTATTTTCCTGAGGTTTGAAACTTTTATCATCAAGAAATAACCTTCTTTATCTGCTGTAAATCCTTTTTGTCTTTGTTTTGTTTGCCTTTAATATAATTATACCAGTTTCATTTCATTAGGTTTTATGTGATACATGTTTTGCCTTCCTTTAAATTTTGCATTTTTCTATAAATTTCCAACGTGTCTCTTGTGAACAGTCTACAGTTAGCTTTTTAATCTGAGAATCTTTTGTTTTTTAACTGGATAGTTTAGTCCATGTACTTTTTTTTTAAACATTTTTTATTGATTTATAATCATTTTATAATGTTGTGTTAAATTTTGGTGTAGAGCACGATTTTTCAGTTACACATGAACATATATATATTCATTGTCACATTTTTTTCTCTGTGAGCTACCATAAGATCTTGCATATATTTCCCTGTGCTACGCAGTATAATCTTGTTTATCTATTCTACAATTTTGAAATCTCGTCTATCCCCTCCCACCCTCCACCCCCTTGGCAACCACAAGTTTGTATTCTATGTCTATGAGTCTGTTTCTGTTTTGTATTTATGCTTTGTTTGTTTGGTTTTGGTTTTTGTTTTCTTGTTTTAGATTCCACAAATGAGTGATCTCATATGGTATTTTTCTTTCTTTTTCTGGCTTACTTCACTTAGAATGACATTCTCCAGAAGCATCCATGTTACTGCAAATGGCGTTATGTTGTCGGGTCTTATGGCTGAGTAGTATTCCATTGTATAAATATACCACTACTTCTTTATCCAGTCATCTGCTGATGGACATTTAGGCTGTCTCCATGTCTTGGCTTGTGCTGCTATGATCATTGGGGTGCAGGTGTCATCCTGAAGTAGGGTTCCTTCTGGATATATGCCCAGGAGCAGGAACCCTGAGTCATACGGTAAGTCTAATCCTAGTCTTTTGAGGAATCTCCATACTGTTTTCCACAGTGGCTGCACCAAACTGCATTCCCACTAGCAGTGTAGGAGGGTTCCCCTTTCTCCACAGCCTCTCCAGCATTTGTCATTTGTGGATTTTTGAATGATGGCCATTCTGACTGGTGTGAGGTGATACCTCATTGTAGTTTGATTTGCATTTCTCTGATAATTAGTGATGTTGAGCATTTTTTCATCTGCCTATTAATCATTTGTATGTCTTCCTTGGAGAATTGCTTGTTTAGGTCTTCTGCCCACTCTTGGATTGGGTTGTTTATTTTTTTCTTATTAAGTCGTATGAGCTGCTTATATATTCTGGAGATCAAGCCTTTGTCGGTTTCATTTGCAAAAATGTTTTCCCATTCCGTAGGTTGTCTTTTTGTTTTACTTATGGTTTCCATTGCTGTGTAGAAGCTTGTAAGTTTCATTAGGCCCCATTTGTTTATTCTTGCTTTTATTTCTATTGCTTGAGTAGACTGTTCTAGGAGAACATTTTTGAGATGTATGTCAGATAATGTTTTGCCTATGTTTTCTTCTAGGAGGTTTATTGTATCTTGTCTTATGTTTAAGTCTTTAATCCATTTTGAGTTGATTTTTGTGTATGGTATAAGGGAGTGTTCTAGCTTCATTGCTTTACATGCTGCTGTCCAGTTTTCCCAACACCATTTGCTGAAGAGACTGTCTTTAATCCATTGTATATTCTTGCCTCCTTTGTCAAAGATTAGTTGACCAAAAGTTTGTGGGTTCATTTCTGGGCTCTCTATTCTGTTCCATTGGTCTATATGTCTGTTTTTGTACCAATACCATGTTGTCTTGATGACTGTGGCTATATAGTATTTTCTGAAGTCTGGGAGAGTTATTCCTCCAGCCTCTTTGTTTCTCTTCAGTAATGTTTTGGCAATTCTAGGTCTTTGATGGTTCCATACAAATTTTATTATGATTTGTTCTAGTTCTGTGAAATATGTCCTGGGTAATTTGATACGGATTGCATTAAATCTGTAGATTGCCTTCGGCCATGTGACCATTTTAACAATATTGATTCTTCCAATCCGAGACCATGGGATATCTTTCAATTTTTTACAGTCTTTTTAATTTCCTTCATCAATGGTTTATAGTTTTCTGTGTATAATTCTTTCACCTCCTTGGTTAGATTTATTCCTAGGTATTTTATTACTTTGGGTGCTATTTTAAAGGGGATTGTTTCTTTACTTTCTTTTTATGTTGATTCATCGTTAGTGTAAAGAAATGCAACTGACTTTTGAACATTAATCTTGTAACCTGCTACCTTGCTGAATTCTTTGATCAGCTGTAGTAGTTTTTGTGTGGACCTTTTAGGGTTTTCTATATATAGTAACATGTCGTTGGCATATATTGACACTTTTACCTCTTCTTTTCCAATTTGGATCCCTTTTATTTCTCTCTCTTGCCTGATTGCTGTGGCTAGGACTTCCAAGACTATGTTGAATAGGAGTGGTGATAGTGGGCATCCTTGTCTTGTCCCAGATTTTAGTGGGAAGCTTTTGAGTTTTTCACCGTTGAGAACTATGCTGGTTGTAGGTTTGTCATATATAGCTTTTATGATGTTGAGATATGTTCCCTCTATACCCACTTTGGTGAGAGCTTTTATCATAAATGGGTGTTGAATTTTATCAAATGCTTTTTCTGTATTTATTGAGATGATCATGTGGTTTTTGTCCTTTCTCTTGATGCATTACATTGATTGATTTGCATATGTTGAACCAACCCCACTTGGTCATGATGTAAAATCTTTTTTATGTGTTGTTGGATTCTATTTGTTAATATTTTGGTGAGGATTTTGGCATCTATGTTCAAAAGTGATATTGGCCTATACTTCTCTTTTTTGGTAGTGTCTTTGCCTGATTTTGGTATCAGGGTGATGGTGGCTTCATAGAATGAGTTTGGGAGTATTCCCTCCTTTTCAATCTTCTGGAAGAGTTTGAGAAGGACTGGTATGAGTTCTTCTTTGTATGTTTGGTAGAATTCCCCAGTGAATTCATCCAGTCCTGGATTTTTATTTGTAAGGAGGTTTTTTTATTGCTATTTTGATTTCATTCTAGTGATCAGTTTGTTCAAGTGGCCAGTTTCTTCTTGATTCAAGTCTTGGTGGACAGTATGTTTCCAGAAACTTGTCCATCTCCTCTAGGTTATCCAGTTTGGTTCCATATAGTTTTTCATAATATTCTCATATGATATTCTGTGTTTCTATTTTATTTGTTGTAATTTCTCCATTTTCCTTTCTTATTTTGCTAATTTGTGCTCTCTCTTTTTTCTTCTTTGTGAGTTTGGCCAGTGGTTTGTCGATTTTATTTACTTTTTCAAAAAACCAGCTTTTGGTTTGATTAATTTTTTTTCTATTTTTTTAATCTCTATTTTATTTATTTCCTCCCTGATCTTTATAATTTCCTTCCTTCTGCTCCTTTTGGGGTTTTTTGCTCTTCTTTTTCTAATTTTATAATATTTTCTATTTGTTCCACTATTTTTGTATTTCTTTCACCCCCCATTCTGTCTTAGAGGTTTTCTTCTTTTGCAAGAGAACAGAAATATCATGATATGTAAAAATATGCTTTACAAAATAACACTTTACATTGAGCACTTTATATATATTGTCTCATTTAATCTTCACAACAACACTGGGATATAGTCATCTCATTAACAAAACAAAAAGACACATTTATCACTCTCAATACTTCCAAGGGTTTTGGGAGCTGTAGCCAGGAAGCACGGATTAAGACCAAATATATATGAGTAATATATTTTGGTTGTCTGAGTGACCAAAAATATTTTTATAAATTATAATATTGCAATGTTATAAATATTTTAACTTGTATTATGGGTTATTATTTGGAACATAATGAAAAATGTGAACTGAATTCAGACCCTGCTTTCCCCCAAATTTTCTTTTGGTAAGGACTGCCTGTGCATCTGTGCCTTATAATTACTTTTCCAAAGTACACTGTAATTTTATGTAGTAGCTTTGTGAAATCATGATATGTGTGCTCAAGCAATGGGGTACCTGGGATTTGAATTTGCATTTTATTTATTTCTCAGATAAAATCTTTCTGCTTTAAGAGTATCTCACAAGGCAAAAATACCTGGTTTTTAGATTATTGGCTTAATCACCTAGCATGTGTCAAACTGTTAAATAACCCAAGAAAGACATTTTCTTTAGAAATGAACGAAAGTTTCACCTTGGGATGAGCATAGTGTGACAACCAGATTTGAGGTCATCTGAGATGGTAGTCATCCTCACTTGGTGAGTTTAATTATATAACATTCCAAAACCATACTATAATCTATGTAATTATAAGGAAATAAAATTGCTCTAATTCTGAGTGATTAATATTCTACAATTGACAAATATTATAACTGCTCAAACTTGGTCAGTTTCTGTATTTATCCAGCTATGCAATAGACACCATTCTCTCACCTACAATGTTCTTCTTAATTCTTTTTTTCCCGAAATGATAACTATGAGTCCACAAAGGGAAAGTAAACTCTCCAACTCAGACCCCTCTTTAGCTCTGTCTTTTTGAACATTTTGTTGTCATTTCTATGATATCGTGCCCTTCTTCATATGTGACATTTTAAATATTTTTACAGGCAGCACATATTTCATCTCCTCAGATGAACTGTAAACTCCTTAAGGGCAAAAGCCTTATTTTCTATTCTGTTTTACTATCCAATATCTTAAAGTACAACTAGAGAGATAGTTTCAGTGTTCTACCATTTTGTGTTTATGGCATGCTCTGGAATATGGTTTTGGGTGGCATCTTGAAGAATCAGAGCATCAAAATTACCCTCCATTACCCAACAATGTTTAGAAAACATTCTTGACTACACTGTAATAGTGACTTATCTAGGCTACAAAAAGGCTTTATATCCACCATACCATTGGCTTGCTCTTCTTCTACTTGTGTTCCTGCTTTGAGTTGCTTGAGAACTATTTATTGAATGGATCTCATTTTTTTTACATATGAGTAGGGTCAGGTTCTTCCATATGAAGATAAACATGAAATCCTTTTGGTGTTAACTTTTGCCTTGTCTCTTCCCTCCTACTTCCAGGGAATGGTACATAGTCTAGCCTGTGATATGATGGGCCTACCTTAATAGGCTGTGTAAAAGAAGGTCACAATTTTTTTGTAAAAAAAAAATAACTTTTCCATATTGATTTGAACATTGTACAACACAGTACATCTTTGAGTCCCACACACAGGGTAAGGAGTACTATCAGTTGACTCTACAAAAACATAGATCAGAGCAAAATCTTTGCACTTAAGAACATTAAAACCTCAAATTAGAAAACTGTGTAAAACTGTAAAGCACTCCAACCAACATATAGCTTTACTCGCAGCAATATAAGAGTAGAGGTATTTTAGACCTAATACACAGAATTCTAGGTGTAATTCTGTTAAGCAGCTTTACATTTTGCCATTAGAACTATTTCCCCTCTATGTTAAGCTTTAATATCCTTTCAAATGCATTAATGTGTCCCCAGAACAGACTCTCACAGACTCCTGCCTGCTTTGAATATTTCCATTTTAATAACAGCTTCAGATCTTCACTCAGAGCTTTATATACCCCTTACTGTCACAGAGGCTTGTGAAAGACAGAAGGAAACAGCTCATCATCCACAAAAGTCATCCAATGTACAGTTGTTTGCTTTGGCATACAACCCACAGGAAAATTAAAGAGGAACATCATTTACATTTGATTTTCTCTACCCTTTGTGCCCATCTCTGAATAATTCTAGAGGAATTTTCTAAGTCTCTGTAAGGACTGCTTAAATCTTTTCCTTTCTGAGAATGACTATAGTTCTGTGCTGAAAGAGCTAAGGTCCCTCTCTTAGATTTCAGAAAGGGAGAGTAGAGGCAAGTATCATTTAGACCTCCATGGTGTTGAGGTCTTATAATCAGACTTGCTATTCAGTGGCCTAGCAGCTCAGAGACAAGGAACACTACTTCACCAAAGCAGAAGTGTTGAAACAATTTTTGTGACAGTGGTGATAGTTTTTCAGGCTTGTCTAAAAGGAAAAGTGAACTTTTTATGTTTTGCGAAATTTCTGATCATATCCATAACCACTGTCATGCTTAAGAGAAATTCTCAAGAGGTCGAGGTAATGATAATTTTGGAGTAGGGGAGAGGGATAGCTTAAAGCAAGCTGGAAGAATAGTTCAGATATAACCTTGAAGACCTATAAGGTTTTTCATTAAGAAAAATAAATACAAAGTCGGAACAGATAAGAGTGATTGTGAAGACGCCAAGAGGAAGGATGTGGGGGTGTGGGAGGAAAACAGACTACCAGAGGACAGAGGAGCCTGGGCACATTTTGTATTTTGCCCAATTGCTTATGTACAAGTACCATTCTATTTCATATTCCACCTTCAAAAAGTGTGATTTGTCAAAGATGGTAAATGCTCTGTTCCCTTATCACATCTCAGTTCATTTGAAATTGCTAATGAGAACACAGGAAGGCAAAACTGTATACTCTTAGCTGATGGCTTGCTCTGACACACTCTCAAGAACAGGAATGAGGTTCAACATTATGGGACTGGGCTTCAACCTAAGGGGTGTTTTGAAAATAAGTTAGTATGTCACTCATCTTGATGACAATGACCCATTTGAAGCCTTTAGCTCTTCACCAAACACACTGAATAATTCCAAAAGATCTTATCTGATTGATTTTACTTGGTAAAATGAAAGCAACTATGAAGAGCTATTCATTTCCTTGAATTAGCACATATCCTTAAGTAGTTGAGTATCTTTTTTAAAAAAATACTTTTTTTTTATTATCTGGGGTATCTAAATAACTAAATCAGTAACCCTTTCCTGAACTCTGAATGTTAATATCCAGTTGCTTGTCACCTTTTATACTAATATAACACAGGAAGCTCCAACTCAATACATTCCAAACAAAATTTAACATTTTTATTCACAATTTTATTCTTTCTTATCTCTTTCTATTAATAATGCTTTATTCTCCCAGTAGCCCAGGCTCAAATCCTTGGAGTTTCCTTTGACTCCTCTCTCAAACAAATCTCACATTTTAAGTTTATAATTCTTTCTTCCTAATCTTTTATATTCTAATTCTTTTATGTTCTTACAACTACTACTATAAAAATGATCTTCAAAGAACACCAGATGATCTATTGAGGGAAGAAAAAAATATTAGAATTTCTACTTTAAAAACTTCCTTTTTTCTATTTTTGAATATAGACAGAGCTATATATCTATATCTATATCTATGTCTATATCTATATACACAAAGAGGGAATTGGTTTTTTTCATGCTAAGGGTATTTAATTAAAATGTCTCCCAATGGTGTGTGAACTTTCTCTGCTTCTCACCTGACTTGTTGCAACAGTCTTGGACTGGTTTTCAGTCTGAAGTCTCAGCTCTAATTGTACCAGGCAAGATGGTATTGATTGGACATCTGACACATTTTTGACTCCAGTTCTTTGCTCTTACCATTTTCTCTACCTAAGTATCCTTCCCACTCCAGTGACACCTGTCCCACCTTACCCCATCCTTCTGGATTCAATTCAGATGACCCCTTCTTAATCCTCTACCTGAAATAAAATTTTCCTTCTCTGAACATCTATGGCAGGGATGTCCATACTTCTTTTATGGCAGACGTCAAAGTTAGTAGAGTTATTTCTTTCTAGGTATTTGCCTAAGTGTCAACTGCAAGCTCTTGGGGAGAGAGTCCATGTTTATATACTCCCATGTACTTGGCATAGCCAAAACAGTGCCTTACACATAGTAGGTACTCAAAAACATCTATTAAATTAAATAAATAATTAATTAAAATTATGAATAGCAATTTCTTTAAATTTCTTTAAGTTGCATTGCAATTTGTGTTTTCTTAAGACTACTTCTATTTTTAACTACAGTATATACTTGGTAAAGGATTTTACAACTCTCTAAATTAGCCCATGGTGATTACCCCTACTGTGCAATTTACCACTATTTTATTAAAGCAAGATTAAAGATAATACTTCATTGGAAGAAGTAACAGCAGCATTAACCTCTATTTACCTTGACATAATAAAGCTTTAATAAAACATGGGTAAATTGCATTGAGGGGGATAATTATTCTAACATAAAATTTAAAGGGAACTTAATTTCTTATTCTGCATGTTTAGTGCTTTAAGATTAGTGTCATTAATGTCCTTTTTCTCATTTATAGAGGATACATAAAAATGTTCAACCCTCTCCAATTTGTTTTCTTATTAAATAATTCTGAATTTATATTAGAGCTCATAAACATAAGAACACAACTTTAAAATGCAACAGTTTTTCAGAAGTAAATATCCTTACAGAATGTCAGGGCAGGGAGAGTTTTGTGGGAGAGTTTACCCTAAACCAAAAAAAAAGAAGTCATCCTTGTCTAAATTTTTGAGTGTTGAATCAAAGAAAATTCTTGTTTGTTTTATATCCTCTGGCTTTATTACATCAGACAAGCTTCAAAGGGGCAGAGCACGTAGGATTGAAAAATAGCACAGCTGCATTTTGCAGTGGAGTGTTCTGCCTCTGTTTGTGTTTTGTTGTTCATGTAATACTTTTCAATAAACAAAGATGTCAATCAACTCTCTTTGCAGCACATCACATTTCAGATTTAAACCACTTCAGACACATCACTGCCCCAAGCTCACATTTAACAGATAAAAATTCAGCTTTCTGTCAAGGCAGAACACAGTATTGATTGTAGGTGGTATTTAGGTGGGAGAGTGGCAGAACAATATTACTTTCACAGTCACATATAGTCCACTATGGAGGCATAACATAAAGTGCATTACACTCCGTGTAAAATTTTTTTCCTATTGCTCAGCATTGATGAATACCCATTTCCAAACACATTCCTAAGAAAGGCTTCCACATACAGCAAATTGTGAGGGTGGCAGAGGTGGGTGACAAACACATGATAGCAATCATGAAAACTTTGATCACTTGATTTGATTCTAGTGCTTTGGAAATTAGCATAATTATTCAAACATGCTTCATTAAAAATCATGACTGTACAAGTCCTTTGGTTTAATGATCCAAGTATATACCATGTGAGCTAAGCTTTAAATAAGAATACCAACTTGCTGCTAGGAGGCATGAGAGATGTTTTTCTTAAAATCAAGAGAAAGTGCAAAAATACAAACTCTAAAAAACAAGTCAGGAAAAAAATCTACAATTGACCAGCAGTGGATATGGTGGGTTTAATTTTTCTATTTATCTTCACATCTATCTGAATATCTCTCGGGGCCACCAAAGGTTAGATACTACGTCACTTCTAAGCTACTGGAAGATTGGCATACAATCCCTGTAAATCTCGAACTAATTACATTTGAATTTTAGGTGTCAAAGCTAGTTTTGAAGGTTGACCTTTGAAGGTTGGCTGAAGAAAAGTTTGACAGTTCTTCAAGTATTCACAGATACTAAAAGAGGTTGTTTCAAATTAATGAAAAAGGGGAGAAAAACTAAATTAATGATGCCAAAGATACTAATAAGACTACTGTTATTGGCACACATTTAATTATGTATGAGATCTCATTTAATAATGATGTCAACTTCACTTATACTGCAGGCTACACAGGAAAATAAAGACAGCATACAAGACACTCTGTCATTTTAGTTGTTCTGTTAATATTAAGTACTAACATAGGCAAAAGTGAATCATTTTTATGGGGTTAAAATATAGGGTATGAGGGGATGAGTTTTAAGTTAAATTAATCTGCTCCTAAATCATTCAGATTCTGAGGCATAATGGATAATTACCAAGACTCTCTGATTTTATATAGGTTCCTGATACATGGAGTTGGTTTAAGAATGGATTGTCACTTTCCGTATCACTTTTTTTTCAGTTTTGACAATTTATGTAGCATCATCAGAGAGACATTTCAAAGAGTTCATAACAATTTTAAAGTAGATTAAATTTTAGAGTGTAATGTATTTTCAAAATATATTTTATTTAAATACACAACTTTATTGCCAAATATCTAGAGCACTACAGAATTAAAATGCAAACTCTCACTGATGGCCTTTTAACACCAAGAAAATAGTCATTAATCTCAGAAATGTTAAATTGATCAGTTGCTCTCATGCAATGAAATAGCGTGAACATCAGGTCCCTGGTCACCTTTCAAGTTCACCGCTAGTCTGGTGTATCTTGGCCAGGTGCCTAGATCAAATATTAGCAGTGTACCTGTCCAGGAGTGATTCGTGAGTGGAAAAATGACAGATGATTCACTTTAGCCTCACTGAAAAAAATGTAAAAGTGATTAAAAGCAACTAATCAATGTGCTGTACTAAGAAAATAACTAAAAAACTAAGTCTTATGTTAGGTGGGAAAATATGGGCCCAAATTTGCACTCAACCCTACCTCTATCAATGGACATATTATGGGGTGTTAATAATCAGCCATGAGACCACAGCCCTCAGGGAACTCTCCTGCAGAGCTACAGTCATTTGCCTGGAGTGTTTCTACCTGGAAAGATTAATTCACATCTCTCATGTTATTAATATTACAGCTGTAAATGTCTAAGAAACAAATGAATACTTCTACAAAATAAATCTGAGAAGAGAAATTAGAAAATCAAGTTTAAAACTAATAGTAGTTAAATAATAATAAGTAAGAAAGGTTGAGACTTTAAATTCTTTGAAGGCAGAGATCATTTTTTATTTATTTTTACTATCATAACAGTTTCTATATTTAACTCAATAAATTACTTTTAAGTGAATGACATTCATTTCATTCTGGTCATTTATTCTGGTTTTCTGTGAATAAAATTTAAACCTGGTGAATCCAGGTAACAACAAGCAGTGCAGCAAATTTGGAGTGCCAGCCGTAGGAGGAGTGCAGGTCAGCGATAAAAACAGTAATGTCTACAGACAGATTGTTCTCTCTGGCTATTGACGCTATGTCAAGGAATTCAGATTTCCTCCCACAAACAGTGACAATTTTTGGAGGATTTTTAATTGGAGAGTGACATGGTCAATACTATGCTTTAGAAATAGCACCCTGCAGTGAGGATCCAGAGATGAATTTAAGCACAGCAAGACTGATCATTTAAAAAATTACTGCATTACTTAAGGAAAATGATGATCTGAATTAAGGTTTTAACAGTAAAGGTGATTAAAAAGTGAGGAAGGAGGGAATGGGTCAGGAATAGTCGGTATAATAATAAAATAAATATATAGTTATTGAGCACTACTAGGTGCCAAGCACTATTTTAAACACGTGGCCTGAATGAACTCGGTTCATCCTCACTACAAATCTGGGCGGAGGGATTATTATTTTAATATAGTAATGGAGGTGAGGAAGATCTCCAGGTTAGGGAACTTGCTAAAAGTCACACAGCTGGTAAGTGACAATGATGGGATTCCGACACAGGATGCTTGCCTCTGAGGCCTCCTCCTTAACTACTGTGTTATGACTTGTAGATTTCTAGCTTTTGTGACATAGCAGATAGTCATGCTAGTCCCATACACAACGGGAGTCTCTGAAATAAGTCTTATATGAAATATGTGAGATAGGAAATAGCAGGGTTTCTTAACCTTGGCACTACTGATACCATTAATTATTTGTTCTGGGAGACTATCTTCTGCATTGCAGGATGTTTAGCGCCATTCCTGACCTCTGTGCATTAGATGCCAGTAGCAATCCTCTACTCCCCCACCCTAGTCACAGTAACGTTTCTAAACATTGCCTAATATCCCCTGGGGGCCAAATCATCCTCTATTGAGAACTACTGGTTTATGGAAAAGATAATAAATTCAGTTTTTGTTAGTTTCTTATATTGGATTCAAGTTCCCGGCATCTAGATAGAAATGTCAGCCAGAAGCTAGATTTATGAACTAGAATCCAAGAAAAATTCTAACTGGAGCTGTAGATCCAGCAAATCATCATCACATAGCTAATAAATGGATTTGATTTCCAAGGACAATATGAAACCAATGGAGGTCCAAGGAAACCTTGGGGGCAGGGGCACAAGCATTTATGAATTGAGAAGAAGAGAAACCTTGAAATGAGGATGAGAAGATAGAAAAAGAAAATCAAGGGAAGGAGGCATTTTGAATAATGTCAAATTCTGTGAAGAGTCCAAACTGGATTTAGAAGTTAGTATGCTACTGGCTACTTCTGCTGGGGCCATTTCTATTTTTTTCCTTGAGATTTTATTCTTTTTTTTTCTCATTTTTTTAAGTTTTTATTCTCAGGCTTCATTTATTATATGTCTGTATCTTAATTGTTCAAGTCTCAAAGTCTTCAAGAATCAGCTGGTTACACTGCCAACTGGCACCTCTTTCTTAGAAAAGCAGTTTCAGGCTAGTCTTTATGATCAGCAAAGTCATGTGCTTTCAAGAATGACACTTCCTCTGGACAGACACTAACTCAAATGCTAATGAAAATCAGTGCTCCATATCCAGATGCTGATTATCCTGGATAAACATGTCTTCCTTGCACAGGGAGTTTAAAGGTGTAACACAGACAAAGAGATCAAGAGACCAAGGGAAGCACTGAGGTGACTATACATGAGAGCACAGCTTTTGCCTCATTCTTAAAATAAGCCTCAATTATATGAGATTACTGGGATCCTATTTTTCTAACAACCTGAAAGACAAACACAGAAACTGGTTCCAGAGACAGAGCTGTGATAAAGGACTCTCAGAGGGGACGTGAAACTGGTGGTGGCACAAAGACAGGACCAAAGTGGAAGCAGGGAGAGCAATCACTCCCTCTGAGCACTTCTTTCTGTGGACACATGATAGTGAAGACTGCAGTACAAATGGCAGTGGATGCCCACATAAAAGGAGACCAAAACATATAGTAAAGTCAGAATGAGGATCACAGGTGTTTAATGAGCTGATACCCCATGGCTGACCTTACCCAGCAGCTCCACTGCCTTCTGGTCAGAATCTAGCTAAGGCTCTGCCATGTAACTTAGGGTACAGTTGGCTGTGAAAAAGCAGAACAGTAAGGTTTATTTCTCTGTTATCTCCACGCACATTGCAGGTAAAGTGTTTGGTAATTGCTGCGTAAGAGTTGTTTTGAGGGGTTAAGAATGTACAGATGAGGAGGTTATTTTATGCATGTATGTATCATGTATAAGTATTTATTTTGTCAGGATGTTTTTGGCTTTGAGCAAAATCTACTGAGTTAGAGGCCAACTATGGTTCTAGATTCCACAGCCAGAAGATTTAAGAAAATGCAGGTTATTATGTGATTGTGGCTTGTAAGTCAGCATGCTGAAACCTGTTCTTGAAAATCACATATATGAGCTAAATTTAGAACAACCTGTATATCCAGCCAAATCTTATCTCCATAGAGTTGGATCTCTTATAGAAACACACACAAAAAAGGAACTTTGGAACTATCTGAGAACACTCGGATGAGACTAGGCTGCCCTACCAAGCCCCTGTGAAATCCCAAACATAGTATTCACTATCCTTCAGGGCGAAAGTGACTGTTACATTATGATGTGTTAATTCATAAGGTAGCGGTGATTGAGTTGCAAAATTGCATGAGAAAGTAAAGAAATTCTACCCAGAATTGCTTTCAGGAGGGTCTGGACTTGGAGTTCGCAAACTACAGCCTGCTAGTGGACGACCTGTTTTTGTGAATATATTTTTACTGGAACATAGCTATGCCTATTCATTTACTTGTAGTCCATGACTGCTTTCAAACTACAATAGCAGAGTTGAGTAGTTGCCAGACCATACTATGGTCCAGAAATCTAAAATCCTTACTATCTGATCTTTTCAGAAAAAAAGTTGCTGATCCTTGGGTGTCAATGAGGTACTTCTGACTGAAGCAGGAGAAGATTTAACCAGTGTGTCCCAGGAGCAGGAGATCTAGCATAGCTGTGCTGAAACGGCTGAGTAATGAGGTTCTCACCAGAAACCCCTGGTTTTGTGCATCCACCAGGGCAGACAGCTGCAACTCCAGCTGCTTTCCTTGCTCTCTGAACTTACTCAGCCACAGCATTTACCTGTGATATTCCGCACTGAAGAGTCAGGCAGTCACCGATCCCTGGAATAATGTAGCCCAGATGTGTTTTGTCTTGTTCCGTTTTGTTTTTGGTTTGTTTGCTTGTTTTGAGAACACTAGTTTACTCTAGGTGAATAAGTGTTAATGTAGGGGGAAAAAAGGGGGTTCATGATTAAATAACTTTGGGATATGTGGACATACTTGATTAAACAAAGCTAAATAAGTTTCTCTGCTTCATAGTTTTTCAATCTTTAGTAGGTTAAAATGCCTTATGGATCCCGCAGAAGAGGGAGAAGGTGAACATGTAAGTGTATTTCAAAATTATTTAAGCCCAGCACTTTTTTTTCCAGAGATTCCACAAGACTTAAATTTCTTAGATATTTACTTTGAGAATTCAAAGTGAAAGAAAGAATATGGATCTGTTAGAAACTGTCTTTTGTCACAGGACCTTAGTATAAATTGTTTCCTCTTGGACCATGTCTCTCTGCCCCCAGCACACATACACCTTTTCCTGGTTAACGCCAATTCATGATCAGATTCTTAGCTCACATGCAATTCTTCCATGAACATCCCCAATTTGTTCAGGTCACTTATTTTACATGTCCATGGGATCTATTATTCACAGCCTTATCACAGGTATATTTTTTAATTTATTTGAGTGACGGTTTTATTAATTAGCCTTGCTCACCAGACTCTCAACTTCATGGAGATAACTATTATATTCCTGTTACCCAGAATAGTGCATACTAACACATGAGAAACATTCAATAAACACTGATTAAATGCATGAATGAGATCTATAATGTGCAGCAAGCAACACAGCGCTGCTATTGCAGTCTCCACCAGAAGCTTGAGGACTCAGTCCATCAAAAGCTGACCGATAAAAGCTGATTCTGATAGATTAAAAATCTCCATACGCTCAGTCTTTCACAACCAGGATGGTGTTATTATCTGACCGTAAAGCTACTCACTTCGAGTAGAGGCTTACTCCAAGTGAGAGGAAGAGCTCTAATTAATCCAGACTCTAAGATAAGATGCCCATGGCTTCTCTGTATCAAGTGTTTGAGGCAGACACTCCATGCTGGAGAGAACTCTGGGGATGTGTCCTCAGAAGGAGAACCACTGTGAAGCCTCTGGTATTTTGAATGAAGAACATAGTCCCTTCAGGGTCACTCTCCTGAGATGCAGCTCCTATTGTATTGCTGAAACTCTGTGGACTCCCAACACTAGACTGAGGCATATACTGATTTTAAATTACCTGTGGGATACTGATGTGGAGATGCCTACGATCTATGGATTTTGGACTCAAGAAGGTAGTCACAGAGGAAGAAATCTGTGTAAAGCCATTAGTGTGGATAATATCATGCAGGAAGGCATGGGTTAAAAAAAGAAAAATAGGAGGAGAACTCTGGAGAAAACATCTTTAAGGACAGGGGAAGGAAAAGAAGACAATCTAAAAAGCTCCAAAACAAATAAGGACGACTAGATGTTAACATTTGTTAAATTTAGCTAGTGAGAACACAGTGTATGTTATTTTTCACACTATGAGTTTGTTTGAAATATTTCAAAATAATTTTTAAAAGAGCCTGAGGAGTGACCAGAAAGACAGGAAGTAAGGCAGGAGGGAGCTACGTAATTGAATCCAAGGAAGGGTAGCATTTCATGTAGGGAGAGGTCAATGATGAAATGGAGAGGTCAAGCAAGATAGGGATTAAAAACTGTCAGTTGTTTTGTCAATTGAATGGTTATTGTGACCTGACTGAGAACAGTTTCAGAAGACATGTGGGGCAGATGACAAATTTCACTTGGTATAAGAGCAAAAAGAAGATGAAAAACAGCTGACTATTAAAAAATAAAGCTTTTTTTTTTTTAATCTCACCTATCAATACAGTGGGTAGGGCAGATTCAGGCTTGCTTAATTCAGTAGTTAAATGATATCATCAAAGACACAGGTGTTTTCATCTTTCTGTTTTGTCATCCTTACCATTTGGATTTTGTCTTCAGGCTTGTCCCCTTGTATTAAGAAATGGTTACAGCAGCTTCAAGCATTAAACCCTCAAACAGCAATAACCAGAATCAAAATATTAAAAGGCGAGGGAGATGTTTTCCATCTCTTTTTGAGGTGAGGAAACTTTTCTGCTATCAACCAGGAAACCTCTTTTCATTCTCATTGGCCAAAATAGTATCTCTGTGCTCAGCTCTAGATCAACTGTCAGCAAGGTAGATGGGACTACAATAAATAACAAGACTTACTCCCTGAGGCTACAGATCAGAGCAGCATCTCTTCTGAACACAAGACAGCAAACGATAAACCCCTGATAAAATCTGGGCTCTGCTGTGTTGGCAAGAACTAGCAAAGCAGTGGTTGAGAGGGAAGGAGGAGTTGAGGTAGACAGGGCACCTGCCGCGGCCTAAACTGAGAGGAAACATCCACCAGAGAGGGAGAGGTGAGAGTACAGGCAGGAGAGGCAATGGGAGGGTGGAAGCCGGGACATGAGTAGAGAGATCAGTCTTGGACAGCAGGACTCTCAATCCACTGAGAAGGGAGATGGTTAGGCAGAGGGGGGATGTGGGAGAAAAGGCCAGATGCAAGTGATTTTCAGTTGCTGAGATGAGGTTGTTGCAGATTTGAGTATGTCAGGAAATACAACTATGTTTAAAGAGCACGAACTGCAAGTTGCCAGAGCTGGATGGGGTCACTAGGGAGAGGCCAGGTCTCAGCAACATCTAATTTCCAAATAATTAACAGAAGAAAGATAATTAGGTCTAGATGGATTTGAAAGACTTGATTAAGTAAAATAGGATTGTGGAAATATGAGATGGGGAAGCATCTTCAGTGTCAATTTAGTCTTTAAAAACCTTTATAGGTACAAGTTTATTTAAATCCTGATATATAAAAATTAACATGCTTATTAGGCAGCATATGTTGGGAAAAATTCACATAGAGCCTGGTATACAGTAGATCTTCAATAAATGCCAATTTCTGGTTTGAATCATACCCTATACCAGGTCCATTAAAAGCCCTATTATATCCAACCCAATTTATGTACTTCAGATTTTCTTGGCCGCATCTGCCTCCTGGCACTTAAAGGTTTGCTTGATTAAGAGTCCCAGCCACCTGTGGCAGCTTCCCAGGGTAAGGACCAGGCTCAGGCGTGGCTTCCCATGATACCCTCTACAGCCAAGGGGAGATGCAAACCCTCTAATGGTCTGGTACCCAGTCTCAGATGAAGTACAGTGCTCCAGAACATGGAGCCAGACTTCCCCAGTGATCACTAGGAAGGGCAGGGTAACACCACCAGAAGAAGTAAGGGTGTGTTAAACATTCACAGCTCCTCAGTGTCTCCACAGTGAGACTTGAGCTACAATAGTTTAGACTGCTAACCAGCTGGGTTACTCGACTGAACCTGGACCAGTGAGTGCAGGAAAACAGAAGGATCTGGCAAAGAAATTTCTCTCCCTTTGCACCACTGACTTTTCCCAAAACTACAGTGGTTCCCTACAGCCTACGTTAAGAGTGTCTCAGGATCAAGCAATTGGCTATGGATATCTATGAACTGTGCTATCTAGGTAATGCACAGCATTACAGCTTTTGCTTCCCTGCTTTCTTGCCCCACTCCCCTTTTCTCCCTCTGCTGCTCTGAGATTTCACACCAGCCTTCCTACCTCCTTACAGAGTTAAAAAGTGAGCATTTCTTCCAAAGACTGTTTTCTAGGGAATCCCAGTGAAAACTCAACAAACAGCTGGATTGCTGACCTATTCAGTATATACGTCAAGGGTGTGAAACAGTAAGGCTGTTTGTCAATACCCAAATGTACAACTCTAGTTGATGAAAACTGCTCAAACAGCCAATCAATCTGAGCCTGTTATAAAAAAAATCTAAACTTAAAAGGAATTACATAATCATTTCAAAACAATGCACGAAAAATACCCAGCGCATGTCTGGCACAAACTAGGCACTCAGTAAATATTCATTAGATGGTTTGTTCATTGATTTCCACTGATTTCAGCAAAAACAAAGGACTGGGAGGGAAATAAAGCATTTGTTGACCTTTTGTTGAGTGTGTGCACAGTTGGAGACAATCTAAAATCCACAATGAACTACAATAAATGTTTTCATGTTCAGTATTGGATCACATGGAGGACTCTATGTAGCAACTGTAATATGAGCCTATTGATAGAAATTCACACCTCAGAAGGACAGCCTGATATGTGTATTTGGGTGAGAAACAGCATAGTCCACTGGAGAGCAGCAGTGAGCTAGATCACATGGGGCTGCTCTTGAGTGAAAGGCAATTGTGCCAAGGACAAGGCGCCATGATGTAATCCAGGACTTGTTAAACCTCAGACACGTCATCCATAGCCCACCTGTCACCACCACTCATCCCCTACCAGTTCTATGGATGCACTGTGAATGAATATACACTTGAGAATGTCACATGGGTTATGTGGTACTTTTAGCTATGGAATTAAGTCCTCAGTGTTGTAATAAATATAAACACGCATTACATTCAGAACCACTTCTAGTTGCAGAACCATAGGCACAAATGAGATCTGTGTATAATTCTGATTTACTCTAAAATTTTCAGATGCAAATCACTTGCATACAAATCCTAATATTTCAGAATGGGCAATAATTAATTGTATTGTCCTCAAAAACACTTTAATTATAAAGTGAAATAACTGATTAGTCCAATTCTAAACCTTTACAAAAACTTGAAAAACTTCATAATTTCTATCCTTAGTAATATGTTTTGTATTAAAAAATAATAGTTCAAATACATCTAACTGCTGACAGCATCTTTCCAAGAAAGGTTGGTGAATAATAATTTAACGTTGTAGTATCAGAAACAATAATCCCATGAAATGCACTATTATTATCATGTTATAGAGAAGGAAACTGAGTCTTAGAAGGTATAATTATTTTGCCTCAGGTCATTCAACATCAGATGTTGAACTAAGATTGTTGATGCTCTGCCAATTATTATTACCCCATAGCATACTCTGAGCAAAAAAGGCAAATATTGTCCAATTTTTAGTATATTTGATTTTAATCCATTCATTCATCAAGTATTTATTTAGCACATCTATCCTTGAGTAGTTTTTCTGCTACATACCATCTCACAACACATACTTCATACAATTCCCAAATCCTGCGCAATTAACCTGGGAAGTAAGATGAGCAGCTATGACTATCATCATTGTACCTTTCTCTTGAGACTTACTATGTGTTAGTAAATAAATTACATTAGACTAGTTAACCCTCAGAATAATCCTTAAACCTTTACAGATGATACAGTCACCATATGGAAATGTGAACCAAGGCTCTTAGACTACAAGCCTATGACCCCACCCATGGCCCAGTTTATAGTAGAAAAACTTAGAGCTCAGAAAAGGTATTATTTACAAACATCAAAGCTTGAAACAGTTATAATCAAATCTAAATCTTTAACTCTAGAACTTACTATTTAGTTTATAAAAGTTAGATTTTAAAAAACTCAAATTTATGACTAAAGCCCAAAATATAAACAGTAGTAAAGAAAATTAAAAAAACTTGTAAACACAAGGTAAGCAGTTAAAGTCTTTTGTCCCAGTTGAAAGAGGAGATGAAGATGCCACTATATCCTTTGTACATGAATTTCATTATTGAATAACTGACTCAAGGTACAAAATTTTGGAATTAACATTAATTCAAATGCATTCCTTTCAGTGCACTGTTCTGCACTTTCGGGAAGACAGGCTATATAAGTCAAGGAAGTGGAAAGAACAGATACTAAGTACAGGCATAAAGATCATTTAACTGGCTCCCATTTTCTTGCTTTACTACTTCAGCCACAGTCCTCTTATACCATCATCAAGGTCATGAACAATTCCTTTGGATAATGTATTCATCAAAGTATCAAGATATTTTTAAAAGATATCATAATACACAAATATCCTGAAAATAAGAAGACAAATATCACTTCCTTTCTTTGCTTTTATTCCCAAAGTTTAAAGAACTCAGAGTCACTTGCAAGATGGAAACCAACTGCTTTAAATTTTGATACCATCTTAAAGAGATTCAAAGAAAGTGCTAGGATTCAAAGCCTCCCTTTGAAGTGAAAAAAAAACACCCTCAAGAAGATTGGTTTTTGTCTTGCATTAGTGATCTTTCTTAAAAGTCACTAATGTCTAATTCTCTTTTCAGTCTAGCATATAAGTATGTACTGCATAAGGTTCAGAACCATGTCATGTGCAAACCCTCTTGCAGGCATTTTACCAAATGCCATCACTTACATTTGGAAAAAGTAACATTCATAAACAAAAATGAAAGTGAAGATAATACCAAAATTAGGATTTGTTTAAAGTTACTGGGAAATTATTACCTCTTGATCTACCCAGAATATTGATGAGGTGCTTCTTTGAGCATATTCTAGTTTCAGTGAAGAATCGGCATAGCTATTCCATTTTAATTCACTAGTCACTTCACATTTAATGCTACATTTATTAAAATGTTTCCAAGTACCTAGAACATTAGGGTAGGTGCTTTGAACAAGTTTACATTTTGATTACTTCTACTATTTCAAGTTGTCCCCCCATCCTCCTCTCATAGCATGTGCTTACCATAACTAGAAGTTATGACCAATAAGGCCGTTGCGAGTTGACCCCTGCCTCCCTGTCCAGCCTCATCCTTCACCACCCCTTTGTCTCCTCAGCTGTTCCTTTCTTCCAAGCTAAAACTGCCTGGAGTAACTGCTACTTGCAGCTGAAGAAAGGCATCATCTCTATCACCCCTGTTCCTGGTACATGTGCTCCCAGAATTATCCCTCCTTCCCTGGTCAACTCTTAGTCACACTCCACCCAAGGATTAGTTGCCCTTCTGTGCTCCTGCACAGTAGTCTCTGTCTCCACCACATGACCCCTCTAAGCTAATAAGTATCATGCTCTTACTGTGTGTCAGCCACATTCAATCTTCTGAAAAACTCTATAAGGTTGCCACTATTGCTATCTCTATTTTTCAGACTTTGTAACATTAAGTATATTCAAGATCACATATTAAGGATCAGCTACAGAATTCAAACTCAGGTCTATCTGATTTCAGATGCCTTGCTCTTAACAAATATATTATTTCTAAAAGTCATAACGTAGTGTGATGCTGACTAGAAATCCACTGTCCTTATCATTTGGCCATTAGCACATATGGAGAAATCTTTCCACACCCCATGCAAATACAATTTTTTTGATTTCCCCATAAAATGTTTTTAATATACCCATAATGGTTTCTAGTTAACGTTGCCTTCTTTTTTCTAAGAGATTAGTAATCATCTGATTAATAGTAAAGAATAGAATTCTGCCAAATACCAAAAACCAAAGTTTACAAGCTATGGTTTCTACAATCCACTTTATCCTCTCCCTAGCACTTTCTTACCTGGGTCATTACCTTCCTGATTTTTCATTATTCTTAATAGAGTAATAACAATGTTTCTGTGATCCTGTTTTTATATGCTTTTAATATTCTAGAGTGAAATGTGTCTATCTGGTTTAGGGGTATTACTCACATGTTACACCTGGCTGTGTTCTTGTATTTCTGTCCCAGTCTTAAGTTTGATTCCCCTCCTTTGTGTCATTTCTGTCTCTTCTATTTGCATACCACTTTCCCTGATGTCAAATGTAGCAACTGGAGTTGAGTCACTTGCTGTTTTCTCTCAGCTGGTAGCATTTGCTCAGCTTCTTCAGGAGCAAGCCTAACCCCTTTTGCTCAGCTATTACTTCTACATACAAAAAAAAAAAGACCATTTTGGTTGTGATTAGTATTTGGCAAGGTTTGCCCCAATCATTTTTGCTGTTTCTGATACCACTTTTAAATTCCAACACATAAGGTATTCCAAAAGATTAATCCACTCAAAGGACCCAATGTTTCTCAACTATCTTGTTCCAGACACAGGAAAGGTCATCGTTAGAAGGTCTAGAGGTGCAGATAACTGATGATTTTTCAGCCTTATCTCAGCTACATAGACCTCGTCCTAGAAGCACCAAAGGCAGTATGTCTACGTATTCACTTTATTGCTGTTTATGATGCCATAGGCTTGATTCTTGGATTCCCATTTCACACCAGAATTTATTTACCAACATATAATATGCACAGCTCAAAGTCCTCTCGTTTTCAGGAAAGAGAGCAGCAAGCCAATCTATAGAGTTCCCATTGGCCTTAAAATCAGAACACATCAGGAGTGCCTTGTTAGATGAATTTAGCAGCAGGGAAGCCTGCAGCTCATCAGTTTTCTGTTCCTCAAAAGTAGGTACTTACTACAGTCAAGAGGAATTATTCCTGAAGATTTCTGGTCATGGGGATGTTTTTATTACCTTAAAAAATGTCAGAATAAGACAAAAGAAAAGTCCTCATATTTGTTTTCACCTACAATATTACATTTGATTCAAATGGCCTTTCGAGCTACTCTGAGGGTTTTAATTAGTAAGTGAAAACTACATATTCAAATAGAATTCAAGTTAATAGTATTTTTATTCATTCTATAAACAAACGTTCAGACTATCTACAGCGGCCCAGGTGCCATGATAGGTGCACAGATATATAAGACATGAAAGTCTCCCACCTCAAGAGGAAGTACACACAGTGGTAAAGAAAGAGATATTAATGGAGTATGATGAAGACTGAAAGACAGACTAGAGGAGGGACAGTTGTGATCTTCCTGGCAGTGTTCAAGAAGACTTCATAGCAGAAGGATATAAGAAAAGAGAAGAGGATTCACTGTCACTGGGTAACCTAATATGTTCCAGACCTTGATTAAGCACTCAAAAAAAGCCATCTTATTGAATCTTCACCATCTTCCTTTTACATGGACAGTCTTCCCCTTCATTTTTAGATGAAACTCAACATGTTAAGTAACCTGCCCACATTTTGCAAGTGATATTGCTAATACTCAAAATCTGTCTAATTCCAAAATGTTTATTCACTCCCTACATTATTCTGCCTTCCAGGTGTCATATGACCTATGCGGCAAGGGATTGCTGGGCATTTTTTTAAAGAATATACAGCAAAGGAGTTTTCCAGACAGAGAATTAAAAAGGAGGCAATTCCAGGCAGAGGGAACTACATTTTAAAAAGAAAGGTATGCTAAATAATATAGGAAAAAAGAAACTCTAAGATTAAACTTAAATAATAATGAATTTGCCCATATTAAGATCTAAAAGTGGAAGGTTTATTGTAAGTATTACCATTCTCTCCATGTTGTGCCCTTCTCAGTAAGTCCCCTTGCCTATTTTAAATTTTTAGGACATATCTATAATCCTGATGTTTCTAAAGATAAAAATAATAATTGATAATTGGATTTTTATGTGTGAAATACTTCCTAAAATCTGAATATACATTAATTGCTTTGTAAAAATTCTTATGAGGCAAGTAGCATTATTACCCCCATTTTAAAGATGAGAAAATTGCTATATAGGAAATTATGTAGCCTACTCAGGGTTATAGAACTAGGAAGTGGTGGAGCTGTGATGTGAATATAAAAATCTGCTCTTATTCACTACACAGTACTGCCTCCTCAGTTTTAGTCACCAATAGAAGCAACTTAAGATTCAAATGTTATCATATGAGAAAAGAAATAAAATGTGACAACATATAAAAATATTCGAAGGTTATATAGATCAGAATGACTTGGCTCTATCATCTCTCATTTCTCAACCAAAGGGACTTTACTCAAATTACATATTGCCAAGCAAAAACTGCTCATTCTCACACTGCTTCATTTTTTTTTCTCTCCTTGGAGCTTTGTTTTGTAGAATAATCTTCCCAGATTAAGATAACTATTAACTGCACTAGATAGAAATATTCAACGTCCATTTATAGAAATAATCATATTCATATGTCAGGCAGCAGAGCATTTCAGCTCTTCAAAGCATTCCTTTGTTTCTTTGAGTAAGATGCATGTGTGTCATCAAGAATTAAATGGTGTAAGGCTGTGCTACGTCTGTGGAGTAGCAAGCTTGTGATATCCAACTTCCTGCACTCCTGTAGGAAACAACTGTAGATTCAGGGGGAAAAAACAAACAAAATAGAGAAAAGCAAACAAACAAATGAAACACTCTCGGGCTCTGGAAAGTGGACAAAGCAGGCTGCACAGGGGAGTTGAAGCCTGGAGGAGACGACTGGCAGTGAGTGCCCTGTTGTCATGGCCTTGCCCTTTGGGCAGTCACAGTTATAGCAGTGGAGAAAAGTGGCTGAAACTCTAATAGAATATCCTCTTTGTTTTTGTCTGGGGAAACCAGAGGAAAGAATATGGACAACTAGGGCCATCAGACAGTACAGGGGAATCCAGGAAAGAAAAGAGCCACTGGTCAAAGCTGCCCACCATAAGTGGAACAGAGTATGAAGTTTGAGTCTAATCAAGCTAACTGTTTTTAAAAACAAAACAATAGCACTCTTTGAAAAATACAGCAGAATCCAGAGAATCCAACACATGATATGCTCAGTGTCACTGTGTAATTATTCCATAGTCAAGAGCTAGGAAAATGTGACCAAGTCTCAAGCAAAAAGAAAATAAGCAGAAGCCAATTGCAAGATGACCCAGTTGTTGAAATTCTCAGACTTTATAGGAAAAAATGTGCTCACTGGGGTAAGGCAAATATGCTTATAATGGATGAAAAGATAGAAAAATTCAGCTTAGAAATACAAACATAAAGATAAATCAAGTAAATTTTTAGAATTAAAAAATACAATATTTAATTCAACAAAAAGGAAACAATCTGATTAAAAAATGGGCATAAGATCTGAACAAACATCTCCCCAAAGCAAATATATGACTGACAGATAAGTATATGAAAAGATGCTCCACATTATATGCCATTAGGAAAATGCAAGTGAAAATGAGGTACCACCACATGCCTATTAGAATAGCCAAAATCCAAAACACTGACAACACCAAATGATGATATTTTCATACCAAAAAAAACCCCAAAAGGTCAAAAGATAAGTTACATGTGGAAAAAGTATTAAAATAATCCAAAGGAAAAAAGAAAGAGAAAAAAATTATATAGCAGACATGAATCCAGGTATATTAATAATTACATTAAATAATAACATACTGCAAGGTATTTATCTATCTATTACAAATAAAAGTAAAATGGAGAAACCTAGCAAACACCAACTTAATCAAGTGATCATAGTTAACATTATAAGACATATCAGCATCATGTACCCCCGATATGATAGACTACAAAGGATAAATCACTTCCACAGTTTTTTCGCCTAATATGAATAACCTCAATTTAAGAATGAGAAAAAAACAGGCAAACCCAAATTAGGGCCTTCTTACAAAATAGTTGACCAGTACTCTTCAAAAGTGAATAGGTCATGAGAGACAAGGAAAGGTTACAGAAATGTCACAGGTTGGAGTAGACAAAAGGGATTAATAATTAAAAGCGGTAAGATCATTGACTGGATCCTAGAATGAGAAAAGATTAGTAGAAAAACTTCTGAGACCCAATAAAGTTTATACATAATGAGGTATTGCATCAATGTTAATTTCTTCTTATTACAGTATGTATATAATATGTCAGCATTAGGGGAAACTGGGTGAAGAGTATACAGGAAATCTCTGAATCATTTTTGCCACTTTTCTCTGTCTAAAATTATTTAGAAATCAAAGGTTAAAAAGTACTAATGGATTAAACCCTCCAATTGGAACACAAATATTATCAGAATGGGCAAAAGAGACACACTTTAAAATTAAAGAAATCCGTAGGTTAAAAAATGGATTTTTTAAAAGATGCACATGAAAATAAATATAAATGGGCTGAAAAGCTATATCAATATCAATAAAATAGACTGAAAGAATATTACCAGAGATAAGGAAAAACATTTCATAATGACAGAAGGATTAATTTTTCTGAAAAACATAATCATAAATCTATATTGTTAGTGACTATAATTGTTTATTATTAACCTGGACTCAAATAAATTTATTAATATCTGAGTATACAATGTCATATAAAACTCAATCATATTTTCACGTACTAGTCATAAACAATTGGAAGATGAAATTTTGTAAAAAGTCACTTAGTGTTACACCAAATAACATATTTGGGGATAATTTTAACATAATATGTCGAATATGTCTTCACCCAAAACTACAGAACAGTGATGAGAGAAATTACAGAATAGCTAAATAAAGACATATACTATGTTAATGGATTAGAAAACTAAGTATTTATAAGATGTCAGTGCTCTACAAATTGATTTACAGTTAAACATAATCCCAGTGAAAATTCTAGCAGGCTTTTTAGTAGAAATTGATAAGCTAATTCTAAAATTTATGTAGTAATGCAAATGACTTAAAATAGCCAAAACAATTTTTTTAAAAGAATAAAATTGGAGGATTTATACCAATGAACTCTAAAGCTTACTGTAAATCAAGACAGTGTGTGGTATTAGTAAAAAATAGATACGGATTTTTTTTTTTAAAGAGGGATAAAGATGCAATTTTCAAAGTGTGGTATAAGGTTGAATTAAAATTACTTTCCTAATAAGAAGTCAATTGCCTGTTTCACTCTCTTGTACTCACAAGTGTACAGGGGAATCCTCCCAAAAGTGAATAACCTGTAATATCTCAATAGATTTAATGCAGAGGTAGATATGATCATCTAGCTGTCTTCTACTAAAACAGACATTAAAGAGATATTTTAAAATGCAAAACAATGCCTTTTTTCTCATTTTAAATTTTGAAATATATAGGTATTTTATGTATTTTGTTTACTGTTGATTTTATGTAAATTAATAAATATATATATTTTAAATTTCTGAGTTTTAATTTCTAATACAGTAAATATTGATAGATATAACCCACATAAATAAACAAACATACAAAAGTTGTTAGTATTGCCCCAAGACCAAAAAATAAAATTGAAAATCACTGGAATAAAGAGCCCAAAAATAGATCCATATGTTGATTGAAATACTGAAAAGATTTTCAATAAAGATGCCAAGAAAATTCCATGGAAAATGGAAAATCTTTTCCAACAAATGGCTCAGACACCATTGGATATATATAGGAAGAAAAAACAAACAACCAATCTTACTTCTCACCATAAAAAAAAGTATAATAATTCTGAATGTATCATAGACCTGTATATAAAAAACTACAATTGTAAAACTTCTAGAAGAAAACATTAAAAAAAAACATGATTTGAGGTAGGCAAAGATTTCTTAGATATGACACAGAAAATACAAAACATAAAAGAAAAATTTTAAACTACTTTATCAAAATTAAAAGCTTTGCTCTTGAAAGCTACTTTTAGAAAAATAAAAAGGCAAATCAACAAATAAAAGAAAACTTTGTAATGCATATATTTGACAAAGAACTTGAATCAGATCATAAAAAGAAACTTCAATTCAGTAATAAGATTACAATCCAATAAAAAGAAGCAAACTATATAATGCACTTCACAAATAGCAATATATGAGTAACTACTAAGCACAAGAAAATATGCTCACCATCATTAATTAGAGTAAGGCAAACTAAAGCCATAATGAGATACTAGTTTATATCCATTAGAATGGCTAAACTCACCAAGACTGACAATACCATGTCTTGGTAAGGATATGGAGCAACTGGAACTCTCTGGTACTGCTGATTGGAACTTAAAATGGTGTAATCACTTTAACACTGTTTCTCAGTTTTGTAAAATGTTAAACATTTATATACTATATGACTCAGCCATTTCACTCATAGGTATTTTCACAAAGAAATGAACACACATGTCTACACAAAGTCTCCTGCACAAATACTTACAGGACCTTTATTAACAATATTCAAACTAGAAACAACCCAAATGTGGATCAACAATTCAGTGGCTATGCAAAGTGTGATATTTTCATCCAATGGCTACTGAGCAATAAAAAGAAAGAGACTAATGATATACAAAACAGCATGACTCAACCCTCAATCATTATCTTGGGTGAAAGAAACTAAAGGGTATATATGCCATGAATCTATTTATATAAAATTATTCAAAGTGCTAACTAATCTATAGTGATTTAAAAAAAAATCAATGCCTGGAGTTGTAGGTGGCAGGAGGAATAGTCTGCAATGGTGTAATGGGACACAAAGAACCTACTGAAGGTGGTGGAAATGTTCTGTATCTAACTGTGGAGGTATTCCATGGGTGTAAACAACTGTCAAAAATGATCAAATTGCATGTAGTATACTCTATATAAAGTTGATACAAATTTTTGAAAAGAACTAAGTCTACAAATGTGACATCTAAATCAATTTCTAAAAAACATTTATTTGCACACATACACACACAGGTTAGAGCTACATATCCCTATCATCACCCAATTTAATGATTCAACCATTGAGTCTTGTAATGTGGAAAGTATTGAAAGAAAAAAAATCTTGACTCTTTATACTCTAAAACTAGGAAGAACGGCACAATCAGACAGGATGAGGCCTTAATAAGGCAGCATGCTGAGAGAGGATAGATCTTGTCTTTTTCTGATCAACATCACAATAATGATAACAATTATACAATGGTCTCTGCGCAGTTCAGAGATCTCTCTCTCTCTCTTTTTTTAACCATTCTTAATAGATTGTTAATTCAGGACTGCATCATGTTAACAAACAGATCAGCTGAGAATAAGCAAAAAGTCACAGTGTGAAATGAATTATGTATATTTTACCAAGAGTCAACTTCAGCAAACATACCAGTTATTATTACAAATAATACATATCTAATATTAATCAATCCTCATGAAAAAGAATTTTAAAACCATTAATCATTAATGTATTAAAATAAAGTATCTGCCTGTGTTCTCTTTAGTTTATTATTCTGCTGTTTTTGTCTGGACCATTTGCCTGATGGGTGAACCACTCATGGAAGAAAGCCTCAGGATTACAAGCAATACCCTCACAGCAGCATAGGTGGGTAGAAAATCAGAATTTTCTTAATGTCAAAGGGATCACTATAGGAAGAGAAAAGTCCACTAGTCATGAGCGAATAAGAAAGGACAACAGTAGTCAGGTCTGTGTACCAAATGAGAGATGGGTGAACACAATTAATTTAGTACCTAATCCTCAAAGGATAATTGGTGGGTCACTATTTTTACACAGCAATTCAGCTGCTCATGTGATGGACCTCATAGGTCAAGGGAAATGCCATACTAAACTGGAGAGCCTGGTTTTATTTGTTTTTGAGTATTCTTTGTTGTATTCCTTGCTGTGTGTGGTCGCAATGAATAGAATCTTCTGGGTAGCCAAATTTTACGTAAAATGCAGACATTTTTTTCTTTGCAATAGCTGAAAGGGTCAAACTAAATCTTAGTCAACAAAAACTTAGTTCTCATTATTGTTATTATTACTCCCATGTTGCAGGTTTAATATATTCCATGATGCTTTCATGCTGTTTCATCAGCCATCCTCCCCGGCTACAGTAAAGCATGATTGTATATTTAATTATTTCTTGTCTTTTCTGGTGATAATTTTACAATAACTTTGTGATGCTCTGCCATTGTTAACACATTGCTCCTTAAAAAGTCCTGGAAACTTATTTTTGAAAGGTGAACTTACTCCCATACCCAGGTTTAAAGACCCTGGGTGCCTTTTGCTTTCTGGGTCAGAATCTTAAGTATAACTATGTAATATGAGGAGCCAATTTTCTGTCTCATTTTTCAGGTTTTTTTTTTTTACTTCATATCTCCAAACTCAAAGCATAAAAGAGAGGCAATAATGAAATAATGGAGTTCATTCCCAGGAGTTGAGTTCCCATCCCTGATTAGTTGACTTAGCCTCTTTGTCTCTTTCTCTTAACGGGAGGTAATAATATCCAATTTGCCTGCCTCACAGTATTCATTAGGGTATCAAAATAAAGAAATGAACATATTTTTAAAAATTGAAAATATGAGAAAGATATTTTAAAATAAAAATTTCAATTGTATTACTTGGTGTATTCAGCAGGGGTTACACTATCTAGAACACTAGTAGGTAAAATATAGATATTGTTCATATTTAGCTTTTCTAAAATTACTTAGGAGATAGTATCTATACTCTGATTATTGTTAACATTTTGTTAAATGTATACCCCCTAAAACATAACAATTTATCGCAAGTGTGATTATTCTTTATATAGAAAAGAAAATAACTCATGTTTATCTCATCCACTAAAAATTGTATTAATTTTTTAAAAATCATACAAAAGAAGTGATTTTGAGTATTAAAAATCAAGGTAGATTTAAATAAGGGGCCGGAATTATAAGAGTTGCCAATTGATGCTATTTGGCTGAGATTTCTGCCATTATTTACTGAACCAGTCCTATAAAGATCATGTCACTCTGGTGTCACTATCTTGGAGGATTGAGACAGACAGTGATTTAAATCAACGTAATTACTGAAGTAGGGTTGAAAGAAAGTGTGTCTTGTGCCTCTCAGGACATTTTACTTGGTGCATATTTGAGGAGGAGATAGACTGTGGTCAACCTTGCTGACAGGTTGGCCCTGTAACTACTGGCTTTATTTTGCATTTTCTTTAATTGATTTAGGGAGGGAGAGAGGAAGAAAGGGGATAAATAACTTTTTGTTCTTCTCGTCAACAACTGGATTAAGAAGAATTTAGTAGGAATAATATTTTGTGATTAACTTTATTCCGTATGATTTTAGTGTTCCTATTATGTCTGTGTGCATTTGAGTGAAAGCATCTACACAAATTTTCATTCTGCTTTCTTCTGCCTTCTACATTCTCTTTCTTTTTTCCTGCCCAAATCAATGTAAATGGTGGCATCCTGTCGTGGGGACAGCATTGCCCATTGGCCTAGAAGTGTCTGGATCTGAGTTCCAATATTACCATTTAATAGATAGGTGACCTTGGGAAAACCATTTATCCTTTCCAGGTGACATAAAAACAATGTTATGTGTGCCAGTTTCAAAGATCACTTCTAGTTTTAAACAGAATTAGCTTATTGTTTTTTAATCCATCAATAGGTAGTTATGATTCTCTTCTGTGAATATTGATTTCCCTCTCATTGTGTCAATTAACACTCTTTATGTTAAAGTTTTTGTGTGTCTTAGAAAATGCAGTTAAAATATACCTGAGTGCCCATGGAAGGTTTAGCTAAAATAAAAATCGAAAATTCAGTACTTATAGGGAAAAACACTTATTACCATCATTTAAATTGACACAAAAAATCAGTTTATTGAGATGTAAAGCTTGTTGTCTTTATCAAGTATTAAATGTACATGTATCTACTTAGTGATTTGTCATTCAAAACGCTGAGGCTCACTGTATGTAATATTTTTATAATAAAGAAAATTTTAGAGACCGTAATAGATCACCAAATCCAACACATAATACATTTTAGAATCCCCAACATTAGCTCACTGATTGGTATTTTCTAAAATTTAGCTCAAAAAGCAGATTCACAAAGTATCACGTAGCCTTCTGATGTTTTAGGTCAAGGAATCCTCTTAGTGTAGAAATTTTCTGGGGTGTGAGGGCTCTCTATGTGGCTCACTTACAGATTACAGGGCTTTTCTACAGGTTAAAGTATGTAGTTATCCTGGTAGCTGCAAAAGTAGAACATCACATATCACAGTAAAATACTCCAGGTGCATTGTCACTGTCTCCATTCCCTTTGCCCTGCTTTCCATTTAGTTATCACTGGGTTTCTAGAGCTCTTGAACTTGAAAAAGGTTAGACAGCACACCGCTGGAGCAGTTTGTGAGCATCAGCAGATTTAGCTTGTAATTTCATTGATCTATATGGGCTCGCTGTTTGCAAACCAGCTGCTGCACTGTTTCCCTACAGCTACTGATCTCAGTAGCATTGATTTTTTCCCCCTTACATTAACATAGCATTACTTCTTTAATGGGCAATAAATGACTGGATGTAAATACAATCAGGGCAGCAACAACAAAAGGAAAACGTCAGACTCATTTTTATTTAAGGGATCCTTTCTATTAATTTTTGCCATAAAAATTATAACACAAATTATTGACAAAAGTAATGCAATTTTGATTTTAGTGCATTTTGTTCGTTTATAAATATGTGGTGTCTGCCAAGTGGTCTTCTCTTCCTAATGCATTAAGCAAAGCAATACAATAACAGTGCTTTTATGGACACTGTAAATTTGCACCATTACCTTAGTACAACTAAATTCTCCTTATGAAAGAAAGCAGAAAGCACTACAACAGTTTATGCGTAACTCCACATAAACTGAAAATGAAGGTATTTTAGACTGCGTCAGCTGGCTAAAGGACTCCTTTAAGATATTGGTTAATTTCAATAAAATCATAAAAAAGACTAATATTTGATATTAAAGAACTTAGTCAATATAAATATTAAGATATAACCCTTACACATCTTCCTGATGCACATTTAAAGTGTGTGTCTGTGTGCACACACACATGCATGCTCAGGGTGAGCAGTGTTTAGAAATTATTTCTCAGAGATCCTTTCTGGAGTTAAAAATCTGTAAATGATGATTGTGGGAAAGGATATAAAAAGCATGCATTTTAAAGTTCTTTATGCATGGATATGTTTTAGGTGGTGAAAGAGGTGAAAACAACTTTAAAACAGACTTTCACTTTTGCTTGTCAATTTAGTTACTTTAAAGAAGCCAACTGCCATTAGCCCCAAACAATGACTTCAATTTGGAAAAAAACAAAGCCAACAGTGTATTTTATTTCATAAATTTTAGAATTTCCACTGATTGCCATTACTAGTGAATACACACAACCAACCGCTCATATCAAATTCAGCATCTATTACCAAGGCTATTGTTTCCTTTGTCGTTTGTTTTGAGATGGGCAAAAATCTTTTGGCAGCAGCTTCCTCAAATATTTTATGTCAGGACTCTGACAAATATGAATTTTGAATTTTTTTAAGAAAACAGTATTGAATCTAAAGCCTTCTTTAAAAATCACCTATTTTTGCTACACCTTTAAAATATTTCTTTTCACTTTCTTGATACTTTTCCAGCAGTTTTTTACATTTCACTGAGGTTCAGGGACCATTATATTTCAAAGAAGTAGAAATAATTATTTTCAGCAATAATTTTTGTTGGTATTTGTATATCAATTTTCTTTTTCTTTTTTTTAATTCTGTGTTGTACATAGGTGATAAAAGCATTGACCAGAAGTATGATTCACCAGAATCGATTATAGAGATAGAAAATATCTAGAGCAACGTCTACAGCACATTCCAGCATAACTCTTACATTTTAATGGTTTTATTATTGTTTCATTGTTGTCACTGTTACTTACAAAAACATTTACTCATTTCTTTCACTCTAATATCTTTTTTCAAAATTATGTCAGTGTCTATGACTCTCATCAGTGGTCTAAGCCATCCCCAAGCCTGAGAGCTATAAATGACTTTAGCCTGAGCAGTACTCTATCCTGATGGTATTGTCCAAAGTCTCACTGTCAAACGATGGACTGCAGCCGAGCCTGTCATTATGTCTTGGTTGGTTCTTCTACCGGATCATCAAGCTAACATACCCACTTCCTGCAATATCACCCATTCTACTACACTCCACATGCCAATACATTTTAAAATGTTTATTTATTATTTTTTTTTGGTAAATGAATTAAATCCTCATTCCTCTCTTGCCTACCAGAAGAAAATTAGGACAGTGGAGCTTCTTTTCTTTCAATTCTAAAATTCCAGATTTAGGAAGGAAAGGAATGCTTAAACAAGTGAAATCTTTTTCAGATATTTTTGGAGGCATGGAATAGATAAATTTTTCAAACAAGTACTCTTAGATTCCTTTTTTAGAATTTCATATAGCCCATCTTTATTTCTATTATGTTTAAGAAAAATCTAGCCCTAGGAGTAAGTCCATAATTTATGTGGTCCAGGAAAATGTCCAAAATTTTTCTAATATTTTAAATACAGTAAATGATATTGATTCTATTATGTGTAAACTAATGTATAATGTGTAAAGGTATTCAAGATCACACTGAATTGTTTCTGTTACAACTTACTTTCTCTTCAATACTTAACAGACAGGCTTATTTCCAAACTATAATGCCATAAATATAAAACTATACAGAATCTTTTAAAAAACCAGGCTTTTTGGATTAATTCACTTAACAAAACTATTTACCTTAAACTATTTACTGAAATACTAGCTGGAAGTCAGAAATAACCAAGTCATGTCCCCAGTCTCAGAGAGCTTACAGTCCAGCAGAGATTACATACAGATATACAATTCACCCTATTTTTTTGTCTAAAACCTCCTAGAACTGGTGAGATACTTCTTTATAGTCTACTATAGCACAGACAATGGTCTATGGTCCCCACATTGGGATACACAGGAAGACTGCATCTCCTAGTTCTTCAGTAGGCAGCTGGGAATATGGCCAGTGGAATTTCGGTAGAAAAGATGAGCTTCATTTCCAGGCATGACCCCTAAAATATCTCACATAAACCTCCATGGGACCTTTTTTCCTTTATGCATTGACTGGACAAATGAAGCGAATCCATCAGAGATTTCCAAGGAGAACCCACAGTGTGGAGGAGCCAAGAGAAAGGAGTCTGAGTGAAGAACTTCCTAGGAGAACCTCCTGATTTACAATGGATTATGAAAGGAGTGGGAAAAACTACAACAACAACAACAACAACAACAACAACAACAACAACAACAACAACAACAGCTTTCATTGTGTTAAGCCTCAGAGGTGTTAGGTTTGTGTGTTAACTTATCTTAGTAATTCTCTATAACTATATCACTATGCCCTGTGCTGTTATATAAAGGTGTACAAAACTGTGAGCAAGAAATGTAGGGTTTTGAGTCACTATAGTAAAAGAAACTCAATCCTTGCCTTTATGAAGTAGCTTATTTCTTCTTGTGGATTTTTCTGACCATGTTTTCCTACTAGGTGTTCTGAAAGGTTCTCATCCTTCATTGAAAACCATGTAACTGCTTCTGACTTTAATTTTGAGTGGTCTCAAAAATGAGATAATCAAGCCTAAAACTTTTAGTTACCATTTATAAAACACTTACCAAGTACCAGGCAAAACCTTAATCACATACAAACTTCACTAAAACCCTTTAAGGGAGATATTATCATAACTGTTTAATATACGATGAGATAGAAACTTACAGAATTGAAATAAATTACCAAGTTAGTAAATTCTAGCATAAGTATTTGACCCTAAGTCTATGAATGCTCAAACTATTAATTCTTTTAACCTAGTTAAGTAGCATCTTTTATTAGAATGTTTCAAATAATATGTGTCAGTATATTATCTTATGATATTCATACTGACTCATGAGGGACCCCCTTTTTCATGATTATGTTTCATTTCTTAACCATGTTCTCTTTTTCACACTTTCACTTTTATTTATTTATTTATTTATTTATTTATTTATTTATTTATTTATTTATTTATTTATTTATTTTTTACATTTTTTATTGATTCATAATCATTCTACAGTGCTGTGTCAAATTCCAGTGCCCAGCACAATCCCTCAGTCACCCATGGACATATACACACCCACCGCCACACTTCTTTCTCTGTGATTTATCATAACATTTTGCGTACACTTCCCTGTGCTACACAGCGCAATCCTGTCCATCCATTCTACAATCTTGAAATCCCAGTCTATCCCCCCCCACCCTCTAGCCCCCCCTCCCCCGGCAACCACAAGTCTGCACTCTCTGTCCATGAGTCTATTTCTGTCCTGTATTTATGCTTTGTTTTTGTTTGTTTGTTTGTTTTTGTTTTTTAGATTCCACATATGAGCGATCTCATATGGTATTTTTCTTTCTCTTTCTGGCTTACTTCACTTAGAATGACATTCTCTAGGATCATCCATGTTGCTGCAAATGGCATTATGTTGTCGGTTTTTATGGCTGAGTAGTATTCCATTGTATAAATTATTTTCTTTATAACATTGGTTTGTAACGTTATATAAGTTTCACATGTGCAACATTATAATTCAACTTCTGTATACATCACAGTGTGTTTATCACCAAAAGCCTGGTTTCCACCCATCACCATACAGTTAACCCCCTTTACTCATTTTGCACTCTCCCTACTCTGCTTCTTCTCTGGTAGCCATCAATCTGTTCTCTGTATCTGTGTTTGTTTTTGGTTTTTATGTTCATTTATTTTGTTTTGCTTTGTTTTCTGTTCCACACTTGAGTGAAATCATACGGTATTTGTCTTTCTCTGACGTATTTCACTAAGCATAGTAGCCTCAAGGTCCATTTACGTTGTTGCAAATGACAAAATTTTATCTTTTTATGGCTGAGTAGTATTCCATTGTATACATATATGCACCACGTCTTCTTTATCTATTCATCTGTCAGTGGGCACTTAGGTTATTTCCATATCTTAGCAATCGTAAATAATGCTTCAATAAACATAATGGTCTATATATCTTTTTAAATAAGTGTTTTTTATATTTTTTAGGTAAATACACAGAAGTGGAATAGATAGATCATATGGCAGTTCTATTCTTAGTTTTTTGAGGAATTCCCACACTGTTTTCCACAGTGGCTATACCAATTTACATTCCCACCAGCTATGTGTAAGTGTTCCCTTTTCTCCACATCCTCTCCAACAGTTGTTATTTCCTGTATTTTTCATACTATCCATTCTAGTGGCATGAAGTGATATCTCATTGTAGTTTTGATTTGCATTTCCCTAATAATCAGTTATGATGAACATCTTATCATGTGCCTGTTGGCTAGCTGTATGTCTTCTTTGGGAAAATGTCTATTCAGATCCTCTGCCCAATGTTAAATTGAGCTATTTGGTTTTTTTTGTTGTTGTTGAATTGTATGAGTTCTTTATATATTTTGGATATTAACTCCTTACTAGATAAACAATTTGCTAATATCTTTTCCCATTCCATAGGTTGTCTTTTGTTTTGTTGATTGTTTCCTTTGCTATCCAGAAGCTTTTTAATTTGATGTAGTCTCACTTGTTCATTCTTATTTTTGATTCCCTTGTCTGAGGAGACCTGTACAGAAAGATACTGCTGAAACCAGTGTCAAACTGTATACTGCCTATGTTTTCTTCTAGGAGTTTTATGGTATCAGGTCTTATGTTCAAGTCTTTCATCCATTTTGAGTTAATTCTGTGTATGGTATAAAATAGTGGCCTAATTTCATTCTTTTGCATGTGGCTATCCAGTTTTTCCAACACCATTTATTGAAGAAACTGCTCTTTTTCTATTGTATGTTCTTTGTTCCCATGTCATAAATTAATTATCTATATATGTGTGGGTTTATTGCTGGGCTCTCAATTCTGTTCCTTTGATCAGTGTGTCTTTTTCTGCCAATACCATACTGTTTTGATAGCTTTACTACTATAGCTTTGTAGTATAACTTGAAATCAAAGATTGTGATACCTCCAGTTTTATTCTTTTTTCTCAGGATTGCTTTGGCTATTTGGGATCTTTTGTAGTTCCACAGAAATGGAATTTTTAGTTCTATTTCTTTGAAAAGTGTAATTGGAACTTTGATAGGAATTGCATTGAATCTATTGATTGCTTTAGGTAATATGGACACTTTAATATGTTCATTCTTCCAATCCATGAGCATAGAATATCTTTCCATTTCTTTGTGTCCAGAATTTCTTTCAAAATCTTATAGTTTCTGGTATATAGATCTTTCACTTTCTTGGTTAAATTTATTCCCAGGTATCTCACTCTTTTTCTTACAGTTGTAAATGAGATTGTTTTCTTAATTTCTATTTCTACTAGTTTGTTGTTAGTGTACAGAAGCTGAACATATTTTTGTATATTGATTTTATATCCTTCAACTTTACTATATTTTATTTCTAATAGTTTTTGGTAGAGTCTTTAGGGTTTTCAATACATAAAATTATGGCATCCACAAATAGTGACAATTTTACTTTTCTTTCCAATTTGAATGCCTTTTATTTCTTTTTTCTTGCCTAATTGCTCTATCTAGGACTTTTAATACTATGTTGAAATAAGAGTGGGGAGAGTAGACATCCTTGTCTTGAACCTGATCTTAGAGGGATAGCTTTCACATTTTCACCACTGAATATGATTTAGCTGTGAGTTTGTCACACGTAGCCTTATTATGTTGGTGTACATTACTTATATACCCACTTTATTGAGAGCTCTTAACATAAATAGATGTTGAATCTTGTCACATTTTCTTTGCATCTATTGTGATAATCATGATTTTTATCTTTCATTTTATTAACGTGGTATATCACATTGATAGATTTACAAATGTTGAAGCATTTTTGCATTCATGGAATAAATTTCACTTGATCATGGTGTGTAACTCTTTTAATGTATTGTTGTATTGTTGTATTCAGTTTGCTAATATTTTGTTGAGGAGTTTTGCATCTATATTCATCAGAGATATTGGTCTGTAATTTTCTTTTTTGTGTTGTCTTTTTCTGGTTTCAGTATAAGGGTAATGCTTGTCTCATAAGATGATTTAGAAAGCATTCCTTCCTCTTCAATTTTTTGGAAGAGTTTGCGAAGGATAGGTATTAAATCTTCCTGGGTTGTTTGGTTGAACTCACCTTGGAAGCCATCTCATCTTGGACTTTTGTTTCGAGGGAGGTTTTTGATTACTGTTTTAATCTAGTTACTAGTGATCAATCTGTTTAAGTTTTCTATTTCTTCATGATTCAGTCTTGGAAGGTTGTATGATTCTAAGAATTTATCAGTTTCTTCTAGGTTATCCAATTTGTCGGTATATAGCTGTTAACAGTGTTCTCTTATAATCCTTTGTATTTTATGGTATCCATAGTAATTTCCCCTCTTTTGTTTCTATTTATCTGAAACTGCTCTTTTTTTCCTTAGTGAGTTTAGCTAAAAGTTTGTCAATTTGTTTTCCTTTCCAAAGAGCTATTGTTAGTTTCATTGATCTTTTCTATTGTCTTTTTAGTCCCTATTTCATATATTTCCACTTTGATTTTTATTATTTCCCCCCATTGCTAACTTTGGGCTTCATTTGTTCCTCTTTTTCTAGTCTCTTTTGGCATAAGGTTGGATTGGTTAGTTGAGATTTTTCCTGTTTCTTGAGGTAGACCTGTATGTTATAAACTTCCCTCAGTACTAATTTTGCTGCATCCCATAGATTTTGATATGTCATATTTTTATTTTTATTTGTCTTCAGCTATTTTTTATTTCTTCTTTGATTTCTCATTGATCCAGTAGTTTTTCAGTAGCATGTTGTTTAGTCTTGTCATATTCGTGACTTTTCCAGTGCATATATATTAATAAGTGTTGTGTCTTTCGATGGATCATTCCTGTATCAGTATATAATATCCATCTTTGCCTCTTGTTACCATTTGGGCTTGAAGTCTACTTTGTCTGAGTATGGTTATCCTGTTTCCTTTTGTCTGTTATTTGCTTGGAGTATCATCTTCCATCTCTTCTTTCTTCATTTTAAAAAATCTTAGTTCTCTCTTCTCTTCTACTTGAATTATTTCTAGATTTTTATCTTCAGGATTGCTGATTCTCTCCTCCATATGGTCTGTTCTATTTTCAGTGCTTTCTATTGCATTCTTCCATCTTTTCTATTGAGTTCTTCAGCTCTAGAATTTCTACTTCATTCTTCTATAGAGTTCCAATCTCTTTGGTAAAGTTTCACTTCTGTTCATTAATTTTATACCTGAGCTCATTGAACTGCCTTTCTGAGTTTTCTTGTAGCTCGCTGAATTTCTTCATAATAGTTATCTTGAATTCTCAAAGTATTAGATCACAGACTTCTGTGACTTTAAGTTTGGCTTCTGGAGAATTGTATATTTTTTTCTTTTTGTGATACCATGTTACCATGGTTTTTCATGGTACTTGATGACTTATTCCTCTGTCGGCTCATTTGAAATATTAAATACCTTTCTTATTAGATTTTTTTTTAACTTTAATTCTAACAATTCAACAGATTGGTAATTAGAGGCCTTTCTCTTGTTTTTCAGTGGGTAGCATTATAGCACAAGTTTTTGGTTTCTCATACCTGAACTGCCTCTGGCTACATTTGAAAATTGGCACTTTCCACTCTCCACCACTTCTGCCAGGGTGTCACTGGTACCCTTGTTGTTGCTTGTGCCTCTGGGGACATTGGTGCCCTGCTGCTACCAGGGTCACTGCTGACACTGGTGTCATCACTGGGGATATTACAATGGCAGATTCCTCTGCTGCATTCAAGTTCTCTTGGGTCATGGGTACTGCCACCCATGGGGAGAGGGGGAGGCTGGGAGGAAGTCAAAGTTGAATGTGCCTCCACTGCTTCCAGAGTTGTCAGGTTTATGGGCACCACCACCTGAGGCAGGGGCCAGAGTTACAGGTGCTGCTAAAGGTGGAAGGACAGGGGTCTCAGACCCTGTGACTGCTGCTGTCCAGTTTCCTGTGGCCATCGGTGCCACTGTGGCCAGGAGGCTGGAGTCATGTGTGCCACCTCCCCTGCTACTATCAGTTTCTCAGGGGCTTGCTAGGCCAGCCACTGTGGCTGGGGAGACAGGATCATAGGCACTATCTCTGCTGTTCCCCTATTCTGCCTCCTCTGAGGTCCACCCGCCTTCAGATGGACAGATATGTGAATGTCTCTGGTGTACTGGTGTGTTAGGTAGAGGAAACTTTGTTGATTATGGATGTTTTACTAGTTGTAGATCCAAAGGGAGGAACAAAGTAAGTTTCTCACACCACCATGATGCTGACATCACTCTCCTTGACCATGTTCTTGATAGATTAGGTTCCCATAAAGTTAAATTCAAAATAAGTGAGACGTATTTTCTTATGACAGATTTAAAACAATCTCTTATCTAGTATTTGTGGAAATGACTTTTTATATTTAAAACATTTTTACCATAGAAAATTTTAAATATAAAAAATAAAGAATATACTTGGTCCTGATGCACTTATCATACAGCTTCAACAGTAACTAAATCATGGCCAACCTTGAGTCAGACCATCCTCATCCCTCCAGATTTATGTTTAAGCAAATTACAAACTTCAAATTATTTCATATATAAATGAAATATTTAGAGACTATTTAGAAAGAGAATAGATAATCTCTTTCAGATATCCTTAAAAGATAAGAATACTAAACATACATATAATTGTGATCCTTAAAAAATATTAAAATAATCTGGGTAAGAATTCTAAAAAGACATTATTCATGTATTTGCTAAATAACATATATTGAGTACATATCATGTTCCAGGCCTAACTGAATATCTTTGAGCCCCAATCAATAAATTTTTGTGCATGCGTGAAGAAATTTCTCTGTAGTAATAATTGGCAGAAGTTGCATTTCATGATTTCAAATTTATCCAGTTACAAACACAAGCAAAGGGTGTCCTTTAAAAAAGATAATCCCAGCTGGAATTCACTTTGAGTCTCTGAAACCATTTACATGGTAAGGGCCTATCTCATAAATTTAAACAGCTTTGATTCTATACTCAAATTACATAGCCAGTTTTTTTTCTTCCTAGCAGCTTATAAGTTGGCTATGATTTAAAAGTTTTGTGTGTGTGTCTTAATTGTTATGAATTTTACATCTATGCCGTTAAACATTCACACTTCAAATTATTGTCAATAACATTCCTATTATTACAGTTATTTACAACTTGCTTGTTTACAATCTATATTACCCAGGATGCAACAAAATTAACTTACTCCAAGTTATGAAATTTTTCCTTCTTATCAGCGTTAACTTTTTAGGACTGAAAACAAAGACTTAAAAGATAGTTATTAACTGCCAGGATTAAATCATCAACTGCATTAATAATTCCTAGAAAGCATGGCCTGGCTTTTGCACTAGAAGTCAGGTCCTGAGCTGTTTCTGGCATCCTGTCTCTGTCTTGTGTATCATTTACTGTCTTACTATCCTTGTAGTCAAAAGGAGAATAACAAGGTAATAGTACACCTCCCTGGGTGCCATGCAAAAATCTTGTGAGAATTAATACTCAGAAAGGATTTCTGAACTTAGTGAGAAAAGGTACTTTAGAATATAAACATCATGCAATTATTCTCATTACTGTGAGCTAGAAAAATGCTAGGAAGAAATAGCATGATTATTGTGGCATGTATTAAGCCAAATAGGAAAGCAGACTAGTGAGGAATCCCATCGAAGATAAAAATTACTTTGACCAATCCTTTCTTCCCTCCAGCCACTGAAAGAAATTATTTTTATAGCCATGTTTAAATGGTACCCTAACTTCCTTTCATTTTGCTTAAAATCTGTGATACAGGAATTGTGCTTAAATGAAATTTCCATCAGCTTTTACATATTAAAAAAAGCAAGTGCATTTTAATGCACATATTGAACATTAAATCATTTTGTGCTGCAGGTTATTGCAAGTAAATAGTAATTGTAAAATAGATTCTTTTTGATGAAACAAAATGAAAATAGACTGCTAATATTCACCTCAGATTTCTTCATCATTTCATTAACAGTTCAACTAGGAAAGGCATTTTTATAATGATGGGCAGGAAAAATCATACTCATCAATATGCATCCATATTCATATGTTTGTACACTGACTCTCAAACCTTAAAATAAGGACACAGAAATATGTGACATGCATATGCTCCTTAAAATGATTTGTGAGAACTATTGTATTTGTTCAACAATTGTCTCTTCATTCACAATATTCAGACATCAAAGTCATTAAGAAATATTACAAAATTTAAATAAGAATCAGGTTGCTTTTCTGCAGACTTTTTTTTTCAGAAAATAGGAATTTGACAGACAAAAATTAGTGAAGCAGATTAGATTCCTTGCATATTAGCTACAAACTTCTGTTCTACTTTTGTGTCAACTGTGAACTCAAAGCCTCTCCCTCTCCATTTATTCTTTGTATCTTTATAAAATATTTTTCTTTATATTCAACTCTTTTACATTTCCACATATGGCTTACCCCAAACCTTCAAGTAATTATGCACTCTAAGACATTGTGAAAATGTAAAGATTCAATCTGTTTTAAACAAGAATAATAAACCAGCCATGCCTTGAAAGGACAGTTTTCACTGGTGCAGACAGGGAGCTGAGAATGCTACTGCTGAGCTTGCATTGCCCCCTGTGGTTGCTATCTGACAGTTCCTGAGGAAAAGCAGCAACGTGCTCTGTCCTCTTGGTGTGTAGCAGCATCTGGGTACTGTGCTTTGAGCTTTAGCTCAATAGTGAATAAATGCCTTATAGCATGAGAGCATCGATTCAGATGCTAATATTTTGGAAATGTATATGCTTTATTTCAATTCTTACTAATGCAGTAAATTAACATTTCACCGGCTATATCACTTTAATACATGTTGTCAACCTTACACAAATTTTCAAATTAGAGTAGTGAAAATTCTTTCACATAGGAAGCAATTTGATAGCTTTCAGGTATGTAGCTCTCTGAGGAATACACTCCTTTTTTTCTGAACTCCGATTTTACCTCTTGTCAATTTGGTACCATATAGTGCTGCATCCCAAGTTTAAGTTGTGCACACAACTAGGTTTTTACTTCCAAACTAGATAGTGAGTTCAATGAAAGCAAAGGCTCTGCCTCATGTCATTGTATCCCTCCCCAGTGATAGGAGAGTGCTGGACTCAGAAAAGCTGCTGTATCAAGCCAAGATTATTGATGTCTTGCTTGAACTTAATCTTATTACTAATTGTCTTAGGTCCAGGTCCCTAGAAACAGAGCCTAAGAAAGCAAATTGGATGCACAAGATGCACTAAGGTCATAATCTTTAGGTAAAGCTTGCAAAGGAAGGAGAAAAACAGGAGAGGAAATAAATGAGCAAAGATGTGGTCTCAGATAGTCTAGCCTTGGCCTGATCCTCAACATGGGTGGGAAGGGAGTTTGAAGCAGAAACTGCACGACAAATATGCCCCTCCTTAAGACAAGAGAGCCAGCCTGCTGTACCCCCATTTGGGGTTCATTAGCTGTGGCCACCCCCAGAAGGTGGGAGGTGTGTAACCTCCTGGGTGAGGCAGAATCTCAGCTGAGGGCAAATCTCCAGAGAAGGGGGTAGCTGTGAGCTGTGAGTAGCCAACACTCCAGGCAGATGGGGGACAATAAAGGGGCCAATAAAGGGAATCTGGGCTGAGTATCTGCAGCATCCGCTTGAATGCACTTGTTTCTTACATCAGATTTACTCCATCAAGGCAGATTCTCCAAGGTTCTGTGGTCACAATACTTGAGGAAACTTACTAGCTGCTGCAGTTGATCTTACGGCAAAAAAGAATATTCCTCTCCCTCCTCTATCACCCTTTCCATATTCCTCTCTCTCTCTAGCACTTCACTGGCCTTAGTAGTCCACCTAGTGGAGGAACACAGAGGTTCACCCTGGAGGGTTGAACCCCTGTTACACTGTCATCATTAAGAAGATCATGGTTGCTGTATTTGCCCATTTACAGTTACAAATGAACATCAGAGGACCCAGAGATACCACCCCTTCCTCACTCCAGTGGATCACCTAAGTCCAAACACGTTCTTCCCTGTTCTCAGATTTCCTGACTCCCAAAGAAGGCAAAGGTCAATCACTCTTGTTTGTGTCCGCTGGTCTACCAGCACGAGGTGCTTAAAACCACCAGGTGGCAGTTGTACATTAACAGTTACTAGGAATCTTTTTGTGTCCACAGGTGGAAAGGAGCTTATCTGGAAAATCAGCTCCTCTAGACACACAGAGGTCAATGTTTCAGGGTCAGGAAGCACAAATTCCCCAAGCAAGTCAGCGGGAATGATAGTGAGTAGAGCCACGCCTACTTTCACCTCTTAGTTCCTAAAGTCATGTGTATTCGTTTGCTAGGGCTGACATAGCAAAATACCACAGAAATGTATTTACTCACAGTTCTGGAGTCTGAAGGTCCAAGACAAGATGTTGGCAGGGTTCATTACTCCTGAGGCCTCTCTCCTAGGCTTGCAGATGGCCAGCTTCTCACTGGGTCCTCACATGGCCTTTTCTCTGTGCACATGCATCCTTGGAAATCTCTTCCTCCTGTTGTAAGGATGCCAGTCCTATTGGATTAGGTTCTCACCCTCATGACCTTATTTAGCTCTAATTACCTCTTTAAAGGCTCTATCTCCAAAAATAGTCAGTTGGGGGTTAGAGCTTGAATATACAAATTTGGGCGGGGGAAATACCATTCAGTCCATACCATCATGAATTCTACCTTTTTATGACACAGCAACACACAATGGATGTTAGTTTAAGAGTATATCACGTTCTGAAAAATAGTTCTGAAAATCTTTCAAGCTGTCGTCCCCAAAACAGTACCTCATCTACATCTTTTAAAGGTTATTCCACTATTCTAACAGGATAACAATTACTGGATGGTACAGAAGCTGATGAGATCAGTGGTTCCCATGGTCATGTGCCCACTTTTCTAACTTCTTTGCAAAAAAAAAAAAAAAAAGAATCTCTTAGTGTGAGATGTTTTCATACAGGACCTCATGCCAGTAAATCAAACACTTCATGAGCAACTAGAGTATGATATTCGTTAAAATCCTGTGGACAAGAAAGGAGGATATGTATGTATCACTCCTTGTCAGAATAAAGTTTGCCTTTTTCAAGATAGAAAGCATCCTATTTTTTAAAAATGGCACCAAGTGGCTGACTGGTCTCCTTGGAGTATGGCATCATATAAGACATTCAACACTAATCTCTGTTGCTCACAGGTCAAGCATTCAAGAGTAGCAAGTAGCTAGACAGGTCTTGATGAGACAGAGCACATGTTCTTGGAAATATACATAGATTTCATTTCTGCCACCATGGCTCTCCCTTTCATGTGCCCATGATGCCATCATTGTCATGGTCAGGGAGAGAAGCTAACTGATAACCACTGGCCTAGTTATCCTATCCATTTGGTTGTTTAGTGCTGCTTCTATATAGGGGCCCACCCTGCTGTACAACAAAAAGAGCTTTATGTTACCTTTCCACTCCATCCATGTCTCTTCTCAAACATCTTTAACCTTGATCTCACACTATTGCTTCTTCCAAACCCCTTGAATAACCATCTAAATTATTTACCCCTGTCTGTGAATTCATGAATATTATTACCTCATCTCTCTTTACACAATAACTAGGAGCTCTGCCCAAAGTGCTTCCAACTGATAGGTTTTCCTTCCTTCATCATTGTCTTTCAAAGCCACACTTGAATGGAAGTATAATGTATCAACTACTCATTTTAGGATTGCACCAACATATCAACTTATCTGTGAACCAAACTTAGATTTGTTTAACCCCTCTCTGATACTCGGTCACAGGAAACCCCTATGTCTGTCACAGCATGTGTTACCTTAGAAGTAGATTCTGTAATAGTATTTAGAATATGGGATGTTTATTAAAGATTTCTCATGGGATCAACATCTGTGGAAAGGAGAAAAAGGAAGTAGGGCTCAGAAGAAGTCAAGTTCTAATGCAGCCTTGGCCAACTCCATGGAGATCTCTAGATAAATATCTCTGGTAATACCTAAACTGGCCCTTCAGAGTTAGCCTGAATTAGGCCAAAGTGACCAGACATTTATATCTGCATTTACTGGTAAGAGAAATCACCATGGGTGAGGCCTCTCTCTACAGCTTAGACAATCCCTAAAAGATCTGAGAGCTAAAGAGTATCTTTTCATAGCTCCCCTAGAAGATGGGGCATTGAGCCCTCCATTGAAGGGGGAACTGATTTCATTAAGTGTCCATCATAAAGCCATTGGTATGAGCTAAGGTGAAGCTGCTGATACAACAGTGATAGGTAACAAGGAGTATGAGCTACCTTGTTTGTGCAGCTCCCGCGAACCCTTTGAACCTGCCTGAGCTTACATATCCTGGATATGTCACTTCTGTCTTATACTGGATTGATGCTGGGCCCACCCTACCCAATTTCATTTCTTGGTAGTATAACATTGCTCTGCCCATGATGAGAAATTCTAGCTGCACTGTCACTCGAGATTCCATTGTTAGATGCTTCATTTCTAGGAAGGCCTACTAGGATACCATATGTAGAATGGTTTGGCATTTATTTGTAGAAATTGTCTTTGCTGTGTATGGCATGTCCTTGCTCCAGAACTTCAGGAGTCTGTGTTGCAGCTCTCCTATTGGGGCTTGATAGAGTCTCCATGTAGCATGATTTTCTACCATAAATACCTCCTGGTATTTATCAAGTATGTGTGACGTATGTCTGAGGTATGCCTGACCATATGGCTAGTAGCAGCCTACTTGAACCACAGCTGGACCACCTGAAGAGTGATTTCTTGCTCTGGGCCTTTTGAAAAATCTAGCAGCTTCTACGTCTATGATGAATGGGTTAGAGTGGTATTCCCAAATGCAGAATATTCTGCCTCCAAAACCTGAAGATGTCTGCCAAGAGATACGATTCTTAGTAGAAGGAGGTGAAAGGTACAATAACTTGTTCTTCATTTGAGAGAGGATGTCTTGTTGTGACCTAGACAACTGAACCACTCCTCTACAAAAAGTCTGTACACTGAGGCCGCTTCTGAATACTAGTAGAGTCTATCTTCCACACTCTGTTACTTTGGAAGAGATATGCTTGCATTCCTAGGTCACTGAACTCCAACCCCTCTAAATTGTGTCATTACTAAAGGTCCCTAAATATTTGTGAGGTTTATCCCCCATCCTCTGGAGTACACATGTTTTACCAAGGAACTGATAATCACTGCCACTTGTTGTCCAACAATATATTGAACCAATATGATACTCTGCACTATATCCAGATGATCCTTGCACCACTGAAATATATTGACAATTTCAATATATAAAATATATTATGAGACATTTAACATAGCTCCAAGGAGAGACTGTAAGTGTATATTGTCTGTCATGTCAGTGTTAACTGCTTCTGATCCTCTTTTTTACATGTATAGAAAAGAACGTATTCCAAATCTCAGCAGCCATATATCCAAAGCTGTGTTCATCTTCTCAACTAAAGACATCATATCTAACACAACTGCCAACTGGGATTACCATTTGGTTAACTTAATGGTTAATCCACTGTCATCTTTCATGATACATCTGGTTTTTACATGGGTTAAATTGATGAATTAAATGAAGATAATGGTACCACAATCCTTAAAGCCTTTAAGGCTTTGAGAATAGCACTAATCTCTTCCATTTGCCCATGGATACAATATTTTTTTTTGATTTATTATATTGGTTTTAGTGGGGCAGTTTCATGGACTTTTACTTTCACTGCAGTTGTTCCTACTGAGCTAGTCAGAGAGCCATAAGAGAGTTCTGCCAACTGTCAAGTATGTCCATTATGATTATATACTCCCATACCAGAAAACTGACTAGCAAGTAAATCTGGTTCCTTGAACATCAGCATCAACTTGGATAGTGTATCCAAAGGTTCTCAAAAGATCTGGATAGTCCCCTTTCCTCAGTGTACAGTTACTCATGCATATGATTAAAGAAACAATATATAATTTCAATGATGTTACAAGGCCTTCCTTAGGGAAGGGAAACTGATTTCTCCTTAAGTGGATGAATCTAGGCCTAATACTTGTGCGGGTCTGGAAACTTGGCAAAGGATCATAATTTTCGATTGGGGTGGCTGATCTCAGCCTTCTGCATATCCATTCTTGGCCACATCTGATTACAGATAGATAATAGATGATAGGTAGGTAGGTAGGTAGGTAGATAAATAAATAGATAACACTATTCTACATATTGAGTACATGCTCAATTCTATGTAAGCAATATATTGAATACCGTTATCTATCAATCTAGTCCAATTCTGTTATAATATTTCTCCTACAATCATCTCAACCTACAAAATACAGCCACTATGAGCTTCTAAATGATGCTGGTGTCCCCTTCACAAATGGACTCTAGACCTTCTGAAAAACAAAATCAGCAGATGAGTTTCCCGGGTTTATTTAGTCAGTCCCTTCTAGAGTGCCCAACTTTCTGAGCTTTTGATCACTTCCAATTTGCCAAGGCAGTCTGGCATTTCTACAACATTAAATGTAAGGCATTGATTTTCAAGCTTCCAAGAAGCTTGCAAGCAGTGCATTAGAACCATTTTCAGGGTGTTAAGTTCTGTATCAAAGGAAGGTACCCCCATGTTGAGATACTCTCCCTTATTCAGCTTTATGTTTCACCCTACCATCCTGATCAACAACTTCAGAACCCACTCTCAGGAATACTTTCCTAGTTACTGTCGTACTTGTTAGTCATTCCTGCAATTCTACTGACATATAATCCATCCCCTCCCTTAGCAGTACTTTAACAGTTGGGTTACGCTGAGATATAATCTTAGTTGTTGGTTATGTGTCCAAGAGAGGAGAAGGAGGTAGATTTGGGAAGGTAGCATTATTTTGTAGAGCATCTGCCTCATTTTTCTGTACAGATTTCAATCAAGAGGTATGTATGGGGATGCTCTATCTTTCAATAAAGGAGATTGGACCACACATACAAGCCTAGAAGTTTCAAGGGAATCTGGGAGTCCAAGATTTGCATGTATATAAACCCAGATAACCCTATCCCAAGTTTCAGTGTCACCTTCTTTACCTTTCAGGTCTCTGGCCTTAGCATACGAAACTTTCCTAGGCTGAGAATTAAGCTTTACTCTTGAGTTCTGTGACTTCTATAATTAATTCCTATGCCTGGTCTTCAGTTCTATCTGCCCTCCAGCTGCAGGAGCCGAAGGCCCCTTTAAAAGCTGCCAAAGAGGTCCTCTGACTCTCATACTTGACTTTAAATTGGTGTTTGATTGCCCTGGGCCTGTTATTTCATCTCTTCAAAGCACCAATGGTATTCAGAAATAGCTCTGAACTCCACAGTCTTTATAATTTGTATTTCTCTTGTACCTCTGAAATGCCAGAGACTGTGCAGAAGCCAGTTCATCTCCTTTTCCCCCTGGCCTATCCCAGTTGGTCTCAGTGACAGTTTTAGCAGTTGCACTGTGGTGTATGCCAAAGCTATGCAAACTCCACCTACCTATCACCAGCAATGAGCTATTTGTAGCAAGCCAGCCCTCAAGTTTCTAACTCCAGGATCTCATTCTTGGAGTCTGCTTCCTCAGGTCACCCTTAGTACCATCTTAGGTCAGTTCCCTAAAAGCAAAGCCCATCCAGGGTTTCAGATGGAAGAGGAAGATCTCTTCAAGAATACGTACAAGGTGGGAGTGAAGCAGTGTAAGGAAGGAGAAAGAGCTGATCAAGAATGCAGCCTCAGCATTGGTCTTAGTAATATTTTTGGATATGTCTACTCAGACAAGGGAAATAAAAGCAAAAATGAACAAATGGGACTACATCAAACTAAAAAGATTCTGCACAGTGAAGGAAACTATTAACAAAATAAAAAGGCCACCTACTGAATAGGGGAAGGTATCCAATAAGAGGTTAATATCCAAAATATACAAAGAACTCATACAACTCAACACTTAAAAAAACATAATTAAAAAATGGACAGAGAGTCTGAATAGGCATATTGCCAAAGAAGACATACAGATGGCCAACAGGCACATGAAAAGATGCTCAACATCACTAATCGTAAGGGGAAGGCAAACCAAAACCACAATAAGATACCTCACACCTGTCAGAATAAACATCTCCTGACAGACAACAAATAACAAGTGTCAGCGAGGATGTGGAGAAAAGGGAACCCTTATATACTGTGAGTGAGAATGTAAGGCAGTTCAGCCACTACTTGAAAACAGTATGGAGATCCCTCAAAAATTAAAAATAGAACTACCACAGGATCCAGTACTTTCACTCCCAGGTACGTATCTGAAGAAAACATTAAACAAGTTTGAAAAGATATGTTTACCCCTATGTTCATTGCAGCATTATTTACAACATCCAAGATGTAGAAATAATCTACGTGCCCATCAATAGATGAATGGACAAAGAAGATGTGGTACATGTATATGCAGCATAAGATTATTCAGTCATAAAAGAGAAGGAAATCTTGCCATTTGTAACAACATGGGTAGAACTAGAAGGTATTATGCTAAGTGAAATAAGTCAGACAGAGAAAGACAAATATTGCATAATCTCACTTATATGTGTAATTTAACAAAACAAAACAAATGAACAAACATAACAAACTAGAAACAGAGCTACAGAGAACAATCAAGTGGTTGCCAGAGGGTAGGGGAATAAGGGAGGAAAGAAATAGGTGAAGAAGATTAAAAGGCACAAACTTCTAGCTGCAAAACAAATGAGTCAAGAGTATACAGTGTACAGTGTGGGGAATACAGTCAATAACTATGTAGTATCTTTCTGTGGTGACAGATTGTATCTAGACTTACTGAGATGATCATTTTGAAATGTATAGAAATACTGAATCACTGTGGTATGTAACAGGGACTAACATAGTGTTATGGGTCAATTATACTTCAAAAACAAACTCATAGAAAAAAGAAATCAGACTTGTTACCAGAGGGAAGATGCGGGAATTGGATGAAGGCAGTCAAAAGGTACAAGCTTTCAGTTATAAGGTAAATAAATACTAGGATGTAATGTACAACATGGTATGTACAACTGGCACTGCTGCACATTATTTATGAAACTTGTCAAGAGTAAATCCTAAGAGTTCACAGCACAAAGAAAAAATTTCTTCTCTTTCTTTAAATTTGTATCTATATGAGATGATAGATGTTCACTAAACTTATTATGATAATCATGTAATCATGTCATGATGTATGTAAATCAAATCATTATACTGTGCATCTTAAACAGTGCTGTATGTTGATCATATCTCAATAAAAATGGAAGGAAAAAAAAAAGAATGCAGTCTCAGGTAAAGTCTAGCCATGGGCTGATCCATGCAGATTGCCAGGAGTCTGAAATACAAATCGCACCACAGTGTTGCCCCTTTTTGAGGCAATGAAGCTAGACTTCTGTACTCTTATATCAGTCAGACTTGGTCTAAATGCCATCCCTGAAGTGGAGTAAGGAGTGTCACAGCCCCCCTGGCTAGACTTCTCTCATCAGCCAAGGGTATTTCTCAGGGTATGGGAGATAGGAGATGGGGCTAGGAGATGGGAGTGGGGTGAGAGCTGTGATATACTTGTGGCCAACACTGCCAGCAGCTAGGGTATGGGTGCAACAACCCAGGAAAGGAGATAAGACAGAGTACCACAGATTCTACTAAGCTAGAAAAATTACTGACTCTGGCATTAGAAATAACTTAATTAATGACCCCAGACAGTTATTTTTTTTTAGTATAATAAGTTCATCCAAGATCTGTTTGGGCATAGAAGAAATATATAATACATACAAATGTTCACATAATCAAAGATTCATGAAGAAGTTTCATAAGATCACATGGAGGAATCAGAACACTTGTTTGGAGAAATTTATAAGATGACATCAAACTGAGGACTAGAAGTTGGCACCACCTAGCACTCAGCCGGAGAGGACAAGCAGGACAAATTCATTTGGCTGCCAGCACAACTCCCCTCGTCTCCTTCAGGGGTGGCTGCCAGCCAGCAGCAACTCAAACTCCATCCAAGCCTGTGTGAGGAACTTACAAGGTAACCAATTCAGAAAGTCAGCTCTTAAAAAATTAATTGGCTTCATCCTGATGACAGATAAAGAACTTCTCTTGAATTCATCAGTAAGTTGTTAGTATCTAAAAGAACAAAATTCTATCTAAAATAAAAATCCATCTAAAATAAACAAAATTCGCAATTCTATCCACAGGGTAAAGAGCAATAATCACAATTCTACCCACCCACAATTCTACCTACTGAATCTGTTCTTCACAAAACTGAAGTCAAGAAAGTAAATCATATATGTACACACACACACATAGCACACAGACACACACACACACACACATATCTATCATATACACACATGCATATATATATCATACACACACATATATATCACACACACATATATATATCATACACACACACACAGGTATTTGATATATATACCTTTATACCCATTTACGTCCCTGCCTAACACTCCACTCCTTATACCAAAGCAGCCATTTGGCATTCCTTTGGCATGACCAAAATAAAAATCAAAGCCCCCCATTGGCAACGTTCCACCAAATCAGTCCATTCCTAACAAGGACATTAGTTATTTTCTTATTCTTTCCCATTAAATCTTAAAGGACCAATATCTCATTTTAATAATGATTTGAGTCTATACAGTCCCTGTAAAATTCCACTGACATGATGAAAAATAGAAGAGCAAAGCAAATTTTAAAAAAGAACTTAGCATTGCTAAAGTGCAGAAGCCATCAATAATCAAGAAACATAACTTTTTTTTTCAGGAAGTTTGAAGTACAATGATCTAGACTAAGGAAAGTTTGATTGATGTTGATTGGCTTGTTACTCAACATTAACAAAGGAGAAGAGCTTAGCTTATAAACCGAGTGGTTAGGTTTCCCCAAAAGGACTCAGGAAATACCCAAGTTCTGCACAGCTGGACATAAAGCAAAGACAGCTCTTACATTCAGTCTGTCTCCAAGAACGGCTGACCACTGCTTGTTTTTTTACAACACCTGGTGGGCAATATGTACTAAGTGAAATTTGTATTTTACCACGATTTTCCTCAACAAAGGCAGCTGGGTGAGTGAAAAAGGGGAGAGGGATTTGCAACATTTCAGTTAACTTGAGACCATCTCAACAAATCCAAAATAAATAAAAGACTAGGGGAACTGTGAATTTATATAACACATTCATCATTATTGACCTCTTTCCTCTCTTTCTACTAGCAACAACAGCTTTGAAAATTTTTGGAGAGCCCTAAGTTCCCATCAACAGGAACTGGAGAAGAGAGAATGCTGGTTAGAAATACATCAAAGGACCTTGGGAACCCAGTTAGAAGTCACAGGACAGTGATCCCCAACTTTCCATCCCAGGCTTCCCAGCTGTCAGAGAGTCTTAAAAGATTTTAAAGTAAAAGTTGCATCACTGGATGAGTGGCCTATTGATGGATCTCATCTACTGAGCTGTCCTCTATGGTGAAACCCCCACCCAAAGTCCACTCACCATACCAGGACAGTCCACCCCCAGTATCAGAGTAACGTTTATAAAATAGCAAAATAGACACTACTTGAAGACCGTCAATAAATAATTGTTCAAATAAGGAATACTCAGCAATTGTTAGAAGAGATGAGTTAGATACAAATTAAGATGAAAAAATTGCCAAACCATTAAGGAAAAAAAAAAGTATGAAAGAGCCCTTACAGCATGGTTACATTTTTATTTGAAAACTTTAAGCATATTTAAGTAGATATAATGTATACTATGGAAGTGAAATATAATGCAACCAAAAAATAATAGCTGAAATACTATGTAACAAAATGTGCATTATGATTACAAATGAATGTTAAGATTATAGGCGATATTTTTACTCTTTATATTTTTATTGTCTAAACGTTTGTTTTTTAACCAGAAAAAAAAATCAGTTCAGACTTTTTCATTTATGTTGGTAGCTTTATCATATGGAACTGATCAAAAATTTTTATATTCCATGGCTGTGCATGTGTATCCTCTCTTGAATATGTGTTCTTTCACTTTTATCTTAAAATATTGTATATAGAAGTTGAGAATTCAGTAGAAAGAAATTCTAATGATTTGGCAAGACAGAAAATCTTGCTTCACTTTTGAAAGAAATGATTCCCCATTCGGGCTATCTATTACTGTAGTTCTGGCAAAAGTACAACGTCCAAGGATAAGTTTAGAGTGATGGTCCTATTTCTTTTATGTGACTGCATTATATAGTAATCTACTTCTTTGAAGTTTGGTAATTTGGTTATTTACGTAGCATAAACTTCAGACACCTATTTCTGGTAATAGTGGATTAAATAATGCCTTCTAACACTCCTGCTAAGTACGCTAGAAAACATGAATGAATATCAGAAAAAGTAGGCAAATACTATTTGAATGTATTAGAAAGCTAACAAGGCTGAGACTGGGGAGAAACTGAAGCCTAAACAGATAAGTTTGGCAACTAGGGCCACTTTTCTCCTGGGGACATTTCTCTGCAGTTCTTGAAAATTTGGCTCAGAGTTTAAGGAGTAAGCAGCTCTTGTCTTGGGAGTCAGGGTGAACTGCAAGCAGCTCTCTCAGGGACTGATGCCCAATTGTAAATCATTTGGATCCTTGAGCTTGGGTTAAGGTGATCCAAAATTGCTAGTTTCCCTAACAGCTTGACAGAAGCAAAGGTAAATTCTCTCTATAGAAAGACAGTCTTATTCTGAGCTTCAGATATTGTTTATAAATTTTCATCTGGGATCATTTTCATTTTGCCAGAGGGGCATCCTTTGGTATTTCTTGTAATATGAACAAAAGAATCTGCTGATTGAAGGCCTTCATTTTTTAGCTTGATTAAAAATAAGTTCATTTCATATTTATTTCTGAAGGATATTTTTTCTTGGAGTAGAATTCTAGGCTGTTAGTAACTTTCTTTCAGTGTCTTAAAGAAATAATCTCATTGTCTTCTTGTTTCCATTGTTTACATAGCAGTAATCACCAATGCTCACATTTCCGGGTAACTTGAACTCCAAAAGCCATCTTATTGTTCTCAGTAAGTCAATAATAAATGGATTAGGTAGACTTCTACAATACGTCTCCATTCAGCATCTCCACTTCCTCAACATCCACTCACTCCTCAGCCCACTGCAGTGTGGCATCTGTCCCCAATATTATTCTGGAATTATTCTCATTAAGAACAATAGTATCTGCCTTCCATGTCAAAGAACCTGCAGTAATATTATTGTTCCTCAGAAGCATTGCCCACAGTCAATAACATTTTCCTTTATGCTAGATACTCCTACAAACACACTCTCTTGGTTTTCTTCATCTCTGTCTGGGCATTCGTTCTTCCTCAACTTTTCAAACTCTTCTACCCTTTGCAGCCTATATTTTGGCCATATTGACAAGTCTTTTTGTTCCTCAGTGCCACACAATCTTCTGGCTCCTTGTGCTAGTATCTCTGAAAAATATTTTTGTCCTTGGTTCTCATTTTAAATTTCCTCTGGAAAATTTTTTTTTCTATATACCTAACACTAGGTTAAGAGCTCCCATTTTTCTGCTGTCAACCATTGGTTGTAGTAGTCATATTTTACCATTGATTATTTGTTAATTATATTACTTCTTGCTAAGATATGAGTTCTAAGAAGATAGGGCCCTCTTCTTGTTCACTATTGAGTGTCCAAGATTCAGCCTCTGGAAAGTGCTCAGTAAATATTTACTGAGTGAAAAAATCTGCTGTAGTCTATTCATCTCTCCATGTACCATGCCAGTCCCCTATTAAGCTTTCATTACTGAATTTCTGCAAAAGCCTCCAAACATATGTCCATATTGCTCTCCTTTCTCACTTACATCTTAACCTACACATTGCTTTCAGATTAATGTACTCTATTTTGCCTTTAAATATTATTAAATATTATTATTCCCCCTCCCTTTCCACCACACACATATTCTTGGGCACTCTCATACACACACACCCACCCCTTTCAAATACAATATGTTATAGTTACATATTTATTAAATATTGAGACTCACAGGCTTGAAGACAACATGTAGTTACTTAGAAAAATGGATGCTAATGAGTTAAATTGTGTAAACATCCTATAGTAATTAACCTATTTGTAACATAAATGTGCATTTGTCGTGCTTTCAACATTTGTTACAGAAACAAATCTGTAATTATAATATAATACCCACAACATAACTCATTATCCCCTATATCTCTCAGTGCTTACCTGTTATCTTCAAAGCTATGAGTCTCTGTGATCCAGCAATCCCACTCATGGGCATATATCTGGAGGTAACTTTTATTTGAAAAGATACAGGCACCCCAATATTCATAGCAGCACTATTTACAAGATCCAAGACATGGAAGCAACCTAAATGCCCATAGACAGATAACTGGATAAATACATTGTGGTATATATACAATGAAATACCACTCAGCCATCTAAAAGAATAAACTGCCATTTGCAGCAACATGGATTGATCTAGAAATTATCATACTGAATGAAATAAGTCAGACAGAGAAAAACAAAGATTATATGATATAACTTCCATGTGGAATCAAAATAAAATGATACAAATTAACTTGCTTACAAAACAGAAACAGAGTCAGAAACATAGAAAACAAATTTATGGTTACCAAAGGGAAAGGTGGGGGGAGGGATAAATCAGGAGTTTGGGATTAGCAAATACAAAGTGGATCAATTCACTCTGATAGGTGAAAAGGAACTTCTTTAGGATATAGTACCAGGAGTGAATTCTGGAATATGAGAATGTTGAGGGGGCAAAGTAAAGATCATTTGGGAGAAGAATCATGGCCATTTGCATTTTATCTGGATAGTTACAACCTCATAATTGATGACTCAAGTAAGGTAAGAACTGAAAAGTCTTTATTACATTGAGAACTAAAGTGGAGCGCATGAAGGTGAGAGAAGGGGCAAGAGGGAGAGCATCACAAAACCAACTGCCACAGGATGTTGGTTATGGAGTAGATGGGCACACAAGTAAAGAACAGACTCCCAGTTCAGGACACTTGGCTGTGGAGAAAGCTCACCTGAGCCATTCAATCTTTCATTGAAATAAATTTGGTCTTCTTAATCCAGTGGATGAATTTTGTAACACAGCTTAGGTCTGCTATTATGAGCAATAATCAGAACTCCAACTGGAAACTGCAATTCTGTCTTTGAGATTTTGTTTTATGGCTTGCCTTGGCATTACAAAGAATCTCTTCCATACTGGCAGACATGCCTCTAGAATGGTGCTACCAGAATGTAATAATAATCCAGAAGGCTACTGACATTAATATAACCTGGCTTGACTTTTCATTGTCGAGTTACGCTACTGTAGTGTGTACATCCAGCACAGCGCTTGGGTGCTGAAGAGATAGCTAAGCTGAATGGCTACTTCCTTCTTTGACTTCTCGTTTCCCTTATTCTCTATAGCTGTCAGGAAACTATGGCCTGCAAGCGAAATCCAACCTACAGCCTGTTTTTGTATGACTGTAAGCTGGGAAAGATTTTTAAGTTTTTAAAGGACTGGAACAACAACAACAAAAATATGCCACAGAGATTTATGTGGCCCACAAAGCCTGAAATGTTTGCTATCTGGTCATTGGCAGAAAAAGTCTTGTCAACTTGTGCCCCAGAAAATAGTATAGAGTTATCCTACTACTTCTGCCTTTTGTCCTTTCCTTTCACAATCTCATCTGATTTTAAGAGGGCTTATTGCTTAATAGTCTCTACGACTTGTCTCCATTTCTAATCCATGTCACCTTATTGACTGCTACTTAACTCTTCTTGTCTTTCCTAAATCATTTACCTTCCATATCCTTTCCCTATTGTGTCTCCCGAAATTCTTGCCTCAGTTTAGAGGAGGCTGGCATTTAATAACCAATACAAAAAAGTATTTCTTGCTAGGTGACTGATTACAAAGTGTCACAGATGTAATCTTGAAGTATTCATCTTAATTTTTGCTGCTTCTTCAGGTCAAAAAAAAAAACCCACAAACAAAAGGAAGTTGAAAAATCTTCTCTCTTATTTCATGCTGTCCATCTTTATCTGGATACCTTCCCTCACTCCTTTATCTTAACTTCACTCTTTTTATCTTTGATTTTTATAATCCTAATTAGCTCTAGTCCACTCACTTGTTAACAATTATCTCATCTCTAGCTAATTGAAGCAATCCTTAATTGTTTTACTTCAGTTTGTGTGTGTGTGTTTGAAATGTCAAATGCAGTCATATACATCTCTTAAAATTTTCTAAACTATGCTTCACTTTTTAGAGATGAATCAAAGCTAAAGAAAAGTGACCTGGACATTTTCCAACATGAGTTTTCTGCTCTTTTCAGATAGTAGGCTTGGTAATTGCCAATAATCAACATAAAAAAGAGCTACCGCAACAGTTTCCCACTTTTCACCTCATTATTTCCATGAAAATGATGAAATACACTTAACCTTTTCCTCATTTTATAACATTCGACCATCTACAACACAATATAATTTACAGACCTATGAGGAACTAAGTATGGACACAGCAAGGTTTTCAATTTCTTTTTTATATTACCACCAAGTCATCCTCACATTCTACATATTTCCTTTTAAGGTATTAAGTGGTATCTACTTCAACTTTTTTTAAAACTTACTAGCACTCAAAAAATATTTGTGCTTTTCTCAGACCTTTCCATTCTCACAGACCCGTGTAAATGACAGGGCAATATGATCCTAAAAAGTTCAACACTATATGCATTATGAAAAAAAGTTTGTTGTGCAATGTTAGAACATCCACTTACTTCATAAAGACAAAGAAGAGTTCTGTCATTACTGAAGTAATATAGAACACACTCTGGTTACGCAAAAACAAGAACTTCAAGCCTGAATGGCAACAACAGTTGTATGTAATGAGCCTGTTTGTACACACCTAATTTAAATCTCTTAGGTTTTCACTGGTATCTTTTATAGGCTAAACCAAACCCTAAGGATGTAATCTAATTAAAAGGATTAGTGCTTATTAATAAGCTAGCAGTAATATTTCATCAAAAGTTTGCTAAGTCTCTCTCTGCAAAACCAATAGATAAAAGCAGGCAGGGCATGAAAGTGTCTGTCTACTGCATTAGAACATGACGAAAATAATATTTCTTAACATTGCCAAAGAACCATCTATTTCTGAAGATCATACCAGTTCCTATTGCATAGGCCAGTAAGGGTCATTAAACACCAATGGGTCTCTGAGTCCTTCTTCAGAGTCAATGACATTGTAGACTTCACTCAGGATCTCATTTTCCTCCACACAAGGTCTGCAGGGCAAAGAAGGCAAATGAACTATGAAAAACATAATCACTGCTTTTACTGTTGCTTTTTTTGTCATAAAAATTCCATTTATTTAAATTCCATTAAAAAGCACATTTGGCTGCCGAGAGCATAAATATACACTTTTATTATACTTAGCATTTTTCATTTTCAAAAAAATTCTGACATTTGTTTAGATAAAAATGCTAAAATATTTTCAAACTACCTGTTTTAGATAACCATTTTCTATGTGTTTGTTGCATATAATAAATGCTGGAAAAACAAGTGATTTGCAATGCAATTCAAAAACTGTATATATTTCCCACTAGAAGTTATCAGATTACACTGATCATTATCCTTACTCTGTCATGTGCCTGCCACTACGACTTTTCCCAAAATACAGCTCTTAGGAGAGTGATTTAAATTACTTGAGCTGTAGTGGAAAACATTTTTTAAAAATCTCATTTATCTAATTGCTGTGATGCATTTAATAAATCATTAACTGAGCAAGTGCCAGTGTTAGAAATTCAGAAAGGCTCTTTAACACAATGTTCTCCTAAAGACGAAACTATAACTCAGTCATTCATATTTGCCTGTGCAACTTGGCAGATCACCAAAACCAAATATTGGGGGAAATTATCAAGCAACAACATTGACAATACCTCCGTCCTAGAAATAAATTTAAATTTAGTAAAACTAAAGGTAAAATTAAACTACCTAATACCAGAGTCGTTCTTCTTTAGAAATATATATAAGATTAAACCAAGATTATAAATTTATTAAGAATTGAAATGATCTCTAATTTTATTATAGTCCCAGACCTGTGCACATGGGTTATTTGGGAATTTTTCGCCAATTTATTTTTAGAGTATTGAAATGGAATAGCCAAGTAGCAGCATTTACATAAGAAGATACACCTAGGAACACTCTCTACAGTATCATTTGCAAAAATAAGAAACTGGAAATAACTTTAATGTCCATCAATATGAAATTGTTCAAAAATCATGTTTTAGTCACACAATGAAATACTATTTAGCAGTGAAAACAAATATTTGATCTACAGATGTCAATTGGATCCATTTGGATAGATATCAAAAAATTGTAAGCAGAGAGCAGATTATGATATCATTTATATAACTTTTTAAATCATCCCAAAACAAGTTTATAAATCATTTTAGATGACATATATGTAATATATGAATCTAAACATACTTAGGAGACCAGTATGAAGAGGGCAAGGAGAGGAATAGTTTTAAAGTGGTGGGGGAGCACACAGAGGAATTCAGCTCTTAGTGATTTATTCCTTTAAAATACCTGGAATAACTATGACAACATGATGAGGTTAACAAATATAGATGATGTTTATCTGTTACACACTATATTGGTGTATCTATTTTCATGTGTGTCTGGAGTACATTATAATGACAAAACACTTACAGGAACAAAATTAGTGAGACCTCATTGTTATATTAATAACCAAAAAATGGCTTCTATACATTGGCCTATGTTGTCTACTTCTTCACATTAGGTTGGAACCTTAGCTCCTATGCTCACCAAAAAACCTCCAAAGTTTTACTCATCCAATTGTTTTCAATGTAGCTGAAATAGGGAGATTTTAGCTATTTAGAGTCTTCCTGCTTTGCATACCACACAAAACTGCACCCAAGATGTGCTAGCCATAGATCAGATAAGCTCTGTGGTCATAAAAGAAAGACTCCATGCTGCTGCTGCCCGTCAGAGCCCTCTGACCCCGAGACTCTCCACCCTGCTGCCCAGCAACATCATCTAGGCACTAACCCCCTCTCTGCCCCTCCTTCTTCTGAGGACTTTTCCTTGCCCTCTTGCTCTTCTAGGTATGGTCCCTCACCTCTTGCCTCTGGAAGGTCTCCTGCTGTGAGGGACACTTCCCCAGGTGGAAACCTGCCAAAGAGCCACCCAAACAAAACTCATTGTCTGCTACTGCCACCTCATGGTCAAATCTGTTTCTTTGATCAGCCCCCAAATCCTTCGAACTCAATACACTAGGAAAAAGAACTGGGAAACATCAGAATAGAGGTCAGGAGACCTGAATTCTAGCTTCTGTTCTCCACTTTGGCCTTTTCAGTAGTCAGAACAGTTGAAATAACATTAATCTGGCTAAACACGTCCAGTCTTTGTCAAGAAGAGGATCATTATTTCTTCAAGAATAATTGTTAGCTGTGAGTTTTCAGAAAAATACCAGAATCTTTTGGTTGGCCATTTAGAAAACTGTATCAAGGAGCGTGGTGTTCAGAGAGACGCACAGGGCCCTCCTGGCCTGCCCTGCGGCTCACACGGTCAAGTCCTCCTCTCTCTACCACTGCGATGAGCACAGTGCCTGCCAGGCATCAGAGGGACAGCATTTGAAACTCATGTAATAAAACATTTAAATAGAAGAGGAGAAAAGGAAGTTTTATCAAAGGTAAGAATTTAATACTAAAGCAATAACAATACAAGTGGAATAAAAGGAAGCATAAAGCAGTAAACTAAAAAATAATAATAAATGGAAGTTAATCGCTAAAATAAGAAATTAAAAGGACAGGCATAGAAATATGTCTATCATGATTGGATTGTCTCTTTCACTCATATGTTCATATAAGAATAAATATTTACAGAAGAATATTTAAGAAAATGTAAAACTGGAATGGGGGCAAGAAAATCTCTTTATGACCCTCTGTACTCATTTGAATTTTTTTTTGACCAAAGGCATGTACAAAATTGACATGAACCAAAAACTTAAGACAAAACAAATATCAAAATCTCCTAAATTTTCAACGAAATTTCACAGTCTAGATTTATAATAAAATTTCTAGGTTTTAAAAGATATTTATATCCAATAGAAAGTCAGTAGGATATATTTGTCCCAGTGACAAAAATTTTGATCCCTGCTCTATATCCTCAAAATTCTACTACATGTAATTGGAACTCAGAAGGGTAAAAATCCTATTATCTTGAGACAACAAATTATAAGAATAAAATAGGTTACTTCTTCACAAGATCTGATGTAAATTAACATTATAATGCACTGAATCTGAAAATCCCCTTGTTTTGTTTAGCTCAAAATAGGGTACTTTTTTCAGAAACTTATATTTTAAATATAAATAATTATATCTTGATTTTCATATCCCTTTCAGTTACTTTCTCAGGATTAACACTGAGAGAAAATCTAAATATTTTGAATCTAAACTGCCTAGCTTTTCAAAATATTTTTCTCTCTACTTATATTTTAGCATATCTGCTAAATTGCAACATTTTCATTTGCCTCTCTCTGATTCCCGAACACAATGACCTGAACTAAGTCCATATGGGTGACACTGAGATGCAATGAACAACAGGTACCTTCCTCATCTTGCATGTCCCTGAAGAGCACCTGCTGTCTTCAGAAATGATTTAAGTGACCCAGGTTTGAGGCATCCCATTGCAACGATTACAGTTCTTATAACTGAAGAAAATTGTGTGAAAGCTACATCTCTGTTGGATTTAAATTCACAGAACTACATAGCTGAGATTCAGAGCCCTAAATAGGATGTCATATAGGAAAATGCCAAACTGGCTCCAAGTGATGATTCCTTTTCAATTTTTGAAAATAGTAATGTTAACCATCGCATCATTATCTATTATCCTACTAGATGTTTTATAGGAAAGCTCCATTTTGGAAAGTAGTGCATTACTTCACAATTCTACCAGTTTCCGTTAATTATGCATGTGTATACTTAAGCATACATACATACATACACAGTTATTTAACAACTAAATGAAGACACACACAAAAAAATTTAAAAATAACTTAGCACATATACCCTTTTTATTCCTAACAAGTTTCTTTTACCTTTTTTAGGAAAGTAAATGTGACAGATTTTCAAAAATTGGCCCAGGGACTATCTTTGAGACAGCCATGGGAATAATCTGCCATAGAGAATAAAGCCACAGCCATGATACAGTTAGAGGTTTGGGAGCCTTGCCAGAAACAAGCTGGTAGGGCCTGCAGACTAACCTCAATTCATGCAGTTCTCAGGCAGATAATAGCTGCATGGTTAGAAGCCACTTCACTGACTCACCTAAACACTACTTCAAGTTTCCCTTCTATGCCCATCTCACAGCATGGCTTGGAAAATATTTTATCTTTGAAAAGATACTAACTTACTAACTATCTACCTGACAGTGTACACAGATTTGCATCTAAGCAAGGGCTCTTTCTATGGGAAATTAAGATTTTAAATTTTTTTAAGCAATAATGCAAATACTCTTCATTGTGAAAAAAATGAAAATTATCTGGAATAATAATTTTTAATTCTTTCTCATTATTACATACTACAAAAGCAAACAACAAAAATCTTGTGTATTCTTCTAGAAATATGCAAATCTATGTGCTAGTACAAGGGTCAAAAAACTTTTCCTATAAAGAACCAGATAGTAATTTAGATATTATGAGCCTTTATAGTCTCTGTACCAACTATTCAACTTCACTGTAGTAGCAAGAAAGCAGCTATAGACAATACATAAACAAACAGTCTGGATTCCAGTAAACCCTATTTACAAAATCACGTGCTGGCAATATTTGACCTTTGGCCCTTGTGTCATAGTTTGTCGAACTCCGTGCTGGTCTGTAACACACTTTTACCAATGACACAGCTGATAACTATAAAAATAAACATCTATAATTAAGTATAAAGAAAAAAATAATCCACTTCCTATTGAGGTGTAAGTGCAATCTGCTCTTAAACTGTAGCATTAAATCCCAGGAAAAAGGTGAAAAACAACAAGAACTAAATGCATTTCTTTTCAGTACTACTGCTTTTGGTCTTTCTATTTACTCTTCAACGCTTTTTGTTGTGTTTTAAAAATAGTAATTGATCATGCAACTAGAGAGAGAGAAAACTAACATTTCAAAGGGCAGCACTGCTGACAATTGAGTTCTCTGCTAGGTGAAATGGGCATTGACTTATCACAAAAAAACAGAAGTGGATGTTTTCAGTGAACATCCTAGAAGGTGTGCTTGTAATGAAAGATTAATCAATAAATGCAAAATGTACTTCTTCTAAAACTTAAGGTTCAAAGTAGAAGCTTTCTAGAAGAGGTTTCTAGAATATATCAGGTATTGGCTTAGCTCCACAAACCCACAGCACTGCCTTTATTTAATTACCATCCATGAAGCATTCTGACAGCACAAATGCAGTGCTTAGTAAGCATCTTACTCCAGGCAGATTGAAGATGTATAGTAGCTCTGAATTTACAATACACACCATGACTTGTTCTGTCATCCAACTTTGGGGATGGAACATACTTGTCTCTATAATGTGATGTCCCATCCAGTTTACCTGTGGCAAACAGGAGTAAATATAATGAACCAAAACGCTGGCATATTAGTGAGATGAGAACAAAAATATTTTTCTTTTTTCAAGAGGCTTTAAGTAACAAGAAGTCACCATACATAATTTATTCACACTGGCACTTTCACGCAAAGTAGTATGCATTTAACATTTTTCAGCATAAATGAAAACTTACTGCAGGGTACTATTTTCTCAAATTTTCCTTGTGATCTTGAGATCTGACTAATATATCAATTAAGAGAAAGAAATACACCATCATATTTGTCTACCGTAGGCACATAAAGTGATTTAGTACTTTGAACTTTGTTCCAGGACACACATGTCCTTCACATGACCTTCACAGGCTAAGTTTGCTTTGTCAGATGTTAAGATATTAAGTTGTATGGCTGCAAGTCTAGCAGTAGGTACAGACTAGTAAAACAAAAAGTATTTACTAATTAAATTGTTGTAATATATTGCTGCATCTGTTTATACATATGGCAACTAGAATAAAATAAGAGCACATAATTAAATTTAACATTTTGCTAAAATCTGCAAAAAGCCTTTTTACTGATAAGATGTTATACATTTCTTTTAAAATTTTTTACTTCTAGGAAACTAAGAATGTTAGGCTGTTTATCGAGTTCAATTTTGATAGACATAAATGGAGAAAATATAAGTTGACAGAATAAAAGGACTTATATCAAAACTTTATATGGGAAAAAAAGGAGAGAAAGGTAACAGGGAACATATTTTTCAATGAACTAATTTCTTTTTGAATGTTTTTACTTATCAGTAAGAATCACTTCTTTTTAACCATTAATTTTTAGCAAAAATAAATTTTGCAATGTCTTTAAAAAGGACATTCAGCTTAAAAAAATGACTGAATTGGTTTCTGTTTCACAATACTCTTCACTAAAGACCCACCACATATCATGGACTATGCAATATATATCATTGTTATTTAGCATTTGTTCCACACAAGAAGTCTAGTGAATAGCATATCACAGCCAGGATTTCTAGCAATTAGACGGAGCCTTGTTAACAAAATCAATCCCTGCAATGCTCAAACAATGAAAATATGGCACATGGAAGAAAATAGAGATTATACCTAGCCTTTCAGAATATAAGGGTTTTATGTTTATCTTTGCCCTATAAATCCACTGATTCTCCTAACTGTACTACCATTGTGAACGAAAAGAACAAGTCTCTCTCTCTCTCTCTCTCTCTCTCTATATATATATATATATATTCTTTTTGTATATACACATCTATATGCATATATATGTATACACAATATATATTTAACAAAATATATATGTATATTTAATATATGCATATATAGTAAATATATATATACATATATATTTAATAAAATATATAAATATATAACAAGTAAAAGTGTCTTAGAACACCAGAGAAATTAGCAACCCAGTAAGACTCTTCAAATGCTCAGTATTTTGTATTTATATACTATACATATTAATATACATAATTGTTTATATTATATGTATATTTATACTTAGGTCTCCTGAGCCATAGTTTAAAACTGCTTCCTAGTTTTACACCTGGTTTATAATACTTTACTGATGCTCCTTCATATTCCTTGAGTTTTCTTTGTAAAGTTAATGGAGAAGTACACAGCATGTGGAGTATTTTCTCTAATGCCCTCGACACATATTTGGCGGCAACAGTACCACAGGGAAGTGGGGGAGGGAAGAAGGGTTCTATGCTGTCTTCAATAAACCACTCATCGCAAATAAACATGAGTAATCTTTTACTCTGATACTGTAGTAATCACTTAGGGACCAGAGGCATTGTCATCACAACAAACATTCACACACAGCCTAGATACCAAAGCTCTGCTGTGAGACAGGGGCCTCCCAGTCTCTAAAATATATATTTGGCTTTGCTCTCCTCAGAATAGCCACATCAATAACACTCTATATTCTGATTTTTCACGTATTCTGTCTTAATCACCTCTCCCTGCTCCTGACTCATAGCAAGCTGATTTAACCCTGGAGTGAAGCTTGTGAACATACAACAAAGAGATCAAAGGATATAGAACATTAAAAATATATATATATATATATATATATAAATATTAAAAAGTGTTTCAGAACATCAGAGAAATTGGTAACCCAATGGTTACGTTTCAGGCCTAATTAGTTTTTCTCAGACATTTTAAGACAGTCAAAATTATGAGACCAGTTATTTGTTTGCTTGTTTATCTCAATGCAGAATTTAAGTTTCGCTTTTGTTTTGTTTTACTGGGTAAACGTGGGTTTGAGAGGCAGTAAGAAACTAGGCTTAGTGATGTTTAAGTACAACTTCCTCATTTTGAAGATGAGTAAACTGAGACTAGATTTGTTTCACTTCTGCTGCTCTAATCACCAAAAATCTCTTTTCGTTGACTTCTTTTCTTCTAATTCTAATGATTCTAAATCAACCAAATAAATATTGGAGTTTGGATCTTTCATATACAAAATCAGAGGTATTTACACAAGTCCAAGACTGAATGCTAGCATTTTTTAAATGCAACCATGTGAAATTACTATTAAAAGCACTTAAAATGTCTTACTATTGAATGTCTTCATGCAACTAGAAATAACATGATTTTAAAAAGTCTCTTCATGTACAACATGGCAAGATACTATTAAAATCAGATGAAAGACAAACTTTTAGATAATTTCTTTATTAAAGTCCCCTTTTCCTGTGTCCTGTATATTATTTCTATCTTTGTTTTGCCCCCAGTACTGGTGTATCTGATAGGAAATAAAAGGGAGGCAGGCACACTGACATTCCTCTTCACCTTTCAGGGTCTTCTGGCTCTATTATGAATTTGGTTGTAATATTCATTTTTAGAAATGTCTACTCAAAGTTATTCCTAAAACTTTCTTGGAAGTCTGATAAAATATGATTCCTTTATTTTCTAAACTAAGATAAAAAAAGGCCTAACAAGTAACAGTGCCAATTTTTCAGGCCTTCAGATTATTTGGGGAAAAAAAAACTTTTGCTAATTAGAAATCATTTTCTTTCTCACGACTAGTTTAAAACAACATTCCTTTCTCTAGTTCTCTAAAAAATAATAAAAAGCATAATGTTGAAAAAAAAAAAACTCTTGGACAAAGGCAAAAATCATAGACTACATCCAAAGTCTACTTTACATGATGCACACAATGTCCACAAATGCTGAGGCTTTTTTGAAAAGCATGTTTTTCTTTCATATAAAGATAAAAAGAAAAGCTTTTAGGTCATGGGCTATGGAAGGGGAAGAGATAATGTCTCCTGCGCTTTGATGTTACAAGTAGCTCTTCATTACAGAAGACTTCTGGTGGTGTAATAAAGGTCCTGATAAACTGAGCTGGAATATTCAAAAACCAGCTTCTATGTGGAATTTGTGACTTTATGGTCCTTGGCACAGCAGAACAAACACATATGTGTTATAAACAAATAACAAAGCTTTATTATCTTTGAGTAGAGACTTTACTTTTGTATTTAAAGATATGTCACTAAAAGGAAAATCATCATTTCCATATTTCTTAGGAAGCTATCTGTTTGGAAATGTTCCCAAAACACCAACTGACAAGAAATTAGGATAAAATAACCCATTCGTAGTTAAATGCAACATACAAAATTAGTTTCAAACTTCTATGCATTCATTGTCTGTAAACCAAAATTATAGCCTATTGAATGATATTCAAAACTCTGATGACCCACACTTTGTTAGTTCTGAGGCTAAAGGTCAATCTACATGAAGTTTGACAACTTACCTGTAAACAAGTTCCCTGAGTTTCAAACTCTGGGATTCTAGACATAATAATTATTTAAAGAAAAATTTGGTCAAGTCTCTTTTAGGAAAATAATACTTTTTGAGAAAATTCTAAATGCATGTGTGAAGAATTAAAAAAAATAGAAGTATTAATGAGAGATTATAACATTCACATAAGATGTACAACCACAAATCATCACTGTTTAGCAAACTCCCTTCAAGACCTCTCTGTGCATAGACGGATGTAGGCATACATAGATCTAGTATATGTAGATATGAGTACAGATGAATTGGGCATACATAGATGGGGAGAATATAGGTCAGGCATATGTAGATAAGGGTGTATACAGATCAACATAAACAACTTTGAAATAAAATCATGTCAGCATGCATGGTACTATGTGACCTGCTATTTTTCTCATTCAGAAAAATTCAGCATGCATAGTACTATGTGACCTGCTATTTTTCTCATTCAGAAAAATGTCACAAGCATCTTTCCAAGTCAGTAAAAATACACTTTTAACACTTGATACAGCATCCACTTGTAGCAAGATTTGCTTTTCTAATTTCTTGATGATGGACACAAAGTAATCATCTTTTTGTACACAATAATAAAATATTATCTATTGGTTGATTTACAGTTCATCTCTTTCCAAAAAAAATTTATGGTACCTTACAGTAAAAATATACATAAATAAAGAAAGTGTGATTTAACACCAAACAAACCAAAAATAAATAATATAAAAGGAACCAACAAATGAAAACAAGAGAAAACCATAATTCTCCTGGTAAGTGGAATTTTGAATAAAAGTCTTTACTTCAGGATCTCAAAATTTATCACTAAAATATCTATACCTATGGAAAAAAATACTAAATGAAACTAAACATTAAAATCAAGTATCAACAGCTTATTGATCAAATCTAGGGAGGCTATTAACTTCAAAAATAACTGAATTAGATAAAGAAAAACAGCAGCTCACAAATATCACCACAAATGATACAAGAAACAGCAGATATTCTGACTATAAAAAAGAGAAAATAACACGTTAATTTTTGTAATAGAATACCTCTGCAAAGACTCACAGTAAACTGGTGCAGTGACTGTCTCTACCTGGGGCAGGTGGAAAACTCGAATCAGGAAGAGGGGAGATCACATTCATGTTCTTTCAAGACCTCTGTATTTCTACCACAAAAAATGTATTTTCTCATTAAAAAAAAAATTGGTTATCATGTCTAAAGATCATTAAGCCCAACACAGAAAAATTCAGTTACAGAACTATAGATAAATTATTATCCCATATTTAAAGAAAAAACTATATATATATTTGAATGAATGGGTAATGGGTGGGATTATCATTTATTTTCTTGTTTCTCCTTACTAGATTTTCTTCCATTCTTCTACCACAAACATATTATTACTGTATAAGCAGAAAAGCTCCTACTTAAAAATAATTAGAACTAAAATTAGTTAAAAATAACAAAAAAGAACACTAAATGTAAAAACTTAGCAATTCAATCAAAATTATATTCAAAGAAAGTTTCATAAACTATAATTCCTTTTTCATTTTTCATTAAAAGAAAGGATACAAAAGGAAATGAAGTCGGCCAAAGGATTTAAAATATCAACAGAAAACAAAGCAAAAGAAATAATATAAAATAAAATTTTTATAAGACAACTATTTTTAAAAATATAAGGCAATGTTTAAAACATTACAAAAATCCTTAACAATTATAATTAAGAAAAAAGTGAAAACTCAAAGAAAGGAGAAATATACAAAGAAACTTCAATCTCTGCTAATGGATCTTTGAATTATCTCCTGTCTTCCCTTTGGGTCACCCACACTGGTCTCTTTGCTCTTTCTCACATATGCCGGGCACATGTTTACATTCACACTTGATGTTCCCCTACCTAGAATTTTTTCCCCAGACATTAAGCACAATTCACTTCCTCAAGAACTTTAGGTCTTTATTCAATGTCACCTTTCAGTGAGGTCTTCCCTATTAAATACATGTATATATAGAGACACACACACACACACACACACTTTTGTATGGGTGAATAGAAAAGATAATGAATTTGCTATGTAGTTCTTCTAATCTGTGAGGTTTTTAAAGGTAAATACATTTTTAAATATATTCATTTCCTTAATAATGTATAATAAAAACCTTTAGAAGGCACTAAATGCTTTTGGAAAATACTCATTTTAACAACTGTGGTATCCAGTAAATGAATATAACACAGTACATTGACAGTTTAACAGGTGTTAAACGTTTTTTACTTTTCTATTTTTTATTGAAATGAAATCTGAAAGAAACATTTTATTAATTTATTAAAAAATCAGTGATTACCTGTAATGAGCTAGAAACATTGCTTCAGCACAAGAAGAAGCAAGAACAAAGATGCAGTCTTTGCCTCCAAGTTTATGGTATATGTGGAGGAGAAGATGGCAATTATGCAGATAAAATTTTAAAAACCCACACAAGTATGACTGTGATACAGTATATCATGGGACAGACTGGGCAAGCGTATAAACTACTACTGGATATTGAAAGAAAATCATGCTGAGGAAATGACGTTTCAACGGAGACCTGCAGGGAGTCCAACAAAAGACAGTGTTTTAGACAAAGATTTGTGTGCTGAGCATCTTTGTGCACCACATAAAATCTTCCTGCAAATCTGTATTTCCCCAGGATAAAAAGCTAGACATTAAATCAGCAGATCAATGGGCATGACTACTTTTACAGTTTTCGATGCATACAATCTAATTTCCCAGCACTGAGTTTGTTTCAGTACATAATCCCACCAGCAAAGTATGAATGTGTCTATTTTACTGTCCTCTCGCCAGCACTGGGTATTGTGTTTTGAACTTGATTTTTAAATTACACTATGAGACCATAATCATTTTTGAAAAATCATAAAATACGCATAAGTAAAAAATTACTAATAAGTTTACAGTTCCCAAGTTGCCACCATCTAGCAATTACTACTTTGAACATTTTACCATATATTCAAGACATTCCTCTGTGTACACGTACACACTTAAATGGTATTGTTGTCCTTGTACTATGATTGTTTTCCACTTAATATATTAGAAGCTTTTTCCAGAATTATACCTGTGCATCTACATTTTCAAATTCATATGCTGAACAGGATCCCATTTTTAGACTACAGTAAGTTTAGCCAATTGTTAATTTTTCTGCAGTTTCACTACTATGTGTCTAAGTGTAGTTTTTGTTTGTTTGTTTGTTTTTACCCTATTTATCTTCCTTGTGGCTTACTGAGGTTCTTAAACCAGTGGATCAATGTCTTTGAGTAGTTCTTAGAAATTTTCAGTCATTGTCACTTCAAAATTATCTCTGTATATTTTCTTTCTCTTCTTCTGGGACTCAGATTAAACATGCTAAATCTTCTCATCAGGTTCTCTAGCTAGCTCTCTTACCATTTTCTGAATTGTCTATGTTTTTGTCTCTCTATATTTCATTCTGCATAGTTTCCAATGAACTAGCCTGCAGTTCAGAATATATCAAGCGTACATAATCTGCTTGTAAACCCATCTTTTGAGTTCTTAATGTCAACTCAGAATTAAGTTTTATAATTTCAGGTGGGCCCTTTGCATAATTGTATCATTTTTTATAGTTTTCAGATTATACGGAGATTTTTAAGCTTGGCCTTTTCCTCCACTAACATGGAAAACATCATTGTTTTATATTTCTAATATCTGGAGTACAGAGGTCTCTTTGTGTTGTAAGCTGCTTCCGCTGATTAAGGCTGATGGTGTCTAAAGGCATTTTATACCTTGTTTGTTATCTTTGGTTGTTTGCTAAACTTTGATGTGAAAAACTACTTTTAGAAGAAATTTGAGACCCAGGAAATGACACAGTCCTTCAGAGTGAAACTTCTTTTCCTTCTGCCAGTCATGTGAGGGTAGTGGCCACCTGAGAGCCAGGCTTGAGGTTTTCAGGCTGTGTAGATAACCACTCAAGAGTACATTTCATGTGCCCTTACCCAGACAGATCCAGGGACAGATTTCAGAGATCCAGGCCAGAGCAGGGTTAGTTCCCTTAGGAACCGAACATAAAAATCTGCTTCACACTCTACCAAAATTCCAGCTTTACAGTTTAGGGGTTTCCCATAGCCAAAGATTGACTGGGACATATCTCTTTAATTTTTGGGGGTGGGGGGGCAGTGTCTTGTTATTTATTTACAGACTATTTCCATGGGACAAAAGAGAATGTATTTATTAAGGGCTTGCTGGCATACAAATACAAACATATGAATGTCAGGCACTGAGGACACCTAGCTAAATTATTTGCCTCTAATCGCTTTTGTTTGTTGGTTGGTTTTAGATTGCTGGCCCTGCTCAGCTCCATGGACATCCAGCATGGGAAGGGTTACTCCCAGAGGTCAGCACAGCCTCCCTGCCTGCACAGCACTGCTGTGGGCAGCAGTGGTGACGTGGTACCCATATGCTGGATTTTTCTGCCCTGCCTCTGCAAGTAAGCACAGCATTGCTCCTTGGGCCAGAGGTGGCTCCCCTCAAAAACCAAAAGGCACACTCAGGCAGGAGGGTATAGCTTAAATGGTAGACTGCATGCTTGGCATACACAAGGTCCTGGGTTCAATCCCCAGTACCTCCTCCAAAAACAATTAAGTAAATCTAGTTACCTACCCACCAAAAAAAAGTAAATAAATAAATACATGCAACGTATTTCTTTAAAATTTAATGTTCTCTCTGGTTCTTGGTCTGGTGTTTTCTTACTATCTTATCAACTACATGATCTATTTAAGATGTGTTGTGTGACTGCCAGTTGTTGTTGTTGTTTTACACTTTTTTTTTTAGGATTATTGGTCTGCATTATCAATTCATCATTATAAGAGAAAGAAGTCCCCCATATTTAACTCCAATTTGTTTGAAATTAATTTTATTCCCACTTGTAGTTGTTGTACTACTACTTCAAATGGTGCTATCATGAACATTGCTTTAAATATACTTAGTGTTCTTTTGGTTACTTCTTTAAATATCTACAAATAAATTGTTGTGTTCAAATGGTATGCATTTTAAGGCCTTGACATGTCTCACCAATTTACCATCCAGAAAGAATCTGTTTTTTTCTCCCTTTAGTTCTTTATCAGAAAGTCAATTCGCCCCAGCTCCCCTCCCCATCCCACATTCACAGACATTTACACATATAACTGAGTAATGACTTTTCATTTTTAGCAGCTTAAAAGGCATACAAATATAAATTTAAACATAAATATATATCTTTTGAAGTGTTTATTTGTTTCACTTCTAGTGAGACCAAGCATATGTTAATGTTAATTGAACATTTGTAGTTCTTCATCTGTGTATTACTCACTATAACTTTCTTAATCATATAGTAGGTAGTCGATAGACAATTTTATTCCTACTTGTACTACTAAAGATTAGTAGATACAATTACAATGTAACTATATAAAAAGGGAAAATTAAAGTAAATTTAGTCAGTAAAAGAAAAATAACATGAAAATATGAGGCTTTAAATAAACAGAAGTAAGACCAAAATTAATTATTTAAAGCAAGAATCAGTAAACTATGGCCTGGAGGCCAAATCTGACTTGCAGCTTGCTTTTATAAATAAACTTTTATTGGAACACAATCATGCACATTCATTTATGCCAGAGCCGAAGAACTGCCACAGATACCGTCCAGCCGGCAATGCCTGAAATACATGTATCAAGAGTGACTGTTCTTATATCTCCTAAATGTGAAACACTAGCAACATTTGTACTAAACTCTACCATAACCCTCAGTATTAATATTATCATTGACCTGGTTATTATTTAACATCACTCTATAATTTTACATGAAAGGTAAATGAGCAATATAACTGTTGAAAAGGAGGAGAACTACACCTTTGTTTACATCAAATATGAAAACACAAGATAAAAAAAGAAAAAATTGAAGAATTAGTAAGATAATTGAGTCATTGAGTAGATACTAATATAAACAAAAACCCATAACTTTCCTCTACTTTATCCTTAACCAATTAGAAGATAAAATGAAGAAAAGCTCTATTCAATAGCCATAAGCACATAAACTATTTTTTAAAATTCTAAGGGAATCTGTAGTTTCTTTACAAATAAAATTTCAAAATGAATAAAGAGACACACCACGTTTTGGATTGTGGAAAACATAATATCAGTACAGCAGTTCTTTACAAGAACACTTAGAGGTTACAAACAATTTCAGACTTTTTAAAATTATTTTTTTAATCATTTTATTACTTGACAGATTAACTTAAATTGTATCTGAACAGATGCACAGGTTTGAAAACTAACAAAATTGGTGGGGGGAGGTAGTGGAAACAAATAATCACAAATAGTTGCCCTGTCAGACATTAAATAATAAAAGTGTAATGATTAAACATTATCTGACATACATCTCAAAAATGTTCTCCTAGAACAGTATACTCAAGCAATAGAAATAAAAACAAGAATAAACAAATGGGACCTAATGAAACTTACAAGCTTCTGCCCAGCAAAGGAAACCATAAGTAAAACAAAAAGACAACCTACAGAATGGGAGAAAATTTTTGCAAATGAAACTGACAAAGGCTTGATCTCCAGAATATATAAGCAGCTCATATGACTTAATAAGAAACAACCAAACAACCCAATTCAAAAACGGGCAAAAGACCTAAACAAGCAACTCTCCAAGGAAGACATACAAATGATCAAAAAGCACATGAAAAAATGCTCAATATCACTAATTATCAGAGAAATGCAAATCAAAACTACAATGAGGTATCACCTCACACCAGTCAGAATGGCCGTCATTCAAAAATCCAAAAATGACAAATGCTGGAGAGGCTGTGGAGAAAGGGGAACCCTCCTACACTTCTGGTGGGAATGCAGTTTGGTGCAGCCACTATGGAAAACAGTGTGGAGATTCCTAAAAAGACTAGGAATAGACTTACCCTATGACCCACGAATCCCACTCCTGGGCTTGTACCCAGAAGGAAATCTACTTCAGGATGACACCTGCACCCCAATGTTCATAGCAGCACTATTTACAATAGTCAAAACATGGAAACAACCTAAATGTCCATCAACAGGTGACTGGATAAAGAAGAAGTGGTATATTTATACAATGGAATACTACTCAGCCATAAAAACCGACAACATAATGCCATTTGCAGCAACATGGATGCTCCTAGAGAATGTCGTTCTAAGTGAAGTAAGCCAGAAAGAGAAAGAAAAATACCATATGAGATAGCTCATATGTGGAATCTAAAAAACAAAAACAAACAAACAAACAAAAACAAAGCATAAATACAGGACAGAAGTAGACTCATGGACAGAGAATACAGACTTGTGGTTACCCGGGGGGGGGGGGGGGGGTAGAGGGTGGGAAGGGATAGACTGGGATTTCAAAATTGTAGAATAGATAAACAAGATTACACTGTATAGCACAGGGAAATATACACAAAATGTTATGATAAATCACAGAGAAAAAAATGTGACAATGAGTGTGGATATGTCCATGAATGACTGAAAAATTGTGCTGAACACTGGAATTTGACACAACACTGTAAAATGATTATGAATCAATAAAAAATGTAAAAAAAAAATAAAGGTCATTCTTCCCTCACTTTCCTAACATTTTTATGGAAACCACGTTTTTTGAAATGAATTGTTTGCTCTGGGCTAAAGTGGAGATAAAAAGAACGCAAACCGTAGTGGTAAGTGAACTAATGGAGGAGCACATTTACTGAAGCAAGTGAGCAAATGGACCAGAAAATTATGTAAAGTGAGTTACAAGATACTCTGTTTAGCCTAGTGCATAAAACATGGGGTAAGGAGTTAGAAGATTTAGGTTTAAGATCCAATCCTGATACTTAGTAACTCCTTTATTTTGCACAGGTTAACATTTCTTAGTATCATTTTTTTTTCATATGTAACTATGTCATAAATCACACAGGGCCCCTGTGGGAGTAAATAAGATAATTAAGTTAAAACATATATAAGCCAAAATTTTAGTTCTATATACTAAATTCTGAATACTTTATATAAGGTATACTGGTCTTTTTTTTCTTTCTTTCTTTCCTATTTAATTGATTCCCCAACTAATCTTGAAACAATACTAAACCTATTTAAATATTGTTCCTAACTCTTTTTAGACATATTATTTGCCACACTACATTACAAATACTAGAGTTAATAGACTATGGACTGTAGTTCTGTGAATCCAATTGTTATATTTCTTTACATAAGTCATTCATTTTTAATTAAACCTCTGGTCTGCAAACATATTACTGCACTTCAAAACAGAATGATTTTCGTGGTGTTTGATTTTCTTTGTCATGCATTAAATTGTATCAACTCTTGATGAATAACACAATCCAAGAGAAACAGGAAGGGCAATCTATGAACACACTATAATGGCTCTGTTCATGCATCCCAAAATTGTGCACCTATGAAGTTCTAGGCACTGTGCTAGGAGCTGGGAATCTAACATAGACAAAATCATCCTGGCCCTACTCTACACAGAGTGCAATCTATTGAAGATTTATAATTAAACAAGATATTATGAAAGTCTGTAAGAATAAATGCTATGATAAAGCAGCACAAATTATCCTTGGAAGCCAAAAGAAGGATAATTTGCGATTAAAAATAAAATCAGGGAAGGTATCCGAAGGAAGTAACTTCATGCCAACACCTGAAGACAATTAGCCAGGGGAAATGGAGATTATGTGGAAGAGTACGACACATTTAAAGAAGTAAAACATACATACGGACTGTTGGGTAGCATAAAATGTGATGAGGAAATGTCATGAACAGGACAGCAGGAAACACTGTAGAGCTTCTGCAGACCAGGTTCAGGAATAGTGGAAATCCATTGAAGTATATTAAAGAGGAGCATGTTCTCATCAGATTTGTGTTTTAGGAGGCTAGCTTTGGCTGATTTATAAAAGATGGACTGGTTTACAAAAGCTTTCTAAAAGCAGGACACTTTTTAGAGAGATCAATTGGGATTCTACTGCTGTATCTCAGGTGGGGAATGAGGGTCATTTTGGCAAGGGTAATTGCAGTAGAAAACATTTATGATGGAAAAGTGTCTGAGCTTGATGATTCCCTCACTGATTCATTCAACCAGCCATTTAACCAGTACTGGTTAAAACCCTACTTGGTCAGGCAATGAGCTGTTGCTGTGAATGTGGCCTCAGATATGCATGCTTTCATTTGTCTATAGTCTAACAGAATGACTAGGTAAGAACGACTAGCTTACTGCCATCCGAGGAAAAAAATAGGTTCCTTCCCTTGAACACTTCACCAAAGCATATTTCCATCCAAGTAGAGATGTCCAACTAGTCTCTAGATAGGGTGGTCTGGGACTGATACATAGAGTAGGGAGCCCACAGTACACAAATAACAATAAGAGATGATTCTAGGAAGAGAGGACACAGTGACATGAGGAGAGAAGACACGACAAAGGAGCAAGGAATGCCAACATTTAAGGGAGGGGAATAAAAGCAGCCTGTAAAGAAAGAGGAACAGTCATGGTCAGAAATGGAAAGTTAAGAGATTGTGGTGTCCTGGAAGCCAAAAAAAAAAGAGTTTCAAAAAGGAGAGTATGTTAACAATGTCAAATGCAACTGATAAGTCAACAGTGAGTATTTTCCACAGTATTGAATCTATTGCAACATAAGCCACTGTGACTATGTGGCAAACAGTTTCCATGAAATGGCAGATTAAACATGAGATTTTAGTAGACAGAAGTTAAGATATTTCCCCCACATTTTGTAAATTAGTAGTACATATTACGAATTTATAATATCAGAGAAATGCATTTGGCACAAACATCTAAACAACAAGGTTGTTTCTCCACAACTGCCTTCCACTCTGATTTGCTCTAGTGTGTCCATGTCCAATATAAACTAAACTGAACAGGATTCCAGTTATGACCTGACCTGCACATAAGACAACGGAGCCATCGCTTCCTTAATCTGCAAAATGCACTTTATTAGCCACTTACGTGCCCAGACTTCTGATTAGCTTCTGCGGTAAGAACAGACTGGTCCATGGGGAGTCAGACCTCACTGATGACTCATGAGAAGTTTGTCACCTTGTCTGACTAAATCTTTTATACATTTATGCTCTTTTTCTATGATCCTTAACTTTTATGTTACCTTTTTGTTCATAGTTATTTTTATTAGAGATTCAACCCATTGCTCGACCTAAGACCTCTTTGGACACATAATATATTTAACAAACATATCATGTTTTTACTATGCTAAGCAATGATAAATTTTAGGGGGAGCTTCTTTCTATCCTACCTTCACATTACCTCTGAAAGTCATTAGCATGCCATGCATTGTCTTCATCCAAGATGACCAAAGATGGAGCCCATAGCACACCATAAAAGATTACCTTTCTTATAGACTTCAATCCATTAAGAAGCATATTTAGGATATAATCGCTCAATCAATGTTACTAACTTGCCTGCCTATGCTATCACATATGCTATACGTCCCCAGACTGTTTAATATTTTAGCATCAGACACTCAAATGTCTTGTTGGACATTCATTTAGTTATACCAGTTCTATCATGTTTCTTTGATTGACCTGTCTAGTGAACTTAACAAAATACAGTAACAATCATATCTTAGTAGGACTTGACCCAATCTAGTTCACAGTGGTTATCACTTTATTTCCTGTGTATTTATGAATTATTTTAGATAATATAGAAAGCATTAAGGTAAAAAACATGGATATATAGTCTCTAGAGTTGCTTTTCTTTCTTGTTTTGAAAAAAAAGTGGAACTCCGATCTTCTATAGCTTCAGTTTTCTACCATAATATTGCCTGTAAATCTTATCAAAGTTCTGGGATGTAACTCAACCAGATCAGGGAACATAAATGTATTTAGATTATTTACTTGGTCACAAAAATATGTTTAATTTCCTAGGCTTAAATTTTCTCTAACTACACTATCTTGCATTTATTTCCAAAAAAGAGGATGGTCTCTCAGTCTTCTCTCTGGTACTTTACATTAGAGTCCCCTGGAAGTTCATACCACCTTTATTGTGATATCGAGGACTTTTTTCTACAGTCTCATTAGAAAAATAGCAAAATCATTTTACATTAATATGTACTTGCCTTCAACTTTCAGGTATTTTTTCCTAAGTTGCTTCTATTTCAGAACAGTTTTTATTATAGTCGGAATATCCCTGATGGACTTATTGGGAAAACTACATTATCTATTATTCAATAGGCTTGCTGAGTTTCTTAAAACCATTGCTCTGGATAATTAATAAATAAACCTGCCAATAAAATAATTCATGTGGAACTGACAACAAAGTAAATACATTTATTTGCCAAAATTTTCTAGCCAGAGCATTATTAAAGGAGACTGTATTATTTTCTTTTTAGTTGGCTTAGCATCCAACTTACCTAGTCTATCAAATAAAATACTTCTTCTCTGTTAGAATCATCATAAGAGGACGGAGTGTAGCATTATTAAAAAGTAGTTCATCGCTTGTTATGGCAATACACCTTTGAAGGGCACAGAAATTATTTTAATTGGATAAATTAGATGTTCTTTGTGTCCATATGGAGTGTGGAATTTAATGATTTGGTTGAATGGATGTCAGTGTTTCTGTTCAATCTTTCAATTAAACTAATATTAATCTTACATTTTCTAAAGAAAGCTTAATAGCGTAAGATAACTGTGATATCTCCAGGACGTACAGTAAGGTCACTGGATATAAATTAGCCCACATTGTTTTCCTGAATAACTCTGTAGCAAAGAGAGAAGCTGTGGAATTGTAGCTATATTAGCTTTTCTCCTTTTCAATCTCTTCAGACCAACACTAAAAGATCTATGTCTCTCTCTTGTCACATTGTTATACCTGGCACAGTTATACTACTTCATAAGGGTTTTTTGTAAAACTATCAGTTAATTTCTTGTTTTGTCTGTTTTAACTCACAAAAATCAAGATAACCTTTCAATCAGCGCTTTTTCATTTCTGGAAGGTCTACTAAAATTATAATGTCTTTCTTTGTTTTTCAAAACTAATTTGATGTGATTTGTACAGTGTTTCAATCACGTATCATCATGCTAGGAAACAGATTGGGCATGGATTTTCTTTAAGAATTATATGAAAATATAAAGTTATAAAATACTGAAATCATTTTACATTGCTCATAAAATTGCCAAATTTTAAGAGTGCTTCAATTTGAAAATGATTGGGGTTCTAGGAAGACGACTCAGAGAGCCTGTAAAACTACAAGAACACTTCAGCACTTCTGTGAGCATTTCCATCCAGAGATGATTGACAGTACAACTTGCTGAGCAATTTGCCTGGTATTTGGAGGAAAAGCTTGTTCTTTCAAAGTGAAGAACTCTTAAAAATACGAAGAAACTCCAATAATTTTAAATTGCAGCATGTAACACAGATGCCCCCATATCCAATTCATTCTCTAAATAAAAACGTTGTAACTTTTAAAACATAAAATACCTACCCACAACTGAACAACAATCTATCCCCTCCAATTCGATGTCAAATCACTATAGCTGTTATGTCCCCCAGTCTGGGATTTTCTGACATGAGGAATTGTTCTTCAAACAAGATTATTTTATTTCTTTTAAACTCCTCCTGTGTTATTATTCTGAAATTATTTCTGAATTTCTTTCCAAGCATCCTGTGAACTTTGGAAAGCCATTCTGAATTTAGATAAATTGTGTGTGTGCACTTGTGTATAAAATACAAAATATGTCTTCTCAAAAGTTATATCTGGAAATAAAGCTACATGCTCAAGAAATATATATAATTCCTCTGAGTCTATTTATATGTCTATAAAATAGGGATAATAATGTCTACTATAAAAGCTCATTGTGATGTTTTGATGAGTAAACAACCTACTACGCTGCCTGATATGTGGTAGATCTATAAACATAGTTGTTATTTTGATATCAACATCATTATCATTATAATAATCATTGTAAATCTGAAGTTTCATGTCATAAGAACTATTTGATTACAATTGTAGCTCCAATGCAACCTTTATCATCTTGAGCAGATTATGCACATTTGGGGGCCTTGTCATAAAATGTTAATAGTAGGTATGTCTGGAATGTGGATTATTTTTTCTATTTCAGTTTTTTTTCTTTTTCTCAACTATGTTACCTGGTTTTTACATTAAATACACATGTTTATACAAAACTAGAACAAATACCATGTACTATTTTTCCAAGCATACTTGGCAGTTGTGTATTAATAAAACTGCACTGATAGGCAACAGATAATGACTGTATGGGGTTTCTAGGGGAAATAAAAACAGAAGACAGCATCTAAAGAGATTCAGAGTTACATGAGATGTGGATGATTAATGCAGATTATGAAACATCTCATGAATCACAAATCCCTTTTATACCCTCAGACCAACGTGAATTGGAAGGAAGGCATCCTGTCCCTGTGTTTCCTGCTATTATAGCTACAGTGTTTAGACTAGACGATCCTGAGGCATAGACAGTGCTCAAACACTTTTGTTAAATGAATGGCCTGGATGAGGACTGGCATTCCAAGTCAGTTGGTGAGGCTCAACTATGGAGTAAAACTGGACTGGAGAATGAGACTTGGGTCAAGATGACTAAGCCAGGTCTTTTGATCCTAAGTCCTTTTTCTTTAAATCTTAAAGCCCAATTATCCCTAACAGCTGTATGGATAAGTAGCTGAAATGGAAAGAGAAAAAGGTGGTCCTGTTAGGCTCACACATTCAATAGAGGTGGAAGAGATTACACAGAGAGTTAGAATCAAGGAACCTGGTTTAAACCTCTTGACCTAAATTATGTTCTCCAATCCAATTTCCCCTGTAGTGGGGATTATCAGGCACATGCACAGTAATTAATAAATTGTTCTTTTATTCCTCATTAGACTATTCTTTAACAGATTTAGTTTCTTTGAAAAGAAGCCTAGAGGGAAGATAGAGTTACTGACAGGCCTTGAACTCCAACATATATTGTAAAAGCATTAAGGACAGGAATCCGTTTTCGAGGTGAAATAATTATCTGGAAAGAATCTCTGGAATGAGTCAAAACAGAGTTTTAAAAGGTGAGTAGGAGTAATTAGGTAAAAAGAAAGAAAAAGACTTTCCTGCTAAAAGACACCTTGACCAAGTGACAGAGACAAAGGGTCCTAGAAATAGAGAAACAACACGCAGGTTTAGAATGCTGCAAAATAATTTACAAGATGGAGAGAAATAAGAAAACCAGTGAGACTGGCACAGGTCAAATCATGAAGAGCTTTGAATGCCAAGCAAATGAGCTTAGCCTCTACTTTATGAACAATGAAAAACCATTAAAGAAATCTAAAAATAGAGACAATCCCAGCAGTTAGGTGGGAGAGAGAGAAAGCTGAAAATAGGAAATCAGTTTGGAGACTGCAATAGTTAAAGATCAAAAAACTGACTAAATTTGACTATCAAAATTTTTTAAAATTGATGACTTAATTAAATTTTGACAATTTTGGAGTGCCATTCTTGGACTCTGAATTCAATCTAAAGAAGAACCAAAAACACATGACTCTAAACAACATGCGGGATCACAGAATGTGGCTTCTATGAGTTTACTGGACTGCACTGTCATGGGCAGCATAGAGGCTCAGCTGGAGAAACTTCAGACTTAGGACTTTCTGCTCTACCAAACTAGGAATTCCGCTGAGGTGTCAAGGCAAAAGGCTGAAGACCGAGATGGGGTATTCAATACAACCATGAAGGGATCTAACAGCCGCTGCTGCATGTTTTCATCAAGTGACAAACTATGATTGTTCAACTGGTGGCATTATAATGACATCGTCTGACTTTTCTATTCATTCTTTTATTCCTTTGTGTAATATCTGAAAAGTCCATGAACAATCATTGGTATGCTAGGGACAAATTTAAGAGCATGAATGTTTATATGAGGAACAGAAAGCTGAAAAAAATCTTTAATTCTCTGGATTTGGTTTAGCAGATCTGAGTGCAAAACCCAGTTTAATTATTTATTTGGTCAGAGCCAATGTTATACAAAACTGCTGGTGTGCTTCTGAAGATCACAATCAATCTCCCATTTTTTCATTTCTCATTTATAGGCCTGGATGTGTTTGTAAATTTGTTTTATTTTATTTTATCATGCCTTGTTCCAAACAAGAGTTGAGTTTATTGTCCTAAGCACAGCCTAAACCTTACCTTTCTTCATAATATTTTATAATTTAAAATTTCGCTTAAATTAAACATTCATATATAGTTCGATTCATGAGAGTAAATTTGAGGTTTTCACATAAAACTATTAGAGTAAATTAACAGAATTTTTAGACTGAAATTTTGCAACAATATATAACTTTTGACTTTCAGAACTTATCACAAGAAGGCAAAGACTTGAGAAAATAATATAATTTCCTAAAGATAATGTACGTTACAATTCATAAGTTTTGATAGAACAGAAAGTTTCAAGTCCAGAATTTTGCCAAATTTTTATTAATTATTAAATTTAGAGTCTGTATTTCTAAAACAAGTCAAGTATTTTATACAATTATTAAATATGTTATACTAGAGATAGGATTACTATTTTATGCAAGATTCACAATCTTTAAAATTTCTAGTATCTCCTAACTGCTTAAAAAGCAGTACAAATTGTTTTAAATACATATAAATTGGTTGCAACTACTAATTAAAACTCTTAAAATAATTAAAATTAAAACAACTGACTAATAAATAAGTTTAAAAGTAGAACAACTAAAACTTTTAAAATAATAAATATTTTATTTTTAGAAAATCCATTCCTGTTAAAAATGCATGCATATATCTACAATATTTTCTGCATTTCAGTCATCCTCTAATTCATCATTGTAAATCTTCATGGAATTTTTGATAGTCTGGTGTTCATTTACTACATTTCATATTTTCTTAAAGTCATAATCTCCACCCATATTTTAGATGCTTACTGGATAAGGCATACAAACCTACCCCTAGGTATTTTTTTAATAAAAAATAAAAATGTTTCAAACATTGAGAACTAAGTCGTGTGAAGGACTCTGATTTTTTTTTTTTTTTAGTGTGGTAGTTGTGTCACGGAATATAGTTTCCCTCTAAAATATCAGTCAAAAAATCAAATGATTTATTTTAATTTTTTAAGATTACGTGGTGCTTTTCTTCTATGTACAGATGTGAAATAACAAATATCACAGCTAAATATATATCTAAAATAGTTACATCATTCAAACACATATTGTAGATAGATGTTGCTCCAGTAAATCTAAGAATGTCACTCCCTACTCTGTAGATGCATTTATGATTATTTTTTGGAAGGAAGGACGGAAGGAAGGGAGGAAAGAAGGAAGGAAGGAAGGAAGGGAGGGAGGGAGGGAGGGAGGGAGGAAGGAAAATGAAAGGAAAGGAAAGGAAAGGAAAGGAAAGAAAGCTTTTCTGCACAAGGCTAATAAGCAAGGAATCTGTGTAGCTTGTAAAGCATGAGTTTATACACAGCAACTGTGTATGACTTAACTCATCAAACAATCAATCATTCATGTTTATTGAACACCTATTATGTATAAATCATTGTTTCATAACTGAGACTTGGGAGAGCCTCAACGAAATCAGTAATTGAACTGTGAAAAATAAACCCAGAGGTGCACCAATTCTTTCTAATATTCTATACCCTAGATTTACATTCATGCTATTAAATTGGTCCCTGACATTATGAGATTTAATTAATCCATTAACTCTAAAATCACAATGAGATGTGTGTGTTAAAAAGATATTGGCTAGGGTGGCTAGGGGTGCATCCAGTGTTTCATTTGTTACATAATCTTAAAGTCATGCCACAGTTAAGGGAACAGGTGCCCTGATCTTTCAGACACAAGACACACTAGCAGTTGCAAGGCTCCCCTCCATTGCTTTGGCCATTCGACGTTTAAGAGTACAATGGTTCCCATCTCTCTAGAAATGATGATTCTTACTAAACTTACTTCTTTGATTCCTCTCAGGTTAATCACATTTTATCTACTGAAGAATAGCTTTTAGCCTAGTTGATTAATTCACACATGGCCTATACTAGTTCTCCTAAGATCACTCATGATTTGACTCAATTAACCACACTGTTCACCAAGCACTATAAAAGAAAAATAAGTCTTTTTATTTGCATGCTGTAAACCAAAAACTCAAAATATGGAAATAGCACCCAACTGATCATTCCCATATGTCTTATGCTTGACCCTATAGCAGAATATTCCTATAATGTGCATCTATCCCCTTGAGCTGAATATAATTTATAATTAATGCAGTATAAATAGCAACTCCTGGACCATGATCCAGCTTCATAGGCCCCTTATCTTCCTGTCCAGCAAAAGCCCAGAAGAGAGTAAGGATACAAGGCATTAATCTAAAAAGGATACCTGTAAGGTCCACTGTAGCAGCTGTGATCTGAACAAGATACCTTCATTCTACCCCAGTCCCTGACTCACTGCTTACAGTGGTCCATCACAGGGAGACTAGAGCAATGTGTTATGGGTACTGAAATGGGGAGAGAGAGTTGCTTATTTTCTCCTTAGCTTGAGCCTAAATATTATTAGTTCAATTGATCTATTTTACCTAAAGGGACAAGTTTTTACATAGGATTTTTCTTTGTCTCAGTCATACTGTCTACCCCCCAATACATCCCCTATCATTACTTGCAGAGGACAGCCTACTTCTCTGAGAGAATAAAAACAATACACAGAAACCTTCCATGAGCTCCCACTAACAAATCAACCCACTCATTTGCATCCAGGTACAAATACTCTGCCATCCCTCCTTGTACTATGGCTGTTGTTTTGATGCTACTTCATTCTAACATCTATGCATCAGCTGCTATCCCTCTCACCTTCTCAAAGATATAATTCTAGAAATTCTCCTCTTTCTTCTGCACTATCATCCCACCCCACCCCGGTATACTCCATCAGCACAGAAATAGGCTGTTTTTATCCTCTTTCTTTAAAAACAAACAAAACTTATGGTCAACTAATATTTGATGGGGAGCCAAGAATACTCAATGAAGAAAAGAGAGTCTCTTCAATAAACGGTGCTGGGAAAATTAGATATTCACATGTAAAAGAATGAAACTAGATCTCTGTCTTACACGACTCACAAGACTTAACTGTAAATGGTTTAAAAACGTAAATGTAAGACTGGAAGCCATAAAACTCCTAGAAGGAAACATAGGGAAAAAAGCTCCTTGATGTGAGTCTTGGCAAAGATTATTTGGATATCGCACCTAAAGCACAATCAACAAAATAAAAAAATAAGCAAATGAGACTACATCAAACTAAAAAGCTTGCACAGCAAAAAAAATTTTCAACAAAATAAAAAGACCTAAGGAATGATAGAAAATATTTGCAAACCATATATCTGATAAGGGATTAATAACCAAAATATATTAAAACTCACACAACTGAATAGGAAAAAAACTAAATAATCCAATTAAATATCGGCAAAGGAACTGAACAGACAATTTTCAAAAGGAGATATATGAATTGCCAACAGGTACATGAAAAACTACTCAACATCATTAATCATCAAAACCACATAAAAACCGTATGCCTGTTAGAATACTACTCAGCCATTAAAAAAAAAGAATAAAATATCATTTGCAGCAACATGGATGGACCTGGAGATTGTCATACTAAGTGAAGTTAGTCAGATAGCATGTATGTGTGTAATCTAAAAAAAAGAGAGAGACAAATGAATTTACTTACAAAACAGAAAGACTCACAAACATAGAAAACAAACTTGTGGTTACCAAGGAAGGAAAAGGAAGGATGGAGGGATAAATTGGGTGTTCTGGATTTGTAGATATTAACTACTATATAGAAAATAGATAAACAGCAAGGTCCTACTGTATATCACAGGGAACTGTATTCAATACCTTGTAATAGCCTATAATGAAAAAGTATTAACAGGAATATATATAAATATATATAACTGAATCATTATGTTGTACACCAGAAATTAACACAGCATTGTAAACCCACTATACTTCAACTGAAAAAAAAGACAAGAGATAACAAATGCTGGCAATGATGTGAAGAAAAGGGAACCCTAGTGTACCGTGGGTGCAATTTTAAACTGTTACAACCACTATGGAAAACCACATGGAATTTCCTCAGAAAATTAAGAATAGAACTATCATATTATCCAACTCTTCCACTTCTAGGAATATATCTGATGGAAATAAAAACATTATGTTAAGAGCAGACCAGGATGTTCTCTCTTGGTTATAAGAAGGGCAAATCAAAGATTTATACTAAAGGAGGTGGATACAGGAGAGCTTCATTTCTCTCTCCTTGTATATGTAAATGAACATAAGTGATAACAAACATGCCAGCTGATATAAAGATTATTAACCTATCTGCACCTTCACGTTAACATCAGCATTACTTATAACAACCAAGACATAGAAACAACTTAAGCGTCCATCAACAGATTAATGGATAGAAAAGTTGTGGTGTATATATCTGTACAATGCAATATTATTCAGCAACAAAAAAGAGGGAAATCTTGCCATTTGTGACAACATGAATGGAACTTGAGGGCATTATGCTAAAGTGAAATAAGTCAGAGAAAGACAAATACTGTATGATCTCATTTATTATATGTGGAATTAACTAAAAAAAAAACTCACAAAAAGAGAGCAGATTTCTGGTTACCAGAGGGAGAAGGAAGAAGAACTGCATGGAGATGGTCAAAAGGTACAAACTTCCAGTTTATAAGATAAATAAGTAGTGGAGATGTAATGTACAACATGATGACATAGTTGACACTGCTCTATGTTAAAAGAGTAGATCCTAAGAATTCTCATCACAAGGAAATTTCTTTTTCTTTTTGGTATCTATATGAGATAATGGATGTTAACTGAACTTATTGTGGTAATCATCTCACAATATGTGAAAGTCAAGGCCTTATGCTGTGCTTCTTAAACTTATATATGCTGTATGTCTGTTATATCTCAATAAAAATGGAAAACAAAACAAAACAAAAACACCAAATGACACTACTCTCTCTTTCCAGCCACTAAAATCTTTTCTATAATCCTACCTCAGCAAAACCCCTAGAAGGTGTTATCTATTTGCATTATTTTCATTGTTTCTAACTATTTTCACATTCTCTCTGGAATCTACTCCTGAGTTTTGTCTCCATGATTCCACCAAAACTGCTCTGAACATGGTCAACAGTAACCTTCATATTGCTAAATCCAGTGGTCAATTCTAGTGCTTATCTTATTTCTCCTAGCACAGTATTTGCCATACCTGAAACATAAGTTTTATTCAGCTCCCAGTAAGCCAGAATTTCCTGGATCTCCTCTTAAGTCACTAGTTTCCCCTCTTCAATCACCTTTGCTGGTTTCTCCTCATCTCCCTGACCTTTTAACATTGGAAGCCCCAGTGCTTGAACCTTAGATTCTTTCATCCGTCTACTCTTACTCCCTTAGTAATCTCATGCATCCTAATAGCTTTAAATACCATCTCTGCGCTGATGATTCTTTAACTTCCATCTCCAGACCCAACCTCTCACCTGAACTTCACATTTTTATAGCCAATTGTTAAATCCACATCTTTACTTGGATGTCTAACATAAATCACACCTATAACATATAATAAACTGAAATCATCCTTTTTTCAACAAAATTTGCCCCTACTTCATACTTTCCTCATCTTGGTAAATGATAACCCGATATTTTCAGTTGTTCAAAGCAAAAGCTTTGTCTCTTCCATTTCTCACATCCCATAATCAATCCTTCTCCAAACTTGTCAGTTCTGTCCTCAAAATATATGTCAGACTAATCTTTATCACTATTTCTACTTCAAGCATTCTGAACCAAAACATCAGTATTTCCCATTTGGATTACTGGAATATTCACTTAACTAGTTTCCCTGCTTCCACCATGGCCCACTGAAGTCTATTCTCAATACATTGGCCAGAGTGATCCTTTTAAAATGGAAATCAGATGACCTGGCTTCTGAGACAATGATCCATGTTGGTTTTCTCCTACTTCAGTGGTTCTTCCCTCTCAATATTCTTTACTCTTTCAGCTCTTTCTCCCAAACTCTTACTATTGGGATGCCACAGAGCTCAGTCCTTCATCCTCTTCTATCCTCTCTACACTCAATTAGTGATCTCCTCCAATATTAATGCTATAAATGTCATCTATATTCCAACAACTCCCAAGTATCTATCTTCAGCTTGGCTGTATACATCGAACTGCCTGCCTCGTTTTCCCAGTGGAATACAAAATAGATATCTTAAATTCATTATTTCTGAAACTATATCTGTTCCACTTATCTCTTTCCCATCATAGTCAATGTCAACTTCATTCTTTAATTGCTCAGTCCAAAAACTTGGAGATACACTTAATGTCTCTGTTTTTTTTTTTTTTTGCAACCTATGTCCCCAAATTAGCAGCATCAGCATAACCTGAAAATTTGTCAAAAATGCAAATTCTCAAGCCCACTCCAGACCTACTGAATCAGGAAGTCTGGATTGAGCCCAGAAATTTTTGTTCAGCAAAGTTTCTCAATGATTCTTCTAGTTGATTCCAGATGTTTGCTCAAGTTTAAGAGCCCCTGTACAAAAGAACATTGAGAGTCTTATTGAAAACTGAAAAAACTTAGGAGTAAGGACTCGTTCTTCAGTTAAAAGTTACAGCTGTTTGTAGGCCACTGTAGGCCATCATAGTTGCCATTGTTAAACTTCACAGGGGACTCATGGAGTTTTGGTGAGTATGAATGTGTCATGGCTAGAGCACCGCATGTGAGGGACAACAGCCTGGGTTGAAGGACTATTCTGTCTTATTACCTACATATTCTTCACTACAGTATTTCACACCTTTCTATCCTACAAAATAAGGAAAATAATACTTAGCTCACAGAGTATTGGGAAGATTGAAAGAGGTTATGAATTTAATAACATATACTGCAGTATTAGCATATAATATTCATCAGTAAATGTTAGTTTCTGATGACTTTACAGTGAAAGTTCGACTCAGGCCTCTCTGCCAAAGCATCATCTCTATTTCAAAAAACTAAGTATAAAGACCAAAGGCCAAGGACTGAAAAAAGATTCTTTAGAAATGCTCACATTTACTGAGAATAGGAAGAACTGATTCATAATTCCTGATTTGTCCCTTATCTGAGGCAACTCCTGAAATCTTACCCTGTCCATAAAGCATTCCCATTTCCTGTCTTTCTCTCTCAACATGCCACTTTCACAATGACCTTAAGTATTCCTTTGCCTCTCTTCACTGATTCAATGGCATAAAATCTAGTTTTCATGCATTTGTTTATTTAATTTATGCACTTGGCCAATGCCTGTCTTCCAGCCTTTGCACCTTGTATATAAAACATCATTAATCCTATATTTGTTAGGGAAAGGTTGTTGGTAGATAGAGCTTCTACTTGCATAATGTTTGTAGAGCATTGTGCAAATACAGACTTAATTAATGCTTTATAATAGATAATCTCAAATAAAATGGAAATAAGCCAAAATTATAAATATATATAGTACTTCTAACTAAGTTTAATCCATTTTTTCCCTGAATTCACAAAATTCCAATTTGCCTCTAGCTATTCTCCTTAGTGTTTAGTAACTTGAGCAAAACATATATGTAAAAGATTTACTTAAAAGGAAAAAGACATAAAAATTAAGCTGAGAAGATAAATCAGGCCATTAAAAATAATCACATTCTCCTACGGGATATTTTTTTCTCACCCTTGCTTCCATCCTCCCTCTTCCTCTGTGTGTGTGTGTGTGTGTGTGTGTGTGTGTGTGTAAGAGAGAGAGAGAGAGAGAGAGACAAAACTTTTGTAACACAACATCCTTGAGAGATGAAATAGGTTAATAACCTTTATATCAGCTGGCATGTTCATTATCATTTATGTTCATTTCCTACAAAGAGGGAGAAATAAAGTTCTTTTGTATCCACCTCCTTTAATATAAATCTTTGATTTGCCCTTTTTATAGCCAAGAGGGAAGATCCTGGCTGATAACTTTCTTAGAAGGAAATGGAGAGTTGATTTGAAATGAACTGAGTTAAAATCTCAGGTGATTCTGCTTTCTAGGATATGGAAAACCTCCAAACTTCAAGCTGCTATAGCTTTTTAGAGATGCCAAACTTCTGGAGATGTCAGGTAGAGATTCCACAGGACTGAGGTGTCTTAATGGATTTTATCACTTTGTTACATAACTGAGACTATAGTTACCATCAGCCATTGTTATTGTATGTTTTGTGTGTGTGAGTGATTTTTGCAGGTTTATATAAAAATGGTTTCCCTTCAGAAATAGAAATGTGGAATCTATTGATGAGCAATGATATCACCATGACTCCTTGACATCAAGAGAATAATTATTCAAGAAGAGCTACCATTAAGCTCTCTCCAGGGAACTCCCAAAGTCAAGATCAAAAGCCAGTTGCTTAGGACATTTTCAGCATATCCTATGCCTGGGCAGAAAAATGAGTCACTGCCTCAGTTATTATTTTCTAGCCTTTTTTAAATGTAGGGAAATACAGAAATGATCTACAGCTATAAGACTGTGAAATATTCGGGCATCACTCAGCGTTCTCATATGACAAGATTTATCAATCTTTAAAACGCTCAAAAGGCTGTGAGAACAAAAACTGTCAAACACAATCACAGCACCGGGGCTCCACAGCACCAGAAGAAATTAAGTGAGGATGTCACTGAGTAAGCGGCTCCTGCTCACACACTCACACCAGCCGAGAAGAAACAGTAAGTGCTACGGAGTTAGAAAAAAAAACCTTGCTTCACATGTGGAATAGCACGACACCTACACAGAAAAATAGCGAGCTGGGGCAGTTATCGGCCCTGACATTTCAGCTCCACTCCCTCCCACCCCGCAACCCTCCTCAGTCCCACGGGCAGCTGCGGCATTGACAGAAGGCCTGTGTCAGTTTCCATCTGACTGTCACTCTCACTTCTGCCTCTATTATCAGCAGTGCACTGGGGCAGTCCCCGCTTGGAAGGGCTGCTGATCTCTATCTCTCCACTCAGCGCTGGTCCTGCCATGAACCTGACTAAGAGAGAGCAGCGGGGAAAGTCTGTGCTCTGGGAAAGGGGACGGGGGAGGGAGGAGGCGGGCGGTTGGGAGGGAAGAGAAGGAGAAAAGAAAAGAGAAAGAAACCAACCAAAAAAGGTTAGGGAGGATAGGGGTGGGCCAGAGGGTGGGGGCAGTAACGAAGAGGAACAGACCGAGATGGAGTGGGGGGCACTGATACAGTTTGGGTCCTTTTCTTATTTTTCCTATCCATTCTCCAGCGTTCAGTCTTTTGTGTCAGCTTTCAGAAATGCTCTGTTTGACTGGCAGCCTGTCACAGATCAGTTACCACCTAAAGCCGCTTGGCAGCGAGAGGTGACGGCCCAGGAAGGGATCTAAGTGGGTTTATCAGTGCTTCTTTACGCCTCGTGAGCTCCTTGACACAAAAGGAAAGGGTATTAAAGATCTAAAGCGAGCCCAAAAGCGTGAAAGCTCCTTATAGGCTGCAGGATGTGGATGTGACTAAATTTTTAAATATTTTGAGTTGATGCTATTCATTTTGCCAATAGAGTAGAAAGAATTTTTGTTACAGAAATGAGTGTATGTTCCACTTGAGTGAGATTTGGAAAAGGGAGGAAGTCCCTAAAATATGTGCTTAGAATATTACAACCACCCTGTATTTACAATCATGCATCTGTTTTGAATATAAATAAAATGAAACATTTTTTTAAAAAATTCACAATTACATGATTCAAGTTCATCTTAATATTACAGATTTTGTTTTAGACATAATTTAATATTTGAGATTTAATTTTTTTGTAGAAATGGTAAGTATGGAGAAGATCCAGAATTCATTAGATCTCTGCCATATCTTCTCTCATGGTCCTTTATGCATGGATTATTATTAAAGTAGTGTATTTTTAGCATGCCAATAGCTTCTCTCAGCATATTCCTACAATGATAATGGTCCTACTACAGATATCCAAGGTACAAAGCGGTCCCCTCTGTTATCTAAAGATATTTTCTACTGTTTTGCTATTTATTTTAAAATTAAAAATCACTGGGTCTTCCCTGGAATATCACGCGAATGCCATGATAGTGGATTATCAATGATAACCTACTTTCTGGTATCCAGGACAGACAGATTTAATTTAGGAAGTGACTAAACTAAACATTCTGATTCCACAAACCACACATGATTATGGCAGCCAGTCTCAGCACAAGCTATTAACTCTGTGACAGGAAGCACCGTATCCTGAGTGCCTATTAAAGACTCTGGATTTTATTTTTTATTGCAAAGAAAATAATGAGAAGATAAGTATATTCTATTAAACGTTTACCGAGGTCTTACAGTAGAAACTTTTCTAATTCCTTGATTTTACAAAGAACTGCCACCTATTTTCAGTCCTCCTATTGTTTGCCTACTAACCTGTTTTCCTTCCCCCTGTTATTTGAGTCCCTTTCCAGACTCTACAAATGCTACCAAGCCTTTCTGAGAGAAACTCTTGCTTGCCTAGAATTCTCTATTTATAGACAGTTATCATTTTATAGACCAGCAGAAACGTGACAACAATCAAATTTAGCTCTTTCATTTTATATATAGATAAATAGATGAACAAAATTTCCTACCTATACAGTGCTCTTTTATAATCTTACGAAGTCCATAATATTATCACAATAATAAAAAAAAATTAAATCTTAAGAAACAAAGTTAGGCAACAACACAGAACAGATGAGCAAAGGGGTTTTTGAATCAGAAAGCCTGAACCTTCTACTCAATAGCTACATGATCTTAGGTAAGTTAACCTTAACATTAACCACTCTATATTTGGTACTCATCTGTAAAATGGGAAAAAATATCTACTTCATAGTGTCATTATAGGAATAATAAAATAATGCATCTAAAGTTTTTAGGACAATATATATCACATGGTAAGCACTCAATAAATATTTGCTAGATTGTTTATAATTATTAGTCCAAAGACTCACAGATAAGTAATCAAATAATTAAAAAGGAGGTAGGTTAGGGCAGATCTTATGACACTGACAACATAGACCATTTGCAAACCAATCAACAAAAGAAGATAAGCGTCCTGTTGTACAATGAGTTTAGGTAGCCAGTTTGCTTCCTATCTATGTGAGGTAACTTCAGCTAAGTTTGATCACCTTAAATATTAACCAAGTGCAAAAGAGGTCTCAATTTGGCTTCTGCAAACTCTGGAATCAAGGTAGTGAATGTTAATCCAGGCCAACCATTAGACTGTACACAGGTGTCACTAAAAAAAAAAAGAAAAAGAAACCTGCTTTGTGCTTTGTTCAAACTTGGAGCTAAATGGTCCAACTTAGAAATTTCTATTAACATTGAACAAAAAATTGGAAAAAATTAAAATTGTTTTTACACTATTATTTATTGTTCTAAATGATCAAGACTATTAGCGTTAAGTAGAAGTGCTTCATTCATAATTGAAACTGAGACAAAAAGAAAGAGCAGATTTAGTATCTGGAAACAGGCTTTTCAGAGATATTTACCGTGAATTATTTGAAATTCCAGTATGGCTTTCTTCTCAGTATCAGGAGCTGTAGAATTGAGTTAATTGTCTTATTTTCTATTGTAAACAAATTATGGTCCCACATAAATTATTCTCATATTAGGCTACATCAGTCAGATCATTGAAGGTACCATATATAACCAGGAAAAAGTTGGGGATGGTGTGGGGTATAAGTAGAAAAAAATAAAATTTCAAAAAATTAGCAAGAATCTCACAATCTAATCTCACTTTAAACCAAATTTAACTCATGCTTGGTGTCTTCTAAAAATGTCAGTGCGTTATATAAAAAAGAGGAGCACTAAATAAAAGATTATTGACTCTAGTCTTAATGGCAATCTTTCAAATCCATGGCCAGGGAAGAGGGAGGAGCCCAAAAGAATGTTAACACTTGTTTAATCCCCATATGTGACCATTAGCTTCACTGAAAGAAAACTGCTCCTAGTCATAGCTGCAGCCCACGCTGGTCATCTCACAAATGTGCCACTACACTAGTCAAGTGCAAAAGAATGTGGATGGCTCTTGTCACAACTTCTAAAAATCATCGTGGGAATAAAGTGACTATGTCCACTTGTTGAACAATGCTAAAGCAACCAGTCAAATGCTTTAAAGATTCTCTTTCTTTGTTTCCTCCTGTTTCTTTTCTGTTTGTTTTATCACAAACTAATTTGCATTCACAGAAGAACTGTATTTTTTGAAGGAGAAAATGTGTTACTTTTGCTTCATTACTGAGGGAGCAAGTAAAAAGTGGAGATGACTAGAAAAGTGAGGTGCCACATTAGATCAGCAAGTTGGAAACATAATTTAATCCCACTGAATGTGCCTACTAAAAATATGGAAACATCTTTTTAAGTTCAAGGTCCTCTGGTCCTCTGGTCCTCAGAAATTGTTTTTAATTTGACACAGATTTCTTTGCAGCTTTTAAAGATAGCACAGAGAATAAACAAATTTTTATTCAATACACAAATACACAGATTTTAGGTAGTTCTATTTCTCAATCTCCTCAGTCAGGTCATTTAACTAGAAATGTGCTAGTGAAAAAGGGAAAAAACAAGTTACGGGTGATGATAACCAAAAAAATGTTAAGACGTGAGAGAATTGTTTTAGTAAAGGCTCCATGGATGCCAATCCTCTTCCTAATCCACTAGAATTATACTAAGAGGTTAGCATGCACAAAGCATCATCTTTTCTGTCCAGAACACTGCCATTAATTTATGATTCTATAGCTAGCAGAAACAACCTGGTTGCAAATTTACATGCTCTGGGCATCAAATAGACTAATTAAACCGATCTATACAGTAATTGTCTTCTACTGTTTACTGATTAAAAAGCCCTTGAAATAATCAGAATTCCTTGCAATAGGAAGGTTTGGACCCACGAACTATGATGACTATCAATGGTCTCAGAACTCCTCCTGGAGGACATGAGGTTAAGAGGCAGTGAGGAGGAAGAAAATGCCTGGCCCGCCTCTCAGCAATCACTGTTCTTCTGAGTCTCTGACTCTGAGGCAGTGTGACCTGTTTCATAGTTTAAAGCTCGGATATTCCAAGGTTACCAATAATACTCCTTAGCTAAAATTTCAAGGGAGCTCAGAAGATTCTTTAGATAAATGTCTTACACAACGGCTAAAGCTCTAAGGGAAGGTTAGCTATAAATATAACCCTATAAGACTAATATGACAGTCTTACTCAATCCGTCCATAAATTATACTTTTTTTTCTAAAAATAGTTTGCTTCTGGTTCATGGAATTTATGATTCTAGCAATAGCATAATGAGGAATATGAGTGTTCATAGGTAGACAAAAAACAACTTCCAAAGATTTTCAGAATTGTATGGTTGTCACCCTATATGCTAGGAATCCTCAATTACCAACATTTATTGAGGAAATCTTTCCATACATTTTATAATGAAATATGAAAGCTGAAAGTAATTTGAACACTTTCATAACATTTTAGAGTCCTTGAATACTGAAAAACCTAAGCAATGTTTTATGTTCACTTTCTGTACATAGACTCTTTGCACTTGAAAATACAATATGGTTTGCAATTACCATGTTAGAAAAGTTTAAGTTTTCACAATAATCCAGACCAAACATATATTTTGTAAATATGTTCAGGAGCACTCATTAGCTAGTTTACTACTGCTTTCACTTTAAAAAAAAAAAAAGAAAGAAAAACAAGAAAGAAACAAATTTATAACAAATGACTTTATAAAGTTAGAGGTTACTGCATTACAGGAATGTCAAGCTAGATAGCTTCTATTTTTTGTGAATAACAAAAATTTAAGCCCTGTTGAACTATTCAGTGTAACGTTATTTTAAAATTTGTATAAATACCTACCAGGCTGAGGATGTCTGCCAACTTTCAGTATGGATTGAATCGTCACTAAGAAATTTTCCCCAAAAGAGTGTACAATGAAAATTCTTATGTAGCCATTAGCTGCAATTACCTCCTGTAGTAGAGTTATGTCTAATCCCTTGTAAGGTCCTAATGCTCATTCAAAACCAAAAGGACAGACCCCATTTTTTTTTAGAAAAATAGAGACTGTCAAACCATTAATAACTGCTGCTAACAAAATGACAGAGCATCCTTTTAAAGTTTGAGTGTTATTCTGCGTTCATATCCCTCATTAGCTCTGATTCATAACTAGACAAGACAGGGCCAATATTACTGCTTTGAAGTGAAATACTATCATATCTTGATTATTTTTGCTTTAAATTTATCTCTTTCTTTGGGGTATCCAAATGTAAATTGCTCTTTTCTTTTGGACATACATTCAGATTTTAAGAAAGTAATTTATAAATTATTTTAAATTGTATTAGAACTAATTTCCTCCTCCTTAATATATTCAATGTTTGGACAGGCTAACTCTCATATTTTCTATTTAATGGACCAATGTAGATATTTTACAAGTATCCATGCTTTATACAATAATGCTGCCTGATTTGCCTCTCCCACAGGATTATTTTGAATATTAAGGATGATAAAGTATATAAAACTACTTTATACACTGTAAATACATAGATTTTAAAGGTACTATTTACTGTTATTTTCTAAATCTGACATCCTTAACATATAGAATATATTGGTATTAATTCTATTTCCTATTACTTTCAGGTGTTTACTCATCAATACAGGTATGTCAAGTTCATCTTCCTTTACTCAGCATGAGAGGGTCAAGGAAGGCTCACCAGGGAAATATGGATGCTACAGGTGGGACTCCCAGCTTTAAACTTTATCCTGGGTGATATCAACAATACAAGCCACTGAAAAGCTTTTCTGCCTAAAATGCCTAGCAGTACATTTACTCACTTTCTCAGGTTTATGTAAAATTATCTTGAGACTTCTTTTCAATATCTGACTATGCCACTCTGCACAGTAGAATGGGAAAAGGCTGTCACCTTAGAAAGCACTGGACAGAGCTCTGAAGACACGAGCCATAGAAAGGTATTAGAGGAACCTGAGAAAATACTCAGTGCATGGGGAGCTCCTTATGGAGTTGATCTTGGGCAGACAAGGAGAAGTTTAGGTCACATGAGGCCCAGGAAACAAACAATTTCACAGTGTGAAACAAGGCTGATGCACTTGATAAAAATTCTGCACCCTGAGCAATAGCATCCTGTTAATAGGGGACAGTAGGAATGAAATCATGCTCACTCTTCTCACAGTCTTGCTCCCTGTAACTTCCTTGCATTCCTCCTGAAAACATTTTTTTATTGATATGCTCCTCAATTTGTATGCCTAGGAGGCTCCTCATTATTCAGAATAGCAACTTTTTTCTAATTCTTCCAGCCAGAGAGAGACTATTTTATTATAATTTGCAGAAACGTGCAGGATAGATTGGTGGTGGCCCTGGGCTGAAGACAAACCTGGTAGAGAAACTATTGCTTCCAGAGAAAAGATCAAGTGAAAGGTATTTCCCTAAAGTAGGTCTTCATCTGGCAGAGACTCTCTGAAGTGGCTGAGGCAATTCGTGAAAACTAAGGATATTGAAGAAACCTGGAGTTAAAAGAGTTGTATCAAAATATTTCCCAGTGAAACTATGAAAATCTACTTCAGTACTTGAAAAGGCCCCTGGTGTCATGGACTGGGGGGGTAGGATGAGGGTAAGAAACATGCTGGAGTCTCCCATACAAGGAGGCAGTTAGTCTTTTTTTTTCTTAAATGCATCTCTCCCATACTAGCTGAAAGTTTCATGACAGATGCTGTGTTTTTGACCACTGAATACACTTGACCTAGAAAAGCTCAATAATTAAATAGTTGCACCAGTGCTCACTGTGAGTCAGGTACTATCCTAAGCACTTTGCACTTAATAATTGACATAATACAACATTTCTATAAATTACATACTATCATTATTATTTCTTATTTCTGGATAAGGAACTGAAGCATAATGGAGCTTAAGCAACCAGGTAATAAATCACACAATCACACAGGTAGGGCTGGGATTTGAACACAATCAATGTAGCCTAGCCCCAGAGTCTGCCTTCTTAGCCAGTTTTATACTATTCTAAATAAATATTTTTATGAATAAACGAATGAATGAATGACATAGGAGAGTAAATGTCAGAGAACTACTATGTAATTTTAACCACACTGAATTTTAAATTACTTTTGGTCTCTGGGAAGATTTCAATTGGGTACTCAGTGCTTCAGAAGTCATGCCCCCTTACTTATATTACATTGGAAATACAGGCTAGCGAGAAAATTTTAATAGCAGGGTGTCTCCAAGATCTGGAATGAGAAAATATAATCAGCTATGGGAACACAAATGTAGGATATCCAATCCAGTCTTGGGGTGGATGTCAGAAAAAGCTTTTAAGAGGAAGGAATATCTCAACTGAAGTGAGATATAAAGGATGATCAAGATCAAAAGGAAGGAGGGATGTTCCAGGCAAGTATGACAACCAAGTCGGTAAAAAAATAGCAGAGTGTATCTGAGGAACTGAAAAATTAATGCTTAGTATAAGTGTAGCAAAGGGTGTGAGGGAAATAAGGCAAAAGATAAAGCCTACAAAGAATGAATGACAAATCTTAAAGGGTCTGAAAAACATAAAGAGTTTAGACTTGACTTAGACCTTAGGATTCAGAAGTCAGCAGTCAATTTCATATGCAGCAGATCAAATAAATGATGTGACCAGATTGACATTTCATTACTGTGGCTAATGTGTGGAGAGTAGATTGGAGGATGCCAAGGCTATGGACTAGGAGTTAGTTTAAAAGGCCATTTAAGTAATTAAGCATCACATGTGGTGAGTTTGAGATGTCTGAAAAATAATCAAGACGTTTAAAAGAACATTCAATTTCTAGGGATGGAGCTCATCAGAGAGGTCTGAGGCAGAGAAACTGATATAAGTTTTCAGTCTAAAGATGGTCTTCAATACTGACGAGTAGGTGACGATTCCCAGAAAGAATTTACATGAGAAGAGTCTCCAAGTCAGAATCCTGAGAAATGCCAACGTTTAAAGGCTGGAAAAAATAACAATAATCTGAGAAAGGGAATAGAGTGTATGTTTTCAAAGCCAAAGAGAGCATGATAAGCCAAGTCTAAATCCACCAACAGGTCAACTAATATAAATTGAAAATACCCATTGAGATTAGCCCCAAAGAAGTTCTCTGTGATCTGAGTGAACACAGTCTCACATTGGAGTTTTGAAGACAGAAGGAAACTGAGAAGTAAGTACGAAGTGAAAAATATACAATTTTTTCAAAAATTATGGCCTTTAATAGGAAGAGACAGGACAACAGTTGGAAGGAGGAGTCTGAGTCTAGGCACAAACTGTTCTAAGATAGCAGAGATGTGAGTATATTCAAGTACTCATTGTGAGTATTTGATGGAGAAAGGTTGAAGGCACAGGAAACAGAAGGGATAATCACTCTAGCAAGAGCCCTGAGAAGTCAGGAAAAGGAGAAATCCAAGATCCTGATCAGGCAATTGGCCCAGAGAGGAGAGATCACATTTGTTCAACTGTAAAGGAAGAGGGGAGAAAATAAGAAGGAGAATGCACTTCAGCGTGAACTGTCAGGAAGAAAAGGTATTTTTCATCTTATGGGTATAATTTTCTCAGTGAAGGCAGTCAATTTTGATGTACTTATGGTCACTGGTATCTTCTTTGTACTTATTGGATGGATGGATAGATAGACAGAGATATTAATATCCATATATAAATATATCCATATACACACAGGTATGTACATGTATTTATATATACACATAGCCTAACATATATTAATATCCTGTATAGCATCTGCTATAACATCTTACAATAACACAACAGGAAATCAATAAATATATGGTGATTAATTTTTTAAAACATCTCATTTTATACTTGTACTAACACCTCAATAAAGGTATGTCAATTAATCTTAAGTGAGAATGCGTTCAAATTTCTTTTGAAGTTATTCTTTTATCTACCATATGCAACAATAAAAGAAAAATAAAATTTGGAGACCAAGAATATTATTCCAGTATTTCTATTTCTTGGAGGACTATAAATTAGATTGCCTGTTATATACAAAGCAACAAATTTTACTGTTTGTTTGCTCCATGTAGTTTTATGTTTTAAAATAAGAAAGAATTATCCAATGGAATATCTATTAAAATATGCTCAATACATCAGTTCCTTGTTTATGTTTATGCCCTAAAATAAAATACTTCTCATTCCAGTTACCAGCATACTCTCAATTGCACATTATAGCTTAAACGTTTGTACAACAACCATGAGACTGTTAGGCAAAAAACCTATATTTGCTACTGGAAACTTTTGAGAAAAGAATTTGAGACTAAATTTCACTTTCTCTTTTTCATTTAAAAAATGGTGCATGTATGAGAGCCCAACAATTAAACCACTGTATCATCAAACAATGTTTTAAAGTGATGCTTTTAAAAAAAGTAATTAAGGCAAAGCTAGATACCCAGACTCTGACAACTTCTCTGACATCAGTGGTAAAAGCTGAAGTCACAAGTTTCTTACCTAATTTGAGTTTTGCATACAAAATTTGAAATAGGCAGTTTTCATTCAATTCCCTATCCCCACTTTGCCCCTAACCTTATTGAACTTCAAACCTTCCTTTCAACTTTTGCTGTCGGTAGGGAAGTTCAATTTTCTGTCAAGAGCAAACTTACTTCCTTCCCCTTGCAATTCATTATAAATGATGGAATCATTTCATACTCTTGTAGATGGCAGGTCCATGCTTCTCGCAGCTCAAATAGGTTGAATTCACCAGTCTCAAAAGACTTTTAATTGGTCTTTAGGGTATCACTACATTACCTTTTATTTATATGACATGCTGTCAAAAATTGTAGATATTTAAGGTAAATTTGTTTAAGTTAAAATTATCTTCACAGCATTTCAGTAAGTAGTTAGAGGCTTACTATCACTGTGAAGATGAAAAAGCTTGGGTTCACTGTCGAGTGAAATGCTAGGACAGAATCTTCTTAACATTTTGTCTTTACCAAGGGTTGCCTAATTTTGCAAACATAAAAATAAAAGACAGTTAAATTTGAATTTCAGATAAACGAATTAAATTTTAGTATAAGTATATCCCCATACAATATTTGATATATACTTATACTAAAAACTGTTTTATTATTTGAAATATAAATTTAACTGAGCTTCATATCTTATCTGACAACCCTAAATGCTTCTCATCTGAGAAAAGAAATATTCATAACACTGTTTTTTTTAATGATTCTTCCAGCCTAAACAGTATTGCAAACTCACATTTTCAAATCTCCATTGAGATTTAAAATTAAAAATGTGCTCCAAATTCCTTTTAAAAAAAAGTTCTTGAATCTTCCAAGCTAAGATTCTTATAACTAAATGTCTATCTTGGCAGGTGTGACTATTTTTTTAAACATGAAAAAAAAAATCCAAGGAAGCTTGACTCACGATAACTTAACATCAATACCCAAAAGGCAACTAGGAGAAAAATTCAGAGAACAATTTGCAAACTCTTAGAAAACTGAGAATTGCTAGAGAAACTAACTATGACTTGTAGAAAAAATAATGACATACCAATCTAAAATTAGATATTGAAGGTGAAGAGAAGCAAGAAGTAGGACACAACGTTAGTATTTGCTTTGCCCACAATTATACCTATCACAGTCCAGGGCAACATGCTATTAATGATCAAATGTTTGGAGAACCAGACTGAAAGACCATCATCAGTGGCCCACAAACGATAGAATTGCAATGAGTAGTCCTCCCTGGGAATCTGTCTAGGTTCAAAGTCATTTAAAATTACTGTAATGATTAAATGATAGGTGACAAAAGAGCACTAAGAATTGTCAACAAAAGTTGCTAAAGGAAAAATAGAGGAAAGAGATGAGGCTAAATCTCTAAGACTGTCTATATCCTGAGAGTCAATTCTTTCAACAAAATGATTTCAAAAGGTTCAAAACTCAGAGTAGAATTTGCAAAAGAATTTGCAATTATATAAAAACACTCCATTTGTAGAAACTGTATCACTTGCTAGCAGACCCAAGCATACTCATAAGTCCAGGGAATCTGCTAACAAATTTGAAAATAGGGTTATTAATAAATAATAATTGAGTTACGCTATCTTTCTGACTAAGCTAATTTTAATATGAGTGGTAAATGGAGATAGTTTGAAACTGCTGTTTTCGTAATAATGGAAGAAGATAGTATTAGTGTCCACTTAGGTTTGGATTTATCTATTCAGCCTACTTTGAGTCAAAGCTGCTAGTCAAAATAACCTTAAATGGTTTTCATAATTTGGGGATAGTCCATTTGCCCATTTTCATATAGAAATGCATCTATCTAAAGGGGTCAATTTTTTATATGAGCAATAGTATGTATTCCTTGTCTTCTGTATTTGAACAATAAGATAAGGGAAAGTCTGATTGTCTTGAGAAGTACAGAAAAGTTATATAATTCTAGAATTGGCCAAGCACATATAAATCAGTCGGCAGCTTGCCCATTGCAGGTACAAGAGAAAAAATTTTTCAGAAGAGCGAAGCAATGCATTTTCCCAGAAATCACTTGTAAAAGCAGTCTCTTCTAAGACATTTGTTTTATATATATTCAGTTGGCCCCTGTTTTAGTCCTGCTGTGATTTCTAATTATTCTGTGACTGAAGTCCTTTTTATTAAAAAAAAATTCAAAAGCATTAACCTGCAAAAAATACTAAGTAGGTACTTTTGTTGTTATATGGGCCACATTTATTCAAGTTGTTACTGACCATTACTTTTTATATATTAAAACATCATTATCTGCTCCTTGAAGGTTTTAGTGGTTTCAGGGCTTAGCTTTTCATTCTTAATACCTTAAAGACAACAGGCCTGAAAGAACAGAGCATAAAAGAAAGTACACTACTAAAAGAAAGGACTTTTTAATTCGCATTTTGATTGTGCTCAAAATACTTAACACTTACTAGCCTTAAAAAATTTTAAGTCCTAGACCTAGCACAAGAATGTTGCAGTCTGAACAGCTTTTTTTACTAAGACCTAAGTGAGTGCATATCTCATACTGGAAAAAGAAGGGAACACACAAATGCTGAACGATGACTTAGGAAGGTTTCACGTCTTTGGGTTTGTTTTTTGGTTTTGGTTTTGGTTTGTTTGGGTTTTTTTTTTTTTTTTTCTGCTTCAGCATTCCAGTGCAATGGCTCTGCTGCTCTGACCACTTGTAAAACCCTCAGTCCCTGTCAACTATGACCAGCAATTAGGAATTTTGTGTGGAGAACTTTCCTATCCACTGCATACTTAGTCCTTATTTTCTGTGTTAGCCGAGCAAAACGTATGTCTTTATACAATAGGCAACCACTTAGGAATCAACTTGGTGATGTTTTATTTCTTTTTTACTACTTTCTAGGAATTCAATTAGCTTTAAAGGAAAAGAAAAGCTACTTCTGGTTAAAAGTCTAGATTTCACCAAAATTCTTTAAAACGGGGTAAAATTCCTGTATTAATACCTAAAAAATAATATTTGATTCCCAAACAAAAGCATTGCTTTTCTGTCCAATTTGATGTCTTTTTCATGCTGCCTCAGTGATGGCCAAATAATTGGTTGTTCACTTGTGTCCTTGTCTCCCCCGACAGTTCCACAGATGCCCCGAACAATGCTCCAAAGACTGCTTTCAGTAGGGGCAAATCCTCATTAATCATTCCTGGCTGACAGCACAAGGGGACACCTGCATCTGGTGCAAGAGCCCAGCCATGGCTTGTGGGAGCATGGATTAAAAACTAACCCGTGCGAGGTGCGGCAGGCTACTTTCAACAGGAATATGATAAACAACAACACACATGCGTGCACATACATACCAAAGAACAAAAACAAATTCTCTTTGGGTTTGTTTTTTCCTTCCAGCATCTCCATTTACTTAATATCTCAAACTGAAGCTATGGCTCATGTTGCCATTAAAACACCATTCTACTCTAGGAAAGTGTATCAGAGAACTAACCACACACAGGGTTATGATAAATAGCTGCTAAATTCTTCATGCCTGCATCACACAATGTTAGCATTAAATACTGATGAACTGTCACATAATTTTCATTTAGAAATGATTGCAGTTTCAGCTTCCTATCTTATGGTGCTCGTAAATATTTCCCCTACTATATTTCACAAGTAGAATGTATTCACAAAATTTTTGAGCAAGAGTTCTTGCCCCTATGTGATTGCTTTCTTTTATTGAAATAATAAATATGACTATTTTGAAGAAAGGGTTAAAAAGAATCCTGGAAATACCTCCAGGAAATTAAATATATTTTTATGTACCATTAAAGTTATTTTAACTTGCTTTTTCAAGAAAATGAAGTACTTTTTAATTTCACAGAATACATGCGTTTTCTTTCACTTGTCACTATTTTCCTAACTGTGCCAACCAGGAAGACCAAAAATAATGAACCCCATTTCATATCTTGTAGCTTTCCTCTTAAGCAAAGTATGTTTGTAAAGCATCAGAGCATAAAAAGATTTGTAGTTAAAATACTTAGGAGATTTAGGGTGAACAATAATTGAGGAATGTTTTTAAAGGAATTTATAAGCAAGCTTAAAAACCTCTAAAAAAGAACTGCCAAAAGAATACAATGATTAATAGAGTTGATGTTTATAATTCTCACTTTATAAAAATAAATAATAAATTTATGCATCAATTAGAGATTAATTAGAACATTATAAATATAAAACTGAAAGGTTAAACATACTGAATGCAATACAATATAATTTCATGTTGGAGATATTCGATTTGGAAATGTAATCAAGTTCTGAAGTTCTAGTTTCAAAAATTTATATACATATGCAAAGCTGTATATTGCATACAAGCTAAAGGGTCCCCAATGTGAAAATTTAGTTTGCATTTAGTTTGGATATTTAGAATGATTCGGATGAATGAATCTTCAGAGGTTTTTAACAGATAAGTTATGTTGTCAAAATTGTTCTTTCAAGGCATCATAATATCCTTTAAACTAATTATTTACAAAATAATTGTAAAAGAATGTATGTAAATTTGAAGATGGAAGAGTAGGTTAAATGCTGTGAGACAATAGGTTAATAGTCAGCAGAGCATACAACGGTAGTAAATACTATTTGCTACTATTTAAATGCTATTCAAGAGACACTTTCAATATCTCCCAGAGGAATCTGAAATGCCATTCTCTTCAATTTTGCTAGGGCCTGTCCCGTGGCAAGGACATAGCAGCCAGGCAGCAGAGCTCTTTGCCCAAGGTCATGCCCCTGTCCTTTTTGGATGCTGCTGGTAACCCCTCACAACCAAGGGTTGCAAACCTAATTGAAATGTAACTGTACTTGATAATCGAATATAGTAGATTCATAACCTGCTTAGAGACCCTCCTGTATTTGTATTTGCCATTTAAATCAGAACTAAGAAATATGGCATGTCCACTCTTCACTGAGAGATGTTGAAATACAACATGAAATTGTCCTTCAGTGCATTCCTGTGAAAGTTTAGAACTAAGAAACTGCTTCTCATACAGAAAATATAATTAAGGCAGTAAGGAAGGGTAAAAGGAGGGAGAGAAGGGGAGAGGGAAAAAATGGAGGCTAGATGTAAACTTCCTTGTATTAAGTACTCTGCAATCCATGTCTTTTTTTTTTTTTCCCCCACACCATTTCAATTTTCCCTACTCTCAGGAAAGGAAGAATAAGTAACTAACTTTTATTGAACACGAACTCCATGGCAGGCATTTTCTGTGAGTAGCTACTTCATTTAATCCTTAAAACATTTCTCTAAAGTAGACATGGTTTTCTGCGATTTGCAAATGAGGAAACTGAGAATCAAGGAGGTTAAATAATATGCTCAAGTCACATAATCAAAGTAAAAACTGGTTTCAAATTAGACCTGCCTTCCTCCAAAACACATATTCTTTCCACCAAACCACATGGTGGCAACATTTCCAAATCTCTGGACTTGAATCTAAAAACATCCATCTGTCCACTGAGACAAACCCTCAAATTTTTGTCATATTTGCCCATTTTATTTGGTTTTCATGTGCCCATAATTCCATGCCACTTATGCTCCACTAGCTCCTTCCCATTCATTCTTTATATCTTAGCCTAGTGTCGCCTCATCAGAATTATTTTCCCTTCACAGTTGCTTTTAAAGTATCCTTAACCAACCTCTGCATAATAGTCTTCTGTATAACAGATTGCAATTGCCTATTGACTTATCTTTATTCTTATCTAACCTCTATTCCCAGAGATTGTTGGCAGCGTCTTAACATTATTCTTACCAGTGTGACTAAGAACTATGTCTTGAATGAATGAATGAATGAATGAACAAAGAATGAAAGTTTATATAGATGATTATTGCAGATAGACAATTACAAATTTAAGTAAGCATGTGAAAAATATTTGGGACAAAATAATTGTACTACTTCAAGAGAAAAATCAAGCTTTGTCTTCAAATTTCAAAGTAAAGATATTTATTTTCTTCTGTTCTAAAATGCTCTAGAAAAATGGTAAGTGGATACAATACCATTGATTATTGATGTATAAAGAAGAACTAAAATTCAAATTTAAATAATCTTGCAAAAATAAGCTGTATTTATGAACCAAATAAGACATTTGTAATTACCACTGTAACTGAGACTACTGCTTCCTTTGAAACTTATATATATTTTTTATATTTAGTGATAAATATTTTACAGGCTCCAGTAGCATCTTCTTTTAAACTTTATTTCAGTTAATTAAAGAAACCTGAAGCAATGTGTTCCTAATTCATTTTTCAAGGAATAGAAGATCCATTAAACATGTTTCATTATTTATTGCATAGTTTTGCATGTAGCAGTACATTATTATTTCTGAAAAAAACAACAAATGTAGTGGTAAAGCTTATTTTAAATAGATATGCTGAAACCAAACATTAGTCCTAAGCCTCTTTCTTTCAAAAATAACATCAACTATAATGCATCAGATATCATTTTACTTTGAACTTTAAGGTTTTTACATTGAAAGGCTTCTATTAATTTTCAGAATAGAATTTTAGAGCTATATGAACTTAAATAATTTATTCCATTCCCTTTATGTTATGTATTGGGGAAAAATGAAGCCTAAAAAGGTTATTTATTCCGGATCATATGTGTAAGGAATATTTAAACCTATGCCCCTAACTCCAAGCCCAGTGGTAATTCCACAGAATATACTATGTATCATCTGATACGTATCCTAAGGGTCAGCAAATAACAGTCTGCTAGTCAAATTGGGACCACTGCATGTTCTTGGTAAATAAAGTTTTATTAGAACAGAGACATATCCATCTGTTTGTGCGTTGTCTATGTTTATGTGCTATAAAAGCAAAGATGAATAGTTACCACAGAGTCCATGTGGTCCACAAAGTGGAAACTATTTACTGCTTTTTACTTATAGAAAAATTTTACTGACTCAAATATTCAATAAGAATATGATACACAAAAGGTTCAAGTTCATAGTGGATTTATAACAGCTCCATCAATAAACTACAACTTGGAGAATAAGGTAGTGTAACTATGTCATTGACAAATTAAAAGACATTTTTAAAAATATATCATTGATTGTGTGCTGATTCTACCCTAACTGATCACATCATCTTTGTCATGCCCTTCATTTTTAATAAAAGAAATTGAGGTTTAGATTGGTTATGTAACCTGTCCTTGGTTGCTCAGCCAGTCAGTAGCAAAGATGGGATATGATCTAAAATCTGATTCCAGAAAGAAATCTAAATAGTATGAATGTAAAAGATCAAGAAAAATATGTAGTATCAGTCATAAAAAATAATTCAAAACATAAGCAACTTAAGTGTAATTCCTATTATTAAAGTGATTTAAGGGGATATTTCCATTATTTACATAAAAACAGACTATTAAGGCAAATAACCAATTACAGAAAAAGAAGGAGTTTCAGGAAATTAAAAAGTATAATTATCAAAAAATAATTCAGTGAGTGGACCAAATAATGTCATCAACTCCACCAGGATACAAGCAGGAAGTATGAAAGACAAAAGAGGGAAAACTTCCATAACAGAGGACAAAAATCAAAGAAGTGGTGTCTATTAGAAGGAAAAAAAAATGAATCTCTGAATAGAGGGCAGAGACAATGGAGGGAAAAAAAATTCAAAGAAATAAAAAATAAAGAAAAGTTTACTAAGCTAAACAAGAAACAAGTCTTCAGACCTAAAGTGCTCAATATGTGTCAAGTAGAGTGACAGAGGTAGGGAGTACACTTTGGTAGACTGGTTAAATTTCAATATTCCAAAAATAAAAAGTACCTAGAATCTTTCAGAGAGGAAAAATATTACATAATAAGCAGTGAGATTCAAAATGGTATCAAAAATTTTACAACCACAATTTACATTAGAAATCAGTAGATTAATGCCTTCAAAGTCCTAAGAGAAAATTATTTTGACTCTGTAAATCTAAGCCCATGCCAATATATCAATCAACTGCCAGAACAAAATATTTTTGGATCCACATAAACAAGAAAATATATTTCCTATAATGAAATACTATCAAGGGTGTTTTCCAGCAAAACTAAAAGGAAAAGGCTAGAAAGGCTGGTGGCAAAAGGTATTTTAAAAAGTTGGAGTTAACTATAGCTAAGAAGTAGTAAAGAAAATTTTAAATAACTTAAAAGTCTAATAAATGCCCTTAACCCTTTTAGACGTTTTCTTCTCTGTGGGTCCAGGCCCAATATTTGATTTAACATTAAATAACAGTTATATAAGTATAAAACTATAAATGTCATTTATATTTAGGATCATATTTAGATTCAAGCTATAGTCAAATTTGGAAGATTTAATTATATATAGTCAGAGATCAAACTTTGGCAATGTGAAAATGATAATATAACTACATCATAACTATAGCTATAAAAATTTAGTTATTAAAAGTAGAAAGGGAAGAGAAAAATACTGTGCTAAATTCTTTACTTCTAGTAAGAATTCAAAAATACTAACAAAACAGAGTAAATCAAGAAATTTATGAATAATATTTTAAAATATAATGGCAACCACCAAAATATTTTTAAAATAGAAACTAAGAATGATTGTCTCTGAAAGTGGGAAGTCTAGGGAGGTTGACTTTTACTATTTAGATTCTTCTGAATCATTTGAATTATTTTCACTATGTGCAAATATTGATTTATAAAAAAATTTCTTTTACTGATGGTGCAAAGCAGAAAATCAAGAAAGTATAAAACATTTTTCAGGTGCTTCCTGAAAGCATGATATGTTGGGGTTGCTGTGCTTATCTTGCCACTGATAACTTACTAGAACTGGCTAGACTGGCAGTCCTCAGAGTTCAGACCTTTGAATAAAAGAGTCATGATTGGAACTAAGCCCAGAATTAAATTTGTGATTTAAATCAAGGCAGATATAGCTAAAATATAACAATGAGTGCAAAGGTAAAAACGCACCTCTAATGGATGTGTGAGAATTACTATGAAACAGGTACTTGCCGTAACAGATTAAAAACGTGCCTGCCTCTTGAGGAGTGGTGGAAATGTTAGCCATCTTGATGGTGGTGGTTTCATTGGTGGTATACATCTATAAAAATTTATGAAATTGTACATCTGAAATTTGTCTAGTTTACTATTCAGGAATCATACCATAATAAAGGTATTTTTAAAAAAGAAAAAGGTGCCCAAAATACAGGTCCCACTTTTATAGGAAATATGATAAACTGTATGATAAATATCCATCCAACAAATGTTTATTAAGCACCTAGTATGTTCCATGAACATACTTATTTGTAAAGAAGCAAAACTAATGCATCACTCTTAAATACCTACTGAGAGTTGATACTAAACATAAACATTGAATTCTCCACTTCAACTAATCAATTTAATGGAGGTGCTATGAGGCCATAATTGTAATTTTGCTTTATAATTAAAAGACAAACTGAAAGTTAATATTACACAGTAGGTTTGCTCATTTCCCTTCTATCCTTATCTACTATACCACATATTTACTTTCAGTTACCTGGTAAAATGATTCTAGTCTGCCACTGCTGACTTCCTTCAGTATGTTCCACTCATTCATTCATTCAGCCAGAAAATACTTATCCATATTAATTATGCACCAGGCACAGTCCCATGCTCTGGGAAAATAGCAGTAAACAACAACAAGAAAACCCAAGCCCTTATGGAGTTTACATTCTGAATTTATCTCCTATTTCAAAAACAAGACTCCATTCCTTTAGTACCCTTGTTCAACACACTCATTTAAGGAATGCTAATTGGCCACAGTAATATATAACAATTACTCTCTGTTTACAAAGAAGGAAAATGAGATTAGGGGAGAATGAACAATTTGTCTAAAATCAAACAGAAGCAGACTTCTTGACCTATAGCATAAGAGAGACTTACTTTGATCTCCCTGAGGTGAGTAGGAAATTCAGTCTTTAAATTATCAAATATATTTTCTGTGCATCAGCAAAGGAAAGTTAAAATTACATATGCAGTAGATGAAAACCTAGAGCATGCCATACATAGTGCTCTGAAATGTGTAGTGTATGGAAAGTCTTAGAAATTTTACTTTAAATCTAGAAATGAAAAAGGTAATTAAGACTTCGGTCACATTAATGTGTCTTTTTTTTTTTTTTTGCCTAGGTTAAATAACATTAGAGCAATTAACATGTCAGAGTTTTTCAGGTACTTTTTTTTTTAATTTCTTACTTATTCCCTAAAGTAAAGGAATAATTAACTGAAATCCAATTAGTGTAGACTTAGAACACCTGTTTCTGAAATCCTTTGAATAACTTTATCATATTATTATTTTTTCTTGGTCTTTGTTTTAAGATGAAACACATATCCCTATCCAGTTGCTCTTAGGAGCTGAGAAATTTGCATATCACATAGAAGAAAAGTACCTGTTTGTAAAAGAAACTAAAGATTAAAAAGACCAAAAGAGTTGTGGATATATTAGAGCAGCTACTGTTTCTTAACCCTCATTTGACCAAACACAAATTTATAAAACCTCACTGAGTGCTAGAAAAAAAGAACTTAATTTGGGAGAGGATAATATAGACCCCATTTTAATATCCATAATAAAATTATTATTTGAAATGCACACCAAAGAAGGAAATAATGCATATTTGTGGAGGGGGAAATATTTGATATCTTATTTTTCAAATAGTAGTGGAGGGAAATGCTGTTTTATTGTGATAGCAGAAATAGTAAATTATGGTAATTCTTGGGAATCAATAAGGGATCAAAGCAGAGTAAATATGAAAAAGGCATTACAAACAGGGAAAAGTATAAGAAGAAGGAAGAGGCAAAATGAATAAATATAAAGTATATCAATCATTTCACTAAATGCCAGGCTACATTTTCTCACTAAACAACAAAAACATTTGATCAAATTTTAAAGTAAAATCCAGTTATGTGCTGAAAACCAAAAAATCTTACAGACTTAGAAATTAAAAGTTCATTTCTCACTATTCCTGGGATCGAAAAAGAAATCAAAGGGAAAGTACAGACTGTTAAGAAAGCAATGCAAAAGATGATAGTTCATAATGAAAATATGAATACCAAAGGTATGTTTTCAATAAGAAAGGTGGGTGGATGAATAATTGTGAGAAGACAGGCAACAGAACTTCCATCCCTCTTCTGTAACTTTGAGAAGTTACCTCTATTTCCAATGACTATTTTAAGAAGTTTATTTACATTACCCAAGCACCTTGGCCTCATGATCCACAGTTGCAAATCCAGTATATATATATATAACCCTCTAGATGTTCACCTCCTGTCTTCCCTTCAGGTAAGTCCTTTTGAATCCTGCATTTATCATTCACCCTCAGAAGGTAAGGGGAAAAAAGAGAAGTGAATTATAAGAATGTTCATTTCTCTAACTGTTCACAATTCCAGAAAGAACTGATGTGGGAATGGCTTAAAAAGAATGACTGAAATGAACTTTTAGAATACCTATACTTTGGTACCAGTAATATTAAGTAACTTTCCTTTAGAACTCTGTGTTCTTTCTTAAAATCTAAGAAAATATTTCCTTAGAAATAAAATGTATAGACACATGAATGAAAGCATGTGCTAAAATACAGCTGAAGATGACACAATAAAGCTTAAACTAATGTTTGTTCAATATGAGATAGCCAGATTACACTGAACTTAAATAATTTTTTTAAAAATCTGGCACCGTTTGGAACCATACTTTCCAACAGACATATAAAACAAGCCAGAAATGTAATTTTCAATTCTGTAGTAGCCACATGAAAACAAGTTTTTAAAAAGGTGATATTAAATTATATATTTTATTTTATCCACTATATCTCAAATATTATTTCAAGGTGTAATTAATATAAAAAGTGATTCATAAAAAAGTGATTCATCGGATACTTTTCATCCTTTTTATACTATGTCTTCAAAATTCAGTGTATATTTTACTTTACAGCATATCTCACTTTGGACAAACCACATTTCAGGGCTTCATAGTCACATGAGACTATCATATTGGATAGCAGTAATTGGACACATTGCAGAACATTCAGAGATTCAGAGACATAGCAGCAACTTCCAAGTCCACTCCTTTTAATTTAATGGTAAATCACTAAAATTCTATTTCTGTGCATAATAAAATTTCACTCAGAGAACACAGGCTATTAAACTCTATTTAGATCCTTTTGTGGCCAAAGGTTTCCCTGCCCTTGCAGAGTTTCCGATCAAAATGTGTATATAAAATAGGAGAGAAAAGTGTTCTAAATATTAAGTGAAGGTCTTCATAAATATATTTGAAGAACAAGTTCAGAAAGTAATATTTAGAGCCTAATTTTTAAATATCTTATCTTAGGGAATTTATATTGATAAAATTATAGAAAAATTATGTATAATTTATTTATGCAGTGGTGACTGATCTTCAGTTTTTAGTCAGACTGGAGCTTTAATGCATCTTTAGCAGAGAAGCAGTATTTGTAACAGTGACATTACACAGAATTTGGCCTACTTCTTTATATTTATTTTCTTTAAATCTACTAGTAAATTATAGTTTCATTTAGGCTGTTCAAATGTAAGGTATAGTGTTTTATTTTAAAAAATTCCTTAGTGAAATTTCTTTCCATAAATCAGTGCTAATTTGACTTCTCCAGGTTAGCTTGATGCAGTCACCCTAAAAACCTAATTCACAGAACAGAAACACATGAAATGCACTTGGTGGGGTCTTGTTTTATCTTCTTGTATGTTGATTTATCCACAGACTCCCTGGACTGCTGTATGATAATTAGTCTTCATCCTGACACTTTCTCCTTCACCTTTGATCATACACTCTGTGCTTTTATTCTCCTTGGCCAGAATTTTACTATTATGTGGCTACAGTTCATAATCCTTGAAAATCCTTATTAGTCTTGAATCCTTATCATGATTCTTCCTAGTGAACTGCTTGGTGACACGTTTTTGACCAAGTCAAATATCTGAAAATTACTGACAATAAAATCAGTCATTCTGAATTGTAAGTTTATAATAGAAATCCAGGACTATTTCAAACTGCAGGTGACAAAATAACAAGATCACAGTGAAGAAAAAGAAAATATAGTTTAAAAGATTCTATGAATAATAATACAGACTTCAAACTTTTTGATTCACTTGAGATTTCACTTGTGGTTGAATTTAATAGCTTGTGTATATACGAACATACTCTGTTATAATCTCTCCTATTCTCAGATACATTCCCATTACATAGATATATTAAGAAAATATTACAAACAAACAACTCAACTAATTCACTACTCATTACATCTATGTGAACTTTATAAGAAATATTGTCTTGGCTCATTATCATACATTTTGATTTTACCACATGTTCAAACTCACTAAAAAGTAAAGTATGAATTTTAATGCCCTACAACAATATTTTGACTACATTCATATTTAAAGAGAAAAGCATTCATTGAAAGAATAATAAGTATATATTTTCCTCTCCAAAGAGAAAATATAAATGGAAATGAATAGGATGAAATAAATGTTTGTTAATTACATACATTTTTCCCAGCTGTTGAAACTAACACATATACTTAATCAAAAGATACTGACTTCACAAAATAAACATCTTAAAAAACTTATTTGAAAATAGAAAAATGTGTGACCTACTCTAGAAAAATATCATATTGAATGTCATATTCATAGAAACTTTTGGGAGAGTGGAGGGAAAAGTATTAATAAAGTCCTCTGGGTGAAGAAAGGGGACACAAGGTAAGAAGATCTGACAGAACCGCGAGCCTGGTGGGCAGGTTGCACAGTAGAAAGAAGGGTCAGACGCACAAAGAAGAGGCAAAGCAAGCTGAGGTAAAAAGCCAATTAGTGGATTAAAGGGTAGGAATCTGAGTTCTGAAACACAGGGGTGATAATATAGGCAGCTTGGGAGAGGATTAAAATAAAGAAGTGATAACAGTATTCAGTTGAAAGGGAAGCCTGTCAAAAATGTAAATAGGAAAAAAAGGTAAAACAATGAAAACAAAACCCTGACATTTACTCAAGGGTTATAGTAGCAGAAACTCAAAGGGGTAAATGTGATGGTTTTAGCTCTAAGTGTTCTGAAATCATTAACAGAGGACCAAGGCAGATGGAAAATTTGGTCCCAATTACAGGAAACCAAATGGACTGAAAGGAGTAGAGGGAAATAACCCATTTCATTTTCCTGTTGCTTTTTTTGAATACATCATATTAGGCAATCAAAGCCTGACATCCACAATTAGATCGTTCCTAGAGATGGTACTGTATTATTTAGAACAATACATTGGAGATAAATCTGATGTTTGGCAACTCTAAAAATATGGTATTTCAGAGCACATCACTAAAGCTAGATAGTGCTGAGTTTTCAGTTGACAATTTGTATTTAAATGTTTACATAATCTAGCTTATATTCATATTACTTCATTCATTAAAATATTTTGTTGGTAGTCCATAAAATGAAAGTTTATTGTTTAAAGGGTAATTTTGGCCTTTGATTAATTTATTAATACATAATTAAGTTGATGCTTTATTAATACCTACTTTTAAGAGCAAATAAAATTTAAAAAGTCTTTTCTTGTTATCATATTAAATTTCACTGTATGGCACTGTTCAACCACATATTACAAAGAGACATGTCTCTACCAATTATTCCATCAAAAATGGGAACATAACGCATAAAAAAAGCAAAAAAATTTACAATTAGAATTTTAATCCTCATTCTGACTATATTTTAGGTAATTCTTATAATATAAAAATACTTTTATTTAACAAGTATTTTGATTATTGGTGGAATGTCGTATTTTTCAATTAAAATGACAAAACAAATAATTTAGAATAGGTCAATGATGAAGATAGCAGGGGCAAATTGTGACAAGGACACATGAATTTAAAATATTTAAATCTATTATATAGTGTATATGCAGATAGATGTCTTACACAAGTGAAAATTTAAACTTCATCTTTATAACAAATTGCTTTTAATTAAAATGAAAATGGACTACAACTTAAAATTTTTCTGACCAGCAGTCCTAAAGCAGTCTCATAAAGTATGATGAAAACACACATACAGATATAGAAAATATAAAAACTAAAAACAAAGTAAAATTAAAGCTGACACTAAGACCACATCAAAGAATGCCAGAGCTACATCTCACGAACTAGTACTAAGTGGGAAAAAAAAATGTGAAATTCCTTTTTTTCCCTAGTACCTCTGCTGACTCAGGGACCTAGGCACTATGCAATGAGAACACTGGGAAATCAGTTGTCACGTTCCTAAAGTATACACTTTTTGAGCTGAAAGAAGAACTTCCCAATGAATTAAATAAGAGATCTTTTTTATTTCTGATACCCTAATAAGACTTTTCCAAAAAATATGTTTCCTAGAACAGTGTTTAGGGTCATGATGACCAATGCACATTATCATAATTTGGATTATAAGAATAATAATGTTAAAAACCTTGTAAGACATCAGACGAAAACAACAAAGAACTAACTACAATGGAACAAACAGTCAGGCTGGCCTCAGACTTCTTTATAACATTAGGTGCCAGAAGGAACCGGGAACAATAGCAGATTTTTGAGATGAAAATGTGGTGATCCAACAATTCAGGCTTTCACCAAATTATATTTTATGTGTTAAAGCAACTGACAACTACTCTCAGAATAGGAAAAAATCTATGTAATACTAAAAAAATAATTTTTCAGGACATACTCCAAAAGACCAAGAGGTGAAAAATTAGAATTAAAAATCTTAAAGTCATAGTATTACTTTAATTATATTCTTTAAACCTCCATTACTATAAAACATCCACATGCTGGACATACTACAATAATACATTGTACAGTACATTAATAAGCTCACAAATAGACAAAATCCTTCGATACTAAGGAAAAATGAAGAATAAACTGAAATCACAAAAGAGTCAACTCAAATTCAACAGTACTGACTTTGGGGTAAAACTGATTCAAGGAACCAGCATTTTAGGGTAAAAAAATAATAATAACCTCCCCTGTGAATATGTATTCTTAGCTTGTTCACATAAGGGTCAAATTCATACCATCCCATAGTAAGGAAATGGCCAGGCTGAAAAAATCAATTAAAGTAACTCCAGACTGGTAGCCCCCTCTGAGCTTAGAAGAAGCAAATGCAAACAGACCTGGTAAAAGGGTTTGCAGCAGATCTAGGAGGGCATCAACAGTATCCAGTTATCAGCCGTGATTTAAAGGACTCAGATTCCCTTTATTCAGATTCAGATTTTGAACGTTCCGTTTCAAAGAAAAAGCATGTTCACACGATCATTACATCAATAAGCTACTGAATTTAGAATAATCTATTACTTGAAGTTATTTAAAAAAAATCACAGGGAAAAACACCCAACCAAACTCTCCCAACACAAAAAACAGTTATGAAGGCTTGTCTAGTTATTTACACTGATGGTGCTACGAAAAGAAAAATATACCCAATTAAAAGTGAAAGTACTTATATGTTGAATAATTTTAGTATTACTAATAAGATAATGATAAAATTATATATGCATGTTACACTCAACTACAAAAGCTAAATATTTAATAAAATGTGTGATTGAAAAAATCAGAATTGTGAAAGAACTCACATATTCTGTATTAATAAATCCAGAATGGTAACTCTTGTTGCTAACTTATCTGTAGATAGAGATCATTTGCTCTTCAAAAACTATTTTAAAAAATCAGTAATTTTTTATTTGATCACATTTTCCCAAGATTTTCAAGGAAACATTTTGTTAGTAAAGGATAATCCTAAATATATTGTTTGGGGATGAATTCTTATGTCTTTTGACCTATTAAAAAATTTGTTTCAGAACAATCACAATTAAGATATGTTATAACTTTTTATGCAATAAACAACACATTGGCCAATTCGAGAAATCAGAACTACATATGATGCTAGCAGAAATACAGGGACACATTATTTAAAGAAAATTTTAAACCCCATTCTCTATCATGTAACAGGAGAAAAATAAGAAAATGAAAAAGCTAACCAGCATAAAAAAGATGGTAAATACATACAGGTATATCCAATTTACATCTCAAAAATAAGTATTTCATTACTCTAAAGCACACATGGAACACTCATGAAAATTCAATGTATATTATTTCAGTAAGTTCTATAAGTAGGAAATGATGCAAACTTGATCCCAATGCCATAAAATTTTTAAATTATAACAATATTTTTAAGGTCCATTATAAACTGAATTTTAGAATTCTATCAACTCTTAAGTGAAAATGGAATTTTATAGTATGATAATTAAAACACTACGTAACAGAATTTATACAATTATATGAAATTACTAATCAGATAAAATACGTGAGTTAAATTCCCAATTCATATAGGTAGGAAAACACGAAGAGCAATGAGATTTTTCCTTTTGTAATGTTCACATTTCTAGTTATGATCTTTTCTTTTTCATTTAGAGAAGTTCCTTTAACATTCCTTGTAAAGCTGGTGTGGTGGTGTTGACCCCTTTCAGCTTTTGCTTGTGTGTGAAACTTTTGATCTCTCCATCAAATCTGAATGAAAGCCTTGCCATGTAAAGTAACCTTGGTTGTAGTTTTTTTTCCCTTTTATCACTTTTAATATATTGTGCCTTTCCCTTCTGGACAGCAGAGTTTCTGCTGAAAAGTCAACTCATAGGCTTATGAGAGTTCTGTTGTATATAACTTTGCTTTTCCCTTGCCACTTTTAATATTCTCAATCTTTAATTTTTGCCATTATAATTACAATGTATCTTAGTGTGGTACTCTTTGGATTGATCTTGTTTGAGACTCTATGTGCTTCCTGGACCTAGATGTCTGTTTCCCTTCCCAATTTAGGGAATTTTTCAGCTATTATATCTTCAAATATATCCTCTACCTCTTCTCGCTTCTCCTTCTGAGACAACTATAATGCTAATGTTAGTACATTTGATGTTGTCTCTTAAACTGTCCTTATTTCATTTTATTAATTTTACTTTTTCTGTTCAACTTCAGTGATTTCCACTACTTTGTCTTCCAGTTTGTTAATTCATTCCTCTGCATCATCTAATCTACTGTCGATTCCTTCCAGTGCATTATTATCTGTTATTGCATTCTTCATCTCTGGTTCATATTTATATATTATAACTCTTCATTAAACATTTCACTCTGTTCATCCAATCTTCTCTCAAGTTTTTTGAACATCTTTATGATCATTAACTTGAACTCTTTATTGGGTAGCTTGTTTATCTCTACTTCATTTAGTTCTTAATCTAGGGTTTTATCTTGTTCCTTTGTTTGGAACATATTCCTCTGTTGCCTCATTTTGCCTAATTTGCTACTTTCATTTCTATGTATTTGGTAAGTTGGTTACATTTCCCAACCTTGGAGAAGTAAACTTTTTAAAGAGACATCCTTTGCATCCCAGCAGCACACTCCCCTCTGGTTACCAGAGCCATGTGCTCTAGCAGTGCCCTCTATGTGTGCTGCATGCATCCTTCTGTTGTGGCAGGCTGACTACTACAGGCACCTCGTAGGCATGGCTGGATCCAGCCCAGTTGGTTGCCAGACCCTGCCTTGTGCAGAGGCTGCCAGATGCTGGTGGAAGGGGCTAGGTCACAAGTCAACTGGCTGCAGAGACCTGAGGGGTCCTGAGACTAGTGTTGACCCACTGGTGGGTGGAGATGGGTTCCAGAATGGGTTGTTGTGGAACCAGGGGTCCCATATCTAGTGTCAGTCTTCTGGTGGGTGGTGCCAGTTTCTGGCTGGCTGCAGGATCTGGGCTGTCCCAAATCCGGTATAAGCCCATTCATGAGTGGGCAGGATCCCAGAGCAACTGGCTGAGGGATTCAGTGTGTCTTGGAGCTGATGTCAGCCTGCTGGTGGCTGGGGCCAGGGCCCAGTAAAGTACCAGAGCTAGTGCTGGCCCACCAGTGGGTGGAACCAGGTCCCAAGGTCTCTGGATAGGGCTTTGGGGATCCTGGAGCTGGTGTTGGCCTGTTTGTGGGTGGTGCCAGTTCCCAACATGGCTGCCTGTGGGGTCTGGGGTGTCCCAAAGCTGGATTCATCTTGCTGGTGGATAGGTTCAGATTTGGGGTGGCTGGCTGAAGGGCTCAAATGTTCCAGAGCTGGTGTTGCCAGCTGGACGGCAGATTTGGAGACCAGTAGGTTTCAGGGCTAGTGTTAGTCTGCTGGTGAGTGGGCTGGGTCCTAACTTGGCAGGTTACAGTTCCTAGAGCTGGTGTCTACATTTTGGTGGGTGGGACTGGGATCCAGATGATCCCAGGGCTGGTGCCTGCCCACTGCTAGGGGAGGCGGGGTACTGGGTCTAGTGCTGACTCACTGGTGAGTAGATCTGAGTTCTTGGGTTTCTGGTTGCTGAAACCAGTGAGCAGGGCCTAGGCCCGAGAGGTCCTAGGGCTAGTACAAGCTTGCTGCCAGGAGAAGCTGGGTCTCATGATCTCTGGGTGAAGGGTCCTGGGTATTCCTGAATTGGTGTGTCATCTTTGTGTTGAGCAGGGCCAGGCCCAGTGAGTCCTGGGATAGGTGCCTGCCCCACTAATGTGTGAGGCTGTCCAGAGGCTAATGCCAGCCCACCAGTGGGTGGAGCCATGTTCTGAGGTCTCTGGCTGAAGTGATCTGTGGGTCCTGGGGCTAGTGCCAACGCACTGGGGTATGGAGCCATGTCTTGGGCCCTCTGGCGTGCAGGGCTGGTTCCTGGGGTGGCTGTGGGCTCAGGGGGTCATAAGACAGCCAGCCTACAAGTGAGTGGGGCTGTGTCTCCACCCAGTTAGTTGCTTGGCCTACGGTGTTCCTTAACTGCTGCTGACAGGCTGATGGGCAGGGACAGGTCCCTGCACCAATAAGCTAGAGGGAGGATTCCAAAATTGTGCTTACCAGAACTAGTGTCTCTGTTGGTGGAATGAACTGCCAGAAGTGGCCACCACCAGTGTCTATGTTCCCAGGATGAGCTCCAGTTGCCTCCTGCCTCTTTGGGAGGCTCCCCAAGATAAGTAGGCGGGCCTGACCCAGGCTCCTTTCAAAGTATTGGTTCTGCCTGGGTCCCAGAGCCTGTGAGATTTTGTGTGTGCCCTTTAAGAGTGGAATCTCTATTTCCTATAGCTCTCTAGATTTTCTGAAAGTAAGCCCTGCTGGCCTTCAAAGCCAAACATTCCCTGAGCCCACCTTTCCAGTGCAGGAACCCCAGGCTGGAGAGCTCAATGTGGGGCTCAGAACCCTAGCTCCCAGGGGAGAACCTCTGCAATTTTAATTATCCTCCCATTTGTGGGTCAGCCACCCTGGGGTATGGGTCTTGAGTATACCACATCTCCATCCCTCCTACCTATCTCCTTATGGTTCCTTCTTTATATCTTTAGCTGTAGATCTTTTCTGCTAGCCTTCTTGTCTTTCTCATCAATAGTTGCTCTGTAAATAGTTGTAATTTTGGTGTGCCTGTGGGAGGAGATGAGCTCAGGGTCTTCATACTCAGCCATCAAATATGTACTTTTAAATACAAGTATTGATATAATAGATATCCCTTTGGAAAAAATATATTAGATCTATACTACAAATATACCAGAATAAACTAAAAATTGATCTGTTTTCTAAATTTTAAAAAATGAAGCCATACATGTACTAGAACAGAACATGGATAAATTCCTCTATAAACTCAGTATGGGGAAAGCCCTTCTAACTTTGATTCGGAATCCAGATACAATAAGAGATAAATTCAACTGCATAAAATCTTTTAAAATATCATTTAGCCTGGAAAATATAACACCATTAGCAAAATCAAAAGAAAATGACAAAACCTAAGAATATATTTGCAATATATATTATAAAGGGCAAATATTCCAAAATATTAAAAACTCTAAAAATGAGCTACAGATATGAATATATACATCACAGGAAAAAATATATATAAAATGACCCGAAAATACATTTAGGATATTCAGGGTCACTTAATTTATAAAAGTGCAGATTAAAATTGCACTTATTGACCATATCGCACTTATCAGATTGACACAAATTCAAAGATTAACAATACATCCCGCTGGTGAGGTTGTGAAGAAACACATTTGCATACATTGTTGGTGAGAATATAACATTAAGCCACCCTGATAGAGGAAACTTTGGCAATAACTAGCAAAACCAAATGTATCTTTTGTTTTTTTGTTTTTTTGTTTTTTTAACATTTTTTATTGATTTATAATCATTTTACAATGTTGTGTCAAATTCCAGTGTTCAGCACAATTTTTCAGTCATTCATGGACATATACACACTCATTGTCACATTTTTTTTTGTGCCAAATGTACCTTTTGAATCAGCAATTATACTACTAAGAATTTACTCTGATGACATATCTCCATACTACAAAAAACACATGTGTAAAGATATTCATTGGAACATAAATTATAATAGAAAACTGTTAAAAACAAGTTAGATGCCCAGAAATAGAATGCAATAGATTTTTATAAAGTACTGTATGTCCAAACAATAGAGTATCATGTATTTATAAAGACTGAAAAAGATATTTATAAACTGATAAGGAGTGATTTCCAGGATATATTACTGAATAAAATTTTTTTCTATCGTGTAGGCATGAAGAATATAAAGAAGATATACATTGAGTGGGTGTCTCTGTTTACATATTGCTTACTTTTGCAAAACATAAACAGGAAAAATAAAACAGAAACTAGTGAAAATGGTTGTCTAAAGATGGTAAGTGGGAACAAGAAAAGAAAGGAAAAGAATCAAATGTCTCTGATTAATCTATATACTTGCGTATATATATACATACATACACACACACACACATATATATACACACATACTGTATATATATATATATATACACACGTATATATACACACATACTATATATGTATATATAGTACTTAATGAATTATATATAAATATATAGTGTATATATTATATTATATATAATTAATATATTAATATAAGAATGATCTATATTAATATTAATAAGTTAATATAAATACTTTGATATGCTTATTAGAACATATTTATATATTAATAAATTATACGCATTGAATGTATATACTTTTAAAAATATGAAAATGAATATATGTATATATATGCATGACTGGGACATTGTGCTGTACAGCAGAAACTGACACATTGTAACTGACTGTACTTTAATTTAAAAAATATATACTTTAATATATACTATAAAAATATAAATACTATAGTATTTAAGCAGTATATATTTATTATACATTTTTATTTAAGTATTTACTACACTGTATATTACATATACAATATTTAATGTGTGAGCCATATATATTCTTTATATTATAAAAAATTAAATTTAATCAAGAATGCAAAAACAATAGAATTTAATACAAATAGAAACAAATCAATTTAACTGTATATAAGATTTATAATATAAGTGTGTGTGCATGCACACATCCCAAATAATTTAAGTAACTTTGGAACCTCGTATTATGACTATAAACCTCTATCTAATAGGATATATTTTAAAGACAAAAAGAAAATAAATTTTTAAACTTCAAGTTTGCTTAGCAAGTTTGTTGTTAGTAGTGGTAGTAGTGTGGTAATCCTGAAAATATTTTGTGGGTACTGTAGGATATGCTAAAAGGGTAAATATATTGGTGTTCTTGGGAGTCAGGATTCTCACTGCAGGGAAAGTAAAACTCAGACATGAACTGAGGCTAGTGTGAAGAACCCTGCAATGTAGCTATAAGAGTAAGATCTAGATAAATAAATATACATATACACATATGTACACACAAATATATATATATTTAGTCTATCTCCTGAAAGCCCATAGGAAAAATATGTACATCATAAATCCCAATCTTGGTTTTTAAATACAATTCCATATGAAAAGGAAGCAGGGAGCCTTGGAGAAATGGTTGATTCCAGGTTTGGGACATGGTAAGTGTAAGGTAAGCTTACAATATCTTGCTGAGCTAAAAAGCAAGGAAGTAAAACAAAAGAGGTGGGGTGGAAGAGAAAGTTCTTCTTTAAAGCAGGTTTATTAATAAATATAAATAGAAAATCATTTTGCAAGCACTAATGTTATAACTGATTCAAGCAAAGATCATCATGAGTACTAAAAATATTAAATCAAATTTTGTTTAGTAAAACATGTTCACACTATCTTAATATATTGCCCACAGTTATCTATCAATTGCAAGAGAAAAGGATACTTTTACAATGGAAGAATTTCAGAGATGCCACCCTAATCAAATAATTAAAGTTAGCATCAACAATAATGGAACAGATCAATATCATACATCTCCTGATGTAATACACTGAGATGGATGCAAGATCCTCCAGGTAGTATTCTTGACAAAATGTTTAACTTGATTCCAATAATATAGAAATAATATGTAAAATATTATACAAAACAACTAGGCTGGAGTTTTCAAAACTCTTGAAGTAAGGAAAATTAAAGAAATTGTTTTAGATTAAAAGAAATTAAGACAGCTACACGTATTGAATGATCCTTGATTAAATCATGGGTTGAAAAATAAAACAACTATAAGGGATATTAATTGGATAATTGGGAATTTTTTAATATGAGCTGATATCAGGTAGTATTCTCACATCAATGTTATATATTTTGAATGTAACAACATTATTAAGCTAATAAAGAAGAATGCCCTTGTTCTGAGGCAATATATGCTGAAGTATTTAGTGGTAAATTATAATGATGTCTGCAACTGATTTTCAAATGGTTCAGCAAATATATATCCATATATCAGAGAGAGAGAGACTGCAAATATGGCGAATTGGTAAAAATTAGTGAATCTAGGTAAAGAGAATATAAATGTTCATTATACTGTTTTCAGTTTATCCATGGGTTTTAAAGTTTTCAAAATAAAAATCTGGGAAATGTTTTTAAAGCATTTAGTATTAATAAACTAAGAAAGTATTAACTTGGAAGAATTCAGAAATTAAGCTGTACAAAACTAAGATTATCAAAGGCATCGTAATATAATTATAGTCAGGATATTTAACAGTCTCATAGAACCTAAATAAGAATAATAACAAAGGAAGTATTGCCATTTGTTTAGCACAGCGCTCTCTCTATTTCAAAGAGATATTACTATCACAAGTAGGAATACAATTTTCTCAGATGTCCTCATTCACCAAATATGTGTAGTAATTCACAAGAATGTTCACTCTTCTGTTAATTCCAGAAGTGTATTGTAGAATTTGTAGTAAAGAGTAAATTTAATGATAGCAAAATCACTAATTTCCACATTGGCGGCAGGGAACCCTGGCTTCAAGTCCCACATTTATTACTCACTAACCACGGAGTCACCATCTAACTTATTCAGACTTCACACTTCTTACCTGTAAAATGTGAATATGAATATCTAGTTCATTCATGACTCCAAAGAATTATAGGTTAAATAACAGATACCATATAACAGCATAATGTCTGACCAAATTAGGTGCTCCATTAATGGTAGTTGAATCTGAATCTGATACTGTCTAATAAAATCAATGGTGTAACACATTTTTGACACTTGAACTTGGTTCTATATTAATATAGGCATTGGTGCTGTCTGCAAGAGAGAATACGTTGAATTTCATGAGCATATACTCCCCAGTAGAGATATTTCTTCAATTAAAATTTGTATAAAATGACAGCTTTAAAAAAGGCACAAGGACATTTGTAAACTAATAAATTCTCATCCATAATTGATCTATAGACAGGCTTTTAATTAATGCATTTTTCTAATAGTTGTAACATTGGTACTATTAAAATTAAAACATTACAAAATATTGTTATCATTCCAAATATATACATATACCTAAAAATAATTTTATCTCTTACAAATTTACCTCTTGTGGTTCCCCTTTTTTTACAGAAGTATGCCCAAGTTGTCAGAACAGAGTCATCTTACATGTGAACAAAGCAGGTGCTAATCTATTTTGAGGTAGCATATTTTGAGAAATGTCATGGCAGAAAGATCCCCAGTCCCTTTCCTCTAAAAATAAAAAAAAAAAGAGGTACTAACAGTGGATAGCTCTACAGAAAAGACTGGCAGTTGAAAAGCCCCTTCTACCCTCAAAAAATTTTTGATCACTTACTTCTCCTTTAAATATGTTCCAGTGGGAAAAGGTGTATAAAAGGAACAGTGGGCATGAGAAGAAGGAAAATCCTCTAATTCACTATTTTTCCAGAGGCTAAAACACACATCACAGAAGTAGTAGACTATAGAACCAGAGTATCTTGAGCTATAGAGAAGACCCCTTCTTCACCCACTCATATCAAATACAGACCAGTTCCTCTTTGTAACCTCTGATTTGTATGGACATTTGTTATATAATCGAGAAAGAAGAGAAAATTTTATTTGGGTCCAGAAGCTCCCAAGTCAGAGGAGACATGAATAGTGAAGGAGATGGCATCCCTTCCCTACCTGGCCCATCCAGGTATGAGCACTTGTGGTTCCAGAGCTAAAAGTTAGGAGGTAACAGAATGGTCTCATGAGATATCCTGTGATTCCTGATGGGCTTAAAAGACAGAAGATGCTGGAACGTTTTCATGAGAGTCTTCACTGACACAAGTGAAATTCTGAGTTGGGCAAAAGCCTTTCTCTCTAGTGTTTTCCCTGCACTCTGCACTCCTTTGGCACTCTAAGGGCGGGCAGCTCTATAGACATCCATGTCCAGGAAAGACAGGAGGACCACTGCCAGCCTAGTCAGGAGGTGCAGCTCTGTGAAGCCGCTCTGTGGGTGGAAACTATGATTGGAGAACAACATGAGAGAGAAAGAGTATTTGGTCACCTAGGGGAAAAAATGGGATTGCGAGCACATGTGAGGCCCCTGTCCCATTAATATTACCACATGCTGCCACTGGGACAGTTTCTCCCAAGAAATCCTTTTATCTTAGAAAAAAAATCTTTAAACATTTCTATACTATAAGATAAGCAAAACATTCTAACCACAACCTTCCAAAATGTGGGTTCAACTAATTCCCATTAATTTTTCCCTAAGAATTTCTGCTATAGTCAGTGTGTTCCCCGAATATGTTTGCTACTCTCTTCTTTCTTTCCTTTCAGCTCGTTAGCTTTGATCAGAGTACATCATTTCATGAATTTGGTATAGCTTCTCACAACTTCTCCTGCCCCTCTAAATACAAATCAGAGCAATAACCTATCAGTTTCAGAAACCCTTCACAGACTTCAGCAAGCCACCTGAATCTATTGCTCCTTCAAAAATACGGCAGAAATTGTCCACATTCAGATATCATGCATTTGCAAACGGAAAAAAATTTTTGATTGAGCCTTCATCAATTATCTATTGTTTGGGAACATCTTTTCTTCTGTTGTCTGATTTTGTATTTGACCTTTGCATTTTATTCTAGTTTGGCTTTCCCATTTAGAAAATACGTTTCTTGATGTCAGGGTCTGTTGTTATTTTCATCTTTGAATCTTCCACAGTGCTTAAGACAGAGAGGTCCTTATAAATATTTTTGGTGCATAGGTTGATTCATTTATTATCCATCATGGTATTGAGAAAAAAACAGATGGAATATTTGGGGTGACAACTGCACCACATTTTGAGATGTTATTTCCTCAATCCAGAAAAATTTCTTCATTTATAATATTAAATTTCCAGTTATTGAGCTGAAGTCAAACAAGCAGGCCACAGTCTGCTAGCATTTAGCAGCAATTTTTTTTCCAATCTACAAGCAAAATTATCAAAGAGATAAAATGTTAGTAGTCACCTCCTCTCTCATCAGGTTTACCAACACTGAATATATGACTACATATAAGGTGGCATCTAAACCTGGCACCATGATCTTCTTTTTATTCCCCATTGTGAATCTTCTTGAAGAAATTTAATAACAAAATATTGCCAGCAAACTTAAGGTCTAAATAAGCTCTTTACATTTATCTTTAAAATGTACTTTTACGTACTAAAATAAAGACTCTTCTCTCCTAAGTTCTGCACTGGCAGAAAGACCAAAATGTTTTGCTTGGTCTTTTGCTTCCCTATTCACTGACGATCAAAATTAAAGTCATCACATTAAAACGATCATGTACGTAAAAATCCTATTTACACAACACAGTCAAAGATTAGTAAGAACTGATAGTTATTAAACATGAAATCACAGGATGGTTTATTTTAATAGTCTCTGATGTGCGTCAAAACGCATTGTTTTCTCTTCTTATATGAAGCTTAGCTTCTTATTTATTGTTTTACTACTACCTTTATGTTATAAATACTTAATGTCATAAAAATATACAATAGGAAGAAATCTCTTTGTTTATCGTTAGCATGAGAAATCAGCCCTATGTTCAATTCAACACATTTCAGGACAAAAAGAAACCACTGATCCCCAACCTCTAGGACAAGAGAAATTAAGCAGAAAGAGTTGCCTCCGATGTTTTTAAAACAATATATTAAACTGGATATATGGGGAGGGAAAGCAAAGAGTTGATTCGCATGACCAGGGTGAAAAGAAAAATAAACATTAGAGTTGCAAAAACATATATTCCATAACAAGTTCTTAAGACTCCCAGGTGCAACATCAGCAGTGCTCGGGTCTCGATTTTTATTGTAATCTTGTGGCTTTTTATTTGTAACTTATATGAAAAGAATCATATTGATTGGGGCAGATTTAACTCAGTAAAACCTATTCTACTGAGATTGTCTGTGCTAGGTGATTTTATCAAGTTCTCTTTTGGTTTCATTTTCTTCCTCATCCCTATTCCCAGAGGAGGCTGCAGCCCAGCTTGCAGAGCAAATTGCCCTAAATTGAGTTCTTTCTCTGGCACAGACAGGGCTGCCTTTGGCTCCTCGGCTTGAAAACTTTATGCATTCTTTTTTCCTTCTTCCTTAACAATCTCCTTCCCTTTTTCCAATTAAAATGGAGAAGTTTGCACCGGTACCTGCTCCCAATTAAATGAATACTGCATTACCAGCCACACTCCCGGATCTTCTTTACCCTCCCTTCATTAGCCTTATTCCTCTGAGGCTGCATGGCTGTCTGCCAGAGACTTATGGCAAGAATTCAAAATCTTGCACACTTTATCCCCTCCAAATCATCCTTGAATATAAGCAGTCTGCTCCTTAGGCCCAGCATGAGAAATACAAGAACGTGTTCAAAACGCATAGAGGGTGGGGAGGGAGAGAAAAGGAAAATGATTTATTTAAAAGGCTAAAAGCCTATGCAAAGAAAGACAAGCTAAGAGAGGTTAAGCTTCCCAGTTAATTGACCTTAGTTTCTTTTTTAAAAGCCTGAATAGGAAGAAAAACAAATGACAGTTCGATGACCATGCTTTGTTTCTGAGCGCCTTCATGCCTACAGGAAGTACATCATCATCTTCACACCTCAGGCATGCTGACTCGCTAACACTCACATTATACACCAGGACCACAAAAGCCAACCTCGGAAGCCTGAGCAACTGTTTTGTTTTGTTTTGTTTCTTTATAAAGATCAACATGGAATTTTCCAACAAATGTGAGTGCTATGGGGCCACTGCATCAGCCATTCTCAACTGACACTTGGAATCAGTAAGTGTGCATCAAGCTGTCATGAATGATGACCCAGGTGTCAGGCCACAGAAACAAACAGGCATTCAGTGTGCTTCCACTGCCCTCTGAAACTGTGCAAATTCCACTTACAGAAGCTTTGAACACATTTAGCAGAATGTATGATCAAATCTCATTTCTGGTACATACTGTCTGTGTGACCTTGAGCAAGTTATTTAACTTCTCTGAGCCTCATGGCTCTCATTTGTAAAGTGGGGATAACAGTTTCTAGCAGCAAATCCTGTTCTGTGGACTAAGTAGGACATGCAAACTACTTAGTACGATTCCTGGCACACGGTACATAGCTAGTGTAAACTTCTATTATTGCTACTAATACTAATATCAAGCAAAAATTACACCATATGATCTAACAGAACTTTCGGGGCATTTCCCAGGACATGGCAAAGGCTAAGGACACTATGTAGATGATTTTTAATTTTACAAAATAAAAAAATGCACAACTGGATTCTCAGAAGCCTATCCTTGTTTGACACAGAGCCCAACACAACTAGGAGAACCACTAAGGTCATTATTAGACAACCTATCATTTAGTGGTAATTATTAGTCATCAAATTCTCCAAGCACCTTAGAAAATGTATAGTCATTGTTGACTCTTTAAAGGCAATACAAAATTGAACACTTTAAAGTGTTCAATTGAAGTCATCACTGAAGTCAATTTGTTTTAGTTCCAAGAATTAGCATATAATTTGGTTTATCTCCTAGTGAGAAACTTCTAAGGCCTGCTATAATGCCACAGTTTACTACTTGAAAAAATAATAATAAATAAAAGGAAAACTGTAAAAAGCCATAATTACTGTCTATAATATGTGACTATATTGATGAAAAGACAGAAAGATTATGAAATTATGATAGAAGGTAAATATTATAAACAAACTTATGCTGACCATTTTTATCTCCTGCAGTAGGCCCAATTCCTTTCTCTCCATGAGCTGCAAGATTATTGCCTGATTTGTAAAAAATACAGTGTTGTTTGAGAAACCTAAGGCAGCAGACATACTCTCAACACAGGAAGGTACTTTATAAATAACATTTTTTGATTAATCAAATCCAAGTAATATGTCCCATAGCATTTTGTATAATTATTAGGAAGGCAAACATTGGAATTGGAGACATGGAATTATATTCTAGCCTTCACATTTTATTTGCTATGCAACCTCTAAAAACTTATTTAACTTCTCAGACCTTCAATTTCCTCAAATATAAAATATAGCAATATGATCCTATTCTAAGAATTACATTTAAAATAGTTAACTTGAGATACAAGAATCTGTTTTTATCATCATCATCAACAGTGATTATTGTCAAATTTTTGACTTTTCAAAGGTTAGTTCTTACAATAGGAAAACAGCATTTTATGAAGCAAGAGATTTTGAAATATGTCATTTAGTCCATCAAATATTGGTGGAACTGCACTGAACCCAATAGCAGTAATATACTCACTGCTTCAGATCATGTATATTTGAGGGCAGCTAAAATGCAATGGCTTATTAGAGATTTTGGTTTTAAGGAAAAGATTGGGAAATCTACCTCATTTATGAAGTTATCTAAATGTTTGTTTAACAAAAAGACAAAATCACATACCTAGCACATAATATATAAACAAGGTCACACGGTAATGGCAGAGACAGGATTTAAGTTCAGGACTGCCAATTACAGATAAATGTGTCTCAGGTTATCTTTATACTCATAATTCAGAGATGTCATATTTCCTGGCTACATGAGAAAAAAACTCATTAGGAGAGCATGAAATTTTCCATTGCTGTACTACCACGGGCATTTTAAAATTACAAAATTAATTTTAAATAAAAATGTATTCTAAATTTCAAGTATCACACATATATCCCCTGAAAGCTGCCCTCCTGTTATAAATCCTGTCCTGGTTAATGGCACCACCATCCACCCATCCCAGAAACTTGGTGTCACACTGATATCTTCCCCCTCAATAAGTCATTTGTGTGGACAAATATATTTCCATAACATTGACCAAAGCTGAATCTTCCCCTCAATTTCTGCTGATACTGCCTTAATTCAGGACCTCATTGTCTTACGCCTGCACTACTGTAGCGGTCTCCCAACTAGTCTCCTTTACCCCAGCTTTCTTACCTACTCCCCATTCTACATTCCACTCTCCACTCTTCCACATTCTCATCAAAATGATCTTCCTAACAGTCTGATTGTGCTATTCCCCAACTTGAAACCTTCAATCTCATGCAGTCTCTACTCAGTCAGGCCCCTATTTGGCTGTCTCTCCTCACTCTCATCTTGTGTCCACTCTCATCCCCTATGCTCTCTGTATGTCTGTGTGCCATCTTCTTTTTCATCTTTGCTCTGTTTTTTAACTTATGCCATTCTTCCAGTCTGTAATTCCATAATTTTTCCCACTCAGAGTGCCTAAATATTCCGTTAGTGCTTAAAAAGAAAGTTCTATATAGACTCATTCGATGAAGCTTGTGTCAGTAATTGAGAGAAGTATGTTAAAAATCTTTTTGGATTGTGCATTTGTCAATCTTCCATGTAGTTCTCTCCACTTAATGCTTTATATTTTTTAAATTATATTAGTTATATGTAAATTCTAAATCTATAAGCATAAATATCTAAATACTCCATTTAACTTTACATTAATGTAAATATACTTGGTATAAAAATTATATAGTTATAGCAGCTTTCTATTGGTTAGTATTTATCTGGGATAGTTTTTTCCATGCCTTTACATTCATATTTGCTATGCATTTACGTTTTAAGTATGAATCTTTAGATTGGATGCAACTGAGATTTTTAAAATCTGGTCTGACCATTTTTGTCTTGTAATTGCAGAGTTCACTCTGTTTTCATTAATTGGGATTACTGGCCTATTTAAATCTATTTCACTTAATTCATACGCCTAAGAGCAACTTATCTGATTTTTTCTGTCTTTTTTTCCTTCTCTGCCTCCTTAATTCCTTCAGAAAGCATTTCCTGAGCAACAGCAATATTGTAAGCACTACTTCAGACACTGGTGATAAGGGCCGAAGAGAATAGACAAGATCCTTACTTTTAAGGATATTACATTCTAGTGGGAGAGGACAGAGAATGGATAAGCAAACCACTGAGTAGTAATATAAATAGATAGTATTGAACATGTTTTTAAATAATGTTCTATTCTTAATCTTTACTCTTTTCAGAGCTCTTTAATTTTTTCTTCCTCGGCTAAGAGTAGGCTTGTAATGAGTCTCTCCTTTTCCCATTTCTCTTCTGATACATCTGCCTCACTAATATTTTTTATTATATCATAATTTAAATATTACTATTACCTAGCTTAAAACCTTCAGTGTCTCCCTATTGAGTAAAAATACCTCAGCCTGACATTCAAAGTCTTCTGCAAAATGGCTCAGCCTACCTTTTCTAGCTCTTTTTTCCATATATCTTTATGTGTCCTCTACTGTACTCTCTAGCCAAATAAACTAGTTACTTCCTGTTTCTAAATACATCTAGGTATTTTTTTCTCTCTCTTACTCTACTTTCTCATCCCTTTCCACTTGATTCTCTAATTTCTGCCGTTCTTTAAAGAACATTTGAAATACCATTTCTCCAAAAAACACCCTTAATGATTCCATATATTTGTGAGCTCTCCCTCTTTTGAATTTCATAGCACTCATTATTTTTTACCTTTTTAAAGGGCACCATTCTATATTTTTTCACCTATTATAATGTAAACCTCTTAATGGCAAGATTTTTTTCTTACTCATTTTGATTTCCAAAAAGTACTAAGTAAAATGTCCTGGAGATAACACATAAGCAGTAACTAACTCTTGAATTAAATTAACGATTGTGTCTAAGCCTGATCACCACCTCATACCATCCATTCTTATCCTAAGAGGCAAAAATATTTGGATAAATGCCCATAAATGGCCAATACATTAAAAAAAAAAAAAGAAAACTATGCAACTTCATTCTGGAGAAAACTGTTTTGAAAAGTAAAACACCCCAAATGATCAAAAAGCCTCAGTTAAACTGTAAAAATTAAGTAAGCAATAAATATATATGAAATATATCTATACTCAGTTCAAATGATGAGTGAAAGTATATCTTGCTTGTTGGGAATGGGAGAGATAGGAAGGGGAGAAGAGAAACAGATTGGAGAATAACTACTTTAAATATGAGATGTTAAGAGTTTCTTGGAGACATAGGCAAATTATTAACATATTCATTAATATTTCTCAGTAAACATGTATGGAGCACCTACGACATGCTAAGTTCTGTGCTAAGCCCAGGGAGTACAAAGATGAATAAGGCTTAATATTTGCCTTCAAGAAGCTGGAGCTTAGTGGGGAAAAAAAGATAAATAAACAGATAGAGTAAAACACAGGAAGTGTTAACAACAGAAGGGTCTGTGAAGTTCAACTGGAGACTCAGGTAGGAGGCTCTGTAAAGGTTTCAGGTGAATTAGCTCTTTTACTGAGAAAACAGCATGGGAGCTGAGAAAGGCAAGCCTTTATGCTTTCAGAGTATTTATGCCCTCTTTTACTTGCAGATATTATAGTGATAAATTGACAATATTCTACACAGTATTAATGTCACACCATGGGTGTATCACTATCTTTTGCATATACTGCTTTATGATATTTTATAAACTTCTGATTAAGCACGGCAGTGGAGGCACATATTTATTTATTCCTCATCCTTGTAAAACCACACAAAACTGACAGTGAATGAATTTTAAACTTATAAACCCATAAGGATGAAAAGAATATGAGAGGAGAAGATATCAGATAAGGAATAACAAAAACATTTCTGAAATGCTGGAAGATAGATGGATGAATGGTAACTGCTTAGCAAACTGGATAAAGCTAAAACCTCAACCTAAATTGAAGCCAATAGGAAGTTTCCAATTTTACCTCAAAATCCCAGTAAGTCTCAGAATATGAAAATACTAGGTATCTCTGAAGGTGAGATGTTAAAATAATGGGGAAGGGGTATATTAGTAACTCCCTTCCCCACTATTAGTTGAAAGGATTAGTTGAAAATTTACCTTAAAAAAATTAGTTACTAGATCCTTTCCCTGACCACAACAGAAGATCAGAGGTTTGCACTCTGTAGAAGTTCGTACAACAGAAGACAGATTAAGATGTTCTATTGAGTAATAAAGGATGAAATGCAAATCCCCGTACTGCATGGTGAGACCTGCAGGTCATTTTCTGGTTTAGTTCCCAGAACATAGCCCACTAGGCTTTTACCTTCCAAGCATAAAATTGGAGAAGTCTTCTCTAGAAAAACTGAAAGGCTCAGAGAAACATGTACATACATGAGATTTAGGGCCTCTCAATTAAAAAGTCATGTGGCCACCTTATCACACTGTAATAAACTAACAGCCAGGGATAATCAACATATGGAAAAATCTTCTAGGACGAAAGAAAAACCTAAACATGGACTCTAGAATCTGAATGGGGTCAGGTTTCTGGACAGAAATAGGAAAACTAAAAGATAATGAAGTAAGACAAACTTTTTGAGGGAAAATTATTTCCAAGCTAAAATTCAGCAGCTAGCCAATGTACTTACAGAATGTAAGTGCAAATCAAGAATATTTACAGACAAAGAAAATTCTGGTATATTCAAGGCCACAAAAAAAGGTACCTCCTGTGTATTCTCTTCAGGAATCTTCTGGAAAATAGCTTCAATTAAAAGTTTGCAGTCAACCAAGAAAGAGAATCAGAAAATGAGTCAGGACAAAATAAAAAGAATGTCCCAGGATGATGGTGAAGGCTCTAGGAAGGACATGTACAAAAAAAAAAAATCATGTCTAAAAGGATTGATAGGAAAACTGATTCACAACATAGATACATCTATCAAAACAGGGTATGCTTGAAGAAAGTAAACTCAATATATCAGATGTATTAACATGGAAAAGGGTGATGGTTGAGGAAGAAACATACAGATTATCAAAGGGAGAAGATTTGGAAATTGAAACAAGTGACTCAACGTATTCTATGATTGATCTTAAAGAAAATTCCATCACATTTTAATGTTTAAAGCATTAAACTCTAAGAGAAGAAATAGTTTAAATTAATTCTATTGGCAGAGTTTTGCTAATTGGTTTATCTGAAAGCTCTTGAAATACACTGACATACCTCTTCAATGACAGCCAGATTATGAACAAAGGACTGTTGCTTGTTGAAGTTGTCATTTGTACCTGATACTAATTACTGAAATAAATGTCATAAATGTGCCTCTCTGTTAAAAATCGTGGAGGAAAATAGGAGAATGAACTTCATGTTTAACCTTTCTCCTAAAATTAAAACTGGCTAGAAATTAAAATTCTTGCCATAACTGCTAGTTCCCCTGAGACTCTCCAGAAGTCTTATAATAAAACTTTGACTTGGACTAATTTGAATGGCCACCTATTCCCTGCAACAGTCTCTAATTGGTATCTGTAATAAAATATAAGCCATATAAATTGGACAAAATTTAATGGGAAACTTCCCCAGCTTAGCTATTTAGTGATTGTTCTTTAATTAGGAGTCCTTGATTACATTTTCATTCCTACAAGATGAGTCTGCAAGCATAAAACAAAATACTTTCTTTTCCACCTCAACCTAGATTCAACTCATATCTTCCCAAAGCACTTCAAACATACCAGTTCATGACCTTAACCTTCATCAAGAAGCCTGGCTGCTGTGGAAAATTGGTCTTCTACTCTTGGTAAATCAAAGGAGGAGAAAGACTGTCATATAGTGGGCCAGGAAGGCACAGTATGCTCAGTGTCCAATTAAGAAGTGAAATAGACTTATTTAGTTAAAACTACATGCAACCCCTTATTTTCAAACATAATATCTTTAATTTACATGAAATTAGTCAAATTATACTATTTTCCCAAATTAAATAAATTTGACTAGCTTATTATTCAGACCCCTTCCAGTTTCCAACAAACTAAGCCAATGCTTATCTCAAGGCAATGAAAACTCAACAATTGGCTTAAAATTCACAAACCTACATTTGAAGTCATCATCTGAATCTCTAGAAATAAAAGAAACCATAAAACCTAATATTCTCCACAGCAGGAATAACCATTTTATCTCCCCAAACTAACCTACCTTGAAAAAAAAAAAAACATTTGAACAATGCTCACATGGCAGAGATATATACAACAACTCCAAAATTAATTTGCTGAAGAATTTGAAGTTCTAAATTGTGTATATAACCACTAACTTAACTAGTAAACCATTCAAAGTTCTGGGTTTCTTTTAAGATGATAGCAACCTGCCTCAGTGGCCAAGAGAAGGGATCCTTAGTATGTTATATTCTTAAAACCTAGATGAAAAAGATGCTAGCCTGCACTGGGAAATTTTCATATGTGAATAAATATCATTTAGCAATATTTTGTCTATCATTTGATAATATTTAAGCTATTTGATAACTATACTAAAAAATAATCTTTGCTTCTCACTGAGCTAAATCTGGGGTTTAATTCATCCATGTCCATCAAAGCCTTTCTAAGGCAAAAATGAACCTGCACACATGAGACAATTCCAATAAAGATATTTTCTAAACTTAACTAAATACTGCCCTTAACTCCTCAGACTGAAACTATAGGGTGAATTCATTTCAATACAACAACCATTATGAAATAATTTTAGAAGACCCTTGACAACAGTAAAATTGACCTTATTATTTCAATGTACTCACACATTTTGTTCACAGGCTCAGGACATAAGGACTCAAAACCACCTCTGATGCTTTCTGACAGATTGTAGATGAACCAGATTCCATAGGGGTGTACACGCCAAGGACATCTAGAAGCCAAATGACAAAAAATTAACATCTCCAGATTCTGTCTGTGTAGAACCAGGAGCAACTCTGAGATTTTTAAACTCTGAGTGTACTGTCAAGAGAATCAAGTCCATTTTTTTTGTTAAGGTTTGTTGAGTTTCAGGGTTTCATTAAAAATAGCACCATGTTTGAAGCTAGTTTTTCTGTATCAAAAACTTAACTTCTCTGTAATTTGCTTATATTAGTCTCAGTTTTCATTTCAAGAGGGATAGAATTTCAGACAGGGTGTTGGCTTTTTAAGGAGATTTATTTAAACATTTCATGAATTTTACAACTAGAACTTTAATTCATTCACAAAAAGAACATCTTAAGACCATAAAACAACGGTTACCAAGATGAGCTTTGAGAGTTGGTATCAGTTGAGTTGGAGTTTAGATTTTTAAAGGAAAAATGGGACTAACACTAGTACCTATTTTGTGATGGGGATGTTAGCATTAAACTTAGTACCTAACATATAGAGTTTAGAAATGTGAGACTTATTATTTTAATTATTAGTCCCCATTCAGCCAAAATTCACAGATACTTAAGAGCCACTCTTCTTACTCCGTTTGTAGGTGGTCATTCCTTTTTAATTAATGAAAGCAGTTATTGTAGAAGATTGTTCCATAGTCAAAAGGGGAAAAGCAGAAAGTATTAATGGTGAGGCAAAGAACTTTCAACAAGCTCAGAAATTACCTCAAAACTCAAAACCAACATCAAAAGTCAGTAGCAGAGTCCCCAGAAATGAAAACGAAACAGTTGCACACACTATGTAGCATGAGATGAAAGTGGCAAGACCCAGTGTTAGGAGCTGAACTACATCCTGTTGGTTCCCTCAAACTCATGCAAGGTTACTAGACAGGTATAGTAGACTTGGCATAGTTTCTTTAAAATCAAAATCAAAGAAAATGCCTATGAGTGAGGAATTCATTTGAATGCAATTCCAGGAAGTATGATTAAATGATAAGGGAAGTGAAAACAAAAAGAAAATAAATAAAAGGATATATTATCAAGTCAGCAATTGATTGCTTAATTTAGCAAGACTTTCTGAGAAGCCTTACAAAACTGACTTCAGAATCATTTTTGTAAGGGAAGAAAAGGAGCATTAATCCATAAGCTCCCATTCCCCCAAGGCCAAGGATCACTCTGAATGTTGTCACCTCCCTTGCAGTTCCAAGTTGCTCATGCATGAATGTCAAACAAGTTCCCACAAGTGGTCTTATGCCATGTGCGTTGAGACTTTATTAATTTGCATCTACATAAAATAAATTACAGCCTGAATGTAACTGATAGCAACAGCCATGGTTGAAATTAGTGTTGAGGCTTTAAAATGATGAGCAAGAGTTCAGCATACAAAAATCAATCAATGTTAATATCTTATGAACAGAATAAAAGAAACCAAGACACGTGATCATCTCAATTGATGCAGGAAAAGGATTTTACAAAATCCAATACTCTTCAATGATAAATGCACTCAACAAACAGGGAATAGAAGAAAATTTTATGGTAAATAAACACGATAAAGCACATTTATGAGAAACACACAATCAAAATTATACTCGATGAAAGACTTAAAGTTTTTCATCTTAAATCAAAAACAAGATTAGGATGCCCACTTTCACCTTTTCTATTCGACACTGTACTAGAAGCTCTAGCCATAGTTATTAGGCAAGGAAAAAAAAAAAAACAGTGTCCAAGTTGGAAAGGAAGGAGTGAAATTATTTATATTCACAGATGGCATGATTTTACATACAGAAAATCCCAAATATTCTGCAAAAAGACTACTAGAGCTAATAAACACATTCAGCAATAGTTCAGTATAAAGATCAACACACAAAAATCAACTACAATTCTATATATATAGTAGCAATGAATAATGTGAAGATGAAATTAAGAATATGTTTTTATTCACAAGTGTATCCAAAAAATGAAATAATTAGGAATAAAGTTAATCAAGGAGGTGCAAGTTGTACAGTAAAAATTACAAAACATTATTGAAAGAAATTAAAGACAAATAAAGTAAAAGACATCCCATGTTCATGAATTGGAAGACTTAATATTGTTAAAACAGCAATACCACCCAAAGTAATCCAGAGATTCAGTATAATCCCAATATAAATCCCAATGACTTTCTTGTAAAAATGTGAAAGCATACCCTAAAATTCATATAGAAATAAAAACGACCATGAATAGCCAAAACAATCCTGAAAAAGAAGAACAAAGTTGAAGGACTCACATTTCTCCAATTTCCAAACTTACTCCAAAGCTACAGCAATCAAAAAAATGTGGTACCAACATATAGATCAATAGAATAGAATCTAGAGTTCAGAAATAAACTATAGTTAATTCTTTTTGTCAAGGGTGCCAAGATCATTCATTCAATGGGAAGGAAAGACTTTTTAACAAATGGTGTTGGGGCAAATAGCATCCAAATGCAAAAGAGTAAATTTGGACCCTTATTTAGTACCATATATAATATTCAAAATGGATCACAGACATGAATGTAAGAGATAAAACTTTAAAACTCTTAGAAGAAACACTAGGTAAATGTTCATGACCTTGAATTTGGTAATAGATTCTTAGATATTACACCAAAAGCACAAGCAACAAAATAAAAAATAGATAAACTGGACTTCATCAAAGCTAAAAACTTTTGTGCATATAAGAACACCATCAAGAAAGTGAAGGGGTAACCTACAGAATAGGAGAAAATATTTGCAAATCATATATCTGATAAAAACATACAATGCAAACACATGCATATAAATAAATGTTCATAGCAACACTATCCATAATAGTCAAAAGGTGAAAACAAATCAAATGTCAATCAACTGAAGAGTGAGTAAAAAAAATGCATTCAGTGAAATATTCAGCCATAAAAAGAATGAAGCACTGATAATGTGACAATGTGAATGAACCCTAAAATTATGCAAAGTGGAAAGAAGCCAGACACAAAAGGTAACATATTGTATGATTCTATTTATAAGAAATATCCAGTGTAGGTAAATTCATTGACAGGAAGTGGTTGCCAGGGAATAGGGAAATGGGTCCCAGGTGCTTAATGGGTACAGTGTTTTCTTTTGAGGTGATAAAAATGCTTTGGAATAAAATAGAGGTGATAGTTGCATAATATTGTGGATTGTCACTGAACTGTACAGTTTAAAATGGTTATCTTTATGTTATGTGAATTCGATCTCAAGTTTTTAAAATTAATGTACAAAAACATCTAGTACAGTTCTCTCAGTCCTCAGATTGCTATAGGTCTAGCTAACTGAAGTCACATCACAGTCAAAGCAAATAAGTGTGTTTCCTGTGTATATGAGAGATCATTTGAGATGACAGTGGTAAATATGTTGAGAGGCTGAAGTAAATCACCTGAAGCTGCCCCTGTCAGCCCAAAGTTTTGCCGTAAGCCAACAGGGTCACCTTGGGTCAACAGAGTTCCTCCACACTTGTCAGCTCCTCTGTCTGAACCTAAATTATCCATAATATCCATCACCTATTCACGTGGTTTTTTAGAATACTATCTACATTATCCTACAGATAAGGGTCATGGTATCTCTAAACATGTTTATTTAAGCCAATAAACAGGGAGAAAAGACCACAATAGAAGGAGAGCAGAGGATAATTTTTTGGATCTGAAATTATATAATTATAACTGGAGATGACTGCACAAAGAACTATATAGCTTTCTCAATAAATAAATCAACTTCTGAAAATAGAAAATATATATATGTATGTTCACAGGGGGTTGTGAATGTGATTTTTAAGAATGCAAGCATACTATCACATCTTTCTTCTACACTAACATGTCTCATTTATACTCTATTTACTGTAACAGATAATATTGAGTCCTGCTCAATTTTAAAAGCAGTAATTTTCAACATTTCTTACCACATCTTCATTGGATCCAAAGTCATGTAGCCCCAAGACAAGTTAATACCTTTTTAAATTAACAAAATCTTTTTAAAATTATAACAACGAAAACACACACACAGAGACATACACCAATGACTGCTTAGTGAAAGTGTGGAATCTCTCTTTTCACTGCCCCTCTCTTCTTTAAACTGCTTCTTGACAAACATTCCTCTTAAGATTCAAAAGGGAAGTACAAGTAACGTTGCAGACAAACAGGAGTCCTAAGGAACTAATCCATTTCTGGCTAGAGAAGAACAGCATTAAATCCACCAGTCTCCTAGGATATTTTCCTACACCTCTTGAGTGGAACCCACTCTCTCCCCTCTGAGTCAGGATCAACTTCTAAAGAGATAGTCTCAGAACCCCTTTGATCTTTGTGAGCTTCAAGACTGCCTCCCCTACCCGCACTCATTATACTTAATAATCCTCTTCCCTTTTCTTTTGGGAAAAAATGAAATATAAAATTTTTTACTGTTATCAACAATTCTTAAATGCCGTACTAATGTTGGTGTGTCCTTCTTACAAAATAAATTATAACTATGACAGCAAAAGTAGAGAGTGTACAATATTTGCTAAATTCCTGTAGGAAGTCTCTATTTATCCAGAAATCACATTTGTTTACTGCTCTCTGCTTCTTATGATGCTGAAACTTCCATCTTATTGTACATTTAAAAATAAAAGTAAGGCTATGAGGGTCAAACATGAGGGTCAACTCAACCTTTCCCAAGGAAGTAAAACAAGAACTAACGTCCTCAACTGCCAGAAGTCACAATTCTGCAGACACCAGCAGTCAGTCTTTCGCAATCGCCCACGAGTCATCAAGCACCACTCTGCTTGGACTTACCCCAGTGGAAGACTCACAGGAGCTCCTTTTTGGTGGCTATTTTATCTACCCAAGTAGCTTACTACAAGAGAAAAACCCATTTAGGCCTCTCTCTCAATTGTTTCAGGAAGAGGAGAAAATTTTATCTTACTTTGTGTGTATCTGTGTGTGTGAGAGAGAGACAGATACTGACTTGCCAAATATCACAGAGTACACAGGGGGCCAGACCAGTATTTTGAACCCATGCTACATGACCATAAATCCTGTATTCTTTCCACTGTACCCTACTCCATCAATGTGGCCACTGGTTAATAATAAAAGGCAAAAAAAATGCATTCATTTTAAATTTAAGATCTAGGAACAACTAACAGCTTTTTAAAATTTGAGTCCATGAAATAAATCAACTATATGTCATTTCCTAATGAACTTCCTTAATCTGCTAATCAAGACATATGTAATATGAACCCATTTTCCAAAGATCTGTGTTCTTGTTTACACTGAATTCAAAACACAACTTATTCACTTTAAACTGGAGGCATGTTTTGTTCCCTGCTCCTTTCCCTGCTATAAGAGATGATCATATATACGCATTGTAAAGATACTTCTCCTAACATAGCTACAAAAGGCAATTAAATGAGCTTAATAATTTTAGTTTTGTTTGCAGCCTCAAACAGAACGTGGCTATATGTGTAACCCTTTTTATGGGATCTTACTGAGATCAGAAAAGAATAATTATTCATTGATTAAAGCACAGTAAATCTCCTACACACTAAGGATAATTTATTCAGCTATAAAGTCACGGTGCACGCTTTTCTGCTATCATTCATTTACACACAAAAAGAAAATTATAGATATCACTCAGGAAAGAAATACTGATACTGAAGAATATTTTGTGTTTGAGATTAAGAGCTACTGGAAATCCACCCATACAACACCAACATTAAACACACACATACACACACTTTTGTTATCAGTAATGTCCTTATTTTATTCAGTGCTGTTTCTGTGAAAGAAAACTAACGTTAAACAGTGTGAAAATATAGTGCATCAGAAGTTAAGAACAAGTTTATGCTTTTCACTTGAAGGAAAGACAACTATAAAAGAAACACATTATACACTTGATTCTAAAGAAAGTGAGTACAAGGCTAAAATAGGTAACATTTATTTAAAGTTTCTTGTTAGAGGGACAGTATGTGCAACTGCAGTACTGTTATTCTTGAGTAAATATTCATATATAATGGGTATATTATACACTAGAATGCTGTGAAAAATAATAAATAAGAAAAATTTATACTGTTTTAATAGACCTCAGAGCTAAATGGGAAAATAAACTCACAAAATTGAAATATATGAATGTAACTACATTTACAGACATGTTTGACACCTCACATAAATATAAATTCATTACTTTAGACTTCATCACATAGTAACTGAACCCACAACCAGGCACTGGAGAAACAAGGGTGAATGGGAGAGATAAGATGCCTGCCTGGATGCCTAATAGGCCTTAATGCCTAAGTCTTTATAAGCATGTATGTACACCAAAATAGCAAAGATGAAGAAGCATAGAGTGATGAGGGAAGTGCTGAGAATTTACTGATGACCCACTCGGCTCCGCTATACAGTGATACCTACTAAGTTAACAATATCAGTGATTCCTGTATTTTCATGTAGCTACACTGAAGCATTCATCATAACTTTCATCTCTACAAGTAATCTAGATCTTGGATTTCAGATACCCATATACTACTGCCATCCAAATTTACTTAGTTCTAACCCATAGTAGGAAGAGAGAAAGCAGTGCCTAACTGATCAGCTGCCTCCAAAGTCTCCAATAACATCTTTAGACACACAAAACCATGCCTCTAAGTCCCACTTAGGATCTAGATTATTCTTATTGCTCAGGGATCCAATGAATAACACAAAGGACGTCTACATTTCCCAGCACTCTCTGCAGTTAGAGGGGATCATATAACTGAGTCACAACCAGTGGAATGCAGATGGAAATGATGTATGCCACTTCAAACCTGGCTGCACAAGATATCACTCTCTCTTTTCTATCCACTGCCTGTGAGACACAAAGTGAGCTTGTATCTACATGTTGAAGATAGTAGCATTACAGCAGAAGAAACTCCTGGATCCCTGAATGACTGTATGACAAAAAACTTTCTGTACTTTTTTCATCACAGACCAGGAACAATGAGTTTCCCGTTTAGATCTTGGTCACTTCAAAATAGTCTAGCAATCAAATTCCTAAAAGCTTAATAACCAACATCATGTTATGTATATTTGTAAGGAATTAAGGTACAGAAGAAATGAGACTGGAAAGAAGACATAAATGATTGTCAAAGGAAAAGTAAGTTGAAAGTTTGTACTCTTTCTCTGAGGCACAGAATTCTACACCCATATTATTACATATGCAATTCTCCACCACCTATACTATCATCACATCACCATCAACTCTACCCGTAAACTCCATCCCAATTACTGGACTATGATGTTTTTTAATCAGTTTATATACTGCCAGACCCAATTCTCAAATCATCTTCAGAGAAAATGTCCATGTGACCTCTCAATCCTTTGATAGCTTCCTCTTTGCATCCCCTGGCATCTATACATGCTCCATTCGAGTGAAGCTACTATATGTCACTCGTTGGATTTCCCTGTGACTATCTCAAAGGGAGGAATCCCCATTTTTGGCATTTTCAACACCCAGTCCAGAACTGTGCCCAGAGAAGGTACTTATAAATATTTATTGAATCCATTCTTAGTAACTAACTTATAACTATTTGATAGTTTTTGTTCTAAACTTTTATTTTTGATTTTTTTAATATGATTTCAAGTTACTTGAAGTCAAGGTTGTATTATGTACCTTTATCCCCCACAAGCCTGCTTCTGTATTGTCATGCATTAAGTAGATAACCAAACAAGTATATTGAACAATTATGTGGAATTCATTCTTTATGTTTTTCCAAATGCTCAGAGAATAGTTAGAAAATTAGTCTATTTAGGGAAAAAAAATTTTTATATGTGTACTTTCTACAGTTATTTATGACTTTACCTCCAATTCTTCTTGGGCCATTTGTGGCAATAAAACACAAGAAATCTTCAGGAACAGGTACAGAAAGAGTACCCCTAAAAATGCCCTATTATTTCATACAGAATTTTTTTAAATGCATTCTTTCCATCTATAATGGGTGCATAACTAACCTCCTATCAGAAAGTTATCACCTCATAAATAAAATTTTACTTCCTATTACTTCTAACACTAGCCATTTCTCCATATATTACCTTATATTTGCCGACAATTTAAGCATTATCATTCATTAGTAAAGGTGTTTCTATTATGAGAAAAGAAAATCTCAAGCTACCTTAGTTTATACTTCTTGAGATCATCTAAATTTCATTTATTAATTTCTTGCTGTCTTGTCTACTTTCTAATTTTAATTTGGATTCTCATACAGATATGTCCATAGAAAGGGACTATTCATGGATAGATGATTATTTTAGTATACGTGAAGGTAAATTGTTCATTTACACTAGGATATTCATCAGTAACTGTGAAATTTGTTAAACGTGTTTTTTCACAAGGACGCTGAACCACTGACTGCATGCTGACAATGTGGATCATAGTCAACTGGACAAGGTAATACCACTCCAATGGGGAATGTCATGTTGGCCATCCAAGGTTCCTCTTGGGGGATGTCTGCCCTATTGTATACTTTACATTTCTGAGCATCTACTCTAGTGTATGACTGCCTAGTTATTTCAGGTCTTGTCTGCTAAAAAGGTAGTTGCACTAGATAACATTAAAGATTTCTCTAAATCCTGAGAATCTATGGTTCCAAGCTGCAGGTACTTCCCACAGAGGTTGTATTTTATTCTTGTTTGTATCCCTGTTATGGATTGAATGTTTGTTTCCCTCTAAAATTCATATGTTGAGAACTTAACCCCAAACATAATGTTACTAGAAGGTGATTAGGTCATGAAGCTGAAGCTTCATAAATGGGATTACAAAGAGCTCCCTTCCCCCTTCCACCAAGTGAGAACACAGCAAAAAAAGATGGCTATCTGTGAAGTAGGAAGTAGGCTATTACCTGACACTAAATCTGCTAGTACCTTGACCTTGGTCCTCCAGAATTGTGAGAAATAAACGTCTGTTGTTTATAAGCTACTTACTCTGTGATTTTTTTTATAGCAGCCCATACAGACCAAGACAACCCTCTTACCATCCAACACCATTCTAGATATAGTAGGCAATCAATATGAAATTGTTGAATTATTTATTGATTTACCTTAGGCTTTAAAACTATCATTTTCCCTTTATCTTAATCAGCTATGAAAAGGTTATGGAGACTAGAGGTGATGGAAAGTGGGTATTACACTCAATAGAATTACTGCTCTGTGTCAGGCACTGAGGTGAATACTGAATCCAAACAAATTCAGAGGCAAGTATTATTTTATTTCCATTTGATAGATGAAGAATTTGTAGCTCAGAGCAATTATTTGCTCAGAATAACAATGATAATATTAAAAAATATAATTGGGAGAATCTGAATTAAGGGATGGTCTGCTTATCCTACTGTCACCCTCTGCCAGTCCCTTGCAGTTAAACACCAACACTACGGAATTCCTACACAAAACAGACAGCTAGTATTTACAACATAAATGGCTTCTACATTGTTCTTTGAGGCAATGGGAACTCCAACAAGCTGGTGGTCATGTAGGACTCCATAGCTTTTCTTACTCATCTATACCACCCTCCATATTTCCCCTGAAATTTTGAAACATTTGTTTGGGATGCTAAGTTCTGTTTATTTTAAAACTGCATCTATTTAATCTACTTAAAGGATTCAACATGCGCCCCTTTGTTTTCTACGGATTAGTAAGAATAAAGTGGAAAAAAGAAAGACTTTCAGAAATAACCAAATAAGATTTCACTGGAAGCATAGGCCAGGAAGGCTAGAGAATACCAGAGAGAAAGAATGCCAGTGACTATAAGGATGAGAAGAGACAGTTGGAATTTCAAAAAGACATTTCATTTGAGTTAGAAGATATACATTGTAAAATATTCCCCTTCTTTTGATTTTCTTAAATTCTACTCTATTCACTAAAGTTCACATGTAAGTGTAGTTTTATTCTGAGGGAACTCAAAGAAGAGTACATCAAGATAATTAACAAAGATATTAAATCAAGAGGCATTAAGATTTTAATAAGAGAATTTCAGTCCCTACAAAATTCTACTATATAATTAAGTAAATATCTAAGTGGGCTTAAAATTAGCAGCCCATCTTAGATATTGCCGTGACCTAGCCAGACCTTGACCAAAATTTTCTGAACTGAGAGAAATTGCTTGAAGAGTGTAGCTCACCGTTTTATCAACACACTTCTCTGAATCTAGAATGTTGGTATTAATTGCAGTATAAAGGACGAAGTATGAGAAAAGGTTGGACATGTGAGCAACATTTTGTAGTTGCTGAATATAAATCAACAAACTGACAATTTGTATCAACAAAATAAAAGCACTTCATTTTAATGTTACTGTGTTGGGCATTGCATATTTCATATACATACTTGGTTTAATAATTCCAACCTTCAATTTTTGATAAAATATCTTTCTTTTATTAAAAAAGAGGTCTTTCTTTAATTCATTTTTAGGGGGAGGTAATTAGGTTTGTTTATTTATTTCTGGAGGAGGTACTGCAGATTGAACCCAGGACCTTGTGTATGCTAAGCATGTACTCTATTGCTTAAGCTATACCCTCCTCCCTATTTTTTTAAAGTCTTCATTGTCAGATCTAGAATCACATGGTATGCACTTATTCCTGCACATTCAGAGTGACCAAGGTAGTTACTTGATAAGTCTCTACCTCATGAGAATATATGATTTGTCACGGAAAACAAATATTTTTTTAATTACACAAACAATTTCATAATTTCAACTTGTGATGATGTTGGTTATCTTAACTTTTTACTTGGCAATGAATTGATAATTCTATATTGATTTCCAAATTTTTTTTTCTAGGCCATGGAGCTCAGAAATTTGGAAACCACTGAAATTAGTATGTAAGAATAGGTCAAGGAATTGGAGTAAAAGGGCACTCTTGCACCTAAGGGAAAGAGAGAAACAGCATTGGAAAAGGAAGAGTGTTATAATCAGGGTAGGTATTTTTATGGTTCAAGATCTAAATGGTAGAGCCATTTTGATGGTGATGATCTTTAGTATGGAACTAAGTAAATAAGCTGCTGAAGCACACTGGAGATAACAGCGATTTGCTGTGGACTTCTTATATGCCAACGGTGTTACATATATTCATCATTAAAACAGATAGATGGGACATAATATAATTCTCATTCTACAGATGAAGGAAAGATGACACAAAGAGGGTAGGAAATTTTCCCAAGGTCACATAGCTAGAAGTGATTCAATCCAGCCTGTATTCAGAATTCAGTCTTTCAAATTCCATGCTCTATTGCCATCAATGAAAAAGAGCACTGGAGTAATGAAAACCAAAGTACAATGAGACTGGGTAAATAGATGGGTCATCAGTATGATGGCTGAAAGAAGGTTGTAAACCAAGTTGTAAGATCCCCAATAAATATTAGTCAATATACAGGAGGCTTTTGGAATTTGTTGGCCATGAGGTAAACAAAACAGCCTAAATATAAATCAGAGCAACCTAGAAAGTAATGAAATATTTTCCCAGGAGCCAATGAAGTTTTAATTTTTTTTTCACTTTCCATAAGTAATTTTTTTTTCACTTTCCATAAGTAATTAAATTCAGTATCCAAGCATCCTTGGAAAATATGATTCAAAACGTAATTTTATGGAAATTTGCTTTATGATAGTAATCCCACCTTAGAAAGAAAGTTGCAGATTCATAATTTCACTCCCACTATCAAATAGAAAAGATTCTCAGTTTTCCATTGCTATCAACAAGCTGGGAGGGTTGTTGATACAACTAGATCACTTTTGTCAATCTAGTTGTATCACTTTTGTCAATCTACCCTGGGAGATGGTATCTAGAATCAACTGGAATGTAGAGCAATGAACACATAAATTACTCTGTAATCACCAAATTGAATAAACATTTATGATTCTTTGATATCCAAAGTCCAAACAAGTTATTTTTAAATGGTATCTCTCTTATTCATTAAACATTGCAATCTTTATTAATAGATGTTATTAAAAAGGTATGTGTCTCTTCTCATGAACTAGTTTAACCCTCATGCAGCCACATGCAGCCTTCTTTCTGTTCATCATCATCACATTCCACTTTTACCACATTTCCTACCTCAGTCCAACATAGACAGCAAGTTTAGACATTCCCTTAAATAACTGGCCACATCAGAATAACATATTATTAACTATTATTATTTAAATCTTATTTTTTATAATGAAATTGTTATCAAAATTTACTTTTTATAATTAATTTCTGCCTAAAATGCAAAAAAAATTAATTTCATAATTACAGTTTAACAATATAACTCATCAATTTCATCTGTTGATCCCTCATAGTTGTATGAATGTAACGTATGTAGTTACACACGTGTTTTTACTTATTTTCTTAAAAGATAACACATTATAGAAAAGTCCATAAATGGCTGAATAAATTATTATAAAGCAAAGCCCCATGTAAGTACCTCCAAGATCAAGAAGCAGAATGTTAACATCACCATTAGGGAAACTGTTTTTGAAATGATGCATCTAGTCAATGAATATCAATGACTTAACTTTACTGAAAAAGAGACAAGTGGATGCTATATTCTTTCTACCAGAAGTAAACAGCATCACCCATGAAGTATTCTCCTCCTGTTCCCCCTTGAAACTTAAAACAAATCAACCTTCTAGTTCTAACTTCCAGGTTTCAGGAAATACAGGGGGCAGAGCAACATATAAAACAACAGCAGGAGATGTATTTAGCAAATATCAAGACTGTAGAAAACATTAGAGGGGAAATGACCCAGTTTCTTCCAACAACAAAACCTAAAAAGTAAGAAAAGGAATTGGAGGGGAGTGGGCACTTAAAGATGAAAAGGACTAAGTTGTTGAGTGACCATATACTTTTTTTTCTCCATACTTTTGTATATATATTTTTATTGGAGTATATAGTCAGTTTACAATGTTGTGTCAATTTCTATTGTACAGAATAATGCTTCAGTCATACATGAACATACATACATTCGTTTTCATATTCTTTTTCACCATAAGCTAACCACAAGATATTGGCTACAGTTTCCTGTGCTATATAGTATGAACTTGTTGTTTAGCTATTGTACATATATTAGTATCTGCAAATCTTGAACTCCCAATTTATCCGTTCCCACTCCCTTTTTCCCCTTCTGGTAACTATAAATCTGTTTTCTATGTCTGTGAGTCTGTTTCTGTTTCGTAAATAAATTTGTTTGTCTTTTTTTTTTTTTTAGATTCCACATATGGTTAATACACAGTATTTTCACCCAAACTGGGATATTTCAGAGAGTAAAAGGGGATACTATTGAAATGGAACTCTTGGACAATCTAGAGTGTACAGTCACACCACTCAAGATGGACAGCAGCCAAACAAAAGAGGTAGGCCATTTTGTGAGTCCTAACTGAACAAACAGTTTAAAAAATTGACCATAGCAAGAAAATTTGAAATACCGAGTGGATAACTGATGATGTGAAGAAATTGTTGAGTTTCTTGGTGTGATAATGGCATTGTGAAGTGTGTTTTTAATACTTTATCTATTACAGATACATAAAAATATTTATACATTAAAATGATATGATGTATGGGACTTAGTCCAAAATGATCCATATTTTAGGTAGGGGTAATAGGGTAATAGAGATGATATAAGACAGTCCATAAATTGGTAATTTTGAAACAAGATAGTAAGTATATGCAAGTTTATCAAATTGTATTCTCTGCCTTTGCTTAGTTTGGTATATTCCATGACTATTTGCCTTGACATTTAGTTTATAAAAAATATTGCCAGCACCTCAGAAATCCCCCATATGCCCAATCCCAATCACACTCTTCTTGCTCTTCTCTAAAATTGACCACCCTGTTTTATTTTATGCCTGTGTTACTACTTATCACTAAACACTATAATTTAGTTTTTATATACATAAAAGTTTTTAGTACTTATTCTTCTGTATATTTTTAATCTATATTACATATATAATTTAATGCCACAACCCCCTGATAATTATACAGAATGCCTTCCAGAATTGTCCATCTGAAAGACAGGAGACTGAAGCGTTTATCTCTGTTCTTGTCCTATTTTTGAGGATTGTGTTTTGGTGTGTTAATCCCACACTCCCAGACTGGGTTTGCACACCGGCCAAGAGATTCTTTAGTGCTGCAAAAGGCCATGAATAAAAACTATGAAATACTGTTAGGGAGATGCATGTAAGCCAGCAAGGAACTATGTATCTGCTAGCTACAGCTTAAATTAGCAATGAGTCAAAAGAATGTGGCATTGGGCACCAGTAGCAATTACTAAAATGTACTCCAATTTAATATTTTCCTCTACGAGTAAGGCATTTTGTGTGCAGCTTGAAAAACAAATTACCTATCCCAAGGTCATGATGATATTCACTGATACCATTGTTTAAAGTATTATTTTGCTTTAATATTTAAGTATACAGCCCTACTGGAATTTGTATTTAATTAGGGTATGATGTAGGGTCAAGTTTTATTTTTTCTCCGTATTAGTATCCAATTCTTTCTGAATTATTTATTGAAAAGACAAATCTTTCCCCACAGTGCCTCATTTGCATTAATCAAGTATCCTTATAAGCATGGCTCTGTGTGGTAAAGATGACAAATTTTTGGTCACTTTTTCCACTGAGTGGCAGAATATATGCCTCCCACCCCCCTTAAATCTGGGGTGACCCTGTAACCTGCTTTAACCATCAGGATGTGGCGAAAGTGATGCTGTGTGAATTCTAAGAGTAAATCTGAAGATATGGGTAGTTTCTCCTTTTGCATGTTTAGAACACTCTCTTTTGAAACCCAGCTGCCATCTTGTGAAAAGTTCAAACCATGTGGAGAGCCTAATGTAGGGGACTCGAGGTGCTGTGATCAACAGACCTACAATATCCCAGCAAGAGTCAGCACCAACTGCTATACATATGAATAAGCCATCTAGGAAATTCCATCTCTGCCGAGCTTCTGGAAGACTGCAGCTCCAGTTGACAACATATGGGGCAAAATAACCATCTGCCAAGTTCAGAATCATGAGAGAAAATAAATGGTTGATGTTTAAGCCACTAAGTTTTGGGACGGTTTGTTGCATAGTAGTGAAAACAATATGCTTTTGGGTTTTCTGCTTGGTCTACTTGTCTATTTTTGCTACAGAGTCTTAATCCCTGTAGTTTTAATATTTGGTAGAACAAATCTTCCTACCTTGTTCTTCTTCATCAGGATTGCCTTGTCTATTTTGACACTTTGTATTTACATGTCAGTTTTAGAATTTGCTTTTCAGGTCCCACAAATTACCTGTTAGGACTTTGAATTGAATTGCAATGAATCCGTAAACAAACTTGGGGAGAATTAATATCTTTACAATATTAAATCTTTCAATCGTGCTGCAGTTTTCCATTTATTTAGGCTTTCTTTAGCATCTCTCAATAATATCCTACAGTTTTATGTAGAGGCCTTCCACATCATTTGTTAGATATGTGTCAAGTCATTTAACATTTTAAGTTATTGTAAAGATACAAGTTGTATTTAACCTGATTTTTATTGGTACATAGAAATACATCTTGTTTTTATATTAATCTTATATTCAGCAACTTTTCAAAATTTGTCTATTAATCCTAAAAATATTTCTATAGATCTTTTATTTGATATATATCCAACCATATCACATTTAATAAAACATATTTATTCCTTTAAAATTTTGTTTTCTTTTTCCTTATTTTTCGTTTTCCAGTCCTTCAAATAAAATACTACAACATTTAATACATGTGATCATAGCAGTTAATCATAAGATCTTAAACAAAAGTATTTTAACATTTCACCATTAAGTATGATTTTCCTGTATTTTGAACATATCCTATATCAGATTAAGGAATTTCTCTTCTCCAAGTTTGCTTAAAGTGTGTATTATGAATGTCAAATCATGTTGAAAGTTTTTGCTTACTCTACTGAGTTAGTTATGTGATTTTTTCCCCTTTTTTAATGTAGTAAATTTCTTTAAATAATTTTCAAATGTTAAATTAACCTTGCATTCCTGGAATAAGCTCTACTTAGTCCTGATATATTGTCCTTTTTATATATTGCTGGATAAAATTCACTAATATTTTCTTTAGGATGAATGGATTAGACTACAATTACAATGCTGTAGTTATTAAGTTGTGGTTTAAGGTTGAAGATATTACGGCATGTGCTTCGGGCTTCTAGTGCTTTTGTTGAGAAGCAAGGCGCTAGACTGACACTTTTTCGGAACAACAAAGGAAAAAGAAATTGAAAAGTTTTAAAGGCATAATGAAAGCAACCACAGCAGCTAGGATTTGAGGACATTGGATGATTCAGATGTATTTCACTCGTTTTTCCCTCAGGAATCTACAAATTTGTAGCACAGGCTACAGAAGCAGAGAAGAAAGTGATATCTTGATACCCTAGAACTTTCTTCAGCCGCAGGGATATGGAGAAACAAAATTTAGAGTGTGGGACTACCAAAGCAGCCAAGGCTCAGTGGTCTAGCACCTTGGAGAAAGAGAAAATGCAGTGAAATCAGCCCAATATTCTTTACCCCTTTTCCACGTGAGGTATTTGCTGAGCTTAGAACTCAAACCTTTGTCTGACTTCTCCCTTTTCTACAACCTCTTTTCAAATCACTTTATCCCTGTGTTCCTGCCATAGCAACTGTCCTTCACTGCCCTTCCTGGCTTCTGGAACGCACTGTTCTGTTTCTCACAATCAAGAAGATAATTTGTTCTGCTCCAGTTTCCTGGAATTCTTTCCTCCTTTCTCCCATAAAGCCATCTCCAGAAGCATACAGGAACTACAGGACAGATCTAGGCCTCTAGTGAGAACACAAATGGATAGAGGACTTCCAATGGCACTCTGAGGGAAATGAGAAGTATGACAGAAGAAGATAAAAGATCTTTTATATGCCAATTATAAGAGGCCTCTTTGTGGACTGGTAAGTGCCTTTATGAGAAGAATAAGTAAGTTTCATACTGGATTCCAAGGGTGTGCAAGGACAACTGCTGGTACAACTTTCTAGTAACGTACTGTGTCTATACTCCTTCCCAGGTATTAGAGACATAACTAAGAGTTTAAAAATCCTTCTTAACCTTTAGGATAGCCTTCCTGGTAGATTCCCCTAAATTCACTACTCCTGCAAGATTAGGTCCGCCTCCTGGTAACAGATACACTTTCTTAGCATTGAATGCATCACATTTACCTTAGTTTTAATTTTATATTTATCTGTGTTACTATATCATTTTGGGGTCTCTCCATCACAAAGTTGATGTCCACAAAGCAAGAACCGTATGGGTTTCTTCCTGCCATTATATTCAGTGGCTAGTATTGTGCCTGATAACTCATAGATACTCAAATATCTACTGAAAGGATTAATGAATGAACGTGATATGAAAATCACTTCTCATTTGAAGGTAATTTCATAAAGGAAGCTGGAATTTGTCTTGACAGAATGACAGCATCTACAGAATTACAGGCCTGACTGAAGAAAATTGTTTTAAACACTGTAGCCTGAAAACAAGGACAGGGTGACTCATTAGCTCCAAAATGAATAAAATCATTATAGTCACATTTTATATAATTTTCATAACATTAAATAAGCTATTTATAGAATCTTTCATTTAGTATAAAATTACTGAGGGCCCATCTCATAGAGTCTAAAGACTTCAACTATGGCTTCAAGGTCTTATTAGGCAAGATAAAAAATAAACAACACACTCTAGTATCATGGAAGGAAATGATGGTACATGGTGAACAACAAAGAACATGGTATTTAGATTCTGATGGATCTGGACTCATATCCTACTTCAGTTTCTTCATATCTATTGGACACTGGACAGTTATTTAACCGTCTCATATATAAAATGAAGATAGTGTCTTCTTCATGAGGTTATTTTAAAATTGCACAAAAAATTGCATATAATCTTCTTGCACAGAGTGGGCACACAATAAATGCTGAGAAGATAGCATCACAGAAGAAAGAACATGAATTTTGGAATCAGACGACCTGAGTTAGCATCCCTGCTTGAAGATTTGTTACTGAGTGACCAAAAATAGTTACTTCACCTATTTAAAGATTCAATTCTCTTATCAGTAAAACGTGCACAATAATATTAATAGTTATCATGCAATTTAAATGTACAGAGTTACCATTTGTAAAGCTCCTATCACATTTCCTAGCAGAAAGTAAACATTCAATAAATGATGTGAAGAAGAAAGAGAAGGAGGAGGTGAAGGAGGGAGAGAAGAGGAAAGAGGAGAGGAGGAAGGAAATACATAGCACACAAGAGAAAAGTATGTGCCCATAACTCAGGCAAAAGGCTGAATTGAATATATTAAGCTAGGTGAACAAAAGTAATTTTTCCTTGTTATGCTCTTTCAATATACATTATTTTCTCCAAAGCATTTATCACAATTTGTAAATACATATTCATTTGTTTACTACAACTGTCTTCTTCCCAAATTATTTTTTCCCAGTTTTACATACTTGTAAGCTTACAGTCTAGTAGAAAAGAAAGTTAACAGAAAAACAAACAAATAAAAATAACTTCAATTGTGTTAAAGGTCATGAAAAAAGGATAGAGTACCATAAGAGCAGAGGAGTCTTTTTAGGATGTTACAAATTGCCTATAGCAATCAGCAACTTGGAATAGAACTGCGAAAATAGACATGTAGAGAAAATATTTAGAAATATATTTTGGCTTTGGGATGAATTGCTTTTGTTATTAGACCAGATGCAGAAGAAAAGAATAAAGAAAGAAGTCAAGGATGAGCTAGCAACTGGTTAGCTGATTCTAGTCACTTCCTGTACAATGAGGGAAAGCTCAGCACGTGAATCTAGAGCACAGAGAAGCTGTCAGGGTGAAAGATGTACATTTAACTGTCACCAATATATGTTTTAAATTATTAGTGCCTGAGTTGCTCAGGAAGAAAATCTAGAAAAGGGACACAGATCCAAAACCAAATTCAGAGGAATTCCCTCACTTAGTGTTGGGATAGAAAAGGAAAATCAGCTGAACAGATGGAAAAAGAGGTAGAAGAAAATGAAGAGAGCAGTCTCTTGGGCTTCTTGCAAGAGAAGGGCCATTTTTTAAAAGGAGGAAGTCGCCAAGTGTGCCAAATGCTCCCTCGAGTACACTAAGCTCACTCCCACTTTCCACAAACCATTTCTTCTGCTGTTTTCAACCTCAGAATCAAGAACAAAATAAACTTCTAAGGATGTCTCTAATTTCCTGTCTGAGGAGTAAAAATCATTTAGGCCTACATGTAAGGACAAGGTGAATAAATATGAATAAATAAAAATGTGCCAATTTTCAGACATGGAGAGTAATTTGGGATATAAATTTAAGGAACATTTTACTACATACCAAAGTAAACACAGAGAAATGTAATAGTTAAATATTTTTTAAAGCAACTGATGGAAAATGATATGAAAAGAGAATAGCATAGCTCCAAAAGAATAACTTCTTCAGCTTTAAAACAAAGAAGAAATAATAAAGGAGAAGATAACAGACTTTAATCACAGTCACTTAGAATTTCCATTCAATGCAAAATAGTAATACAAAGAAAAAGCATATCCAGGAAAAAATGTTCACAAGGTGCAATGATTGCGTTCACTGAAGGAGTACTGGATTCTAGTTGCATGTGGGAAACAACCACCTCACTCTTTGTCAGCACTGTCTCTGACTAATCAAGTCTCAAAGCTACTTGCAGTAACTTACAGGAAGTGAAAGTTCAATTCAGTCTAATATCAAACCTCCAAATCATCAACATAGAAAATCTCCTGTTTTGGCCTGCTCTAGTTTCAGAAATTTCTACAGAAAGGAAGCAGTATAATCAGCTTCTTACTTTTTCTTCACTCTACCTCTTCATAATTACTCTTTAGCAGCTATTTTGGTCTCTCTAGAGTTGCGTCTGGGGAAGGTGGATTATGGGAAAGGGACAGTGCATTATGGCTAATGAGCTGTGTCTGAAATCAGGGGGTTGCTTGTTTTTTCCTGGGACATTTCAGTGAACTTCTAGGTTCCTTATATGTAGAGAAGGCCACTTTACCACTGGCTTTTAAAACAACATTTCTCAGCCCCTAGTATCTGAGGCTTCATACTACCCATTGTCTATATATGGGGAAGTCCCCCCTTACCCAGAAGACTTGCTTCTCCTGGAAGCTAGTCTCTCAGAGCAGAGTCCCTTTAAAGATGATACAGTTGGGTTCCCCTCCCCTAGCCCACCTGGACCACTGGAAAACTCAACCTCTTTGCCCCATCTGAGGATAATACAGCTAGCTCCTGTCCATCACTTTTGGACTCCTTAGGCATGGATTAGGTACTGACACCTGTCCTTTAAATGTCAGGGAACATAGGGCACTTTCTCTGAACAGTTCTCTCCTGAGATGGATAAATACTCCCTCTCTTCACCCTTGGGGAGTAAGAGAGGGTCTGCAACAGCACCCAAAAACTTACTTTCAAAAGAAATTCTCCCATGTCTGTCTCCTTCTCTTTTACATCCAAGATAGCCAACCTGTATAACTGATCTATTGTGTATTATATATATTGTTTCCAGTGAGAACTCTGAGACACTTGGAAAATTCACAATTAGCACGCTGCTTCACTGCTAGGGTTCTGGTGGGTGTTCCTTCATTACCGCTGACATTGCAAATCAGTGCATTTTAGAGACAGTGATAAGGTTCTTCACCCAGTAATTTGGCTGGAAATACTACCAAAAAAGAGCATGAAAAAGCTTATGCATGTAGATGTCCACTACAGCATTCACCATCTAAGGTAGTGCCTAGATGAGAAATATCAGCCAGGGCTAAATGATAAGGAAAACTTTGTTTCCTCAGAAAATATATTAATAATTAGTTTATTCACCCTACTTTATTTCAACTTTTGTGCATCAGAACCATTGCTTTTCTCGTCTTGTTTTGACTTCTTAGTCTTACGTTCATTGCTCTGGTCCTAATTTTGTTGGAATTTTGTTAAATATAAGATGTTTTTATAAGATCCTTCAAGCAACTCATGCACTAAAGCAAATATAAAGGAAATAATGAATGAGGAAACCCATGACAAGAACTAATGCTCAACTGTTCAAATAGAAAATGAAATTGCTTAAGGAAGCAGTCACTCGAAGACATCACATCCCCCAACCAAACCATCACAATAATTTAATCAGAATCTCTAGGGGTATGCTGAGGCTTCATTTACTTTAAGTCCCCACAGGTGATTCTAATATGTAGCCAAGGTTGAGAACCAGAACCATAAGGATTACTATCTACAGAGGAAAAGAGACAAGCAGTAGAACACATGAATGATGTGTGTATAATGCAGCCATTCAAAATTATAACTCTAAAGAAGACCAAGATAGTATAACTTAAGATATGGCACACAAAGCCTCGCATTATCTCATCTCTGCTTCTACTGTCACATTTGCTGCCCCCTTTGTAGGCCTCCCCATTCCGTGTGTTAGAGCCTCACTAATCTATCTGCAGGTACCTAAACATGCCAGGTCCTCTTAGGCCACAGCCTGATTCCCCTCCTTATCCACCTGAATCATTCCTCCTCCTAGTTAACTGACAGCTGAAGTGCATGCAGCTACAGATGGCTTTCCTGGTCTTCCAGGCTGACCTGGTATCTATAGCACTTCCTGCTAAAAATGGAACATCATACTATTATAATTGTTGGTTTTCTCATATTTCAGTTTTTGTCACTTTGAAAGTAGGAACATTATCTTCTTCTTCATCTCTGAATCTCAGTATCTATCAAAGTGCCTTAGCACAGAGGAGGTGTCCAAAAATTAATAGACCGAATTTTTAAATGCTTATGATATAATAGAAATACTTATGATATGTGCATTAAGTGCATTTGATATAAAGAGAAGGAAAGAAAGAAGGAAGGGAGGGAGGTAGTGACGGAAGGAGGGAGGAAGAAAAAACTAACATTCACAGTACACTTTCTAAGTGACAATATTTATAACTTCATGTAATTCTCACATCATTCATTAGGGTAAATATTATTTTCCTTATTTTACAGATAATAAAAGTAAGGCCAAGAGTTTTATATAATTTATCCAACAATTGAGAGTTAATGAGTACTATATTCAGGTTTTGAACCCAGGTTTATATGATCAAAACCACCTTGCCTTTTCAAAATAAAAGTAGTTATTTTATATCCTGATTTAGGAGGAGATGACAAGGTGTTAAGGGGCTGGAGGCTACAGGCAGGGTAAGTCACGGCAGATAAGAAAGACAACACATTTTCTATAATGCTCAAAGTAAATCCACTCAGAGACAAATACACAGTTATAGTCTTTGTGGAGCAAATTCAGCAAAATTACATAACTGAAAAATATCACAACTACTCAATATTCTTAAGTGTAACATCTTCTGCATTTAATCATTCCATGTTTAAGGCTCCAGTAAAAGCCTATCATATTTAACAGTATTCAACAGAATTTCTCTGCTAGTGTATTATATAACCATCCTGCAGATTAAGTGTTTCAGGAACAAATAGTATTGAAATCCTTTATTTCCTCAACTCCCTAGCAGTAAGTTGATCAAAATTGAAACAAAATGTGTAGTACCTATATTTGTGCTTATAATTTATTATATCCCATAAACAAGTTATTTTGAGATTTCATTATGTGTATTAGCAATAAGAAACCAACAAAAGAAGCTATCTTAAATGTACAAGTAAATCCATAATAAATAAATATAAAGAAGGATACCTTGAAATTTAAGGGCAAAGCATCTATGGTACACACAGAGATTACAATGCTGAATGCACTCATGTTCCATTTTCACCAGAACCCCAAAATCTGCTGAAGACAGGAAATTTTAAAACTAAAAACAAAACCCTTCTCAATTTTATTTCTGTAGTTTAGGAAATTGAGACTCAATTCAGATGAGTCTTGTCCAACACCTTATGGCTAAAGCAGTCAGAATTTGAAATCAGCTCATTGACAGCCAAGCCCATCTTTATACTAAACCATGATGCATCTCTCCATTACTGGTTTCTCTATCTTCACAAAATCACAGCAAAACACTCTCAGGTAGACCTGCTCTGTTTATTTCATTCCTTTTTCTCCTTTGGTCAGAGCAAGTGTTTTTTTAATCTAGTTTTTGTTTATATTGCTTGTAGCATAATGTTTCTAACAATATTGTCATATTTCTCCTTATATTTTGTTTTGCAACATAAAGCAATATTATTTACATTTATTATTAACAAGTTTACCCAGAATTCTGTATAAAATAATTACTCACAATTACTTATGATGGTAAATTTTTGCATTGAGATAAACATCTCGCTATTGTTATGAAGAAATTACTTTAGTAAGATGATTAAAGGAGGAACACACACAATGCTTGGTATTGGAGATAAACTGTTAGTGGATTGGAAACTGAAAGAAAAAAATGATTAAAGAGACATATCTAGCCACCTCCAATGAATCCAAATATCTTTAACCTGACACATTACATCTCAGAGTACCAACAGAGCTTGCAAGTGAGATTTTTGAACCATAATTGGCAATATTTAAGGAAATGACTGTAAGCTAGAGGGTGTTCTTGGGGAGTAATGAGGAAGAAAATGGAACTACAGAAGACAGTATTCAAATTTCTCAAACTCAGATGCTTCTAGGGAGTATAAATGAGTGAGGTAGATAGTAGGGAACTAGTAAATATTGGGAGCACAGGCTTTGTCCACAGTGAGCAGCACTATTCAGTTCCACTCAGTTGTTGGGATAAGGGAATTTGGGCTTTATTTGGTAGGTCTTACAATTTTCAAGAGTAGTCTAAAATCCAGACTTCTAATGAAAATGTTGGTCTTAAATTTAAAAAGTATTTACAAGTCAAACACAAAATAAATAAAATGCATCAGACGACAGAATTCCTCCAATGCCACATTCCAAAGTCGGCCACTGATTTATATCAATGTTTGCTATTTCTTCCATTTGGAAATAAGAAAAGTAAGACTTCCTCCAGAATTGTAAAGTTGACATATACTAGAATGAATCAGAGATACAAAGTCATCTAAAGAAAAGGAAAGGCTCTCAGGCAATAGCAAAGTTTGACTAAATGAATTAATATAACCAAAGAAAGATTTGTCAGTCTGAAAAAAGGATAACCAGAGTTTGGGTCTGAAACAGAAGAAAAACGGGTGTTCTGGCTCACAGACTTGAACAACTCATTCCTAACCTAAGGTATCTAACTTGATATTTTTGTAACTGCCTTCTGCCATTAAGTACTAGATTCAATTTCATGCATACCAAGCTAACACTCAGGTAAAATTTTGATATTATGTAAATCTGTATTCAGGACACTACTGTCCCCATGAGAGTAGTGTCAAATTATAAATTGATAGGATGATAGATTTGTTTGTACATCTGTCTCCAATGAGTTTGGTTAATGTAAGTTCATCCCTGAGAAACAGATCCATTCACAATGTGCTCAAACATGAACAACAGAATTTGAATTTTCGTAAATTCACTAAGGAAAATTCTACTTTCTGAGTTGTATTGGTGGACAATATTAATTTTCTTTTCTAGAACTACCAAAAATCACCTCCCACCATTTTATTTTTACTTCATTAGTACTAAAAAACTAAAAATGCTCCAATAGTTCAATAGGAAAAAAAAGGTTGAGATATTTCTACAATCCAATAGAATGGTGAGTTTAACATCAATCCCAAGTAAAACTCCAGAATGAAATTAGAGTTTGTAAGTATGTTAGAGAAACAACATGGATTCAGTAAGTATAATTTTTAAAATTAATAATAAAGTTACTACACTGAAATATTTTAGAAATGTGGTAGGCACAATGGACCTAACTTTAGAAATAGTGACACTCAGAGTTCTCCTTCATGATTTTAACAATTTTCCTTCATCCCTTTCTTGAATAAACATAGAGAATTTTTATCATATTTTCAGTTCACAAGGCTGTAAAAAAAGAAATAGAATGGATGACAGAACCAGAAATAAAAATGATATGATAAAATGGGATGAGTCTGAATTATACTTATTTGAATTAACTTTAAAATCTTTCATTCTAGTTCCTAAAGCCAAATGCATGAAATATCATGACAATTTCAAAATATACATACCTGGGGGGAAAAAACTGAATTTTCTGGGAGTAATGTCAAATAGAGTAAATAGTGTTATTAATGTAATCTTAATAGTTCACTGAATTTAAAATTTTTTCACATATAGAGGGAGTATGGTGATAATTAGTCAAGAATCTCTATGAAGTCAAACACCCAAACTCTATTTAGGCCCAAGTATCATTTCTTAAAGAGCATATAGGTTTATGGAATTCATTTGGAAGAAATAAAACAACTTATGTGAGTAACAATTCAAGGATTTTAAGCATTCAGATGGAAAAAAATCAAATAAGATATTAGAATCATCTTCTAATATCTGAAGAATTACTGTAAGGACAAAATGCAGATTTATTCAGTTGGATCCCAAGAAATAGAACTGGGAACATGGTAGAAGTTTCAGGAAAACATATTTTAGCTCACTATAAAAAAAGGATTTTCTCATGGTCAGAGTTGCCAAAACACAAAATGGACTGTCCTAGACATAGGGATATTTACATGGATACTGAATAACAACTTAGTGAAACTGTTACAGATGGATTTCAAAAGTTGGATGGATCACTGGATTTGGCTAATGATTCAAAAATACTTTTCTGAAGAACTTAGTGACTTAAAGATTCCTTGTACATATGATTCAAATTTAAATCTGAAAATACTTGTTCATTTATTTCACAACTTTAATTTCAAAAACACACTGAAATGTGTTCAATATAAATATTATCAGTATACCAGTGTATCTTCCTGTGCCACCAGTTATCCCATTTGTGCACCATTCTGGCAGGTGTTTTCCCCAGCACATGTGTGCCACACATTCAGCTAATTGCTAGGCACTGCCATGGTGTATCAGCACAGCACATGCTCTCTGACAGCCAAAAGTTGGTTGTATGATAACAAGTGAATATATAATAAAGTGTGCCCTGGAAACATAGTATTAGAGATAATTTTAGGGTTTATTTTAAGTTTTAGGTGCTGATTCTCTGACTGGGTAAGGAGTGTGATCTGCTTTGAGTTAAAGTTACTAATTCAATCTTGAAACCAAAATTCCCTCCCTCTACTCTTTCAAGCTTCTGTATCTGTTCATTAAAGAGAATGAAACATTACAAGGCATTCTTTTATGGGAAAATTATCATTTGTAACTACTTATCTATGAGTCTCAGGATGCTCTAATACTGTGCAACCTAGTCAAAATATAGAACTAAATTATACACTGAGGTAGCAAGAGGAGAGCAACCAGCACACATACCCTCCAATTTCAAACGTGAACATCAGGTCATACGAGACTCACTCACTGATTTTATAAGAACAATATTAGAAACATAAACATATATAGTTTAGGCTAGTAAAATGTCACTTATCTGTTTAATTTGGGGGATTCTGAGTAACATTTTTGCTTTTAAAATGTAGTTTCTAACTTTCAAAATGTATTTTCTGATTTTTAAAAGTGTATAGAAACCACTGGTATAATCATTAAGATTATGTAAAACCTGATTTTATATGATATAATGTTGACTGTAAGAAAATTCTAGCTTGTCTTTGCTAAGTACAATAAATGATTTTCTAAAAAGGGCCCTACCTTAATCACATAACGTTTCGATATTCCATTAAGAGATACGTATTTTAGTGCATCTCTATATTTATAAATATGCCTTTTCCTCAGTTTATTCTTCATATTTACAACATGTAGGTTGTTAAAATTCACCCTGTCCATTACATAAAGTATAAACGAAGTAGAAACCTTAAATTATTACTGTTCTAATCAACTGCACTCTGGTTTTATTTTAATGGAATTAATATAAAAGCAAGATTGTAACTATTCAACTTCAGTGAAACTCTGACTATCAGAAACTCTATAAAAAGATAGCACATAGTATTTTTAGAAAGACAATAAAAGGAGAGAAGTGCCAAGATGGTGGAGTAGAGAGACTCACAGCTCGCCTCTCCCACAAATACACCAAGAACTGCATCTACAAACCCATTGACTCATACAGAATACCTGCTGAACTCTGGCAGAGTGTCTCTAGCTTTGAAATACAGGAGGATTCTCACAAAATCCAGTAAGAGAAAAAAAAGAAAAAGAAAAAGAAAACTGGTGCAGGACCCATCCTGTGGGGAGGGAGTGGCAAAGGAAGAAAGACACCCTCATGCTGAGATGCCCCTCTCCACCTGAGAGGTCAGTGGGGACAGAAGCTGAGCTTCCAAGGCTCAGAGGAGAAAGTGGCAGCTGCTTGGCAGACAGAACTAAGGGAAACTGGCATGGACAGTCCCTGCAGTCCCCCGCCCTAGACGCAAGCTGGTAGGAACAAGCCAGGACCGGCTGCTGGAGATCAGTGATGAGCCTGAGCCCAGAAGCAGCCTCAGGGGACTGGTGAGCAACGTGAGTTCTGGCTGAGGGTGTGTGCGAAACAGAGCAGCCTAGGACCCCCACAAAAAAGCACCATTGCTGGTATGCATGTGGGTGAGGGCTGCAACACAGCCACACCATAGCCACTGTCTCTGCTTGGCTCCATTGTTGGTGTGTCCTCCCAAGAAAAGAGCTGGCACTCAGTTACAGCCATCATTGCTATTCAGAGGTGAATACTGAAAGGTGAATCCATACCCCGGGGCCCTGCAGCTTCACAGGCAGGACTGAGATTTGTTCACAGCCCCAGGCAGACAGGGTGGATTTGCTCTGCTGGAACCTTTGTGAACTTGGGCCTCTAGGACAAACAGGCAGTGGGTGGAGTTTTGGTAAACAATGGGGGCAAATACAGGTATTTACAACAGTCTGGTGAAACTCACCACACGCAGAGGTGGGGCTGGGGTCTGCACCGACCCTGTGATACACTCATTTCAGTGGGTCCTAGTGCCTGATATTGGCGTATCTGCACTGGTGGTTCTAGGGGCCCAGAACCTAGGGGACACCATAGCGGGTGGCTGATATTCCCGCAGCTAAAGCAGGGACAAAGCCAGTGTCGACAAAGAGTACTTTGTAAGCCTGCATAACAAGTGACAGACAATACCACAGAGGGCATTTCCCAGTGGACATCTCCTGCTGAGGTATACTCAGCAACTCTTCTTCCCAGCTGAAGCACTCCAACTCTGCCTACCACACTCCGCAGCTCAGAAATGGGCTAGAAGCCTCTATTCCAGCAACTGAAGAAGATCTGGCCCCTGTCAAGGTTGTGACAACCACAGAACAAAAAGGGAGTCTCTAATCAACAACACCAATCAGGGCTGGCTCTGATCACCACAACAGCAACCACACCCCCAGTCAAAGGGATAACAGCCAACACAATGGAAGAAAGACTTGACAACCATCCATACTAAAAACAGACCTTGAGAAAACTATTAAATGTACACATTCTACACAGGAATGCTCCCACTTTATATAAAAACCAACAAATAAATAAAAAACAGCCCTTCAAGATTATACTAGATAACATACTCCTAAATCCATAGAACCAGAAAAATATAAGTAAAATGAAGTAGCAGAGGAACCATTCTCAATTAAAAGAACAAGAGAAGTTCCTGAAAGAACAATGAGTTAGACCTTGACAGTGTACTAGATCATGACTTCAAAAATGAGGTGATAAAAGCACTGAAGGAAATAAAAAGAGACAATGCATAGAGACAGAGAATACTTTAAAAAAGGAAATAGAAACAGCTATCCAAGTACAGGAAGCACAGAGGGTCCCACACAAAAAGAACCCAAAAAGACCTACACCAAGATATTATAATTAAGATGCCCAAAGTTAAAGATAAAGAAATGATTCTAAAGGAAGGAAGAGGAAAACAGTTAGTTACAAGGGAACCCCCATAAGGGTTTCAGCTGATTTCTCTACACAAACACTGCTTGTCAGAAGGGACTAGCAAGATACATTCAGTCCTGAAAGAAAAAGGCTGAAACCTAGGATACTCTATCTGGCAAGACTATCCTTTATCATACAAGGAGAGACAAAGAATTTCATACACAAGCAAAAACTAAAAGAATTCAGCAATACTAAACCTATCCTAAAAGAGATATTGAAAGGCCTACTCTAAATAGAAAAGAAGCAAGAAGCTATAGAAATGAGAAAACCATATTTGTAAATGTGATAAGCACAATGAGTTCCAAGAGAATAAACATGAAGATGTTAAAAAAAAAAAAGGGGGCAGCAAAATCATAAAAAGTGGGAGATAGGAGCAAGAAAATATAGGTTTTTTTCTCCTTTATTTTTCTTTCGTTTTTTCATTCTTTTAAAGATGTGTTTGAAGCTACCTAACTACCAGTCTAAAGCAGATGTAGTAATGGGTTAACATACTTAAAAAACAGGGTAACTACAAATCAAAAGCATACAATAGTCACACACACACACACACACACAAAGAGATAGAAAGAAAAACAAAAAGGAAAAGAAAGGAACAAAGAAGAAATACCAAATCAACTAGAAAACAAAGTTCAAAATGGCAATAAACATGCATCTATCAATAAGTACTATAAATGTCAATGGACAAAATGCTCCAATCAAAAGATATAGATTGGCAGATTGGATAATAAAACAAAAGCCTACAGTATGCTGCCAGCAAGAGACCCACATCAGAGTGAAGGACACACATAGGTTGAAAGCAAGAGGACGGAAAAAGATATTTCATGCCATTAATGAACATAGATGCAAAAATCCTCAACAAAATATTAGCAAACAAAATCCAACAACACATAAGAAAGATTATATACCATGATCAAGTTGGGTTCATCCCGGGGACACAAGGATGGTTCAACATATACAAATCAATCAGCATGATACATCACATCAACAAGAGAAAGGACAAAAATCACACGATCATCTCAAAAGATGCAGAAAAAGCATAAAATTCAACACCTCTTTATGATAAAAACCCTAACCAAAGTGGGTATAGAGGGAACATATCTCAACATAAGAAAAGCTGTTTATGACAAACCTATAGCCCTCAAAGGCAAAAAGTTGAAAGCCTTCCCACTAAAATCTAGAACAAGACAAGGATGCCCACTCTCACCACTTCTAGTCAATATAGTATTAGAGGTCCTAGCCATAGCAATTAAAGAAGGAAAAGAAATAAAAGGGGTCCAAACTGGAAGAGTAGAGGTAAAATTGTCACTATATGTGGATGACATGATACTATATATAGAAAACCCTAAAGGCTCCACACAAAAAATACTAGAGCTGATAAAAAAAGTTCAGTAAGGTAGCAGGATACAAGATTAATGTACAGAAATCAGTTGCATTTCTTTACGCTAACAATGAAATAGCAGGAAAAGAAAGAAACAATCCCTTTTAAAATTGCATCCAAAAAAATAAAATAGTTAGGATTAAATCTGACCAAAGAAGTGAAAGACTTATACGTGGAGAACTACAAAACACTGATTAAGGAAATTAAAGATGACTTAAAGAAATGGAAAGATATCCCCATGTTCTTGGATTGGAAGAATTAATGTTGTTAAAATGGCCATACTACCCAAAGCAATCTACAAATTTAATGTGATCCCTAAATTACCTAGGACATTTTTCACAGAAGTAGAACAAATAATCCTAAAATTTATATGGAATCACAAAAGACCCAGAATCGCCAAAGCATTTCTGAAGAAAAAGAATGAAGCTGGAGGAATAACCTTCCCAACTTCAGACAATACTACAGAGCTACAGTAATCAAAACAGCCTGGTATTGGTACAAAAACAGACATATGGATAAATGGAACACAATAGAGAGCCCAGAAATAAACCCACAAACTTTTGGTCAATTAATCTTTGACAAAGGAGGCAAGGCTATACAATGGAGTAAAGACAGTCTCTTCAGCAAATGGTGTTGGGAAAACTAGACAGCTGCATGTAAATCAATGAAGTTAGAATACTCCCTCACACCATACACAAAAATAAACTCAAAATGGCTTAAAGACTTAATGCTATAAACCTCTTAGACAAAAACATAGGCAAAACATTCTCTGACATAAATCTTAGCAATGTTCTCCTAGGGCAGTCTACCCAGGCAATAAAATAAAAGCAAAAATAAACAAATGGGACCTAATTAAAATTATAAGCTTTTTCACAACAAAGAAAACCATAAGCAAAACAAAAAGACAACCTATGGAATGGGAGAAGATATCTGCAAAAGATGAGACTGACAAGGGCTTAACTTCCAGAATATATAAACAGCTCATACAACTGAATAATAATAGAAAAAAAAAAGCCCAATCCAAAAATGGGCAGAAGACCTAAACAAGCAATTCTCCAATGAAAACATACAAATGACCAATAGGCACATGAAAAAAATGTTCAATGTTGCTAATTATCAGAGAAATATGAATCAAAACTACAATGAAGTATCACCTCACACCAGTCAGAATGGCCATCATTCAAAAGTCCACAAATGGTAAATGTTGGAGAGGGTGTGGAGAAAAGGGAACCCTCCTACACTGTTGGGGAGAATGCAGTTTGATGCAGCCATTATGGAAAACAGTATGGAGATTCCTCAAAAGTTTAAAAATAGACTTACCATATGATCCGGGAATCCCACTCCTGGGAATATATCCAGAGGGAACCTTAATTCAAAAAGATACATGCACCACAATGTTCATAGCAGCACTACTTACATTAGCCAAGACATGGAAACAACCTAAATGTCCATTGATGGATGACTAGATTAAAAAGTTGTGGTATATTTATACAGTGGAATACTATTCACCCATAAAAACCGACAACATAATGCCATTTGCAGCAACATGGATGTCCCTGGAGAATGCCATTCTAAGTGAAGTAAGCCAGAAAGAGACAGAAAAATACCATATGATAACACTTACATGTGGAACCTAAAAAAAGAGGCAAACGAACTGATTTACAAAACAAAAACATACTCACCGACACAGAAAACATATATGGTTAGCAGGGGGGTAAAGGGGTGGGATGGGAAAAGTTGGGAGTCCGAGATTTGCAGATACTAACTAATACATATATAAAACATATAAACAATAAGTTCATACCATATAGCACAGGAAACTATATTCAGTATCTTGTAGTAACTTATGGTGAAAAAGAATATGAAAACGAATATATGTATGTTCATGTATGACTGAAGCATTATGTTGTACATCAGAAACTGACACAACATTGTAAACTGACTATACCCTAGTAAAAATATATATAAAAATAAATTAAAATAATAAAAGTTAAAAAAAGAGAAATACAATAAAAGAATATAGTATTTGAGAATGAAAAAGCAAAGAAGGAAGATTCACTTGACCTGCAGACAGATAGGAAATGAACTTATCTGACCAAGCAACTTTGGTTGTCAAGCAATTTCTTGTCCTACAAAGCAATCTGGCACAGACCTCAGAGTCATCAGAATAAAATCTGAGAGCCATTTTACAGGAGAATCAAATAAGATTTGGAATGAAAATTTCATTGTAAAGCAAGAAAAATTTGCAATAATTTTCTATAATATAAGAATACTTTTTAGCACTTTTATTGCAGAAGCAATTCTAAATAACAGAGCTTTTCTTATAATAGCATTTCTATAATAATGGTGTTTTATAACAGAAGTGCTATTATTATAGAAATGGCATTATAATAGTGGCATTATTATTGTTGAATCTCTCCTATAACAGAAGCACCAAATAAGCCTATCTATATTAAAGAAATTTCAAATTTCTTCCTTCTCAGAGCTAAATGTGATTTGGCCAGTCTCTTTCATATGATCATATTACAAGTAATTTTATATGAGTTGACCCAACATTACAAGATATGTCCATTTCACACAGACTCCCAGGAAATCTGACATCAAACCAGGAGTCAAAATATTTAAGTTATATTCTCAACTCTAGCATTAGCTACTGAGTGACCTTGAGCAGCATGGTGATTCTCTTCTGAGCCTTTTTTCTTTCCTCATTCAAAAAAAAAAAAATCAAGGAAATATAACTTTCAACTTCAACTTAATAACTTTCAAGGAAAACCTTCTTATTACTAAAAAGCGTATTTGATCCCAAATCCTAATAACATCAATTACATGTTTTTATTTTTGTTTTAAACTCATTGATGTGCTATTCTGTAATTGTTATATTTATTCTATTGGGATAAACTTATAATCTCAAGTTAGAAGCTGAATAAAGGTAAGAATTCCTTTCCAAAAAAAGAAAAAAAAAACTTTCCTTAAATGGGCAGCACATAGCCATGAATATAATGGATAATTTTAAAATTTTAATTAAAATGTACCTGATAACAAGGTTCTAAAAACCCAAGCTGAATCTGAAAATAACAGAATTTCATCCTGCAGCTAATAGAATACTAGTCAAGAACTTGAACACTTTCAGGTTGAAGTAAAGCAATAAAATATTAGAATAAGGTTGGAAGTGATAAAAACATATAACATTCAATAATAGAGTTCAAAAATTGCCTCAAAAGAAATCTATGTTCACATCTAATATATTACTATAAATTTCACTTCTCATCCAATAAAGTATATATCGCTTTGCCATATATTTAGGTAGTATTCATCAAAAGAACTTAACTATGTATGGAAAAGAATAAGTAAATTTAAGTTTATAAAATCCTTTTTATTAAAGATACCTGTAATCCTTTGATGATGAGCTTCCAGCAGATAAAAGAAGACAGGAAAGATTTTAAGTTCCAAACGTACTGACCTTTTTAACACTAAAATAAAATCCTATATATTTCTAGGTTGATACAATTAGATTACATCATCAGCTTAGGATATAGTCAGAGAAACAGTGAAGTAAGGAAATTCAATATACTGATATATTCTGCAGGCATTTTTATATTCTTATACTGTGAAACAGAGCAGTCCACTGTGGGGTCTTCGCAGGGACATAACCGCTCTCCACCTTCAGTGTCTCCCATCTCTTGTTTGTAAAAAAAGCTTCAGCCTCTTAGGACTTCCCTGAGTTCCAAAGAGCAAATTTACTCAGAGAAGTGAGAAAATGCAGAAACAAAGGAAAGCAATCAAGCAAAACTAAATAATAATATTTTAGCCATAAAACAAAGCCAAGGACATTTAGTTCCTTCTCGAGGGCTATAGATAATATCCTGAGCCATAATCTTGAGTTGTTTTGCAGAGACTAAAACCTCCACCAGGTGGAGGAAGTTAACTTCATTCTGACCAACAGCACCTAGACAGGTTGGAACCAGAAGGTTGATAATTGAGCCTCTAGAAACATCACCCTGTTACCACACCATCAACCAATTAGAAGATAATTCATCAGCTGATCATGCACCCTGTGGCCCTCTCCCTCACACTGTCTTTAAAAACCCTTCCTTGAAAGCCATGGGGGAGTTCCAGTCTTTTGAGCTTGAGTTTCCTGTTCTCCTTGCTTGGTGCCCTGCAATGAATGCTGTACTTTCCTTCGCCACAAACCAGTGTCTGTGGATTGGCTCTTCTTCACATCAGGTGAGCAGCCCTAAGTTCGGTTCAGTAACAACTATCATGAATGCTTTCAGTGTGTATTCTGAATAAATGAACTTATTTTATTATTAATTGCAAGGTGAAGAAAGTTTTGTTAGCATGAATATATGTATACACATATATGTAGGGGTGTATGTATAATATATACACATGTATATAAATATAACACACATACATTCCATTGTCACCAAAGAAATAAGAGTTCTTTTGGGGACAATAACCATACAATGCTTATTCATCATAATGAATGACAGCCATTAGGAGCTATCATTTTTTTAAATTTTAAGACATTGTGAAAAAAAAAAAAGGTAAGAGCATTTTTAACCCAAGAAGAGGAGCAAGAAAAAGAACAAAAAGAAGAAAGGATGAGGGAAATGAGGAGAAAAAGTTAATAATTATTTTCAATAAATCACTAAGAGATAGACTTCAGACAGGAACTCCCTGGGCTCCACTCTGGCTACCCAATGTTTGCATACTCACACATAATCCATTTACTAAAGCCTGTTACCTCAATCTCAAAAAGAACAGTGTTGAAGTTTCAAAGTATTGGGTCCAGTCTTCAGAGATACTTAGTTTTCCTCTGTTCCAAGAGGAATTGAGGTCTAAGGTTAATTAAACATCTTCTGTGTGCCAGATCCCATCCTAGGTATTTAAATGTGACAGTTTATTTAATCTTTACTGTTCTCAGAGGTTATTATTGTTATTTTTATGATTATTAATGTTATTGCTATTCTCAAATAAGGAAACTGGATGGACAGATGAAATCAAGCCACTTACCTACAGTCACGCAGAGACTATGCAACAACTTCCTAACCATCAGAAAACCTACATAGGCTACTGGTCAAGGGGTGGGAGGACCAGGACAGGGTAGATTAATCCAGGCAGATTCACCCTGACTGTGAAGGAGTTTTTCTAAATGCTCCGTAGCACTATTAGCAGCAACGTTCCTGGGAAGACTCACATGCTGTCAGAAAGAAAATGCATCTTAAACATCACCAGACAAAATTCTTCTGTTCTACAGAAGAAATCACTAAGCATAGAAAAGATAACCTTCCCAGAGTCTGAGCCCGGACTCGAATCTTTGGCTTCTGTCTCCCAGTTTGGATCTCTGCCCTCTACAGCATAGCACCTCTCCGTGGGCAGCATATGTTACCATTTGAACTAGTTCTCTCTCGTTGGCTAGATCATGATAGACAGAAAGCTGGTTTTACAGTCTTCCTCCAATAAATAATATTAAACTGAGAAAACTCTTTTACAGGAGGCACTAAATGGAATCAGCTTGGAAGAAAATCACTTGACTACATGTAGCCTCAGGCATTTGTGCCTCAGATAAACCAATATAGGCCTTTTTTCATAATCATACTGTACCATTATTAGTACAGGGGTTTAAAGTACCTAGTACAGGAGATTCTGTTTGCTTTGTGCCCCCTCTCAGATAGTATTTTTAAATTCATGAAAGGAAACACATACATAAAAACCAAATATATTGAAATTTCAACATTAAAGTAGTCTTTTAACTGCTTTATTGAGATATGGTTGACATACAAAAAGCTATAGATATTCAATGTATACAACTCATGTGTTTGACAATAAGTATACATCCATGAAAACATCATCACTGTCAATGCCATAAGCTTAGTCATGGAGACAAAATTTTATTTATACTTTCATTAAATAATAGTATCTAACAACAGTTCTAACAACATTAATTTAAAGCAGTGGTGAGGGTAGTTTTTGAATCATCCATAATAATTGTAGTGTGATATGAAAATATCAGTGATTTCTTTTAGTGTTGAAGTTATACTACTACTAACATCACTGTGGTTTGTGGCCTACTTAAATAAGTAAAGGAAATGCTAAGTTTCATTACAGATTAGTGAAAATAAAGATTCAGTTTTTGTCCTCTGAGTTTTATCCACATACCCCTTGTGCACTCCAGATTTCAAAAATTCTGATTCTAGGAAAAGTTGGTATGATAAGGTAATTGGGAAAGAAAAATACTGGAGGTTTTATTTAATCTACAAAGAAGACTGACTCGCAAAACTAACAAACAAGTAAACAAAACAAAACCAGAATTCCTATAACCTCCAAAATCTCAACAGCTCATGGCATAATGTCCTTGTTCCAAAAGTTACATCATACACTCAACATTTAATAAAGGGTCTCACAACACCAATGTTTGAAACAACTGAAATTTCTGTTAGAGGTAGAATCTTTACACTCTACAGCTCTAAATATCCAGAGGAAAGGAGAAAAAAATGGGAGGGAGGAGTGTGAAAAATTGGGAGTGAGTTGATTTTTTAAAAATCATCAAGCAGCACACAGAGAAGGCAAGAAGAGTTCAGGGTAATAAATCCAATTAGTGGATCAAAGGAAAAGAAGTCACATTTTGAAATAAAAGAGTGATAATTTTAAGCAGCAAGAGAGAGATTAGAATAGAAAAGTGATAATGCTATGCAGTTTAGACAGGAGATGTTAGAAAACTGAATAGTAAAAGGGGTGGGGACACCTCTATTAAAACAGCTGCCTAAATTAATCATCCCTTCATTTTGGGGTCCTGATTAGAAAGATTTCGATTCACCAGTTTATCTTTGTATTCTGTTGTCATCTTTTGCTTTGTTGGTTTTAATCTTATTCCTCAATTGATTCTTATCTCTCAAACTGTTCTTTCTTCTTTATCATTCATGATAAACAACAATCCCAGTTTTCTTCTTCATCTACTAATTCCATTATTTTCCCCACAGGTTAACATAGAATCCAAAGGCAAATATTGCTTATAACTTTATCTCCCAATTCCTAGTTGTTATTAGCACTCAGCATCTTGTATGCACAGTATCAGTTTACCATGCAAAAGGTAATAATACATGTGAAATTTCCTTAGACTATGAGGATCTACACATTCTTGACCTCTAGAATCTGTAGGCACCATACTGAATGGCAACTGTGGTCTACCAGCCAGCACCCCAAAACGTCACAGGGCTAAGCCCAGAATAAGAAGGGAAGCACTCTGATTACGGGGACCTGATAGACAAACTGTGGACTGTGGGTGAATCAACATTCTGAACTTCAGGTTCCTCAACTGCAGAACTGGAATAGGATCTAAATAATTCTTTAAAATAAAAAGATTGTAACTCATTACAATGACAACTTGTGTGCATTTCATATTTCTTCTGTTTGAGCTTCACTGAGCTTCTAAGATCTGCGGGTTTAGTATTTTTTATAAAAATTGTTGACAATTATTTCTTCAAATATTTTTGATCTCTATCATCTATTCTGGGGACTCCAATTACATGTATACTAGACTACATGGTACTGTCCCATGTGTCATTAATACTCTGCTCTTTTTTTTGGCTATCTTTTTTCCTCTCCTTTTCACTTTAGATGGTTTCTATTGCTATGTTTTTAAGTTAACTGGTCTTTCTTCTGTAGTGTTTAATCTACTGTTAATTCCAGCCAGAGTATTTTTCATTTCAGATATTATATTTTTCATCTCGAAGTCTGGGTCTTTTTTATGTTATCCATTTCTCTACTTGTCTTGTTAATGCTTTCCTCTAATTTTTTAAACATATAGATTTTAATTATATTAGCTATTTTTAAATCCTTGTCTGTTATTTCTACCATTTCTATCATTTCTGGGTCTGATTCTATTGATTAATTTTCTCTCAGCTATCGGTCATCATACCCTGTTTCTTTGCATGCTTGATAGTTTTTCACTGGAAGTGAGACATTTTTAAATCTTACTTTTTGGGTGCTGGATTCTATTGTATTCCTTTAAATATAGTTGAGTTTTGTTTTAGGACATAATTAAATGATTTAGAATCAATTTGACTCTTAGAGTCTTGTTTTTCAACTTTGTTTAGCATGGGTCCTGGGGGCCCATTAGTTTGGGGTCAATTTGGACACACTATTAAGGCAATATCATTCTGAGGACTCTACTCAATACCTTACATGTTAGGGTTCTTTCCTTTCAGGCTGGAAGGAATACAAACTATTCTCTGCTCAGCGTGAGCTCTCAAGATTGTTCTGCCTGCTCCTTCTGAGGGGTTCTTTCTCTGGCCTCAGGTAGTACTCTCACCTACCTGCATAAATCAGTACTCAGCCAAAGACGGAAAGGGATCCCTCAGTACATTTCCAAAGCTCTCCATGGCTCCCTCCTCTGTCATGTTTTGCCTCACTATTTCTGCCTGTCTAGGGCTCTCAAACTCCAAATTCTGTCTCCTCAACTTAGCCAGACCAGCAAACCCTGTTTGGGTTGCCCTTACCTGGGCTGCAGCTTGGAAAAGCTCTCCAGTCAACCAGCTGGGACAATTACAGGGTTCTCCCTGATGTTTCTCTTCTCTCAAGAATCATTATTCTGTGCTGCTTGTTGTCTAAAATTTGAAAACCATTGTTTCATATATTTTGTCTAATTTTCAAATTAAGATGAAAGGGTTAATCTAGTCCCAGTCATTACTTTTTTAGAAATTTAATTCCTGACTTCTATGTCCAGTATTCCATTTGAATGCTGAATAAAGTAATTCTTCTCTGAATTTCTAGCCAAACCAAACCAGAACAAAACAAACAACCCAACATATATCCCAAATACCAATTTTTTTTAATTAAGTAGTAGCAATGGAAATATAATGCTGATGTAAGGAGACAGGACTTCTACTCCTGGATTTTTATTAGAATAAGGTGTTTGGGGGAAACTATTTAATCTAGTTTAAATCCATATTCAATATATTTTAAAATAATATTTTACTGCATGATTAAGCATAGCCACTGGAAAGTAACACTTTAAGGTGTTCATTTTTCTTGCAAGGACGAGATAAGATGTTTGGAGACAACATTGCTAAGTATTTTCTTAGTTCTGGGTGCTTACAAGAGTCAGTGAAGAAAGTTGGTCCATTCCCTCTGCATAAGTTTAACAAATACCTGGCAAACACAAACACATAACTTTATATATTGGGAAAGCCGTGTGTAGCAAAACAGAGCTTTGCGAGCAGGCTTTGTACCATAACCTGCTGTAGCCACATGTCAGTATTCAATCCCGCACCAAAATTTAGTATAACAAAGGTTCCAATTCTGAAGTAAGACTAAGAGTTTTAAATCCCAGTGCTATCTCTTACAATCGTGTAATAAAGGGAAAGTTGCTTCTCTGGGCCTCAGTTTCAGCATATACACAATGGGGACAATAGCATTATTTAGGGGAGGATTAAACACGGACTTGTATGGAATCTGAACTTTATACAATATCAGCCATATATTATTGTCAGCTTTCACTCTATCTCATACACTCACCAAAGCCATTTTCTTTTCCCTTCTTCTGATTTTATAAGATGAGGTCAGAAATTCAAATTAGGATGACCACAGGCAATATGAATTTTCTCTCCTTAAGAGGAAATTATATTATTTCTAAAAAAATATTGTTTTAAATAAAAAAATCAATACTTTATTTTGAATCATATAATGAATCAGCTTCTACAATGTTCAAGTTATAGCTACCTTTTCATACAATACATGCGACAATAACAAAAAGAACTCTCTTGAGACTCTCAATTTCTATAATAATTACGGAAACATCACTTAATAGGTATATTTTACAAAGAAGTAATATTTTAAAGGAGGTTTTTTTTGATTTTTTGTCAATGTGTTTATGTCATCTTCTGTCATGATTCTGGGTATACAAAATTATTTTATCATAAAACAATATGCTTATACTCTAATGTATGTCTTCATTATCTAGAAAAATCTTCCCATTATATGCAGGTTTAAAACCAAAAAATTTCTTGGCACTTATTTTTAACTGAGAGACACATTAAATGCCAGTTTCCTTGAACATGGAAAGAAATGCAAAAATATGGTCTGGGAACACTGAAGGAGATGATAAAAAATTTTTAGGGGAAATGAGATTTTATTTAAGCTCTTAAAATTTGATCCAAATGTAGATCACTATATATAGTCCTATTAATTATGTAAGAAAGATCATTACATAGGATCTCAAAATAAATAATTTTGCTCCTACTACAGAATATCATGTGTCACTAAATTTCAGTACTTAACTCAGAATCAAAATCCACAGGCTGACAGGTAAAAAGAAAGCACATGCTGTATATATTTACAGCTATAATACTTGCATTACAAGAGGATTAAAAAGAAATGAGGCTGTAAATGAAAGACTTTTATGGATGGATCTCTTCTAAGTGATATATGCGATACAAATGATTAGCATTAACTGATCTTCTTGAGGAATGTACTGGTATAATTCATTATAATGGCTTCGAAGTGCAATTAGTGAACTATAGTATAAATGACACTGCAGTTCATAGACCTACCCATAAGAGTAATTATATTTTGAAAACTACTTACTGAAAAATTGATTGAATGAGTCCTATGGGTATAGATAATTGAGATAAAAATATGTAAACAAAATGTCTATTAATAGGCTTTATTGGCACATTTATATATTTACTTGGTTTGCTAGTGCAAGATTGTATAAAGGGAATTTTAAAATGGATTTTTCTAACCTAAGAAAAACTAGATTTGTACATTTCATTTATTAAAGCTAAATTATATCTCTAAATATGGTATAACTATATTTTTAATTGGATGAAAATAGAGAGAATGTCCTATTTTAATGACAAACTAAGCAGGATATGAAAGATCAAACTTCATGTCCTCTAGAAATAGGATAATCCAATTTATATTTTTATACTTCAAGTAAAAGGAAAATTATAGTGGGTGACACTATATCATAATCAAGTTCATAAAATATAAATCAAAATTGTAACTATAGGATATAAAATAATAACTCAAAAATATTTTCATTGTTTAGATACTACACTATCATACTGGCAGAAATACATGTTACAAGTTAATTCTTAATCTTCAGATTTATTGTTCTAATAACAAAAAGACATAAATATGATATATGTACCCTATATTCCATATTTACAAAGGTGTAATTTTAATACGTATATGTAGATACACACACATATGCACACACACACAGGAGTACTAGACTGTGCGATTATAGGTTTGATGTCTAGTTCATAGAGATTAATGGTTTAAGTTTCAGCTTTATATCTAACTAGTGGAACTATATATGATAATTGAGGACCTGCATCTACTCTTTTGTAAAATGAACATACTGCACTATATGATACCTAATTCTAAAGTTCCACGAGACAAGACTCTGTGGGTGAATCTTAGAAATCAGCCAGACTTATACGCCTACTCATAGTCCATATATTTTATTAGATAATCAATCTCGAGATAATTTGACGAGCTGTACTTTTCCCAGTTGTGAATGGGGATGTGATCATTTCTAACCCATGAATTCTTGCGAAGATCACGTGAGACAAGTGTGAAATTAACCAGTATCATTCTTGGCCCATAGAACTACTCAATATCAGCTATTATAGTTGTCTTTAACCTCCAGCTTAAGCCAAGTTATACTGAAGTAACAAAAAAAAAATTCAATAACTGAAAATAACAAGTATTTTTTTCTCACATTATTTATCATTTGTGGGTTGGCTGCAACTCTGCTTAATATCCTCTTCATTGAAAGACTCACATTAAAGGAGCAACTGCCATCTGAAACATGTGGTCTCACAGCAGAGGGGAAAGAGCAATACGGAACTGCACGATGGACCTTAATGCTCCAGTTAGGAAGTGAGTCACATCATTTTCACCACATTGCATTGACAGAGCAAATCCCATGCTAAGTCTGGCAACGATGGGGTGGAAAAGTATAATTCTCTAGCAGGGAGGGGCCAGTAGGAAAGGGCAATAGATAATTTTGAGGATATACAATCTACCACAATGTCCTTCAGTCCTCTTTGAATCCAGTTACCCCTGCAGCCAGCTGCTCTGCAGAAATATGTGTGATGTGTCTGTGTTTCTACTCATACGTGCTTACATATTGATATGCAATAAATGTATATTTTATGGGTATTGAATTACACCTTTCTTTAACCTTAACTCTGAAAAATTAGACAGATTCATATGCTTAAGGACCAAAAATAAGCAGAACTTAAAGTCTGATTATCATGACATCATGCATGAATATCTAATATGTTTGCTTTGGGACTATTTGGAGATAGGGAAAAACCAAGAACTTTTATAGTAAAAATCTTGATTAATAAACTCTAGTCATTACCTTCAATTAAACATTTATGCATATATTTATTTGTATGCTGCCATTTCTTTATATTTTACTATGCTATCTTGCACAGCTTTGACTTTCAGGGAAAAAAGTAAATGAAACCAACACCCAAAGATGCTTCTTACATCTCTGTATGTCACATCTTAGTGCTTGTTGTAAGCCAATCAAAGGCCTTTCAACTTGCCTGCACTACTGTTGAAATTAAAGTGCTTAAATTCTGGGACTGTGGTACAAGTTGCAGTTTAGAGCATTTTACAGTTCACCACCCTATTCCTAGTGGCTGAAACAGTATGTGGCATGAGGTAGAAACTCAACAATATTGATGAGGAAATGAATAAGTAACTGAACAGATAAGGAGAAAGATATTTTATTGGTTATGATGAACATATTTAACATATTTTTATCTTATCTCCTAGAAGAAAGGACCTTTAATTAATTATATTCCAATACAAAGAAAAAGCCATTTAAAGATTTTTAAAATGCTTATTTCAGAGATAAAGTGAAAACCAAATCTCTTGGCATCTCATAAAGTACAGTGTACAAAAGTTATGCCGCACTATTTGTGAAAGAAAAAAAGAGTCAAAATTTCTTGTAATAGTTTCTCTACTGATATGAAGCAGTATTTGGTATAGAAGGGGAAGAGCAGGTGAGACCTTCAAAAAGAATGTTAAGTTTTAGATAAATATTGTAAATAGGTATTAACCATACTTGTCTATTTTTTCATCTAATTCATGATTTTGATTTTCCCACAGCAAAGTTTCCTTACTAAGTAATATCCTCTTCGTGGTTTTATTTAAAAAACAATCCTTCAAATAATCACATAGTGTCTTTATTATACTAAATATCAATGGAGCAAATCTCTTCATCATAAAGAAGTCTTCATGTTCAAAATATTGTTATAAGAATATATTCAATGGTTACTGCTTTCACATCTGCTTCTTGATTCCCTGCATGTACTGCCAATCTACAAAACCTAAGGCTACAGGGTAATCCCCAGATACTATTAATAAAAATAGTTATCATTTATGGTGCATCTGTTATTAAGTTTTTACTATGTTAAACGTTTTTTGTTGGCTAACTCAGGTAATCCTTAGAATAATCCTAAAAATAAGTGGTATTATTTCCATTTTATAGCCAATGAAACTGAGGCTTAGAGAGACTATATCTACCAAATGGTTAGTGGCAGAGTGAGGATGCAAACTCATCTTTTTAGCATAGATACTGGAGCAGAAGGTATGTTTTCTACAGCTGTTTGAGTGCCTGGTATACCTTGGCACATTTCAATCCAAGAAGTTCTTGGTGCTAAATTAAAAGCCACTTTTCTATGAAGAAGCAAGGACTCTGCCCTAAAATTAAATATGGAAATAAAAACTGTATTAGTTATCTTTTGCTATATTACAGATTACAACAAACTTAGTGGCTTTAAAAAAAACCCACATTTATTGTCTCACAATTTCAGTGGGTCAGAGGTCAGGGAATGGCTTCACTAAGTCCTCTGTTCAGTCTCACAGGATGTTGGCTAAGCTTGTGTTCCCATCTGCAATCTAAACTGGGGAAGGATCTGCTCCCCTGATCACATGATCTGGGGAAGCTTTCAGTTCCTTGCAGTTGCAGGACTGAGAGTTTCAGTTTATTGTTGGCTGACAGCTGGAGGCTTCTAGGAAGCTCTAGGAAGCCACCTGCAGTTCCTTGCCAAGTGACATTTCTCAACATGGGCACCTGCTTCCTGACAGCCAGCCAATAATAGCAAGATTTCCTAGGCACCCAGGGGGCACTTTACATATCATGCTGCCTTTTTCAGAGTCAGTTGTCCCCACTGACGCATTGTAAGGTCCCAGTATCTTTAGACTATGGTACAGACCACCACTCAGGTACCTGTAAGAAGTGGCCCCAGCGTGCTTGGGAGAGAACTGCAAGGGGTAAAAAGAAAAGTTAAAAAATTTTTCTTGTATAGTTTATAGGTGAATCTCAAGCTTCAATGGTATAGTGAAAAAAAGTTTGGTTTTTTCGCTTATTTGTTTGTTTTTTGGTTTGGAACATTAAAAACCAGTTCCCTTCTCTACACAGAAGGCAAGTGTGTATCTAAAAGGCTAATATTTATCTAGAACCTACTGTGAGCCAAACCCTGCTCAGCACTTTCACAAATGTCATCTCATTCAATTATGTATGTCTATAATTCCCCAAAACTGTGAAATAAACATCATTAACCACAAACAAGAGTTGAAAATAGGATCACAGAGGAACCCCTCAATGGCAAGAGGATATAAGCTACAGAAGCAGAAATTGTATTATAGTTACATGTGTTCTTAGAAACCTACAGGATATTCCTATCTAAGAAGGTGTTCTTGTTTCAATTAAGAAATAATTTCTTAGAAGGGAAATTTTTACTTTTTTAATGGTTTAAATGAGTTAGAGATAATACATATAAAATAATGATATTAATATGTATTTAATATTTACTAAGCATCAGGCACTGTTAGAAATAAATTACCTCATTTATTCTGCATAGTCTACTAAGATATAAACTATTATTATGTCTATTTTATAGATAAGGAAACCAAAGACTGAAGAGGTTAAGTAATTTGTCAGTCATACAGGGGCTGAGCCAAGATTTGAACCAGGCTCTTGATTCTTAGGAACTTTGGGGGTCAATTCACTTTCTTCTTCAAATAGCATTTGTCAGGTTTTTACATAAATGTGTGTAATTCATAAACACAAATAATTTATAGTGAAGACAAGTCCAAGAAGATCTGAATGAATGCTTTACGATGAAAAATCTACATTTCATGTATCCAGGTCATTCCAATTTTCTCATTTCCCAATATATGTTTAAATTTTAACTGTGATGTTTCTTTGAAAAGGTGCCCTTCTGCATTTTCAAACCCTTCTTTTTTTATATATGGAGTAAGGCAACTCTGTAGCTTCTAATCACCTCCTTAATATGAGTTGTTTTTGAAATGGTAAATTGCTGTGAGATGAAAAGTAGATCTCATATTTCTTGGAGCTAAATTCAGTACTCAGCTACAAATATTGTCACAAGGTCTCTTTGCTGAGGTCTTTTATGTTACTTTAAGTTTCAGCTATTATTATTACTGCTGCCTCTAAAGGTGCATAAAGTATCTCAGGAAACCTGTTTTTGAGAGCATCTATATTTGTTTTTTCTTAATCAATCTTGAGATAATTTCATGTTCAATCCTGCTGTCTGCTAGGTGCTCTGTACTCTAGCATCCTTCTTAGATTGATCTGAAACCATGTTTAAAAATGAAACCTCGGCAACACAAGGTTTGGTAACATTATACTTGGTTTGAAAAAAATGCCTCTGGTATCCTAAACCAAAATTACTCTGGAAGGGTGCAGGCTGCATTCCCAGGCATGCAATTGTGTTTGCAAGTCAGCTCCATTGCTCTGTTGTCCCAGAGCGGCCACGGACAGGCTGCTGCTCTACTAAGCCTCTGTAGCAGTTGGCGGCCAACAGCTCTCTATGGGGAACTCGAGAATGGAAAGGCAGCCAATCATGCATGGTATAATTTACGTCTGATTAATGAAGGTCTAAGAATCACAGAAACAATTAATTTGTATCAGGACTCCTGTGGGCCAAAAAGTAAGAGATTGTGCCACCGGTACCCAATTTTAATTTTTGCCTTGATCAATCACCTGCCTTTTCACATCTACTTTGTTTTCAGAATTAACTTTTGCAGCCACAGATGTTAAAAGATGCAACAGAAAGAGTTTTCAGAAAATGAGAACACCAAGGGAAACACTCATTGATAAAACTCACTTGTCACTGCACTACATTATCCCTTTTTCAATTTGATAATGGTAAGGCATTTTCCTCACAACTGCAAGGGAGGATTTAAAAACTTTTTTTTTTTCAAATAAACCACTTTGTTTTTATTCGTGTAAGAAAGATTACAATGGCCAGGAGAAAGGGAAAAGAACAGTGGCCTCCCTAGGAGGAGAACAACAGCAGGAGCAATTTAAAATAAAAATAACTAAAGATGCCTTAACTATACAGTTAAAAATGAAATGAAAATTGCAAAAGCAATTTGTGGCAGGAAGCCTTTAAAATGTTCTAAGGATTGTTCTTATTTTGCATAAGCCGTGGCCAATCTTTAAAATAGTTAGTCCATTAGGCATATGTATACCTGATTCAACACTCTATTGTAGGCAGAAGCCCCTCAATTACGAAATTGTAGAAGGATGGGTCTGACAGAGCCTCATCTAATTACAGGAGCAAATTACAAGTTCATAAACTTCATAAAGCATTCTAATATCTTTCCTTAATAAGAAATCTCACTGCTCAAACCAGGAATATATCTAATGCAGTCATATTTTTTTCTACTATTCTTGGCATGTAATTACCCTTTACTTGTAACAATGCACAAAACAATAGAAAATACCATCCATCGGTTTTTATTGATCAACTGTTTAAATTAGTATTAATCTTTCTCACACACTTCTAAAAGATGATTTAGCATGAATGCAATCATTTATATTTGCTTTGCAATTATCCGATATTGCTTTCTAATCTTATAGATGTGTAAAGTGAAATGGACAGGAGTAAAATGGCTAATGTCAAAGGATGCAGGGAGCTGAAGCAGAAAGTAGAATCCACATGGCCTTAGAGGTATTTCTTTGTTTTGGTGCCTAAGTCAAATAGAGGGATTAATAATAACATCTAATACACAGTATTGGCTTTTCTATAACTCTGGTGGCTTGTACACTAAACTGTCTTTAATAATATAAACTACTGTGGATGATTAATTTGGTGATATGTAATACTATTTCTGTTTCTGCCTAAGCAAAAGTTTGCACTGTAAAAGAGTGCAGCATACTATGCCAACTGTATGAGATAGAACTAAATTTCTTAACACTTGGGAAAAGATGGTCCACACTAGAAAAAATGTGCAAATTTTAATTAGTCATCTATGATACCCACCCGTCCCCTCAGAAGGTGGTTGCTTTAACTGAGCACAGATTCAATAACTGGCCTTAAATGTTGCTAAATTTAATCAATTTCATAGTACTACTGGTTTTCATTGTAACCCTTCCTCTGGATACGCTTATGACATTTTGACTACTTATGTTTTCCTATGATACATCATTTTCACAGCATATACATGATTATCATAATTTTTAAATAATAGAAACATTTTAACTGATTTTGTTAACTTAGTGTCTTAGCACAAAAAGCTGAAGCTGGAAAAATCTTACGTTAATAGCTGTCATCATTTATTTGATAAATTTTAAAATGTGAATTTCCAGTTTCTCTTTCCTCTAAGAATTAACAAGATGGGTAGATTTTATACATGAATAAGGGAAACACAGAAAGGACCATGAACACCAAAAGCCTTTCTGTTTCCTTGGCTCAGGGAAGCAGTTACTAATGTCCTGTTAGTTAAAGCTTAGGAGTCAGTGAGACCTAAAACTCATCATTGCTATATTCTCCTTGCCCTGTAGCTCTGTGATCCACATGCCACAGGTACCCACTTATGTATCTTTTGAGCATCCTGTTCTGAACACTACTGAGCACACTGGCATAGGCTTTTACCAACCTCCACATTTCAAGGGCAGTGACTTAAACCCTCACATGTGATAGGTGGGTTTAACCACTGAGATGGAACCAAACTTGGCGGGGTGAGGAAGGAGCCCCCAGGTCTGAATAGCAGTGTTAGGATATTCTCTCTACAAGCTATTTTCCACCATCATACATGGGCCTGCTAACTCTAAGGTTTGGAAGAAAAACTCAGAAATGAAAGCAACAGCACCAGCTGTGCACTGATCTGCACTGATCTTCATGGACTAACACAACAGCAATACCTGAAGAGGGAAAAAGTTGCAATGATGCAACATACATTTTCCCTGGTATTAAAATAATTAATCCCATTAATAGAGGCTACCTGCAAAGTTCACATTAATGGACTTTAAATGACACAAGGGATGGTAGAGAGAGAAAGACAAGTGTACCTGCACAGTGTCCCAAGTTCAGCTCTAAGGTGACAGCAAGTGCCAGGATGACTGCGTTAATACGAGGTCTTTAGAATTCTGTACTATGGAAGTGATATATAAAATTAATGTTTCCCATTCTCATATAGTAGACAAATATATTTGTATATAATTCACAAAAATACTTCAACAAAGACGTCAAATACTAATAAATGTTGATAGCATATATACCACTTAAACCTGCACATGACACCGCCATGTTTCAAATTTGTTGGATGTATAGCAGGAAGCCTTACTGAGATAACTGGCAGATAAGCTTTATTGTTATTTTTTTCTTTTAGAATCAGTTAAATCAGGAAACCAATCTAAACTGCCAACAGTTCCAGACTTGGCACCAAATGCAGCTAAGGAATGTCTGAATTCCTTGACCCTATGGCCCTACATAGATGAAGCTTAGGAAATTTCCCTATCACAGTGGAGCACTGGTTGTAGGGTCACACTAGAGGCCATCATAATGGTGATTTTTAGCTGCTAAGATCCACTTATTCACACTTTCATTAACTGGACGAATATTCATTGATATTATCTAGTAGACAGACGTTGATATTGATAGTAGTAGTTCCTACTATGTGCTAGGTACTATGCTAAGCACAGAGAATAAACAACAGAAAAACGACTGCTTTTAAGCAGTCATCCATCTAACAAATTAGGTATTCTCAATTTTTTTCTGCCTCAGTAAGCCTAAGAACTATGACACAGTCCACACAGTGTAAGTAGTTTCTGGTGGAGGCAACTATCACGTTAGGGAGCTGGGTGTGGAGAGAAGACAGGATAAGGTGTCTGGTGTTATTTTAAATTTTAAAATAGATTTCCCCTTTTTTGGTGGAGAATCACTACAGTAGAAATAACTAGATATAAATTTCCCTTCCCTCTCAAAGGAACTTCCACGTGATTATATTATTAAGCTCGCTATACTTCATTGGTAGAGGTAACATCAGCCAGTAAAAGAAAAACAAGTCACAGTGATGTCATCGCTTTGTTGGCCAAAGTAGGAGGCATGAAAAAAATAAAAATGTAAGCAGCTGCCACTTATTTTATGTTTTCTACATTACAGCTAAGTGTTTTACATACATTTTGTCAGTGAATCTTTGCAAGAACGCTGGAGAGTAGGTATTACTATTACTGGATGACCATACATTCTGCTTTGTCTGGACAGTATCCGTTGTACTTGTTACCTTAATTATTAATAGGTCCTCCATTCACTACCAAAAGTGTGCCAGTTGGATAAGAAAAGCATTCTTTTTTCCTACAAAATAGCAGCTTCATATAACCCAACTTAATAGATGAGTTTACAATAACCTCATGCAATCTTGGAAGGGCCTTTAAAGCTCCATTGAAATAACCTTGGTGTCCTATTTGGATTTCTGAAGATGGCCATTTGAGAAAGAACCAATGCTACATCCTCTAATAAATTCAATTTCTGTGCATGTGCTCATGGGAGGCATGGAGACAGCAGGACATAGAATGAACATCATTTACTAGTGGCAGAGATTTAGCAGGTGTACACCTCCCTACAGATAGATGGAAAAACTGGAAATAACGATTCTTGGTCAGAAAACCTTGTGAGACATATTTCCACAGGATATATAATGGCAACAATTCTAAATACAGCTTACACAGCTTAGAAGTCATTATAAAGGGTTTGATAAAATAAAAGAATTTGATTAAAGTTTACTGTAATGAGATTTGAAAATCAATTCCCACTCCTTTGTGACTCCTTTTCTATTAAGGATCAGAGTATAGCAACACCTTTAGAAAAGATAATGGTCTACTACTTATTCTCAAATTTGACGAAAGTAACAAAGTTACATCCTCATATTGCATTCGATAGGATAATAGTGAAAAGCAAATGTGAGTGCCAAAACAAGAGGCAACATGGAAGCAGCTATAAGTGAATGATTTAGCACTCAGTGAAGGAAACTGAATTCTTCCTGCCACCAAATTTTGCAACACATATAGGCACACTGATTATGAATTTTTATACTTTTTAAATATTCATACCATATTGTTTGGACTGTACAGCTCAAATGCATTCCAGCCTTGCTCACTTTGCCCAGTTTTGCACGTGTACACTGGTAATGACCAATAAAATTCTATTAATGGCAGCAATCTCAGACACAAGCTTCCCAGATAATCGGTAAACCCCCATTCCCCACTATAAACCCAACAGTGATCTTCTCATCAAGTAACAGTTGTGAGAATTTCTTTATCACCAGTTCATCATTAGTGCCAACAAGTATTGATTTATAGTCTGGTAAGGGGAAAATTCCATTTACAGGAAGTTTTACCACTTAGGAAATTGTCTGAATCATCTAGAATTATCTGTAAAAAACATCTTCAAATGGCTTTTTCATCTCTGAATTTTTGTTAAGCCCCTGGGGTAATGGTTTAACCCGTGAAAGCATCTTTACTAAGGAAGGAAAAACTCCTGTGTGAGTGTAATAAAGAGGACAATGTTTAATTATTCATGTGTTTTTAAAGAGCATCATTTTATTGGAAAGATTACTTATTTATCCAAATATTTGTAGAGATTGTGTGATAGAATTAAATGTGTACAGACCACAGACTGGCAAAAGAAAAGTTTTCTTGGAGGAAATGTTATACGTAAGTAAGGTTTTTATTACTGATTAATTAAGGATGAATTATTTCCACAAACTATCTACAAAATTATGAAGGAAGTTAACGGCAGATGTATTTTCTCTTCATAAGCAGTCACTCATTATGGCGACTAATCTAATGCACAGCTTAAGGTCTCAGTACTTAGAATGACGAGGTCCTCATAAGAGCACCTAGTCTACCTAAGCTGCATACTTGTGAATCATCCAAGTGCCCTTCAGGATGATGAGCTTTTGATTAGTCCTTTCAATTAGTGTTTATTTTCTTAAGTAGAATACTCACAACAGTTTCAAAGCTCTGAATCTCCTTTAATCGCTGCCTTTAAATTAAGAGGAATAGATTTTTTTTAAACTGGTCTCTTGCTGCTTTGGCCAAAAGATCAAGTATGAATGCAATTTAAATATGAAAGCTAGCATCCAATAAGCAAAGACTCACTTTTAACTAAAGGTGAAAATTCACTCTAACTCCATTAAGTAAAAGCCATTACTATGTATGCAAACCTGCTGACATATTCTTGATTGATAGTTGTGCTTTCCCATTAATGGAAAGATGAAAACAATTACTTTTTTGCGAAGACTGCACAAACATAGCCACTCTACACATTTTCTCAAGGTACCCTAGAAATTTTATGTTCCTAGTTTTACTTCTAAACACCCCACAAAATTGGATATTTAAAAGGTCACTATAAAAAACCATCTATAAAGGATATTATGGAGGCAACTGGGAAATTTGAATATAGACTCTATATTAGATAATTTTATTTCATCAATATAAAGTTTCTTGAGCATAATAATGGTACCATGGTCAGGTAGGAGAATACACATCCACAAGATAAAGGCTGTAGCATTTAGGGGTGAAACATCTGCAGATGGCTTTCAAATTGTTCACATATATATATACACACACATAAAAGTAAACATAAATAGTAAATACAGCAAAATATTAATAATTAAGAAGTCTAGATAAAGGCTGTAAGGGTGTTTGTTGTTTTCTTCTTCCAACTTTTCCACAGGCTTAAATTTATTCAAATTTAAAGCTGTGAAAAAAGCCACTTTCCTTTCTCTACCATAACTATCTTCTCCAACTTACAGAAGCCATTTGTCATTTACTGGCAAAAAGACAGAGCTTCTAACTGGGTGGTCAGAACACAGCATTCTACAGAAGCACAAGAAGATAAGTCAAATTAGTGAGGGTGGGCAAGAAATCCAGGTAGATTCAAGGCTAAGATGTCATAAAGGAACCTGACAAGTTCCATGGAAACACTTCCTCCTTGGCTCTGAACCAGGCTGACTGAAGTCTCTTGTTGACCTCAGATTTTCATCTCTGTAACTGCATGTTTCACCCAAGCTGTGCAGCCTTTGAGCCCTGGCAATTCTGCTGTGCACTCTACACTTCCTATAGGAGGAAAGTAGCCCATCTTCCCTGGGCATGTCAGAATGCTTCCAGGACCATGGAATAGTGTCTTCTGACTGGCTGAATAGTGTGCCTGGCCACAGCTAAGATCCACAGTTGAAGTCTCTCTAACGCCACTGACAGAGGTAGCACCAATTCAGCGTCTAGGTCTCAGTGTCTTCCAAATCAGAAGTTGTGGAGAGTTGGGCTAGCAACTTAGCACTAAGTCAGCTTACTGTTGATTTTGCTGTGTTTTGGACCCCAGGCCTAGTAATTCACCACCTGAATTATTTTGTGATCCAAGGTCCTTGCAAGGTCCAGTTTTAATGGCTGGGGCTGTCTCACACCTCAGTTCCACCCATCCACTTCTTCCTCAGCCCATGCCTGAGTACCTATTACTATCTCTAGTAAACTCTACTAGTAAATTCCTCTAGGACTAGGTCCTAATGTCATCTCTTTACTCCTCCATGAGCAGACACTTACTCTTGACCTCCTAGTGCCATAATTGAATTCTCACTTTCTTTTTCCAGGCTAGCTACCAACTACTGTTGCTTACCCAACTGTCTTCTGATTGCTCTTTATGCTAATAATTCTCAACCATAAGAACAGGTAGCCTCCTATGGTCTCTGCCTGCTGCAACTTGCTGACTGCAAGACATTCTTATGTTCCACTACCTCTCATTGCCTGTTTCTAGGACCATCCCACATAGCGTGTCCTATCCCAGTGATTCTGGTTTCTTCTTATATAACTTAATCTAGCCTATCCAGTTGCCAACTGAACCAAATTCTAAGATAGCCAAAAGTACAGGTATAATTTACTCACTTATTTTTTATATCGCAAATATTTATTAGGCACTAAGTATGTGCCCAGTTCTGTGCAGGACATAGGCACTAAGAAGAGTTTTTAGTTTTCTGGTATTCCAAGGATGATGTGTGGATACTTGGGTGAATCTTGCCTTCTTGAGTCAGAAGAAAAGATTGTCAGGACTGTAATATCAACTCAGCCCTAATCTTATATGATAGATCATTTCCCACAGACATCCCAAGAGACAATATAGGTCCAAAATATGGTACTAAAAGTGTCATATTTATTGGCAGATGTGTGGCAATAGTAGGTCATGAGCTATTGACAATGCATATCAAGTAATATGAGGCTTAAAATACAGACTAAGATTAGCTGGTTACCTGAAGCTCATGCTATTTCATTATTCAGACCCTGGTTTACTTATGGCTGTCGTACATCTTTTCAAGACCATAAAAATTTCAGTGGTCTATAAAGGAGTATTATGTCAAAATCTAAAGGCCTAGGGTTCTGTGACCCCCATTAGCCAAATATGGGATTATGAATAGTTAACAGTTTTCTGTCAGACTTACGTTATCTTCTCCACCTTAGGGCTAAATTCTATGTTTCTTATTCTCATTCATTGTGTCCTTTCCCACTCTTTTCCCAGCCCTCCAGCCTCAACATATCTTGACCATAACTCACCATGTTTTAGTATTTCTTATCTGTTCCAGACTATAAATTCTACCCTTGGCAGAAATTGTTTACCCAACTTTGTGTTCTCTGTGCCTGAGACAGGGCCTGGGATATACTAGGAACTCCAAAAAAAAAAAAGTTTGACAGTATAACTTCACATACCCTAAGTATGAAGTTTAATCTCATAACCTCTTACAGGTATGAATTAAGTTTAAGGTGAAGGGCTAACACAATCCCCAAAATAACATTTTGCCTTCGGATGTGTTTTTTGTCAAGAAAAAAAGTGTTGTAAGAGATCAAGAATTTTTTAAATAACTTTGTCCACAAGTCCTCTGAGAGACAGAATTTCTAGGCTAAAAAAGTAACATATGAATCTTAAAAATATGAGATATTAATGGTAAATATGAGACTATATCATAGAAACACTGTAATGGTTAATTTTATGTGTCAAGTTGGCTGGACCACAGTGCCCAGATATTTGCTCAAACATTACTCTGTATATTTCTGGGGCAGTGTTTCTGTATAAGATTTACATTTGAATCCATGGACTTCTTTAAGTAAGTCAATTGCCTTCCATGATGAGTAGGCTCCATCCAAGCCGTTAAAGTCCCAGAGAGCAAAAGGCTGATCTCTCCAGATCAAGAGGGAATTCTCCAGAAAGCTGCCTTCAGACTTCATCTGTAACTTCAGTTTTTCCTGGTTGTAGGCAGATTGCCTATGTACTCAAACAACAACTCCTTCCTAAGTGTCCAGACTGCTTTTGATAGAGGCCTTTTTTTCTCTTGCACTTAATTTCCTGTAAATGCAGTAGCTCAGACTACATGTTCCAGGTATCTTATGAGACTATAGAATAGATAAAGATAAATAGACTCCTCTCAGCCTTGGGAACTAAGGAGCTATTTCTTCGCTTAAAGTCAGTCCTTCTAGTGACCTCAGGATAGAGATCTAAAGTCTGGTATTGAGCTGCCATCTTTCAGTGCATAGGCATTAGGGAATGAGTAGATGAGTAGATCTAAGAATGACCACCTAATGCCAAATAATTACAGTAGAACTTGCATTCAGTCATTTATTTATTCAATTAATAAAAGTCACTCAATTATTTAAATATGTGTTGAGCATCTACACTATTCTGAACATTGTTCTAACATCAAACATGAGCAAAGAAAACTTCCCCCAAAACAGTATTCCTTGTTTTCATGAAGCTCACACGCTAGTGGAGAGGACTAACTAATCAAAGAATCACAGAAATAAATGTACAATTTAAAGTGTTTTGTGATAAAAGAGAGGAGACATATAGCATGAGACAGTATGAGCTAGGCAGGATTCTAAAATGGTCCCCAAGACTTGTCCCCTCCTATGCATGCCCTGTGTAATCCCCTCCCTTTGAGCAGATTATGGGCATAATATCTAAATAGAATGGTATCTCACTCCTATGTTAAGGTTACTAATCAACTTTGAGTTCATGAAAAAAGAGATTATCTAGGGGTGTCTGAGTGGGCCTGACCTAATCAGAGGCATATTTAAAAGAAGATGAAGCATCAGAAAGATGTATTCCTGTTGGCCTGGAAGAAAGAAAATAGCCATGTTACTAACTCCCTATGTAAACTATGTGCCAAAGAACTGTAGACAGACTCTAGGAGCTTAGAGCAGTCCTTGGCCAACAGCTAACAAGAAAAGGAACCTCAGTCATTCAACCTCAAGGGAATGAATTCTACCAACAACCAGTGAGCCTAGAAGAGGATCCTGGGTCTCAAATAAGAATAGCAGCCCAGCCAATTCAACTGCAGCTGTGTCACACAGGAGCAGATCCAACTAAACCACGTGCACACTCCTAACTTAAGGAAACTGTGAGATAATAAACGTGTGTTATCTTAAGCAACCAAATTTGTGGTGATTTGTTCTGCAGGGATAGAATACTAATACAAGCACAGAATATAGATCTGACCTAGTCAGAGAAGGCATTCTGGGGAAGGGACGTTTGAACTAAAATCTAAGAAATAAATAGTATTTCATCAGAAGACAAGGGCTAGAGATGTGGGAAATCAGATGCAGAGGATTTTGATTTAGAATCTTTAAAAGGCTTGGGCTAGCATTGCAAACATATAGAGATATAAAGACACCTAGGGCAGTAAATAAGGGGAAAACACTAGAAATGGGGCTGGAGAGGAGAAAATGACATGGATGAAACAGAACTTTGAAGACCACGTTAAGGAGCACAGATTTTATTTGTGGAGATTAGAGTGTTGTTGGTTTATCCCTTGATGTTCTCAGGGGGCATCTCTTTTACAACAGATTTCTGTCCCTGTGGTCTCTAGAAGCAGCTTTATACTTTTCAAGGAGCTCTGACATGAACTCTGTTATTCAAGAACATAACCTGCCCAACACCCTTCACTGGACATGTAGGACGGTCTGCCTTCTAGACATACACGGAGATGATATACTCCTCGAGCACTTCCCTGTGTCACGTTTTAACATGAGTTGAGAGTTAGGAAGTGAAGGGAGGGTGACTGGGGTGTGGAACAGAGATGTATAAAGAGTAAATCCTCACATGCCTGAGAGTTGAATGTATTTCAGCTCTCAACTCCTAATCTTTGATTTTCTCAACTCTCCTGCTGAAAGAATAGGTCCTATTGAAGCAGAAATCAGGAAATCAGGATATTATAGAATTTTCCAAGAGTAGACAGGTTTCTACAATTCACACCTATACCCAACCTTTTGAATTAAGAGTTAAGGGGAGTTTCCAAATATCTCTTTAGCTGCTCTTTCACCATATGTGGAAAGATTATTTTCCCCATACTTTCCTATGCAATTTAAAACCCATCTTCTTTATCCTCAGATTTTTCCATTCTAAAGTTTAAATACCAAAATTAAGTAAATTGTTACATTAGAATCCTTTTAAGAAATTCATCCTTTAAAAGAAGTCTGCATACTGTTTGACTTAAGTCAAAAAAAAAATAATAACTGTTTAAGTTACTATAAAGAAAGCAAGTATGATTCAGATTTCCATTGTCTACAAGGAAAAGTTTCATTTTTAAACACTTTTAAAAGGTGACTGATAAAGTATAATACAAATTACATAAGTTATGGTTCACTAGATTCAGCAACTCTGTATTATACAGAAATTTAATCAATCTTTCAGGGATTGCAGACATATCACAGTAGGAGGTACTTTTGACCTTTCATGGAGAGGTAAGCAAGATGAGGTAGTGAACTGCATATTTCAGTGGGTTTGTTGGATTTTATGTAATTGTCTTTTTCAGAATTTCTGACCAAATTTGAGCCCTCCTATTTGGTAATTCATGCTATTTTACATATGAAAACCTGCAATTTGCCTATTTGAATCAAAATGTTACCTTTATTCAAACTCAAATCTTTTCACTTTCTGCCTCAATAAGGGTGGAGAATAAGTAAAGAAGAGCATGCAAAGCCATATAGAACACATTGAAATTGTCCCCTTTGCAGCCCTTATATGCTTCCTTCATAGTCCTGGTTAATAGTGGTTGTCAAAATATAATTGTTAATAGTAGTCCTTTTCAATCTCAAAAGTGTGCCAATTTGGATGATAAATTGTATGTTCACCCTAATCAAGTTTGGCATCATGTCTAGGAAAGTAACCTCAATGTATCAGTCTAGTCATTATTATCCCATACTGGGTAAGGACAGAGAAGGGTTATATCTTCTACTTTAATCTAGGGCTCAATATAGCCTAATATATGGCTCCAAAGAAGGAGAATTCTATGAAAGAGAAATAGAATAACTACAGATTTAATACTAAACTCCAATTAACCTATAAGTAAAAAGGATTAAACTTTTTTATGGATAAAAATAATACAAAAATGTCCTATGCAGTCTAGTTCCTAGACTCTTACATACAGAATTGTGTTCTTTTTTTCCACTCTTTGGGTTTTAATATTTAGGATTTAAAACAAAACAAAGAAAACCTTGGCACTCAAGTAGTCAGAGTTTTTTATTTGGCAGATGAGAAAGTGAAGTCCCAGAGAGCGCAAAGACTTCCCCTAGATCACCTAGTTTATTTGTTTGTTTAATTTTTTATTGAAGTATAGTCAGTTTATGCTGTTGTGTCAATTTCTGGTATACAGCATAATGTTTCAGTCATATATATACATACCTATATTTGTTTTCATATTCTTTTTCATTATAGGTTCCTACAAGATATTAATATAGTTCCCTATGCTTTACAGAAGAAACTTGTTTTATCACCTAGTTTATTGACTAGGGCAGGAACCTGAGCATCTTATTCTCAATAGACAGTTCTTCCTTTCTTTTTTTAAATTTTTTTCTTTCTTCTTTCTTCTTTTATTCTTTTTTTTTTGGAAGGGGTAATTACGTTTATTCATTTATTTATTTTTTTTAGAGGAGGTACTGGGGATTGAACCCAGTACCTTGTGCATGCTAAGCATGCGCTCTACCACTTGAGCTATACCCTCCCCCCAACAGTTTCTTTGATGCTATGTTCTAGCTCCTGTCTTACAACTCAAATTCTCTCTACAACTGCCAAAATTTGAGTATACTTATAAGAAATTGTTTTCTAACTTACCTATATCCAAGTTTTAAGGATATCTGTCAGTTACCTGGACTTTATTGTAGCTCTGGCTACTGCCTTCATATCAAGAAGACATTATATTGTAGCTCTGGCTACTGCCTTCATATCAAGAAGACATTATAATGTGATTTAAATGTAATATTTTCATTGATGTTAAATAATGTTAGTTTCTAAATAAACCTATAGCTTCAAAGCACCTTTTTAATTCCTGCTATATAAATGCATCAACACTTGAAAAATACATTATATACAAAGGAAGAAGTTATATTCCCTCTGAATACAACACTGAAATAAACAATTAGGAAATGCATTGTACTAGCTAAAAGCACTCAAACGTGAAATCACTGTAGTTGGTTTTCAGATTTTATTTTGAAAGTCACACACGTTAATATCCATTAAGCTAATTGTTTGTTAGGGATGAGATCGTTTACAAATAGACTTGCCCATCTGTAAACTGACAGATATTAAATTTTTAAATTTCTGTGTTTTAACTATGAGCTCAAACTCATTAAACTATAATAAAATTTTCTCTAGTTAAAAAATCAAATAATAGTTTACTTTTTACAATTATGTTTTAACTAAACAATAGTACATCTTTAACACTCTCACTTAGGAAACTTTCAGTGTACTATTTCAAAGTCACCTGAAATACTGCATAGTCTAAGACCAGTTCCACACGTGAGTCTTAGCATATATCCTTACTTCTCTCTTCCCATTTTGAATGCCAAGTAACAGAAGAGATATATACTAGTTTTCTTGGCCTAGTCTTCATGAGCAACCTATTTTTTTACTGCAGTATAATTGACTTACAATATTACATTAGTTTCAGGTATACAGCATAGTTCGTGAGCAACCTATTAAATACTGAAGACAAATTTAAGTCCAGGGAACTTCTCAGAAAACAAATCTATTGATATACGACTTGAATGTCTAAGTTCTGAACCATTCATGTTAAATCTGGAGGACAGCTACTTGGCTGACATGGTGGCATTTGCTCACAGAGTTAAAAACTATTTGAGAAATAGAGCATGAAATTAATTTATATCCCTTTTGTAATAATAAATAAATAAAACTATGAAATCATACATGTACCAATACCACAGCCATCATATTAACTTCCTTAGCTATAAATATATCTCCTGCTATTTGACAACTATAGATTTGAGTTTTCAAGTACTAATAGCTTTTACATCATGTTATCAGATGTTACTGTTTGCATGCTGAAAAACAACAGGCTGATGTCAAGTTTTACTCAGGATCTCTCTTTGAGAATACAATATGGTACCAGACCAAGAAAAAGAAGTGTTAATTCTAGTTCAAGTTTCACTCAAAATCTACATAACCTGACATTTGCCACTCTTCCAGAACAACAGAATGTCTGTCTGTTCAAAGCGAAATTGTCTTAAATCTTTAGTTTCTAGAATTATAAAGAAATAGGAACTGCTTTAATGTATGTGAAACACTTAGAGTTCATAGGCAAAATGCAAAATATATAAACACTGAATTATACATACTAGGTATTATTCAATGATTCATGTTGTCATGCCCTACAGAAAACCTCTCAAGGTTTGAGAAATACTTTTTTGCCTATTCTTGTTTCACCTAACTATATTAGTAGGTCATATACTTCAATAAAGGAACTTCCCTTGATGCTAAGGACATAATTTTTATCACAAAGAACCAATCCTTAAGAGCATTTCCATCCTGATAGCAAGGTCAGACAGAGAAGTGGGCACACTCACAGGTTAACAGTCATGAGAACACCATTTGGTACTCATACAAATTTTGTATAATTTTATAAAATATTCTGTATATTTTATAAAATATTCATAACTTCAAACATTATAAAAATGTGTCTTGGTAAATCAAACGAATCTTTTGCTTTTCTTCCCTGAGAAGTAACACAGGTACATGCCTACATGTACTGTTAAGGAAAACGAGTACATGCCTACAAGTCAGGAAATCTGGAGCTTTGGCCCTAATCTGGTGTTCTTCATTCATTTGATAAGCATTGTTTCAGTGTTTGCTTTGAGCCAGGTGCTGTGCAATGAAGCAGGAATGGAAACAAGAAAATAATTCCTATTATCAAGGAGGTGATAGTTTAGTTAAAGAGGAGAGAAGTAAAATACTTACAAAATACATGTATGCTTTCAAATGGGAGTCTAAAAAGTGTTACTAGCCCAAAATGAAGAAAGCAATGATCTCTGTCATGGGAGGGGGCGCTTTAAGAAGTAATAATTAAGAATAATTACAAATAACATTTACTGAACAATTCCTTTGTGTCCAAAACTGAAAAAAAAAGTTTTATATGGATTACCTCATTCAGATTTTTAATACAAAAGGATAGTTATTATGTTCCCCATTGACAGATGAGGCAATTGAGACTTGGAAACTTGAGGTTTAAAAATGTAAACCAAGTAACAGACCACTGCACACAGGAACTTATAATTGAACTGAATCTTGGTGAAAGAGTTACCTAACTCAAATCTGATTTGGAAGTAGACATTCAATAAAGTATCAATGAATGTATGTATGTACTTGTGAATGATAGTCACATTCTCTTTCAATTTTATTATCCAAAAATAAAATTAATAATACAAACCCCAGTAAACCATTCATTTAAATATTAATTGAACACCTACTATGCCAAGTGCTATACTAGGAACTTGAGATACAATGGTAAGCTAGACTTATGCTGTTAAAAGGACAGCCACTGACTGTACATAGCTATTTAAATTTAAACTTTATTAGTTTGCATTAATAAAACTAAAACTTCATGTTCTCAGTCATATTAACCACATTACAAGGGCTCAATAGCCACATGTGGTTTATGGCTACCATACTGGATAATGCAAAATAGAATGTTTACATTATTGAAGAAATACTACTGGACAGCACTGAACCAGATGGAGGCTGATCCCTATCCTCCTGAATTTTAGGGGGAAAGATAGAAAGCAATTCTTCAAATAATTTTATTATAGTACTGATATACGCCATGAACAAAAGCTAAGAGTGCTAAAAGGACATCTAATCAGGAGACTTAACCTAGAATAGGACTTACAGAAGACTTCCCAGGAAAAATGACATTTCACTTGAGATCAGGAAGGTGAGAAGGAGTTAGCCAGGGTAGAAAGTGGGAAGGAGATTTCTGAACAAATGGCCATGACATGTGTGCAAGCTCTAAGGAAGGAGGGATCTGGGAGAAATGGAGTGGCTGTAGCATGAAAATGGGGAGTGTGTAGGGGCAGGTGCCTAGCAAGCTGATGGGGTCAGCAGGGGCCAGAGCTGGTGCAACCATCCTTAAATCAACAGAGGTGATTAAAGGATTTAAGAAGAGAAGACCAGCACATCTAGTGTTTTCAGAAATACCACTCTGGCTGTAATAGAGAGAATAAACTGGTAGGGGAGTGTGACAAATGAAAGCCAAAATATAAGTTTACTATGGTATTCAGGCAAGAAGTTAGCAACGGTCATGGCTTAGCCTGGCTCTACATTAATATGCCAAAAATTAATTCATCTGAAACCAATTTTCTGTGGCAGTTCACCTGACGATACATTTGCCAAGCAGCCAATTCACCAAATTTACCATGTTTATCAATTAACTTCTCAGAGAATATAATACCTCTTGAAATAACTAGATGTAGAGTCAGCAACCGAAATTCCTGGACCCCCTCCACAGTGGTGAAAAGATATCTACCAGCCACCACAAGAGCACCCTCTTGGACTCAGAAGGAACTTTTTTGACATTTAATCTGGCACTGGGTACTACTTTAAGAGCACTAAACTTAACCACACATAGTTAAATATGTCATGGTGCCCCAATCACTTAGGAGCCAGGAGAAGCCTTAAAGTTTCTAGAACGGGGTTTTTTGGCTACTCTAAGAAAAAAAAAAAATCATTCTCCTGCGTATTTTAATGGCCTTGGTTCTAACTAAAATCCTCAAATAGGAGGAAAGGACAGCAACAGCCTTCAACTGAGAACTAAATACCTGCCAAACACTGGAAGAGTTTGCTCTGCTGTCTAGGGGAACACTGCCCTCCTCTACCAACAGAAAAGAGAAACAGTGGAGGAGCCAGTAATAAAATATTCCACCTCACTGTAGGTTGTAGAATGGTTAATTCATTACCAGTTTCTGTGGCACGAGACAGTTTTCTCCTGGGCAAAAAAAGGAAAGTATTAATATACAAGTCAGTAAATAAGCAGTTTAAGTTCACAGCACAGAGTTGAATTCAGATTGATGATTTTTCAAATAGCCTATGGTGATAATTATGACTGTGAGTAATGAGGGGGAAAAACTGTATTTGTTTGATATGTTTTGTAAACTTTCTCAACCTGGAAACGCATTAACTATCAAGATCACTTGCACCTAGATAAACATAAAATAAGAGAATATTTTCAACAGACTTTCTTTTTTAAATTACTTATTTGTTTATTTATTTATTTTTAGTGGGGGAGGTAGTTAGGTTTGCTCATTTTGTTTATTTTTAGAGGGGGTACTGGGGATTGAACCCAGGACCTTGTGGATGGTAAGCATGTGCTCTACCACTTGAGCTATACCCTCTGCCCTTCAACAGACGTTCTGTTTATTTTTCAGTACAAAAGTGGATTTTCTATTAAATTAATTTGCACTATATTTACAACAATTAATCAGAGTTAAAACGGAAAGATAAAACCAAATTAAAGCACTGAGTCACTGCCTTTGTTTGCCAAGGAAGAGAGGAAAAAAATTCTCACAGATGTAGAAACAGTAATACACTTAAAAATGAGTATTGGCAGTCTTTAATCTATTTACTTGACACTTTCAAGACTGTAATTAAAGAAGCTCAATAAATGCATAATAGACACAGGAAAGGATTAAAAGTGACATCCGGCCCATGAGATCTCTTTTAGATAGTAACAAAAAGGAAAAAAATGATAAAGGTCTAATTTTGCTTTCACTGATAGCCCCATTCTAAGCCCTTTGAGAACCAGAATATTAGCATTCATAACTGTCTGGAGTGTATCTTACAGTTCAACACTTCAAATTCACTCTTCTTATGGACAAGGAAAAATGGTTCATAAGACGTTAAATTAAGAGAGTCCAGTGTTTGCTTTTCCCTGGTAGGCCACCACGGCCTTGCCCACTTCTGTTTCTCATGGTTTGCTGGAGCAACCTGCACAACATTAGGCATGTCAAGTACTTAAGGAAAATGTGTTGTTTCAACTACTATACCCTGCACGGTAGGACTCTCAGTGACTATAATAGTGAATCTTAATAATGAAGCCCAACAATTGCTCCTTCTTTATTGATGCAAGTAAAATTTTGCCCCTGGGTTTTAATGGCTCTAAAACCTAGAAAAGGCCAAATCTGTTATGAAATGAATCAGATAATACCTTCACCTAGTGCTCTCAGTACACTCACATAAAACGTTCCCTATCTTTCCATCAAAGTTTCTGCCAAGAACCTCTTAGTTTCACTGGATGTGTTTAAGCTACCATTTCAGTACCAAGATCACATAGCATTTTCAAAAATGAAAAACAGCATAAGAATGTTTTAAAGGACAATATACACTTTATTATTTAATCCAATGCTAACATTGTTGAGAACAACTTCAGGGATTAAATTGAATGATGACCTCAATCTACTGATGTCCACAGTCCTACACAGGACTGACACCAATCTTTTACAGAATTCACCCATTTAATTCAACAAAATTATTCAGGTTTCAGAAAGGAATTAATTCACTAGGGACATTAAGTTAAAACATTTTAGACCAAATGGTGCAGGCTATCACAAGAATCAAAAAAAAAGTGCAAAGAATATTTAACATAATATAGAATCAAAGAGGCAAGTGCTCACATTTTTGTGTCAAATGTGAACTTGGATTGTTGCTCAGAATTATTGTAATGGAGGATTAGCAATGAGACTTGCAGAAGTAGCAAATTTATTGTGTGCCTTATAACCAATCTAAACTCAGTGTGCCACCACCTGTAAACATGAGCAATAGATTTCTTTTTTTAAATGACCTGGAAAGTATCTAACAGGCTATCCTTGGGGAACTAACACTTTTTGAACCAATTAATCACCGGATGTCACCACTGCTCCACTCCACTGAATATGAAAAAGCAATTATTAGGCAATAAAGAAAAATTCTCTAGAAAAGGAAGTGTTTATATACCACTATTAGAGAGCAAACTATTCTGCAAACAATATTTACAAGTCATCTTCAAAATCTTCATTTTAAAAAGCAGAAGAAGATCAAAAATGGTTCTCTACATGAATGGATTTGAACACTGAAACTAATTTAAACATTTTGATTTCCTTTGTACTTTGAAAGAAACATGGATCAAGAGGAGCTAGGTAATGAATACTAAGAATATTAAAAGGAAAGGTATTTCATAGTAGCTAGAGCCTTGAACTGGACTGAACTTCAAAGGGGACTGATTTGTATTTGGGGCCTGAAAATTAACCAACTTTATGACTCTGGACAAAACAGCTCTGTTTCCCAGTCTCCCCAGGTATGAAATGAGGTTAGATTAGATGATGTTTAAGATCCTTCCAGCCCTAACCTTCTATGAAATGTCAACATTTTTAGAACTACTTTTTCTTTCACATCTGTACAGCTTTGTCAATATGTAGGCCACTGTAAAAGAATTATGGTTTGGGTTTAGCATTGACAATCAATATATGAATTTTCATTAAAACTTAGCTAAGTATCTCTGAATCCTGGCACTGTTAATTCTCTAACACTTTTATAATAAACAAGGTAATTTTTATTAGACCAAGCAAGACTTAGGATGTTGTGACTGACCAGAGATAAATATTAAATATAAATATAAATATAAATATAAATATAAATATTAAAGGATACTTTGCATATATTATAAGCATCTTCTTGGGACTTCAAAGCACAATGCACTTTTCTTATTCACTGTATTTTTATAGTCTTCTAATTATCTTCAGAATACTAATATAGGTTTAACAAATGAAGGAGGCACAAGAACTGTGCAATTTGTTAGAACATGTGAAATAAGAACTCAAATTCTTGTTCAATTCTTCACTACAGGAAACTACATGAGAATTGCAGTATAGTAGTATACTAGGTGCAAAAATCTGAAGACACCTGCTAACAGAGCAAACTGGAAATAAAATCCATATGCATAATAATCATTTTCTGCCAAGAGGACCATGAATAAGGAGAACAAAAAATGAAAGTCTACATAGTACAGTACACTCATATGACGTATGATTTACTTTTATGGTAACAATAAAATATCTAACATTCTTTGATATTTTGCCATGAATTTCCAAGAATTGTGATAAATATTTTAAATAAACTTTGCATTAGAGAGACTAGAGAGCTCTCATTTTGCACATTCTCTCATATCTAGTTAGGTGTTACCAATTAGATGTGTAACACCTGAATTCAGCACTTATGTAAATGGAACAGACACAATGCACAGGCAACAATTTTTTCTGGGTCAGATCTAGTAGCTGTGGTGTGGCTCTGGAGTCTACAATTCCGGTAATAAGTTCTTGGCTCCCCAGCCGCCTGATTTTAGCAGGTTTTGGCAATTTCCTTGGCAGAACTGTTCTGCAGCATTACTCTGGGAGACTCTCTGGAGACCCAGCCTAGTTTCTAATCTTCCCAGAATTCCAAAATTTGTAAGCACCTAATACCTTGTACTTAATTTCTTTTTGCTTAAAATAGCTAAAGTGGTTTCTGATATCAGCAACTGAACCTTGGCTAATATAGACTGCTATCAGAAATAATTGTAGATAAAATACTCAGAGATGAACATCTGAGTTTGCCTAAAAGAAGTAATAACCTGCCTGCCAGAAAGGGTTGAATATTGGTAAGTTATGGTCTCCAGTAGTAAAACAGATACTTCAGTTACCACCCATGGTGACCTGGAATGATGTGCCAATCAAAGATATAACTATAATAAAATAAGTAGCAATTCCTGAAACAGAGAATGATGAGGATAAGAATACAAGGATGGACACTGGAACTTAACACAACATTGTAAGTGATTAGAAATCAAGAAAAAAATGTTAAAAAAAAAAAGAATACAAGGATGGTCAGGTGGATTAGTTGCTTGTAACTGCATGGAAGACTTTTAAGAAGAAAAATAGCAGGCTCTAAACATATGGTCTCTGTTTAAGCCATAAGAAAACAGGGAATTTCTCTGATTGCCTTAAAAGAATCTCTTATTTCTGTCATAGGGCTGATTAGCTAAAAATCAAATAAAGAATCTGATTCTTTAGTTGCTAAATTACAATGAAGTCTTATATTTCTTATGTGAAAATTAGAAATGTGCTTAGGAAAGAGTAGAACCTTGAGAATCTGGTGACAGTTGAGAAAGGTAACAACTGGGGTTTTTCAAAGATCACTGATTACACAGCATCCCCCAAATCCTACCAACCTATTGGGTCAATGGGATTCTAAACTGCATGAAAAACTAGTACCAACCTCACTGGAGGCTGCTACCTTATAAAGGATGGCAATATTGCGTATGCCACATCCTATTTTCTTCCAGATCTGAGTCAAATGCCAGCGTGTCATCAGTTAGTTATCTGAAATCTAAATTCATTGGTGACCTAAGATATGGTGGAGACACTGGAAAAGTCTTGGTAGTACATTTATCAAAGGGGGGATGCAAGAACTTCTTTTTTTTTTAATGTTAGAAGTAATTTATCACATGTGATCACCTCTTATTTCTCCCAGGCCATAGCACACTACCTTCACAAAGACATTAATAAATGAATTGTCAGATAAGCACCAATAGCCTCAGAAAACACTATCATAACTGTCTTCTGAAGGCAGGGAGGAAGGTGATACATGGTGCCACTGAAGTGAGTTCCTTAATTTCAGTGGGCATAATAAGATATGAGGGTGGCAGAGAATTAACTACAAGAGGCAAGGAGAATACAGTTACCATAATAGGTATGAGAGCTAGAGGAATAAACTTTGACAGTAACTAATTAACCAGAGGGTTCTTATAACCAAAATGAACGAACAGTCTTACTTAATCTGTATAATGAAAACCTCTAGGTATGGTGAACAGAGGCCTGACTTGAGTCACTCTAATAGAAAAGCACAGCCTTTCACTTAGAAGGCCAGGTACTGATGTGGAAGAGCCTACAATGATACCACCTCCCAGTCTTGCCCAGAGTAACTGCAGCCACTTTCTACAGTGACTGTACATTGAGCAAAGAAACATACTCAGAACTTTTGAAGATTTTCAACATGGGCTCTGATCTAAAATTAATAATCAGAGGAGAGGCTCATGGTAGTCATGTGATAAGTGAAGTTTGGGCCCAAGCCCACCTCTCGTTCAGTTCGGTATGTCTGCAAACTCATTCTGCATTTATTGCCCAGTTTCTGAGTGGATAGTGGAAATAGACATTCTTGACAGCTAGCAAAATCCCAGTTGTTCCCTGATTCATGGAGTGAGAGCTGTTATGAGTAGGTGTGGTAACCACACTGCAGGATGGTCTCCAATGACCTTTGCCTCTTGTATTCACAATCTTGTATAGCATCCTCTCACATTGTATCAGGGCTAGTCTTTCTGACCAGCAGAATGTTACTTCCAGGGCTAGTTTATTGTAGGCTAGACATCGTAGCTCCTGCCTTCTTCTTTCTCTTGTATCACTTGTTCTGAGGGAGTCAGCTGCCATGTTATAAGGAAACCCAAACATTCTGTGGAGAAGCTCACATAACAAGGAGCTAAGGCCTCCTGCCAACAACCATGTGAGTCAGCCATCAGGGAAGCAGACTCTGCTGATTTCCCGACTGCATGAGAGATCCTGAGTCAGAACTCCCTAGCTGAATTCCTGGCTTAAGAAATCTGTTTGCAACTCTGGATCCTCATCAAATCTACCTTTTAAAATGATGCATGACCCTGGCTTAGATCCCAAAGATTCTAGTAAAAGATCTAGGGTAAGGCTTGGCCATCTGTAATAAAAAGAAAATGATGATTCTGGTTTACAACCAGGATTTTGAATCACTGTTCCATATGATTTATATTTTAACTGGTCCCAATTTTTATAGTTTTTGTTGTATTATTTTTGTAATTTATCTTAATTACAAGTTAAAATAAGGCAAGAAATCCATCATAAATAAATAAAACACTAAATCACTTTAATGTACATGAGGAAGCTCCCAGAGCTACATCCAAGATGTCACAGGAAATTTCATCATATTTTCTCTCTTTTTCCCCCAAACATCTTTATTTGGGTGAAATCATAGCAAAATGAAAGTTAAAGGACAAAATTAAAGCAAAATGATTTTAAAGGACAAAAATTACACATGGCAGCCTGTTTGGCCAGTAGAGAGATGAAAACAGAGTGACAGTCCTTTGCTTTAACTAGCAACTTTGTGTATAGGCTTAGAATTCAGGTGTCTCTCTGCATCTGAAAGGGAAGAATCCTCTTTTCTGTGCCAGTCTGCCATCATGCAAAGTTTCCCAGCCACAAGAAAGAGATAGTTACCACAGACTGCTGCATCCCAGGGACAGCTTCCCAATCTCAGACTCCCATAATATACGACAGGCCCAATGGATGATAGCTGGGAAACCCAGATTTGAGTGTTAGTCTACAAACATCCCATTGCTGGTATGGACATTAGTAACTCCCAGTCTAATCTAAAAGGGAATTACCTAATTCCCATAATCACCAACTATGCATTGTAAAATTCAATAGAATTAGAAAAACTCTAATCAGAGGTTTGGGCAAGAGACATGCAGAAGGGTTCCCTAATAACTGAGTATGAATAAAGCAAGGATCAGAGATTGCTCTAAGCAAGATAATGAAGACTAAGAATTTAGCTTTGAGTGTTTTTTTTTATCCTCCTTCCCACCTTATACTGCTCTTTCTGAGGTGTTCAGTCCCTAATCCAACTTCCCACCCGTTAGAAAGCTGGGATCCCATTTGGCAGACCTTCACTAGTGAGACAGAGCTCACATTCTTAATTCATTCATTTCCATTGACTACCTTCATAAGTGAATTTTTCTGTATAATATTCCTTCAGCAATTTCCACTGAAGTTGGCAATCAAAAATATCTTACTGTGTCACTTTCCCACAAGATATCTTCACTTGATCAGCAACTTTCAAGCCCTTGAAACAAAGAAGTAATTAAAGATAAAAATTTCCAGGACCAAGACAGGTCGAACATGCATGTTTTTCATTATGTCATATATGCTAGAGACAGAGGAGATTTTTTTAAAAATATATTCTGTTATTCACATGACTGCAGACTCTGACATCTACTCCACTACTTACCTCTTTGGGAAGGAAGAATGTATTGGGAAGTTTTTCACATGCCTTTCTCTTAGAGGTTATCCACCCCTTACTTGTATATCTCTAGTAGGAGAGATCTCAGCAATTACCAATGTAACTCATTCTTCGAACAATACTACAAATTAATAAAGCCTCATGTTGAGCCAAAACCATACTACCTGAATATTCTACACATTGATCCAAGTTTTTCCCTTTGAATGACAGAGATCAAGCATATTATTCTTCCATCTGCCAAGATTTCAAATATTGAACAACAACTATAATATTTTATCTTTTCCAGACTGAACATCTCCAACTCCTTCAAACCTTCCTGCTAAGACATAATTTTATCCCCTCTCACCATCCCATGTATTCTAGAATATGCTATGGTTCAATGTTTCCCTAGGTCTCGGTTTTCTTAAACACAAATTCTCGGTCCCACCCTCATAGATTATGATCCAGTAATTCTGGGGTATGACTTGGCAATTTACATTTTAAATTTTCTCCCAGTAAATTCTGATGCAAATCAATGCTCTAGATTTTTAATTCATTCAGGCTCCCTGAAGAAAATCACAACTAGTTGAAGGCTAACCAGCTCAGAAAAAAAGACTTACTATCCCCTTGATTTCAAGTACTATACTCCTTTGATAGAATCTAAGATTGCATCACAATTATTACTATTAACCATCTTCAGTATACTAGCAAATAAAACATCTAGGAGGTATCTATACCATCTTCTTATGACCTTGCCATTGTTCTACCAAGGTGCACTGCTGATAAGTAATCACTCATTTTTATAGCCTCTCAGCTGCATTTTAGTTCTAGATTTTTCAAATCAAGAAATGTTCCACTCAGGAAAAGCAGACCCTTAGGTAAGACGTGTGTCTTAGCTAGCTTGCAATCATAACAAAATACCTACACTGTGTATTTCTTAAGCAAAGGATATGTATTTTCTCACAGTTCTGGAGGCTGGAAGTGTGAGATCAGAGTGCCAGCATGGTGAAGTTCTAATGAGAGTTTTCTTCCTGGCTTGTAGACAGCTGCTTTCTTGGTATGCGTTCACATGGTCCTTTCTCAGTGTGGGCGTATGGAGAGAGCAAGCTCTCTGGGGTCTCTTCTTTTAACAGCAATATCATCATGAGAACCCCACTCTGATGACTCCATCTGAACCTAATCATTCCCCCAAAGGCCTCATCTCGAAATACCATCACACTGGGGCTTAAGGCTTCAACATATGAATTTTAGAAAGACATAATTCAGCCCATAGCAAAGTATAAACTTTCTAGTAATTTGTGCCTTCATGATTGTACACATGGTCCTACATGGGAAATAATGTCCATTCTGTTCCCTCTTGCTATTCTTTTCCTCACATTTTTAAATTAGGCTCAAACTCACCAAAATCAAGTAAACTCCTAGGATTAGCTCTACCTAGCCTCTATTCATACATAGTCAACAAATACTCGAGTTAGGTTCTGGTGCTCATCTTTAGTGTCAGTTTTTCAGAGGTAAAAATCCTTTTGAATCTTAGTGAACAACTAAGAACAACTACAGCACTGGGTTTTGCAGACTTCATGTGGTAGGTCATCAATGAAAGAGAAATTACTCAAAGGAAGTTAGTAACTTTTTCTCATGAGTCATTTTCAATCTTAACTTCTTTCAAAAAAATGTTAATATTAAGAGTTTATTAGGTGCCAGGCACTGTGCTCGACACTGCAGGGAAGCAAGGAGTAAGATCTAAGTACCCTTCTTTATAGAGATAAAAGCCAGCATGGGGGGAAATGTATTGAACAAATAATCACAGAGATAAATACGTAATTTAAATTATGATAGACATTGTAAAGGAAAAGTAAAATGACAGATTATAATGGGGGCCCGATTTAGATGAAAATTCAGGGAAAACTTTTCTGAGAAAGCCATTTTAGGAAGAACTTGAATAATGAGCAGGCATTAGCTAGGCAGAGGGACAAATTCCAAGCAGAGGGGATAGGACAGGAAAAGACCCCCATGCAGTCAGGATCTCAGCCAGATCCTTTGGGGAACTGAAAAAAGGTTATGTGGCTAAAGTGAAAGGGAAAATGGATCATGATGAGGCTGGAGAGTTATACAGGGACTAGGTTACACAGGAACTAGTTATAAATCCAGATAGAGGGTTTTTAACTTATTTTAAACGTACTTCATAGACACTGAAGAGCTGTAGCAAGGAGTGCTGCATTTTCAGAAGCTCACTCAGGCCTACTACATACAGGTAAAATATGTTAATGGGAGACAAGAAGAAATACAGAATCAAGTTTGAAAGCATCCACAGTAGATAGTTCAGGGGAGGAAAGATATTTGCTTAGACTAAATGACAACAGTAGATAGTTGAAAAAGCAGGTAGATTCATAATATAATTTAGAGAAATATTCCAAAGGAATCAAAAGGGAAGAACAGAGCTTGACACACATTTGTTTTCATAAAATGCCTACAAACTGTATAGATTTTTTATAATTGCTAAGATCCACAAAGATATCTTTATGCCTAATTGCTGCTTTACCTTTTTGTCTAATTGTTCATTTCAAGTAGAAGCTAGATTTGCTTAACTTTATACAGCAACCAACACAGCATGCTACCCATATTATGGTCTCTTAAGTTCACTTTGATAAATTCTATCTAACAAGATTCTGGGGTTCTTAGTGAGTCGGTATTGTAGGTATTGAAGGAGAGTGCCACGAGACAGACTTTTAATTCAGTTCAAAAGAACAAATCTGACATTCTCTTTTAATGCCATTTTTCCCCAAAAGATAGTATCAGTTTTGAGTCTGGAATGCAAACTTCATAAAACTTGCCTCAAATATAAGTTTCTGGCCACCACCAATATCCCTAAACTCAGTAAAACAAATCTCTAAATTTGCAATGAGAATAAAAAAATACTCTTTGATGTTGTAAGTAGATTCCTCTATGAAACATGCAGGACTTCCAAATATACACAGGCTGTATAGGATAAGGGTACAAAGTAAAAATAGCCTAATAGACAGATTCCTGCCGCATTTGAATCTGAGAATATGAAACTCCTTGGTCATAAGCTGTACACTCAGGGGAAAAAAGTCACATGGGAAAAATTTAATGTCAAAATCATATAACATTCTTTAACTTTAAAAAAATCATACTAACTTTTCTCTCTCCTAGAATGCCAGTCAACTGAAAAAGAACACGTTGATACAGCTGCAGATATTATTTTCTATGTTTTTTTTGCAAGAAAAGAAATACATATTTTTAAAAAGAAAATTAGGAGGAAAACCTAGTCAAGAGGAAAGAGATTCCAAAAGGATTTCTATATATAAAGATCATATCTTCTCTATCAACCCATGTTCCTGTTGCAACCTTGATCATTTTCTTCATGGCCAATAAGCACTAACCTAGTGTAAAATAGTACAGGAAGAGTATAGGCATACATGACGGATAAAATACAAGCTGCACCCATTTGGAGTGTCTTCATCATTATCTGCTGTTGCATAAACTGAACATACAATGGGCTGTGACACTGGATAAATCATTTGTTTCCACTTGTTATTGATGACATTTCATAACTCGTTTGGGGCTCTGCTTTGCCTCGTCACTCATGAGTTATGAGGTCATCAATCATGACCGGGAATAAATGATTTATGTAAGTCGCCCTATTGTATATTTTGGGTTCAGTATACAATAAAACACACACTATTGATTTCTAATATTGTTGCATTATGTGCATCGTGTGCATTTGTGAGACTGTGGTCTCGTGTCATCTGCTGCAATACTGAGTATGAAATGTTAAATAATGAGAAACAAAATGCACAGAAATGATTCAGAGAATTCCTAGTTTTAATTAATAACGTGCTAAAACAATACTAAATTCTCTTTGAATTAAAAACACACTGTCTCAAGGAGTTGTACTTAAGGACATGAACTCATTATACAAGGTCATGATTAGGAAACAGAAAAGGACTAAGAAAAACCCTTTAAATAGACTATATGCCACCCTGAATAACCATCAGAGACACTGAGGACACACATCCCATGGAGGGATATTTTGTACTTGAACACTTAATAGGATCAATGGCTTGGTAACAAGAATATAATGGAAATATGAAAAACTTCTTCCAGCCATTTTTAGAGAGGAAAGAGGTAGAGTAGGGAGCAAAAATTAAACTGATTCCTTTTGTTGATGAAAGCTTAGCTCCTTTAAGTTTGCAAAGAATCTACAAGCAAGTTTAATTAACATATTAATTGAAAATAAACATAAAGCGATAAGGAAAATACTCTTATTTGAATGGAGTTCTTTCAAAAGGATATGGCATCTTTAGAGATTGAAAAATTCTTCTTTTGCTTCTTTCCTATTTCATCTGCCAACTGACTTTTCCATTTTTTTTTTCCATGATGAGCTTAAAACTATAAACATGGTTTAAAAAAATAAAACTACAAGAAAATGCAAAGAAATTTAAGGCAAGCAATCAAAAACATATTGAAAATCAAACCTAGAATAAGAGCATCAAAAATCCAGGAACCTTCAGCTATTTGCAATTACGAGAGTAATTGCTATTTTAACATGTTTTGCTTGTTCCAGAGAAACTCTGGTTCGTAAGCTGAAATTCAAGGAGTTTAAATCACAGCAAAATCTTTTAGAAGCTGATCAAGATTAAATATACAATCAAAACAACCTATTATCTACATATTTTAGTTGATTAAAAAAATAAGGTACCTCTCTGAGCAGTATTACGCAGAAGTTGTTGACCAGCTGTGTTCAATTCCCAGTGATGATAAGAAAATATTTAATCTGAAGTATGAAAAATTTAGGTCAGATATAAAGAAAAATTTATTTTTCTTACAGGAAAGTATGAAATATTGACATTATTGAGTAGAGTTGTAGAATTTTCTTTGCAAATTTTTAATAGTAATTTCACTTTTTAGAATGATTTATACTTGTCCTAATCTAATGGCCAACGGTTATTTATAAATTCAAAGTGATTTCTCACAATTCCTTTCACTGCTTAGTTCTATGATGATACTAATTAATTAAGAGCACTATCTTATAGAGTAACAGCATAAGAGGATTGGGGATCTCAAAAGTGAGAGTTGGTAGGTTTTATGATTATAAGATGATACACAAGAAAGTGAGTCAGAGGTCCATGGTTAAGCTAAAAATCCTTAGTTTAAGTTCACAATTATTTAGAAATATTTCATTTTTACACTTTTATTATAGATTTTTTTTCTGGGTGCTTTTATTAAGTATAAGATTTCTTAACCTATGGTCTTGAATGGGCTTTAAGGGAGTTCAGGAATTACCTAAAATTATATTAAAATTTGTACATAATGAGGGCATATGCATGTGTCTGGGAGAAAACACATAATATTATTTAACTTTATTCAGAGTCCAGGTCCAGAAACAAACAATTATAAAAAATAAAGATTAAAACCACTGATTTGAGAGGCTGTCATTCACAATCAAGTCTATTATCCATTTTTCCAAATTGTTTACAAAATTAATTTCATTTTTTTAACTTCTCTCTCTGTCTTCCTTTCTCTCTCTCTCTCTGCCCTTGATTCATTTTGGCAGTTGGTCAGAGAGAAGTACTTAAACTCAGTGGCTAATTTTGCTATCTTTCAAGTGCCTTTGGGTAAAAGCTCGGTTGTAAAGTCAATACTTTGAACTCGTCAGATAAAGTCACTTTTTTTCTTGTGTGAAGATATCAATTAAATATGATTTCCCTTCCCCCCCCCACATATAATCAAAGAGTAGTTGCTACTTAAATGTGGCAACTCACATATGGAATCAGAACAGTCACGTAAGAAAAAAAGAAAATTCTCCTCATCTAAAACTCAGGGTAAACCTTGTAACATTTTAATTTCAGATTTTACATTTTTAACGATAAAAATGTGATGAGATGTGGGAAGATTATCATTTGCTATAAGGAGGCTACACAGAGAGGTAGGCAGTATAATTAGGACATCCTTGCAGATTTGAACAGTAAGTGGTACATGATAAATTCAGGATATTTTAAAAAAGAAATAGAGAGAGGGAGGGAAGGAGGGAGGGAGAAAGGAAGGAAGGGAGGGAGGGAGGGGAGAAGGAAAGAAACTGTATAAACCTTATGTAATTAGTTTAGAGCTGTTTTAATGAGCTTGTTCTCCAAGCATTAGAAATGCTGATGGAGCCATAGCCTATAAATTTGGTAGTGTACCAGGTTGGGTGTGAAGAGACTGGAGACTTAACCCCAGCTCTCTTCCTGACTCATTGAGTGACCTCAAGCCAGTTAACCCATCTGTTGTTTTTCAGAAGGTGATGACTTGGAGGCTGCCTAGCAATTGCTGTGCATTAATGGGGTGACAGTCAGAGGAAGACGCCTGGGGCAGGAGAGCTTCAGTGTAAGGAAATCAGCCTTTGCTGTTCTGCCCAATCATGTCAGCACCACTGCTCTTTGAGGGGGCTTCCTGCCATTGTTGCTCCCTGCTCCGGAACACCCCATGCTGCCAAAGCCCCTGCAGGAGGTCACCTTTAACAGACAGCATCATTTTCAAATTTCCAGACCACTAAATCAAATGAACCAGTGCAAGGGTAATTTTTTTAAGGTTGCCAAAGAGATGCATAGAAGAGATGCCTATCTTGGGAACAGAGAATTACAGCAGGAGTCTCGCTTTGTGATGATTGGAAAAGAAAGTAGATCAGAAAGCAGCTTCTTGAGTTTGGGAATTATTTAGGTTATAAATTGTGTTTTGCTCTACATCAAATTGGATTAGATTCCTTGAATCTTCTAAGACTTTGATCCAGCCCATTTCACATTTACAAATTGAAAAGCAGCTTTGGCAGTGAAAATCATATAAGATACAACAAGAAAGCTTTGAGGGGCAGATTTAGCCTAAAGGCCCATCCACTTGTGCAGTGTCTCATACCAGCATGTTTGCACTCTGAGAAAATATACTGAATTCCTGTAATGCTAAACATTCTTCAGTAGAGAGGCACACATTCATAAAACAGCTGTATACCTATATTCCTTTATACTGAATCATGTTTCTGAATCCAATAATCTATTTCATTGGAATAAGCCAAAATTTCGGTGTACTAAAAGTGTTGTACAAATGCAGATCAGTTAAAATATTAGCCAGATTTTAACAAAGATAAAATAAATGAGTCATGTCATATATTTGATAACCTAATATGTCCATGACAACTATACTCACCCTAAATAATCATGCAGAAGTGAGAACAGTGAGGAAGAATAGAGGAAGAGGGCTAAACACTCAATATCTAGAACTTAGACAACATTAAATTTGGCTGGGCAGGAATTTTAAAACAGAAAACATCACTGATCACCTTATGTGTGAACAGGGAGTTTAAACCAAAATATCACCCATCCAAACTATGAAGACTAGATAAGGAATCTCTTAAGAAATAAAAGGATCATCAGCTTCCCCAAACACAATCCTTCAGCACAGTACACTCCAGCAACTTCCCAATGCCATCATGTGTGCGCAAGGCTTTGTCAATAGGGTTTTAAAAGCACTGCTATTTTCCAGATAGTGTTCACTACAAGAATGCTAACATAAATCAAAAATACTGGCGAGTGTTCCCTGTAGTCACTGCTGCTTAATCTGCTTACTCTAACCCTTCCCACCTTCACACAGGGTCATCTCTCCATGTAACCAACATATTCTCCTTTCAAAACTCTTTTCTTTCATGAAGGTTTATAAATGTCTTATTGATTTTTCCACACAAGGCCAGTCAACTTCTGACTTCATAAGAATAGCTGAACAAAGTGGCTGCACCCACTGCTGTTTCCCTACCTACATAACTCAAGGACTACTACCTAGTTAATTTTGGTTCTACTAACTGACCTGGTCATAGAATAGCCATCATCAGTCTCCAGGTCCCCAAAGGACAAAGACTTTTCTGTGCTCCTGCCTGACTACAAAGTTACAAAACCACCAGCCAAATAACTGCATGGCTGCCTTGATTTTCCTGCCAGTCTCAGTTCTACGTGCTAGAAAAAAAGAATCTTGATGCAGATTCTGAAAACATTCTTTTGATACCTGATTATCTTTTCAACAAATCAGTCAAAAAAGATTGAGTCATGTATCTTTTGCATTTTTCAAACATATTAGAATTAAGATTATAAACTTAAAAATGTTTTTGTCTCTGATTTCATTCATAATTTTTCCATAATTTTTGAGAAAATATTTTCTTATATATTTATTATAGGTTATTTATAATTATTATCATAGGTTGTTAAAATTTTATGCTACTTCATAGTTTTAAATTTTTATTTTATTTATATCATTTCACCCATAATTTCTTTTGTCTCCACTTTCTTTCTTTAACCAAAATTAAGAGTTTTCAGAAATAATTTGCATCAAATTGTCCTGATTTAGAAATTAAATGGTATAAGACAAAATAAATACACATACTTTATATATATATATATATATATATATATAATTGAAAGTAGTAAATGGGCCTATACAGTTGCAAAATTTCTACATTTTACTTAAAGTAATACAATATTAACCTTAATTGAAGTGAAAAACTAATGATACATATTGTAATTCCTAGAGTAACCTTTAAATGTGTATAAACAAGTGGAATGCTAAAAATTCTAAAAACATTTCTATTGTCCAAAATAAAACAAGAAGAGAAGAACAGAGAAATGAAAATCAGAGGGGAGATATAGAAAACAATTTTTTTTAAATGATGACCGAAATCCAAAGGCATCATGAATTACATTAAATGTAAGTAGATTAATATTTCCAATTAGAAAGCAGAGATTGTCAGTTTGGAGTTTTTAAAAAGCAAGACACAAATCTATACTTTCTATATGAGATACAGTTTAGATATTAAAACACAATAGTTTAAAGTTAAGTGGATGGAAAAAGATACATCATTGAAACAGTAAGTATAACAAGGCTGGAGTGGCCACCATAGCAGCTTTATTTATAACAGACAAAAACTAGAAGGCCTACAGTCTGTCAAAAGAGGAGTGCATAAACAAACCAAGGTTCATTCATACAATGTAATACTACTTGGCAATAAACAGGAATTACTGATGCACCCAACAATATGGGTACATCCCCAGAACATTATGCTGAGTGAAAAAAAGCTTTACACAAAACAGGACATACTGTGATGTTCCATTTATATTCCATTCTAGAACAGGTAAAACTAATCTGCAGTGTAAAATATCAGAACAGGAGCTATTTCTAAGTGGGTTGGGGCAGGGATTGACTGAGAAAGGGCATGATGTAAATTTCTGGGGTGATGATAGTGTTCTATAGAATGATCACAGGGATGGTTGGTTACACAGACAGATGCAATTGTCAAAACTCAATGAAAGTACACTTAAAAGCTGTGCATTTCATTGTATGTAAATTATACATCAAAAGAAAAAATGTAAACAAATTAATGATATGCATAGTAGGTATTTAGGAGAAAATGTACTGATGTCTGTACTTTCATTTGAAATATATCCAAAAAATAAATGAAAAATGTAGGATTAACTAGACAGATAGATGTGAGACAAAGCTATAGTAAAAGTTAATACCAACATCTAGATGGTAGTTATATACATGGTACTCACCATAAGATTCTTTCCATTTTTCCATATATTTGAAATTCTTCTAAACAAAAATGTAAAATCACAAATTCAAAAAAAACTAGGAGAAAAAAGGGGGAGGGATGTACAGAGGGCTACATTTTATTTGCTTCATTCTTTAAAATGAAGAGACAAAATGGTCTGAAGCAAATAAAGCAAAACATAATTTTAAAGACCCCTGTGTAGAATTCATGGGTATTAGTTGTATTACTCTTTCCTTTCTTCACATTTTTCTTCATGCTTGGAATACTACATTATTTAATTTTTCATAAAATACAAGTGGAATGAATGTTATGCAGAAAGGGCAATGGACTGAGTTCTGGGACCTGACATTTTGGTCTCTACTCAGTCATTTGCCGGCTGTGAACCTGGCGCAAGAGATGAAATCTCTCTAGGTCTCAACTTCCTCATTTATAAAATAAGAGAGTTGAACTGAATGATGTATTAGAGATTCATTTTCATTTCTACCAATTCCGTAGGTGAAAATACACAAAAGTTAATTTTTAGGAATTGCCTCATGAGAAAATGCTATGCAGTAGCCAAAATAGTCAAAAGTTAACCATAGAATAATTTTATCTATAAGGAAACAATGACCTTTATATCTCTACTCAACCTAAAACCAGTAAAGTAATATATGGGGGGTGGGGGGGAGTGCATGTCACTGAAGAACCCAAAGCCCAGAAAGAAAAGGGAGCAAAGTTTAATTTTTAAGACATGATTTCTACTATTTATTCTTCCAATAACTTGGAGTATTGAGAATTCCATTTTTAAGCCTCGTTTTTTCATCCCTACAGTATGGAAATGAGAGTCAATGGCCTTTAAGAATACTGCCAGTTCTAAAGTTCTACAATTAGAATTCTATTTGAGTTAAATATCAGTGAATATGTATTGCTAAACTTTTACCTATCCTCTCATAACCATTAGTACCTCCGCCTAAACATCATATGTAGGAAAAAGGTGAAGAGTTTATTGTGTATAATCTTTGCTGAGTTGTGTGACTTTTTTGAGAGACACAGTAGATTACTGTCATTATCAGTTCCCACCACACAGCGACCTATGCATTGACATGAATTGTGAATTACATGCAGTGGACAAATTAATCTTGCAAAACTATTGGGATTAAACTTTTCAACGTAGCATTTAGCAACGTAAACACAGGGTACTACTAGTGATCAAACAACATGCTGCTATGTTACCTATCACAATGCCATATCCTGGCCTGACAGCATACCTCAGGATGTACACAGAAAGTAACAGTACACAGAAAGGGCATGCAGATGCCATTTTAACAAAAAAGACAGAGGCAAAAAGATAAATTTATATATTTAATGTCAGTATTTACCTGCTACTTGGTAATTCCCTATCCCTTTAAGGTATTTACTGAGCTTGAAACAGTCTTTGATTATCAACTGAATTAGGAGTTAAACCTTTAAGAGCTGTTTTTCTTCTTTAAAATAATGACACAAATGAACTTATTTACAAAACAGAAACAGACTCATAGACACAGAAAACAAACAAGGTTACCAGGAGGAAAAAGAGGCATTGAGGGATAAATTGAGAGTTCGAGATTTGCAGATATTACTATATATAAAATAGATTTAAAAAAAAAAGAAATTAACACAACATTATAAGCTGATTATACTTCATAAAAACTGTTTTTCTGGCTAACAAGTAACTTCTATCATCTTTTTCAAAAAAAAAAAGCAGGAAAAGGAGAAATTCTTGCACTCCTCAACTCTTATCAATGCAACTTTTCCACTATATTCTCACAATTATATTCTTTAAAGAAGAAAAGGATTCTGAAAAGTAACAACTACTGCTACTTCTCAAAAAAAAAAAAAATAGGCAGCTTTTCTTCCTTACAGCAATGCTGTTCCAAATCATTTCTTATTCTGTGAACATCTTATTTTGAATAAAAAGTTACTAGATCCCATTTTGTAGGTCAGCATTTCTTACCTGACAGACAAATCTTTCAAAGTTTCTAATATCATCTCCTTTCTCAGAAATAGAAATGTATGTCCATGGAGAAATGTATCCTTTTGGACATACAATGCCATATCAAGACTTCTGTCTTTTAATTAAGTTAGGAGCACTTTCTTCTTTTTCTTCTTCCTCTCCTTACAACTCTCTTAGTTCCTTTTACTTTCTTTTTACTTCTCATTTGATTTTTCTCTTTTCTTATACTTAAGCTTATCATTTCTCAGTGTCCTAACATGGTTAACACTTAAGTCTTCTTCAAGTGAGTTTAGCAGGAATATATTCCATTGTGAAAAAAGCTTTTGCCAAGGAGGATAGAGGAAACAAAAGGATCTGAAGGAACAAATCTATTTTTTTGTCATTAGGTACCTGAAAGGAACCTGCCACCAGAAGAAAAATCTATTTAGTTATAGCACAGCACAACTAATTGTACATGACTTTAGACCAGAATGCCTAATGTTCAAAGAAGCTACATTATGCCACACAGTAGAGCCATCTTTCATTTTTAAGAACTGATACAAGCTTCAGGCAGCTGTGAAGTCCTTTTGCCCATCGTACACAATAGTTTTATGACAGCTAAGAGACCAAAGGCCCATGGAGAATTGATAGCAGCTACAACCTAATAGATGTTAAAAACCAACAATGTGAGCTTTAGATTTTTGCTTAATATTCTGCATGTCTATCTCGAGTTAGTCTAAATGCATTTCCAAAAAACTTGGATGCGGTTTTATTCCACTGTTTTTAAGCCCCCAAGAGACATAAATTTAACAATAAACATAAACTAGAATGGCCCAGGGCAAAAATATCTTTTTGTTTCTTAAGGGACAAGAAGAGCCAGATTAGTTAGTTCTTCCAGAATCAGTCCGTAAAGGTGTAAAAAAGAATGTTAATATTTCTGTAGCTTATATTTCTGTGAGAGGGAGGGAAGGGGTACGTTTCCCTATGTTTCTCACAGTTTAAGCTGTGGATGGTTGGGCTTGGATGGGTAGAGATGGAGAGCAGCATGAAGACTTTTTTCTTAGGGATATTCTGAAAGATTTCTGGATTATCAAGAAAAGATATGAAACTGTAGCCTATCTCCTATCCCTATTCCTTACAGACATGTCCACTTTAAAGAAGGAAATTCTGGTTCTTATAATGGGGCGATGGATAGGAGATAAGTTCTGTTACTCCATATAGCACTCCTCTAAACTAAAATCAATATAATAAATATAATTTATTTATTCCATTACTTTCGAGCAAAGAAGATGGGAGAATGAGCAAAAAGGGGATTGGGGGGCACTTAATGTGGCTGCAGGGCCCATGTGTTTAGGTAAGACAGGGAAGGAACGCTGCTAATGAAAACAGACTTGGGAATTACTTTTCTGGGTGAAATTGCCAGATCCTTTCTATGTTGCTAAAGAAACTCACACTAAATAGCAATTGTCTTCCTAGTAAGTTCTGTGGCCTGATTATCCAAAAATGGTTACCAATGTCTAGATATATTTTCTATCTTACCAAGAAGGCAGAATATGCTAGAGTTTTTTCCATCATTTTATCATAATATTGGATGCGTAATCCTTTTACTAGACATCTTTCTCCTCCCTCCCCACTGTTTTCACAAACAGTTCCAAAAGACGAACAAACAAATCATATGAAGGGAGCTAATTATGGATCTGGAAAAACAAACAAGGCCATTTTTAGAGACACACAGAATCAAAAAGATAGATTGCCTGAAATGTATCTCCATATTTTAAAATTTTAAATTGAAACTATGCTGATACTATTAATAACAAGCTAAATAGAATGCAACAGGAGCATTTACAGTCCAATTATATTATTAATAAATAGCTTATAAAATAAGCTATTTCCTTGATGTTATAAAATGCTATTTTTCAAATAGATGTATGCATTTTCCTAGTATATAATAATCATGCCCTCTAAACAATTTATTTTATGAAACTTGCTGTTAAAAGTGACCTTTGATAGAAACTGTGTTTAAAAATTCTGAAGACACAGAGTAGTATGTGAGTTATACTCTAAAAATAAAGCTTAGAGAAACTACTATGCATATTGCAAAAGAAAAGAAACTCAAAATGGAAGAATTTAGCAGTCAAAACGCATAAACATTTCTTTCTCGTTTCTACTTTATAAGCAAATAGAATATGGCTAAATTCAATTTTTATTGCCTTTCTAGTCAGAGGTCAACTGATCCCTGAGGCATTGGTTCTGCTCTCAACACAAAATAAAGCACTTTCAGACTCTTATCAGGAAGTACAATCTTGAACTCGCCACTACTTGTCACAAATTAAAAGCTGGATTCATAGAAATGTCATTGGTACAGAACTGCCCAAATTTTTTGGAGTCCCAGTATTTCTTTAGCCTTTGTAACAATCTATCCCTGGATTAGGTTAGACCGACATAACCTGGACTTCCTCTTACTGAACACCTGCAGGCCTTCTCATTGCCCACATATTACTACTTGTCAATGATGACTGTCAAGAAAAGATTCTAAGTTTGATGAGGAGAAGGGCTACATCTCTTGCTCACAACCAGTTTCCACCTGCTGCAGTTCCAGATGACACGTAGGAGGCAATCAACAGATGACTACCAAATGAATGAACAAACTTAAACTTGCCTCCACTGACTTGCTTTACCAAGATGCTACATAACAAACAACTAGTTTTCATCATACTAATGTGTGTGTTGACCATTGGCTATGGTTATGGGACATATTTCCCTGAATTATTCGATGCTCTCTATGAAGATTCAGGACATAAATCCCACGAGCCTGTGTACCTGGAATAGCTGCTCACCTCCTAAAGAATCAGTTTATTCTCTTGATGCTGACTCTGTGTGTCTTGAAATTAATTGTTTCTATCATTGTGTTGGCTGTTAGAGAGCTGAGGACTAAACATGTGGCCTATGTCCAGCCAGTATATAGGGCTTCACAATGGGCATTTAGTTCCGTAGTTACACTCCATGCTCTGCCCTTCCCTTCTCTGGCTTTCCCTTGGCTTCATTTCCTTCACTTAGTTTTAAATTTATGTTATATATCTTTGTAAGCCAACTTAATTTCTTTTTAAATCAAGATGGGACATAAATAAATTGATTTTCCCCTTCACATAGAAGTTATTAACTTTGCTGAAGAAGAGAAGGGGCAAAGGAAGACAAAATATAGACTTTGGCAATGTATGGCTGATTTTAAGAGACCTTAGGGATATCTTGTGAAGAGAAGATACTGTTTCTATCCCACATTGTATAGTTTTAGTTTTATGTACAGCACAAGGCAATTGCACAATGTCAACATTTTTATTATGTTACATTCGTTATGTTAATGCTACAAAATATTTAAAAATAAAAAAACAAAGGAATGTAACTGGACCAGAAGAATCTTAGCTTTTACTTATGGTTGGAACATTAGGAACAAGGAAAATCGAAGGAACTGTAAACACATATGGAAAACATCGGTATCAAGTAGACAGAATGAACTCTGGCTGCTGAATTATGTTTTGAGATGCAGGGTCCCTCCCCCCTCCCCATACTCCTCTCTTTCACAGAGTAAATTATCAATTTTTCATGAGAGGTAGATTCTCATGAGACAGAGAAATAGACGAATGCCAGATAGGAGCAAATAATCACAATTTTTCTAAGAACTAATACTTGAGTTGAATAGTTACTCAGAAATGCAGTTGCATTGTATCATACTCTAACAAAATTATGATAATAGTCAATCTGAACATAGACTATTTCTGTGTTTGCTATTGCTACCCCTACATCTACATAACAAGTGCATTTAACTATAATGAAGAAACAATGACAAAGGAAAACATACACACACACACACACACACACACACACACACACACAGAGTCATCTAAAGACATCTCTGCCACAAGAACTGTGCCCACCTCTGCTCCAGGTTCAGGTAGATAACTCCCGTCAGTCTATTTTAGCACACCCATTTAAATTCTGTACGTCTTTATAAATGCAGTTATCATTACCATTGTTGCCTTATCACTATCCATGATTGCTCTCTTTCAGTCAAGTACAAAGGCAGTCTGAATATAAATGTTTTGTCATAAAATTGCTATTCAAACAATAAAAAGGGTTATAATAGTACTAAAAATAATTTACCCCCAAGACTGCCACATAGACTGGCAGTGTGCAGACTAAGGGCACAAAGCACCTCCATCCATACTCTCACTATCCTTTGAACTCTTCCCCTGCATCTGTACTCACAGCTGCATAATTTTAAAGAGAATTCAGATATCATCACATGGCTAGGAACCATTTTAGCATAGGATTTTTAAAAAGACACAAGTTATTTATAGCAATATTATCATTGCTGGACTTAAGAAACATGGGATAAATTACATTGAGAGTTTATATCTTCCAAAGAAAAAGTCACTTTCAAGTTTGTTAGCTGGGGGCATGTAGCATATATAAACACACATATATACATACACGTATGTATCACACACACACATACCACATGTAGATACATATACCTATCTTATATATACACATATATCATACATGCACACATACATCATAGAGATACATCTCATGCACACATATATATTGTGTACATAAACACATATGAACACATATACCCTATATATCATACATACACACACACACACATATAAAATCTTTACTCTGAAAATGCTTTTGTTGGCATCAGGACTGGCTGTGCACTGCCACCCAGGGGCTGCCTACAACATTTTAAGACTGCTATCTTGCCAAAAGGCATTTAAAGTCATTACCAAATACATTCTGGACAGTACTTCATGGTGGCTATTAGCACTCCCATTGCATTTTTCTGTAGCTTTGGTGTCATTTCCCATAGCTTGAATGTATACTGCAGAGAAAGGCAGAGAAAAGGAAGAGAGAAAAGAATGCCAAACAGGCAAAAGACCACCTAGAAAGAAAGAAATTACACTGACAAGGCTGACAAGAAAGAATAAAAGCGAGGGAAAGAGGGGAAAGAGGAGGTTTATCAGGGCTTCATGCCCACTGCTCTGGGTAAATATCCCTCCTTGCAACAATAAAGACAAATAAAGTACAAAGAAAGGGTAAAATAGAAGATTACAGACCTGGCCGGTGTTTGATAAATGGCACTCTACTTTACTCTGCTTATTGTGTACTTCATACCTCACTCCTGAATATGGAAGAGAATTTTATTAAAGATTTAGCCACGGTGGTGGTGGTGACTGGCTCACAGTAATTTTCCTACAAAGTAGTTTAATCTATCACAGGGCAGACAGTGCACCTTCTTACCATGTATCATATCTGTCTATTGAGTAAGTGCTATCCAAATCCAATTTCTTTTCATTTTTGGAACCTGTGATGCATATTCAAGATACACTTTCGTTTTGTCTTTGTCCTAAATTGGGTGCTGTACTGAGGCTGGGGAGGGGAGAGGGAAAGTACTAATAAAAAGGAAATATGCACTCTATGGTTTCTGTACCATTCTGGTCATTTTTTGTATTTTACAAAAGTAAATTGCATAATTTCAATGGCATATAATATTGGTCACATGTGGAGTCACCAAGACCTTTCATATTTATGGATATGAATATGAAGCACTGCACCACTGATTATGGAATGAACTTAGAAAATCATTACAGTCAAGTTCCAGCTTTGAGCTTTGTGGAGCACATAGGGGTTGTTCCATTCAATAATGAGATGACTCGTGCAATAATAGGGAAACTATTTCAACCAAAATCATTCAGCAGTTCATTATGTGGTAAAATGTAAATCCAGATGTGTCATAAGCAAGGTACCTTCAGAGTGCTCTGTTACAGAATCACAGAAATTAGAAAAGCCCCATGAGGTCACTCACTTCATCTGTTTCTGGTAACAGAGTGCTCTCAGAAAAAATATTTTCAAATATAGAGTCTATACTCCCATCGTAAGATTCCATTATTTCTCCTTTCATTGTATTGTACTTTTATTTCACTGTGATGAATTGTCTTCTAAACTGACAATTGTTTCTTTTAATTGTTATTGGCCTTTTTGTAACAAATAAGTCATTCTGCCTTTACCCAATAGTAACAAATCCTTCACACATCTTGTATCCTGCTTATAGAGTCTTTAAAATTGAACTTACAAATTTTTTTACATTATAAGGCTAATAATCATATAATTTGGCCAGAAAAATTTACAATCAGAATCACAAACTATTATTGTTTTATAGTCCCTTGGAGAACACAGAAGTCCCAGAAACAGTCAATTCCCATCTACCAGCAATTTAAAAGGTACATTTCTTCAACTTCCAAGCTGTTTCCATCCTCAGCATCTTGGACTCTTTCTTGTTTGGCCCCAAATAAACATAAGATTTTGTAAATATTAAAAGCAGTTCTTTACCAGGAAAACTCTAAGATCCCTCCAACCTTGTCCAAGTCCTTCAATTTAAACATGAGAAAACAACTGAATCCCAGAAAGTAATTTGTCTATATGGTCAAACAATCAATTGATTTACATTTAAACAGGAGAGAATAGATTTTAAATTTAAAGAACCTTGTTTCAGATTCCACGTCTGCAGTTAACTAGTCCTGTGAACTTGGGTAAACCATTAGCTTTCTAAGCCTCAGTTACTTGTCTGTAAAATGGAAATAATAATACTGAGCACATGAGTTTGTTACATAAATCAAGATAAAGTATTTAAAATGCTATTATCACAATGCCTGGCACACAGTAAGTGCTCAGTAAATGACATCAATCAGTCACAAAACCAAGCCTAGAAACCACAGTGAAATGGGATTTACTTAGCCACGATTATTCATGCCACACATTATCTCTCCTTCACCTATATATTATGAAGTAGTGCTTACAATAAAAACAAAACTAAGCTTTCATCTAAGACCAGGTACAAGGTATTCACTTAACAAAAAAATCAAAGGTTTTTACAACTAAAGAGTTTTTTTAAACTCTGATTATAGAAAACGGAATGAGTTAGATATTGCACCATGAAAAATTTAGCCCTGGATTTGGGAGCAAAGGGGAGATAATAATCAGTAACATTGGAAAGAATCTAATTTTTCATCTATTTCCTAAAATATATTGACAATAAAGTATAAGCATTTTTAACATTAATTAATACAAATACATGATCTTTATGTAAGTTTCTGTCTCAAAATAAAATGCATTTTTTTCATATTATAAAAATAATGCATGCAGTGAAGAAAATCTCCAGAGTACGAAAAGAGGGAAAAAAGTCATTCATAATCCTACTATCCAGAAATAACTGCTTTTAATATTTGGTGAAAAAAAATCTTTAAAATATTTTAAATATGTATTTCACAGTTATTTTATATAAAATTAGGTTATATTCTACCTTTATTCCCAATTATAAGTTGTAGGCATATGTCCATCCATTATGTATTCTTGAAAACATAATTTTTAAGTGGCATATCATGGGATTTTGTCAACACTTTATTTAATTCCTTTCCTGTTCTAATATATTTATACCATTTTCAGTAACTCTGCAATAAGCATCCTTTATTTTGTAAATTCTTTTTGAATTAGAATTTTCTGCCATTCATTAAACTAAAAACTCCTTGAAGCCACACTCTTGTCCAACCTCTACTTTATTTTACTGCCAGTATAGTGTGGATAGTCAATAAGAACTACTCTAAGAAATATGTTCCTATTAATTAACAATCAAAAATATTTCTCTTTACAAACACTATGAAACTAACTGACAATCTGGGAGTTATACTACTCCGGTTTCTTATTGTCATAATGTTTTGCATGAAAACTTTAATAATTACTGCTAACTATGCCCCTCCTTTGGAAATCCACTCTACAAACTAGAGAGCTTCATAAATATCAACACAATGAAGATACATACAAAAATTAAACTGTTTTTTTAGTCACTGTAGTGCCTAGATGACTACTATAAAAAGATCAAAAGGTTGGCAACCAAAAAACTGTCCTTTTTTTCATAAAGATTGAAAAAATGCTCACATCTTTTAGATGCTATCTCTTGAAAAACCTAAACACTAACATTGACTCATATTTCTGATAGGTGTTTCATATTCAAAGAACACATTTACCTTATATATTTATACAATCTGGAGATTTAAAATTGAAATTATGAAAGAAGTTGTAAAAGAAGACCAACATTTAAAATAACTTTGGATCTTATGTATGCCACCTGCACTGGTCTTGGAAACTTCCGGTCTGAAGATTAATCTGAGAGTGATTTTGAGGTCAGGTCATTATAATAACAAAGAAGAAAGCACCAAATTACGTCAGGCTGAAAGAGAAAGAGAACAACCAGAAAGTTGACCATTTTAAGAATGATGATAATTGTCCTTGAGGGGGAAAATGGGCAAAAATATACTCACTTTGAAGAAAAAAAATGATTTAGGAGGTTTTTCTTTTCAAAAAAAGATTTTAAGTACGTGCTTACACATGTTAAACTAATGCTATATTTCCCCTATTCATCACCTTCAAATTCTTTCTATTCTGATTATTCCAAAGTAAAAAGCATTCTATTGGCAACAAAAGAGTTTTATTTTTAATACTGCTTTATTTATATTCAAAGCAGAGTATTTATAAGGCATGAGGCACCAGTTATAATGAAAGACGTTAATGCATTCTGGAAACCATGAGTCTTTTATACACTATTTTAAGATTCATTCTCTAAACACAGAAGCTTCCCACTAAAAGTGAAGAATAATAAGACATGTCTATAGTTATGCAGACATGATTTAGACATTTGTAAAATAAGTTTATTTTCACACTTCTAATAGAATCAGTTACTAGGGTCAGCAGTACAATTAAATAGTCAGGTCAGAAGCAGACATTTTACGCCTTGCACACACCTACTACCGCACAGCGCCACCTGGCAGCAAGATGAAGAATTGTGTCAAACGGGCCTCCTGAGTGCAGTGGCTAACTGGTACACTACACTGTATTCTTCTGAAAGTTCCCAACTGATGCTGACCTCGTTTTCCTCATTAAAAATGGACACATTCACATACCAAGTTTAAAAAGCTGAGGGTTTGCTCACTTGGTTTTTGTTATTTGTACTTTTTAAGCATCTTAATTTAGAACACTTCATTTTCAAAGGACATCTTCACTGCAGCTGATTACAGCTGATGATGATAAATGTATACACATTTTTTCAAATATAACCATCAGTTTTCATGGAGGTCATCACAATAAGTTAATTTACAACAGTGTCACAAGGAAAAATCAAGTGTTCAGCTGAGTGTAGCCATATGCCTCCTTGGAGAAACAACAAAAACAAAAATAATAATAATAATAACCTCTCATATCCATATACTTGAGTCATTCCAATTTTTATTTATATGTCTACTCATATAAAAACATTTGTATTTGCACCCCGGTATGTATCTAAACACACGGTTTGTGTGTATTAACATGAACAAAATCTGATTAAATCCTTTGACCTCTCTCTTCACAATGATTTGCTTGTAACCTGAATATATGTAAAAACTAGAGACATTTACAAAACAAATATTTCAATAACAATTATTTCTGTAATCTGACCATTTTCACACTTTCGACAGAAAAACAAATTTGGGGTATGCATTGTTCTTTAGGCCTAAATAACTATCATTTGTCATTCCCATTTCTGCAGAACCTCATACTTAAAAAACAAAAAATGGGAGAGAAAAGTAAGGAAGTGATAATGGTTGTCTTTAGATTTCCAGCACAAATTGTGGGTCTAAAAATAATACTGCCAACTCACTGAGCAAAATACCACGCTGGGTTCATGTCCGTATCTAGCTTGCTAGGATGGTCCTAATTGAAGAAGTTAATATCCCTCTCTGAGATCAGGATCTGTTCTAGGGGGAAACCTGGACTACAATGGAATAGAAGACAGGTGAGATGGGTGAGGGTTGAGATGAGAATATAGGGTAGGCTATATTGAAAGCTATAGCAATGGTAACAGAAGAGATGGAAAAAAGATGATTGGGAAATTAAAAAGTGGGATCAAAGACACTTGACAACTGATTGCATATGGGAGATGAGAGAGAGAATCCAAATACAAAATATTTCTTATTTGAATGAATAATGGATAATGACACCACTGACCAAATTAGAGAATTCAGAAGAAGAAAAACTGAAGTGTAACAAATTTGTGATCTCTCAGTGAAAACGTCTCAGCAGCCAGTTATACTGGAGTCTGAAGTCAGTAAACAAATCTAGGTAAAAGGCATGGTGATGAATATAACTATAAATACACAAATAAACACTTATTGAAAGCAGAAATAGAGTTGGAAGAAATTTTCTGAAAAAAATATTATAATGACATCCATTCTTTATTTTTACTACTTAAACTCCTGCTGGCAACCTATTATGCTTTAAAATACTTCCATAAGAATTATAAATACAACAGGAAGAAAAACTAGATCAACTAATTACTGTATTGAATGATTTCAGTGTGAAGTATTTCCAAAATCAATATTTAAAAATCTGAAGGTTATTGCATTCCTTTTTGCCATTATCCTCTATCTTCAAATGACATAATCTATTTGAGAATTTAAATAAACTTAAACTTTTATTAGGAAACTAAAACATTCATACTACTAAACTCTAGGGATCTGCCAAGGTTGTAAGCTTCTAAAGGTTTTCCATCTGACCCCAGATACTTGGCCAAGAACTACAGGGCAAATTTTTCCTTACATAACATTTACTGTAAAAGTCATGCAATCTTTCATTTCTACAGAAAGTAGATAGCAAGCTAATTTTAAGGGGACAGCTCAAAATCAGCTATACCTACAATCATCATATTTGGCTTTATTGATCTGTTTTGAGAGGAATTAAAATCTATCTGGATGTTTGGGAGTTGACTTTACTCTAGAATTTACGTTCACATATCCAGTATCTTTAAAATTCTCTCTTTGGGATGTATGTACTTTCAATGTTACCAGGCTTTTCTGAAGGCAGAACTGTCCACATGGATCACAAAGAAATGAGACTGGCATGCAATATAAGGTAACTTGCTCTTTTTGACAACCCCTATACGTAACCTCTTAGAGGTGGTAAAAAACAAGACAAGATGCTTCAGCTGAAAAGATCAAGAAGACACCCTTAGCTAAGATAGGAACCAGAGTAGGCTTGAACCAGAACATGAACATGGGAAAACCTGTCCCAAAGCCTATGAAACACAAAAAGAGATAAGGTGGTAAATTGAAGATCAAATTTAGATCATCAAACAGGTAACATAAGCAATACTAAGGCATTAGCTATAGAATGCAACCATGTGTGTAGTATGTATAAACAATATACAACGGATTATATCCAGAGTAAACTGTTTTGAAAAACTCTTCCAAATCAAAAGAAAAACAAGACAACTAACCCAACAGAAAAGTGGGACAAGAACATGAAGAAAACACCACAAAATAGGAATTATAAATAGTGCAAATAATTATGATAAATACTTTTAAAATATATTTCCCCTCATTTATGACCAGGGAAATATAAATTAAAACAACAATGATTAAGCATTCTTTTCTTACAAGATCAGCAGAAAAAAATTTAAGTTCTAAATCTATTAGACATTGGATAATCTGAGGGAATGGTCATTTGGTGGGGTACCACTACTAATAGGCATATAAATGGGTACAGTCAATTCAAAGGAAAATTTGGTAGTATCTATTCAAACTTAAACTGTACATTTGTTACCACCCAGCAATCCCACTTTTAGGTGTCAAACACAGAGAAAAAATGGCAGATGCAAATGAGAAGGCACGTATAAGGTTGTCCGCAGTAACTTTTTTATAGTAGCAGAATTTAGGGGATGGGAATATATATATGACTTCAATAAGAGAATGAATAAATAAATATTTAATTATCTCAAGGGGGGAGCCTAGGATTGAGAATGTTTTCAGTTAAACAATCTTTAAATTACTCTTACTATTTAAATGTTTCACAAGAATTTATTCATGTATTATATGAGTAATTAAAATGGTTTTAAAAGCAAACAAGGAACCTCCTGAGGATTAAGCTGAATGAAAAAAGGTATTCACAAAAGGTCACATACTGTATAATTCTTTTTATATTACATAACATTTCTGAAATGACAAAATTTTACAAATGAAGAACCAATAATTGATTGCAAGAAATTAAGAGATGAGAGAGAAGTTGGTATCATTATAAAAGAGCAATGGAAGAAATCCATATGGTGACAGAAATGTCCTGGTTCAGTATATTTTCTGTGGTGGTAGGCACATGAAACTACACATATAATAATATTGTATAAAACTAAATGCACACACACAACTACAAATAAAACTGGAGAAATCTAAAGATCAGTAGATTGTAGCAATGTCAATATCCTGACTGTGATGTTATACTACAGTTTGGCAAAATGTTAACACTGTAGGAAATTTGATAGCATTGAGGGTCTGCGTATATAAGCAGAAAATGGCGAAACCATATAAGACAAAAGAACTGTGACCCATAACCTCTGGAGCAACCATTGTGGAAAGCCAAACTTCTGCAACAATTGACCCAGAACAGTCAGGATTTGTTCAGTAACTGCCAGTTTCCCTACTTTTTTTGCCATCCTTCCAACTCAGGATCACCTACAGGAAGTAAAACATGCCCCCAAACAATCATCCAAGATGCCTCACGTCTAGTTAACCAAACCCCAGTTTCCTCATGGCAACAACCTCCAGTCAGAGCACACCTGAGTCTTTATCTTTTTTCCACTATAAAGCTTTCCTATCCCCCTGCCTGCTTATGAATCTCTGCTGAATGCAAGTGATGTGGCTGGCTCCCTTGCTATAGTCTCTGTCTACTCTCATTTGGGTGATTTTCATTTATTCCCCCAATGTAGATAGATCTTGATGTATTATTTCTTACAACCACATGTGAACTTGCAACTATCTCAATAAAATTTTCAATTGAAAATACGCCTAGAATCAAAAAGCATTCTTGCAAATACTGGTCCTTTACACTCTTCCTCCCTTCAGTTTGTTTTCCCTGCCTCTATTATAGAAGACCACCATAGAAGTGTAGCTTAGAATAGAGGGGGAAAAAGAACAGCAGAAAGAAGAAAATAAACATCTTGGAACAAGCATTTAAAAATATCTTTGAAATTGCTAAAGAACTAGACTATCTTCAATTATATATGAATGTATACCACTGTATCCTAATTGTTCTATCTACTTGATTGGAGGAGGAAGGCACTCCTAAAATTCAAGTTCAAAGATAATTTTTTTCAAATATCAAATATTTAATTAACCACTTAGAACTTCAAAACTGTGTATACCGTAGGTCAAAAGAAAGATTTCATAACAACCCCTAAAAATGAATTCCTTGAGACACCATGAGCAAGTCTTTCTAAAGAACATACACGAGTGTACACAGGTTCAAACCAGCTACCATTAATATGGCCACAAATTTCCTACAAGGCAATAATGACAATCAGTCCACCATGAATTAAAGTCAGCTCACAAATTTACATGCAGAAGCTAACAACGAATAATTAGTACAGCTTCCAAGCAAAGGTCACAACATGCTCTGAAGTAGCTTAACCTTCAGATGCATATTACTAAATATTGCGTGGGATGTTTCTTTATGATCTAAGCCTCTGCTATTCAGACTGTAGCCTGAGAGAAACAGTAGTGGCAAAACCTAGCAGCTTGTTAGAAATGTAGAACTTCAGATCTACCACAGACATACTGATTCAGAACCCGTACTTGAGCAAGACCCCTAGGTGATTTATCAACACACTCAGGTCTAAGAAGCACCCACTAAACTAGCTAAAACTTAGTTAAAACTGTAATGCCCATTTAGAAGAGTTTGGAATTAAATAAAAAGAAAACAAGAAATTCTTAGCACAATGCTAAGCACATGATCAATAAACACTGGCTTCTCTCCTATCATATTTAGTCTTATTTATAGTTAATTGGATTTCTGTCAAATACAACTGTCAATGAATGATAAATGTCCAACTGGCAGGAAAGCATTTCTCACCTAAGGATAGTTAATTAATAGTAGTTAAATATATTTTGAATTAAAGCAGTTTGATAGGTTAAAATGAACCACAATTGGATGAGCTGGTGTTAAGACTAAGTTCTGCTACTGGACATTTTACCATTATTATTGATTATAATAATAATAGCAAACACGTAATGCTTACTATGCAGTAGACATTTTCTAAGTGTTTGTCAAATTGTTTATTTAATACAACAATTCTATGAAGTACTATTTTTATCACCCTCATTTTATTTTTTTTTTAATTTATTGTAGTACAGTCAGTTTACAATGTGTCAATTTCTGGTGTACAGCATAATGTTTCAGTCATACATATACATACATATATTCATTTCCATATTCTTTTTCATTATAGGTTAGTACAAGATATTGAGTATATTTCCTATATGGAAGAAACTTGTTGTTTATCTGTTTTATATATAGTAGTTAGTATCTGCAAATCTCAAACTCCCAGTTTATCCCTTCCTACCCTCTTTACCCCTGGTAATCATTAGTTTATTTTCTATGTCTATGAGTCTGTTTCTGATTTGTAAATAAGTTGATTTGCATCTTTTTTTTAGATTCCACATATGAGTGATATCATACGGTATTTTTCTTTCTCTTTCTGGCTTACTTCACTTAGAATGGTGATCTCCAAGTCTATCCATGTTACTGCAAATGGCATTATTTTACTCTTTTTTGTGGCTGAGTAGTATTCTATTATATATATACCACAACTTCTTTATCCAGTCATTTGTTAATGGACATTTAGGTTGTTTCCATGTCTTGGCTATTATAAATAGTGACACTATAAATGTTGGGGTGTGTGTATTTTTTTTAATTTAAGTTCTCTCCAGATATATGCCCAGGAGTGGGATTACTGGATCATATGGTAAGTCTATTTTCAGTTTTTTGAGGAATCTCCATACTGTTTTCCATAATGGCTGCAACACACTACATTCCCATCAACAGTGTACGAGTGCTCCCTTTCCTTCACATACTCTACAACATTTATTGTTTATATCACCCTTATTTTATATTTGAGGTTATTAGGACACACAAAGGCTAAGCAACTTTCTCAAAAATTGCATGGCTTGTAAAGGGAAGAATCAGGATTTAAACCCAGGTAATCTTGCTCCCATACTTCTAACCACCACACTGTAACTTCTGGTATGGGCATTACATATGACTTAATCATTTTAAAGATTTGTTAACAATAATATTTTATAATTATAAAGCTATTAAAATTTCCTATTTAACTAAAATTTGAGTTACACATCTAAAAATATAAAACTAATCATAATAGGTCAAATACATACTTTAATGTTAGAACAGTATCACTGACCTGCTCTTATTCAGTTTTTAAAATAAATCAATACTCAGACCTTACATTCTCACAAAGCACACAATATTCAAATTCACCTCAAAAATGTACCATCAATTAGGAATCTTTCTTTATGGTGATGGTTAACAGAAAAATAAGTAATCAGATAAAATAAAATAATTATTTATGCACACATTTCAGAAGCAAGTAGGAGAGAAAAATTTGCACTAAACTGGGGGAAAAACTGTTCTATTTCTGGAAGTTTGAAAAGTAGAAGACAAGAAAAAATTCTTTAAAATCCTTATCTAGCAAAACTCAAAGCATGATTTTCCACCCAAATGATCTCATACAAAAAAGGAAGTGTACTATACTTGAGAGCTTTCAAAATCTTTGACATTAAAGGGCACTCTTTATATTTATTCAAACAATGAAGTGTAGTTTGGGGAAGATGCATTAGCCTATAATCTATGCTAATTTAGGATGCTTAAATATTGTCAACTCATGGGACTGATTAAACAAAGAAAAACAGTAAGAAGACACAAAGTATTAAATGCAGATTTAATAATTATACCTGGAGTGGGATCTCGCAATTTTAACAGATTTATGGCCATGGAAACAAGCTTTTTAAAGACCAAAAACAAATGCAACACTCACATATGCAAAAGAGTGTATTAACAAACACATAGTAAATAAAATGAGTAGAAATAAAAACTTTTATAATGTTATATAAGTAATTATTAATAGCTCGGATTAGAATTTTAAAGATGTATCATACGCTGATTACAAAATTGCTGTACCTCAAGCTACTTTGAAGGTAAGATCATGTACTTTGGAAATCTATTAGATGACAAAAAATAGGTTGAAGTGATGATAAAGACACTGAGGTGGTAGATAACCGAAATCACTGAGATAAATTTGATTATAATAATTCCATGACATTTAAGAGTGGGAAAAAAAGCAACATTTATTAATCACACTTTCACAGAAAAATAGAAATTAAAATTCCTAAATGAAATTTTATAAGTGCATATTACATAATTTCATCTATATTCATAGAAGTTTAAAATTTTAAGTCAGCCAAAAGCTTCAGGGAAGTTAGGAAGATGAGAATTGCCTTGTATCTTCCGTTAGAGGTTGACATATTTAAACAAGTGGAAAAAATAAGGAAGAAAGCCTAGTTTCATGGTGCTTAGGGTTACTACAGGCCACAGCAGTACTTTATGGAATATTTGTCTCTTGAGATATTTAAAATGAGCACAAGGAAATATATGTTTAATTAGTTTATTGTGGGAGGAAGGAATTGAATCTGAAGATCCCAACCAATTCTATGATTTCTTATTCCTCATATGAGCAATAGAATATTGCAAACACTGAAACCACACTTTTGTAAATGCTATTTACCAAAGAAAATGGATCTGCAATGATTTCCATTTATCAAATTGTTTTATCTGTTTTAAGAGTTTTAATTACGGGTTAACAGGAAAAAGCACACTAATTATATCCAAAATTCAGGCAAGACCCTGAGATAATTATTTTATTCATTTATTATACAGATAATGATTGAGATTTGACTAAGCGGCAGACACTGTTCTAGGTCAAGGGAGATAGCAATGAATGAGAATAGCCAGGTGGTTGCCTTTACAGAGCTTATGTTTAAGGGGGAAGAGATTGAAAATAAATGCTAGACATACAAATAAATAAATAAGAATTTCAAATAGTAAGCAATTTGAGGGAAAAATAAGAGTAAGAGAGTAGAGAGCCACTGGGGTAGCAATAAAGGTGAGTGGACTAAGAATTCTATGAGGCAATTACATTTGAACTAAGATATAAGTGATGAGAAAGAAACAGCAGTAGGAGGAACTTCAAGAGAAAAGCCCCTAATACTTGAATGTTCAAGACACATAAAAAGGCCCATATAGTTAGAGCACAGTATGCAAGTAAGAAAGTATTAAATGGTGCAGTCAGATGTAGATGGAGTCCCTATACATTGGGCCTTATAGACAATAGTAAGGAATTGGAAATTTCTTTCTAATTCATGTTTAGTTTATTCTAAATTTAATGTGAAGCTATCACTGGGAAGTAAACAAAGATTTAATATGACCTTACTTATTTTAAAAACTTTAAAAATGGCTTCACTGATTAATTCTAATATATTTAATGAAGAAACAATACCAATATTTCCTTCACATATGAGTATAGTAAACTGATCTTTGACAAAGGACTAAAGGCAATACAATAGAGCAAGGATGGTCTTTTCAACAAATAGGGCTAGAACACTCAGACATCCACATGCAAAAAAAAAAAATACACAGACATTATAACCTTCACAAAACACAAAAATTATGCTAAAATAGGTCATAGACTAAATGTAAAACACAAAACTATAAAAACACATAGAAGATAACATAGGAGAAAATCTAGAAAACCTTAGTTTTGGGACTTTTTAGATACAACACCAAATACACAATCCATTAAAGAAAAAATTGAAAGTTGGACTTTATTAAACTTAAAAGTGTCTGCTCTATGAAAGACACTGTCAGGAGAATGAAAAGACAAGCCACAGACTGGGAGAAAATATTTGCAAAAGATGTATTTAATAAAAGACTATTATGCAAATATACAAAGAATTCTTACACCTCAATAATGAGAAAAAAATTCAAAAAATGGGCCAAAGATTTTAACAGATACTTCACCAAAGAAGATATACAGATGGCAAACAAGCATATGAAAAGATGCTCCACATCATTTGTTACCAGGGAAATGGAAATTAAAACAACAATGAGATATAACTATACACCTTTAGAATAGCCAAAATGCAGCCAAAATACTGACAACACCACCAAGTGCTGGTGAGAGTGTGGAGCAACAGGAACTACCATTCAATGCTGGTGGGAAGGCAAATGGTTCAGCCAATTTAGAAGACAATTCGGTGGTTTCTCACAAAACTACACATACTGTTAACATACAATCCAGCAACTGTACTCCGTGGTATTTACCTAAAGGAGCTGGAAATGTATGTCCACAAAAAAACCTGCACACAGATGTTTATAGCAATTTTATTTCTAATTGCCTAGCCTTGGAAGTGACCAAGAGGTCCTTCAGTGGGTGAATGGATAAATAAACTATGGTACACCCAGACAATAAAATTTTATTCAGTGCTGAAAATAAATGAGCTGTGAAGCCATGAAAAGACATGGAGGAACTTTCAATGCATATTACTAATGAAAGAAGCCAATCTAAAAAGGCTGTATACTGTATGACTCCAACTACATGACATTCTGGAAAAAAATATGGAGACAATAAAAAGATCAGTGGTTGCCAGGGATTAGAGGAATGGGAGGGATGAACAGGCAGAGCACAGACTTTTAGGGCAATGAAACTATTCTATATGACATTATAATGGTGGACACATGTCATTTATCCAAAGCATAGAATATATAACACCAAAAGTAACCCCTAAATGTAAACCATGAACTGTGGGTGATAATGATGTGTTAACATAGGTTCATCAGTTTTAAGAAATGTACCACCCTAGGGGGAGATGTTTATAGCATGGGATGCTATTCATTTGTGGGGGTAAGGAAAACATCTCTACTTTGTGCTCAATTTTGCCATGAATCTAAAACTACTCTTCTAAAAAAAAAATCTATTATAAGAAACAAACAAATGAACAAAAACTACAAAGTACTGCTAAGAGAAAGAATACCTAAATAAATAGGGAGATATTCCATGTTTTTCAATTGGAAAACTTAATATTGTTAAATTGGCAGTTATCCTCACAATGACATACAGATTCAACCCAGTTGCTACTGAACTTTAAGGCATGTACTTTGTAGATTTACAGCTAATCCCTAAATTTATATAGAAATAAAGAAGACCTGGAATAGACGAAACAACTTTCTTTCAAACATAGACTTAGATTATCTGATTTCAAAACTCACCACAAAGCTACAATAATCAACACCATATGAAATCAGTATAAAATAGACATTTAGATCAATGGTATAGAACTGAGAATCCAGAAATAATTACAAATTTACAATCAAATGATTTTCAATAAAAATGCCAAGATATTTCAATAGGGAAAGTATTTTCAACATACAGTAATGGGATAATTGAGTATTCATATGCCAACAATCAACTTAGACTCTTACCTCACAACATATGCAAATGATCTCAAAATAGATTATAACCCTAAACATAAGAGCTAATGCAAATAACATATAATACAGCCTTTGTGCATTGAGTTAGGCAAAGAGCTCTTGGACATGACAACAAAAGCACAATCCATAAAAGAAAAAGTTGATTTACTGGACCTGCTTAAAATTAAAAATTTTTTTCTGATTCAAAACACACCATTAATACAATAAAAAGACAGGCCACAAACTTGGAGAAAATATCTTCAGATCATATTTCTACAGATGATATTTATCTAGAATGTATAAAATGCTTAGGATTCAATAATGACAAGCAACTCAATTTAAAAAATGAGCAAATTATTTAAAAAGACATTTCAAGAAAGATATATGAATGGCTAATAAATGTGTGAAAATATGCTAAACAATATTAGTCATCAGGGAAACTCAGGATAAAACCTTAGTTAGATATCACTATTCATCTACTAGAAAGCTTAATCTAATAGAAAACACAAAGTGTTAGTAAGGATATGAAGAAACTCAGACAGTTAAACATAAAATTACCATACTACTCAGCAATTCCACTCCTAGTAGTCCAACCAAGAAAGTGAAAATGTATGTTCACACAAGTACTTCTAGAAAATATTCATAGCAAGGTTATTCATAGTAGCCAAAAACTAGAAACAATCAAAATGTTCATCAACTAGTGACTAGACAAACAAAATGTAGTATATGCACATAATGTAGTATTATTAATCAATAAAAAGAATGAAGTATGGATAAATACAACTACATGGATGAATGTCAAAAACATTAAGTGAAACATGTCAGATCCAAAAGACTATATATAGTATGATTCAATTTATATGAAATGTCCAAAAAGGCATATTCACAGAGAAAGAAAACAGAGGAAATAGGGATTAACTGCAAATGGGCACTAGAGAAATTTGGGGAGTGATGGAAATATTTTAAGACTGGTTTATTGTGATCATCGCATGAATCAATAAATTTACTAAAAAATCACTGAATTATATACTTACAGAGTAAATTTTAAGATGTGTAAATTATGCCTCAATAAATCTGCTAAAAAAAAAAGGCAAGTCATGACAGAACCTAAAAGTTCCAGTCCTTGTATCTCAATGAACTTTAATACACTCTTTTTTCTGTAAAAAGTTTCCCAGTATACTTATTAATTTTAAAAATAATTCTATGTGATAATGTGCTATTAGAGATAATTTTTAGTTCACATGCACACACAACAAAAAACTTCTTTAAAAGAGTAAAGTAATAAAAGAAATTTCTGAGAAAGTTCTATTATTATCGTCTCAAAACCAAAATAGACTATCATACACAACCCACTTTGGAAGACCTTTTTTATAATCTGTTAATCCACTCTATGTACTTGGAATGATACCAGAAAGTGCTTACAAATTTTTACACAGAAACCCCTGAGAAACACTTGAAGAAAAGAGTAAATTACTCCCCAAGAGAGCTAAGATTATAATTCAGAATACCTCTATTTTGAGGGTAAGTGCTTTGAAAAATTAGAGCCAACATGTATTTAATAATTATAGGTAACTATAATGTCATTGGTTTGATAACTTTTATTCAAAATTTTATTCTAAAATGTAACTTCATTATACATATAAAAAGTCTTCTTGTTCTGTACTTATCTCTAGGTTCCATTCTAAATACCATACCTATCCTCTTCTCCATAGATCTTTTAATGACCTTTGAAAACAGCAATGAAATACTGACCTTATAATTGCCACACATGCATAACAGGGCACAAATTGAAGGTAAAATATATTGGTCAAACCATCTAGTCTATTTCTCAATCACTGGAGAACACTCTTTTTTTCTTAGAGTAAGTACATATTCTAAGATATCCTACATCTTTTGGTTTTCTATAACCTTCTTTTCTTTTTAATATAACTAGTATAAAATCTCTCATTCAGCTGAACAAAATCCCAATAGCTGTTGAACTCTAGCAATTTTAACTAACCCTAGTAATCTTTCAAATCCTAAATCAAGATCTTTTTTCCCTCCATTTGCTCCTTCACATTTGTACAATCATCCTGTTTTTCATTCTGTCATCTAGAGGCTACAAATCTTAAAAATGATAGTCTTCTATGGATAACTCTTGAATATTCATCTTATTAAAGTTCAAAGTCAAATGGAGCTATAATAATCAAGTTTAAAGAATTTCTCTCTAATCAGATATTCTATCTCTATAAAACAAAATGGCAAACTAATTATTGTTAAGTAAAAACTGTGAGTTACATAAAAATTATTTCCCCCAATTTCAGTATAAAAAATAACTTTAAGAAAGTTTATTTGCATCAAGTATTTTGCAGAAACCCATCAAAAACTTTAAGACACAAATGCTCATTATAACTGAAGTGACTTTAGCAAAATGCTAAAATTAGGAAGCACCAGCCTTTATTACCCCACAGAGACACTGAATTAGTATATGGACCAAAATACTTTTATGAGAACTTCAGATACCAATTAAGAATTTGTATTACTCCAGGTAAGCACAAAGCTGAGACCTACAATGAAACACATAAGAAGAGCCATTTCAGTTTATATGTGATGGCTCCTTCCCAAGCCAGCATAGCTCAGCTTAGTTCATAGCTTCTCCTTCAGGGGAAAGAGAAGAGTAGAACCTGAGTTCAGGGATCTGTCTTTTTGAACGGCTGCTTGAGAGATTGATTTCTGCTTGCCCGGGTGCTTAGAGGCTGCTGAAAGTGAAGGAGTGGAGGGGGGTGGCTTGCTGCTGCACCAGAAGGCCTACAGTACCACAGCAGAGCCCATCACAGCTCAGCACAAACAGGAGAAGGAGCACAACTTGTAACTTCTCCCACAAGTCAGAAGAGGGAAAGATTGGATTGTGCACCCAGGATTCCAGCTTTTCAAAGAGGTTCTCAAGGGACTGCTATCTGTCTTACGTGGTTGGGTGAGCTAACAGAGAGCTGGCATATTTTGAAGCCTGGGGGCTACTAAGACAAAGGAGAGTGGGGTATCTTGTTGCTGCAGAACCAGAGAACCTGCAGTACCACAGACACACAGCAGAGAGAGCAAGATCTTATAAACTAGAGAGAAAAAAAAAAAAACTTGCAGATATCTCTAATTAGGAAACTACATGTACAAGTCCAGAGGAGTAGTATACCCTCAAAAAGGTTTCAGGGGTCACAAAAATCTCTAGCTGGGTTAATTGGTAAATGTCTTCCTCTGTACAAAACCAGTCCATACAGACTATGGGAGGTAAAGATGCATAAATCTCAGCAAAAAAAATCACAACTCACACAAGGAAATAGGTAAACATGGTTGAATCAAAGGAACAAAATAAATTTAAGTCACAAGAGAAGAGAACAAGAGAGGAAGAAAGTAACAGAGAAGAACAACAAAACTGTAACAAGAAAACAATTAACAAAATGGTAATAAGTACATACTGATCAATAATTACTTTAAATGTAAATGAACTAAATGCTTCATTCAGAAGACATAGAATGGTTCCATGGAACAGGATGTCCACTGGACATTGGTCAGTTGAACTGTGAAAAAAAGAGGTTTTGGAAGTAAACAGGCTGAGGAGGAAAAAAATGTAGAATGGCTGCTGAGTGGATTATAAAAAAAGACCCATCTACTTTTGGCTTACAACAGACTCGCTTCAGTTCTAAAGATACACCCAGACTACAAGGGAGGGAATGGAAAAGGTATTCCATGTGATTGGAAATGAAAAGACAGCTGGGGTAGCAATATTTATATCAGACAAAATAGACTTTAAAACAAAGACTGTAACATAAGACAAAGAAGGGCATTACATAATGATAAAGTGATCAATCCAACAAGATGCTATAACAATTGTAAATACGTATGTATCCAACAAAGGAGCCCCTAAATACACAAAGCAAACATTAACAAACATAAGAAAAGAAACTGACAGTAACACAATAATAGTAGGGAACTTTAACACCCCACTTAAATCAATGGACAAATCATCCAGACAGAAAATGAATAAGAAAACACTAGCTTTAAAGGACCCAGGAGAGCAGATGGACTCAATAGAAATATATAGAACATTCCACCCAAAAGCAGCAGAATACACATTCTTTTCAAGTGCACATGAAACATTCTCCAGGATAGATCTTATGCTAGGCCAAAAAACAAGTCTCAGTATAATTTAAGAAGATTGAAATCACAGCAAGCATTTTTCTGATGACAAAGTTATGAGACTAGAAATAAACAAGTAAAAATTGCAAAAAAACCCCACAAACATGTGGATGCTAAATAATATGCAACTAAATAACCAATGGGTCACTAATGAAATCAAAGGAGAAATTTTAAAATATCTGGAGACAAATGAAAATACAACGATCCAAAATGTCTGGGATGCAGCAAATGCAGTTCTAACAGGGAAGTTGATAGTCATACAAGCCTACCTCAGAAATAAGATAAAGCTCAAACAATCTAACCTTACAACTAATGGAACTAGAAAAAAGAACAAACAAAACTCAACATTACTAGAAGCAAAGAAAAATAAAGATCTAAGCTGAAATAAATAAAATAGAGACTGAAAATACCAAGAAAATAAGAGAAGGGACCCAAATCAATAAAATCATAAACGAAAGAGGAGAGAAATACAAACAACACCACAGAAATACATATGATCATAAGAGATTACTGTGAAAAATTATATTTCAATAAATTGTACAACCTAGAAGAAATGGATAAATTCCTAGAAATGTACATCTCAATACAGAATTAGGAGGATATAGAAATATGAACAGACTGATTACCAGTAATAAAACTGAATCAGTAATTAAAAAAATAAAAACTCCCATAAAACAAAAGTCTAGAACCAGATGGCTTCAAATTTTACCAAACATTTAAAAAGTTAACACCTACTCTTCTTAAACAATTCTGAAAAATTGAAGATGAAGGAATACTTCTGTAAGACCATCATAATACTGATACCAAAACCAGAGACATCACAAAAAAAGAAAATTACAGGCCATATCACTGATGAAGACTAGTGCAAAAATTCTCAACAAAATTTTAGAAAACCAAATTCAATAATACATTAAAATAATCATACACCATAATCAAGTGGGATTTCTCCCAGGGATGCAAAAATGGTTTGATATCCACAAATAAAACAAGGTGATACACCACATTAACAAACTGAAGAATAAAATTTATATGATTATCTCAATAGATGCAGAAAAAAAAAACTTTTTTTAAATTCAGTGTACATTCATGATAAAAACTCTCAACAAAGCATGTATAGAGGAAATATAATAAAGGCCATATATAACAACCCTACAAGTCTCGTCACACTCAACTGTCAAAAGCTTAAAGCATTTCTTCTAAGATCAGGACCAAGACAAGTGCACTTTTTCTACTTTTGTTCCTTATAATATTAGAATTCCTAGCCATAACAATCAGGCAACAGAAAAAATAGAAGGAATCCAAATTGGAAAGGAAGAAGTAAAACCATCCTTGTTTGCATATGACATAATACCTTACATAGAAAATCCTAAAGACATTACCAAAAGACTATTAGTACTAATGAATGAATTCAGTAAAGTTGCAAGATATACCAAATTAATATACAGAAATCTGTTTGCATGTCCGTACACTAATAATAAACTATCAGTACTATAAAGAAATCAACCTCATTTACAATTGTATCAAAAAGAATAAAATACCTAGGAGTAAATCTAACTAAGCACGTAAACTATAAGACATTGATGAAAGAAGCTGCAGACATCACAAACAAATGGAGACATATACTGTGCTCAAGGATTGGAAGATTTAATATTGTTAAAATGACCATACTACTACCTAAGGCAATCTACAGATTCAGTGTAATCCCTATCAATATACAAATGGCATTTTTCACAGAAGCAGAACAAATAATTCTAAAATTTGTATGGAAACATAAAAGACCTTGAATATCCAAAACAATCTTAAGACCAAAGCTGGAGGTTTCACAGTCCCTGATTTCAATGCACACTACAAAGCTACAATAATCAAAACAGTATGATAATAGAACAAAAACAGACACGTAGATCAGCAGAACAGAATAGAGAACCCAGATATAAATCCATACTTATATGGTCAATTAATCTGTGACAAAGCAGGCCAGAATATACAATGGGGAAAAGACAGCCTCTTCAATATAGTGTTGGGAAAAATGGACACAGAGACATGCAAAAGAATCAAACTGAACTACTTTCTAACACCATAGAGAAAAATAAACTCAACATGGACTAAAGATTTAAATGTAAGATCTGAAGCCATAAAACTCCTAGAGGAAAACATAGGCAGTATACTCTTGACATTGGTATTAGTAAAATTTTTCTGGATCTGTTTCCTTAGGCAAGGGAAGCAAAGGCAAAAATAAACAAATGGGACTCCATCAGACTGAAAAGTTTTTGCACAGTGAAGGAAACTATCAACAAAACAAAAAGGAGACCTATAAATTTAGGAGAAGATATTTGCAAGCAATATATCTGATAAGGAGTTAATATTCATAATATACAAAGAACTCATAAAACTCAACATCAAAAAAAAAAAAGATTGAAAAAGTGGGTAGAGGACCTAAATAGACATTTTTCCAAAGAAGACATACAGATGGCCAACAGACACATGAAAAGATGCTCAATATCACTAATCATCGGGGACATGCAAATCAAAACCATAAAATGATAGCACCTCACACCTGTCAGAAAGGCTATCATCAAAAAGACAACATACAAAAGAGGATGGTATAGCTCTGTGGTATGAGGTTCTAGATTCAATTCCCCAGTACCTCCATTAAGTAAATAAAGCTAATTACCTAATCACCTCCCCCCAAAAAATATTTTTTATATAGTTAAAAAAAAGACATACAGAAAGTATTGGCAAGGATATGGAGAATAGAGAACCCTTGTGCACTGTTGGTGGGACTGTAAATTGATGCAGCCATTATGGATAACAATATGGAGGCTTCTCAAAAATTTTTTAAAAAGAGCTGCCATATGATCCAGCAATTTCACTTCTGGGTATTTACCTGAAGAAAACAAAAACACTAAATTCAAAGAGATAGATGCACTCCAATGTTCACTGCAGCATTATTTACAATAGCCAAAATGTGGAAGCAACCAAAGTACCCATCAATAGATGAAGAGATAAAGAAGATGTGGTATAGGCATCTAATGAATATTACTCAGCCATAAAAAAGAATGAAATCTTGCCACTTGTGACAACATGGATGGGCTCAGAGGGTATCATAATAAGTGAAACAAATCAGCACAGAAAGACAAATACCATATGATTTCTTTTATACGTGGAATCTAAAAAACAATATAAATAAACATAACCAAACAGATTCATAGATACAGAGAACAGGTGTTTGCCAGAGGGGACGAGGGTGGTATGATGAGTGAAATAGGTGAGGGAGATTGAGATGTACAAACTTCCAGTTACAAAATAAGTAAGTCACAGAAATGCAATGTACAACATAGGTAATAAAGTCAACAATACTATAATTACTTTGTATGGTAACAAATGATAACTGGTCTTTTTATGGTGATCATTTTGTAATATGGAATCACTATGTTGTATACCTGAAACTAATATAATATTATAAATCAATCAGACTTTAATTAAATAAACAGAAATTTATTGTTCACAGTTCTGGAGGCTGAAATTCTAATATCAGCTGCCAGCATGATTAGTTTCTGGTGAAGACCCTCTTTCAGGTTGCAGACTTCCAATTTCTCTTTGTATCCTCACATGGCAGAAGGAACAAGCTAACTCTCTAGGGTCTCTCTTGTAGGGACACCAGTCCCAATATTGAGGGTTCTACCTCTATGACCTAATCACCTCCCAAAGGTCCCAGTTCCTAATACCATCATATGGAGGTTAGGATTTCAACATGTGAACTTTAAAGGGAATAAGAAACTTCAGAAATTGTTTTAAAGAAGAAATGTGGTCATCCTACATAGAATGTTTCCTGCAGTGTAAAGAGATCCTTCACGTATTACTTGGACACTACAAAATGAAAAGATCAGAATATCAAGTAAGTTTTAATCACTTTACTAGTTTTAAGAATGTGAGATTAAATTTTTCTAAGATACTATGGATCCATTTGATTCCACAACAACTAAATAAACTGCATTTGCAAGCAGATCATATCCAATAGCTCATCTATAAGATAGTAATTTGAAAATCTGATCATATTTTTATGAAGGTTATTTAATAAACACTATCTCAATAGTAAGACAACCTGAAAAGGTAGATTTTCTATAATGCACTAGAAGAATATTTGTAATAGAGATAGCATACATGCAGTCCTGAGTAAGACAGATTTGGATTCAAATCTTGATTTCACCATTTAATAACCAAGACACATTGAGCATGTCACTCAACCTCCCTGCATTTCACTTCCTTCTTGCATACAGGTGCACTCCTTAAAGCAGGCATCATAATCATAAGAATAAAAAGAAGATTAAGCACATCTAACAACAGTTGAATGATTATTTATTGGCAGGCACTTAACGAGTATCCATTATCACATTTAATTCTTATACCAATCCAAAATAATAGTTACTATTAATACAGATGAAAAATGAAGCCTCATGGAACTTGTAAGAGGATTAAATGTAAAATATCTATTATATTACTAGGTATATTCTTTTTCCCTCTGACTAAGAAGTGCTTGCTATATAAGAAGACTAAATTTAGTCTTCATTTCAAGATTGTAAGCTCCATGAAGATAGAGATTGTGTCTATCTAGTTTATTGCTATATTCCTAGCCTCTGATTATATTACAGGAAAATATATAATTACTGGATAAATATATAAATGTTAACTAATTTTAAGCAGAAGCAGCAGTATTTCAAAAGTTTGGTTAAAATACATAAAATGCTTTTTTTAAATTCCTGGTAGCATGAAGACTTCTGAGCAGCATATATAAATCTGAAGAGAAATGTTTCATCTTCTGAGACTTCAACTGACTTTTCTTCATAAAGGGTCACTGAATTATTAGCAAGATGTGATTCTCTTTCTCCTTATCCTTTAGGGTTTTTCTCACTCTCCGAGACTAACATTAAAATAATTTTTTTTCACAATTTGTGTCATTTGTCTCTACTTTCCTTGGATCTCAAGTATTCCATATACTATTTAAAAATAATTCCTTCTGTTTTAATTCTGACACCACACCACAGACTTCAGAATTATCTGATGTCTGCAATTCTCTTGCTGCATCTAAATTAGGTACCACTTTTCTCAGCTTCACTGAGATATTGTTAACATATAACATATGTAAGTTTGAGGTGTACAATATGATAATCTGATACACATACACATCGCAAAATGTTTACTACAAAGGTTAGTTATCACCTTCATACATTCATGTAATAACTGTGTGCGCGTGGTGATAATATTTAAGATCTACTTTCTTAACAATTTTCAAGTATATAATATAGTATTGTTAATTATGGTCACCATGCTGTACATTAGCCCCCCAGAATGTATTCATCTTAGAGCTGGGAATTTGTAATCTTTGATCAACATCTCCCTATTTCTCCCACCTCCCAAGCCCCTGCCAACTGCTCTCTACTTCTCTGAGTTTGGATTTCTTAGACTCTACATATAAGTGAGAATATATAGTATTTATTCTTCTCTGTCTGACTCATTTCACTAAGTATAATGCCCTCAAAATCCATATACATAGTCACAAATGGCAGGATTTCCTTTTTATGGCTGAGTAATATTCCATCATATATATTATACCATATTTTCTTTATCCATTTATCTGTTGATAGATACTCAGGTTTTTTCCATTTCTTGGCTATTGTAAATAATGCTGCAACGAACATGGGGTGCAGGTATCTCTTTAAAATTGTATTTTCATTTCCTTTGGACATATACCCAGAAATGGAATTGATGGAACCTATGGTAGTTCTTTCTCAAGCTTTTTGAGAAATCCCCACACTGTTTCACAAAGTGGCTGCACAAATTTGCATTTCCACCAACAATGCACAGGGTTTCCCTTATCTCCACAGCCTCGCCAACACTTTTTGTCTCTTGTCTTTTTTACAACAGCCATTCTACCAGATGTGAGGTACTATTTCATCATGGTTTTGATTTGCATTTCCCTGATGATTAGTGATGTCAAGCATGTTTTATGTACCTGTTGCCCATTTGTATGTCTTCTTTGGCAAAATGTCTATTCAAGTCCTTTTGCCCATTTTTTCAGTTGGATTGTTTGGTTTTTTGCTACTGAGTTGCATTAAGATAATTAGGTAACATTTTTGCACATGCTTTCTATCTTCCAATATTAGGAACACCTCTCATCCACTTTCTTTTCTTCTCCCATTCTTCTTGTCCATATTTATATATTTATTAACCTTCCATCATTTTAATTGGGTTTCATGAAGAGCAAATGTAAATGTGTATGTGCAATCCAACATATTAAACTGACAGTACATAACATCAATAATAGTTTTTCTGTCTTTATTTCAGGTTTATTAAGTGAGAAGCAGTCACTGTTTGCAGTAACTGATAGAATTAATCTTCTTGTGCACAAACCTATATTCTACCCTCATTCACCTGTAATAGTATCTAGAAAGGGACAATCACAGAGTGCTATTCCAGCAGATGTCCTTGCAGATCAATAAAGGAAAAAGAAAGTAAGGAAATTGAAAAGTGGGACAATAAGTGTATCTTAAAACTTTTCCTAAATTTAAACTATTGACTTAACAGGATCTAGTTCAAACTCTATACAAAGAAGAAATCACCTTTAAAATAACCCTAATAAGTAGTCATAAATATTTCCAGAGAAATAAAGGTAACAACCCGGCTAGAAAACCTACTGCATTTTTCTAGAATTTTCATTATTTAAATCTCTGGGTTAGTCTCTAGTATGGTAAGATGTTCAGCAAAGCCAAGCAGCAGAGCACCATGCTACCACAGTGAACATGCAGAATCTCTTCTAGTGAGGATAGGGGCAGTAGCAGCAGCAACTACATCCAGATTCCAGAGGCAGTGGTTCTAGAAGCAGCACCCAAGGTCCAGGATAAGTATTGTCAAGAATGTAAGGTTCTATATCTGTATCCAATAGACCACACGTTCTGCAAAATAACTTTGCTATTTGTTTCTAACTATGTAAACTACAAGCCTGAGTCTCTAATTTTTTCAGAGATTCATTTTAATACTCTTTTAATAACTGGATAATATCCAATGTCCTTTTAACAAATTTTTTCTGTTTTAAGTTAGCCAGTAGAATTCTTTAGTGCACAATTAAAAATCTGATTGATGAAAAGTATCATTTAACTTTTAAATAATAAATTTGATAAAAATAAAAATTGTTCAACCAAAAATAAAATAAATCTTTGAAAATATTACTAAATAATGTTAGAAGCTAATATCTACTTTGTGATCTGAACCTCTTCACAAAATGTCAGTTTCTCAGTTTGAAAGCAGCAGACTGGCTTTTAAGTTTTCCTTTTCTCAGAGCACTGTGATTTATTTAGTAAATTTCTCCTTTAGAACTAGGAAGCATCAAAATGACCCATTGCCAGGAAGTGAACAGTGTACCCCCTTCTCCTAGCAACACTATGGTGGAAGTCAATTATTGCAGCCCAGTTGCCCAATGAGTAGAAACTGAGGAATGATGGCCTATTCAAATAGTTGAGGATGAATTATGATTTGAGAGAGGAGCAAATATTTCTCCCAAGTACTCTTGGATTTTACCGAAATAATTAATGCTAGCTATACATCTCTAAAATAATATAAAAATATTAACAAAATTGCATATACAGACATAGTAAAACTTATTGGCCAAGTAAAAAAACCATCAAACCTCACTTCTCATTTTTTCTAGCTCAATACATATGGTAAAAACATGAAATCACTAGGATTTATAAAGGCAGGTTTGGCAGACTTTATTTACTGGGACTGTGAGCTATAAAATTGAATTTGGGGCCCTATCTCCAAGAAAAAGTTATTAGTTCTCAGAATAATGGCATGTTAGTGGATCAGACATAGATAAAAGATTTCCATTATGACTGTTTTTAGCTATGATTTACAGTGGCCTACATTGTTTTATAATGACTTTCAATTTTGAAAATGTACATCCACTGTTAGTTTTATAGATGTAGTCACAATTGATTGTGGGCTTCAGAGATTGATCCTTCTCAGTAACAAAAAAAAAAAGAAAAAACTCAACATACAATAAACAGGCATTCTAGACACATTTATAAGCATGACCTTTAGAAGAAGAATTTTTAAGGGAAAAATAACTGTAAAAATGTTTTAATAATTGCTTAACCATTCAATATTTTTAGTTAGAGTCTGGAGGAAACTAGCGAGTAAAACTTGGTTGATACAGAGCTCTATATCACATGATTCTGAGATTATCTATTCATTTGTGCCCAGATGCAAAAGAAAATCTCACGTACTCAATTTCTAATTGACACACGGTGTGGAGGTATCATTGAATAATGAATTTGACAAAAGGAAGCCAACCAGGATATCTTTCACCCACACCTTTCCTTCCTAGCTCATAACAAGGCAGATTTGCCAATGAGCTCAACCAAAGTCTTGGGCCTACTCATAACGTCTAGCTTGAAACCCATGCTGAAATTTCCTTAACTCTACTTACCACGCCTTTCAACCCCTTCTCCTATAGCCCCACCTTTACCTACATTCTAAGACAAGACTGATCTTTACTCTAATTAGAGATGGTTAAAGTCAATAGTTACATCCAGACCTCAAATCACATCTCAGCCCACCCTACCCCATCTGGCTTGGTCCTCTGCCTAGCTTCTTTCTCCTTAATTTCTGTACAGGTGACCTGACTTCTGCACTCATCCTTTGCCCTAGAATTGTAGTCTACCAAAACCACATCCCTTTTGGCTCAAGTAATTAATATCTTTCCTAATTCTACTCAATTCCTTTCACCGAAACAAGATATATATGCTAACAGAGTTATTATGAATCCTTTATCCTTGCTGAAGCATAATAATTAGGGAGATATAACACAGTGATTTAAGTGAGTGAGAAAAATCAGGTAGAACATAATATTTTATCACTATTCTATAACAACAGCAGTAAACCACATTCATATGATTCTAAGCTCATCTACCGAATTATTTTCAGAAACTTATGGGAAGGAAGAACTAACATCTACTGAGTGATTATCATTTACCAAGTCTGTACCAGAGAGGTAAGAAGTATTAGCTCTTTTCCCTCTATTTTCAGATAAGAAACAAAATAATTACACACACATACACATACAAAGCCCAGACATAATTCTTCAAGAAATTATATTTAGTAAGTTTTGAGCCAGGATTTGAACCAGAGTCTTTGTGTAAGCCATTATACACCTTTAAATGTTTGATACCTCTTAAAACAATAATTTATTTGTCTGATAATAGTAAGACCTTTCTGGCTATGTTCTAAAATAACTAGCCACAGACATTCTGGTAAGTCAGTATCATTGTATGGGAAAAGTACGCTGTCCCTATTTTGCTAATTAGAAACTTGATTTACAGAGAGGAAAATAATTTGACCTAAATCACACAATTTGTTAATGGCAAATCCAAACTAGAAACACACATTTTCACGTGATTTAATTCCATTAGAGAATGTTTACACAAAAGAGACAGAAGACATATGTTCAGTTCATATATTTCATATGGTTTGAGAGTGAAGAGAAGCACTATTAGTAATCAGGCTATAACAACAAGTGTAAACCAGACTGTCTCGTGTATACTGGGATCTCTGGTCATCCAACCTAACAAATAGTGGATATTTTTAAAGCGTTAGTTCTTTCCCCTCCAAGAACCAGATATGGTCTCACTATTATCTGGAATAGTAACGTTGAATTTTGTTCATTAAAACTGCTTAGTTAAATGTTAACATTTATGTTTATTCACTTCCTATTGGAAAATGTCAGACAATGTCACAATAAATTACTTCCATAGGTGACATATTAAAGTGCTTATCATCCTACTTCTTTTTATATTAATAGATTTCAAATTATTTGTTCTGGGGGAAAAAAACAAAAAAATAAAATAAAATAAAATCATAATGTACAATGAGAAACTGAACTAATGATATCTAAGTTCTCTACTAGTTTGATCTCTAACACAGACATGGGTCTATGACTTTTAGGATATCTAACATTAAACAAATAGAACCAAAAGCAAGAAATAAATCAAGTTCACCTCACTCCAAGTAATCAATTCTACTGACAACTGTAAATATCTAAATTACTGAGAAACCAACACACTACACTACACACACACATTTCTTTTTTCTTGTAATATTTTTCCAAAACTATAATTACAATATAAATAGTGAGAAGACAGAAAGTTTATGATATAACTAGTTTTGAGATACCAAAGAATTGTCAGAAAAAGACTATTATTCTATAATTTTAAAAAGGAGAAAAAAATAAAAGTCTCACTCAGATTTCTCAAGTGTTTGAAATAAAAACTGAAAATGACAATGAACTGATATTTTAAATAATTTTTGCATTAAACAGATACCTATACATCTTTTTTTATAAAAACTAAGACTTTTAAGAGTTAACTAATTTTATATTTTCCATATGTAGTTTGGCAAAATTAATGTCTTCTGGTGAATTATCAAAGATGGTACAGACCTCTCAGAAAATGGAAATCAAATGAAAGCTCAATCACTGCAGCATTTTGGTGCTAAATTTTTTTTTAAAGACATGTAAGTAAAATCACTCATCACTTTTTGCTATCTTTCATAAACTTTTTGGATAGTTCTAAAATTAAGCCAACGTATTAAAAAATTAGTACACTATCTGTAGTCCAAAAAGATGTTTATGACATAATCTACTGAACAAATTACTTTAATGTATACATGTTGTGATGAAAAAGTGGCTTGGGATTAAATCCATCTCTGCCTCTCAGTGACACAGGTACACTGGGCAAGTCACCCAGCTTTTCTGTAAATCAATAAATTTATTTACAAATTTAAGGACATTAACCTACCCTGACCTACTGTCTTCTCAAGATTTATCATGAAGATTAAACATTAAAAAATATTTTATAAACTATAAAGCAATATATGAGCATAGCTATTATATTACTCTGTGTTTGTCTCAATGGTCAATTTAAATCAATTATTTCCAAGAAATCAAGAATTTACTATCTTATCCAAATGAGTTGAATGTGAATGCATCTAGCCCAGCATCCTGCCATTAATTCAGAATCCTATAAATTGGCAATGATGAAAAAACATAATCTATAAGAAAATATATCTAGTAAATTGACCATTAACCCGTTATAAAAAAGTTGAGTTTAAAAAAATAACAATAAGGTTGAGAATGTGAGAGAAGTGTAAGATCAGGAAGGGAAATAGGACAGCGAAAGTAAATCAAGAATGTTTGGGTGATTTACATTATACCGTTCTTGTATGTTTGCCCAGCAAGGATTTTTTTTTTTCTTTAATCAACGCTCAGGAAATTATTCACCCTTTAAAAATTTTGACTATACGATTCAATCTGCTTTCCAACCAGTAATGTTCAATGGTCTGACAGTTTTTTTAAGTATAAAAGGCATTTACAACTAAACTGCATTGAAGTTCTTTCCCCTATTTCTTACACCACATCCAGCTAATTGCTCTTTAACATGCTAACAGAAGGATAAGCTGGTACATAATAATTCAGGCATGCACCAATCCCAGAATGCCAGGAACTCAGAAGCAGCATGAGAAAACATCAGATTTTTGGCATGTGGGCTAGATGTTTAAATCTGCATAGATTCGAGCCAATTAGACTTGTCAGACTCCAATCCAGTTGAGAGTGACCCCTGATGGTGGAAAGACATGTGGGACAAGCCACAGAAAAGCTTGCAAATGTCAGAGAGGCCAAAAGGTGCCCCACTGGCCTCAAAACTATTAATTAGCAACCAGCAAAGGCACCACCAAAGAATCGCTGCCCCAGCACTCCTCCTCCAGAGGTTGCTGCTACTCGGCCTCATTATCATCTGGATGGAAAACAACACCCTTTCCTGGGAGCTCTCGGCAACACTCTTATTGATTAAGTTCCCACAGTGTTAAATCATTCTGTAGCTTTCACTCCAATCTTCCCACCCCTGAATAATAAAACCTTCAAAGGATTTACTGGGATGGAGAGGGAAGTGGGGGTGCAAGGAGAGAAGGAACACTGCAACATACTGTTTATATAGTGCTCACAGTGTCAGCACAAATCAGATCCCAGGAAGGGTTTAAGAGACATCTAAAATGAAGTTAATCTGAATTTCTCTTGTATGTACTAAGGTATTATTCCCCCCCTCCTAAAAATCCAACCACATATTGGCTATTTCGAAGTCACCTACACCAAATAAAACCATGACACCAAATTATATTTCTACAGGTCTTTGGTGATCTTATTTAGTTTGAAGATCACAAATGTCTGATAGACAGGTGTCTGTTCAATGTGCATAGCAAAATATTCCAAGGAATTAGAGATGAAAGCTAACAGCCAGAGCCATAACGTGAATTTCATGAGAAAAACGTGTATAGACTTTCACTCCAAATAATTTATTTTTTTAATATTTTTATAGAGTAATAGTCATTTTACAATGTTGTGTCAAATTGCAGTGTAGAGCACAATTTTTCAGTTATACATGAACTTACATATATTCAGTCACATTTTTGTTTCACTGTGCGCTACCACAAGATCTTGTATATATTTCCCTGTGCTATACAGTATAATCTTGTCTATCTATTCTACATTTTGAAATCCCAGTGTGTCCCTTCCCACCCTATACTTATTTTTATTATAGAGTATTTCTACTTAAATATATATGAAATTGAAATGAAAGCAAGAAAATAGTTACTATGATGTAACAGATTCATTTGTTTAATGCATATTGTATAGTAGTGAAAGTCAGTTTTTTCAACTGTAAAGTAGAGATTATAACTATCTTGCAGAGTGAATGTGGGGATTAAATAACAGCATTTTATGAAATCCTTAATATAATGCTTAGCATATAGTAAGTGCTCAAAAAAGACAGCTGTTATTGACATTGTCCTTTGTATTATAAAGCAAATAAGCAGTCACTTGCTTGTTCTATAAAACAAGATGTTTCAACTGTTGGGTCTGCTTGAAGCAATACATCTACACTCCAAGTTATTTCCAATCCCCACAGAGAAATAATAAAATAAACATTAAGTGGACATATATGATCTGTATTTATTTGTGGTCTCTCATCTAGCATCCCCTGACAGACTGCCTGACTGACTTAGTAAGACCACAGCTTCTGCCAAACAGAGAGACACACTCAAGGGAAAACAGGAGATGTAAACTGAACAGACAGGAGATCTAAGTTGGACAATGTTGGCTGCAAGTTTGGCATGATGACTGCATTTTTGGACAATATACTTGGGCCTTCTGAGCTCTGAACAAGTAAATTAGCTGGCTAGATTTTAGGTAGGAAAAAGGGTTATTTTCACACGACTATTTCATTGTGGATAATAGTATACCACAACCATGACATGTGGAAATCAGAATGTCCAAGCCAGTGGAAAGATAGCGATAATTTATGGATTTTGTATGAAGTTAAGGTCTATATTATGGTTATACATGTGAGGTCACTGCAATATTTTTGACTCATCCTTTATGTGCCCTATATCAATTATGGTCTGAAAACCCATGGGGAGAGGAAAGGGGACAATTTAAACTCAGAAGGTTCAGAAATAAGTCAGGGGTAGAAAACAGAAATTAAGATTTTAAAAGTGGAAAAAAGTACATAGTTCTCATGGGAGAATGTTTTGTGTAATAGTTAGCAATATAAGATCAAAATGAAGTTATTAGAAAAAATAGTCTGAGCAGTAAAAGGGAGAGAAACCTCTCTTAGAAAAGTACATAGAGTTAGAGGAAACAACAAATTATACAAATAAGAACTTTAAAAACAATGGTAGAATCAAATATAAGATGCCCTATAGACACCAATCTTCTATCAATACTCTGTTCCCCTTTTTGAACTTGTAATTGCTGCATATGTGACTATATAAAATGTTGGGTATAAAATGGCAACACTATCAAGAAAGAAAAGTGAAAACAAAAATGATTAACTACCTTAATTTGCATTGATGCATTTTATATTTTCATGAGAAAGGGTCATGTAGACTAAATCATATCAGAAGTCAATTTACAGTTCCTGCCAAATAAGTTGAGATAGAAAAATTATTTTTCTAATGAACATTTGTTAATATTATGCTGAAAATTTTTTAAATATTTAAACTTAAACTGCCACTAAAAAAGCACTCTTTCTAAAAATGTTTACTAATGATAACAGGTAACTGGACAGAATTCACAGCTAAAGCACAAAAAGATATTTTGCTATTATATTTCCAAATTATGCATAAGTCAAACTACTTTGGCTCTCAGTCTGCATTTTGGCAGAAGACACTATTTTTCAGGTTTCTACTTTCCCAAACAATTCCATTGTTTTCATGAAAAAAAAAAGAGCACAACAAGATTTTACCTCTAAACACAGTGGGATTGATTATACAAGAAGCTGATTGTGGAAGCAAAATGCCAAAATATATTCTAGGCTTCACTACACACCTCCTGCAATATTGAATACTCTCTAGTAGTAGGTCTACATTCTCAGCCTCATATATGGAGATAAGAGAGATGATTTTCACTGGGGAAAAGAATGCTTTCTGGTCCTCCCTCCAACCCTACCAATAGCCTCATTAATGCCAACAAGTCACAGTGGGAACAATTTGAAGACAAAATCCACCTGGCAAACACCCATCGCTGAACTTAGCAGAGGAGAACTGAGCTCACTGATGTTATTTTTGCTATTATTTTCTTAACAAAATTTTAAAAGTATGGAAACCCTTGGTAGACAGTTGAAGTAAGAGGAAAAAAACTTCAAACTTCTTTACAGGTGCAAAGCTCTTTGAAAGTTACTTTTATTAAAAACTAAACAACATTTTAAGCCTATAAAGTTAATGTGATAATTATATGCACAGTAAAATACAAAAAGGAAAGAAGAAAACCAGGCAAAAATTAGCCTCATGTTAGTTCACTCTGCTCCAAAGAGGTGAATATGCCACATGAACTCCATTACATAGAGTCCAAATTCCTGAGACATCAGTCTTGGAAAACACAGACACACACTCCCTGGTGACAGAGCATCTGGCCATTGCAGAATTAGGCAGAGAGATGGTGTGAGCCCACACCCAGGAAAGCATTTACAACAAACATTTTGTTGATAAAACTGTTTCATTTCAGCTGGCACTTCTTTCTCTGCACCACACCAAGAAAAATCATCTTAAACAACATTCTAGGAGACTCTTTTATGTAATACTGAGGCCAAGGCTGTTTCCTCAGGATCTTGGTCTACAGACAGAAGCTCTTGCTGGGGAGGATGAAGGTAATGACAACTCTAACTGAGAGGTCATTCACACCACTCATAATTATAGAACAGGACTGAAGTAGTTAGAGAACTGATGGGGGACTTAAGGGTAAAAGAGAAATCCATTCAACCACAAAAGCCAAGGCTAAAAACCGAGTCTAAACAGAAGCTCAAACACCTATATTTATCTAACACTTTAGTAAGAGTCAATTTGACAACTCATTTCACTAATTTAAATGCAATTTAAAAGAACTGATCAAAGTAATCATTTAACTAAGATTTTAAAACTAATTACTATAGTTTTCTTTAAAATCAAATCCCCTATAATAGTTTCACAGTATAACAGAATGGTGTGTTATAATAAAGCATAGTTATACTTGTCCCTTATGATGAAAGGACAATTCTAACTAAAAACCTTATGTTCTTACTACCTCACCAACAAACCATCAATATATTTTTTGCTGCTTCAAGTAAACATTTTGGACTAGCAGAATAGAAAATCTGAACTAATCATAGTCACATTCTTGGAGTTCATCGTAGTAAATCCTGTCCCCATCCAAGCAAACGCCCATCAATTTGATCCAGAGGTGAAATACCCCTTCAAGTACCCAAAACTTTGTTATGTTCATACTAACGCTGTGCTTAAAAATTGCAAACTTATTTTAATCATTTTGCTTATCAGGAGTGCTAAAATTTAGCTAGAATAATTCAGTAGTATGACAAAATAACTACTAAAAACTTAGAATATTAAATAAGCAAAAGTATTTTTGGTATAAGAAAGTGAAACCAGAAAAAGGACTGATGCAAATCTCTTTTCATATAAGCTAGTGACAATAAACTAGTTTGCAATAGAATATCAATAACTACTGATAGCTAGTTTTTTTAAGAGATGATGAGTCAGAACTCATTTGCCAAGTAAAACAAGAGGGATGAAAGTCTCTACCAGCTGCTGTCATATTTTCCTATTATATGTTACCAAAGGATATAGGCTTTTATTTTTGCAGCATTTTTGCAAGCATAGGTGTCCCTCTTTAATTTCCATTGCAACTCAGTGTGAAAGGCTTATGTAACAGTGATAGAATGCTGATCCTACAACAGAAAACCATTATTTTTACTCTAGTTAATGAAAACTACGTTTTTTTTTTTAGTAATTTCTTTCACTGCCACTAATGGTCTTATGATAATAATCATTGTATATAATCTGACACAAGTGCTCTTAAAGAAATTTCTAGTAAAGGACTGCAGCCTCTGTGGGAGGTAACTGTCGGAATTATCTTAAACCACTACCTGTCTTCTGCTACAATAGAAAAGGCCTTTAATCAAAATAATCCTTTTTCAAAAGAGCAACTTTTTTCCCTCTGCAATTCACTCATCTTAAAAGAGCACTATAGCTTTTGTGCATAACTTAATTCATTCTTCAAGACAAGTACAAAATTTGTCACTGACATTTAGCGCCAGCCGTAGGCAATGGATAAAATGAACTAGTTAGCAATTTAACCTGTAAAAAAACAGAGTGGGATGAACAATTTTCTGCCATCAAAGCAAATGGCTAACATTTAGCAGGATTTTATTTTTATTTTTCAGCCCATCCCATCTTCAAGAAGAAAGAAGTCAGGCTAACATTTTTTCAGGGTCCTAAATCTTCCTCTCAGCCTATTCCTTTAATGGTTTCAAGTAAATGACTATCCAGAGGATAATTAGGCACTGTGCTGTCGCATCGTGTCAGGTCACAGCTGGATTTAGTCAGCATTAACCTTTGGGGAGAATTGGAATATCAGTATCATTTAAAATTAAAGACGTGTAAGCAGGCATTTCTGGAGATGTTAGAAAAGTAATTGTCTGTAAATTGTTTGACCTTGAGATTTAATTGCATGCACAACACACATTCAAGCAAGAGCCCTGGACTGTCTTCAGTCTTTTACCTCCAAACCTTTCTCCACAGGGCCCATTAGGCTACCTGTGGCTTTTTAAGTAAAATATTAAAGATTCTGGCCTTCAGTTTGAAACAAAAGCTTTAAGCATTGCTTGATATACTAAAAATGTAAAGCAAACATGCTTATCAATCAGAATACCAATTTTACCATACATTTTTAAATGCACACATATCATAGTTATGTTTAAAGGCTAAGTTCAAATCTTACCCCACCTTCTTTTCTGCTAACAAGTTTGCATATTTTGCCTTATTCCCTTTTACCCTAATGAGACAGCTTATGCTTTCAAAGTCCCTCAAGCTAGGCAAATCTCTCCACTGCTTCCACTGTTAATAATGAAACTTCGTAATTATACAAATCCAAGGTGGCCAATCAGCTTTCCAGGCTGAGCCTTCGGGTACCTCATAAATTATTCATGTGACACTTGGGCCTGTGAACTCACTTGCTTATATTAGAAGCCTAATTAATATTTAATCACACGTGCAGAGGGCAGTTGGAGCTGCACTGTCTCTGAAAGAAGGGTAAATATAAATGTGCATATGCCTCTATGTAAATCTCATCCAGTATCAAAAGGAAGTGTCTCCAGGCATGCGGAAGTGACCAGGAAACACACCAGGTGCCTTCCAGTTAGTGAGCCTATTACATAACAAGCACTATGCAGGAGGACGAAGTTGAAACCCCTATTCCTCAGGGCACCCATGAATCCTTTCTGGTTTGAAACCAGGGGATTTCAAAGCCTTTGACAGGTAAATATTGCCTTTTCAAATTCCAAACAGGAAAAAAAAAATTGAACTTAGTTATCCAGCATCTAGAGAGAAATGATACACATTCACATTCTCAAAGGATGTTTGGGCCTTGGATAGTTTTCATTTTGTTTAAGAGACAGCAGTACTATTAAACAACACAGTATACCTTGGTAACCTTTTTTTGAGATTCCACTATCCCCCCCACCAGGGGAAAGGGCTGAAAAGCAAGCCAGACATTAGCTGTTGACAGGCTTAAAGACAACTGCTATTTAGTGGAGTTATCCTATGATGTACTAAGAAAAATAAAATATGTTCTTTCAAAGGGTGATGAGAGAAAAAGACAGACCCATAGCTGGTTATGGCACACCAGAGGTCTGTGAGATGATGAAAGAAACAGTCACTGAGAGAGAAGCATGAACTGGGTCCACAGGCATGACTATTGGATAGAACCAGCATTGCTGCACTGTGGGAGTCTATACTCCCAGGTTACATATCTTTAAAAGTACAGCCAGTGGCACTGTTTCTAAAGATCTCTTCTGTCTTTGATGACATCTCCATTCTGTCACAAATGACTCTATTGTTTTCCCCTGGAACTGCTATGGCACATTCATCACTATTGGCAACTCCACCTTAAGGATATCAATGAGGTATATGTAAACTAAAAAAAAAAAAAAAGTGCAGTATACTGTATATATGTATTTACATGCAATATAATGTGTATGTGCAATCAAACTGTAATAATTCTACCTAATAAAACTGAAAAAGGAGAAAGAAAAAAACAAGGGTACCAATGAGGAGACAAAGTTTATTGTTCTTTGGGCAATTATACTGCAGTAGCCCGAACATCTCATGAGGTGACTGTTCTGGGACATTTTAGCAGATAAACCAAATGATGTGACGGTGGTCCTTTTACAAAATGCAAAAATGGCAAAAAGTGACAGGGCTGCCATTTAGAGAGATCATTAACAAAACGCTTTATGTTAATGCTGGGATATATCACTGGCCACAATGTCATTTTCTTTTACAAAATAAATTAGGCTGTGCCCAAATGTGGTCTTGGTAGCTCAGAGTTAGCATAGTTAGTAGAAACAATGGTTCCATATGTCTAATTAGGACCTCTAGTAAGTTTGCTTCTTCCTGGTCAATAAGAAACACTCTTACAGATTTGAAGCACATCTACAATAAAATCCTATTGCCTTCACCCTGGATTGTCTCAAATACCTCCAGCAATCTCCTAGGCTTCTAAAAGACACCTACTGCTGAAGACTCTTTTTTTCTGGATTGCACAGGGTCCTGACTGATTCTAAATCTTTATCAATACCTTGCCCTGAGAATGTGTGTAAAAATTATACATAGATATAAAACATGTAGACCTAGGAGGCGTACACCTTAAATATGATAAGACAAATAACCTTTGATTTCTAAAAGACAATGAATTTGGAGTCCCTAAAACCTGAGTTCAAATTATAGCTGTCTTTATGGCTCTGTGGCTTTGGGCAATAATACACTCTCATCAAATCTCAGTTTTGTCATTTATACATATAATAAATTTGCTGACATCTGCATAATAGACTAAGATGATATATGTAAAGCATTCATTAACGTACCCAGCATGCAAAAGATACTCAAAAATGCTAGATAATACATAATTATCAAGACTCACAATTCATTTAATCATTCATTCATTCTTACCCCAAACCTTGCTAATTGGAATGGGTTATTATACAAGATAACTAGAAACCATGGTACTTATTTATCTGTAAGAAAATGGAGTATTACCCCTTGGGCTCTGCTTTTAGCAGAATCCTAACCAAACCCATTTGTCATTAAAAGCTGTGCTATGACTGGATTATTATCCAGCAAACAAAAAGAAGAGGAGAAGGGCCAAATATTTCTATACTGCTTTAGAAAATAGCTTTTCACCATCCACAACCCTAGATTCTGAACAAGTCTTGTTCATCAGGAGTCAACAGTCACAAGAAACAATCAGTAGAAATTGTGACCCTGAGGAGTTCAATTTGGACTAGACCAAATCGTGGGCTATGGTATGTTAAAACTCAAGGTGAGGTTTTTCTAGGGATTCAAAGGAGTGAGAGGAATGGAGGTAGACTACGTGAAAATATACCTCCTGGCCCCCAGGTCTGCTGTTGGCAAAATTTTGAGAAATGATGAGGATGTAGAACTGAGCAATCCTAGGTGGGCCACCAACTTGGTCTGGGCTATGGACTTATATGAAAGTCTAATTTATGCCGTAGAGCTAAGAGCTGAGATTGTTTAAATACTTTCTGCCTCAATGAGGATTGCCTCTGAAAGGGAGAGAGTCTGAGTTTGTGGAGGGAGTGAGGGAGGAAGGTGGGAGTAGTGTGGAAAACAGCAGACTCAACTTTGAAAAGCTACAGATGGTAGGGAGAGCAAAAGCAGAATAATTGAGGAGTGAACTGTAAAGGAACATTCTCGTCAATTTAACAATATTCAAACAATTTTTTTAAAAAATAGATACCCACAATTAGATACTCCTCTAACACTTCCCTGTAGAGGAACTATATTTAGCAAATGAGTGAAATTATTCAAACTGCCAGTGCATGACAAACTGGCATCAGATGATCACATACTTGATAGGCATAAAGCCTAAAATTCCTAGTCAAATTAAATTTTACTTCCACATTCACCTCTAGTATTATCTTTGACTCTTTAAGAACAATCCTTATGACATCTCACAGGTACTACATGAAGTTGTTTATATTCTGTCTCCCACTCTCTTCCATAAACCCTAGATCAGCATTTGTCAAAGACTGGTCCAGGGACAAGGTGTATCGGAATCACCTGAGGCCAGCATCCTGAAGCTTGTGTGATTTAGTGAGCTCATTTTAGGGAAAAGAATATAAGATTATGAATCAAAGTTAGATACAAATGTAAATATTTATTTAGCAAAAGAGAAAAAATCACAACAAATTCCTGGAGTCTTGAAAATTGACATCAATTTCAGAAATTTACCAAGTGCTTGTACAGAAATGGTTCTTGATGGAAATCTCACTCCTTCCTCTCCACCCAGAACTCTTTATAACTCCTAGTAACTTCCAGAATTCACAGAGTGAAGTGAGGGGCCCTGCCACTTAAGCCCTGTTAGCTTCACAGTGACTCTGCCTCTGCCTGAGATGCTTGTTAAAAATGGAGATGCCCAGACCTTCCCAAAATCAGTGACTCAGAACTTGTGCATATGAACTCAGGAATCTCCATGTCCACCCGTGCAACTCTGAGAACCATTACCCTAGACAATAATAAAGTACCTGAGGTCAAGAATCATGTCTTATTCACCCATGTTGTTCTCTTTGCATGTAAAAGTCTCCTTTGCATCTTCCTAGCTTGCTGCAAGTGCTTAATAAATACGTTAAATTACAAAGTTAATTATTGATGTGTTTTACCATTCTACAAGATCCAAGGATCTTGTAGGGGAAGGACCAGCTATGTACCTCTGAATCACTTCAGCAATTAGAACTATGTTCTGTGTACATTAGTCCTTCAAGACAGTGGAATAAACAGCAATAAAAGCATGAAATGTAGAAAACTGCACCAACTTGTAGGAAAAAGAGAAGCTTTATGTGTATTGGTAAGAAATGATATCACTCTTTTTAAGAAAAAAGGAGGAGAATTAACAAAGCATGTACAGGGTTGAAAATCTCAAATCGTGCAAGTATATACACATCTTTCCATTCTCCCAGATTTATCAGCACTATCAATGACAACATTTAAGAAATTGCAGGTAATGAGGAACGTACACATACCTATCATACCGCTCAAGCGTGACAAACCTCCCAGGCTGTGCTAGAAAGAGGGCAGTCATATAAAGAAGAAAGTGTGCTGTGAGGACCTGGAGAGCAGCTCCTCTGCTCCTCCCAGTGGTAACCATGTGGGAATCAGCCCAGCAAGGCCACATTTTTTTTGAGAGGAACTGAAAATTTGAATCACTAAGAGAAATCTCTTAATTTTTAAATGTCACTGAGAACTAATGCAGAATTTTAAAAGACACTGAGCTGATGAAACAAAACATGTCTACAGGCCATCATAAGTTCTCTAGCACAGGGAGTTTTCATAGACAACACTGAAGTTAGAAACAAGTGTCTATATTATGGCCTATTAAAAGTATAATAGCTCCCTAATCCATCTGTGACCTTACCGGTAACATTTTTTATATATCCATTTTTGAGCACAGTGCCTTCCAAGAATATCTGATTCACTGCTGAATCTTCAGCACCTAGTACTCTGCCAGGCATGTAGTTGAAGCACAATACATAGTTGCTGAATGAATGATTGATCAAGCTCCATTAATCTCACAGGTGAAATTCAAAACCACATTATTGGTCCCCCAAAATTATGTATATATACATATATGTGTGTATATGTATCTATATATAAACACACACAATATAGTATCATTAATTCAAGTTAAAAATGTGTAACACAATATGAAACATACTCTATAGATTCATATATATGTAGAAAAAAATACAAAGATATGCCCAGAAGTTATCAGGACAAATTTAGTATAGTGTTTACCTCTCAAGAAAAGGATATAGGATGTGGAGGCATTCACATAAGACTTTATATTTGTAATTTTTCTTCACTTGTGTGATGGATACATTATATCAATTACATTCTTCTTAACTTTTTGAATTACTGAAATACTTCCTAACAATTATTTAAATAAGCTTTTTTATTTTGGAATAATTTTAGATTTACAGAAAAGTTGCAGACAGTACAGAGAGTTCCCACACACCCTTCATTCAGTTCTCTCCATCTTAAATTAGTTAATAGCTTACATTATTATAACATTTGTTAAAACAAAGTAGCTGACATTGGTATGCTACTAGTAACCAAACTCCAGACATTATTTGCCTTTCATCAGTTTTTCCATCAATGTCTTATATCTGTTCAAGAATCCAATCCAGGGGAGCACATTGTATTTAGTTATTATGTCTCCCCAGTTTCTTCTGATCCATGACAGTTTCTCAGTCTTTCCTTGTTTTTCATGATTTTGACCATCTAAAGCAGTACTGGACAAAGATCCTGAAATGTTTCTTATTCTGGCCTTTTCTGTTGTTTTTCTTATGTTAAATTTGGGTTACAGATTTTTGGAAAGGAAATGACAGAAGTGAAGTGCCCCGCTCATCACATCACATCAGGGTACTTGTTATTCACATGACAGCATTGTTGATGTTAACTTTCATCACCTGGTTAAGATAGTGCTTGCCAGGATACTCCACTGTAAAGTTACTATTTTCCCTTTCCTTACTCTATTCTTAGAAATGAGTCACTAAGTCTAGCTCATCCTCAAGGTGAAAGAGTATGGCAGGGAAAGAAGGAACAGAGTTAAGCTCTACCTCCTGTAGAGGAGTATCTACATATAGGTAATAATTTGAAGAAAAAGAAAATTGAATGTGGCATAAAAAGAGAACAGGAGACATAAAAAGTGAGAATTTTACTCCCAGAAACATCCAAGGCATTCCTGTGGTCTATGGAGACAACAGTATCTCTTATTCTTAAGATAAATACATATGCACATTCAAAATGTCAAAACAGTCTCTTCTGCCAGTTATTTCTTCCATTCAAAGAGTAACCAAATTTTCTAACAAGTAACCATTCTCTAAGCCTAGATACTAATACCTGCTTTAATAGGAATGTAATAGTGGTTCTATTTAAAGGAAAATGTCCCCACAGGCATTTGACTACCTATTGTATTCAAGAGACCAACTTGGCACTGTGAAAAATTTCTTCTAAAATATACACAAGTACCTGCTCACCAAGGACAGGACAACCTGGTATATGGGGAGAGGTATAGGGCTTAGGCAATTTGAAGACAAGTGCCCATGTAACCATATCACAAGTCACACTGGGTTTACTGCCATGAGAGAAGTACTAATTCAGTGGTGTAAGAATTTGGGTGAGAAAAAGATGGACGTCAACTTAGAGAAGTGAGACTGTGCCCACTGTGTATCACCTCTAGAAAATGCTCTTTATCTCTTTTCACAGAGTCACAATATCTGAGATCTGAGGTCTGGATCAATGTAAGTGATAAGTTCTACAATAGAAGATACCCATAGGAAAGAAAACTAGCATTGCTATAGATACAGTCAATGCCAGAGTACAGAAGGTAGAAAGTAGACTACTAAAAAATTACTCCCGAGAGAGACAAAGATTAAAATCTTCACTGCATCAGTCTACTGCTCAAAAACACTGGAATGGCTCCCATTTGTTAATGTATCAGTCCTTTCCTCAGCTCTATGCCAACTTTTGTTATCATACTTCATCTCATTTCTCACCAGTTTCAGCATGGCCCAAAGTCTTCTATTAATTCAACCACTTATTCTACTTTGCTCCCAGTTTCAAGATGGGGCCTCCGTGCCCTATACATTAGTCGGGATTTTCATCATAAGTTATACCCAATTTAGATAAACTCAAGCAAAAAAAAAAAGAAAGAAAGAGAGAGAGAGAGAGAAGGGCATTATAGTCACTGGCCAATATAACTGACTTTCTCTCTGGATTCTTTCTTTCATTTTCAGACACTCTCCCTTTATGGTGGCTCCTGGCTGCTCCAGGCACACATTCCCATAGCGTAGCAACTTTAACTGAAAGAGATCTTCTTTTTCCCAATAATTCCAGTCAAAGCCCCAAGATTGACTCTTACTGGACGGAAGGGACATATTTCTGAAACAATCGTTGTGGTCAGAAGAGGAACATGCTAATTTTCTAGGCCTAGATCACATGCTCACTCTTGACTTTGTGAAAAGAAAGATAGCAGGCACACTGAAACTATCTGGACTGAGAGATGGAGGAGTTGTGGTTCCCCAGAGTAAAATTATTTCTGTAATCATAAGAAGGCAGGGTGAGTGCCCAGTGGCAAAAACAATTTTGTCTACCTTATCCTGTGTCACTTCCTCAAGTAGAATTTACTCATTTTTCTCACTTACCTTCTTAGACTACTCACATCTCTGTTGTTCCTCATGTTGTTTTCACATGAAATCTATCACCTGCTCTGCCACTTAGAAGAATTTTTACCTGTCTTTTAACAGCTTGTTTATGTGTCCTCTCTTTTGTGAAGCCTTTCATTAATGCTCCAGTCATGCAATTGCTCTGTGATTCCATAGATCACATTCCACTATCTGGTATTTATTCCGTTCTATCATATAAAGAAAATTTGTGTAATATAAATTATTTGAGGACAGAGAAGGTACCATACCGATCCTGGTTTTATTTGTCTCAAAGTAAAGTGTCACATGCAAAGGAGTCACTTAATAAACATTTGCTGACTTAGAGATACCTTTTTGCCTCAAACTCCTTCCCTTACTAATCCTTATTTACTTTGATCAACCATTTCTGAATCCCTCTCCATATGTATATATGCTTTTGGTGCTGTTGGCTTTGCCAGTATCTAAGTCTCACAGAAACTACTTGATCTTCACCAATGGATTCAGCTTTGTTCCAGTCCCTAGGGACTATACATCTATGTTGAGTTGAGATGGAGGAATTTAAAGCATTCCAAACAAATACCTAGAGACTTGCATTAAGTAGTCCAGTTTCCCTTCTGCCTTGGGGACCTACATGACACATATTTCCTCCAGAATTCCTTCTGTATATAATCTGTGGAATAAGGGATTGTCATGTATATTAAACAGAGCAAGATTTTAAAGTCAAGAGATTTTTGACCTCAAATAAACTACTAAATCTGAGTCTTGTCTGTTCAAATGTGAAAGAGGGATTTTTAAAAAATACTTAACTTCACAGAGGTTTCACAAGTATAAAATAGAATAATAAACATAAAGAGCCTAGTATAACATCTCATAAATGGAATGCAATAAATGTTACCAGTCTGTGCTAAAGGATCCATGGACGAGCTAACCTGCCTCCCTTTTCCCATCAAGGAATCTTGCAGAGATGTGCTCACTTGTATGACCCAAAATCATATTAAATAATTGAAAACTTAGTTACTGTAACCCAAGTACTTTCTGGAAATTCCAGTGGAATAAGATTTCTTCTACAGAACCCAACCCAAGTGAAAGTCTATTCCCTAAATTGACTAAGCTTGTCTTCCTTCATTATCCTAAAATCTTGACAAGCCAAGTCCCCAGAATTTATAGATGGCTCCATTTTATCCTGCGGTCTAAAGCCTTCATAAGTTTTTTTTTTTTTCGTAAGTTCCAGACATGGGATTCATTTCTTGCTCAGATCATAAACAGAACTATGTAAGCTATAACGAATGCCCAGCTCCATAACCAGGACCCACACGAACAAGTGCAAAGAACTCAAGATTTCCCAAAATATCCTTGGGGTAAATATTAGGGGGTTAAGGAGACAAGGGGTGAAAAAGGCATGAAACCATCATTTAATGATTGTTTTACTTCTCATAGTAAAACATGGTATAAAAAAAAGAGCTACTATTGTTTATTACCTCCATTAAAAAAATGACACTTCCTTCCAAAGAGTACAATATAGAAAAGGGGATAAAAGAATAACATTACAGTGGAGAAATCTGACAAACACATCCTCAGTCAGGTGATATCAGCAATAGTAAGTCATGATGACAGCATATACCTGTAATATGTGTGATAATTATCTTTTTACTTATTTTGTGGTCTTAGTCTCAAAAACCCATAACCCTAGTCTAATCATGAGAAAAATATCAGACAAACTCCAACAGAGGGACATTCTACAAAATACGTAACTATTCAAAACTGACAAGGTCATCAAAAACAAAGGATGTCTGTGACAATGAGTGTATATATGTCCATGAATGACTGAAAAATTGTGCTGAACACTGGAATTTGACACAACATTGTAAAATGATTATAAATCAATAAAAATGTTAAAAAAAAAAGAAGATAATTTGGCAAAGAAAATAAAAAAAAAAAAAACAAAGGATGTCTGAGAAACTGTTACTGTCCAGAGGAGCTTAAGGATGCATAAAAATTAAATGTAATGTGGTATCCTAGATGGGATCCTAGAACAGAAAAAGGACATTAGATAAAAACTAAGAAAGCTAGAATAAAGTACATAAGTTTAGTTAGTGCATCAATATTGGTTCAGTATTTGTGACAAATGTACCATACTAATGTAATAAACGTTTAACAATAAGGGGAACTGAGTGTGGAGTATATGGGAACTGTCTGTACTTTTTTCACAGCTTTTCAGAAGTGTAAAACCATTATAAAATAAGGAGTATGGGAGGAGGGTATAGCTCAGTGGCAGAGTACATGCTTACCATGTACAGGGTCCTGGGATCAATCCCCAGTACCTCCATTAAATAAATAAATAAATAACCCTAATTACCTCCCCCTCCCAAAGCAAAAACAAAAACAAAAACAAAATTTAAATAAATAAATAAAATAAAATAAGGAGTGTATTTTTTAATCTGCCTACTGAATTTTAATAGAACTAAGCAAAAAGAAATTCTTACCTAGACAGATGTAGTGGAAGTATAGACTATCAAAGATAAAGAAAAGGTCTTAAAAGCAGCCAGAAAGAAAATACAGATAAATTAAAAGGAATATCAACTTATTTTTCATCAGTACAATGGAAGCCAGCAGAAAATAGAAGATAATATTTTCAAAGGGCCCAGAGAAAATAACTTCAACTTAGAGCTATATACCTAGAAAATTTTTTCTTTTAAATAAAAAGAGCAACATAGACTTTTTTAGATAAACTAAGACGAAAAAGATTACCATCTACAGACCTATACTAAAAGAAATTATAAAGGATATTCATGGAGTAGAAGAAAAAATTAAATGCAGATAAAGGTCTGACATGCAAGAAGAAATGACAAAGCAAAGAAAATTTAAATATGGACAAACAGAAAATGAATGAATACCAAAAGTATTAGTAAAGATACCTAATTTCATTATTTAAAAAAGACTAAAACTAAAATGCATATAATGGAGAGGGGAAGAGATAACTATAGTTAAATTTTTCTAAGGTCCTTTGGGTATTACATGAAAAAGGGAAAGATGTTGTTTAAATTTAGACTTAAATAATATACCTATATCAATATTACCAGGGCAATCATTAAAAGAACAGAAATAGAATTTATGACCTCCAAATTAGTCAAAGGGAAAATTCTAAATAAGAAAAAAAAATTAGTATTCTAAAGGAAGGCCAGAAAAAGAGGAAATAAGAAGTGTATAAAAAACAAAATAAATAGACAACATAAAATAAAATGATAAAAATGAATTATAATCTATTAGTAATTATTAATAGAAATCAACTCACTGGATAAAAGACAATATTAAGACTGAATCAAAAACAAAAATAAAGTCTAGCTATACTGATTTCTCAAGAGGCACACTAAACAAAATCATGGAAAAGTTGAAAGTATAATGGAAAAATATGACAGGACTTTTGTCCCCAATATTGGCTTGAAGGACTCATAGGATTCAGCATGTAGTCATACCCATGGTTAGGACTTATTGCACTAAAAGGAAACAAAGTAAAATCAGCAAAGGGAAGTCCAGAGAAAGCCAGGTGCAAGCTTCCAAGAGTCCTCTCCCAGTGGAGAAACACAGGACACACTTAATTCCCAAAGCAATTAATTGTAACAGCATTGTGAAATGTCCCTAGAGAATCTTATTAGAAGTTCAGTGCCTAGGGATTTAACTGGGTGCTGGTGTGGTCAAGCTTCTCAAAACTGATCCACAGAGTCAATAAAATTCCAACCAAAATCTGCACAGATTTTTTTCATTTAATTTGACAATCTAACTGTAACATTTATGCAGAATATCAAATGGTCAAGAATAACCTAAACATTCCAGGAAAAGAAGAACAGAGTCAACGAGTTTGTTTCTCTAGTTATGCAGAATTACTTAAAACCTACTGCAATTAAAACAGTATTATTTGGCATATAGACAAATTGGCTAATGATGGATCATAACAAAGAGTCGAGAAAGAGTACCAACATACAAGGAATTGTGATTTGGACAATAGCCAATAGCATAGGATGATCACTTGAGTAAATGGTGCTGGAATAATAAATTGTCATAAGAAATGAAAAAAAACCAGAATTTAATTGTTGCCCCCCATTAAACATGAAAATAAATTCCAGATGGATATATATATACACACACATATATATACAAAAATTATCTGGGAAATGTAAATTAAAATAATGCAATATTATTTACACACATCAAATTAGAAAAAAATCAGCAGTCTAACAATATCAAATTTTCATGAAGTTGTTGATTTACAGGTAGTTTCACATGCAGCTGGAGGGTAAAACTGCTCTGGAAAATTATTGATATTACCTAGTAAAGTTGAAGATACACATTCCTTATGACCCTAAATCTACTCCCAGTGAAACATTTCAACAATTTCATCTTGAAACATGCACATGAATGTCCACAACAGCACTGTTAATATAGCCCCCCAAAAATCTGTTGATAGTTAAATGCATGACTAATGAATCTGATATATACATGTGATGAAATACTATACAGCAGAAACAAAGTACAGCTATATTTGGCAATATGAATATCAAGCCATAATGTTAAGTGAGAAGAACAGGTTATATAAGAACACATACAATATCTGTCTATTTACAAAGAACAAAGCTAAAAGTTACATATGCTTTAGAGGTATACATGTATACTAAGACCATAAATAAAAGCAAGGGAATAATTAGTTACATCTCAGGGAGAGGAAGAGTGACAGATCATGGAGACATGCTGCAGAGTTTCAAAGTAAGCAGTATTCTAATGTTCTGGGAGTAGTGAGGAAACCACTGTGGTGCCTTGGAGGTAGCAAAAATACCTAAGTGTCTGGAAGAGTCTGAACCCAGCAAAGACTGATAGGGAATAAAGTCAGAGAGGGAGGCAAGGGGATGGTCATCCAAAGCCTAAAGGACAAGGGAAGGATTAGAATGTTATCCTGAGCATAAAGAGAACCTTCTGGGAGGTTCTGAGTTGGGAGTAGTGTGATTTGATCTTTGTTTTTAAACACTCACCCTGGTTGTATGTAAAATATAACTGCATAGGAGCAAGACTGGACTCTGGAGGCCAGTTAGGATACTGCTTCAGTAATACTGGCAGGCGATAAAGGTGTCCTGGACAAGAGTGGTGTTGGAGGTAGTGAAAAGTGATCAAATTAGGGGATTTGTCTGAAGATAGAAAACTTGCTGATTAGGGGATTTATGCCAAGGTTAAAAACTCAGGTTTAAATATATCTTTGGGGTTTTGAGCAAAGCAATTGAATGAATGTGTATGTCATTTATTAATACGGAGACTAGAAGAGCAAGTTTGGGAATGGGTGGAATTCAAGAATTCTACTTAAGAAATGTTACCCTGAGGTGTATATTAGACAATCCAGTGGAGACATTATGTGTGCAATTGGATATGTCTAGATCTCTGAGGGGAGGTCAGGACATATGCCAGATTTCACTGATTCCATAATATACTTTTCCTCATACTTTAGTATCTTTGAAATTAGGACATGTCTTGCAATCAATGCTGTTCTCTTACAATGAGAACTGGCAACATTGTTTTTCTTCCTTTATAGTATATAAAATAATGATGCATTTTATAATCAAAAGGGACTTAGATTTTTCTGAATTATATAACATTTGGGAAATATCAAAACACAGAAGGCATTAAAGCCATGAAACTGTGAGATCACTCAGGAAGTACGTATAGGCAGAGGGGGAAAAGATGGAAGAATGAGCCTTGGGACAGAGCCCTAGGACACTTACGGGAATGGAAGAGAAGGAGAGGCCAATAAAGGAAAATAAAAAGGATGACCAGTGAATCAGGAAAAAAAACTAACAGCTAGCAGTATCTTGAAAATAATTAAATTATTTCATAAAGGAGGGAGGGAGTGATCTGCTGCGTCAGATGCTGAGGAGAATATAAAAGACAATGAAGGTGGAAAAGAAAGAAGAAAGAAGAATGTGACACTAGTTCTCCAGTCAGGAGGGGTTCAGAAGAACTGCAGGGACAAGTGAAAGAAAATTTTGTTCTCTTTTGGTTTTTTCCCTTATCCCAACCAGAATAGAATATCCCTTAAGGCAGGGATCTATGTTGTTTGTTTGCTTGTTTATATTCTAAGAGCCTAAAATAGTGTCAGATGCTCCATAAATACTTGTTGAATTGAACTGACTCTTTTCATGAGTTTTGCTATAAAATAGAGCAGAGAAATGGAGCAATATCTAGATTTGATGGTCTTTTATTTCAAGAATGAGTGGTATTCTGGTAGCTTTTCATCACAGAACACAAACCAGCAAATAGAAATTATTGTAAGGCAGATCTGGGCTCAAAATAAGCAAGAGCCACTTGTTTCTTAAAATATCTCAACATAAGAGGAGGTTGCCTTTTGCAGAGAGGTAATGAATGTACTATTACTGGCTCAAACAGATAAAAAGCTATAAAATAGTACCAGAGAAGGCTGGAATTTTGGAGAGGATAAGGGAATTATTCGACAGAAAGTTGAACTAAAGTACCTTCTAACTTTAAAATTTTTCTTTTCAGAGTCACTGCAATTTTTAAATCCCAGATTCATCTCATCTTCTCACTTGGGGCATTCTGAGCCATTCTGAGCATGTTCTGTTGGGGAATGCACATGCTTAAATTCAAATCAGAGCAAAATATAATTTTTTAAGGAACTTTGATGTGAAAAATAATTTAAGCATTTCAACATCAATTTTAATTATTCATCCCCAATTGTGCCATTGTATTAACATACATAATTAGGTGCTCTCTTAAAAAACATTTTTAAAGAATGAAATGGTTGCATTCAGAGAATTGTACAATCACATCTGTTTGTGATATCTTCCAGACTTTATAGCATGAGTCTCATAACTATTTAAGAGACAAATCAATTATATTACAAAAAAATGTTTGCTACTCTTCCAACAGTTCTTCAAGTAAATGGCAAAATCCCGAAACTGAACGTCAGAACTAATCTATTTAATCCTCTCTGAAGCAGTCAAAATAATTTCAGTGAGCTATCCATTGAATTTTGAGTACCTAGGTATATCTCATAAACTTTTACTTAAATAATATTAAGCAACATTAAATAATTTCCAAAGATATCATTTAAACAAAATGAAACTTTTTACATTATTAATGTAAAGCAGAGTAAAAGTTATCAAATTGTCTTTGGATTCTAAAATATGTCCTATAGCATGTTGTAGCCAATCTGCTCAGAAATCCTTCTGCTGAATTTCTCTCTTCAGGCTAGCTGCAGAGCCAGGAATAGGTTAATGAAATGCATGCATGGAATGAAAAAACAAATTATAAGTGGTAATTCAGCCGCTAAACCCTTGCCAGACTGGGGAGAAATAGAAAAATAAAGCTAATCTTATTTCATTTTTCTTTATGTACTCAAAATGTCACCTCATAAATCCCATTTTCTGTTTCCATAAAGAATCTGTGTTAGAACTATTGTTTATTAAAAGTTCTGATGCCATATGGATAACTTAAAAAAATCTCCCCCCAAACCAGTACTGTGTGCAAATATCCAACAATTTTACATTCGTGGTCTAAAATTTTAATTTAAATTCCCTTCATTTCCTCACAAATCAACATGGTGCTCTATGTAAAGGAACTATGTAAATATCAGGACCTTGAACTTTGGTACAAGAACTTCTCTCAAAATATATTTATATGAACAACAAACAATACAGAAAATTTTCCTACAAAAATCATGCTTCTAGCTAACAGTATTTTGTTTTTTAGAGTGTCTCTGAAGGCTTATAGTCTGCCTTAGATTTTTAACCAAGCAGATTAATAATGTACCATAAAATGTGAGGCTGCCATCAAAAAGTAAATTGGGGACATCATTTACAAGTTCCTATACTGAAACATTCTGGGATACATAAAGAAAATGAATTAAAGTATATCACCTATAATTCTTAATATACAAACAGCAACACCAGCATGCCTAGCTAAAAACAATACTACATTCAAATGAATACAAAGAGACAAAATATATAAAGTTACAAAAAACTCTGTAGTGTGATTTTTAACAAATAATGTGCTTTTTATTTAGAACAAAATAACTCTTAGGAAAAAAAATTGAAATGATCAATACCAAATTCTTTAGAAATATAATAGAGGTCTAAATCACTAAAAACAAATTAAAATCTAAAAAGAGCCAATACAGTTTCATGTTCCATTTTAAAAATATATTATTTTCCTTTCCTAGTGGCTTATTGAATAAAACTCATGAAGCCTCTGCCCACTGGCCCTTTATTTTCATCTTAAATTTTAAAAATATAAAAAATATTTAATCTTACCAAATTTTTCATCTGAATCTTTCCAAAGGGCTGTTATTTTTTTGACCTAATAATGATAGATCAGATCCTGCATCAGTGTCTATTTTAAAATTCAGATAGAATCAACTTAGAAAATATAATGAATTTCTTAAAAAACATACTAACACTTTCAAAATATGCCTTCAAATATTTACATTGTAAAGTGTAAGCTCTTTAATATGCACAGCTTCTAACAAAAAATACAAGTTTTGAAAAAAAATCTTTGTTATATCAGATTTCTTGAGAGCCTTTCACAGAGGGCTCCAGGTTCCTATCATGGAGTTTAAAGAGTGGTTTAGTCACAAGAACTTTAATGCTAACATACTTAGAACTCAGTGACTAACACAATGCCCATACTGTAGTAAAAAATTTCATTCATCTTTATTTATGTATTGAATAATTATTCTGCTTGAAGCCTGAGATTTATTTTTAAACTTCCAAGAATAGCAGAATAGCAGGTTTGTAGATCATTTAGAAAAAATATATATATATTAACATAATCCACATAAATGGCCTTTTGGAGAGTTAATTTAAATTTTCCTACTGTGCTGCTAAGCACCTTCATATTAATAAGTAAATACATATAATGAAAAGAGGCTATCCACAGCAGCAGTTAAAGTATCCTTTGGTTGCTATATTGTAGCAAATATAGTTTATGTAAAGGGCTATTAGACTTTCAAAAAATAGTATCTTGAATTCTAAAGAGGCCAAAGATCACTTACCTTTACATATAAACCTAACTCAAATCTTAAGAAAAGGCTAAAGAGCACGTCTACCTGTAAACCATCATTGGAAGGACCTGATTTCCTATTTATACAAGAGAAAAATACTTTTTGAAATAATTGCTTTTGAATTCATCATTTCAAATCAGGGCCATGATAAGTTTGGAGAGTCAGGGAAGTAGACGTCATGATGAAGAATGGAAAAAACTGGCTTATCTGACTTTCTTAGTCTCTGGTATTTGAGCCCTGAGTCTTTGGAAAAAAGCATACCAAATAACATTTTTGTACACTAGACTATTTTAGCCCAGGTTATGAAAAAAAAAGTTAATCTAAGTTATATTTCTATGCTTAAAACTGTCATGACATATTTAAAGCTATCAGACTTAATTGTATCACATAAAATTGTCTATCTTTATTTATCCAAAAATGACATGTGTTATTTTTTCATAAGTAAAAACCTTCATTTTTACAACCAATTTACCACCAACATATGCTAAAATAGGTTTAAGTATCATTCTGTGTAAGTAATGATGGTGTTGGGAATAAATACCTGATAATTAACAAGTCAGTCTAAGTTTTGGGGGTATTTGGTTTGTTTTTTAATGCAGATAATTGACTACAGAAAGTAATCCACATACTAAAAATAAGAATCACCCATGTATTATCATTCATATCACAGCTGATCTTGGTCTTTTCTAACTTTTATCTGCTGGCAATCCAAATTCATTAACTTCTAAGAAAGTTAACCTTTAAGGAAGCGGATCTTTATCTTAGCCCAGAATTTGCAACATAGCAGGGAGGAAAAATGGGATTTGGAATCAGATAACCTGGGGCTAAACTACTAACTATTTAAGGCTTTTAAGTGTAAAATGGGCCAAGCACCACCCAGTTCCCAGAAGATACTGAAGTTAAATGAGATAGTATACTTCTGGGCAAATAATGGGGTAATTAATAACATTTCCCTTCCTTTAAAATGAATATAATCTTTAATAAACACCTACTCTTCTTTTTTTTATTGCTTTAAATAGCATTTAAGAAACAAATAAAGAACCTAGACTTAAATCACATTATAGTTTATAAGAGGTAAAATCATCACCACCTTACTTCAGAAACTGAGAGGGAAGAAAAAAATGGATTCATCTTATCTTTCAAATTGAAGGATGCATCTAGATGGTCCAAGGGACTTGAGGTCCCATTCCTCCCAGTCTTCTCACCTTTTATGTTTCTTATTTTCATCCTAAGTCCCTACTATCAGACTATCTGGATCCTATTTACATACTTATTGTTTATATGTTCATTATTTCTGAAAACAAATGAGAAAGCAACAATTCCAACCAAAGACTGAATTAAGTGGTCCATGCCTGAATACAACATATGATCACATTTTAAGCTGTATTTATTTCCTAATTATTTTAAAATAAGTTAAAGTATTAACGATGCATATAAAGGAATGAAATAGTCAAGATACTTTTATAAGGTCTATTTAAAAGTCTTAAATTATTATACTTAAAATATAGACATGTTTTTCCTTTTATAGTTACAGTTATAATGTATTTTAAATATTCATTTCAGAAATACATGAATGCCAAAATTAAAATAACCTAGTTAAAATTACTACCAAATTTTATATATTTTTTACATATATAAAATATGTAAATATATATATTTACAGCTATATAATCTTTTATAAAAGCTTCAGTCTTAAGGCTCTTCTTTTAAACTCTTTTTAAGATATTTCCATAGTTAAGTTTCTACAATGTGTCACAAAAAAAATGAATTTCCATGATCTAAAATGATCATAACATCTCTAAGTTTTAAAAACTTTTCCCTATATATGTTAAGTTAGTTATTTTTATATTTATAGGCAGTTAAATTTCAAACAATCAACAAAATCACTTACGGCATTTTTTTTTCACATTTTGATGTCAAAGGGCTTTATAAAAACACTATTTCGAAAGTTTACTTATTTTCTTGTGGCTTAAATGTCGTATCTTAGAATGATTTTCTAGAACTCTGTTTTCTCAAGGAGAGTAAGTATGTAAAGCTACTTTCCCAAAATCAATTGTTTTAATTAAATTATTTGTCTTTTAAAAAAAGATATATATCAAAAACCATTTGGAATCATTATACACTGGCCATATTAATATTCCTAATACATACACCATATCCTATTCTTCCCATATATATTGAATCTTTAAAGTAAACAGGAAGAGCACAGTTTCAATTAAAAATAAGGTAAACCCTCCTTGCTTTATTCTTAAAAGGCAAGCAATTTATTTCTTTTTAACTGGAAGGTAAATGTTCTACAATTATTCACCTGCTCACCATCTTTAATATTAAAAAATTAAATTGTGTAAACTTATTTTATTAGGTGATGGGTAAAAACATATCAAAAGTTGGACAAATTGCGTTTTCATTTAAAAACATAAATAAAACTATTGAACTCCAATTTTTTTTATTATAGATTGCTTTTAAATGTCTGTTTTCTCTCTGAATTCAAAATGATTGACTTGAGCACAATATTAAGTAAAAAATAAAGCAGTCCTCCTGCCTGAAAGATTCCTGAATAAAGAGAAAATTATTTTTGGATTTTCCTCTTGATCAGATATGAAATATTCTGAGACGCCACCTCTGTAATTTGATAAAAAGCTTGATATCCCCAAATGAAAATAGGACTCAGCACTTTCATTTTTCTGTCTCTAAAGGAACCTGGGTAAACTGATTTTTTTTTAAAAAATGAAAATCTCAGGCATAAAGGTGGCAGTAATGAAGCAAGCTTAAATATGCGCTGACCTTTGAAATGAACTGCAATCTACGTTGTTTGGCCAAGGATCTGACTGTGTTACTGTCTCCATCTATTTCTAGCATGAAAGATGTGGGTGTTGGAGCTGCTCTGCTCTCTGGTGGATGTTGACAGCATGGCTGCAAATACACAGCAGCACCAAAAGAGACAGCTACACACCATGAAACAAAAAACAACCACACAGTCATCAAAGACAGAACTACAAGCATTGATCTGTATTTTCTTAAAAATGCAATAGCAAAATAAATTATAAACATGTCTCCATTTTCTAAAAGCAGTATATTTTGTGTTAAGAAGAGCATTGCTGCTAGGAGGAGAGAATGTGAAATGACAATATTTAAAATTAGTAAATGATTTTAGAAATCATTAAGTCTCAGCTAGTTTTCTGAGGGTGCCCACACAGGAAAGAACACAGCCTCAAGTAACACACATTTTGAATTAAACACATAGTGGGATTTTAAACAATTGCAGGTATTCCTGGAGTGACATTTTTTGCTTAGGATAAACACCTCATAGATAATTATTTTATGCAATGTTGAAGGACATTTCATTTTCAAATGATTCCTAGGAGTTATAAGAAACTTCATAATATTGCCTAGTATAATTTCCTAAATTTAGCAGGACCATCTGAGGATCTGTGTCTTAGTTTTATCGCTGTTACTCAGTCTGCCCCTAGAAATCCCACTTGAAAAAAAAAAACAATGCATGCAAAACACTTTGAAGAATAACAAAGCTACCACAATCTGCAACATCACAATTAAGTTAAGCGAAGCCTATACTTTTTTACATTCTAGTCCACAATCTGTAAGCAAACACTTACGTGAAACCGAAATAACCTCATAGTAAAATATAATACGTATCTCCTTGTTCCAGTTTGGCACAAATGTAGTCACTCACTCAACAGTCATTGACTAAGATTTCCTATTGTTCTCAAAATCCTAAAAGAAAGCTAGTATTAATAGGCTCATTTATAAAGGTCTGTTACTGTTAACTTTCTTCTTAATATAAAATATTTTATGGGATTTCTATGCCTTGAATAATTACTAATATATATCTTTCATGTAGGGGATATGTTCTTTACAATCAAGGATTTTACAGTCTTTGAAGAGAGTGGCATTATGCAAAAATTTTTAAATGACATGTCAATAGTCAATCAGGCATTTGAGCATGTGGTATAGTTACACTTGATGTGATAGAATCAAATGCTGATATTGGAATGATCCTGGAAAATCATTTCTCACAGTATTTTATTTTCATTTGGATCACCCATTCTAATCCCTTAACAGGAAAAAAAAATTGAAAGTAATATTTTCTTGTGGTGGGAATATAAAACTCAAGTATGTTGGGAGAAATGATTCTTAAAATTAGTTATACTAAATGAAAAATAAAAATATATATATTCCAAATCCCTAACCTAGCAATTTTTAACTTCAATAAAAAAATATTTCAAATTCAGTAGTAACTAGAGATTTTGATTGAGTTATGCCTCCTAGAGGGCGAAATTATGAGAAACCTGGATATAGAAAACTGATTTCTTTATGATCTGAAAAAAATTGTGTTTGGGGGAATTCTGAGGTAAAAGTGACTTGGAAACTATTTGTAATATTTCCTCCCTCATTCAGCAAATTTTGGATTTCCAATGTATATCCCAGAAGTCACATCCCTCTAAATGAGTGAATAATATAGGCGCAATTTTTTTTAAAATGCCTTGTTGTACCTAAGTGCACTGCAGGACATCTGGCACGTTTCATTTTGAAATGATGTTTATCCACAGAAACGCCATCAGTGGAAGATGTATTGAAAAGCTGAAGGTCTATTAAGGGAGTATGGGACAGCTGCATACATTCTGTATAAGGCCATGGAAATGATACAGCAATACCCCATCTGTGGTTTTGGTTCACAGAGCTTTGAATAAAAATTCAAGATCAAACTTCACTTGCTAAGGAAAAGAAGAATGCTAAAAGAAAGCTAGTATTAAGAGGCTCATATATAAAGGTTTGTCACTGTTACCTTTCTTCTTAACATAAAATATTTTGTGGGGTTTCTAAGCCTTTAATAAACACTAATACTATATATATTCACTCCTTGATGTTATGTGAAAAACTACTTGTGGGGAACTGTAATTTGCACTTTTATAATGTAGGCCGTTTGTGAATACGCTTAAAACTTGCAGAAGTGTCAGGAAGGGGCAGGGCAGATGTTGTTCAAACTTCTCTATTTGGCCCTGCCAAGTCCTTCATTCTGGTCCTACAATTCCCAGCCTATTTAAAACTCAAGGTCTCTTAGTGGAGATTTCTAATCAAGCTGATTTATATAGTAGTTTTAGGAGGTGGGGGTCATTCTTTTTTTGGTAGTGGTGTTTCTAAAGAAAGTTTAATACTCACAAAAGCCTCAGATTGACAGCTCTGCAAAATGGAAATTCACAGAACAGAAGTATCACATGTGAGGGGGATATAGCCTCCCCTTATGTTAACCTGCCAATTTACAATTTCAACCTGCAAGGATCTGCCACCAAATTCAAGAGATTAATTCAGTCCCTGTGCCTGTTCAATCCTTTGCCAATAAAGAGGCCAATTAGTTTCAACTACACTGGTTAGTTTATGTCTGTCTGTATTTTTTTCTAATGGGGGTATTTTCTCTCCATCATTTGGATGATTTTGACCCCCAGTTCATTACAGGTTACTATAAAATGGCTGTCAATCACTTAAAACCACAGCTTAATGCAAACCAAGGCCTGAGGTGAAAAGTTCAGTCATTAGCTATTGAAACCATCCAGCTCCCCATGGGGGTGAGTTTTGTAATGTTCATAGGAAACAGTAATGGTAATAATATTAATGTTTGAAATAATATTGCAAATCTCTATTTAAAAAATAACATAGTCAACTAATTAGCAAAACTAGTTAGCCTCAGTTAACTTCTAGTTTAAAAAAATCAATTCCAAACTGTCCTTAACCCACGTACACTTATGTATTCACAGAATAAATATATTTCAGAAAACTTTCAATCAAGAATTAAAATATCACCTTTTTGACAAATGACTTAAATTTCATTTTAGCTTATATTTCTAGAAGATAAATTATTGTAATGCTAATAAAAGTGCAATGTTTAAAAAAATGTAAAAGAACTTCTGAGTTTTTTTAAGTCAACAAATGAAAATATTCTGTGCAAATATGATGTCACCAATTCTAACACCTAGACTCCAGAGGAGAGCATACAGCTGAAGAAATGAACAAATGAACTGAATAAAAAGTCATTATTACTAGATCATGTAGGAGTTTATTCTTTTTCCCAAAACTAGAAATAGATAAGGTAACATTTTAACTCCTCATTATCATTTATTTTTGAAAAGGAGCTAACAGAGCAGGTGTTAATAAAGGAAGGGGAACAAAGATTCTGAGGCACCTAAGGGAAGGCGTGTATATAATATAGGTAGAAAGATCACAGACAAGAGATTGATGCTGAAGCCTTCCATTAATAACATTTCCTTAGTGAACAGAGAATCTGCTATGCCCCAAGTACTCCACTTGGCACAGGCTAATATGGCTTACACGTCCCAAAACAAACAACGGATCTCAAAACAGCAGCCTGACAATTCAAGATAAAAGCTGAGACTGTGATAATTGGTAAAAATATATATCTGAGCAATCAATATTTATCTCACCAAATTCAGAAATTTTGAAGATTGATTGATCGATTGATTGATTGATTGATTCTGAACTACATGTTCAGGGCTTCACAACTCCAGTTTTCTCTAGTCTACCCTCAGAGGGCAGTAGAGGCGACAGGAGTAATACTGTGATTTGAGGGCTAAAAACGGAGGATAGACATTTTTTTAAGAAGGAAGCAAATCAATAATGTAGCATTTTCAAGAACTGACAGCCACTTTTTTGTGTGTAAATCCTCAAAAACTTTTTTTTCATAAACCAAAACAAGCAATATTATTTGTACTATAATCAACTACAAACATAGTTATCAATACTTAGGACAACATTCAGAAAGTATAACTTTGAGAGTCAGAACTCCAACCAAAACCCATTTCAAATAAAAATTTTTTAGTTATGAATAACATTTTCCAAAAACGTATTCAAAACTTTATAGTGCTAGTATTCACATAAAGACCTCTAAACTGAAAATGACAACTGACAATCGCTGACACTGTTAATAACGCAAATAACAAATCTACTTTTATTTCTGGTTATATCTTTGGATGGCATTTATGCATGTATGAGGGGTTTTAACTATTCTAACTATTTTAGACTTAAAAATATGTTGCAAAAATAGTACAAAGAGTTCCATATACCAGTGTTAACAACTTACATAGCCATAGTACAGTTACTAAAACCAGGGCATTAACATTTGTACAATAATGTTGACCAAACAACAGACCTTATTCAAATTTCACCAGTTTTTCCACTAATGTTTTTTCTTTCTATTCTAGGATCCTATTCAGAAGGCTGTACTGCATTTAGTTGTTTTCTGACTGCATCCACACCTCTGCTTAAGCTCCTCCAATCTGTAGTTGTTCCTCAGTCTTTCCTTGTCTTTTATGACCTAAACATTACTGAATTTGTGAATTTTGTCAAGAATATCACAGAAGGGATATGATGTTCTCTTCAGTGCATCATATCAGGGGTTCATGCTATTGACATGTATTATAACTAGTTATGCTAACCTTGATCACTTGGTTAAGGTGGATATCTGAGAATTTTTAATCTAGAACTTATTTGCTCTCTTACACAAAAATATATAGCCTCTTAGATTTACTTAAGAATAAAAGCTTTCACACATTCAGCCAAAAGTAGAATATCCAAGTTAGTCACTACATGTTATATTCTGAGGAATAGTATATGTTAGCGCAATGCTAGGTGAGTTTATTAAGAGGAAGAAAAGAGATTGTACTTATGTAAATATTATTTTTTATATTTAGTTTTTCTGGTAAGATCTGAAAGCACTTCTTCAATATAAAGACATATATTCTGTCAGATCATTGATATATTTACATTATATTATGCCACTTATGTTGCTTTTTGCCTGCTTGCTTTCTCAGGTCAGCTCAGAACTATCCAGAACCAGAGAACAGAGAAAAGTGAGCTTCAATTCACATTCTCTAATGCCTCCTTATGTGGTGTTGTTGCAATGGAATTATCCTAGGTGGAGAGAACAGTTCAATAGGAGTATCATTAGTTCAAGGGGATCGCTAACTAAAACCACAACAGTAGGTTGGCTTTGGGGACCCCAAAACAACCCCTAAAAACATAAAGTGGGTATGAGACATCAGTTCTGGGTGCTGGAAAACCTCTGAGAAGATGCTCAACAGATCCTTCAGGCTATGTCAGCAACCATTGCCTTCTTCAGTCCTCCAGGTGCTTCCAGTGGCATCACTGTCTCCCATGCTGTTTATTGTCCAGCTCTAATGTAATGTACACTGCAAAGCATGCCCAAACTTTCTATCTACATCAGAAAGAAGCAATAGCTTCTCCCATACAGTCCTGCGTCACTTGATCCCCTTCCATTATTCTAGCACTCGTTCTTTTACATCCTTTTTTCTGACTATGCTGTGAGGTCTTTAAGAATATGGATATAGGACATATTCACATTTGTCTCCTCAGTGCCACCAAGCATTGTTCCTGAGCTAACATTCAACAAATGCTTGCCATGGCATATAGCTGTCCCTTGAACACATGGTTCAATCAATTCAGGATACTAGAGAAGATTCTGTTAGCCCTTGTGAGTAGGATAATAATTGAAAGTAAATCCTGTTGAAACAGTCAAGTCATCTGAGGTTTCTAAAAGTAAAGATGAATACCTTTCCACACAATATTTCTTTTAATTTTTTTTCCTTTTAGCTTAATTTTAAAGTCCCACAAAAGCATAGCAGACTTTGTTCCACTTGAGATTCAACAGAAAATCAAGAATAGAAAGGATGAAAGGCAAAACTGATTTACATTAGCTATTAATTATAGAGGTTAAAGAAAACTACGGCTTCCTTCTCTTATTAAGTACATCAATATACTCCCTTAATCAGGTCAAAAGCTGGATTTGGTCACTACTTAAATAGCTATAGGCACTGTCTCTCTACTGTGCTCTGAATGCTACAGGTGGGAATCGGGAGAAGGAACAAGAAACCCATAGACTTGCTCAGAAGAGAGAAGACAGCAAGAGCAGAAACTTTAATAAGGAAAAAGGGAGATACCTCAGAAGGATTCTGGCATTGATTGTATAGGGTGAGACTCTAGGAGGCTGACTTTAACTCGCATTTAACCTATATTCATAGCTATTATTGTCAAATCAGGTGTCCACCTGGGAGAGAACTACAGTTGACAGTGAAAAATTAATTGAAGAGAATTTTCATTTTAGGGTATTTTGTGTGCTTTGTTTTGTTTGGAGACGAAAGAAAAAAGATTGTTGAAAATCAGAATTCATACATGCAGACATTCATTCACATCAATTTTTTCAAGCATCATGGTCTTTCGTCTCTGTTAACTCTATTGCTGACCTTCCAAACTCCGTCTCTTCCCTCTTCCATTGTATTCTCCCCTCACAACCATCCCAGCAACCACAAATCCCACCTGTAGTTCAATTCAAAACATCCTATTTCAAATTTAAAAAACCTAGATGTGACTGAAAGCCCATTATAAACCCGTTACTGAGCTTATATGCTGAGAATCTAAAGGCAGTGACATAATCTCTACATTCCAGTTACAAATCTCACTAGGAAAATAAAATTTTTCTCTTATACAACAAACCAGAACTATACATATGGAAGTAACACAGAAGACTACGAAGAAACAAAAGCAGGAATAACTGACTTAAATAAATAACTCCAAGAACTAAAAGCTACTAATAAAGTGATAGAAGATTTATACAGAAAAATAAGGAGGGAGAGAAACCCTTCAGTTATTTCAAGAGTCTTATATTAACAGAACTCTATAAATCCATTTTTTAGACTTTGGTATATAGATTTCAAAAAAATTTTTGCACCTTTATCTTGTAGAATACATAACTTTCAGGGAAGGACAAAACAACTAGACAGAGGTTACAGTAGCCCTCCATTAAAACATGCAGATGTTCCACATGTGTATTTTTTGACTAAAAAACTTCAGAACAGAGGACTAGTTTGTCAATGCTTCTAAAATGCTGGCTTCACAACTCCTGATACACACACAGAGTTCTCATTATTGTTGGGATACATGATGTTCAGATACCAGTAAAGATTTTGGACTCAACTTGGATGGGCTGTCATTTACTCTTAGAGTTTACTATGACTAAAGCTACATTTACCCTTAGGGGTTATGTTGTTAGACTATATGTGTACTACTTTTTTAACTTACTTTTTGGACTAAACTGCATAGTCATTTCTCTTCTAGAGAACAGAAAACAGTGCAGGATTTTGAATCTACACCAAGTCAACTCAGTGAGCTCAGTAGCAGAAGAGACCTACGTTTTATGGTTAGTACTCTTCAGTGCGTTAGGCTTTTGTTGAATCAGCTTTTGCATTTCAGATTCTAAAAACCAAATTACGTATCTTACAATAAATTAGCAACATACCAAAACTATTGCTTAGTACTGATCATAGTTGCCTCCAAATTTTGCTAGTCTGGCAAATTTTTTAAATCTGCTTTCATCTTTAAAATCTAACACAGAGAGATAAGTAGATAATTCATAAGTTCAAATTCATAATTCTGCGTTAAAGTCTTCCCCAAACCAACGTTAAGATTCATTTAAACAGTGACAAAGTGTTCATTTCTGCATTTAAAAAATTAGATTAAACATTTAATCAACCACATTTATTTGAAGTCACCAAAAGTCTCATCATGTGATGTCCAATAAACATATATGACAGCACTTTAGTAGCTCAGAATAGTACATGTGTTGTGTAATCAGTTTCAATTAATAATGTATACAAATATCTCAAGGAAGAAAAAAAAGAATATTTATACAAAGAATTATTGAGTAACATTTTAATGATGAGCCAAAGTCTATCATACAAAGCTTAAATTAGTGTTAATAATTAGATTCCTTGAGGTCTTTTAATAAATAAGAGTTAATAAAATTTGATTTATATTATTCTAACCTTCCAAAAAATGACCTGGGAGGAAAAAAGTTGAAACAACAAAGGCAGAATATTGATCACTGTTGAATCTGTATGATATTTACATGAAGTTCATTATGTCTTCTCCTTATTTATATTTTTTTAATTTCCCATTTAAAGGAGAAAAAAAGTAAATAATTAAGAGATACAAACAGGTACATAGTACTTCCACTCTGGCTAAATGCATTAGATATACTTTTCTCTATTCCTCCAAGAACAAATAAACAATCTGAATAGACCTTAATAGGCCTATTCATTTTTAATAAAGTGAGACTGAATTAGTGATTTTAAAAAACTAAATCTAAAAAAAAAAAATCCCAGGGTCAAATGGCTTTATTTTGAATTCTACCATACATTTAAAGAAGAATTAATAATAATTCTTCACAAACTGTTTAAGGAATATAAGAAGAAGGAACACTCCCCAACTGGTTACATAAGGCCAATATTACCTTGATATCAAAAATTAACACGGTTCCTGTTCAGAGTGTAAGTATTTGTAGGGAAGGGGCTATTAATCAAGCAAAGCACACAAGACGATGTATCTTTTATAAATATGGACGCAAAACTCCTCAACAAAACATTGAAAACCAAATCTAGTAGCATATAAAAAGAATTATACATCTTGACCAGGTAGAATTGAAAACATACATAGTGTGTTCTGCAGCTAAAGTGGTATCAACCTAGAAATGAATAACTGAAGCATACAGGAAAATTTACAAACATCTGGAAACTAAACAACACACTTCTTAAAAATCATATGGTTCAAAGAGGAAATCTCATGGGAAATTTTAAAAATTGACCTAAATGAAAATGTATGTATACATTGTTTCCTACAACATATGAAAATTTGTGGGACATAGCTAAACTAGTACTGTAAGGGAAATTTGTAGCATCAAATGCATATATTAGAAAAAATGAAAAGTTTCAGATCAATAATCTAAGCTCCCACTTCTAAAAGGAGAGCAAAATAAACTCAAAGCTAGAGAAGGAAGAAAATAATGAAGATGACAGCAGAAATAAATGAAACTGAAAACAACAATATATATAATCAACAAAACAACTGGTTTTTGGAAAAGATCATTAAAACTGGCAAACCTCTAGGAAGACAAAGGGAAAAAAAGAGAGAATATAAATTGTCAATACCAGTTATGAAACAAGGGATATAACTACAGATTCTGAATATACCAAAGGGATAACAAGAAAATATTACAAACAACCCTATAAACATAAATTTGACAACTTAGACAAGAAGAACAGGTTATCGCAACTACCCAAATAGAAATAGGTAACATGAATAGCCCTATAACTGATAATGAAGTTGCATTCACAATTTAAAAACACTCAAAAAAATTATCTCTAGGACTAAATGGTTTCACTGGAGAATTCTACCAAATTTTAAAGAAGTAATATCAGTGCTATACAGTCTCTTCCAGAAAATAGAAGAGTTAACATTTCCCAATTATTTTATAAAGACAGTATTACTCTGATACTAAACCAGAGAAAGACAGTACAAAAAAAATTACAGACCAACATTCTTCATGAATACAGACGCAAAAATCCTATACAAAATAGAATAGAAAAGAATTTTAGCAATATATAAAAAGAATTATACACCATTATCAAATGGGGTTTATTCCATGGATGCAGGACTGGCTTAATATTCAAAATTCAATCATTGCTATTTACCATATTAAGGAAAATCACAAGATTATATCTCAATGCAGGAAAAACATCTGAAAAACTTAATTACAAATTTATGATAAAAACTCAGAACAGAACAGAGCTTAGAAATAAACCCACACTTACATGGACAATTAATCTATGGCAAAGGAGGCAAGACTACACAACAGAGAAAAGATAGCTTCTTTAATAAATGGTGTTGGGAAAACTGGACAGCTATATGCAAAAGAATTAAACTGAACTACTTTCCCATACCATATACAAAAATAAACTCGAAGTGGATTAAAGACGTAAGTGTAGGACCTGAAACCATAAAACTCCTAGAAAAAAACATAAGCAGTATAATCCATGACATCAGTCTTAGTAATATTTTTTTTGGATCTGTCTCCTCAGGCATGGGAAACAAAGGCAAAAATAGACATATGGGACTCCATAAAACTGAAAGGCTTTTGCATGGTGAAGGAAGCTATTAACAACAACAACAAAAAAAATGTAGCCTACCAAATTAGGAGAAGATATTTGCAAATGATATATTCGATAAGGGATTAATATCCAAAATATACAAAGAACTTACATAACTCAACATCAAAAAAACAAACAACATGATTAAAAAATGGGCAGAAGAACTGAGTACACATTTTTCAAAAGAAGACATACAAGATGGCCAAGAGACATATGAAACAAGGTTCAACATAACTACTTATCAGGGAAATGCAAATCAAAATGACAATGAGATATCACTTCACACCTGTCAGAATGGCTATCCTCAAAAAGACAACAACAAACAAGTGTTGTCAAGGACGTGGAGAAGGCGGAACCCTCACGCACTGTTGGTGGAACTGTAAATTGATGCAGCTACTTCAGAAAATAATATGGAGGTTCCTCAAAAATTGTTTAAAAACAACTGCTATATGATCCAGCAATTTCACTTCTGGTTATTTATCCAAAGAAAACAAAAACATTAATTTGAAAAGAGATACACTCTAATGTTCATTGCAGTATTATTTACAATAGCCACAATATGGAAGAAACCTAAGTGTCCACTGATACACAAGTGGATACAGAAGATGTTTTATATATATAATACATATATACACACATAACATATATAAAATTACATATATAACATATACAATAGAGAGAGAGTGGCATATTACTCAGCCATAAAAATGGTGGATCTAGAGGATGTTATGCTAAGTAAAATAAGTCAGAGAGAGAAAGACAAATACTGCATGATCTCACTTATATGTGGAGTCTAAAAAAAAAAGCAGACAAAACAAAAACAGATTTACAGATATAGAGTAGAAATAGATAGTTGCCCGAAGGAAGGGGTCAGGGAGGATGAGCCAAATAGTTGTAGGTGTTAAAGAAAGATACACCTCCAGTTGCATAATAAATATATCATGGAGATGTAATATATAGCATAAGAAATATAGTCAATAATATTTTAATAACTTTGTATGGGACAGATGGTTACTAGAATTATCACAGTGATCATTTCACAATGTATGCATATGTGAAACCATTATGTAGTACACTTAAAACTAACATTGTGTGTCAATAATATTTCAATAAATAAATATTTTTTTAAAAATAAAAATAAGAGCACTCTACATGATGATTTGAATTTAATGCTCCTCTTTGGAAATCAGAACACTATATAATATAGCATATTTTAAATGGTAGAAGTCCACTGGAGGCTCAAAGCAACTGCTTTCTTTGGATCAGACATGTGCTCAACAATTTGCCACAATCTCCACCACTGCCTACTGTATTACACATAGTCCTGTGACTAAATTAACTACCTAACTGCTCACCTTTTAAGCATCTGTGTTTGTAACCACTATAAGAGGCTCATTTGGACACTCCTCTCAGTCCATAGACCACCTGCATGAGCCAGTTACAGTTCCCTTAAATCCTCCAAACTGATCTTGGAGGCTCCAACTAACCTGGTTCAGACGCTAAGTATCTCCTATGTGGACCATTGAAAGTGATTCTCTTTGTCTCCAATCTCTCTCATATTCAATCTGTTCTCTCTACTGTCTCCAGAGTTATTTTCGTAAAAACACACCAAAAATATAGTATGGTATGTTGATGAAATACTTTGAAACTAGACTATCTGGGTTCAACTCTCACCTCTGCCACCTACTTGCTATAAACCTTGGCAGACACGCTGGGTTTGTGGTCCCTGTAAACTTATCAGTGAAGCAAATCAGCAAGATATGGGACATAGAAGAACAAAAGTACAGATAGTTTTAGTTAATTAGAGAATGGCATAAGAGTCTGAAGCATCTGAGGGTAGGGAAGAGCAGGTGCTAGGCATGTCAGAGGCAAGTATCAATTCTGCCTTTGGAGAGTGATATGCCACCCATATACCTATCTCCACCCCTGGCCACACTGTATCTTAGAATTTTATATTAATATCATTTTTTTACTGACTGTGTTGACGGTGATGATGTAAGGTGCAACAGAGTTTACAAAGGCCTTTTACAAATGCTACCTCACTTGGTCCTCACAAGAAATCTATCACAGTTACATGAGCACTCTCATTCCCATTTTATAGATGAGGAAACTGGGGATTTGAATAGTTAAGTGTCTTCCCAAAATATAACCTGAACTAGTGACAAAGTTAGAATCCAAACATGTATGCTGACTCTAGGTTCTGACCACATTCATGCTGCAATTAGATTTGATGTTCAACCTAAGGATATAACCAGAAAAGTGTTTGTCTTTCACTAAATCATCAATTCAAACTTACCTACCTATTTTCTTGAAAGTTAATTGGGTTCAACATAATTTCAGTTACTCAGAGATTTTCACCGGCCTCTGACTAACTGAGCTTTCTTCTAAACATACATAAAATGTATGTATGTCTAAAACAGTGTTTAAGAACTCAAGCAATGAGCCAGACATTCTGTGTTTGAATCCTAGCTCTACCATTTAGCAGATGTGTAAATTTAGGCAAATTATCTAATCTCTCTGAGACCCAGTATTCTTAACTGCAAATTGGAGATAACAATAGTATCTACTTCATCATGTTGTTGTAAAGCAACGGTAATTTAATACCTATAAAGTGCTTAGAACAATGCATAGCATACAACAGATACTCAAGGTTAGTTAATTTAATTGTTATTATTAATGTTATTATTATTATTATTAAATTACAAGTAATTTATTGTATGCCTTATTTTACTCGGTCTCAGCAATTTTGTTCCCTCAATAGCACACCAACAAATACATAATAAAGAAGATGAGGAACAAAAAATGCTAGGTTAAGTCTATGGAGGGAATACAATCTCCCAAACCACCTCATTCACAGATGAATGGTGATGCTATAACTTCAGGAGACTAACCATGTTATCTTTTGATTTATAGCCAGATGCTATAGCCCTAAAAGATCACTTCTGAAATTAAGTTGCCATGCCTTTCTATAAATCAGGTTTTAGGAAGAAAAACGAACATATCATGTGCCTTTAAGCAAAATGCAAGTGGTGTTTATAAACCATCAATAGGCATAGACTTTTCAGGTCACTCAAATTCCAACATTTGGTAGAGTCAATACATTTTCTATAGAAACTAATAGGATCTGAGATGCAGATAAGTGTATGAGACCCATCAAAAAAAGGCACTTCTATGGGTAAAATTTAAGCGTACCTCTCTTAGCATTAAACATAAAAAGCAAAGAAAGTAGCCGTCATTTTTAAATGAATTATCCTTACCATATTTGAAGATTTATTGAAATGTGATGAATTAACTCAATTTAGATGTTGGACAAAATTTATACTTATATTGGTTATTTCATTTTAAAAGGTATACACGATTTAAAGAATCAAGTAGGAGGAAGTGTATCAGGGGCTGTTCAAGCAGAAACTATTTGTGAGACAAGTTTCACTTGAAACCCATCAATTATATTAGTCATTAAATGTGGATAGGCATTTAAATTTCATAAAATTAAATGTATATACTACTACATTAAATATCTTATAATGTCTTTCAAAGTATGTTTTAAAATGTAACTAGAAACTTACCTGTCAAAAAGTATTGAGCACTTAATCCAAATAAGAAAATAATTTTTTAGTGATATCAATAAACAAGTCAAGATTTGAAAAAAAAAACTGTATTAGAGCAATTTCATTTGAGGCTAGGTTAAAGTTTAATTTTATATTTACTAAAAAAATAATGACTTAGTAGTATAAACAATATTGTTAGAAGATATTTGAAAAATAAGATAAATTGATACGAGTTAAAGGATGACCATTCAAAAGATTATCATAAAACCATACGTTATCAGTTGCCAGTTAGAGGTCTGGAAGACGCATTTTTAAGGATGTTAATATTCAGCTCACACATCATCACAGAGTGATAATCATGTTTCTATGAGAAAAATGCAAGTAAAAATAATACACCTCACTTAATTACACAAAGATCATGTTTCTTATTTTCTAGGAGCTCCCATTCTTATTTAAAACACACAACTTAAAAAAGGTAGGTTTAATTGCATACAAACCAAAGGCACCTAAAACTCAAGTATTTCACTCATCATAATTGGAATTTAATGTCAATAATTACTAATTTAAATCAATAACTGAATGGAATTTTTTAAAAAGTCTGAAATACAAATGTATTGTTCTGCAGAACATTTCATGTCTGGAACTGGGCCAAAATTTATCCTTTATGGTGGATTCAACAATTTGCAAGCAACACTATCGATCCAGAATGTGAAGTCATTCATGACTTACAAATGCAAGAGTCTGATCTCAGGCAAGCAAGAGTGAGCTGTTTGGATACCAAGTAAGCCTAGATCTCCATCATAGATCTGTCAGATTTTGTTACTCTCGACTCACTATTGCAAGTACAGATACACTTATGAGTGACTGACTGATTTTAGCTTTGCTTCTTTGTGCAAAATGGCCATCTAAAAATGCTTAACTGCTAGCAAATATAATGGAATGTGAATGCAAACTCAGAAGGTGACTGTTGCCTGAAAACAGAACTTTAGAATAAATTAAAGGGTAGAGTGTAGAACGCAACAGGCCCAACAGGGAGTCAGATCTTGGGCACTGGTAAATCCACTATGAGTGTTCCAATAATGAAAAACTTGTTCACCAAGGGATGGATAGAACATTAGTGAATGCTGAAAACATGGTTAACTTGTGTGTAACTATTCATAGGAATCATGACTCTCAGAAGAAATGTGATTCATTAGAAAGCCTGCATTCACCCTGTAGAACAGTTACTAAAGATTCTATCATCATGGGCAAAGTTTGGTCGAAGAATTTTAAGAAGTTTTCTTTTTTCTTCTTTTTGCATGATATGAAGGGAAAGAGGGGAAGCTTATTAGCTGCCAAGCAGAAGCATTTCCTTTTGAGTTGAAGAAGATCGTGCAGGAAAAGGATGAGACCCAGCCTCAACTGATAATGAAGAAAACACCTCTGGGAACCAACGAATCTTGGGACTGTGAACACTAGAGCAGCTGAGCAAGATCTGCTCTTCTGATTTGTGGCCTTGCTGCAGACCTAGTGATTAAGCCAGGTTTTCTCTGTTCTGTAAACCCCAGGATAGTAAAGGACAAACATAAGGACCTCACACACATGAACTGGCAGTTCAATGAAAAGTCTTGGGTCACAGCCAACACTTCTGCAGACTGATTTCGTAAGTGCTGTGAGCTAAAGTAGTACAATAGTTTGCTTTACTGAACCTCAATTAAAGATTCTGCTCATCAAAGATATTGCAAAGGGCTATCCACAGTGTCTGAGTTTGCACATTTAAACTGAAGTTCTGCAGTTTATTTCCAAGGTAGACAACATTTTTAAGGCTTACTAAATCATTTAATTCCTTTATTTGTAGAATCACTAAGTTTCTTTTTTAATTTTAGACTTTAATGTATTCTATTAAAAATTAATAAAATAAGAAAATATATATGTAATATACATAATATATGTATATATGGATAATATTTGCCTTAATGTAACATGTCTATTATATATGAAGATAGTATGTATCACCTTCTAACAACACTATTTACTATTTATCAGTTTAAATAATGCTAAGCACACATACATTTTCTTTTTTTCATAATAAATACTTCCAAAAATCTTTATAAGATTTTTAACTACTCCCTTACAACATTATTTCAACCACTGCTTTGCTTAAACAAGTTCTTTTTTTAAGAAATATAGAAGAAAATTTTATCCAGATCATTAACTGAAATACCTAAAGTATTTAGAAGTTTAAACAGAACTTTTTACTGAAGATACTAATAGTATTATTCTTTAAGTCAAACTTTTCTTTTTTAACTGAGGCATAATTGAGATATTATATTAGTTTTAGATGTACAACATAATAATTTGATATTTATATATATCACAATTAGTCTAATTAACATTCATCACCATACATGGTTGTAAAAATCTTTTTTTTCTTGTGGTTAGAACTTTTAAGATCTATTCTCTTAGAAACTTACAAATATGCAATATGGTATTAACTACAGTCACCTTGTTGTACATTACATCCCCGTGACTCATTTGTTTTATAACTGGAAGTTTGAGCTTTTGATCCTCATCATTCAACTTGCCCACCCTCTACTCTCTACCTCTGGCAACCACCAATCTGCTCTCTGTATTTATCAGCTTAGTTTTTTTTAAATTTTGTCGAGATTCCATATATCAGTGAGATCATATATTTGTCTTTCTCTGACTTATTTCACTTAGCATAATACTCTGAAAGTTTTCTTTGATTACAATTATTTTAAATGTACTAAATTCCACCTAAAGCTACATTTCTATTCACAATATTATTTTTACATTTTTTCTCTCTCCCTTTGGCATCCTGGGAAAATAGACGGCATTTTAATGAAATAATACCTTCATATTTACCTGAAATCATTTGTTCTCAAATGTCGTTTCTATTCCAACATAACTGAGAGACACAACTTAGAAACAGAGGCTTGCTAGCCAGTGATTTTGAGATCACCGGGGAGTACAAACTTCTAAAAAAAATCATGCTGTACACCGAAAATTGACACAACTGACTATATCTCATTAAAAAAAATCAATCCCATAATGTTGAAAATAAATAACCCCAATAAGAGGAAAAGGTAACTCTTCAGACTAGCCTATAATAGGTCATTTTAAAAATTTCCGGTTTGCTGTTATTTTTATTTAGGTTTTGTTTGGAAGAGAGTTTACTTGTGTGTGTTTTATATATATATATGTATAAATATATGTACATACACATTTTTTAAAGTTTTCTTATTTCTGTGTCTTTTTTTACTTATGAATTTACATATTTCAGGATTAAATGCCTGAAGGTACAAATGCAAACATTAAAAATTTACCCGAAATACATAAAGCACAGCAGCAACAGTCATCAGCATATATTTCAACACTAAGCAGCACTTGTAAGCATGCTTTCAAACTCAATAGGTTGGATTTCACTGCCAAGAATAATTAAGTCCTCCATCACACTCCACAGGTCTTCTGTTCACCAGGTAATGAACCTCAGAATTAATTTTCAGTGCTGTAGCTACATTGAGTTGTCCATATAGAAAAAAGATCTAAACTGTTTGGGAATCTATAGACAATAATTGACACCTTGAAATATACTTGGAAACAAACAACACTGAATGCACTAGTATTAGCAAATATCTACTAAATATGTTATTTATATTTAAAAGTTCACGGTCTCACAGGTACTTCACCTAAAGCAATGCAATTCTGTCTTCATGGGTAGGGATGGCGGGGTGGGTGGAGAGAGTTAAGTGTTTTTGTGATGAAAGTGATGGCCTATAAGATAGAAGGGCCAAATAAGAAATAACTTTAAAACTGGAAATATAGTTTAGGTCATATTTGTTGATCAGATATATTGAGTATCTCCTACCAGTGAGAAGAGCATTTCTCTAGGAAACCATGGGTTAGCCACACAATAAGGCACTGCACTTTAAGTCTACATAGTGCTTTCAATCTCATGCCCTCTCTGTATCCTTATGCTCATGACATTCGCTCTGTGAGTTAACAGGTATCACAATCTTCCTCATTATGCAGATGAGAAAACTGAGGCTGAGAGACACAAGTTTATTCCAAGAAACCAATATACACAAAAAGATAATTTTACCTAAGGTTCCATATCATATTCTGAAGTCCCATTGACCTGACCTGGCCTGTTACACACTCAGTGTGACCTGGCTATTCTGTAGCTTGAGACTATTCCACCTTCCAAGTCACAGTGCTGCCTCTGCACAGAAAAGTGTAGTAGGTAAAGCACTGGCTCCACTACTTTTTGGTTAGGTACAGCCTTTGGCAGCTTATCTTAAATTCCAGGTCCCACAGTTTGTAGTAGCTACTTTACAAATACCTTTGAAAATTAAATGAAATGCTGTTTTAAAATATTGTATTACAAATCATGAAATGCTGCATAAAATTTCATCTGTTCAGTCAGTCTACAAATATTAAATGCCTTCTGTGTGTCAGGTACTGTGGATATAATGATTAACAAAACAAAATACGGTTATATCCCCCCTGATGCTAAATGATGGTTACTAGTCTAGATAATGATTTTTAGTAACCTTAGGTTGATTGGCACACTTAAACAGAAATCTGTAATAAAGAAGCATTTTCATAAAACCAAGCTCAGAAGCAAACTGAGTAACAGAAAGAGCATAGAATGCGTGAGAAGGTATTTTCATTTATTTACCATACTGGCTTGATGCTTATAGTACAGCATCTTATTTTAGATGCATAGCAAAAGAATCATGTGAACAACTTGGAAATGATTCATAGGCAAGCTACAAATATGGTTAACTGGTTGGAAAATAATATTGTACAAAATTTTTAAAGGACCAGGCTTTTTAACTGAGAAAATAGAAAAATCAAAAGAAAATTAAAGTTGTCTGGTGAATTCAGCCATGTCAATTCTGCTTCTTTCTGTCTCCACTGGGAACAAAGGCTCAAGTTGAAGCATAAAGGTTTGATTTAATTGAGGGGTGAGAGGGATATTATTGCAAGAGTTCTCAAACAAATGATTATCCTAAAAATTAAACTGAAGAATGTTTTTCCTTTTTTTTTCTTTTTCTTTTTTCTTTTTTTAGCAGTAGGTGACATTCTCTTATATCAGAAATTCTGTGGATATGGGGAAATAAACCCAGTGATTTCTCAAGGTCCTACAAGCCGTTTAGTTGGTGCTTATTACCCTAGAATTAAGATGATCCATTATCTTTCATTTAAATGTATTCTAAAAAAAAAAAAAAACAGTGGGACAGGAAAAGAAGAGCTGGGTTTAACAACTGTCTTCATTTTTATGAGAGAACACATGGAAATTAAATAGTTGTTCTACATGTCCTCAGAGGCCAACACCACCAAGAATTGGTGTGAATGAGAACATGGAAGATTGGGGTTAGATGACTGCTAAATACTGGGCAGGGAAAAGCAGAGCAGGTCAGCAAGCACATGCTTAACACTAGCAGAGTTGGCCAACTGAGAACAGAAGAACCAAAGGGAAGTAGATTATATCTTGACAGAGGGCATTTACTATTCAAAAATATTACATAACTTTTAAACTTTTTTTAAACTGAAGTATAATACTTTACAACGTTGTGTGCATTTCAGGTGCACAGCAAAGTGGTTCAGTTATATATACACATATATACATATATGCTTTTTGTCAAGATTCTTTTTCCTTATAGGTTACTACAAGATATTAAATACAATTCCCTATGCTATATAGTAGGCCCTTGCTATTTATCTATTTTATATATAGTAGTGTTTATATGTTAATCTCAAATTTCTAATTTATCCTTCCCTGCCATCCCTTTCCCCTCCAGTACCACAGTTTGTTTTCTATCTCTTTGAGTCTGTTTCTGGTTTGTAAATAAGTTCATTTGCATCAATTTTTTGTAGATTCCACATATAAGCAATATATGATATTTGACTTTCTCTATCTTACTTCACTTTTTCCTGCCCATTTTGGATTAGGTCGCTAGTTTTTTTGATATTAAACTGTATGAGCTGTTTGTATATTTTGGAAATTAATCTCTTGTCATTGGTCACATCATTTGCAAATATTTTCTCCCATTCTGTAGGTTGTCTTTTCATTTTGTTCATAGTTTCTTTTGCTGTGCAAAAGCTTTTAAGTTTAATTGGGTCACATTTGCTTATTTTGCTTTTATTTCTATTACTTTAGAAGATGGACTGAAAAAAATATTGCTGTGATTTATGTCAAAGAGTGTTCTGCCTATGTTTTCCCCTAGGAGCTTTATAGTATCCAGTCTTACATTTAGGTTTTCAATCCATTTTGAGTTTTTTTTTTAATATGGTGTTAGAGAATGTTCTAATTTTATACATTTACCTGTAGCTGTCCAGTTTTCCTAGCACCACTTATTGAAGAGACTGTCTTTTCTCCATTGTATATTCTTACTGCTTTGTCATAGATTAATTGACCATAGTGCATGGGTTTATTTCTGGGCTTTCTATCTTGTTCCATTGATCTATGTGTCTGTTTTTGTGCCAATACCATACTGTTTGGTTACTGTAGCTTTGTAGTATTGTCTGAAGTCAGAGAGTGTGATTCCTCCAGCTCTTTTTTTTTCTTTCTCAAGGTTGTTCTGGCTGTTCAGGGTCTTTTGTGTTTCCATACAAATTTTAAAATTTTTTGTTCCAGTTCTGTGAAAAATGTCACTGGTAACTTGACAAGGATTACACTGAATCTGTATAATGCCTTGGAAAAAAATATTTCATAACTTTTTATTCTGCTTTTCAGTACATTTTTCCAGTGTCAATTCAATATTATAGATCTTATTTTGCCTTCTTTCTTTCTTTTTTTTTTTTTTTTTTTTGGGTCTGGAAAGCAGAGCAATTTCTGGGTAAATTCCTCCCCACCCCCACCTGTTGACCATCAGAGAAGTCTAGAATTTGACTGCTGTGGTATGTAATAAAACACTTTAAATATTCAAACTAAATCTCTAATGTATCTATAATATCTATTTCAGAAGGTTTTTGACAATTTTGTGCAGGAATTCCTCTAGATTTCTATTTAATTGTACTTCCACCTCTTAGTAAAAAGGATTTGAGATAGCATGCAGCAAAAGACATCATGATAAGGTTAAGAAAACAGACATTTAAAAAAAAATCAAGAAAAGTCAAAAAGAACTCAAAATTTATAAGGTATTGTGACAGACCTTCCAACTTGGTTCCTGGCACCCAGAGCAAAAAGAGAAACACAATATACAATATATTAAATACCTATAAAAATCTCCCATGAAGAAGATTACAATTCCTAAGGGAGAAAAGCTGCTTATAATACTAGGTGGCTGATATTTTTTTCTGAAAATAATAAGATTGTATGTTCACTGAAGATAATTTGAACAGTACAAAAATTATTTTAAAAAAAGGAAAAATTAAACATCCAAAACCCTACCCTCAGTAGCAGCCATTTTTTCTCATTTCAGTATATTTTCTGCCAATTTCTTTTCTGTGCATTTTAAATGAATGAGATCAAAGTATATAATTTTGAGATCTGTTTGTTTCAGTTAAGAAGATATTAAATTAAGGCATGAAGTTTTTTAATGATTGCATAAAGCTTCATTATGTGGATATAGTATATTAACCAGTCCTTTAATGTGATTCAGATTATTTCTAAAATTTTATCACTATAAATAATGCTTTATTGAACATCTTTGTGCTTCAACTTTTACCTGCATCTCTGAGAATTTCCTCTGGAAACATTTCTAAATCTGAAATTACTTAGTCAATGGGTATAAACATTTAAGATTCTTCATGTGCTTTTCTATTAGAAACAGTTGTTCCAAATGGAGTGCTATGTGGCTGTGCAAAAGAATGAGGAAAGTCACTATGAACTGATATGGAATGCTTTCCAGAAAATACTGGTACATTTTTTTAAAAGTACAACAATTTGTATACACATGTATTTTTTTCTTATTTTCCTTTCTTTTGTTATCCAGAAAAGATCCATCTTGAAGAGGCTTCCACTGGTCAAATCTGAGGCAATAATTACAATAACGAATGATGAGTCATTTAAAAAATAGGAATTAATGAATCCATACAGAAAAATAGCGGATAAGGGTGGGAGTGCTTTTGCTTACAGTAGAATGCTGAGGGCCAACTGATGAATGTGAAGGGAATACCAGGAATTGAAAATTAGCATTTTACAACCATCACAGTGAAGACCAAAACAGACAGAACCACCAATGCGTGCTAAATATCATGAGAATTTTTATGAGGAGAACATTTGTGTAGTCTTAAGGTGTTTCTATACACACACACACACAAAATTATTATTATTATTCAATGAAGAAATCAGACCACTTTTCACAGGTAAATAAAATTAAATTACCAGTGAGGGTCAGATGGACATCATATGTGTTCAGATGTGATAATCTGAGAAGGATACATCACATAAAAGACATTTCAATTGAGACTATAAATAGAATCTAATAATGAGGATCATTAGACAAACACAAAATGTAGACTGTTCTATAAAAGGAAAGAGAACAGTATATTATTCTTCAAAAACATCAAGGTCATAAAAGACAAAGTAAGGACTATGGAAGTATTCCAGATTAAAGGAGGTTAAAGAGACATGACCACTAAATGCAATACCTGATCTTAGACTGGACCCTGTACTGAACGGGGAAAGAGACCATCATAAAAGAATATTGAGACAGTGGAGAAAATTATAAAATGAATGGTAGGTTAGATTTAAATGATCACATCAATATTAAATTCATTAAAGCTGATAACTATATTGTGAGTATGTAAGAGAACATCGCTATTCTTAGCAAATACACTCTGAAGTGTTCTGATCTAAAGGATCATGATTTATGTACATTAGCCTCAAATAATCCCATAAGACAACTTTAAAACAAATGGGGTAGAATTTGCTTTAAACAACAGATGGATCTCGGTAAAAGTTATGTAACTGGTTTTTGTACAAATCACATTCTTGCAGCTTCTCAATAAGCTTAAAATTATTTGCAAATAAAAAGTTTTAAAATTAGGTTAAAAAAACGATTGTTTCTCCTTTTCCACTAATAATTGTTGAATGTACATCCCTCATTTCTTCCTTCCCAACAAAGTACTATTTTTTGTAATCCGCTATTTTGACAGGGAGAAACAGTATTAATGTGTATTTATTTACTACCAATTATGTTGAAAATGTGTTTGTGTTTATTAGCAATTTATATTTTTAATCTATAAATGATCATTTCTTCTTCATTTTCAGGCACAATTTTCTTAAGTAAAAGACTATAGCTTCAGGGGGTGGAAAGGGATAAATTGGGAGTTAGAGATTTGCAAATTTAACTACTGTATATAAAATAGATAAACAAATAGCACATGGAACTATATTCAGTATCTTGTAGTAACCTATAACAAATAAGAAACAAATATATGTATGTGTATGTGTGATTGAAACATTGTGCTGTATACCACAAATTGATACACTGTAAACTGACTATACTTCAATAAAAAAAAAAAAAGACTATAGCTTCAATTAAGCTACATTGACTCTTGAACGTCATGAACAAAATCTTCAACCACATTTTCATAGAAAATTGGGAATTTGGCTTTATAGGGTTGCTTTCTCCAGTAAGCTCAATAATGGTAAAGGTATAATTTAATGCAGGCAAGAAGTCACCCTACAAGAGGTCAAAGAACATAGAATTCCCTTCCAGAGGGACCTGTTTTCATTGCCTTTTTAATTACCCATGTGCTCCAGGTAGACTGCCACTAGGTGGGAGTAGTGCTCAGTGTTGTAATCTCAGCAGCCAGAACTCAATTTCCTTATATCCAAGAAGCAGTCATTCATTCATTCAATGAACCTAAGAGTCTCACTTCCAGGTACTGTGCTGGATTGCTGGGTTTTTGCATCCACTGGCTTATAGATTTTAGAGTATAGATTATTAGTATTGTAATCAGAACTAATTTTCTTTTTGAAAATTAGTTCAAATGTGATGTAATAATTACTTGAATAAATATCGAATATATTTTAAATTTTTCCTATGATACTTAATTGATATTTTGCCTCACTAAACATTAGCTATCCAATAGACCCCCAAATGAAACTCACTGTATGTCACCCTGGACTCTTTAACCTAAGACCAATTTCCCGCTTGCTGGGTTAGTAAACTCTCTACATTCTCCCAGTTTAAATAAGGGCCTCAAAGCAAATGAGGTGGTTCCAGTAAGGCTGTTTACCTCACAGATCTCAAATCTGCTATCAGATACACAACACCAAAAACCTAAGAAAAGCGTTTATGGCCAAGGAAGTGGCCTTCTTCCTTTCCAGAACAGTCCCTTTTCCACCTAATCAACAGGAGCCATTCATCTACTTTTCATATATAAAGAATTTATTTTTTCTTCATGACATTGGCTCCTTCCATCAGAAAGTGTTTCATTTAAGTATAAACACAATTATTTACTAATTAATAGATCTACAATTCATATCATTTAGCAACAGTACTCACATTTTAACTGGACAAAGAAATGTAACACTTTCAAACAATTAGACTAAATATCAGGAAAGTCAGAGGATGGCAAAACATGATCACATCATACCTTCTATTACCTGAATTTTAGTGTATTAAGTAGACCAAGAAAGTGTGATGAGATATTAGGCAAGTACAAGTAATTATTTTAATAATAAATACTTTGATTTTAAATAAGGCAAGCAGCAAGCAATCTGACTTTCTTTACTGAGATGTTTCCTTTTCAAAATTATCAACTCATCCCTATGTCTTTGAAAGTTCCACTTATGTGATATGTACTCAAAAATCATCTGTAAAAAATCTATACACTTAATGGCATACAGATTTCTATAATAACATATTATTTGCTTGTATTTGTGTTTTGTTCTCAGGACATTTGACTTCATGAAACCATTTCTGCTCCTCTGCCCTACTTATTGCTCCCACTTCCATATCCCTCTGGCTGCCTAAGCCTCTAACTTCAGTCTCTCTCCTCCACCCTCTGCCCTGCCTAAACTAAAAACTTCATTACCTTTGTCCCAGACATATAATGAAACATTGTGCTGTATACCAGAAATTGATACACTGTAAACTGTGTATCTTCTAACACCTCTCCTGAAATTAGAAAATAAAAATAAAGCATGAAGTTGGCTTACTAAGAGCCCAGTAGTAATCTCCCAAAGACAGGAAAAAATATTACTATTGCCACAAACCACTGATCAATTAATCCATTGCTAAATAGGAACTTCCATCACTTTTGACTTTATAAGTTTCTGTCACAGTGAATAAAGTCAAGAACACAAATTCCTGCCTTCGTTTTCACCTCTCTACCATCCCTGCTTCACACTTCAGAGTTGGAGCCTTCTCTATAAAATTTAAGAATGATCAGTCAGGTCTATCTCATGCTTCAAACCCGTCAATGGTTTGCCATTGACCTTGAAATTAATTTCAAAGTCCATAATATAGTTACAAACTCTTTCAAAATCTGGCCTCTATTTAATATTCCAGCTTCACCTAACTTCACTCATCTCCATCTCACACTTAACACTACAGTCATCCTAAGTTTCCCTCAAGTACCAAGGCTCTACTCTGTGTCATAAATATGCCTCCTAACTTGACAACTTTCAAAGTTCATCTTGGATATTCTTCCATGCAGCCTTTCCTAATCTTGCTAATAGTAATTATCTTGTCCTCTTCTGTATCTCACATATTATATTATTTAATTTTCCACACTGCAATATAATTAATTTACACACCTCATTATAGTCCCTTAAAGACAGGAACTAAAAGGTACATTTTATACCTCTATAGGATAGAGTCTGACCCCTGGTAGGGGCTCAACATCAATTTAATCAAACAAAAAATGCTCTTCCATAATCAGAGTAATGAAGAATCTCTTCCATGAGTAATTATATTAACAGTTTAATCTACTTTTGGCCAGCTTGGCTCTCTTTGCAAAAAGAAACAATTCTATTCCTGGTTTGCATTTATATTACTGTTATGACACTCAATATTACCATGGTGGGACCAACAATGGAAAGAGTTATGCTTAACATTGCCCTAGCCAGAGTCCCAGTTATAATTTATAAATGTTCTTTGATATAATGGAATTAATAATGATTAATAATGCTCACTACTATTAACATACAGCATTTATAACATGTCTGACATGGGATTTTGTGCTTTTATGTGATTATCTAATTCTAACCCTCAAAACAACTCTTTCCCATTTCTTATTTAAATAGATCTGTGTTGATGTGGCCTCCAGGTCACTTTGGAAATAAATACGCTAATTGGTTATTTATTCTGTGGCAGTACACATAAATTGTCTTCAGAGAGCATTTGTCCAGTATCCTTAAGGAGAATAAATAAGGACACAGACATGAAAATGTATTTAACCCTTTTTTCCTAAAAATATTTGCTTTAGGGGAATTTAATGTCTTTGCCAAGTGAGTCTTCCAGGCTATCTTTAATACACAAGTGAATTAAAAGCATGAACAAATGGCAACACTGCAAGCATGGTGAGTTTATTGACTTTTGTCCTGTAGGAATATCTACTGGAAAGGACAGTTAGTGGCAGAAATGCCTGGTGTGGTAGATTCTGCCTTGTTTGACGTACTGATGTAAAAATGAGTAGTATTGATTAATTCTTTAAAAGACAATTTTCCAGAGACTAGATTAGAATCTGAAAATGCTATTAACCTCACAGCAATGGAAAAGACTCCAACTCCATTTGATGAAAGCAGCTGAAGAGAAATTCAGGTTAGGGGCCAATACCCTCAGAAAAATTAGTTCACTGCACTAGTTGTAGTGGCAAGCAAATATGGTTTGGAATATTCTCCAATTGGATTTAATGTTTCTGGAAGCTCTGAAACCCCAGTGGGATAATATGTGCATGATTGTCAAATTCTTAAAGCAGTCCTTTTTCAGTCTGTAGGGTTAAGAGGAGAAAAGAAGGAAGAGATAATTCTTGCTTATTTATCAAATTTATCAAATAAGAATATTCCTTCTCAAATGAAGAAAAATCCTTCTGAACTTTTCAATTCAAACATGTAACTTAATGCTTATTTGCATAGGAATATTTAATTTTTTGTTTATTTTATTTAGGTAAATTGTTCTTTGGGGGATATTATTAGAATGAGGAGTTTTCATTGATTCTGACAGACTAGAAATATAAATGATAAAAGTATAAGATTAGAATTGTCAGTGATCTGAATTGGTTTAAAAAGAGGAAATTTGCTAGTAAAAATAGAATAAAGCTAGTTGTAAATATATGTATTTTATTTGAGAAGTGGTAGGGCCAGAGTTTAAAAGATTTGAGTTTCATAAATTTTAATATTGCTTACTCAAATACCTAGTCAAAAGTTAATATTCTATATTAGATAATGCAACTAATTCTTTTATTAAAATTATACCATCACTTTTTTCATCAACATAAAACAGTTTCTAACAAGAAAAAAGAACCATGTTAATGCTAATTGTTAAAGCTTATTTAAAAGCATCAATAGTAATCATAAATAGGTTAACATGAAAGTCACTGGTTAAAAATATTAGAAGGTGACTATGAACATATTTTTAGTAAAAAGATATATTTTTAAACATACAAATGTTTACAATTTAAAAGAACCAAATTGAGGGAACCACAAAATAAAAAAGGAAAGGATACAAACCAACAATCCATTCATAAGAGGATCATTTGCACATAAGGATAATAATAATAATCTTCCCTAATAATCAAAACACAAAGCAAAACATCAATGTGGTACTACCTAAAGAAACTAACAAAATTTCAAAATACTGATAATTCCTACAGGTGGGAAGTCATGATAAACTGATGCTTACACAACTCTTTTAGAAAGCAATATAGCAAGAATCACAAAAATTTTTATATACTTTTGATATATTAATACCACTCCTCACAATGTATTTTGAAAAATAATCCAAAAGAGAGAAAAGGTACATGAATGCAACAAAACTGCAAAGAAATGGAAGATATTCTACAACATTGTAAAATGATTATAAATCAATAAAAAATGTTAAAAAAAAAAAGAAATGGAAGATATTCTCTGCGTGAAACAATATGTAAATGATTAAATAAAGTATGCTATCTGAACTCAATTAGACATTGTTCAGTAAGTAAAATACATTTATCATAAAATAGGTTAAAAAAACAAATACAAATATACATCTATAGTATGGTTAGAATTATATAAAAACTACTTGTACTTACGAAACCAGAAAAGAAAGTGAAAAATGCTAATTTTTTATATCTGAGATGAATACTCTACATTTTTAACATCTATCACAGTTACGTAAAGCATGTTAACAATAAAGTATAATTTATATAAAACATTTTATGTCTTTATGTTATTAAAACACTGGCATTCACTAGAGCAATACCAGGATATAAAACAAGTTTAAGTCTTCCCCTAACTCCAGATTCTTCAGACTAGGGCAGTCCTGTAATTTATCTTGGCTTCAGGCAACTATTCATCTGTAAAACAATAGGAATTGTATTGGACCTGTAGTCTCACACTTTTTAAATCCTGCAACTCTTTATTCAGACTAAATCTTATGTTATTTTGCATAACAGAAAGCAGAGGGTCTGTGGCCAAAGCACAAGGAGAAGGAAGTGTTCCTCAGGCTCCATTCCTTCTCCCCTCCCTAAACCCTACCTCTGAAAACAATCTCTAAGAAGGTTATGAGAAACCCCAGTGAAAGCCAGTTGATTAAAGATTTTAATGGTCCCCTTTTAGCTAAAATATAGTTATTGAAATTGTACGGTATTATGACAGAAATATGTACAAAAGATAGATTTGGAGCACACTACAGTGAACAATTTTCTTTATCTGGAGAGTTAAGAAAGAGTCCACAAAAGGAAAAAACATTTGATCTGGAACTAGAACCATCAGAAGCCCTTCACACTGAATTTACTTTATCAAAAGGAGATCCCTGGGGTGCTTAGGAATTTTTATTTCAAAGACAGACATTTGTAATAGAATACTATATATTTTTTTAAAGTTCCTAAAAGTGTCAAGAAACATTTAAAGCAGAATTTTGAAACATAACAACATGACTTTACATCAGCTTAATCATACGACAAAAGGCATAATTACCACAGCTACAACCTCAAGTCAACAAAACAGAAATCATTTAGCCTGAGTTTGAATGCGGAAAGAATTAGGGTCTTCTTCCACCAGGCAGTGAGAACTGGCTCTAAGATACTGCGAACATGAAAGAAGTCTCAAAAATAAAGACCGTTTGCCAATGAAGAGCAAAGACCCAGAATATTCTCAGGATGTAAGGTCTACCTACTGTTGGTAGGGAAAGGATTAGGGAAGGATGTCTCATCTTTCAGCTCTGGGGGCTCTACAAGATTCCACACTGTAGTTGTTGAATGTCAGGTACCCTTTAGTGATTCCCTTTTGACTCTTGCCTCTGAGGTAAGACTCAGAATAAGGAACCCATAAGCAGAAAGATGATCCCCAAAGTTTACAAGACACAGCGCCTCCCAGATATCTATGGACACAGTTAGGCTTACTGTATGTGAACTATTCAGTATGGTCTTAGTAGTCCAGGAAGTACATTCCCTCTTGACAAGATTTTTGAAACAGCTCTCTGCCTTTCACTTAATCCATTGCTAAGGCTCTTTTTTATAGCATGTGAGATGCTGAAATAGTGATAATGATAGTCTCTAATTAACCCAGAATGTTCAGAGGGTGAGGAAGCAAAATGTGCCTTGGCCCCAGGGCATAAGCCAACTTTATAAACTAGTGAAGTTAAAACTTCATACTTGCCAGGAGCATCTCCTGGCTGCAGTCAGAAGTAGGACACCAACATCTATAAGGCATCTGACAAACCATATTCTGGAAGTCTCCCCAGGGAATGAGGTTCCCCATTGTCCTGAGAGTAGCCATTCCCATGGAAAGACCTAATGTGTATTTCACATTATTTCCTGCTTCTAAATTCTTCTTGGCATTGTTTTCCTTTAAATAATAATAATTTTAAAAATCAAACTAAAATAAATCTATATATCTAAATGTTAAGAAAAAATTACTCAATCTTCATAGTTGAACATTTTCCCCCTCTTCTCATTATGTCCACAAAAAAGGAAAAATATTCTCAGTCTGAGAGCCTAGGAAGTGTTATCAAATATTGCCTGCAATTAATTTTTATGTTAGCCAGTTATATTTTTAATTTTTCAGAAGCTGTACAGATCATATGTTGCACAATTGGTCTTTTGACACATCTCAGGACATATGACAAGGAATTCTGGAAAACTTGGTAACTGCCACTTGCTTAAATTCCACAGAAAGAGAAGTTTTTGGCCGAACCTGAGTCACACTGGGAGGCTGAAAGCGATGGGCAAGTTTATTCAGGCTCAAGTACACTACAGTGTACTTTCTGTACTCTATGATTCTGAGTTTAACAATGTACCCTGGCCCGGGGGTAAAGACACCTAGTACATATGCCAGCAAAGTTGTACCCTGAAACCTTTTAACCTCTTATTATTAAGGTGGGGCTGTAATGGGGGCATCTGAGCTTCCAGAAGTTCTTAACTGATCTTTATTAGCCTAGACTTATCATCAGCAGTTATGTGAAATATTTTGGGGAGACCCAGAAACACCTCAGTCCGTCACTGGAGATTACTGCTGATATTTCTCCTCTGTTATTGTCCTCTGTAGGACTCACAGTTTCTCAAATGGTGAATTGTAGCACAGTAGTGTGCATCCAGTGGTTTAGAGGTGTATGTGAAAATGGTGGTTCACTCAGGCTTTGGGACTAGAGTTCTCCCACTGGATGATTCTGACCTCAATAAGCATTTTCCAAGACTCCTTAGAGAAGTGTCAGAGATTAGGACCACGCTCACCTTGTGGTACCCACAGATGGGAAGCACAAGATGTGACAACATGCACTTACTGCTCCTTTATGGCACCGTGAGCTTCCCCAGAGAGCTGGTCTATTACCTGGATATCTGTGTAACTCAAGAGACCTAGAGAGATGATGGAAGAGTTCACATTCAAGAAGTAAAGGAACACAACCCAAAAATGTGTTTAAATTACAGAGGAGAGATGAAGGAACTCCTGGCTGATACAGCTCCAGGCCTGACTCCTACACTTTGTCTTCCTATATATTCCATACTTCGGTATGTGCCCATCTAGAGCCATGCAAGCTGGCTACAGAATAAAAAGGTGTGTACAGTCTGCAATTAGAATTTGATTGCTGTTTTTAAATTTTTGATATAAAAATGCATAATTGAAATAGAAATTCATTTGAATTTGCCATAATAAATTTTAAATTACATTTACCTTGAAAGAAAAATAATAGCTATAGGAGTCTTTAAACATTCATGTTAATTGTTGAAAAATTAGGCTTGCTATAAAAACAAGAGTTTTAAAACAAAGTTTTTTATAATTCAATTAAAAAAACAAAAAAATAAACCAAACACAAAACAGTTTCTTATCTATATTATGTAACTATCAAGTATTGAATAGATTAGTATTAAAATGTCTTGATCAGAAATTTTGTGTTCACTAAAGCAAGTCATGATTAAAATTTTGAAAAGGTTTATTTGAAAGTTTTATATACACTCAATTTTCATCTTTTTTAATATTTTGTATTTATTTCTCTTATAATAATTATATAACATAAAGAAAATAACTTTTTCTTTACCAAGCCCCTTCCAACATTCCTTCATTTTATCCCTGGGTACCAAACAAATAAAGCATCTTTTATGCATTCAGTGATATAAAAATAATTGGAAAGTACTTCTTTAGATAAGTAAACCTTTGTCTGATTTATCCAGTTTGGTTTATGTCCAGCCTAGCCATCAATCTGAAACTACAATTGACATTCATCAAGATAATGGTCAGTTAATGTGCAACTCAAATATTCCAAGGTCTCATCAGCATGGAGTTATAAATTAGGTAACACTAATATGCAACACCAGTTATCACAGCTTTAATATATCTCTTATCTCAGTTCTCAGTGATTTAAGAGTCCAGTAGAATCAGTCCCCAACATCTTATTCACAAATCAGGCAAGTTCAGTTTGTAGTTTTATCACCTTTGGCTACTGAAGACCACCATTTACAAACACATGGGGCCCCACTTACGCCATTCCAGTGACCCATCTCCAGGCCACGCGCTGGCATCCAAACACATCATTTATGGGAATAAATTAGATGAGCTACCAGATGCTCTGATATCCCCAAATAATACCTTGGGAGGTTAGCTTTAGGATGTTAACAAACTTCATGGTTGGCCAAGCTTGCTTAATAAATGCTAATGGTACCAAATACATTTATAAAACCTGTGAAAAGCAAAAAGGTCTTGGGATAGTTCATTATAATTTTTCTGTCTCAGAGCAAAGGTAATTTATAAGGCATAGTCCCATGTTCCAAAGCTATATTGCTATTCCATGATTATACTACAGAAGTCTCTCCAAATGTTTAAGGAAATTGAACTGTTCCTAAATGAAAATATCAATGGGGACACTCAGGCAAACTTTTCCAACTCACATGATGTAAGCATTACCAGAAATTAGAAAGTCATTTGATTTGGGACTAAGCTGTAGTATTGTGGACTGTTAATTATTCAGATACAAAACTGCATGAAAGAAATTATACACATGCTCTAAAAAAAGTACCAGATATGTAAAAATCAAAAACTCTGAATGAATCATGCCACTAGCACCTTTATATACACAAGCAGTACAAGTTAGAGATGAAAATTCTCAGCACAGTTTACCAGTGCTTTCTTTATCTGGCCTGGGTTTCTTTCCACTTTCCACCTCCTGTCGGTTATATCGGCACCCTGAGCACACCAAACACTTTCCCTCTTTCTGATAAGTCATTTCCCTCTCTTTTAGTTCATAAACTTCATCTCTCAGGAAGCAGCATAAAGGTTTCCTCATTTGAAAGTTCTTCCCCACTAGAGAGAATTATATTATAATTATTTATTTGCATTTCCTTCTCCTCCACTTTTTGGTGAATTTTTTCATATCAGGAACTGTGTCCTCTGTAGGTTAGATACTGTCCTCTGGAACACTGATTGAGCACATGCCCTAGTAGGCTGCAGGACAGAAGGGTGAACTCAAAAAATACATTGAGCACCAGATAGTAGCTTGGCATAGCACTCAATTCTGGATACTGTATATATATATATATATATCCTCACTTTTTAACATTACTAGGAATGTATCACTAACCAATTCAAAACATATTCCAGATGGTTTGAGAGTTAAATGTAAAAAGTCACACTATCAAAACTTAAGAAAATAATACATATGAATATTTATTTAAACTACCAAGGAAAAGGGCTTTCTATGTTTAAAGTCAATAGACAAAGAAAAAAAAATCAGTTTGGCTACATATAAACTTAAACTTGTGCACAATAAAGGTGTTAAAAAACTGCTGAAGGAATGAATGTTCAACTTAAAAAGAATTTTAGTCACTTATTAGCTTTATCAACATACAGATCTGTCAACAGCAGCATGGTCAAAAGTTTGGAACAAAAATATATGCAGGTCAGCTTTTTCATTATAAATGTTCAAAGGTGATACCTTTGGGAAATTGTCACTAAGGTACACAGGAATTAATTTTCCTATAATAGCCATTCACCTGTTCTCAACATAAATTTCTGGAAAATAGTGGGTATTAATTTAAAATTTATCAGAAGAAGGAATAGATATGGGACAATTCATTTCCATCCAGCAATCTGGAACAAGAGTAGCTCATGACTAAGAGTTAATTGATAACTTTTGATGCCTTAACAGAATGTTCTAAAAAAATCCAGAAAACAGCCATAGTATCCTTGCAAATAAATACATATACATGTATATTTGTACATACTTCATGAATATTTATATGCATGTGATATCTGCTATAAAACTATTCTTGGAGTCTGTAATGTCCTATTGCCTTAAGTAAAGCCCCATATAATGAGGAGATTCAGTACCGAAAGTCTGTAATACAACATTCAGTAAAGATGAGCCTTAGAAAGAATTTGTTCCAGGGCAAATAGTAACATAATGACATTCCTATGCATTGTAATAAATGTTCACAAAAAGATTTCAAAGATTAAAGCAAGAACCCATGTTTTTTGACAATAGCATCTAATTACTTGCATTGGAACTTAACCTTCAAGACCTTAATCCTGAATGTAGTAGTAACAGTTTGAATTTTAAAATGTTCATCAACATTGCATAGGAAATCTAAAGTGCTCAATGTAGACAATGTCTTCAAAAAAGTGGAGCATAATCACTATTAAAAATTCTATTTTCTAAATTGATACCTCCATTTTGAAATAAATTAAGATGACTAATAGATTTACTATTGGCACATGAAACATTCAGCTACTTAAATAGCTCTAATATTCTATGTAATGGTTGAAGTTCTCTACTCTTACAGAAAAACAAATTGCTAGACACTTTGTCAAAGATATACACGGAAGAGAATGGTAAGAAGAATGATGAAAATATGACTATTAGTCTTCTTCACATTAAAAGGACTTACATCTTATCATAGTGTATTATATTTTCAAGTAAATAAGCATTCATGTTGTAGTTTTTACAAATTGCTGTAAAACTGAAATACAAGAATTCTCCAAAACTGTATGAATATGTATAGGATATATTTTTTAAATGGCAACCACAAAATCTTTATCATAGTTTCATATAATATGTTAAGCACTTCTTTCAGAAATGGAAAAGTGACATACCTGCAGATAATGGGAAGGAGAAAGCCTGAGGTCAGTGCTCCCATCAGCAGCATTGCTGATGAGAAGAAAATGACCAATATCTTTAATCTGGAATTGAGTGAGAGCTTCTTCTTTATGTAATCATTTAAATGAGAAAATGCTCATATCTTTCTATTCTTTTTTGTTGGTCTTTTAAAAATAGAATCATAAGGCTGTTAGAGTCCCCTGCCTCTTACAGGCCCATTCCAAAGAAAATTCTAGGTGAATAATGGATATATTACATGTGATTTACCCTGTTCTTAGTAAAAATGGGAAACAAATTAGTCATGAGTTTTCTAATAACAAGCAACTTCTTACATACCAGAAAATAATCTAGTCAGCTTTAGCCCATTGTCTTTAAATTAAATAAAGGGGTGCCTCAGGCTTCAGGTGCTTCATGCATGATACCTAAATATCATTTCTAATGCTCCCTAAAGCTATTTTTTATTTATTTCGTAATTATGTTCCCTAAACTAGGTAACAAAGAAAAATCAGTATCAAATATTGGCTAGGAAACTAGGCTTTTTTTTTAAACTTACTTTTATAATAACATATCATTAGACATGCTTTCTAACTTTTTTAAACTTTATATCCATGATCAGGGATTCCTCTAAGCATTTTTTCTTCGTATCTAAGTGCTCTGCCCAGCCAGTTCTAACTTGTTAGACAGAGGAGGATTTCAGTGCATACTAGACTATAGAAAGCAGTTAAATTCAAATGAGAACTTTAACGCCAATTTAACCCAGTAACCTTAGCTAGACAATTCGTAAACATGTGATCCCTATTTCTGCTGAATCACAACAGGATTAGTTCTTCTCTAATGAGTATGTTGCTAAAAATGCACCAAGGCCCTTGGAACATGCTCCAATTTTTACCAAAAAGAAAAATCAAAGCAGAATTGAAAAAAGTGAGAGAAATGGGGTGAAAACAAGACCTGAGGCTCATAAACTCATAGAAACTCACAGGCAGAGATCAGCTGATGCTTGGAAGAGCACAGAAATAAGGGAAATTTGCACAGAGAAACTACAGTTGCTGCAATTTGAGGTGAAGTTGCATCTTAATGTGATGACTGTGTGGGAGAAAGGCATGACAGCTTTTTCTATGCCTTCCTGAAAACTCATTTTTGCCTGATACTTAGTTTTGGTCAAAAGAGGCACTTGGAGTAGGAAAAATAGCTTACCAATTTAAAATTTAGCCAGAGTCAGAAATTAGAATAACAGACTCCTGAACTGGTCAGTACACTAATAAATAACAAATATTTATAGAGGAAAATGAGTATTCTTTACTCAAGAAGAAGCTGCCATTTCCTTTTCAGCTCTTGTTTGCTTTTCCTTTGTATAGTTTTAACAAGCAAGGTTATTTATGCCAGATTAGCACCAACAAATTAGAAAAAAAGAGGAAGTAGTACACTGAGAGAAAAATGTGACGAGTAGTATGAGAAGATTGGAAAATAAAAAGCAGGTTCAAAAATTGTCAGCAGAGCAATATGGAATCAATTAGCATGAGCAATCATAAAATTCAATAGGCCCTGAGGAGAATAAAATGGCACAGCATATAACAATTACCTAAGGCTTGCTTAAATAAGTCAAGGAGGTATAAAAGGTAATTCTGAAATATCTTTAATTCTTAGGGGAAAAAATTGCATTATTCAGAAAATGGCTACCTAAAATGGCTCATTCACCAAGAATTCTATGTGGCTAGGCTATTGACGCATCATAATTATAAAGAACTGATCTATATGTTAACATAGGACTTTGGGCCTCCATTAAATCTTGGGAAGTTAACATGGCTCTCTTTTCAACTTGGGGTATTGAATAACAATAATAATGAAAGTACACATAAACCTATAGCATTTTTTTGGTTTTGTTTAGTTTGAAACTCTCCAGTAATGACTTGTACACTTTGAGAACCTGTCTTTAATTTTTTGAGAGTACTAGGGGTTAATTTAGAACACTGAAATAAATAGCAATTTACTCTAGAGGAAGGTAAAGTTATTTGAGTTAGCAAAACTTATTCTGTGGGTTTCTTTGAGGGCAAAGAACACTAGCTTATGGGTACAAAAATCTGAGGATGATCTTATTATTCAATAATGAAACACACATGAACGTGTGCAGCCTCTTAGTATCAGGACAACCCAATAATATGTCTGACAAATACAACCTTCTACTAATTCTTTAGAGAAAGTGTTCCACAAATACATTAAATTATATTACTTTAAATTTCTTTACATTCAATTTTATCCTTTATACTTTCATTTAATATTCTTGCAGGGGTAAATTCAGAAGCACAGAGATATTGATCTCTTCTCAATTTATTTACAATTTAATCACAAACCTAACTGAAGTATATTGTCACTAATGGTTTTATTTTGAGCAGAATAATGTTAACTTTAAAGAAAAGCAATTTAAATCAGAGTAAGATTTGGTTATACTCTCATACATTGCTTAGTGAAAATAGAAATAAAATGATACAAACTTTCAGACCAATTGGACAGCATTTGAAACATGCATACATTTTAATCCAGTAGTTCCTCCTGAGGAAATAAGGTGAACAAAGATGACTATAAAAGACTGTTTATTACAGCATTATTTTTAATAGAATAAAAGGGGAAACAATCTCAAATGTACTAGAAGAGGAGAATTTGTTTTTTTATGATGTAGCATATCTATACAACAGAATATTAGGTATTTATTTGAAATATTAATTTATGTTTATTTTGAGAAAGCTTTTGTGATATATTTATTATGTGAGAAGAAACAGGTAAAAAGTCATATGCATTATCTGATTCCATTTTAAAAAGATGGTTGTCTGTTTAAAATGATTTTTAAAATGTTTACATCAAAATGTTAACAGTGATTATACCTGGATGATATTTTTCCCTTTTTTCTGTATTTTCACAATTTCTCAATGAGCATGTATGTATTTTATAAACATGGAAAAATACAACTACTGCAAAAAAAGATTTGTTTTAGTTTACTGTTGTTAAACATGCAAATAGCTACTAATTAAGCTTAATCCAAAAGTATCTCATCTGATCAAGCATAATTTCATAAAAATCACTAACTGGCCCACAGGCTTTTGTTGACTCCACCAAGGCTAATGTCATCTTCTAACCTGGTATATCCATCTTTGATCTTTCTCTTTTTCTCAAGACTAAGGAAGCAAATATTCCCCTGCTTTCCATCCTCTCACATAGCCAGCTCCTATATCCCTCAGGAACCAACCCAAGTGCCTCCTCCTATGCAAAATCTACTCTGACCAGCAATCCCTGCAGGGGGGGTCACATCTTGCTTTCTCCTCCCCGAGGCAACAAGCACATTTTGCCCCTGCATCTCCCACTCTCAACTACAAACATTTCTTGGCGCCTTGACCACAACAAGACCATGAGGTCCTCAGGATAGGAATCATGTCTTATTCATCTGTGGATCACCAGCATTTAACCCCCATGTGTCACAGGGTGTGTAAAAAATATTCATTAAATGAATTTATTAATATACTTAAATCTCCACAGTCATTCAGTTTTTCACAGAATTAAGTCAAATAAGAGAAAAGACATAATAAACCCAGCCCCTAGGGCAATGCCTGATATATTAAAGTTGAAAAATATCTGATGGGTGAATAATCATTATCAATACAGCAACAGATTTTTAAAAATTAAGAATATATTTTCTCACATTATTTGCTAATTTCAAAAGATATTTGAAAAAATATGTAAACATTCTGAGGCAAAAATAGAGGAAAAATAAATAACTACACACACAAGTAAATGTATGTTTGCTCTTGGTTTGCTTTCATTTATACCAAAATAATTTTACTGAAGTTGCAAATTAAATTTAGAATTACTAAGAAAAAAGGGAGATGAATATCCATCTTTACGTTGCTAACTTGAGTTTACTAGCCTAAATTAACCAGGCACATAGGAAACAGCTGAAATAAAGTTCATAACATTTGACCCCTAATTTCACTTGGAAGAATCAACATTATTGAAATAATCCAATGTGCATTTTCAAATGCATTAATATATATAAAATAGAGGGCTAATAATATTTACATATACAATCATACAAACTAGCGTCAAATAATAGGTTAGTGGCCAAGTAATAGAAAATTCTTCCACAAAATAGACTGTTGAGCACCATGAAATATTAGTTTTTAGTAACATAGGGAAATTCTTTTACTAAAGTAGTAAGTGATGAAATCACAACACATCTCTATCTATTCAACATGAGTTTTAATAAGTAAAAATATACAGAAGAAAGGACTATACAGACCCTATAACATAACAATGGTCACTTCAGAGAGTTCAGATAATGAATAAAATTTTACCTTCTTTATAAATTTCTCTACTATTATGTTTTCAATGATTAAGATATCTTACTTTATAATTAGGAGGGAAAAATACATAAGAAGAAACATGTACTAAAATGTTCCTATTTTTCTCTAGCTGTTAAAATTATGGCTAACTTTTAATTCCTTCCTATGGTTTCCTATAATTTTCTACAAGGGTGTGATTTCATTTTTACAATTAGAGTAAAAATAGTATTCTAAAAATGAAACAAAAGTATTGTTTGATAACCATAAAACAATTCTGTTTTGAATGTCTGCAATGATTTAATTTAAATAGTTTTCACTAGAATATTGTTTATAATAAAACTTTGGAAAAAAACGTAAATGCTCAGTAATGAAAAATTAAATAATTCTAGTATGTCCATACAATGGAATACTATAGAGAGCATTAAAAGTAATGTTATAGTTAAATATTTAATAACATGAAAAAATGTTTGCCTAATGTCAGGCTTTAAAAAAAGTATTAGATAATGATATTTATACCAATTTCACATTTATTAGTAAGCAAAAATAGTTGTATAGGAAAAAAATGGAAAGAAAGATTAAAAACAAAATGCCAATGATTATTTTCATTGGATAGTAACACTGGAGATAATTTTTACTTTCTTTTTTCCTACTTACTTAAGTTCTAAATTTTCTATAACAAACAAGTATCACTATGAAAAAGAAGTTTATAAAATAAATAAAAATAGGAAGAATTAAGAAATAGATTTTATCAGCTACACAAAAGATAAAATATTCTAGACATTTTCCAAATTTCAGATAGACCCATTAAATTATTTTTTCCAAAATCAATTATTTCAGTCATTTTGCATATAAACATATACTGAAAGACACATAAAAACACTGACATTCAACATCAGATATTATATAAGGTAATCCTTGAATTTAATTAAGGTCAAAATTATAGACTTACTGAGAACCAATACTTGAAATTATCTAGGACATAACTCTCTCTGTGTTGATCACTTGAAGGTGTTCTTCTGTCTCAACTGAGTAACTGTCTAGGCATTTATGCATGCTAAACACAGGATTTTTTTTTTTAGGAGAAAACATGGCCCCCAGTTGCAGTAATCCCTTTTGTACACCACTGTGCACAGATGCCTATCCTCCATTCAGGCGGGTCAGATTCCTCTAATTTCAAAATGACATGCCAACACTTTCCTGGATACTGTATAGATAAAACACAGCATCTTCATTTAAACCACAATTCAGAGCATCTGTACTTCATTCACTTTATAGAGAACTCAGTCTTGCCTATGATTGAAGATTGAGATGATTAACATTTGTAAAATTACTTCAGTTTAAGGGACATCTGAATCATAGCTCCTATAGATCAAGCTAGGTCATGAGAAAGCAACATTTTTAGATGTACCTTAATTCTCTTACAAATGCTTTGTGTTTCTTAAATTCAAGATTCAGTTGTACATACTCAGCTTTGATTGATAATAAAAGAAAATGCCATTATGTCTAGGAGATGTCCATATTTTACCAAATCACACTTGAAGATATCTATTACATTGCTAAATAGCCTTACTAAAAGGATCCAATTAATAAATCATTTTTAGACATTTATTAGACAAACCAAGTAACCTATTGGCTTCTGCCTTTGCGTGTGTGTTTGTGTCTATGTTACAAGGAAGCTCTGAGTCAGATTTCCAGATATTCTGATCTGAATTTTAAATATAAATAAGGTCTTGTTCGTAAATTCACTTAAATCCTTTCTGGAGGTAATAAGTGCCTATATTTGGCAAGCTTGTTGAGACTTTAGAGGGTATCTAAAATTTTACACTCTTGACTGTTATCTTAAAGCCCTCAGTATACTCCAGGAACCACCATGAGGATCAATGGATGAGGTCTTGGCTTCTAACTTCTGGTTTTAACTAGAAGGATTTAATCAGAGCAGCCAATCAGGTTTTATTTACATACTAGAGTTGAGCACACTTATTTGACAAAAGCATTCCAAGAAGAAAAATGTATTTTAAAAACATTTTACAGATATAGAAACTAAAACCTACAGATATTGAGAAAGCATAGTTATAAAGACATTAATGATAGTGATATGTTTACCTATGTAGAATATTCATCATATATAAAATTTCTAAAGATATTGTTGGTTATTTACTAAAGATGTGTAACTGGGATTGGCATTGGTGATCATAGGATCAAGTAAAAGATAAAATGAGGAACAAGGTAGAGTTCCTGGCTGGGAATTGGTCCTTCTAGCTATCTTTTCTTCCTCTCCAAGAATTCTATCCCCCTAGCCTTATTAATGAGTGATGAGAATAGGGGAATGAAGATCACCTTATATTCACTAATTTGCTTTTTAAAAGATGTTAGGAGGTCTTTTCTGAAATGTTCGCATGTGGTTGGACCAATATTAAATCTTAGGCTATTCAGTGCCTGCTTTCTGTTAGATGCTGAGTATATGCCATGTTTCGTGACTGTGATACATAGCTTGTGCTCAGCTCCAACGTCAGTGCTTGAAAGAAGCCTCAGTAAAATACGGTCTGTTTTGCACAGCCTTGTAAAAATAAAATGCATTTACTTTTCTTTGCCACCATCTATAACTTAAAGTAACTCAAAATTTTTCTCCAACTCTGAGAAAAATCTCACCTGTCAGATTTCTACCCTTTAACAATATTTTGCCAGCCTTGGAATTATTATAATTATTTGATTGCTGTGAATGCAGCAGAAAGTAAGAAAACTGCTTATTTCAGTTTAGACCTTAGGCAGCAAGTGTCAGATTGCTGAGTAAGAGCATCTAAATATGTGTGCAGCCCTACAAGAAGATTTTTTTAATTATCTAGTTCATATAAGTTTCACCTATCATTACCTGTTATTTCCTTCAGAGTCATTCATTTGTATCATTTTTTGGTGCCCACTCAATTGCATCATTTTATCTACTTCCTTTCACCTGCAATTTAATCAAAAGGAATGAGCAACTTTGCTTAAATCAGAATTAACATAGCTGTTTCTTTTTATCCCTTCTCTCATCCACAGTATAGTTTCCATTGATTTCAAAAGGATCATTTGATTCAGATCGGCTCTTCAGGGTAGATAGCAAGGTAGGAAATTTGTGGCTCATTAAGAGTGTGAAATTATTTCTTTTATAAAACGTCTTTGGCAAATTCCACTTAGCCGTTCTTTTCAAGCCAACTCCTTACAGTGTCTATGTACGTGAACCATGTGTACTGCTGACATTAGGAGACTATCTCACCCTCTGGTCCCAGAAAATGCTACTACGTTGGCGATTCTCAACTTCAGCACCATTGACATTTGAAGTGAATTTTTTGTTGTAGGGAAGGAATGATATCCTGTGCATTGTAGAAGGTTCAGCAGCATCCTTGGCCTCTGATATGAGATGTCAGTAGCACCCTTCAGTTGTGACAACCAGAAGTGTCCACAGACATTGGCAAATGTCCCCTGGAGGACAAAATAATACACAAATGAGAACTACTAGACTAAACCAATGATTCTCAAAGTGTGGTCCTTGAATCAGTAGCATCACCTAGAAACTTGTCAGAAATGCAAAATTTGGGCCCCCACCAAGATCTATTAAATCAGAAACTTTGGGGATAAGGCCTAGCGATGTGTGTTTTAACAAGTCCTCAAATGATTCTGATGCACAGTCAAGTTTGAAAACCTTGACACCAAACCAATGTTGACACTGTTTGGTTGAAGGACACTTACTGCATCAGAATAATCTGGGATCTTGTTAAATGTATATTTCTAAATCAATATGCTGCCTTGAACCACCAAAACTTGAAACTGCTCTGAGGATGTGGATTAGTAAAGTGTTTCACGTGTATGTGCTTTACAATCACTCATAGTTGTTCTTAAGTACTTTCAATTTTGAGAACCATTACCCTACTCTCCAATTCCTAAAGCCCTAATGTAAAGGTTTCCATGGTGTCGTGGGCCAAAGATTCCGGTTCTAATATTAGTCAACCAAAAGAAAGAGCATCTGATGTATTCTTAGATGCCATATGACTGATGATCTTCACAAAGATCCTTCAGAGAGAGATATAACTGGCATATTCTCATTTTATAGGCCATGTGGCAGGTGGAAATCCTAACCAAATTCAAGTGCTTTTCCCTCTACCCTAATGTGGCATAAGGCCAAAATTACTACTTTGTGTTGCCCTCAGGAAAACTGAGAGGGCCTCAGTTCCTGCAAGTTCTCCTTCCCACCGTTCTCAGGCAGATAAGGTCCCCTAGCCAAACACTTTTCTTTATCACGGGTCCCAGGCACAGTGCCTGCTTATGCCTGAGGAGTGGTCTTCAGTTCCCTGCCAGTGCATGAAATTATTCAAACAAGCCAATCACACCCTCCAACAAAAACCAGGGAGCATCTTATGTTCCTAATACTACAAAGTCAGCTTCCTGCAATCCCTGCTTGTTCACTCTATTCCCAAGTGCAACCCCATATGGCCTTGGGAAGCATGCAGTGTCCTCCTCCCCCAGGACTGATGAACCGCTGTCAGTCTCATCTGTCCAGTGTCAAGTGTCATGTGTTTGGCTAGCCCCATAATCTTAGGACAGGAATCTCTCCCTCAGCAATGGGGTAAAGAAAAGTGGTCAAAATACCCAATAAAGTTGATGACCAAATAATATGTGACAGGGGGAAACACTGATATAGACCATTAAAGTACCATTAATTAAGCACTTATTATATACCATGCCCTATACTTTATTTACATTATTCCTAAGGTTCACAATAAATATTATTCTCATCATAGGGCAGAAGAAACTCAGGCCCCTAAAAAATTAATTAACAATATAAAGTCATTTGTACGGTGTGATGGTAAATTTCTTATCAACTTGCCTGGGCCAAGGGATGCCCAGATATCTAATTAAACATTATCTCTGGGTGTGTCAGTGAGGGTGTTTCTGAAAGAGATTAGCATTTGAATTGGTAGACTAAGTGAAGCAGATGGCCCTCACCAATGTGGACGGGTCTCATCCAATCCATGGAGGGCCTGAATAGAACAAAAACGTGGAGGAAGATTGGCTTTGTACCCCCTCTAATCTGAGTCATTAGTCTTCTCCTACCCTCAGCATTCCAGGTTCTCATACCTTTTAACTACCACAAGCTTTGCTGAGACCCCAATTGCAGACAACAGATGGTAGAATTCTCAGCCTCCATAAACCTGTATGTCAATACCTTATCATAAATCATATGTTGGTTCTGTTTCTCTGGAGAACTCCAACACATAAAGGATATGTCCAGGTGTATCAGATGATTATTTATGCTGCAAATGGCAAAACAAAACTCAAAACACAATGAGAATGTATTGGCTCCTTTATCTACAAAGTCCAAGGGTTGACCTCATCTCAGGCTGCTCCTGTCGTGGGGAGCAAAGTAGCTGCAGTCTCCATCCAGTCGAGAGGAAAAGTGCTTGCCCCTTCTGGGGCTGCTCTTTAGCAGTTCACTTTCTCTTGGTACCAGATTGATAACCTAGAAATAGGCTCAAGGACTAAGCAATCATAAGCTGTTGTTGACCAATCTTGGTGTTTCTTGGTGTTAATTTAATAGAATTAACTGCCTAAAAAATACAGGGGTTTCAGTTTATATGCTACTGGTTAGTCTCATGAGCTAACCATAGCCAGAGATCTGCTAAGACAAGGTCTAGAAACAGAAAATGTAATCTATTCATAGTAGATCCCTGATGTTCTGCCCATTCCCCTAACACTCAGTTTCCTACTCCCATCTTGTCCTCTGCTTTAGAGAAATTTGAAATACTAGGATGAGACAGGGATGCTCTATGAATCTGTCCAGTCCACAGGCTAAATTCTCACCATGATGATGCCTGTCCAATCTGTCCAGGCAGGGCCACTCAGGTTCTAATCTCACCTTCTGTGTGATGCTTTTCCCAGGTTCTAATCTTACCTTCTGTGTGATGCTACCTCTTTGCCTCCATTAGTACTAACCTTGGCTAGGGGCTGACTATTAAGCTTTTTCAGACTTGCCAGCTCCAGGGGATAAGTCTTCCAGTATTCTTGAATTACAGGCCTCAGGCAGAAAGAGCTTTTGTTTAAAAAGCCACAGTTTCTTTCTCTTGCTGTCAGAAAGGGTAGTTTCAGCTTTAGCTTACTTCTATCCTGTAGCCCTAACTGAAGGCTTCAAAACACAGCGAATACGCTCTACCATCCTGAATTTTTCCTACCTTTGCCTTCCATTGTGGCAACCACAGTAGATGTGGTCCCAAGGTTCAAAAGTCATAGATTTAACTACTACCTAAGAGAGATAAGAAACATTCATGCCAAAAAGAGATGGAGCTCCTAATTGTCCATCTCTTTGATTCCATTTATCTAATTCTACTCTTCTAAGAACTGATTCATTCCTTTTTTCCTAACTTGGAGGTGAGAGAGTCTGCAAGTCTTGGTTAAGCAGAAAGGGATGTATCAGTTCATGCAAGCTCAGTCCTTGAGCAGAAGGCTGGTCATATCACCTGGTTCTAGCTCTGTCTTTTTCCTCTAGCTTGCTCACCTCCTTAGACAAGATAGCTACAGCCGTCCCAAGCTTCACACCCACACCAAAACCAAAGGAAAATTGAAAATAGCTGATTACTTTCCTGGTTACCACTAAAAACATTTCTTACAGCTAGTAATTGATTATTCTGATTGCTTTATACGCCCATTGCTGAACCAATCACTGTGGTCAGTGCAGTGTGATCTGCCATTTGGCTGAAGGCAAACAGACGAAATAAATCTTACCCAAACCACTGAGAATGGCCGAGAATGGGGGTCACACCCCTCATCCCCAATTTAGTGAATCTTTTGCCAGAAAGTGGTAGAATAGATACATAGCAGCAAATAAACAGGTACTAGTTGAACCAAATAAACTAGGATCTACTTGAACCAAATCATGCCTATTTTACTCACTATGCAATACACAGGCCACCTGCACTGGAATCACCTGAAAAGCCCATTCAAGTTTACACTGCTAAGCTACTGAGTCAAAATCTCTGGCACCAGGCTCAAGAATCTACAGGTTAACAAACTCCTAGGCTATTCTTATGACCACTAAGGTTTGATATTCTTATACCCAACAACTTGCTATTTATTTTAGAGACTAAAAAGAAAAGCAATATAAGCATAATACTAGTTATAATCAATTATGTTAATGTTGCACGATACGGAAAAAATTATTCTAATGAATGGCAAAATTCCTCTTTGAAGTAAGAAGTTTTTATTTAGCAAAAATATATCTTGTTTGGCTATTCTGTGGCAAAAGAATATTACTCAGGGCATAACTGAATGGCTGAGAAGTTAACCAAAAAGAGAACTAAGGACAAAGCAGGCATTTGGGGATTTAGAAGGAAAAAAAAATCTTGAAAAATGTGTGATGGCATTTGAGGGAGAAACAAAAAGGATACAGTAACATGAAAGGAGGCCAGACCCCCAGTGGAAGAGACAATAAAAAAATGTTAAAGCTGGAAATAGTTGAGAGATTTTTAAGAAAATGGCTAGCTAACATGCAATTTTAAATTGTTTCCTGAATTACAAACTTTTTGTAAAGTCAGCTACAGTTGAATACACTTTCTGTAGCAAAGAGATAGGGACCCTGTCTTGTGGTACACTGCAAAGTAGAAACAAAGTCAGAAGCAAGAAGCAAAAGGTGAGGCAGAGAATGAGAATTTAAAAGCAGGAAGTAAGAGCCAGAAATAATTACATGTATTAACCTCCAAATCTCCAAAATGCTGAAAATTTTTCTAGATAATATACTGGGGGAAGTAATGCTAATTTTATCTCAATATTATCACGGAAAGTGACCTTATACCTAGGGTTATGAGAGACTCTAAAGAAATGTATTACAGATAGAAGAGAGCAAATATTTCTGAGCCTTACCAAAGGTTTTATAAATATTAAATGTAATTCCCATGAAAATCCAGTGGATTTGTATTTTCCATGTCATTGATGAAAAAGTATTCTTAGAGTAGCCTACATAAGGACACATGATCAGTGGCAGAACCTGGTAGAACTGGAGTTCAACTGAGGGACAATCTCCCTAAAGTCTTTGCTTTCCTCTCAGGGTTGGCGGCACAAAAGAGTAATTCTCAATCTTGCATTCACACCAGAATCCCCTGATAGTGTGAAACAATCACCTGTTCTTAAGCCCCACCTCAGATAAATTAAGTCAGAATATATGGGGTTGCAGCTTAAGGCATCACTTTTGAAAACTTGCAGGGTAGAACAATACAGTTTTAAATTTTCTGTTAGTTTTATATTGTAATGATAAATTGAATATAGATATATCCAGCTTGTACAGTTTGATATGCATATTTTTGCCATGTGGCCACTCATTCACAATTTGAACAGTTTTTAGCAAGTGTGTGTATGTGTTTGTTTGCTTGTTTGCTTCAACATGACCCTCAAGAGATATCCCATACCAACATAATGGGTAGATTTCAAAGTATTTCCTTATTTCTCCTTTGCTTTGAAAAACCACAGAACAATTCTAAATCACAGATAGCATCAGGTTGACCTTCAGATATTTAAGCTTTTCTTCAAAATTTTTTCCTCTTACATCAACCTGACTAATGAAACCACTACACATTTGCCAGATTCCAAATGTTTGGAAATTAGAAAATAGTATAAACAAAGACAAACTTTAATCAGGAATTTTGCAATTTTGGTTTTTATCCACACAGCCTTGTTACTCCTGGTCAAGCCTTTGATAGTACTGAACATAATACACCAATGAATGAGGGAAAAGAGACACTAATTTTCTTTCTCATCTCAAGTATTTAAAAGCAAAAGGTATGGCTACTTTGTTTTTTCTATAAAACACTAAATTTGGCTCACAGTAGTACTGCACAAAAATTTGAAAGACCTATCTTCCAAAAAGGTACAAAAATTATTCTAGCAATTCAAAGAGCTATTCTAATTTAAGCATCTGGTATTTGCGTTTCAATGGCTTGTTTCAGGCTCCACAAACAACCGAATACACAATTCCTTCAAAATGAGCTATGGTCATTAAATCTTGTGCCTTGTTCATCTGGACAAGGGACAGAAAGTAATGATACTTGAGAGTAGCCAGGTGGAGACAAATGAAAGAAGTCACTCCAATCACTGCGAGGCAAATGAGCCCTTATTTATTTTAACTATGGTTATTTGATTGTTACCTTAATATCCCATATTACCAATTGTACCTGAAGTGAAAGGCATGCACTACTAAAATAACTGAATGGATTGAGGCCCAAGGACCTATTAACCTTAGCTACATATTAGCCCCTGAAATGTAATTAATTGATACTGAATTCCTGATAGGCTTAGTAGAGAGGACCACATCTATTCTATGTCAGACGTGAGCTTACTTACATCCATGAATATGTTGTGCTGATATTCAGTGCTCTTTTCCTCTTTCACACACTATATTCCATAAGTGACAGCATTAATATCAATGGCAATTTCCATTAAAATGCTATGTAAATTTTAGTATTTGTGACACTATCCTTACTTTTTCCTTTCTTGACGTTTCTTTAAAAAGAAATTACTAATCTTAAAGGTTTTTCTGCATTTCCACAACATATTTTAATCAGAATCTATCATAAACATGTGTATACAAACACAGACACATACATATATGTTACCATATATATTAGCATAAATGCTACACAGTGCATAAATATTACATATTGTGATTACACCTGACATATGACCTATTTGATTTGTCTGAAGTAAAGATCATTTGACTACTTTTCATGGTATAGAATTAATGAGTCAATCATCCACCACAGTATTTCCTTGCAAGAATGTGTCTTCAGGAGGAGAGTATAGCTCAGTGGTAGAGTTCATGCTTAATATGCACGAGATCCTGGGTTCAATCCCTAGCAGCACCTCCATTAAAATAAATAACTTAATTATCCTACCCAAAATTTAAATAAATAAATAAATAAATAAATAAATAAATAAATAAATAAATATGTTTAGAAAAGAATGTCTTCAGTATATATTGCACTGTTTACATAATCTTCTCTCTTCCAGCATTTCTAGCACTAGTTCAAGAAAACTTAAATTGAGAAAAACTAGGTTCATTTTATTTTTATATACAAACATCTCCCATTATGTTTTCCACATTAAGATATATACCAAATTATATTTGTAACTTATATGACTATATTTTTCAAAGAATGTACAATTTAAATTTTTACATGTTAGTCACATACACCATTGAAAATTTAATGATGATATGTCACAAGAGGATAAAAATGGTAAGATGAATTCATTTTTTTAAATTACAGAACGTGGTATAGTTAGCTAACAGGGACAATTTTAAAGCTTCCCATAATTTAAGAATATTAGAAAGAAAATATAATATCATTATATAAATTATGGTATTCTTTCACCTTTCAATTAGGGTCATCTTTCTTAGAGAGAAAAGCATACAAATTTTGTAAGAGTATACCAAAAGAGACATTGAAGATATGGAACACTTATATGCATAGGAGGTTTAAGAAAAACTAGGACTTTTGTCTGGTGAAAAGTATTCTCATTACAAGTCAAATATGTTCACCTCTAGCCTCTGTTTTTCTGCTTGACTCCAAGGAATCTCTCAGATGTCTTGCTGCTATCTCAATTGGATGAAAGTCTTGCCAGTCAATAACATTCATTAAGCATCACTCCGTGCTTAATAAATGTTTCTAAGCATTATGACAGGTACCCTAGAGAGATTCAATAGAAATAGAAGATGTGGTCTCTGACATTAAGGAACTTTCAATAGTACTGGTTATCCACACTACACAAGTGGACTAAAATGGGACTTCCAAAGAAACACAGAATTAAATTATTGCAAATTTTTAAAGTACAAATAATATATGTATGCTGAGGTGATTCAGTGGGTGATCTGAGTCGGCGAGGTAAACAGAATATTTTAAATCACGTCAAAAAGACATGGATTAATGAGCTAAGGAAGGAGAGTTTCTCAGAGGGTAGAAAGTTTACGTAAAAGGAAGGAGGAGAACTAAATCCTGAAGTAGTGTGGGTAGAACTAGAATCTGAAAGATTGTACAGCAGGCTATCGACCTGACTTTGCTCATATATCTTTCCTACAGTATTATTAATTTTTTATCTGGCTGGTATAGTTCTAGAGCAGAATCTTCCAAGTTTTACTCTTCATTGAACCCTTTTATGAGGAGAAATACCCTTCAAATAAACAATGCCTCTCTAACCCAATTCCTGCTAACACTATCCATTAAAAACACAAGATTAATGGTAAAAATGTTCCTTTTTATTAACTTCCATCTGTCTTCAATGAAATGTCAAATAAGTTTCCTCCGTCATGAAAAAAATTAAGAAGACATTGCTGTACCATTAATATCAATGTAATGGAGACCACACTCTGGACTGCTACAGAGACTGCTACAGACTCTTACAGTCCTCGGTCCTCCCTAGACCACACTTACAGGAATAGGAGCCCTAAAATAAGCATACAGAAACATTAATTTCCTTGTACATGTATGCAAACCTCACACAAATCAACACCATATGGTGTTGCTTGTCATTACAGTAGCAGTAATAGTAAAGGTAGAGGTGGTAGTGGTAATTTATATTGATTGCATTTACTATGTGGAAAACACCATTAGAAGCATTTTACACATATTATTTGATCATAACAACTACATTAATAATCATTATTAATCCCATTAAAAAAAATTAAAGCCCAAATAAGCAACTTGCCTAAGGACACAGGACAGGTGGGTGATGTGGCAGGGTCTTAGCAGGCCCTGCGATGACAGGGCACGTGCTTTAGACATGACATGTGACTGTCTCTGCATGTGTCAGGTGCCCATCCCATAAATCCTGGCCCTCCATTTCTAACTGGAAATAATATCCATTCTCTTACCTGTCTCTTAAAGATACAATAAGGATTAATTTGATGTCTGCAAAGTGCTCTCACCTCTCCATAAAGACACCTATATGATTAAAACTGCTTAATTTTCATTTCCTTGTATGCCAGGTCTTCAATTATAGTATCTCATAGGTATGCAATCTGGGAACCAATTGACTTTGCTTTCTCTCATACCACATTCAGGTTGTAATCAGTTGCTATTTTATCATAGAAACATCATTCCTAAAATTCACTCATTTTATTCTAATTTTTGATGCTTAAACCATCATTAGTCTCAGTTATTGTAATCTCCTTAGAGTACTGCATTTTTACCTTGTAAAGAGGAAATTTTAATGGAAATTGGGTCCTAATATCCATCGGGGGGAAAGAAAAAGTTCATGTGTTAATCAAGAAACAAATAATCTCATTCAAATATGCACATTCTTAAATTGCTCTCAGCTTTGAAATCTGCCTTAAGTCTCAAGTCCACTGACTACTTACAAGCTCTCTATATTTTATCTCTACACTTTCACTTTTAACAATTTCTTAAGATAGTAGAATTTGGAGCTAAAAGGGAACTTAAAGATAACCTAAGGCAAACTCCATTTAAGAAATGAGAAAACTAAGGATCACAAATGTTAGATAACTTGTCTAAGGTCCCTCAGCTAAAATGAGATAGATCTAGAACTAAACCCAGGCATTCTGATTTCAGATATATACTATTTCTAATCTACACATCCTTCCATCTACACTCGTGTCTTTAAATACTTTATGCAGCTGATTTCCCAATCTTTTTCTAGTCCCACTTTTTTCTCCCAGGGTCCACGCTTGTATTTTCAACTACTTAGTGAAATTTTAGGAGGATGTTAATATTGAAAACTAATTTTATTATCTCCTCATTAAAACTTAACTCCATCCACTTATTATTGTAATTGTGTCTCTCAATCCCATGAAAGGTACAGGTATAATGAATTTGAATAGGTTTAAAAAGGAAAAAGACATGGAAGTGGTGATTCAAGTCAGTTCTTTCCCCAACTATAAGAACACTATTCTCTTGGATTCCATTTGGATACTTCTTTTTCCAAAATTGATGATACTCAACCAATCAGATCAGCAAATAGGCCTAGGCACATTGAGTCACTTGGCCTGTGAGAAGTTAAAATGTAGCTCTAATGGATTACGTATGGTCCAACCAGTTTAAACAAATTTGAAATCAAGTCTCAACTAGTAATTATGTATGCAGGACATTTGTTTAAAAAATGTCTTCTATGCTTATCTTGGGACACTAGGAGGCTATAGGAATATCTGTGCTTCTGGGTTCACAAGCAATTTTTCCTCCACTGAAAATGCTCTTGTATGACAATAATTCCATTGTGGATGGATAATGGGGAACACAGTTTACTCCAAAACATCAAACTTCTAAAGCCACGTATCTCTTAAAGTCTAAATCCTAGGAGGAAGCAGGGCTTATTACAGCATATAATATATAGGAAGAACCTGAGAGGGAGTGGATAGAGAATCAGTTCTGGAGTCAGTGCAAGCTCTATAAATAATAGCTACACACATAAATTAACTCTACACTGTGTGAATTATGCAGAAATCTAGTCTTAGAAAACAAAAGATTTCATTACTGGAGCTAGAAAAGATTTTCTTCACCTAGATTAAACTCTAGGATGCAGTCCAGCCTTCTGGATATGGAAGTGGGTTGGATTCATTATTACAGTTCATTTTATTCACAATAGCCAAGATATGGAAACCACCTCAATGTTCATGGACAGATGAATGGATAAAGAAAGTATGATATATACATACAGTGGAACACTATTCAGCCTTAAAGAATGAAATCCTGTAATACACAACCATATGTATGAAACTTGAGTACATTATGCTAAGTGAAATAAGCCAATCACATAAAAACAAATATGGCATGATTCTACTTACATGAAGGGTATAAAATAGTTAAATTCATAGAACCAAAGAGTGGAATAATGCTTGCCAGGGACTGAGGGGATAGGGAAATGAGGAGATATTAACCAAAAGGCATAACATTTCAGTTAAGTAAAGTGAATAAGCTCTAGAGATGTGCTGGACAACATTGCATCTATAATAAACAAATTGTATTGTACACTTAAAAAAATTGTTAGGAGGGTAAACCTAATGTTAAGTATTCTTACCACAATAAAATAACGTTTTTTAAAGAGAGAAGGGAGTGGTTTGTTATTAAGCCTTAATCATTGTCACTATTGTTGAGAATCCAGAAAATAGATTTGTCTAAAGTGAAATTCAACAAGGAATGAAAAAGTAAGAATTGGTTCTGGGGGCAGATAGAAGATGTGTCATCTTCTTGGACTAAAAGGAATGAAAACTGCAATATTTCCAGGCAAAGAAGGTATTTTGGGTCTTGTGCCTAGAACACCAGATCTAGAAGTCTGATTTGTGTTGTAGCAGCAGAAAAACTGAGTAAGCTGACCTATAAAACATACACACACACACACACACACAAACACACACACAAACCAAATTCATGATTATGAAAATAGAAACAACTGCTAGAGATTTTAAAGGTAATAGAAGCATCTATAGAAATGCTTTTAAAACCAGGTTTTAAAATTTTTTGTTTTCCTTGAATGTTAAGGTAAAAATTGTGACAAGGAGAAGGAAGCTTGGATTCAGCACAGTCCAAAATCTGAGAGGATAGAAGAAAAATGGTTCCTAGCAATTGCTCTTATAAAATCCAGATGAAAGGAGACAAGAAATGCTAAATGGAGGTGGAAACAGAGCAGGGTCTTGATTCTGAAGGAAATGGGGGTGCAAAAAAAAAGATGTTTGTGTTGCCCTAGAAGTAGTGAAGTAATCCAAGGACCAGGGAAATTCAAAAGCAAGATAAAAACTAGGTTTAGAAGGAGCACGTGGCAAAGATGTGGTGCTCACTGGATGGATCCTTGCGAGCATACTTGGGAGGCACCCACAACAACAGCTCCCACAGCTCTGAAGTCTTCAGATGAAAATTTTAGTATCTGGATGAAGCTAGTATGTTTGGAGGTAGGGAGAGGGTCCTAAGGTGAGAGTGGGGACTATTACAAGATAAAGGGATTTCTGGGCTGTATGCATTAGCATCAAATATAGTTCAGAAATGACTATAGAGTGGACTTAGAATGTTGAAGAGCTTGCTTGAATGGAAGGGAAACAAACAAAAGGCAAACAATATTAGGAATATGAGAAATGCAAAATACGGCAGAAAAAATGAAAAGAATAAAATCTGCCACACTTTTGGTTCACCACACATTTAAAACTTTTCTTTGGCTTTTACCATGAAACCATGTTTAGGAGTTGAAAAGATTTAATAAAGGTTAAGTACAAATAACCTGAGGATGAGTGAGCAATCATTCTAAATTCCTTATCAGACTGAAGAAAGCTCAAATAGCCTCCCCCAGACAGATTTTCTGTCCTCTTCTACCATGGCTTTTGATAAATACATGTAACAAGTATCTAAGGAGTAATAACAGATAATAGCAATAAAACACATTGTCAACAATTTACTATTTATCTTCTGTACACTTAGGTGTGTTCCCATTTGCTTGATTCTAAAAATAATGAGGTGAAAAATGATGACAGAGGTTAACAATTAATGGATATAATAGCCTACATGAGAATAGAAGGTTTCCCGATTTCTGGAAAGAAAAGAAAATAAATAGAAACATGATGTTATTTATATGCTCTTGCCTATTTTCTGTCCCAGAAGTTGTTTAACATGAGATAAAATCAACATAATCAGCAGCTTCCTCCATGGCTGCTTCCTCTATCCCTCAGAAGAGGCAAAGTTTAATGTGGGTAACTCACTGCTACTTTCTTCCAGTTCAACAAATCCCAAATCTGTAGTGACTTTTTCTTTTAATTTGAGGTATAATTTATACACTATAAAAATACAAAAATCATAACTATAGAGTTCCATGAATTTTGCTCCAGTCTTCCACATTCTCACCAGTCTTTGAGAATCTTTTTTTTTTTTTAAGGAATTTGCCTGATTATGGAATGTGTGGTTTTAATTTGCATTTCCACAGTTATGCTGAGCACCTTTTCATATGCTTATTGGTCATTCATTTCTCTTCTTTTTGTTCAAGTATTTGTTCTAGTCTGTTCATTATTTTTTTTTATTAAGTTTTGGGTCTCTATTATTGACTTGTGGGAATTCTTTATATATTCTGGAATAATTATCTTGACAGATAAAAGGTTGCAAATATTTTCCCCAAGTTTATAGCTTTCTCTTTATTTCCTTAATAGTTTTCTTATTTTATCTTAATTGCTTTTGATGAAAGAAAAAAACCTTAATTATCATACAATCCAATTCGTCTATTTTTTTCCTTTTGTGGTTGGTGTGTGTGTGTTGCTAAGAAATCTTCAAATATCAAAGACACAATTTTTTGTTATCTTTCTAGAAGCTTTATGCTTTGGCTCTTAAATTTACATCTATGACCTATCTTGAATTAATTTTTTATTATATGAGGTAGGAGTAGAGGTTCATTTTCTAGTTGTTCTAGAACTATTTGTAGAAGATTTTCCTTTCGTTCATTAAACTGTTTTGGTGCCTTTGTCCAAAATCAATTGACCATATTTGTGTTCAATTCTGTTCAATTGATCTAATTGCCTATCCTTATGTTAATAACACACTTGTTTTCATTACTTTAGCTTTAAAATAACTCTTAAAATCAAGTGGTTTATGTAACTTCTTCAACATTGTCCTTTCAAGATTCTTTTGACTATTCTAAGTCCTTTGAATTTCTATATGAATTTTAGAAACAATTTGCAAATTTCTATCAAAATAAAACCTGTTGGAATGGGGGGGTGGAATTTTACTAAATCTATAGAATTTGTAAAGAATTGACATCTTAACAATATTGAGTTCCAGTCTATGAGCATGGTATATCTCTCTACTTATTTATCTCTTACTTTGCAGTTTCTTTCTTATGATTTATAACTATAGATAATAAACTTATAGAAAAAAACAGTTTTATTAATAATTATGAACTAAATTGATTCTTTAAGAGATCATATTTGGTTTTGTTTGATAAATGGTTACACTAGTTTTTTAAAACTCATACAATTTTTATTTTATACTACATTAGAATTGGTTTTCCTCACTTGTCCTTAGTAGTAAATAGTAAAGTGAAGAAAGAGAAAACTGGAAACTATTCTTCTTGTGATAAAAGAGTATCTTTGAAGGGTCACAATACATATAATCAAGAGTATGCTAACTTTTTTTTTCAGTTCCCAAAATATTAATTAGGTAAGCCCTGGGTATTCAAAAAGCACTGGCAGAATTTAGATCATTTTATGACAAAATCTTTGAGTTTCGTATTAATGTGTTTTATATACCTCTACTTTGAATGCTTATGTTTATAAATATAGGTAGAAGATAAGGATCAAAAAGATTCTTGGATCTTGTTTAAACTGATAACTGTAGACTCTCCTCAGTAGTCACATACGTTAGGAAGAAAAGCATATAGAGAACGAAATACTTAAAAATACAGCAACATATGGTCTCTGCAGTATGAAGGTCAGCTGAATCTATATGATTATATACCTAAATCGGGGGTAACAAATTCGTCTGTGAAGGGCATGGCTTCGCAGGCCATGCTCAACTCTGTTATAGCATGAAAGTAGCCACAAATACTACAGGAATGACTGAGTATTATATTCCAATAAAACCTTATTCATCAAAATAGGCAGTGGGTCAGATTCAACCCACAGACAGTAAATTTGCCAACCTTAAACTAGATTAATTCTCATAATTCATGATATGATGTCCATCACATATGCATGTTACATATCCATCATCATACATGAATATACATACTCAGACATAAAGAATCATACTAAACATTTCAGGGACTGTGTTCTGAAAGTGTGAGAATAATCTAAATAATGAAAAATTCCTTCTTAGTCTCTTTTTTCTATTATATGATTAGTAATGAAGTCATTTGAGCCATAGCAAAGATATTACGTTTATTCTCTATGGATATTTTATTATCTTTCAAACAACTAGATAACAATACCTTATACTCATTGTCTCTGTGCTTATAAATCAGATACTTTATAAATATTCATAGAAGTAGACTATTCCCTACAGAATTATCTCCAAAACAATAATTATGCAAATTGCTGATTGTCCAAAGCACTTAATTTCTTAGTAATATGCAATCTGAGCTAGCCTAAAGACAAGTTAATAAACAGTCTTTAAAGTAAATGATAGAAGTGCCTTGTATCTACAATCAGTGATAAAGTTTAGAAAACAGAATGAACAATCTTAGAGGCAATTTTTAATTTGATAAGCACATACTAAAACTCCTACTTCTGTAAAATATATAAAAGATATTATAAACACTGCAAATAAATTTGGCATATCACAAATGCTGTAATGTAATAACATCTCTTTCAATTATAGTAAAAGAGTAATTTTCTATCAGATTTTCCTCAAAGAGTATTGTTTACCTATTTATGCATTTAATTCCACTAAGATTTCAACCCAACTAGGATGTTGACACATTCACTGTGTGCTTTTCTTTCTTAAAGATAGTAAAAGAGTTCCTAGGAGAGTGTAATTCCAATGTCTTTCTACACCAAATTTCTTTTCTTTTATAGGCACCTTGGAAGGCACTGAATTATAAAGGTCATCCAGCTATGAAGACCAAGCCTTTATAACAATGAAAACAGGAATAATTTTCATATAATAAAGGGAGTTTATTTAGGAAGATTTACAATAAAATACATAAATCATGTTTTAGAAAATGATATCAAATCCTTCTTCCAACAAGTGTGTTACAGAGATTATGATCATTATTAACAATGTTTTGCTGATTTGGCGTCCTTCTTTTCTTGACTTAAGTTGCAATGAAAACAAAAGCAAAGTTTACTGAGTATTTCAACACTGTTCAATTACTCCACTCAACACCATAGGTGTCCAATGGGTTGAACATGCCCCCTTCCCCAGGTAGCTTATTATATAGTCAGCAAGTCAGAACATTCAGAAAAAAATAAATATATAAAAATAAAGGTTTGAAACAAAAGTTCAAAACAGTACAAACTAGGAATTCCATTATTAATTTAAAAATGAAGAGAAACAGTTGTTTATACAATCTGGAAAAAATTCTCTAATTATCAAGAGCTTATTTGTGTGATTGAACACCTGAGTTTCCTGGCCATAAGGCAACTAAATTTTGATTTAGAAAAACCTCTTTAAAAGACCAAGATTATAAATAAGAGAAAAAAAAGTAATCATATGCCAAAATAAGCAAAAGCAAAATGGAGAACAAATTGGGGCACATGTTGAGGAAACAGTACTATAATTAGTCACAATTAGTCAAAAACTATTTGAAAGACTTCTGTGAGACAGGACTATTTATTTGGTAAAAACAAAAATGAAAACAAAAACAAAATATGCCTATCTCCAAAAAGCTTATCGTTTAAGGAAAGGGACAATAAATATATCTATATATAAATAAAATTATTTCAGTTACTTTTCAGAACTATGAAGATAATAACATAATCTAAATATGGGATAGAAAATAACTGGGCAAATAGAGGTAGTCAGGGAAGTCCTCTTTGATGAGGCATTTGGACTGAGATTTTAAAGATGAAAAATGTGCCAGCCATGCAACTATCTGGAGAAAGCCTTCCAAGAAGAGGGAAATAAAAACACCAAGTGCAAAGGCTTCTAGGTAAGGATGAGCTTGGCATATTAAAGTAGAAGATGCAGAAAAAGAGGCATTATGGCTGGAAGAGGGAAGGAATGTTGGTTATTTTTAGTAATCTCTTCCTACTAGAATATATTATTTCATCATACCTAACAATAGGAAGCCAAAATCTCCCATCAACAATGTGCACTGATCTGAAACTTTTTAAATATGATGTTCATATGTAGAGAGAACACAGAGTAATGGGGCTAAAGGAATGTTCAAATCCCAACTTTGCCTTTATCAGCTCTCTGAGGCCTTGAGAAAGTCACTTATTTAAGTTTCAGATGCCTTAACAAGTCAATCTCAGTTTTCTCACTCATAAATTGGTGATGCTTTTATCTGCCTTCCAGGTTATTAGAAGGATTAAATACGATGTGCAAGGAACCTGGTACATAACTGGCACTCAGGAAGTGCAGACTGTCATCCTCACCATCATGGTCATATTAAATGTACCAGCACCATTACCATCACCATTATCATCATTAGGTAGATTCAAGTCAGACAGAATGCTCTTCCAGAAGAAAAGCATCAAAAATAAGCATGTGATAATAGTAGCCATTGGCAAAACCACTGAATTCATATCATATTTCAAAATAATTTGAATATTAAACATCATTACTTCCATATTTAAATTAAAAAGGAAGAACTTAAGAAACTAACTGCATCTTATAATGGTAATTTTCAATTTAGGTATCATAGATGTGTTTCTACAAAATAAAAGCATTTGCCATATAGAGATATATCCACATTGAATATTTGCTAATCAATTTTCAGCCTGCCTCTGGTCTACACCTATCAATTTTGGTTAATGACTATGAGGCAGGTATCCTCCTTTCCTCCTGTTCTCCTATCTCTCTTTTGTGTGTTCTTATTCTCTAATTTCATTTACAACTGTCAGGGAAGAATTGATGCCCACCCCTCCATAAAACCGTCTCTGATACAACCCACTATTTTATTTTTTCCATGAGTGTTGGTTTTGTTGCTATAACTAATAAGTAATTTCTGGCTGCAAGTACTATATTACACTTTTTAAATTTACCATAGTTCCTAACACAACACTTGATTCATAGTGTGCACTCCATAATTATTAATATAACAAAAGGTAGCAAAGCAGCATCTCAACTCACTGAAGAAAAGACGGATTATTCAATAAATGCCATTGGGTAGCCATCTAGAAAAAAAATAACATTAGAGCTATACCTCATATTCTACATCAGGATAAATTCCAAATGAATCAAAGATTTAATTGTAAAAGTGAAAGCATAAAAGTATTAGAAGAAATCTGGGAGGAATGTTTTATAATCTTGGTGTAGAAGAGGCCTATTTAAATATGACACAGAAGCTATAAATCAAAAGATTGATAAATTCTACAACATAAAAAAATTCATAATCTTTATAGCAAAAACTATAATAAACAATGGCGAAAGAAAAATGACAAGCTGGGATAAATATTTGCAACTCATATCACAAAGCAATAAACAATGAACACCTACTATTTGATAATAAATGACCTGATAGAAAAATAAGCAAACAATGTGCACAGTTTGTGGAAAATGAAACACAAATAACTCTTAAATACATGAATAAGAGAATAAGAAAAATGAAAATTAAAACTATGCTAATATACCATTCTTTACCTATCAGATGGGCAAAAATACAAAAGATTAATAATACTGTTTGGTCAGGCAGTACAAAAACAGGCATTTTTGTATGCTGTTAGTCAAAGTGCAAAGTGGCACAACCTCTACCAAAGGCAATTTGACAATATCTATAAAAATTATAGATGTACATACACTTTAATCCAACTCTAACTCAAGGAGTTTTTCTTAAAGCCATAGTTACTTACAAGTGAAAATACCTATATGTAAGGTTATTCACTGCAATATGGTTTGGAAGAGCAAGATTGGAAACTATCTAAATGTCCATTAGAGATGACTGGTAAAATACATTATGAAATATCCAAAAAGGAAATCGTTTGTAGCCATAAAAAAAAAAAAAGACATAATTTGTTACTTGGGCTATGGAATTATCTCCAAGGTATGTTTGTGAAAAAGTAAGATTCAGAACTATGTGTAGGATATGCTACTATGTGCGTAAAGCAGTCTGCACAACATAGGTGTTGGAGAGAATAACCTCTGCTTAGCTTATATCTGCCTAAAATGTCTGCATAAGGATACACACAAAAAATTGGTAATATTTGTTGCTTCTGGGGATGGAAACAGAGATAAAGCAATAATTTTCATGGTATTTTTATTATGTATCTTTATGTATTTTTTACATTATGAACCAACTGATTATTCAAAATAAACATTCAGAAATATATATTTTTATAAATCTTCCATAGCACCTAACAGTGCTAGATTCACAGTATGAACTCAGCAAATGCACATATAGTAACAATGCCTTATGTTTGCTTATTGTTTTTAAACTTACAAATTCATTTACGTTAATTGTCATACTAAGAAGCATATGTAAACTATTCTTATTAGTGATCTAAACATTTTGAACTACATGTGAGTATGGATATAAAGTCATTTGTACTTAGTTTCTGCGAAAATTGTCCCATAAAAGAAACACTAACTTCAAGTATCAGAAAGAATTCCTGCTATTCCCATTCAACTTGAGTTACTTTTTTAACTGCCTACAAGTGAGTAAAATTCCCTGTAAATTTTTATTTAAAACTTTGATATGTTTAAGAAACACAATTCTTTTTTTAAATATCTACAAAATTGAAGTTTTAAATTGTTGTTATATTTTCTTCAAATTTTTCTTAACTCTAGAATAATTTTTTGTTTGTTTCATTTTTTGATTAGAAAATCCAAATAAAGCACTAGATATGAAGACTTGCTGTTTTGATGGGAGACGAACTGTATAATCATCTAGCCATAAAAAATATTCTTATTCCATATGAGTAATGACCTAAAGGCCTATTTTGAGTATTACATGATATACTATGATTTACATAACAGCATACAAAAAGAGGTTAGTGTTCCCTTTCCAACCCACCCTTGTCTTTAGAATATGTTTGTTTCCAAACAAAATGCAAGATCTTATCATTTTCAAGCCCTCAATGGAAGCATCATTCTTTATCACCAAAATTTCACTTGATAGAAATCCTAAAAATTATACTGACACAATCTGAATAACATGAAAATTTTAGTAAGCACTCATGTCAATCAATTACAATTCCAGAAGAAGGCCAAGAGTGAGTATTTATCTTCTCAGAAATCTCCAGTTTAGAACCAAAATATACTGTCTTGAGAACAACTATAACAACTCTGCCCTCAATTTATTAATTAATCTTAAACAAAGCACAGGCTTGGCTTTTTTCGTCCTCAGTCAACAAAACTTTGAAATCACAACAGAATCCATAGATGACCAATTCTAAACGGGTCAGGTAGTAATGTAGTTGATGACAAGAGAAGTGACAGGGAAGGTGGTAAGATGAGAGCCCAGGCTCCATTCTAAAGGGAGCAGAGAGTACTTCCTCCCAGCCCCTATTTCAGACCCTCCTGACAAATCACAAATTTGGATTTGCATGTGAAATCTTGTGATTCTTACATACGATAATTATTCAAAGTTTAAATATGGACACATTGTAAACTTTCCATTATAGGACCATCCCCCCAGGGTGTTCCACAAACACAGTGCTATGTGTTGTTAGTGAGAAAAAGATGGGCCTGGGAGTTTAGGGAACCAAACTTGAATTCCACCTCTGCCACTTAGCAACCATGTGGTCCACAGGTAAGGTGCTCTCTACCTCAGCCTCCTTATCTGCAAAATGAGTATTATAATATCTATGGCTTTTATGACTATTATAAATAAAAATATGAATGTCTAGGCACTCAAAAATAATAAAAATTGTGTTCATTAATACTTCAATAAATGAAATGATAATGTCTTTTGGAGGACATTTCCACTTCATTTTCAAATCTGGATTTAGTGAAAAAATAGTACCATTTATTACAGTTATAAATTACTATGAATTTGATTTACAGAAATCATAAACTATCTGTCAGGATACCAGGTAGTCTGCAGCCACTTTCAAACATAGAGACAATGGTCTCTGATTGCTTCCAACTATGTACTGCCATGATCACTTACTCATCCAAAGACTCGTTTATCTAAGAGCGTCACAATTTATATGTATATACATACTGACTTTTATTGAGTGATGAAGATGAGAGTATGGTGAGAATAAAGGCAAAGGTGAATAATGCAAAAGGCAGCATTAGCATTTGGTTCAGAGTTTGGGGTTGGGTGTCAGGTGAAACAATATCTCAGTCCTAGCTTTATCATTTTCTAGCTGTTAAGACTTGGAAGAGTCAGCTCTTCTCTCTAAGCCTTAATTTTTTCATCTGAAAAATTTTGGATAGTCTGTTGTATAGAATAGTTCCTCCTACTTGGTAAGAACTCCATAGTGTTAGCTGTTACTTTCCTTATTCATACTACTTCATTCACATTAGATAGAAATATTTTAAGCAATATAACCATTCTTCTATCAAATAATTACAAAATAATATATGCATATATAAGGAGATTTATTTAAATTCTGAAAATCAGTTCATAATCATAAAGATGGCATCCAAAAAAGGTAACCATAAATGTCAATGGCAAATTAAGACTCATTCATCCACAAATGACAAATGCTGGAGAGGCTGTGGAGAAGAGGGAACCCTACTACACTGCTGGTGGGAATGCAGTTTGGTGCAGTACTGTGGAAAAAAAGTACGGAGATTCCTCAAAAGACTAGGAATAGACTTACCGTGTGACCCAGAAATCCCACTCCTGGGCATATATCCAGAAGGAACCCTACTTCAAAAAGACACCTGCACCCCCAATGTTCATAGCAGCACTATTTACAACAGCCAAGACATGGAGACAGCCTAAATGTCCATCAATGGATGACTGGATAAAGAAGTTGTGGTATATTTACACAATGGAATACTATTCAGCCATAAAAACTGACAACATAACGCCATTTGCAGCAACATGGATTTGCCTGGAGAATGTCATTCTAAGTGAAGTAAACCAGAAAGAAAAAGAAAAATACCGCATGAGATCGCTCATATGTGGAATCTAAAAAAAATTAAAATGAACATAAATACAAAACAGAAATAGACTTACAGACATAGAATACAAACTTGTGGTTGCCAAGGGGGCAGGGGGTGGGAAGGGACAGACTGGGATTTCAAAATTTGTAGATAGTGACAGGCATATGCAGAATAGATAAACAAGATTATACTGTATAGCACAGGGAAATATATACAAGATCTTGTGGTAGCTCACAGCAAAAAAAAAATGTGACAGTGAACATATGTACGTTCATGTATAATTGAAAAATTGTGCGCTCCACTGGAATTAGACACAACATTGTAAAATAACTATAACTCAATAAAAAATGTTAAAAACAAAAGACTCATTCAATCGTTTAAAGTTCTGATAAGGGATTTATCAACACTGCGTATATTATATACGTGACTGAACTACATTAAATAAAAAGATAATATCCTTTCTAAGTATTTGAAATAAAAACACAATATTAATGATTTCTCACATTTGAAGAGAAACATATTCAAATTGTTCACACATACATTACCTCATTTGATCCTTAGAATAAATTATGTGATATAAATAGAGTAGGTTCAAGAATAAGGAACTGAGGCTGAAAAGATTACATCAGTCGACAAATGGCACTTGAAAAGGAAATGATGAAACAGAGGCCAGAATGCATGTTTGCTCACATCTAATTCAATTTTGATAACACTATACCACATTTAACAATTTAGCACTTCCCCTTTTATATTAAAACCAAAATGTGATTTTTATATTCCAGATTTATCAGCATTAACACTGTTGGCAATGGTTTGTGTCATCTTAATTAGTCTTTAAATCACTGTTGTCAGGTACAGTAGGCACTGTCTTAAGAATCACAGTCCTCTTTGTAAATAGGTACTGAATTCTTCAGCCTCACTATGCTTAATGTTTAACAATTAGAGATACTAATAGGGAGGAGAAATAGGAACCCCCATCTAATGGGCCATCCCTTCTATATCCAGACTCCGGATGAAATCTTGCAATGGTAACCACTTGGATTGGCATAGCAATCACTTGTTAAGTTATAATATTCAAGAGAATAATGATACTCCAAGTTTCTGTTAAAACAATTAGTCTAAAAGTTATGATTAAACCAAACCAGAAAAATATTTTAATTTTGTACAGTTTTAATTTTAATTGTTGTACAAATCACATAGGGAATTAAATTAATGTAGACTGGTTTTCCTTTAGAAAACCCAATGAGGTGCCAAAGAGGAGATCATTTACATTAGATGCTATAGCACAAATTGGTCAATTTTATAATTATGAATATCAGTTGGTACAGCCACTATGGAGAACAGTATGGAGGTTCCTTAAAAAATTAAAAATAGAGTTACCAATGATATAGCAATCCCACTCCTGGGCATATATCCCCAGAGAAAATTCTAATTCAAAAAAGATACATGCACCCCAATGTTCATTGCAGCACTATTTACAACAGTCAAGACATGGAAGCAATCTAAATGCCCATCAACAGGTGAACGGATAAAGAAAATGTTGTATATATACACTACAGAATATGACTCAGTCATAAAAAAGAATGAAATAATGACATTTGCAGCAACATGGATGGACCTAGATATTATTATATTAAGTCAGGTAAGTCAGACAAAGACAAATATCATATGATATCACTTATAAATAGAATCTTTTAAAAAAGTGATACAAATAAACTTATTTACAAACCAGAAATAAACTCAGAGACATAGAAAACAAACTATGGTTACCAAAGGGGAAAGGAGGAGGGAGTATAAATTAGCAGTTTGGGATTAACATAAACATACTACTATATATCAAGTAGATAAACAACAAGGTCCTACTGTATAGCACAGGGAACTATACTGAATATCTTGTAATAACCTATAAAAAAATCTGAAAAAATATATATGAATCACTTTGCTATATACTGAAACTAATACAACACTGTAAATCATCTATACCTCAATAAATGTTTTTAGACTTGTAACTATATATAGTCAAATTGGTAATTTACTAAAAGTAACTTCAATAATAATATTTTTTTAAAAAAGGTTAAAAAATATACCTTTAAAATATCTGCCAAAAAAAGTGATAACAGGCTAATAGCACTGCCATATAAATAGCTCATATTAAACAAAAATAAAAACACTAACATTCCTAAAAAAACAGATTCCTTACCGAGGCTGTACGGCTCCTTGGCCCCAGTCCAGTGATATGCTAGTAAACACTTGACACCAGCTCTCTAGAGGGGAAAAATCCCTAATTTTTAACATTTGCCAACTTCTATAGAGTAAATATTCCCACTAGAGTTGATTTCAAGCTATGAACGTGATGTCTCTCAAGATGGAGTCAGAGAGGTATAAAATGGGCTCTCACAAACTAAGACAGGCCAGCTCCAGCCTACCACTGCCCAAACTCCAAAACTAATCCAAATTTCCAGAAGTCAATTTTAAAAAGTTTTCTCAGTGATTTTGCTACAGACAGTCCATAGACCAGGGTTTAGGTACCATGGGTCTACCTTAATCTGCAACTACAGAAGTTTCTGAGACTAAGAATGGGAAAACATTTGTATGGTTTCTCTTGTGTAGCACAAAGCCAGGTGGAAGTGACATCGGCATCACTATCACCTAGGAAAACTGAACTGTGGTAAGATTATCTCACTTTTAAATTAAAGCAAACTGTAAGGCATCCCTTTGGTGTACAGCAACTTGTGAGCCCAGGTAAATGACAAGCCCTTTTTGTTGTTGTTGTTTTGTTTTTCCCCTTAACAGAGGTACTGGGGATTGAACCCAGGACCTCGTGCACACCAAGCATGGGCTCTATCACTAAGCTATACCTCCTACTCCCTGACAAGCCTTTTTGATATCTTTCTGAGCGAAAAAGAAAATCCCACCCTCTAATAAGTCACTGAAATCATCAGTGTGTCCTCAAAGAAGTCATCTAGTCTGGTCTTCTGCTTCCAAAGGAGGATAGCAGTATAGTGGTATTTCAGGCTCCTATTATTCACATTTATGAACTACTTAATGAGCATTTTCAATCCTTGGTGTCAAATTATTCAACTGGAGCCAACAAAATACAGGCATTCCCTTTGGAGACATCTCCAATTACATATGAACTTATAACTTTTAATCTCTAGGTTTCTACCAATCTTCAAGAGTCAGACAATGAGGTGGGTTAGTACTGATAATTAGGCTTTGCCTGGGTTCCCCTGAAAGCCTGATAAAAAGGCTTCCAGGCAGGTAGTTTATTTGGGAATTGATCTCAGGGAACATGAGGGAGGGATGGATGACTCTGTGGGGAAGAAAGGAAAGTCAATACAAAAATGTGTTATCTAGTTGGGAACCTCTGTGGGAAATAGGTACTCAGCGTACGTAGTAGTAGATTTTGAGAAGCTTTATGAACATGCATTTTGGAATTGCCTACCTGGCACTGAAAGGAAGAAACATATGTCTATCTGATATATTCCCTATTAGCCAAGAATGGTCCCATGGACATTAATTCCTCTGTCTCTATTCTTTTGGTTGATTATGCATGAGAGCCAAGCAGGGCTAAGATAGTCAGAGAAACACAAGATGGAAAACAAGAACTGGTCCAGGCTGAGGTATCGTCAGGCTACAGCTGTATAAATGTGGTCAAAGTCTCTGTGGACCTGATCACTAGAGCAGAGCCAGCAGGAAGAAGTGGAACTAAGATAATACAAAGTGGTATACAAGAGGAGTTCAGTTCACTAAGTAATAATCAGGCAGTGTCACCTGCTTTGTGACTGTTACTTGGTCCCATGATCTTATTCTTTGGACCTAGAGACCTGAAAACACTACCAAGGCCCAAATCAATCCACAGACTTCTCTATACTTGGAAAATGGCAAGAGGTCAGTGGGAAAAAAAGACAATCTTCCTCATAAAGGAACTGATTAATTTCTGTATTTTAAAACATTGGAAATGTTAAAAAAAATGACCATACTATCCAAGGCAATCTAGAGATTCAGTGCATTCCCTATCAAAATACCAATGGTATTTTTCACAGAACTGGAAAAAATAATTTCTAAGTTTGTATAAAAATGCAAGAGACCCACAAACAGCCAAAACAATCTTGAGAAGGAAAATCAGAGCTGGAGGAATCACCTTCTCTGACTTCAGGCTATACCACAAAGCTACAGTAATCTAAACAGTATGGAACTGGCTCAAAAATAGACAGACAGATTAATCAAACAGGATAGAGAGCCCAGAAATAAACCCACACACTTATGGTCAATTAATCTATGACAAAGGCAGCAAGAAATATACAATGCAGAAAAGACAGTCTCTTCAATAAGTGGTGCTAGGAAAATTGGACAGCTACATGTAAAAGAACAAAATTAGAACATTCTCTAACACCGTAAATAAAAATTAGCTTAAAATGGATTAGAGACTTAAATTAAGATCAGATACTGTAAAACTTCTAAAGGAAAACATAGGCAGAATACTCTGACATAAATAGCAGCAATATTTTTTTGGATCCATCTCCTAAAGTAAAGGAAATAAGAGCAAAAGTAAATAAATGGGATATAATTAAATGCAAAAACTTTCACACAGCAAAGGAAACCAATAACTAAATGAAAAGACAATGTACTGAACAGGAGCAAACATTTGCAAGTGATATCACTGATAAGGGGTTAATATCTAATTTATATAAACAGCTTATACAACTCAACATCAAAAAAAAAAAAACAGTTTTTTTTTTAAAGGAGCAGAAGAACTGAGCTGACATTTTTCCAAAGAGGAAATGCAGATGGCCAACAGGCACATGAAAAGATATTCAACATCTCTAATCATCAGGGAAATGCAAATGAAAACCACAATGAGGTATCATCTCACACCTGTCAGAATGGCTAACATCAAAAAGAACATAAATAAAAAATGTTGGCGAGGCTGTGGAGAAAAGGGAACACTTGAACACTGTTGGTGGGAATGTAAATTGGTGCAACACGTTGGAAAAACAGTATGGAAGATTTCTCAAGAAACTAAAAATAGAACTACCATATGACCCAGTAATTCCACACCTAGGTATACATCTGAAAAAACAAAAACACTAATTTGAAAAGATACATGCACCCTAATGTTCATAATAGCATTACTTACAATTGTCAAGACATGGAAGCAACCTAACTGTCCATCAACAAATGAATGGATAAAGAAGATGTAGCATATATGTAGATAAAGAAGATATATATATATACACACACACACACATATATATGTGTATGTATATATATACACACACATACACACATATATATACATACACACACAGGAATATTACTCAGCCATAAAAAGAACAAAATTTTGCCATCTGCATACTCAGCCTTAAAAAAGAATAAAATTTTGCCATTTGTAGCAACATGGATGGACTTGGAGTGCATTATGCTAAGTGAAATAAGTCAAACAGAGAAAGACAAATACTGTATGATATTACTTATATATGGAATCTTAAAACTACAATAAACTAGTGAATATAACAAAAAAGAAGCAGACTCTCATTTATAGAGAACAAACTAGTGGTTACTAGTGGGAAGGAAGAAGGGGCAATATAGAGGTGGGGGAGTGAGAGGTACAAATTATTGGGTGTAAGATAGGCTCAAGGATGTATTTATTCTACATGGGGAATATAGCCAATATTTTGTGATAACTATAAGTGGAAAATAACCTTTAAAAATTGTGTAATCTTTTTAAATTTTAAAAACATTGTACCCTGTAAACTACATCAAATAAAGCACTCCTGGGGCTACTTTGAACGGGCTCTGAAAGGGCAATAAGACCCAACAGAGAGACTCGGTGTCACATGAAGAGCAGTAGGGAGGAAGAAGGGCAGAGAAGAAAGGGATTTGATTGAATATTCTCAGTGAGGCCTCTGAAAAAGCTGCCATCAGAGAAAGAGTCAACTTTAAATAAATCCCAGCTCCTAAAACAAGAAACTATGACAATGCCAGGGAAATAGTAACCTTCCTGACTCCTTTTCTATTCCTGCTCCCTTTGCTTTGACCACAGAAATCAAGGTTACTAAGAAGGATGAAGAGGGAAGCAAGCATAGGATAGTGCAGTGGTTCTCAAACTTTAGCATGTGTCATTTGAAACACATTGCTGGCCCCATCCCCAGAGTCTCCAATTCACTAAGTCTGGCTGGGTGGGACCCAAAAAGTCATATAACTAAAGACTTCCCAGCAGATGCTACTGGTCCACAGGACAACATTATAAGAATCACTGAAACAGGGAAATAGAAAGTAAAGCCCACACTCTTTACCTAGCTTCCAACCTGCAAGAACCTTCAGCTGGAGAAGAGGAAATAAACTGTAATTTAAAAGGAGATAGAAGTATTTACCAATACATGGGAGTGGACATGCTTCATTACTGAACTGAGATTGCATATGTGAGTTACAGACTCTGTAGGACCTCAAGAGAGAGCAGAAAAGTCACAGAATTGACCACATTTCCATCCAGTAGCAGACAAGCTAATGCTGCTGAAGAAATTTAAAGAAACAGAAAAACAAAAGCAAAGACCCTTTCTGATTATATCTCATGACTGTATTAATTACAAAGATTAGGCACCATTTAGCTTGCTTAAAGCAACTGACCTTATCTGTTTTCACATAAAAAATTAAGTCAAGAGATGACTATTTACTTAGACATTTGTTGACAATATCAAATTTTGGGGTTTTACCCACTACACAACTCTAATTCATTTAAATTTTATGGCAATTAGATTAGTATTAAATTTTCAGGATTGTCTAGTACCATTTGCCTTAGGAAACATCTCAGATAATGTTTATGCACACTAAACTTTGAGGACACTGGTCAGTAGCAGCCATTCTTAACAGTGCAATACTAGTGCAGAAGTCATTCCCCTGCAAGCCCTTCATAAAGAAGAAGAAAGGTTAGTAGATAAGAAAGAAGAGCCTTAGGTACAGTGCAAGCAGCCAAGCAGAGCAGTTATAGGATTGGAATCTGCAGTTAGATTGCTTGGTTTAAACAGCAGTAACCTTGGGCAAGCTATTTAATCTCTCTAAGCCTCATTTTCTCATCTTAAAAATGATGATAATAATTTCTACTTCATCGGGTTGCTGTGAGGATGAAATGAGATAATGTATATGAAGCACTAAGCACAGTGCCTGCCACATAGCAAGTTTTTAACAAATATTACTATTATCATTACCACATTAGTCCTCTGGAGAACACTGTAATGCACACATAACACACAATGGGCTAGAAAATGAAGAGAAATCTCAAAAGTGCTACACAAATGTAAAGTGCCATTGTTGATCTTACTTTTATTCTCTCTCTCAAAAGGAAATATAATAAGAAGTTTGTTGTGGTAGAAAGGATATCTTGAGTGGGTTTTGCACTCAACCTCTAAGAACCTCAGTTTCCCCATTTATAGAATGGCAATCATAATGCAATGCTAAGATTAGAAGATTATGCTGTAAGGTTAGAAGAGATGACATGTTGTGAAGGGCCCAGCAGTGACTACAGCCACAGTCATGGACATCCAGGGAAAGTAGCTTTGAAACATCTTCCCTCTACTAAGGAGTTCTTCTTGAGTTGCCACAGAAAGACTGCAGGATCTTCACATTTGGACTTCGAAAAGTAAGAGACATGCTCTTTCTTCAGAAAAGTGACTCCTTAGGATACAAGCTATGACAAGGCTACAATCTTAAAGTCTTTCACCAGCTTTAGGCAGATAGTTAAGAATATTTTTAAAGATTAACACATGCAGATCAAAAGAAATAAATGTAATTTATAATGTACATTGCTATGAAATTAAAATTCTAAGAATAACTTTTGACTGGCATTCCTATCAAGTTTCTGCTCCTGAATGCTAAATACATATGTCAATATTCATCAAAACTAATGATTATAAGGCAATAAGTGAAATTTATTATATAAAGAGCAATCTGCTTTTAAAATGCTAAGTATTCTGAAATCTGTAAATATCAAGATATTATAGTACATGTGATTGGTATCTAATATTATTTATTTATAAAATGCAGACTGCACATAAGTTTAGTAAATTCCTTAGGAAAAAGCTATTTTCAGCACTTCCAAATCTTAGACTATTTTCCAATAAATGGGGTATATTGTAATTTTATTTTACCTACCCTCAAATGAACAAGATTTGATTTAATCACCTTGTACTCATCAGAGAAATAAACATGAAAAGAAGTACCATGCAAAGCTATTTTCCAGCATCACAAGTGGAGGCAGCAGGACCCCCACCCACTGACTGTGTGATCTTGCCCAATTCACTCAATCGCTCCTCTTCTTTAAAAGAAGCATAATAATTGAACGGACTGTCAGGGTTAAAGTGAATGTAAAGGAGCTGGAAGAATTGCAATATATGAATAGATAAGCCACTCAGCCTCATTGTGACTCAGTTTCCTCATTTATAAAATGAGGTATGAGAGTTATCACTAATGACTTTTGAAATATAAAATCTGTCATTCCAAGCTTAAACCAAAGGTACCAAAGCAAAAGCTGAGAAAGGCCTTCTACCATTGGACCTCATTCCTAGATATAGACACCAACCCCAAAACCACACACCACTTTTATGGACTTCTTTCTTCACAGACTGCCAGGCGAAGCAGAGATTATTCGGGTGACAGCGCTACCTAAGTCAACATACAGCTTAAATACAGATAGGTCCTTCTTACCAAAGAACTTTCAAAACTGTGAGCTTAATTGCAATTAAAAAGGCCACTGAAATTCAGTGCAACTAGGAGACAGACTTTGAGTTTTGTTCTAGCATTAAAATAAACAACTTTGTAATAAAATATACTTGTATGGATCTTATGCTTGAAAAAAAGGCTCATAGCAAAAGAGAATGTGACAATGAATGTATGTATGTTCATGTATAACTGAAAAATTGTGCTCTACACTGGAATTTGACACAACATTGTAAAATGACTATAATTCAATAAAAAAAAGTTTAAAAAAAAAGGGATCCTCAATGTACATGAGTATGTGTAACATTTAAATATGTCTGAATAAATTTTCATTTTGCTGCAAATCATAGATTATTGGTTTATCTGATAAGTAATCAGTGTATTAAGGGGATTTTAAATTGAAGAAGGTAATTTAAAATAGCCAAGCATGCTTAATGAAAATTATCCCTTTTTAGTATCTCTTTTTTAATTAATAAATAAAGGTGTTCAATAAATAAACTATGAAGTTTACACATTTTACATTATCCTGATCTAGATAGGATTTTAGGATTAGAAGGACCTTTAAATGTCACATGTTTAATGCCTTAGCATCAATCTGCCAAGTGGTCATCTAATGCATGTTTGAATTCCTCAAGTTTCAGGGAACTTACTCCCTCTTTTTTTAACTTTGGAGAGCATGGAGTATTTGAATTTATTCTATTCTGCCAAAGCTCAATCTAAAATTTTAACTTGGAAAATTAACAAAATGACCAAAGAATGTAATGACCAGTGTCCAGACTTGGAATAACACTATAGAAGCAAGCAACTTGTTAGTTTAATTCAGGTGTGACTGGAGTCATGTGGCATTAGATGAACTTCACAACACAGATGGAACAAGTTTCCATGAAAGTGTTCCCAGCATTGCAAAGACCAGTTGTGCTCCTCCCATTCCCTACAGGCTGACAGTTGGTGCCTATAATGTCCGTGGCCAAATGCAGGTCCAGAAGAACACTAATCAGTGAGCCCTAATCTGTCTGAGTCAATGAGAATGAGATCTGATTGGATATTAGAGTCATTGTCCCAAAGGTCTGGAATTTGCCTACCAGCAGAAGCTCATATCTTCCCTGACCACAGTGATCCCAAACCGCAAGCTGGAATCTTTGTCCCACCATTCATACCAAGTCTCTATTTCTGGCCTTCATCCATGCTCCCTATATTCAAGTTCCCTATCCTGAATTCTGGTCCATTTGCCTGAGATCCAAGCAATATATATACCTCTTATCTCCTTAATGAAACCTAGATTTCTGTATCTTCAGATATTTCTCTGGCTGGGTCCATACTTATCATTTTAAGAGCTTCTGTGATATGATATATAGGGACCCAGCCATAGAAGTTTCTGTGATATTAATGGTAGACTGTCTCAGACTTGAACTACACCCCCTTGAACACTGGAATATGGATTTATGGCCACACTCCACAGGAGTCAGCCTTATTGCCATGTTAATCTCTCTTGGGGGCATCATGAGAGAATAAAAGGAGTCCTAGCTCGGTTAGTTTTCCAAGTCTTGCCCCCACCTGGTCCTGATTTACTCCACTTATATGCTATTAAGATCCCAAAATGCCTGGTGCTAAAAATTCTCTCAGATAATAGGACAACAAATTTAAAGGGAGAAATATTCATTAAAGGTCTATAGAAAGTTGATACAGACTAAAGTACAAGGATTAATTAAGTAGTTTAGTGAACAATTAAGAATATATATACCCTGACCAAGAGTTCGACAAGATGGCTTGGTAAAAGGGGATGCTTTTTAAGCTAAATGGATCTAATAGTGACAAAGTGCAGCAACACATATTGAGCTATGTAGGGAAATATTTTCAAACAGAAAGATCTGATCATTTTTCCTTAAATCATATCCTGTAAGTGACTTTAGCCAGGCAAAGTCACAACCTTGCTTTCCTAATCCCACTTGGGCGTGCTAATCTTCCCCTCCTAGCACCCTTGCCTGTCGTACACACAGGCGATTATATTCTCTCTAGCATTTTTCTCTATCTCATATGAATATGTCTTACCACTAAAGCAGATTACAAATGCCACATCTTACCTTATCATACCAGAAATGTGTTCAGTAGACAATAAATTCTTATTGAATTGAATTGAATGTAACTGAATTGAAACAAATTGGGAGAAAAGTGAGTTTACATTGCAGAAGAGCTAAGCTGACAAAAGATTTGAATCAAATGCCTAATAGAGTTCTGAGACGGGATACTGAGGCTTAGAGAGAAACTAAAAATAATATTGCACAAATTAGAAAACAAAATGTGGAACAACTATTATACAGACAAAAGCTGTCAGTTACAGGCTGTGGTAGGCAGAAGGGACCCCTAAAGACATTTACCTCCTAATCTCTAGAACCTGTGTATGTATTATTTTCAGTTGTGATTAAGTTAAAGCTATTTAGCTGTAGAGATTATCCTGGATTATTCAGATGGACCCAATGTGATCACATGAGAACTTGAAATTAGAAGAGAGAGGCAGAAGAGTGGGTCAGAGAGATGATGTGAAGTATAAGGAGAGGTTGGAAGTATGAAAAAGATTCAACTTGCCGTTTCAGGCTTTGAAGACAGGGAAGAGGACCAAAAAGCCAAGGAATGTAGAGGGTCTTCAGAAGCTGGAAATGGCCTTCAGCTGACAGCCACCAATAATGCCCTCAAAGCCATTATGTTACGTTCAGTAAGTCAGTCAGAGAAAGACAAATACTCTAGGATCTCTTTGATATGTGGAATGTAAACAAACAAACAAACAAACAAAAAACAACAAATGAAAAACCAAGCTCATAGATACAGAGAACAGATTAGTGGTTACCAGAAGTGAGGGGTAGGAGGATGAGAGAGATGGGTGAAGGGGGTCAAAAAGTTAAAAAAAAAAGTCCCATGCCATTTACCTTCACACAATATTTGGGACATATTTATACCAGAAACTGGGAGAGCCTGGAGTTCCTATGCAGCCAGAGAACAGCAGATATGAGAGAAGAGGTATGATATGAGAGATATGAGAGCAGATATGATATGAGAGATATGAGAGCAGATATGATAGAACAGGCTTAGCAGTCAGACTAAATGAGCTGGACTCTGGCTTTCGTGTGTACTCAGTCAAGTTACTGCACTTCTCTGAGCCTTCCTTTCTTCATCATAAAGTAGAGCCAATAAAATCTGCCCTGGGGATGGTATGAAGTTTTCAAAAAATTTTTTTGATTGTTAATTATCTAAATGATTCTTCTGTACTACTCCTTATCTTTGCTTCCACTACAAAAAAAAAAAAAGGAGAAAAGAAAGAAAACAGGGGTCTCAGTCCCACAACCACAAGCAACTGAATTCTCAAACAAGCAGGAAACAGACTCTCCCCTAGAACTTCCAGGAAGGAACACAGTCTTCCAACACCTTGATTTTTATCTGGTGAGATCTGTACTGGACTTCCTACCTACAAAATTATAAAATAATAAATCTGTATTGTTTTAGGCACTAAGTTGACAGCAGTTTGTTAAGGCAGCAACAGGAAACTAACATAGGGAGAGAGGAAGTTTATATGCCAGCCCTAGTTAGGTGAACAGTCAGTTACTGAGACTGGTTCATGTAACTGAGGGTTTAGAGTTTGTTAGCAAATTAGCTGTATAGTTTGGGGGCTAGGGGCTCAAATGCAGAGATCAGGAGACATTTTTGAGGCAAATAGTGGGAAAACCAACCCCAAAGAACTACCAAATTTGTTTTTTTTTTCCTTTTCTCCAACTCTTCTTCCTTGCTCCTCTATAAGTTTCCAACTTTTATTTAGTAATTTACTTAACAAATCTTGTAAGGCCTTAGGGATCCAAAGATATAATATACATCTTTTCCCAAGTAGGTCATGACCTTGTCAGTACAACAGATGTACCAATAATTCACACTGTATACTAAAAGAGTTGAACAAATACATTCTCCTGCAACTCATTTAACCCTTGTAGCATCTTTCTATGTAGAACACTAACTGTACTGTAGATTGTAAGTAGATACTGTGTGTCTCTGTGTGTGTGGAGAAAAACACTCAAAATGGGGCAGGAGGGGAAAAATTCTGAGGAAAAAGAGAATGCTCTGCTAAGCTTTAGCTAGTTTAGTTTGCACAGTGCAGATATAGCCATGAATAATATTTTGCCCCCAAAGGAATTCAAAATCAAAATATATTTTAAATGAAATTCAAAAAGAATTGTTATTAGCACTAAGCACTTACTAATTTAAATTCTAAATAAACTTCTATCTTGTAAGTCATTAATATTCAAAATCGCTTTTGGATTTCTCCAATACTGTGAGGAAAAAAACAGCAATTAGTTCACTAGAATCCCACGAAGAGACAGGAACTGCATTCATTGCACACCTACTCTACGTCGACACAGTGTGGAGCACTTTACTGGCCTTACCTCACTTACCTCAGAAAAGCCCCATCAGTCACTCACCTCCTAGGTAATACCTTAGTCACTGAGGAATTTGAAGCTCAGAAGAAACAAGTGTGCTGGCCCATTAGCAGAGAAATATTCAAGGAAAAACAACAATGAACCAGTAAAATTGTTATAAGTGGGACAAACTGAACAGGAAGACAAGTCAGATAAAGGTATGTAATAAACTATTAGTTTCCTATTGCTTCTGTAACAAATTACCAGAAACTTAGTGGTTTTAAATAACACGAACTTATTGTCATGCAGTTCTAGAGGTAGTAAGTCCAAAATCTGTCTCACTGGGCTAACATCAAGGTGTTGGCAGGGCTGGTCCCTTCTGGAGGTTCTAAGGTAAATTTTGTTTCCCTACCTCTTCTAGTATCTAGAGGATGTCTGCATTCTTTGGCTCATGGCCCCTCCCTCCATCTTCAAGGCCAGCAGGATAGCATCTTCTAATTTTTCTCTCTGACTGACTCTCTAACCTATCTCTTAAAAGGATGCTTATGATTACGTTGATAATACATAATACAGAGATAATCTAGGATAATCTCCCCATCTCAAGATTTTTAACCACATCTGCTTAGTCCCTTTTGCCATGCCTGGTAATATATTCACAGATTCTGGGAATTATCTTTGGGGGGCCATTATCTTTAGGGGGACCATACTCAGCCTGTCACATAAACACATATAGATTAGAATCAAGGAAGAGAGTTTAGCCAAGAACAAAGAAGTACTAAAGTGGGTCAAAAACTGAGTGAAATGTCTAAGCACATCTGAGATTCACTCTAAGAGGGACAAATTTAGAAGCAGGACATAAAAAAAAATCAAGCTAGGTCGAGGCTAATGGATTATGCAAAGTCTCTCTCCAGAGCTTGGGCAATAGCAGTGCATTCAAGAGACCCAAACACAATTCTCCCAACCATTGGTATTCCTTTTCCTGCTCATGAACTGGTTTCAAGTTTCTCGTAGGCCAATGTAGATTTTGCTAGCAAATAACTACCTAAAAGCTCTAAGCAGCTCCCAAGGGAAGAACCCTAGAGCTAACTGTCTCAACATTATAAGGTAAAATAATCAGGAGAAGGAAGAAGACCAGTGATGGCTCATAAAAGCATTGAGCTCTCTGAATTCTCAAGGCCATGCCATTTATCAGATCTAAACTGCAAGTGGTTATTATAAAATATAAGTGTGATAGGTGATAAAGAAACATCATCAGTGTCTGAGATAGAAGAAGTTAGGTTAGGGCCCATCTCACACTAATACGGCAGGTACCTAACTTGTCTCTCTATCTTCAATTTTGCCCCACTAAATTCGTATGTCTCAATACCAAGATTATTTTTCCAAAACACACATCTGATCACCTTGCTTTCCATCTTAAACCTCTGGTAATTCTGTCTGTAGAATGAAGTGTAAACTCTTTGGTTTAAAATATAAGATCCTAAAAGTGAGGCTACCTACTTTTATAATTTTGTCTCCTACTCCTCTTTTCTGTGTGTTAAACACTTTTGTCAAAATGGGTGTCTCAGATTAAAGATAACTTTCTCATTTTTATCTCTCTGGCTTTGTATATGCTATCCCTTTGGCTTGGGAAAAAAAGGCCTATTCCTTCATTGGCTAGCCAATTCAAATGTCAATCATTCAGCAAAGCCTTTCTGAAACCAGCTCAGCAAAGTTTTAAATTCTTCCTATGTTGTGCTCCCATTGCTAACATAGAGGCCTAGACAAAATGTTCCTAGTGGATGGCAAACTTAAACTCAAGCTATGCCAGTATCAGTTTCTAAAGAATCCCCTTCAGATCAGGGCACAGCATGGGCCCCCTGGGATGGTGTTTTCATTCAGCACATGCTGCCCATCAGATCAGTTATGACACTTTGTGAAAGATTAAAAAAAAAAAATTCCTAAGGCTCACTCCAGGCTTACTGCATCAGAATCCATGTGAGTGGTGCTGAAGGGCTTGCAGGTATTTAATAAGCTTCACAGGTGATTCTGACACAGAAAAGGGAATGAAGATCTTCAACCAGGCTGATGCCACAACAAAGATATGTCAGTCAATGCCAGTGACTAGGAGTATGGGATCAGACCTGTAGGAAAAGGTGTAAGCCAGAGCTAAGCAGGTAGCCAGCACCACAGCTATGTAGGCTGAGACTCAGGGCACAAGAGGGCTGAAGTCAGGAAACCAAGGTGGAAGCTATTCTATATGGACCAAAAAAACATCAGAATTGGAGAAAGAGTAGGACTCAGTAAAGAATCTGGTACACATGGCCTACCTTTGACATGCTGGGTACCAAACTTGGGGAAATGAGAGTAATTCCAGAACTCACCAAATAGAGGCTTCTCCAAACAGTAACACTGCATCACCTGGAAATTTATTAGAAAAGCATCTTGGGCCCCATCCCAGGGCTACTGAATGGGCATCTGCATTTTCACCAGATCCCCAGGTGATTTAAAAGCCAGATCAAAATTTGTGAAGCGCCTAGGCCTGGTTCCAGATGACGCCAATGCTGCTGGTCTGTAGACCACAGTATAAGAAGCAGGTTTTGACCTACAACTGAGCAAGTAGGAGAAGTTCAAGTGTTACCACTGGGAGCAGTTTGAAAGCAGGAGTCTCAATCAATTATCTTAGCTTAGCAATTATCACAGGGCCTTAGGAACTGACAATACAGTCTATTGGTTAAGACCTCAGGACTCAGAGCTGGTTCAATTCCAACTCTACCACTCACTGCCTGTGGTATTTTTAAGTTACTTAACTTCATTGTGCTTCAGTCTGTCATCTGGAATACAGAAATAACTGCTTCATAAGAATAAGGGAGAGATGGCATGTTATTTTTGATAGCACTGTAAATGCTCAACAGATGATGAAAGAAAAAATTAACAGGATAATCAATTTTTGATTGATTTTTGGTGAGTAAAAGAGCTCAAAATTCTGGTGATATAAATGATTTCAACTTAACTCGCATAATCTAGGGAAGAATGATTTAAATCTTAGTGCCTGGCAGATATTCCAGTCATAAGACTTCTTAGAGTATTAATATGTAAGTTCTCGAAAGTGATGGGTGAAAGAATTGTCTAAAGCAAGAGGATTGCTAACCTTTTTGGAGTAGTGACACCACAATGATGTATATGAACTCTCAGAGCTCTCTTATTCTTCCCCAAATACCTAAGAAGGAAATTTTTCATGGCTTATTTTCATTAAACTAAATCTAAATTGACTTACTTGACAATATTTTGACATTTTTGCATTATAGTGTTGCAAATCTAGATTAGAATCTCTTCCATAATAAATAGTACAGTTCAAAGAAACACATTTAGTTTTATGCTAATCCTTAATATAACTTATTTTTGTCTAGCGCTTTTAAATTTTCAGAAAAACTTTCACTCCGTCTACCTCATTTATCCCCATAACAACTCTACAATTGTTTTTTCTAAAGCCTAGAAAAGTTTGTTGTTCCTGTCTGACAGTTGAGGAAATGGAAAGTGATTTTAAATGCTCAAAGTCACATAGTTGGTTTGTGGCAGAAATGAGACTAGTAACAAGTTTTCTAATTCCCAACCATTTCTTTGAGCTCCCACCAGCACCACTACCACCATCTGACTGTCACAAATTATCCTGGATCCAAACCCAAGTCAAAGCCAAGTCCCCTGCTCAGCTGCCCAATATTCTAATGCCTCTTCCAACCAAGTGTCCTTTCCCAAAAACTATGTTCTCAGTATCACAAAGGCAACAGCTTCCTAAACATATAAGACAACCTTTTTCATTTTGTTAAAGTAACTTTTCAGTTCTAGAAGTTAGAAGTCAAATTTAGAGGTGTGACTTTACTTAATTTAAAGTTTTTCAAATTTGATGGAATATAATTTTTTTTTAATTTGGCTAGTTCATTCATTCACTAAATGTGACATTTGCCTATAGATTTCTCAACTCAACTTTCTTTAGAAAAAAAGTTCTAATCTATAAAAGTATTACTGTGCTTTCCAATTTTGGATACTAATTTTTATTAAGGATCCTAACACTAGGGTTTTAGAAATGAGCATAAATCTGAGACTGATAAATGATAAAGCAATGAGAACTTATTAATAAAAATCAATTTAAGTCTTCAAAAATATCCCCAAACAGCATGTTCTTAAAAAAGAAAACACACACACACACACACACACACACACACACACATTGTATTTAAAGATTTCAATTTAGTCATTAAACTTTAGAATTAATACTATGAAATGTTTTCCCAAAGTTAGTACACATTTTTGAAGTTTTGCTAATGTTTCTGGATAACCAATAAGGTTATATAATTTATGGCAGAACAATTATGACAGAATCACTAAAGAAAAACTGACAACTCTAAACCGACAAGTGTAAGAAATTCCAAAGTCGCACTGACAATTCAGATCTACTTCCTTTCATGCCCAAATTCACTTAATATCTCATTTGGTTTTCAAACCTCCCCTCAGAAGCAATTGGAACAAAACCATGAGCAAGCTCAATCTCCATTTGGGCATGTAACCCTTTTACAAACACAATTACAGCCAAACACTATTGTAACCTGATTTGCATTTGCACTAACTAAGTTACAAAGCACATTGAAAATGCCTGCTATGCATACTACTGACTTATTAGGAGAATATATTGCAGGGCTTCTGTGAACACTAATTAAAAAGGTTTTATCTTTCCCCTCTGGTCCACTGAAATTGTTCAAATGCCTTGCCTGCTACAACTTTGTTCAAAAACAGTTTTCAAACATGTGATCAGAGCTGGGCAACTATTTCAGGTGGCTTGATTCTGTTTCCACGGTGGATAAGGCCTGAGAGACAAAGTTTCAGTCTAAACTTTGAGCTTCCTTTCCTTTGTTATTTTGTGTTGCAACCTTAGCATTATCCAACTGTGGGACTTTTATCTGTGAATATCTAAATCCTGTCTTGTGGAAAACTAATTACTGAACCACTGAGAGCTTCATAATGTCCTGCATTTAAGTCCTGAGCATCATACATAATGCATAGGCAGCAGTCTCTGCACTCTGATTACAGAACACTGTCATTAAGTGAGCAAATTAAAGATGTGAATAATTCACTGGCTGAGCTTATTGTCAGTGCTGCATTGTGAAATTAGAATTTCTAATAAGTACTGCAATTTTTTTAACCCAATTAACACAGAGAACATCTTGAGACTGATTAGTACAATAAAAATTATTACCTTATTCTTTTGCTTCACAACAGCCAAATTAAATACTGTACTTAATTATGCAGCATTCATTCCTTCTCTGCTAAAAAAAAAAAACCCTATCATTTTAATAAGAGTTCTAATATTTGTAGGTAAGCTAAAAATACAGCACATGCATCTGTAGCTCACTGTCTTTTTGCAAAGTTTTTTTAAGAGTCTGAACATCAGTATTATCACCACTGGTGGATTATGGTGACACTAGTCTATTCTTAAACCAAATATTTTTTTTCTAAAAAAAAAAAAAGCACACATGGAATTGACAAAGTAACTAACCTCCTCAAATTGAGTTGAACACATTATATCTCTGCTTTTTCTTAGATCCTTAAATGCAAATTAACAAAGATTTGCCCCCACTATACTGTTTGTGATTGAGGCTGAAACATATATTTAAGAAAATTAATTGATAGGAAAACATCAAGTATCTGTAAGAGTGGGTCTTACCTCAGATGCTCATTTAGCACACAGTGATCTGTCTCACTCCTGCCACGCAAGTGGGAAAGTCCAGTTTATGCTCGGCATGATGATCCTACGCAGAGAGTGTCTGCTGCCATGTTAAATAAAGAAAATGATCATTTAAACCGGGGCTTTTGTCTCCCAATATTTCCTCCTGCTGCCCCTTTCGCATCAAAGCCCAGAGAGGCAGGCACATCTGGCGGCGGTCCCTGCCCCTGACCGCAGCTGCCTCTGGAGAGCTCCCCCCTTCCTTTCAGCTCCTCTGCATCCCCTTCCTGGGCAACTTCAGCCCCCTAAAATGGGGGAAAGAAACGATGACATTGCAGGCAGAATATGAGATTGTTTGTTCAGCCTCTGCAGCCACCTCCTTCCTGTCTAGATATTTTACAGAAAGGGAATGAGAAGGGGGAAACAGCGAAGGTGCTCTGAAAATCAGTCAGACACAATGCGATAGGGAGATGGAGAGGAGGGAAAGGAGAATGAGAGAGCGAGAGTGTGTGTAAGGGGGGGGGATGCTGTCAGTGCAGATAAATCTGCATATGGAAATTAGGGTTATCCTGGGTACAGTTTTATTTAACTATGATCTACTGTTTTTTTAATTAGACCAGAATTTTAGCAAAGGAAAGGAAGAAGGAAAGTGAGTCTTGAAACCAGAGAGAGAAAAACTTCTAATTCAATAGACTTAAAATTTCATAGCAACTGCAAATAGCAGATCCAGAAGTTGTAGGGAATAGAAAAGGCACAAAAACAATAAGAACAAAACAAAACAAAACAAAAACCAGGGCATTTTTTCCCCTGTTTTGTTTAATAAACAAGAAAACCTCCCTAACTCCAGGGAGGAAAAAAAAAGAAAGAAAGAAAGAAAGAAAGAAAGAAAGAAAGAAAGAAAGAAAGAAAGAAAGAAAGAAAGAAAGAAAGAAAGAAAGAAAGAAAAGGAAATTGGGATAAGAATGTGAAGAATTTAAAAGCCTTTCGTGGTCTGTGTAAAATCTGTCCTTAAATGATAGAGGGATCATATGGGAAAAAGGAATTGTCAAAAGTAGATAATTGATATTACATGTAGAAACCAGTAGGAACACATTCTGCATTTTAATAACAGAGGTATAGAATGTTTTTTGCCTTCCTTAGAGAATATCTTTGCAGCTCTCACCCATGGCAAAGTGCTACTGGCTATAATCAGTTTGAGGTTGTCATTGACACTAGCCAACTACTCCTTTTGAGGTGCTGGGAGTAAAACAATAAGGAGGTGGAGTGACCAAGACTACAGGAGACTGGCTGGAGTGCTGGGCAGTGAGCCCTCCACCAGAGATGCTGGCTGATAGCAGTCTGACCAGAAGGAAGCATGAGTTGATTTTGTAATGTGAGTGGGAAATTTCATGGAATGGACTAATGTTTACTGGTCCACCTAAAACATGGCAAGCACTGAATCGTTTCTCTTCTCAAGAAGTCAGAATTCAATGGGAAAAAAAATTAAAAATGAGATGGTATTGCACTGTTATAAACAAAGGAGAGGTTCAGATAGTCTGGATTTGAGCAGTGTGAGGAGATGTCAGTGCCCTCAAAGCTCTCCATGCACATGGTTAACTGGATCCTTCAAGACCAGCTCAGGCACTCTAAGCAAGTTACTTTGTCCCTTTGAACTCTAGTTTCTTCACCTGTGAAGTAACTGCTTTTTAAGTTGGTGATAAAAGAAAAAAAAAATTAAACATCTTTTGCCTGACTCATGATAATGGCTCAAAAAATATCAAACCTATTGTCAGTTCAGATGGCACCTCCTCTATGAATCCTTTCCCAATATCTGCAAACAGGCTCAGAGGCTTCTTCTGCAAGTCTCCCACTATTCCCCATTACATTATATCCTTGTCATTTTCAGCAGGTCTGTCTCTTTAACAGTCCTCAACCAGCGGACATTTTGCCCTCAGGAGACATTTGACAATGTCTAGAGACATTATTGAGTTTCACAACTCAGGAGGGTTGCTGTTGGCATCTAATACATTGAGGCCAGGGATGGTGTTAAACACGCTACAATACACAGAGCAGGTCCCAACAACAAAGAATTATCAGGCCCACAACATCTACACTGTAGTAATGAGCACAGCTAGCACCCAGATCTTGGTTTCTAATAAAAGGAACTAGGGGTCCTTAGACAAAAGGCTGATTCTACGTCGGGGGCAAGAAATATATAAGGTGATCCTGGAGCAGCTTGTAGTGCTAGAAAGCAAGAAGTACTCAAAAAACAACAAAAACTACAAAAAAAATTGATAGGGGTATATCAAAGGGACACAAGAACAATCTGAAAGATCTCCCAAGGGCAAAAGTTGGAACTGTTTAAGCAATAAATACACAAAATAGTATTGGGTTTAACCTAAACTATGATATAAATATCCACAAGTCCATACTGATATAAATAAATTATTGAAAAATAATTAAGTGAGAGAAAAGACAAATCTTCTTCACAGAAGAATCCCAAATCATTTATATAAATAATCCTCCCTCCAGGAGATGCAGCGTAACTCCCCACTCCTTAAGTGTGGGACTCTCACAGTAACTTCCATATTTGGGAATGGGGAGGCAGGACTCAAGAGAGTACCTTTATGAAGGAGAAATCTGACATAACACTACTTCAGCCAGGTGGTCAAGGTTAACATCAAACATAGTGTATGTTTGTGCCCTAACCCCAGTCTAATTATGGGGAAAAAAATCAGACAAATTCCAATAGAGGGACATTCTACAAAACACCTGACCAAGATTCCTCAAAACTGTCAAGGCCATCAAAAACAGGAAAAGCTGGGAAAACTGTCAAAACCAAGAAAAGCCTAAAAAGATATAAACACTAAATGTATGGTGGCTTACACACAGAGAACTACAAGACATTGACAAAGGAAGTTAAAAATGACTTGAAGGAATGGAAATATATCTCATGTTCTTGGATTGGAAGAATTAATATTAAAATGGCCATATTACCCAAAGCAATCTACAGATTTAATGTGATCCCTATAAATTACCCAGGACATTTTTCATAGAATTAAAGCAAATAATCCTAAAATTTATATAGAATCACAAAAGACCCAGAATTGCCAAAGCAATACTGAAGAGAAAGAATGAAGCTGGAGGAATAACCCTCCTCCTAGACTTCAGACAATACTACAGAGCTACAGTAATCAAAATAGCATGGTATTGGTGCAAAAATAGACATATGGACCAATGGAACAGAACAGAGAGCCCAGAAATAAATCCACAAACTTTTGGTCAATTAATCTTTGACAAAGGAGGCAAGAACATACAATGGAGTAAAGACAGTCTCTTCAACAAATGGTGGTGTGAAAACTGGACAGCTGCATGTAAATCAATGAAGTTAAAATACTCCCCCATACCATACACAAAAATAAACTGAAAATGGCTTAAAGACTTAAATATAAGACAAGACACTATAAACCTCTTAAAAGAAAACATAGGCAAAACATTACATGACATAAATCTCAGCAATGTTCTCCTAGGGCAGTCTATCCAGGCAATAGAAATAAAAGCAAAAATAAACAAATATGACCTAATTAAATTCGTAAGCTTTTGCACAACAAAGGAAACCATAAGCAAAACAAAAAGACAACCTACAGAATGGGAGACAATATTTTGCAAAAGATAAGGATGACAAGAACTTAATTTCCAGAATATATAAACAGCTCATACAACTTAATAATAAAAAATAAATAAAAACAACCCAATCCAAAAATGGGCAGAAGATCTACACAAGCAATTCTCCAATGAAGACACACAAATGGCCAAAAGACACATGAAAAAATGCTCAATATCACTAATTATCTGAGAAATGCAAGTCAAAACTACAATGAGGTATCACCTCACACCAGTCAAAATGGCCATCATTAAAAAGTTCACAAATGATAAATGCTGGAAAGGGTGTGGAGAAAAGGGAACCCTCCTACACTGTTGGTGGGAATGTAGTTTGGTGCAGCCATTAAGTAAAACATTATGGAGATTCCTCAAAAGATTAAAAATAGACTTACCATATGATCCAGCAATCCTACTCCTGGGCATATATCCAGAGGGAACCTCAATTCAAAAAGATGCATGCACCACAATGTACATAGCAGCACTATTTACAATAGCCAAAATATGGAAGCAATCTAAATGTCCATCGACAGACGATTGGATAAAGAAGCTGTGGTATTTATACAATAGAATACTATTCAGCCATGACGATAATAAAATAATGCCATTTGCAGCAACATGGATGGGTCAAGTGAAGTAAGCCAGAAAGAGAAAGAAAAATTCCATATGATATCATTTATATGTGGAATCTAAAAAAAAAAAAAAAAAAGACAAATGAACTTATCTACAAAACAGAAACAGATTCACAAATATAGAAAACAAACTTATGGTTACCGGGGGGAAAGGGAATGGGAAGAGATAAATTGGGAGTTTGAGATTTAGAGATACTAACTAATAAATATATAAAATAGATAAACAATAAGTTCATACTGTATAGCACAGGGAACTATACTGGATATCTTGTAGTTAATTTATGGTGAAAAAGAGTATGAAAACAAATATATGTTTGCTCATGTATGACTGAAGCATTATGCTGCACACCAGAAACTGACTGTATTTCAATAAATATATATGCAAATAAATGTATGGTGGTATCCTGGATGGGATCCTTGAACAGAAAAAGAATTTTAGGTAAAAATTAAAGAAGTCTGCATAGAGTATGGAATTTAGTTACAATGTATCAATTGATGGGTGTATTAATTGTAACAAATATACCACCTTAATGTAAAATGTTAATAATTGGGGAAAGTAGGTGTAGGTATACAGAACTCTGTACTTACTATCTTTGCAATGTTTCTGTAAATCTAAAACTGTTCTAAAAAATAAAATGTATTTAAATTATTAAAAAGCCAGATGGGCCAAAGTGAAGAAATCTTGCCCTATACTATACTATAAGCCTCTGAGAGAAAGGGGCTTTGTGATTTTGTTGAGTATGTTTATAGGCTGATGTTTATAGGTGGTAGCTTGTCCTCAAAGATGACCCTCAGTGGCTGTGGAGAAAGGGGAACCCTCCTACACTGCTGGTGGGAATGCAGTTTGGTGCAGCCACTATGGAAAACAGTGTGGAGATTCCTCAAAAGACTAGGAATAGACTTACCCTATGACCCACGAATCCCACTCCTGGGCTTGTATCCAGAAGGAAATCTACTTCAGGATGACACCTGCACTCCAATGTTCATAGCAGCACTATTTACAATAGCCAAAACATGGAAACAGCCTAAATGTCCATCAATAGGTGACTGGATAAAGAAGATGTGGTATATTTATACAATGGAATACTACTCAGCCATAAAAACCGACAACATAACGCCATTTGCAGCAACATGGATGCTCCTAAAGAATGTCATTCTAAGTGAAGTAAGCCAGAAAGAGAAAGAAAAATACCATATGAGATCGCTCATATGTGGAATCTAAAGACTCATGGACAGAGACTACAGACTTGTGGTTACCAGGGGGGTAGAGGGTGGGAAGGGATAGACTGGGATTTCAAAATTGTAGAATAGATAAACAAGATTACACTGTATAGCACAGGGAAATATACACAAAATGTTATGATAAATCATAGAGAAAAAATGTGACAATGAGTGTGTATATGTCCATGAATGACTGAAAAATTGTGCTGAACACTGGAATTTGACACAACATTGTAAAATGATTATAAATCAATAAAAAATGTTAAAAAAAAAAGATGACCCTCAGTGAACCATGCCTCTCAGAATTCATACTTTGGTGTGTTCCCCTCCACCTGAATCTGGGCTGGCCATATAACTTGCTTTTGACAAACAGAGTGCAGCAAAAGTGACACTGTGTGACCTCTGAGACAAGGCCCTAAGAAGTCTTGTAGTTTTCACCTGAGTCTCTTGCATTGCCTGTTCTGGGAAAGGCAGCCACTGGGTAAGAAGTCTGAATACACTGAGATCTCCATTCTATTGGAAACCCCAAGCCACCAAATGGGGAAGCTTATAGAGGGAGGAGACAGGGAGAATCAATGATAGACAGAGAGAGATGGGGGGGGGGGTCCAGTCATCCCAGGCTGTTCTGCCCAGTCTAGCTGACAGAATCAATAAATGTGAGTTAAGAAACCACATTTGACATCCAGTACATTCAAGCCTACAGATGGCTATAGCCCCAGCATCTATTTGCCTGAAACAGTATGAGAGAAACCAAACAATAACTACTCAGATGATCACAATTTACCCATAAAACTATAATAAACCATAATAAATCATTTGGTTAAGACATTAACAAATTTAGAGGTAGCTTGTTGTGACACGGTAGATCAGTCAGTGCCTCTTAACTCAGTAGACATTCCAGAACAATGAGAAAGTTGCTTCTATATTGTGGAAAGAAAATAATGGTGAGATTTCTTCTAACATTTTAGACCATTTCCATTAAAACAAAAACAAAAACGTATCAGTTGGTAATTTCAAGATAATGGGTTTTGCAATCAGGTATTAAGGAAAGAAGGAAGGAAGGAAGGAAGGAAGGAAGGAAGGAAGGAAGGAAGAAATGTGCTTAGTATCTGAAACAGGAAGGTCAAGCTGGGGTGAAAAGAGGGAATAGTTTATGTGGAAAGAAAGAAATTAGTTATGGGGTTTTTTTAGGTGTATATTTTAAAACACATATTTTCCACTTGAATATAATTACAATGATTTTAAAATTTATTGAGTGCCTGTTACCTTTACATGTAGTATTAGCATCACAGAATTACGAGATGAAAGCTACTTTAACCCCAGTTTTACAGATGAGGAAATAGTGCCTCAGAATAGCTAAGTTACTTGCCTAAGGTCACCCAACTAGTATATGTGAACAGGATTTGAATCTGGGCATTCAGACTCCAGAGTCCATTCTCTTGGCACAGTCTAACAGAGAAGATAAGCATAAATAAAATAATCATCCAAACTGCTATAAGTTTCATAAAACTAAGTGCAGGATGCTATAATTATAAAACAGATACCTGGGCCAGTTTGGGAGTTTGAGGAGGCTGTGAAGGGGTTGAGGTTGAGGGGGTCACCTGGGTTAGTAAGGTCAGGTGCTTGATAGATAACTGGCCCGTGAACCAGAAAAAGGCAGAGACGAAAATAGGTGTACAATTGGCTGTTGGTCGAGTATCTTTCTGAGAATTCTGATTTGTAAGGCCCCGAACACAATTTCTCTGGCACTCACCATTTTGGTAATGATGGGCTGTCACAGTATGGAGGAATGAGAGGGGAGACAAGGGGAGAGAAGAAAAAGAGGACTTAGTTTTGCTCCACTTTATTTAAAAAAAAGGTTGTCCAAGTTGTGATCTCCATTTCCCCTCTTCTCGCCCCCTCTTGATCCACTCCCTAGAGTATCTCTCCTCATCATTCCCCTGAAGATGCTCCTAGACACCAATGACCTTCATTTTGCCAAATCTATTGGTAGTCTATTCTCAGACTTCATTCTTTCAAGCTACCAGCAGTATTTGGCAGAGCTGACCATCCTCCTTGAAACACTTTCTAAGCTTGGTTTCAGAGATACTATGCTCTCCTGGTTTTTCTCCCATTCCACTAGCTATTCTACTCCTCTGTGTTCTTTAATGGAGCTTCCTCTCATCCCTGAGTTCTAAATGATGAAATGCCCAAGAGCTTAGCCCTTGAACTTATTATCTTCCTCATCTATACCCTTTCCCTAAATTATCTCAACTAAATTCACGGCTTCAACTACCATCAATATGCCAGCTCTTAAATGTATAATTCTACCTAGATCTGACCCCCGCTCTGAACTGAAGCCAACTTTGTATCCAACTGCTTGCTGAATGTATTCATTTGGATAGATTTCAGAACAGATTCTGGAGCGAGGCTCTCTAAATTCAGATCCTAAATTTCCTTTGCCATAGTTAGGCAGAGGATACATAGCTTCTCCATGCCTCAGTTTCTTCAACTGCAACATGGGTACAATATTATTACTTTATCTCCCAGAGTTGCTTAAATGAGCTAATATGTTTAAAGCACGTCTTCCAATAGTGCCTGGTATCTTCCAAGTGGCATATTGTTAGTTACAGATAGGCATCTTCTTTGTGACTCCTCATTTCATCAATGACATCTTCAGTCACCTAGTTGTTTAAGCCAAAACTTAAACAAAAATGGAAACTCTCCTCTTACACAACTCACAACTGTCACTCAGCCCATCCTGCCAGCACCACCTTCAAGCGTATCTCAGTTATATCTCACCACTTCTATGTCAGTCTGAGTTACTAAATTCTCTCACCTGGAGCATTCTAAGAGTCTACTGTTGGTCTCCCTGTTCCTAGACTTACCCAAATAGTTTATTCTCCCCATTGCAGTTGAAGTGATCTGTTAAGACTTGAGTTGTTTTATTCCTCTGCTCAAACACTCCAATGGTTTCCCACAGCACTCAGAGTAAAAGCCAGAGTCTTTATGGCCAGGACTTGGTCCTCCCCACTTCATACCCACTCCAAGACTCAAGCATTTACCACTTTTCTTTCTTACTTTTCATGGGAAATCTTGCTCTTGCTCAAACATATGAGAATATGCTCCCAGAGATCAACCTGGATTGCTCCCTCACTTCAGTCAGATCTCAGCTTTAAATGTCACTTTATGAGTTAGGCCTCCCTATATAAAACAGCATACCTGCTCAGGCATTCTCTAAACCCTGTCTTTGCTTTATGTTTTTAACAGCATTCATCCATATTTTTATTTGTTTGTTATTGCCCACCCTGGCCCCCATTAGAACTTAAGCAGTAGGCCTTATGCTCTATCTCCAGCACTTACAACAATACTTGGCTTTTAGTAGTTGCTCAGAAAATATTTGTTGAACAAATGAATGTATGTAATTTTTTTCTGGGCCAATTATTAATTCCAGAATTTTTTGAAAGTTGTTTTTTCCTAATCAGCCCACATGCTCACACTCCTACCCAACCTCACTCTAGTCATTCTACCCATTAAAGATAAGATCTGGCCCTGGTGTTAGCACACTGAATTATGCCTTCCTAGAGCTGTTTCACATATGCACAGTCTCAGCCATCTCTTTCTTTTCAAGCTGGTAAGTAAATCTTTTCAAAATGACTAAGTCACAGTTTTCCTGTGATGATGCTTTTCTATTTAGGGAGAGAAATCTAGTGTATTAACTATGATAGTTTAAGGAAAATGAGATAATTATAATGATACATAATTGTATTCTTGAATAAGAGGGTAAGAGCATTGATAGGTCACAAAAGTTATCAGAACCAGGAAATTTAAAAGCCTTTAAAAACAACTCAGCTCTTCTCTCAGTTTATTTTTTGCTTATTCCCAGCCTCATTCTCATTATGTTTAATTCTCTTCCCTTTCTTTGGCCACAAGGTCTTTGATTTGTACTCTTCTAGGCTTTTTTTCTCTTCTCTCTGTTATCTGGCTAACTCTAATTATTTCTGTATGTGGTGGAAGGTGGTTGTCCCACAGCTCCTGAATCAGAATCACTGCAGATCAAGAGCCCAGGACAGAATAAGCTAGCTCTTTTCAGTTCCCATTACAAATCCTTTAGAGACAATCCTTTAGCTGACCAGAGAGGCAGTCTTTTACCATACACATGGTTGCCAAAAGAATGACTTTTTAGAATGTGTAGGGGGAAGGACAGGGACAAAAAGATTCTTAAGGAATGAAGGTTGTGATGAACTGAACAGATAACCACCCAAAGTTTCCACTGCCACTAGAAATCAAGTGTAAATAATCTGCAGTCTGTGGAATCTGACACCAACTAAAAATCAGGATGATTCTTCTTTTCACCTTAGGTTGGTTTGGTCATTTCTAATATTCAAACAATAAAAACATGTATAGAGTTTTTTTGCCCCTAAAGTGTGCCTTCATTTCCACCTTCCAAATTTTAACTAGTAACTTTTTGGTGTATAATCTCCTTGTAATCATACACATATAACTTCAGTGTGATATATAAATGAGTTCAATAGAACAAAAGCTACTTCAGCTTCCAACTACCCATTTCACCAACTTCAGCCATCTTTAGCTGTATACCTCGCATTACTCCTGTTAATGAAAAATTGTCCTTGATCCTATTAGAGGTCAATATGTCATCTGCGTGGTGAATACAATTCCCCCTTGTCTTCTTAATGCCCGCAGTCCTGCAATCATTCCCCTCCTCTTCAGCATCATCAACCTTTCCCTTTATACTTGATTGCTATAACCTCACACACATGTTCTAATACTGCCTATCTTTAAAACCTCATCTCTTGATCCCCACATCTCCCTCTTGCCCTAATTTTGTTTTATTTTAAATTAAATTCCTGGGTAAAGCTTCTATATTTGCTGACTCACCTCCCATTTTCTATCCAACTCACTCCAGTCTAACATTTTCCCCAACCACTACTCAACTAAAATGGCTTTCATCAACATCAGTAATGACCTTGCCAAATTCAATGGTTAATTTGTTTTCTCTTAGAATTCCATTTATCAGCAGCATTTGATATAGATTACCCATTCTTTTACGAAAATCTCTTGGCTTTTGTGACAGATACTACACCATACTGTACACAGTTGAGTTTTCTCCAGAGAAATGGCTTTACTTCTTGCCTTTCTTTGTTGCCATTTTCCTGTTTACTAGCCCTCTGAATATCTAAATTTTTATCATTTTAGCTTTTAGATTTAGGACTGTGATCCACATTGAGTTAAATTTTGTAAACAGTACAAAGTAAAGATCAAACTTCATCGTTTAGTGTATCATATCCAATAGTTTTACCACCATTTGTTGAAAATTGTCTTTTCACCATTGAATTATCTTTCCCCAAAATCAACTGACCATATCTATAGGAGTCTATTCTTGGATTCTATTCTGTTCCATCGACTATATGTCCTTAGACCAATACCACATAGTTTTGATTATTGTAGCTTTATAATAAGTCCTGAAATCAAGTACTGCGAATTTTCCACTACTGTTCTTATTCAAAATTGTTTCTAGATGCTTTTCATTTTCATATCTATTTCTGAAAGCATACGTGAATTTCTATAAAGAAAAGACCACTGAGATTTTGATTAGCATTCCACTGAATTTGTAGACAGATGTTGGAAGAACATCTGTATCTTCTATGTCTATTTAATTGGGTATACTTGAACTTCTCTCAGCAATATTTCATACTCCTCAGCATACAAAATCTGGTGCATATTTTGTTAAATTTATCTCTATGTACGTTTGATGCCATTAAAATGGTATTGTTCTCTAATATTCAATTTCTAAATGTTCACTGCTTGTTTATAAAAATACAGTTCATTTTGTATAGTAACATTGAAACTTGTGCCACCTTGCTGAATTATTAGTTCTAGTAGTTGTTTTTGTACATTTTAAGGATTTTCTACATAAATGACTATTTATGTCACCTGAGAATGATGACTAGTTTTCCTACCTCATTTCCAATCTGTGTGACTTTTCTTTCTTTCTCATACTTTACTGCATTGGTTAGTTACCTCCAGCACAATGTTACATTGAAGCAGAGAAAACAGACATCCTTGTCTAGTCCTCAATCTTAGGAAGAACACATTCATTTTCATAATATTAACAGTAGGTTTCTCACGGTTGCCATTTATCAGTTTAGGGAAACTTTCTTCTATTCCTACTTTTCTGAAAATTTTTATTGTGACTGGATGTTGAATTTTTCAAGTGACTTTTATTTTCATATTGAGATGACAGTGATTTTTCTTTTTACAGTCTTTTGATATAATGAAGTACCCTAATTGTGTTTTGAAATCTGAACCGAACTTGCATTCCCAAGATGAACTTGATTTTTTTTTCGCATGTCATCTTTTTTATGTACTGCTAGATTTTACTTGGCAAAATTTCTGCCTCTTTGTGCATGATATTGTACTTTCCTATTCTTGTCCTTGTCATTTTTTAAATCAGTGTAATACGGGCCGAATTAAATGAGTTTTGAAGTATTCCATCCTCTTCTAATTTCTTTAAGAGTTAGTATAGAATTTGTATTATTCCTTCCTTAAATGTTTGGGAGAATTCAATAGTAAAACCATCTGGTCCTGGAGTTTTCTTGGAAGAAGTGTGTGATGTGTGTGTGTGAGAGAGTTTTTAAACTAAGGATTAAAATTATTAAGATGAATATAGAGATAGTTGAGTTATATTATTCTCCTTTCATAAGCTTTAGTAGTTGGTATCTTTCAAGGAATTTATCTATTTTTCTAAAATATATTCTAATTTTTATGATTTCAATCCTTAAAAGTTGATAAAATTTATTTTATGGCTCAAAATATGGTCTTAGTGAATGTTCCACATGCACTTGTTGAGTTTATTCTGATATTGCTAGATTGAATCACCTATAAATGTCAATTACATCAAGTTGGTTGGTAATGCTGTTCAAGTCTTCTTATCTATACAAATTTTCTGTCTACTTAGTCCACCAATCAAAGAAAGAGGAGTGCTGAGGTCTCCATAATTATTGACTTGAATATTTCTTCCATAAGTGATAGTATTTTGCTCTTTATGTAAATTGAAGGTCTGTTATGTAATACATATATACACTTACTATTGTGTCTTCTTCATAAAATTGTCTCCATTTCTGTCAGATTCACTATCTTTCTTCAGCCTGGATGATACCCAATGAGCCTGAACTTTAGAGGTTACATCTTTGCCCTCTGCTTTTAGGGTGGTTTTAGCAATGAAAGACACCAGTTAGATATTGGAGTGTGGAGGGTAAGAGGTTTGGGTATAGGTTACCTCAGAGATATTGTGGGTTTGTTCCAGACCACCATAGTAAAGCAAATATTATAATAAAGTGAGACACAAATATTCTGGTTTCTCAGTGCAAATAATAGTTATGTTTATACTATATTGTAATCTGTTAAACGTACAGTAGCACTAGGTCTAAAAAAGGCACATACCTTAATTAAAAAATAGTTTATTGCTAAAAAATGCTAACCATCATCTAAGCCTTCAGCAAGTCATGATCATTTGCTGGTAGAGGGTCTTTCCTCATTGTTGATGGCTGCTGACTGATCCGGGTGGTGGTTTCTGAAGTTTGGGGCGGTTGTGCCAATTTCTTAAAATAAGACAATGAAGTTTGTCATAGCGAGTGACTCTTTCATGAATGATTCCTTTGTAGCATGTGATGCTGTTTGATAGCCTTGTACCCACAGGAAATCTTTCAAAATTGAAGTCAATCCTCTCAAACCCTGTCACTGCTTTATCAACTAAGTTTACGGAATATTCTAAACCCTTTTTGTCATTTCAACAACTAAGTTCACTGTCTTACATGAGTGCAGTTCGTAGCACCCTAAAACAATTACAAGAGTAACATCAAAGATCACTGGTTATAGATCACTATAATAAATGAAAAGCTTGAAATATTGTGATAATTACCAAAATGTGACACACAGACATGAAGTGAGCAAACACTGTAGGAAATATGGCGTCTATAGACTTGTTGGGCGCAGGGTTGCCACAAACCTTCAATTTGTAAAATACACAGTATCTGGGAAGCACAACAAAGCAAAACACAATAAAATGAAGTCGGTCTGCACTTAATCCTTTCAGCTTCTCTCTGCTGGGTTCAGGTTGGCAGTGGCTATGCTCTTCCATGAAGGCACCATAAGTGGCTATCGGGTAGGTGGTTGTCTCCTACAGCAGTAAGTCTCCCTGGGCCCTGGTAATCCCTTTTCCCTTATCATTTAGGCTTAAGTGTAACAATGACTCTCATTAGTTCTGGGTGCCGCTGCTATAACAAGTGTTATACTACTAGCTTAAATTACTTACAGAGAAGTCATTTAGTTCTTCCATTCCACTCACTGGTTCAACAAAATTGATCACTCAACATCAGGTGCTTGAAAAAAGAAAAGGAGACCTATTTGGATGTTTTGAGTAGAGGAAGAAGGAACAACGACTACCTGTTGACTTAGTTCTCCTAAACTCAGTGTCACGGCCCAACATTCTCATACCTAGGCGCTATTTCCTAGAAATTGTTGTAGATGACACTATGTGTAATGCTAGAGACGCCACATGGACCATTAATGAGACGTAGTGAACCCCAACAAAGCATCAGGTCTCACAGTACAACAGCTGAGCATAACAGACAGCATACAACACAGCGGCCCTAGGTCGCAGTTGAAATACAGTTTTTTTCCCACCTCATTCCATTTATCAGAAACTATATGGTATTGGTTTGAACAGAGAAAAGTGCTGACAGTTCCCTATTTAGGAATTAAACCCAGGAAACTGTATTGTGGAGGATGGGGAATACTCAAATTATAGCAAGACATTTAAATGGAAATTCTAATGTTTTTTCATGAAACTGAATACAGTCATAAGCTGAAATGTGCTATCTCCGACTTAGACTGAAAAGTCTTCTGAAGAGTAGATGTTAAAAAACACTTTAAAAAGATAAAAATACCGTGCATGGACGCTTTACAAAAGCGCCCAAGTTTAAGCGACTTAAAACTGTCCAGGTATGTTGCAGAGGAAAAAAAAGAGGGGAGAGGAACAGTTTTTATACCGAAAACAAGTACCATCTGACCTACTCAGTGTTTCCATACGTTAGAAAAGCCTCCTTTTTGCACCTGCCTTGCCCACAGTCCATGAACAGGCATCCTCAACCTCAACAAAAGAGCTGCCGGGACTAGCGCGGAAGAGGGGGTGGCGCAGCCTGAGACGCTCGCTTCGGACTCGCTGAGACAGAGCTCTTTTCTCAAGCCCGGCCTGAGGACAACCCCGGTATCCCTAAGCCTTGCTCACCTCAGCCTCAGTTTCCTTTCTCAGTGAGGCCCCCGCCTTCAGGCCCAAAGTACCAATTAAAACTACGAAAAAAAAAAAAAAAGCAGCTTGTCGCTCTTCCGAGCGAACGGCTCAGCTGACAGACTCTCGCGAGAACTTGCACAGCGCCGGTGGTTCCCGCGGAGACCTCGCGAGCGGACCTCCGGGGGCGGGCTGCGCCTTAGCCCCGCCCTTCCTGAGCGCGAGCGCGCCTTGGCGGGAATTTCACCTGTGTGGGATTTAGACCCCACCGAGTCGCAGGCTGCGGTCGGAATCCCCGGGGCGGATCTCGGGGACTGAAAGTGTGAGCAGGTACGACGTGCAGCTAACCAGGGACGCCCGGGTGCGCAGGACGCCGGTTCCATTCGCCCTGTGTTCGGCGTTCTTATCGCTGCCTTGTGAGGACCTGGCGGGACTTGCCCCGCGGCGGGGTGGAGTAGGGTTTTGCGCCGGTCCCTTCTGATCCCCTACCGGAGTCTGCAAGGGAGCTTACAGTTCCCAACAGTGTCCGGAAACTGGCTGAGAGCAGTTTAGAAACGTAGTGGAGGCCGCAGGTCGAGGCGGGCTCAGGAGTTGAAGTTGGATCTGTCCTGAAAACACTTCTTTCCTTTCCACCCTGTCCTGGGCTGCGGTGACCGACTAAAGGGGATTTTAAGTTCCTGCTGCAGCCAGTCGGGGGTGCATTCTCCCTAAGTTCTGACGGCCTTGATCTCGGGAAGTCGGTAGTGGGGGGAGTTGTTCAGCATTTGGCGTCTCGGGTTTTTCCTTTGTGTGTGTGTTGGGGGGGGCGTTTGGGGAACTTTCTCGAGGTCACTTCTAATTTCTCGGCCCGCCCCACCTCCAGGAATCTCATTACAACTTATTTGGAGCCCTTAATGATAATCATAACGAACCCCAAACATTTCAGGACATGAAGTAAACAATGGATAACTGTGCTTCTGCGTCGACATTCCTGACCGACAGCTTGGAGCTGGAGCTGGAGACAGAGTGGTGCAAACCCCCTTGCTTTTCTTGTGATTTTGACCACAGAGAAGGAGGAAAACATTTTTCTGGGGAGTCCTACCTTTCCAGCGGAGCCCTTAAGCGGTAGGTAAAAAATCGAAAACTTTGCTCTAACCTATTCAGATTTGTTACCAGTCTGTTTAGGAATGTTATTTATGATTTCAATCAATTAAACTTTGATGTTCATCAAGCAATGTATTTAAATTGGCTTACTATATCACACGGTTACAAGCTATTCTGTTGGTTTCCTGCTTAGAGCATACCTAAAAGATTTTTGGAAGGTCTTCCTTGTTACCTGATGTTTTCTTACCTCACTGCTGCCTCACCTTTGGGATAGGGAGCTGGGCACTATTTTACCTTTTACATAAAGTGAATTCTGAGTCACCTGGGCTTTTTAAAATGAGCTAATATTCCAAAACATGAGCTAATATTCTGAAGCTTCTCAGTAATTCTTAAGTAAGACATAAACTTTTTTTGTTGCCCCAGTGCCTTCTAATTCTGCATATTTATGCATATAGAAGTCTTATAGACTTCCTTTTTTTTTTCACTTTTCTGATAAATACTCCCATAAGTTCACAGCAACGTTATTCTTCAACGCTCTTGTCCTGAACAGGCGTATACACATATTGCAGTAAAATTCCTATTGAATATCTTGGCAATACCTGCTGAGGCAATTTCAGTCAGAAAGGAAATCATTTTTGTTGATTTTTATAGTTGTACTTTCTTTGAGACCTTAAAAAAAAGTTACTGAATGTGATTATGTCCTTCTTTAGACATTGGCTCAGAATAACTTTCAACTATTCTAAAAATTAAATGTCCCCTTCAAGGGTGCAATTTTACAACTGAAGACAGATGAAAGTATGTGCCCTAGACTCCTTTTCAGTTTTTTCCCCCAAGTTATAGTGCTATTTAGTTATACTTTTTAATCCCAATGTAAGATTGAATTCTTAATATAGTCTAACTACAATAGTATAAGGTATCAGACATTTCATGATTTTATAACATTGTTAACATGTCATGTGTAATATGGATTCATATAATGTCAAAAAAGACATGCTATAGTATGGAATTTAGCATAGTTTTTATGAGATTAAATCAGAGTTTTCATTTCAGACTAATTTTGAATCTTGATCCTTTACCAACTAATTTTGAAGAGGACACAGTGGAAATATTTGGCATTCAGTGGGTTACTGAAACAGCATTAGTGGATTCATCTAGAGTTCTTTTTCATCTATTCAGGTATGTTTTGGGTTTTTTAAATTACCATTGAGTGTAAATGCTATTCAGTTTTAAGTTACATTGCTAGGTGGTTTCTAATACCAGTATTGCTAAAGCACCTGTAGAATTGTGCTTGTTGCTCACTTGATTATCTTATCAGTAACAACAGTTAAGCAACAATGTTTGATGGAGTAATGATTTTGATGAGTTGTTTTTTAGTGATTTTCAGAATTTTTATCCTTCTGTATTTGACATCATGCATTGAAGACAAATATTTAAGGCTTTGAACTGTACCATAATTTTGGAAGAAAAATAAAACACTTTTATTGCTTAATAGCCATAATTTTTCAATAATCTTTGGAGAATGAACTCAGACTTCCTAAATCTATTTTACTTACTGTGTAATAGAAATGTGATTAATTAACTTGGACAATATTTTTAAAATTTTAATGAAAATTTTCAAATGTACACAAATATAGAGAGAATAGTGTGATAATGTCCCTCAGTTACAATAAACATCAAGGTTTTATTACATTTCCTTCATCTCTCCCTTTCCCTCTATTTTTGGCCGTTTTTTTTTTTTTTTGGCTTACATATTTTTAAGCAAATTCCAGGCACCATGTCATCTCACCCTTAAATGCTTCAATATACATTTCTTAAAAATATGAACTTTTTTAAACATAAACATTATCTTATCACAATTAATGAGATTGGGATAATTTTTCATTATTATTTAAAATCCAGTCCTAATTCGATTTTAGATTTTGAAATGGAATTGTTTATCAAAGGCAAATTAATTTTTATCCCTGAATCCATTAAGAATGTATACATGATAGTTCTAAAATTTATATGGAACCACAAAAGATCCAAAATAGCCAAAACAATCTTGAAAAAGAAGAACAAGGCTGGAGACATCACACTTTCTGATTTCAAACTATATTACAAAGGTATAATAAATAAAATAGTATGTTATTGTCACACAAACACATAGATGAATGGAATAGAATTGAGAGCCTAGAAATAAACCCACAGATATATGGACAATTAATTTACAGCAAAGGAGCAAAGAACATAAAATGGAGAAAGCACAATCTCTTTAACAAATGGTGTTGGTAAAACTGGCAGCTACATGTAAAAGAATGAAACTAGACCACCATCTTATAGCATACACAAAAATTAACTGAAAATGAATTAAAGATTTGAATATAAGACCTGAAACCATAAAAATTCTAGAAGAAACTATAGGCAGTAACCTCATTGACATCAGTCTTAGCCAAGTTTTTGTGGCTCTGACTCCAAAGGCAAGGGAAACAAGCAAAAATAAGTGGGACTACGTCAAACTAAAAAGCTTCTTGCAGCAGAAGAAACCATCATCACAATGAAAAGGCAACCTACTGAATGGAGAAGATGTTTGAAAATCATATATTTGGTTACTATGTAAGGGGTTGCTATCCAGAATATATAAAGAAATCATACAGCTCAATAACAACAACAAAAATCCGATTAAAAAATGGGCAGGGGGTCTGAAGAGATGTTTTTGCAAGGAAGACTTGCAGATGGCCAAGAGGCACATGAAAAGATGTTCAACATGACTAATTATTAAAGAAATGCAAATCAAAACTACAGTGAGCTATCACCTCACACCTATTAGGATGGTTGTTGTCAAAAAGACAACAAGTGTTGGAGAAGATGTGGAGAAAAGAAACCTTCTGCACTCTTGTTGGGAATGTAAATTGGTGTAGCCACTATGGAAAACAATATGGAGATTCCTCAAAAAACTAAGAATAGAACTACCATACCCAGCTGTTCCACTTCTGGGTATTTATTCAAAGGACATAAAAACACTAATTTGAAAAGATATATTCACCCCTCTGTTCATTGCAGCATTATTTACAATAGTCAGGATATGGAAAAAACCTGTGTCCTTCGATGGATGAAGGAATAAAGAAGTTTGGTGTGTGTACACACAATGGAATACTACTCAGCCTTAAAAAATGAAATGTCATTTATAACAACATGGATGGACTGTGAGGGTAATATACTTAGTGACATAAGCCAGACAAAGAAAAATACTGTATGATTTACATGGAAACTAAATAAAGCAAATGAACAAACAATAAAACAGAGTACAGATTAGTGGTTGCCAGAGAGGAAGGGGTTTAGGAGGTGGGTAAAAAAGGTGACAGAGTCAAGTGTATGGTGATGGATAGTAATTAGACTTGTAATTATGTTGTAGTTTACACAGATGTCGAATTATAATTCTGTATACTTGAAACTTACACAACTTTTAATAAAGAATGTATACATGGTACGTTTAAATGAAAATGGAAAGTTGGAGGGATTTCTCCTCTTACCCTCATCCCATGGGACCTGTGCTATAATATGGGTTTTATTGGGAAAACAGGCTGAGTGAGTGGTTCTCTGTAATCCTGAACATTACTGAATAAGTTGTCTTATTCAGGACACAGGTTATGAATATGAGTCAGTCTTTAAGGAGTTGAAAGGTAACTAGGGAGAATGGCAAGGGAAGATGATTCTGAGAAATTAAAGGACAACATCATAAAACTTTCCCTGATAACTCTAGTCTACTTTACTCTTCCTTTTCAGAACTCCTATTGTCTAATTGATATAGTTTAACATTTCATTATATAACTGTTAACTTAGGGTGTTTTATGTAACTATTTTAAACTTATTGAAGATACAAATAGTATCTTGATAGTGAAATCTATGATATTTTATATAGTTTTTGAGATAAATACAGCTTTTAGTAGATATTTTTGGGCTGTCAGACAAAGGCATGTTTTATCTTCTCTCAAAGTCCTCACTATCTGAGGCTGACACTAATAAACATTCATGATGTATTATTAAACATTTTTCACAAATGAGAGGCATTGAAGCTGTGTAATAGGTTTGGAAACACTATCCATGTAATTGTTACATCTTTCAAACTGTTCTAAAACTAATTCTCACCGTATATTTTTAAATTAGGCAACAGCTATACAACTTGGAAACCTTATTACAGGCCAACTGTGATTTTGGTAAGTTCTAAGTATGTTTAATGGTAAAAAGGAATAGTTCTCCATTACATTAAATTGCACGTGGGTCTATGGCTTGTCATTGGAATATTATTATAATATGGAGCAAGTGTTAGTTCAGAAGTTCAGGATACAGTGTATTTAGTGTTCAGAAAAAGTATGACACTTAAATTTTGTTGTAGATGAGAATTATAGTACTCTTCCAAATCTGCAAGTAAAATCAACTTAAGGCTAAACTTCTCTGTAGTGAAGTAGTAACTTGCTTTGGGGATGGGGAGTGGGATGGAGAACTTAGAAACAGAAAGTGCCAGACCTCCTGCTGTTTTCTTGCTCATTTCTGCTTTCAGTTTTTGTTTTTGGCATTTAGTGGACTATCAATTTTGGAGGGAATTGGTATAGTTAAGATAGTGAAGAGAATTGAGGGGCAGTGCATTTTAGTGCAGGATAGCTTCTTCTCCTTTCTATCAATTTTGGTATAGTATTTAGAATCATGACTGATTAGCCTAGGTTCCAATCTTGGCTAATTGTGGATCTCACACCGGGTAATAGTTCCCACTTCATTGAGTTCTTATGAGGATAATGCATGTTAGGTGCTTAGCCCTTGTGTCTGTTATTAGTGATGCCTAGCAACCACAGATCACCTGGAACAAACCTTTGGTCAAAGGGCTTAGTAGCTCAGAAAGCAAGGGAGAAACAGACATCCTGAGGGACAGTTGAGGCTTCTCAGTAAGAGGAAGTAGGGAGGGGCTTGTGACAGGATATGGGCCCGTGCAGGCTGATTTTGGGTAGAGTTTAAGGGTGCTAGGGCTTTATTCTGGATTTGATGCTGTTAAGAAGCAGAGACAATTTAATGACTGAGTGTGTAATTCATCCTGGGAAGGTGGGACAAACAGGGAGGTGTGGGAGGGTTCTATTTAGTAAAGAAGTAAGAGTCATATTAGCTGAAAGAAGGGGATATTCTGTTTTTGCATTTTGTTTGTTTTTGTGTAGTTGTGTAGTGCCTTGTTTCTGTGTCAGGCATGATTACAGAGGTTTTGTTTTTTTCTTGCTTCACCATAATCATGGAGTGACCTTGTGAGGTTATTTTTGATACTGTATAACAACTGTTTAATTTCAGTGGGGAACATCATGGCCTAATTGTTAGCTGTTAGCTGTCAGGGCTATTTTATTTCTTTTGTTTTCTCAGTTTGTACTTGGTAAATGTTGAATATTACAGTTTCATTCTCACATGAGTTCCTGCTTCATGCCAGGTAGTGTGTAAGGTGGTGACGAATGAAAGAGGAAAAATATCCTGCTGAGGATTTTGCAGTTAGTTGAGTAGGAGAGAGAAACAAGCAGGCATAGTTCAGCTTGGTAAATGGAAAAGTGTAGTAATAGAGGCATGTACAAGCTGCTGAGGGAGCCAAGGGCTTCATCTGTTTATGTGCCCATCTCTGAGTGATGCCAGATCTGGCTCTTCAAGGATGAGGAGGAATGAGCTAGGCAAAAGATTTTGGAGTTTTGTGGGGTAGGAAAAGTTCCAAGTAGAAACAGCTGTATAGACAAAGATACTGAGTACGTAAAAACATAAAAAGTTCAGGGAGCAGGGTGTAAGTAGTAATTATGTATGGTTGGAACAGAGTGCATATGAGAGTGATGAATTTTTAGAAGGTATGAAATCATAGCTGTCTTTGTAAAACCACACCAGAGTAAGAATTTTATTTGAAACCCCTGGGGCGCCTTTACAAGGTTGTAGTGGGAACAGCAAAAATACCTTTACTATATAGAGTGATAATTAAATTGGGTTCATGGAAGGTAATTATTATGTAAGATTATTCCTTGAAAAGCACTTGCCAACCTCAAATAACTGCAGTGGACTATTTGTTGAAATGGTTACTTGACATTTTGGTCGGTTTTGTGGCTTAAAAAAAAACTTTCAGTGACAGATTTGTTGGGCAGGTTAGCAGTATTAAAGATTATCCCAAAGTCAGCTTACTCTTGTCGTGCAGCTGTGTCGGAGCTCTGTTAATAAACTCAGGTGGTTAGCCTTGGCCTTCAGCCCAACCCTCTCCCCCCGCCCCGAAAGCTCTCGTGTAGGGTCCCTTGCTGAAGTGCATATGGTTCTTGTTCTCCTGTTGATTATACTCCTCGGATTGCCTTCCTGTTGAGGCATAATAACATATGTAATATAATGTTACTTTTTTATTGATACCTGTTCTTAAATATAGTTGTTGATGGTACCCCTTTTTCAGATCTTTTGGGGTTTTTTTGTCTCTAGACATTGCATTTGGATTTTTTTTTTTATCTTCTGTTTCTGTTCTCATGCTTTTTAAAATCTATCTTGAATATATGGAATATATGTATAACTACTTTTTTTAAATTTTATGTTTTATTGAAGCGTAGTCGATTTACAATGTTAGTTTCAGGTGCACAGCAAAGTGATTCAGTATATAACTGCTGTTTTTAACTTTGTTGACTCCAGAGGCTTTCATCGCTGTCATTTCTGGGCCTTTTTGTATTGATTGATTTTCCTCCTAGTTCTGTGATGTTTTTCTGCTTCTTTGAACATCTAGTGATTTTTCTATTGTATGATGGGCATTGTAGATTTTACATTGCTGCTCTCTGAATTTTCTTGTATTACTAATACTAGTGTTGAATTTTGTTCTGGCTAACTGCTGAGTACTTGTAATTCATTGGATCTTCTTGAGGCTTGTAAATTTTCTTAGGACGTCTAAAAAGTAGCCTTTAGTGTAACGTTAATTTACCTGTAGTAAGGCTTTTGAGGATTATTTTTGGAGTATTACTTTTTTTTTTTCTTCCTTCTTGCTAATGGGAACTTGAACCGTTCCCTGGCTTGAATGAGCTTTGCAGGGAATCGTTTTCTTTTTCCTTTTTTGAGGGGAGGGGTCGTTTTCTGGTGTTTTTCTCTAGGCTACAGATCAGTCCTTAGCTAAAGACTCAAAAGGGACCCTCTGTACCCTCCAGGGCTCTTTTTTGTGTAGCTTTTTTTCTTCTTTGGTACTTTTGCCCTCCAAATTTAGACTGCCCTAAACTCAGATCTCATTTCTCCTCAACTGAGTGACTTGGGCTCTGTTTGAATTCTCTAACCCTGTGCTGCAGCCTAGAAACTGTCTCTAGATGGGAACCTGATACACTCTTAGGACTTACCTTCTCTCTAGGATAACAGTCTTGCATTGCCTTTGGTGCCTAAAAACTATTTTATGTTTTTGGTTTGACTTTTTTTGTTGTTTGTTGGCTTGTTTTGTTTTTGGTTATCTAGTTTGAGGTGGGAGATAGTTAAAACTGATTCTTTTAATTCCATCTTTGCTGGACGCAGCAGTTGTTCTTAAGAGTACTGACTTTATGGGCTAAGAATTGTCACTGGGGGATCATTTGACTTTTATAAGGGAAATGTAATTAAGCTGTAAAAGTATACTGCACTGTATTGTATATGTTTGATATGTAGATAATTGTGCAATATCTTTACATTTATGCTCCTGTTGGTTTTGCCAAAATAGTGTCCATGTTTGCTCATTTGAGCACAAATTTAGAAATAAGTTTTGCTTTATGTTTCATATAGATGATAGTTTGTTGCTTATAATTCTCATCATGTTTTCTCTGCCTTTGTTTTCTGGTTGACTCATTTTCCCTACAGTGGTTATCCGTGTTTTATACATAGTAAGCACATGATAATTTTTGCTGGTGTAAATGTTGATGTGAGGGGAAGGATAGCATGGGTTGAGGTTGAGAGATAGGTAGGAATAAGTCATTCAGGGCCTTAAAAGTCATTATAAGGAGTTTTGATTTCATTCTAAATACAGTAGATGGCCTTTCATGCGTTTTGATTTAGGAGTTACAGGAATTGATAAACGTTTAAAGCAGATTTTGTACTTAGATTATAGAGGGGCAAAGGAGGATGTGAGAAGACCTGGTAAGAATCCTGTTGCAGTAATTCAAAAGATCATAGGGAAAATGGATTGGTTGAAAGTGTATTTTGGTCATAAACTTAATGGGAATCTGATGGATTAGATAAGAGTTTGAAGGAAATGAAAGTCAAGAATGACATATAGGCAACTGTTGACACCATGTGATGAGTGGAGAAAACATGGGCAGCATGAACTGGTTTTGGAAGACGTCTGCACTGTCTGAGTAATCCAAGGATAGGTATCAGGCAGTTTGACTTGCAAGGGCTGGAGTATAAAGGAGAGGCCTGGAATAGAGGTTAACCTTTGGAGTTGTTTCATTTATAAATAAAGGAACTGACGAGATCATACATGTAGGAAGAGAAGTACAGAGGGATACTCGAGCTGAGCCCTAGGAGCCCCATTATTAGTAGTAGAACTGAGGAGGAGGGGCCAGTAATGGAAAGGCAAGAGAAAGGACACGTGAGGAAGAAAGAAGACTGACATCACGTGGCATCCATGAAGGCAGGTGTAGCAAATGCTGCTACAAGGGCAGGTTAATTGAGGACAGGTCGTGTCCCTTAGATTGGACCACATGAGTTTCACTGGTAACCTTAGTAAGAGTAGTTTTTGTGGGGATACTAAGAACCATGTAGGAATCAGTGGGGAAAAAAAGATAGAGAATTGCTGCTTATATGGGCTTATAGAATTTTTTTGTCACTGCCCACTGATTATTTAAGCGATGATTATCATCTCTTTTGGTTTTAGGGAAGATATCAACCCTACATTGCAAAGCAGACAATATTAGACAGCAGTGTATAAGATTTCTTCATTATGTTAAAGTCTTCATCTTCAGGTAGGATATCAGATGTATATTATGATTAATGCATGAATTTCTGGGTGCATATTTATCCAGACTCTGGTTGCTTATTGTATCTAATCATTTTTTAGGTCCCTGAAAGTACACAATGCTGAAACTCATGTTCCTGTTCATCCCTACAAGGCTTTGGAGGCACAACTTCCCTCCGTGTTGATTGATGAGCTTCATGGATTACTCTTGTATATAGGACACCTATCAGAACTTCCCACTATTAACACAGGAGCGTTTGTGAATCAAAATCATACTAAGGTTTGACTTGTTCAGTTTAATTTTTAAATTGCCAGGTTTTTTTCCTTCTCATAAGGAATATCCATTTAAGAATGAAGGAAATTAGTCAACAGTGTAGTTCATGGACCAGGCTACCTGAGTTGAAATTCTGGCTCCTCCTTTTATTAATTTTGTGTCATTGGGCAAGTAATACCTCTTGCTTTAGTCTTTCCATCTGTATAATTGGTATAGCCTCCTAGAGTTACTGGGAGAATTAAGTAAATTAAAATGCATAAAGTGCTTAGCACACTGTTTACACTGAATCAATGATAGCTTTTTTTCATTCCATTTTATAACTGCAAATATTTAAAAGTTTCAAAGCAAATAAAATACCTTTATTTTCTAAAATTTATATCATCTTTCCTATTGATAAAGTTTTGGACAAATCCTAGTTATACTGTAGTCAGATTCAAGATCACCTTTAAAGTTATGCTTTCAAAACCACATCTTTATGTCTATTCTGACTTTTGAGATCTTTTTTTGGAATATGATTAGGATTGTTTTGACTATGTCCTTTATTTTTCTACCTGTGATCATCAATCTCTCTGAAGTTTGGTTTTTAAAAAATTTGTATTGTTAGCATGACCCAGTCTGTGGATGTAATTAATCAATTCTCCATAGATAAATGTGAGTTTATGTGAATGGCAATTTATAATTCCCCATGGGATCCCCTAAACTCTCATCTTTACCATTCTATTTGACTTTACCAATTTGAAGAACATTCAGTTTTTAGGAATGGGTTTTTGCCCAAATAAGCTACAATCAAATGTTTATATATTTCTCTGAAGTTTAACAATGATTTAGAAAAACTGACTCTTCTTATCAGGGATCAATATATGTAAACATAAAAGTAACTAGAGTTCCAACTGAATTCTAATCTAATCCATAGAAACCAAATAGGCATTGGCTTTTAATCATGTCAATTAATGAAGATTCATGGGTAGATTGTGGGGGAGGGATGTTTATCCTTTGTTTTAGTTTCTGTAAATTGAACTGGTTTTTATTTTCTGAATATCCATCAAATGCCTAAGAAAATAAAAATTAATAATTTATCTAGCAGCAGAAATAAAAAATGTGTGCAAGTGTCCTCAAACTAGGTTTTGCTTTTCATAGGCTTTTGAATTGGGCAGACTTGAAAAGACAGGTTATTTGAAGATCAGAAGACTGAATTTTTAAAGTAGGGGAATGGAATCTTCAACACATAAACAAAAAAGTCATACACTAAAATACTATTCTTTTCTCAAACAACAGCAAAAAAAAAAAAAAGCTTACAAAATAAAAAGCATCTTTCAAGACCATGTATTTCTTATATTTTATCAATCTCATAAAAGGTAATGCCTTAATTGGTATTTTCAGTTGAACATCTGTTATTCTTTTTTAGGAACTTTTAAAAATTTGAGAAATTATTTGTTGAATATTATGTATGACAAATATTTTCAGTAATTTATCTTTTTTTCAGCACTTAAGCTTACTTGCTAGGTAGATAGATGTTTTAATTTTTTTATATAGTTATATTTGTCAACTTTTTCTTTGGTATCATCCCTATGCTGCTGTAAAAAACAATTTTTTTAACATTTATGTCTAATTTGTCTCTTTAAAAAATATGCTGTGAAGTAGGAAATCTAACTTTAGTTTCTTGCAAATGAATAAGTTATTAATCCTGTCTCTTATAGAAAGACCTGCACATTCCCCACTGATTTGAGATACCATGTTTATCCATTTCTCTTTTCCCTATTTTTCCTATTAATTTATTATCTATTCCTGAGCCAATACTGCTTTATTAGTGTTGTTTTGTTTGCATATTTGATAAGGCAAGTCCCTCCATCATTCTTCCTGGTTGTCTTAATAGAAAATGTATATTATATTTTTATAGTGGCATGAAATCATAACTGGAGAAAGTTTATTGATAACCTACCACAGCACAATAGTTAAGAGCACTGGCTTTTGGATCAGATAGAATTAGGTTTGCATTCTAAGGCATAAATTGAGGGGTAAGTTTCTTCACTGCTTTTAACTTTCGTTTATTAATGAGCACAACAGTAATGTCTAAATGAGAGTCTAAAAGTTCTCCTGTTAAAATATATGGGTGTTCTTGGGTATTCATTACATTTGGAAACACAACTCCCAACTGAAGTCTAAAACAAAGTTATGAAAATAAGTGTTTTAAAATTTATTGCCTTGCAGCTGTAGTAACATCTCATTTGACTGGTAGGGACCTTTACTATACAAGTCTATCCAGCAGCCCCAAGGCTGGTCTGTCTGAAACAACATCAGATAAAAGTGTATCCTGCTTTCAGAGATCGCCAGTGGAAGAATCCCATAGTGAATAAGGTAGAGGTTTCCCTTGAGCTTTTGGAGGATGGGTACGTTAACTTGTGCTTGTGGAGGAGTGTTGTGACATGCTATGGAATACCTAATAAAGTATTATGAATTCTCAGTCACAGTTGATATTGTCATTCACAGCTTTTCCCACCATCATGGCATTTATTACATCTCCACTTAGATATCCATTGGCTGGTGCTGGAAATTCTTCACATGCTTGGTGAAAAATTGAGTAAGTTTATGGATTTCTGATTTGTGTCCTTTTTTAATCTAACATTGATATTTTTGTAAATCACACAAGTAATGAGTGCTTCCTGATTTTTTTTTTTTAAATCAAATAGTAACAAAGTAAAAAGTGAAGTTCTTCTTTTTTTTCCAGAGATAACTACCGGGAACAGCTTGGCCATTTATCCATCCGTATTTACTTATTATCTATTAGCATACATATATAGAAACTCACAGGTAGAATTTTTTGTTTTGTTTCTAACCACAAATTGTATCATCATATTGTTCTATGTAGTGTTTCCTTTAACATTTTTTTAGGGATCTGTTCATGTTAGTACATATAGTTTTACTTGATTTATTTAAGGGCTATATGTTATGGACCTATCATAATTTATTTAGCCGAGTCTATTTTTTAATATTTCAGTTATTTCTGGGGTTTCTTGATATTACAAATAATATTTCACCGAACATCCTTGTGCATATATACATCTTTGAATATTTGTGCAAGTTATTCTGTAGAATAGAATATTCTTAGAATTGAAGTGGCACATTGCATTTTTAATAATTGTATTTGATGCCCTAGTGCTGTATAGTAAGTCTCCCCATTTTATATACACTCTTGAGTGTGCCTTTACCTCATACTCTAGCCAGTAATGGATGTTTATTTTTTTTTTGCCAATACATGAAAAATGATATTGAACCTATTTTTGTGATTTCCTGATTACCAGTGAAGTTGAACATCTTTACTTAATTTTATTGTTTTTTATATTTGCTCTGTTAATTACTTATTCATTATCTTTTGCAAAATATATGTTGTATTATCTTTCGTCTCATTATCTTTCCTGTTTTTCTTTAATTAATTAGTAGTAGTTTGTATGTATTATGGATAGTAATCTTTTATTTCACATGTTGCCTATTTCTTGGCCTTGTTCTTTGGCATCTTCAGATTCCATTATCAGTTTAGCAGTATTCTCTGAATATTATTTAGTTGTAAATGATTAATTATTTAGGTTATAAAGACATTCCTTACCTCAACACCTGCTTTTCAATGAATTAATAAATACAAAAATACACATACATATATATGTGTATGTGTGTGTACTCATATACTTAGACGCGAATATACAAAGGTATGTATACAGAAATACATCATTTCCTCTCTCATGTGGACTCTGTATTTAAAATAATATTTTCTTAGAGCAATACTAAGGTGGACTTACTCTAATACAAGTACAGATTTTGGTATCTGTTACTTTGGTTTGCTGTATTTCATGCCCACAAAACAATTGTGCATGGTTTATCAGTATTTTTTGGAATAATAATGTTTTAAAGGCTTTATTTGTTAGAAATGTAGGTAGAGATTTTCTTGTGTTTCCTCTTTTATTTTTGTTTCTCTTAAGTGTTGTTGCACTGTTGCTTTTCAGATGGCCTTATTAAGAAAAGAGAATCTGATAAATGGTACTTGGGAGGATTGAAACTTTTTAGGTGATGTCTATCAGTGCTCATGTATGAAAGGAATTGTCTTCAAATTTAACTTTTATTTGCAGAAAAATTTGCTTTTAACTGTGTTGCAGTTTTGTTATTTAAAGGTGTACAGTCACTTTCCTTCTGGATTGGTAAAGTCTGCTGTACTTTTAAATACGATTTATTTTTTCATTCCATTTTTAGAACAAGTTGTATATGGTCAACAGTTTATGAATCTGGCAGGTGGCAATTTAACCAACGTCAGCTTATTTGAAGAACATTGTGAAAATCTTCTTTGTGATTTAATAAGCCTGTCTCTCAACAGGTATGACAAGGTAATGCTTTAAGAGTTTATTTGCATTTTTGGTACTTAATGGCAGTAGTCAATACTTAGAGCATGTGGTATAATCTGTAAGAATTTAATCTAAAATGGTTTACTTGTTAATTCTTCTAACTTTATATTTAGTATTTGGGAGTTAGATGGGAAAAGTATTTGAGTTAAACATTTAAAACAGGCCAAAATTAGTGTTTTTGAACTGTTTTTTCCAAAAATAGCTTTTCCATCTTGTCAAAAGTAGATAAAAACAGAATATTTATGATAATGATCGTAAATTTAACTTCTGTTCAAATAGGAAAGACTAGCCACTTAATAATCTATTGTTTGTTGTTATAAAATAAATGAGTACTTAAATAAAGTTAGTTGACAAATTTAAAGAGGTTTTGTTTGCTTATTTTCATAAAGGGTCTAGAGGCCCGGGGGAAATATGTGTTTTTACTAAATTGCTTATCATAGAGTGTTTAATGCAAATAGTGATTTAAAAATGCTACTGTATACATTTATTTTCAAGCAATGGAAATCTGTCAATTATCATCACTTATTTCGATTACAAGCATAAACCTTACCTATGAGGAATTGGGATTTATAACTTTTTAAAATTTAGATTGTGTTTTATGTATTTATTATTAATATCTTTTAAATCTAGTCTGTATATTACAATTAATATAATTAGTAGGTTAACCAGATACGATATAGTAATATCTTAATGGTTGTTTTTTCACTTTGTATTATGTTAGGAAAAAATATATGTAATATGTGAAATAATGAATGTGTTATAAGTTTCAGAAGTCTAACTGTACTTGCAAATACAGTACATATTCTCTATATTATTTAGGGCCATTGAGGATATATTTGTTACAAAAATGTTAAAGTTGCCTAACCTTTATAAATTTCTAGTAATTATATTTATTCATACTTATAAAAATTTTAGTCTGCATTACAATGAATCAAAATTTATTTTCTAATCATTTCTTACAAGTCTTTATATTTGGCTGATGGATTCAATCAAGGTTTGGAAACCATGGCCCCTGATGCCAAACTAGGATGCTACCTATATAGAAATAAAATTTTACTGTAACACACCCTCCTTTTTTATCCAGTGTCTGTGACTGATGTTGTACAGTGGCAGAATTGAATATTTGTGACAAAGACTATTTTACCAATAAAGTCTCGAATATTTACTGTTTAGCTTTTTACAGAAAAAATTTGCCGACCATTGGACTAGATGATTAAGGCAGAGGTTTTTTTTTTTTTTAAATTGAAAATAAAATTCATTCTATACTTTAGTTTTTAAAATGGGAATTTATTTTCAAAAGTAATGAAATGGTACGTTTTTTGTAAACAGTTTTATGTAATGGAACATAAAATTTAAGTCATCTAAGTCATTCATTTAAAACATTTGGAGAGATATGTGGTATATAAAATTCTGCTCTCTTGTAACTGTTTTTGCTTCTTTCCTGCAGGTTAGACCTTCTGAAGCATTAATAAGTCACCATTGCCCATGTCCATGCATTAAAGAATTATGGGTTCTACTCATTCATCTTCTTGACCACAGAAGTAAATGGTCTCTCTCAGAAGTAAGTTGTAAAATTTATGTTATTGTTACTAATGCTTGCATTGAATTTATGCAGTGGTTTTGGCAAAGAAAAATCTTAAAAGTTCCTTCTTTATAGTAAGACAACCACTACTCCCAAACAGAGCATTAATTGAGTACTAAACCTTTACTATATATTTAATCCTAAATTGGTAGTTTAAAGCATTTAGGAGAAATACAAAATTTAACTTTTATTTTCTCAAGTTATTTTTTTGTTCTGTCAAGAATCTTTTAAACTAAAATACTTAAAAACTCTCTAGTAATCCAGGAAACATTTTAGTCAGGAAATGAGGCAGATTTAGACTTGGGGAGAAATGAAACCTAGGTTTCTAGTAATCAATTTTACAGTGTCTTTTTTCAAGAAGAGAGAAAGAAAAGCACAAAGGGGAAGGTGGGAAATTTTCTTTGACCTCATTTTGAATCAAGTCTTCAAGTTAGGGATTTATTTTATTTCAAGTGCTGTGAATTAGTGAAAAAAGAGAAATATCCATAGACAGAAGTAAACACAAACAATTCATTATGAAATGATACTTAAAATGATTTATGTTATTGAAAAAGTACTTTAGATTTTTTCATAGGTTTTTGACTTTCTCAATTTCCACACTTTGGGGATAGTAACTATTTTTGAAGGTTTATAGCACTATATTTATTTTGTGTTATTATTAGTAAATTTACTATGTATAAGTAAAAAAAATTTACTACGTATAAATTTAAGTTTTTATCTATTATTGAATAAGAAAAAGTTTTTTTACTGACATTTTAGTTTGTCAATAGAGTTCAGCTTTCTACAGTGAGATTTAAATGTTACCAAGTCTCAGCAATTTTTTTCCTTTGATTATTTGCCAGGTTATTTTATTTCACTTATGTGGTAAACATCAGTTTTACCATTTTTTGCAAAGCTAATCTTTATTTTTTAAGTCTACTTTTTTTTTTAATAATTGTTCTTATTTTATAAATGTCAGACTTGGAAGTATAAACCACATATTGTTAGTGAAAGCATATTCATACTTGTTGCCATGAGTCTTTTCCTGGATTTTAAACAGAAAAATAGGCATAATTTAAAATATTATATTGTAGAAATTTGCATTTTTGTTTTTAAAAATATACATTTTAACCTAAATGACTGTTATGTTCTTTCTTTTGTATAGTTACCAGACTTACTGTCTTAAAACAATGAAACTCTGAAGTCATTTCATTTTTTTAATACAACTGAAATAAGTTATATTATTCACAGATTTTGAAAGTTATTTTATTTTGAAAGTTAAATTAGAAGTTTCTATTCCTACCAGTAAGATAGTTTGACCTCCCTTCAAAAAAAAATGTAATATAATCGTGCTCAATATCATATAAGCATTTTAAACGTGTCAGTAAACTTATTGAAAGTAAAGAGATACTGAGGCCAAATACTAAATGTTTAAAGGGAGAACTCAGGTTAGCTGAACACAGAAACTTAGAGACAGTTGCCAAATTGTATAAACCTGAACATTAGCTTTCAATTTGTTATAAGACACAGGAATAGAAGACAATGCTCAGAGATGACTCAAGTTGATAACCTAATATACACAAACTACCCATAAGTCTGAGCCCCCAACAGAATGAACTAGAAACTCAACTAAATTTATAAGGAAAATTGCCTGTCTTTAACTTTGTTGCTTTGCAGTTTAAAATGCCTTCAGTGTATTTGTTACTATAAGCCAGCACTCATGCAGGTTTATACTGTGAGTTCATGTCGCCTAGATTGTACTAAAAATTTCAAGCCAATGACTTCTAAGTAGACAATGCATGGATACTTAAACCCATATCTTCCCATGTAACCTCCCCCAAGGTATAGAATAGCAAGAAAAAATAAAACTGCACCAAAAACCATGTTGATAGCATAACTGCAGCATAGGAATGTTCAAAGCTGTAAATTAAAAGTGAAAACCACCACAGCTCTACCATACAACTACTCACAGGAAAGAAGAAGAGAGCTAGAAGTGGCCATAAAATTGGTCTACAGTCATTGCAAGAATGTGAAAAATACTGAAAAGTTTTCTTATAGATCAAAAGGATAGGAACATAAAAATGTGTGCATGGAGGAAGCAGTCTCTGAAGGTAGAGCTTCTGGAGAGTAAGAAGTCAAAAAAGGAGTGGTTTCCCCTTGGTAATTAGGTGGTGAAGGGGACAGGAAGTAAAAGCAAAAAATGTTGACTCTTGTAAGAATAAAAGAAAAAAAAATGAAGGAATTCACACCCACTCTCCCACTACCACCACAAAAAAGAAAGAAAGAAAGAAATCCAGGAAAGAAATGGGACTTCAATATTTCGGCAAAAGGAGGCTTCACTGAACTAGGAATCTTTTAAAGTAGTCCAAATTTACAAAATGAAAAGAAGGAAACTAAGCAAGTCTTTATAAAGTAACTACAAGAAAACGGAATTGATACACTTTAGCTGACGACACCCTCTTCCCTAGAAACAACTATAAAGCTGAAGAAAATTGTAAGACAGCACTCCCAGCTAATTAAATTGACAAGCATTCTAGCATTTGTGGCTGAAAAACAAACAAACAAAAAAATACCTAGAATGAGATATTCAGATGTTAAAATAAATAGACCAAAAGCTAGGAATGAATGGAAAGAGTAACCTGAATGCAGGAGAGAAATGGAAGAAACAATCATTTTAGAATTGACTAAATTACAGGGTGCCCAAGAATAATTGACTTAAATGGAAGAAAGGCAGAAAAACAACCAAGGGAATAAAAATGAGATAAAAGTATGTAAAGGGTTAGAGAGAAAATGGTTGTAATGAAAGGGAAAGAGGAAATAGCCGTATGTTTAAATGAAGTCCCTAAAAAAACCCTGAGAAGAATGGAATACACCTAACATTCTGAACTATTAACCAAAAAACACTCCAGAAATAAGGCCTAAATCTACATATTGGAAAGGCCTACTGGTCTACTGGTTAGTGAAAGATTAATACCAAACAGTCCATCCTGAGATATATCATTCTAAAACTACTTTGCTTCAGACATACATAAAGCATCTTCAAGTCTTCTAGGCAAAAAGACTAAATAACTTAGAAGAGCAAAATAATTTTACCTGCACTAGACTTCTTAAGAACAACATAAAAACAAGGCAACAATGGAGCATTTAAAAAGACTCAAAAACCCTTCCTCTTTGTGAGGACATAGCCAGGAGTCAGTGACCCAGAAAAGGTCCCTCACCCGACCATGCGGATACCCTGATCTCAGACTTCCATCCCCCAGAACTGATGAACAACCATTATGGCACAGTAGAACAAGCCCTCAGCTTAGAGAAAAGCAATTTAGTCCCACCTTTTACTCTGTAGAAATTAATATGATCTCTAACTGTTAGATATACTCCCTTGATAGAAAGCTCAAGACTAAAAGTGACTAAACCAAAAGGAAACAAAACAACAACAAAAAAGTCCCTTCTCAAACAAGAAAGAAGCAAGTTAAAAGTTATTCTTTGTACTGACTGACTGACATACAATGGCTTTAGGGACCAGGATGGACTTGGATAAGCTGAGAAAGAAAACAGGAAAAGCAATGGAAAGATTCAGGAGGAACAGGGAAGCTTTCCATTTCATTCATCCAGGAGTTAATGGTGTTGCAGACGATGTGATTATTCCATGCATACTGACAGTGAGCTAAGCTCTGTAGAACCTATTCTTAGGAGCTTTCCAGACTGCTGAAAGCAGAGATTTTTTTTTCTCTTATGTAAGTATTTTAAAAATTTATGATGTGACAACACTGATTTCTACAATGCATTCAGTTTATTTTTTCAAAAAAGAAGAAATTATGTGTGTCTGGCAGAGCAAGCTAATATTCTTCCAGAAAGAAGTATTGACTCTAATCATCTCAAGAAAGATTAGCCAATTTTGTAATCTTTTTAAAAAACCTACTTTTGGCTGTTTTGATCTTTCATTGATTTGCTCATCTTTGCTGTTTTCAACTTCATAAATTTGTGTTTTACTTACTACCTTTTACTTTCTTTGGATTTATTATACAGAAATTTTTTCCCTAGCTTCTTGTAATGAATTCTTACTCATTAATTTTTAACTTCTTTTCCTCTAACATTTGTATATAAGGTTACATGTTTTCCTCTAACTGTGTCTTTAGCTATAGTCCCAAAGCTTTAATTAGTAGTATGTTACTTATTTACTTCAAAATATTTTATAATTTCCATCATATCTTCTTTACTTATGGGTTATTTAGAAATATATTTCATTATTTCTAAACAGATATATTTCTCCTTGTAGTTTTGTCAATGTTTATTTTCTACATTTAACAGTGTATTATTGGCCACATAAAAAATTAAATTTATTTTATCTTCCTAGTGAATTGGACCTTTTATCAGTATGAAATGACTTTATGCTTTCATTGGTTTTAAAGTCTATTTTCTCCAATATTAGTTTAATATGTTACCTTTCTTATATCTTTATCAATTCTGAATCCTTCAGAATTTTATGTTTTAGATTCTCTCTTGTAGACAGCTTACAGTCTATTCTGACAGCATATCTTTTAAATGAGCATTTAGTAGTCCATTTGCAGTTAATGTAATGACTCATATATTTAGTTTTAAATCTACCATCTTTTTCTGTATTTCTATTTATACACCTATTTTTCCAGCAGCAGTTCCTTCTTGCCTTCTTTTGCGTTGACTATTTATTTCGCTTTTCCCCTTCATTAGCTTGTAAGTTAAATAACCTAATTTCTCTTCTTTTAGTGATTATCTTAGAAGTAACAGCATACATTGAAATATCTTGGTAAGAAGCACATGTCTTTGCTCTTATCTTAGACCAAAGGACCCTAAAATACTCTAACTCATTTATGCCCTACCCAGTTTATATGCCAGTATTACTGTGTACTTTAGCTTTATTTTTCAATCCCACTAGATTATTGATTTATACAAAACATTTACTACTTTCTTTACTCTTTGTTCCTTCCGATAGCTCAGACACCCTCCTCTCCCATTTTGACATCATTATTCTTTTGCATAAAATTTATCTTTCAGGATTCCTTTCAATTTTGCTTCATTGAAAACTTTTTTTCTGGATGAAGAATTTTATGTTGAAAATTATTTTGTTTTAATACAATAGATATCATTCCCACTGGCCTCCATTACTGTTGAGAAATCAGCTATCAGTCTAACTGCCATTCTTCTGAGAGTAATATATTTTTCTGTCTGAATGCTTTTAGTCTCTTCTCTTTGTCTCTGATGTTCTTCAGTTTCACTATGATGTATTAAGGTGTGTTTTTCTTTTTAATTGCCCTAAGTGGAATTCAGAATAAAGTCAGAATAATGATTATCCCTGAATGGGAGAAGATGTGATTGTGGGAATATGTCAGATCTTTCTAAAGTACTAGTCATTTTCTGATTCTTAACCTGAGTATTTTTACTATTATTTAAGATTTGTATATGTGTTTTGAATTCTCTTCAGTGTGTATATTTACTCATAAAAATGGAGGAAAAAACCCAAATCAAAGGTTATTGGATCAGTGCCTTAATTTAATTGAGTCATATTACCTCTGTTTCTATAGTCATTTTGGAACTGGCTGAATAAACTACTCAAAACACTCTTTGAAAAATCAAATGACCGAAGAAGATCTTCTGTGCTTGTAATCCAGCCCAGGGATCCATTAGGTTTTAGTTGGTGGATTATTACTCATGTGGCATCATTTTACCAGTTTGATCGTCACGGTACACCTGATGAAATGGTAAGATTTTATTTTTTTAAACTTTCATGTGTTATCAATTAATATGTATTTTTTTGTAGACAAGTTTAGAAAGTGAGCAAAAACAATAAAAATCAGATCATAATCCTACAGAGATAAATTTACCTTCTGAATCTAGAAGCTGTAGACCTTTCTGTAAACATCTTGAAAAATTGTAATCTTTATGCTTTTATTGTTTGTTTAAGGAAAAGACTTGGGATCTAGTCTTGGCTCTGCTACTGAGTAGTTGTATGACCGCTAGGAAATTACTTAAACCTTTCTGGGCCTCTTTTCTCTCATCCAGAAATCATGGGGTTGGATTGTTCTATTCAGAAGATTCCTTCTACTTCTAAAGTCTCTAAGGTTACTGAAGGGAAAGCCTATGTCTCTAGAAATGAATTAGAAAAGCTTTTTGCAAAGATATTTCAATCCGTTAAATAACCATGAAGTGTACTCAAGCAAAAAGAGATTTTAACTAGTATATTAATTTCTAATTGGAAACGTTTTTCCATTGTTATTTAAAAAGCCCTATGAAATAAAACAAGCTGGTAGATGTATTTATTTGAAGCTTTATTTGAATATAACTTCTTCCATGTTCAGAAATAGTATAGTATTATATCAGCCCATTGGTTCCATTAAGTAAGCATCTAGAATCTTGAAGCCAATGTGTCTATATTTTCAAAATTGGTCTGCTTTCTGGGAGTAGTTAACAAAATTGGCTGATCATCAGACCGATCTGTGAGTTTTTAAAAATTCAATTTTCTCAAATCTGGAGATCCTGATTTAGTAATCTGGTCTAGAGTTTAGGAATCTTTATTTTTTAAAAGGTCCTTGGATCTCATTCTCTATCAGCTAGGGGAACGATTGCTTTATGAAGCATGTTCCTTGATGGGCTTTACAGATTTTCCTCTTTTGGGAATACTGGAAAGAGCTCAGAAGTCATCCGTGGAATCTAAGGATCAGTTAGTATCGACATACTGTCGCAGAAATTGAAAGGGCCTCAAGAGTTCTTCTAAGTGATCCCCTAGTAATAAAAAGGTTCTCTAGGAGGTCCCAAGATAAGGTAAGATAGTAAGTCAGGAAGTGCTCTCAGAAGTCCACACCTAGCTCAGTATCAGTGTATTTAAGCATTCTATTAATTTATTAAGGGAGGTCAATAGAATGAGCTTCTCAGAAAAAGACTGTCCTTTGTTTCTGTACATGAGTACTTCCCATGCTGATATGAGATGAATAATAAATGTTACAGATTGCCATTATTACTGTCATAGTTCCTTTATTGAGTATTTTAATGAAGTTAATATGGTTATGGTTCACATCTTTTAATTCTTGAAATACTAGAACAATGAAAGAATTTTTAAAATTTACCTATAATTCAAAGGTCTTTACAAAAGCACTTTTATTTCTCTTATCATTCAGCCTTAATTCTTCCAAATACATATTTGATTATAGTCAGGATAAAAAAGTATGGTAATTAGTTAAGAACTTCTGAGTTCCTATTGAGTGGCCATCATAATAATAGGTGCCAATGATAGGATACACATGAAATTGACTGTACTGCCTCTTGCTTCAAGGAACGTGCTTTCAGGTTGTTAATACTTGCTGTAACTGCCATTAACACTTATTTGAGTGTATTTCAATAGTGGTTGATATTGACCCCTACATACTCCCAGTGTGGTAGGTAATCTGCCAACGGTAATATATATCATTACTATTACTGTTGTAGTGTTGAACTGTACTGGTTCAACCACCCTCAGTTGCACTGCTGAAATCACTTTTCTCTTTCATATAGAGAACTCCATAGGAGATTATTGCTTTCATTAGCTCTATATCAAGATAGTAAATGAATTGTCTGTATTTAGAGTAGCTTAATCTATATCTTTTAATATTTGTCAGCAGTTCCTTTATGCATGTTCTTTTGCCAAGGTACGTATTTTTAGTATTAATTTTTAAAATTATGTAGGTTTTAAGAAGAGAGTCATAGTATTTGGAAAAATTCATATAAAAATAATAAAGATATATAATGTTATATATTTTTATATATATATGTAGAATAGACGTTGCCTTTGTTCATGAGTCATCAGAGAGTTTCAAATATTTGTGGACTTCTTAATGACTTTAAAAGAAAAACTCAAACTCTCTAGTTAATAGTTTTCATTTGGGGTGATACCTTCAACATAATGCATTTGCAAAGTGTTTTGATATCTCAAAGTGACCTTGGATTTTATCTCATGAAGTGTTATGAAGTAGATGAGGGGTTAATATTACATCCATTTTACAAATAATGACACTGAGGTACACAGTGGTTAAATGTCACCCTGTTTTTATCACTTAGATAAATTTGATATGAAAATCCTCCTAAGAACTGCCTCTCGTGGCCTTTGGTAGGATAACCATATAAACCAGTTTGCCCAGGGGCAGTCCCAGTTTATGCCTATTTTCCCCTCATCCTATCTGGTTAGTTTTTCCCTTTTACTCTCTGTTTGGTTTATGAATGATATAATCATTTTAATCTGTGAACATAAAGGCGTATTGACTCATTCTTTCAGAGAGATTACATTGGGTGTTGATTTCGGTCTGGGATATCCTTAGATCAGAATTTTGAAAATTACCTGAATTCTTTTTTCCTCCTTATGATATATTAGCATAGCAAGCTACCATATAGAAAATAGTTATGCATTAAGCATGCTTTATTCCACTGAAGAGTAAACTGGTGTGAGAGGATGATGCAAAGGAATAATGGTTATTCATATTTTCTAGAGCAGAGAAATAACCCCTAGTCTTGTGATAATCATAGAGATGTTTCAGTTTTTGAGCATGAACTGTTTGCCCTGTAGGTTAATGTGAAATCTTTACATTTTAAATAGGTTTCAGATATGGTTAAATTTTTTTTTAAGTTATTGTAAACTGGACGTTTGCTATATGTGGATTTAAATCACAGAGCTTGCAAACTGCTTAATACAGGCCTATAAAGAAAATTTGGTATCTCACTTCTCATACTAGAGGCTTTGATTTTTTATATTTCTGTTTAATGCTTTTCTCCCAACCTAGATGAGAGTGTGTTATCCTCTCACAATCCCAGTCATCTATTTTAAAAACAAATATAGTTTAAAGAGAAAAATTACTTTGGGGCATTGCAGGGATCATTTTAACAGTGCTTTCCCTGCCCAGAACATAGTGCAATCAGTCAGGCCAGCTGGTGCTCGTCTTTGAAACATCTGAATGGTGACTAGATAAAAGGTGTGAAATACAACCTTAAAATGAGAGTTGCACCAGGTTACCTAGTTGATTGGAAGTGGAAGGTGGGGGATCTATTTTATATTTCTGTTTCTGGTGGAGATACCACCTGTGTTGAAACTTAAGTGAATGTCTTAGTTTTAATATTGGGACAAGAAATATAAAACACAGTCCCCAAATGATGGCAGTTTACCTCCTTTCTATTCTGTAACTTGGTATATAGAAAAAAAAATGCTGGTCAAAGTTGTTTTCCTGTGGAAGTAAAAATCTGTATCCCTTGTATACATATTCTGCCACTCAGACTTGATTTGGGTATGATATAGTTGCCATTTTTTCCCCTGAATTATGGTTTATTTTTGTTTTAGATTGTAACCACAGTACTGATCCATAGAGTTGAAGTTCCTTGGACAAGAATTATAGTACTTCTCCATAATTTGTGTGATTCAAATGTTTAGAACAGAACAACTGAAACACACTCATTAGCACTACAAATTATAAAGCTAAATACATCAACCCTGTCAGTTCCTGCTTAACTAAGACGTTATCTTAGTAAAGAATGATTTTTATAAAAGTGAATTGCTGAAAGCTGAGGGAAGGCTTGTTAGAAAAAGAAACTCAGTTACAGATAGCATGGTGAAATGGAAGGAACACTGGCTTTGGAGCCAGACCTACTTGGATTTGAATCCATGCTCTGACTTGTATATACATGACCTTTCTGAAACTTAATTGTGTTGTCTATGAATTGGAAAAGATTTTTTAAAAGAAAATAAGAATGTGAAGATATATATAGTATTGGTAGAACAAAATAGTCTCCTCCTTGAGAGAATTTTAGGGCCAACTACCAAGTTTTAGGGCATTGCCTTCAGGGCTGCTTCATGTCTGATGACAACTATGAACAGCATAGTTGTTTTAATAGAGATAGGAGGGTGTGAGGAGGTTCTTTGCATTTGCTCTTTAAAGCCTCGGGCTTAGTTTTATGAGGTCTTATGGTTAACTTTTTGCACATTTTATTCCTCCCTTGTTAGAAACTAGTTGTCACTTGCTTCTTCTTAGAGGCACTTTCTTTGCTTCTGGTTACATCCACATATCCAAACGTTTAAGAACTGAGTATCAGGTGAACTGAGAGTATCCTCTGAGAATGTCCTCCAGGCTTTCCTGTTGGAAAAGTAGACTTGTTCTCAGTGCCTAGCCTTTGTGAAATATTTTGGCTTTGTGAAAGTTCTCTTTCACTTTCTTCCTTATTGTAGGAAGTCTTCCAGGTAGTTGAGGTTGCCAGTTAAGTGACCACTGGCTAAGTGAAATGGCATGTAAAAAATTTTTAGTTACTTGTTTAGTAGATTAGGCCGTCTTGAGTTTATTATGCATAAAATGAAGGCAGAACTCTGCTGAGTAAAGTACAGAATAAAGAACACACAATGTAAAAAACTCAAAAGCATATGTAATTTTTTTCCTGTTAGATTATAATGTCACAGCAAAAATTAAATATTTGTTAAAACATTTGTAATTTTATAGAAATACCACTGTTTAATAAAACAATTCCTAATAAGGTTTATACTGGATTGGAATAGTTGTAAATTTTTTTCTGTTAAGTCTCTCAACTAACTCTTTGCCGAGGTCATTTTAGACATTCAAGAAACTAATGATATCTGATGATAGAGAAAATGTACTTCACATTTAGCTTGGCTATTTTATAGTTTCAGTGCATAATTAAGAGCAATAATTCTGATGCAGTATTTTCTCCCTTTCTAGAAACAAATGGAATCAAATTGGAACTTTGTAGAAGAACTGCTGAAAAAGTCCTTCAGTGTTCAGGTACCCATTTAAAGTGAGGCGGTTTGTGGGCTTTGCTAAATGTTTATGTTACAAATTTTATTTATAACAATCAAGCAAACTGTTAAAATGATTTAAATGACAAACTTAGTCTACTTTTTAAAAACCTGAGATAGAATTATCATTCTTTGTTAATGCACGGTCCATGTTTCCATTAGTGCTTGTTCTTTGAAGATTTTTGTTTTAACACTGAGTTGCCAGTTAAAGGACAAAGATAATTATCCTAGTTGGTGACTTTGACAAAGTGTATTCACAATAAGTAGTAGATGCTTCAGAACTATAAGCCATTCCTTTACTGTATGATATCAAGTCTAGGAGACACGATGAGGGAGATAGTGGCATTGGAAATTCAGCTATATCCTCATCACAGCAGGAAGGTGACTTGCATTGCTGAGCAATTTGTCTTACAGGCTTGAATCATACTCCAACTGATAAGGTCCTAGTTTCTGAGCCCTCATTTCATAGCTTATCATTTTTCTTTCTGCAAAGCTGTTAACGTAGTGCTTCATGGCCCAGAGGTCAGATTTGACCTCCTTTTAAAATAGTTTTAAATGTGCTCTTCATCACATCTTTAAACATATTGTGTTATAGTTCTGTATAATTTTGTAGCATAAGTTATTTATGTAAAAGTTTAAGGGGAAACTTTAATATTTTTAGTTTTGGGAAATAGACTACTTTTCTGTTAAGAAATGAAAACTGTTAAAACTTGAAGAGGAATAAGAAGGAAATAATGTAGTACAAGATTGCTACACACACACACACACACATTTATTTTGTAGCCATTTCTTTGAAAATTACTTTCACAGCTTGAAATTTTCTTTTCCTTGTTATCTATACAAACTCTTAATTTTTTTAGGTAAAAATGTAAGTACATGTAGTTGTAATATGAATCTCCTAATTATGAACTGAGAATTCTTTTAGGTAAAAATGTAAGTACATGTAGTTGTAATATGAATCTCCTAATTATGAACTGAGAATTCTAGATAAGAATGCCAAAGAACTCTGAATGTGTGAGTTGTGTCAGAAACAAAAGAGGCATCATCTCAACCATTGTAAAAATTTTTATTTTCTTTTTTCTGTATCGTTTAATTGGCTTTCTCCTTTGTTCTTTTTGAAAGCGTATTGATTTGATAACTCAGAAAATTTCGTCCATGTATTTTTACTTCAAGAGTGTACAGAATCACTAAAAAATGGTTATCATTATTTACATCAGCTATTAATCCAATCTTAATGCCTTAACCGAATTTAAAAACCTCTTGGTTAAACTTGCTTTCACTTCTAACAGTGTATGAATTTATGATTTTGTTCAGCTAGGTTTTAAATTACAGAGTATTTCTTAGAAGGCTCTATCATATGAATAAATACCCATAACGGTCCAGGACAAACAGGAGAATTTATCATTGCCTCTCTTCCATAGAAACGTTTGCTTTTTGATTAAGAGATTAAAAACCCTCTTTAAACACTTTTAGGTACTTGAAAATTAATGCTTTTGTTCCTTTGGATTGTGGCTCCCTATAATTTTGATTTTTAAATGAAAGAAAATCATTTGCTTGGGGGGAAAAAAACTTAATTGAAATATCTTAGTCCCAAAGTGATAAAACTTACTCTGATACTGCATAGTATACTTTGATAATGAAACTAGTATTTTAATGGTATCAGCTAAGGATGTTTTGAAGATAAATCCCTAATTCTTGGAAGTAAGTAGGATAACCATCTGGAACTTACCTGGCTGGGAGTATCCCAAGATACAGGTTTTCCAGTGCTAAAACCAGGAAGGCCCTGAATAAACCGGGACGAGTCAGTCACCCTAAACGCACGGAATAGTACAGCTAAGCTAAGAAACTTTCTCTGTGAATTTAGTTCTAGCATAAAGTCAAAGTAATATCTTTCCTGTGAGAGAAGAGGTCATTATAATATATAGAAAGAAGCAGTCCATTCTCTCTAGTAATCTCAATTTTGTCATGCCTTTGATAGTATCAAATTAGATTTTATAAGTAGTAGAGGGCTACTTGCTGGAGTTCTTGAAACCAATTTTGTGGGTGCAGTAGGTGGTCATAAAGAATAAATAATATGTTTGGATAGAGCTATCAATTTGATTATATCTGTTTTCCCCCATTGAAGTAAATTAAAATCCGACTATGCTCATGTGCTTTGACTTGATCTCCAACAGTGAAGGAGAGTCCATTTGCAATATTTAAAAAAAAAAGTTTCACATATAAAGCAGTCTTTAAATAAAATTAGTAGGCAATCCACTGTAGTTTTAATTAAGCAAATAATGTTCTAAAATTTTTTCTAGCCAGAGATGATCTTCCAGAAACAGACACTGAGTTTTGTTAGTAAAGAAAGGATATATTGTTTAATCTTACTTACATAGCTACAGTTGAATAGTTAAGTATTTACTTTAAAAACAGTTTTTTGGAGGTAATCCTATTTTTGGAGGTAATCCTATTTAATACTTGTGAATGCTACCAGTAAATATTTGTTTACCCTTAAGATAGCATTTTTGTTTTCATATGAAAAGGGAGATTTTTAGTTTTGTGCTACAGCTTTTTAAAAGCTCATTATTTTCTGAGATCACAGAATAATTTCCTAACAAAGATCGTGGAAAAGTATGAAAAGAAATCCTAAGCAAGCTTAATATTTTTTAATTATTGTTTTCATTTGTCAAAGAACTTGGAGAGTCCAAGGTTGTAAACTCAGAATGTGATAGAATCTGAATAATGTGGGACAGTAATCTTACAATTACTAATCCAAAAATCATTGTTTCTTGGACGGAAAGATCTTGACTGGGATATTGAAGTCCAACTCTCTTTATCCATTCCTAAAAAAGTCTCTCATCAGGTAGGCTAACAGTTAGCAATTTAGCTTACAAATAAATTTTATTCTCCTAATGGTGTCCGACAGGTAGGTTAGTTACTCAAAAAATGAACTCTCAGTTGTTATATTGCATTTCTACAGAATAAGTTAACTAGAGTAAATGTTTTCTTTTTTAGTTCAATAAAAGAATTTGATATATAGAATATTCCTGAATTGATCTTTCAAAATAAAGATAGGAAGACATTCTTTTAAAAAATGACTAAAATTTTTTAAAATACTGAAAAGGACTAAAGTAGAGATCAGGACCAGGCACTATGGAATATTCTAGGGTAACTTCCTCCATTAAATAGTTCATACACACTAACGCAGGTGAGATGAGAAACCCAGAGAGCCCTTGTGAGAACTGCGGAAGTCGAGTAGCAGGGCTTGGGATTGAGACAGGCAAGTGTATGCCTGTGTGGAAGAGAGCCCCACAGACCTGGTTATTAAAAATTTTTAGTCAGCGAGTGTGGATTTAGATGTTGTTAATCAAACCTCTTTGTTTAGCTATGGTTTGACCTCAACACTCACAAAAGTGAAATATATGAGCTTAAGGTACAATACTGTGAACCTGTTACATTTAATATTTGATCATCAAAATACCTAATATTTAGGTCTAAAAAATTCATTTCTCTCTTGCAGGGAACAAAATGATAGCTATTCCTCTGCAAGCGCTGTATGTAGCACTTAGTGTACATTCTTCTGCTTCATGCTTATGACAATCTTGTGAAGCTCCATTTTACACATTAAAAACTGGGGCCTAGAGGGAGCTTGTCCAGGTTCACAGAGCTGGCAAGGAAGTAGCAGAGCTGGAATCCGAATCTTCATGGGTGTTTTACTCATTCCGCGCTACCTCGGAGCCATTTGACCTTGTTGGATTCTTTGTAAAACTTTTTTTCATTATGTCTGTTTTAAAACTTTTTTGCTGCTATGTGTTTGATTAGTAGTTCATTTTGGTTTCTAGATCTGTTGGTAATACTAGTGGAAAGTATCTAAATTTTCCATACTATTTTTTTTTCATTTTTTTGTGTGTTTTCTTTTCCTTCCTCAATAAGTGTATGATGGGAAAATGTAGGAAGAAATTAATATACTCAGATGTTCTCAGATATCCCTCCTCACCGTATTTCAGCTGTGGTTTTTCATTATGAATTTGAACGAAGATGTCTGTTGCTTCTTCTACTCCTGACTATTGTATATTCTTATCTCTATGGCTCTCTGAACTTGAAGATGGGAGGATCCTTTCTTTCCTTAATTCAGCTGATGTACATACACATATTTTTTAAAGGGGATTTTCAAGAAAAACTGTGGGAACGTGGTTCAAAACAAAATAATGGTTGAATATACAGAATATGAAAATGTATACTACCTGTAATTAATTTAGGCTGAAAAAGAGAAACTTGCTTTTTAAGTTACATTCAACTGACTGTCTTTCCTTCTAGAACTCTGGGGGAAATGGTATTTTCAATGCCATTTCTTTTCATTTTCATCTGCAGCCACTAGCAGGAAAATGAAGGAAAATCGTCTTTTTTCCTTAAAAAAAGAAAAAAGAGAACATCTCCCAGGATGCCATATCTAATTTTTTTGATTGGATACAGTGAAAAGAGCACGGGCTCTGGCTTCACAAACTTTGATTCAGGTCTTGATCTTGTCACTAAGAGCAATCTTGACCAAATCTGGTGTCCTTTAAATGTTCATTTCTTTTCCCTTCTGTTTTTGGAAGATGGCATAGAGTAGCATGTATAGTAGACTTTTGAGTCATATATCCTGGCTCCTTCCCAAGTGGACGTGGATAAACTATTTGTAACTTCTGGGCCTCAACCTTTTTTTCTATCAAATGAATGTAGTAAACCTGGAATGGTATGAGAAATACATGAACTAACATGTAAAACATCACACAATGCCTGACACGTAGTCTGTATTCAATCTTTTGCTTTTCCCAAACTTCATAAATTTTTATGGTTTAAATACCATTTTTATGGATTTTTGATGTAAAATGAGTTTCAGATATCAAACAAAACAATACAAAACTCTTCAAAATGAGCCCACTTTTTAATATAACCTACTTTTTAACCTTACAGCATAATAAAATTAGTATGCTTTCATTCATATCAATAGTGTGCTATGGGAATAAGCCTAGGTCTAGCTTAATATTTTCATAGTAAAAGAATATTAGTGAACCTTGTCTTGGGCTTCATGAGTTTAACTGTCTATTAGAGACGCTGAATATCTTTGCCTAAGCCATGCAGCTATTTGGTGAAAAGGCACCAGAGCCTAGATCTCAGTTTTGTTTGTGAAACATTTATGGAGTCTTTTGGTGAACCAGGCACTGTGTTGGGCCCTAGAGACATTATCCCAGCCCTCAGAGAGCTTATAGACACTTGAAGGCAGATAGACATTAAAATTAGCAAGCTAAGTACTAGAATACAGGTGTGCAAAGTGTGCTGTGAGCATAAAGAAAGGCCCCCGAATAGTGTGAAGTTAGGAAGTTTCCTAAAGGACTTGAAACTTGAGTGTATTCTAATAGATTAATAACTTAAAGAGTTAAAAGCTTTCTCCAAAAAAATCTAGTCATGTTTGGTTCACTCTCATTCATTGAAAGATTTAGCACCAACATCACTGTTTTCTTCTATCCCTGTACATTACTTTTATTAATGACCCTGACATTATTGTGTAAATCCACCTGTCCTCTAAGTTTTCTGATATCCTCACTGCTTATCAGATTTTCTTTTACTTACCTCACCCACCTCCTCCTGTAGTTATGCTCTACATTTTTTCATTTTTCTTTTCATTCTGCCCTTCTTCGTTAATCTTTTCATTTTTCTGTCTTCTTCCATGTCCAAACTTTCCTCCTTAAGCATTTTAGATTATACAACCACTACTATAATCACTCTATCACAAACACCTTTAGTTCCATAGCCCTTCTCTGTTTGAAACTTAGCAATATTGAATCCTCTTTTACCCTCTGCCACCCTCACCTACAGCTGAATGTTGCTGGAAAAAAATGATACAATCATTCTTACCAACTGATCTGACTTTAAATTCTTGATCATAAATCTCAAATGGCAGTCAGTTCTAGAGTGTTTGCTTTTTTACTCTCCAAAATGGCCTATTTCAGAATTTCTTTTTTAACACACAATTCAGCACATGCTCTGCCCCAGTCAACTTAGCTAAGCATCTTGCCTCATAAATCATTGAGAAAATAGGACCAGTCATTTGAGAATTCCTTTATCTTTACACCTTCAAATTACCCAACATGTCTGCTTTGTACACAACCTCTCAATCTGCTTTTCTGTTATATTGGAAGTGTCACTGTTTCTGTCAAAGTCTAATTCCTTTCCCTGTGCACTGGATTTTCTCTCTTCTCACCTGTTCAAGGATTTTATATATCTTCACTTAAATATCTCTACTTCCTCACCTCTTCTTGCCTCCTCAGCCTGCTATAGTTAAGCTTCTTTCTCTGCCGTACCTGAAACAACTCTTATCAAAGCCATCAAAGACTTCCATAGTGTTAAATGTAAGAGTTCTTTGCTCTCATTTTAACCTCTCAGTAGCATTCAACCCTCTTGGCTACTGTCCCTTTCTGAAATATTTTTCTTGGTTTCCATTATGCCTGGTTTCCTTTCTACCTCATTGGCCATCAGTTTTTGCTTATAGACTCCTTTACTTTTTGCTTAATACCTAAATTTTGGAATAAACAAAGGGCTCTCATTTCTGGATCCTTTTCTGTTTTCCGTCTATAGGCTTTCCTTGGTTGATCTTAACTAGCCTCTTAGCTCTAAAACCCGTTAATATGAAGATAACATCCAAATTTTTATCAGTAGCTCTGACTGTCCCATTGAGCTCTAGACCCATATGTCATTTGTCTGCTTCATGTTCACACTTGCAGTCTTCCATCTTTTTCTCCCCTAGTCTTTGCCATTTTAGGAAATGGTACCATCAACCCATTTCCTTAAGCCAAAACCTGGGAATTCTCTTTAATTGCTGTCTTTACTCAATACCTTAATATAACTCAGCAGCAAATCCCATTGCCTCTGTGTCCAAACATATCCCGAAAGTTGTCTGCTTTTGTTAGTCTTACAGTTGCACAGATTTGCCTCCTAACGTTTTTTTAAACTTTTTTTTTTTATTGAAATGTAGTTGATTTACAACGTTGTATTTATTTTTGGTGCACAGCATAGTGATTCATTTATACATATATATATTCCTTTTCATATTCTCTTTCATTATAGGCCATTATAAGGTACTGAATATAGTTCCCTGTGCTATACAGTAGGACCTTGTTGTTTGTCCATTTTATATATAGTAGTTAGCATCTGCAAATCTGAAACTCCCAGTTTATCCCTCCTCACCCTTCTTTCCCCCCTGGTAACTGTAAGTTTGTTTTCTATGTCTATGAATCTATCTCTGTTTGGTTAGTACTTGAGTTGGGGGGGCCTTCTAATATTTTGAGTTGGCTGGAGGAGAAGGAGGTAGGAAAAAAAAGTAGATGTCTTAGTCTAATCTTCGGTAATGGAATAACCATGCAGGTTTGTTAAAAAGTGACACACCACTGAATCCCAGTCATTCAACAATTATTTATTTAAAGCTTCCTGTATACCAAGCACCTTCAAATTTCCTAGCACATCTGCTTTGTACTTGACCTCTCAGTCTGCTTTTCTGTTACATTGGAAGTGTCGCACTGCCTTCTAATTGGTTTTACTACTTCTATTCTCATCTACTATATTCTTTCTCCATGTATGATCTAGTGTGGTGTTCTTGAAATAATCATTTGATGTCACCCTTACGCTTAGAGCCTTCTAGAGGCTTCCCAACATAATTAAAATAAAATTCATACTTCTGACTAAGACATATAAAACCTCAAATGAGATATGGCTCCTGACGGTCTCTTGACTTAATCCCATAATACTAAGCTTTCTGCTAATTCAGGAACTTTCCATGTGTTTTCTCTGCCATGAATACTTTTCTTTCAGGTCTTTAAGTGGCTGGTTCTTTTTTCATTCAGTCATTTAGCCCAAATGATGGCCCTCAAAAAGGCCTTTCCATTCATAGTTCTTGATATAATAATGGCCCACATCCTCTACCAATTACTCTGACATATTACTCTGCTTTTGTTTTGTTTTTCACAGCAGCCATAACTGTTAACATTTATCTCATTTGTTTCAGTGTCCTCTTTTTCCATTTTCCCCAGAGTGTAAATTCTGTTAGTGGATGTACCATGTATGACTTACTCATTGCTTTATGTTTAGTACCTTAGAATAGTGCCTGATTTATAGTAAGCTTTGAATAAATGTTGAATGATTGGAATTCAGTGGTGTATCACTTTTTAACAAATATGCATGGTTTTTTTCATCACAGAAGATTAAAGTGTCACATCTTTTCTACTCTCTTCTATTGCCACTTCCTAAAAGGTTAAAATATATCTACTCTGCCAAGCCTCTGTTTCTTAGAAGAAAATCTCTTATATTCCCATAAAGAATCTGACCTAGTCCTTAAGTATGACCAAGTCCTCTGAATTTGTATACATCTTAATTATTAGGTCATTTATGCTACTTCTTTCTGGATTAGGTTTCTTCTTTGGTCTCTGGGTTTTATACCATTCAGTTATGAAATACCTACTATAAGTAATTGAGTTAAATATCAAATTGAGTTATGTAATTTCAATTATCTGAATATACTAATGCTCTCTAGAGCAAAGTTTTAGTATACCTTATGCTGATTTAGACCTGGTCTGAAACTAAGAATGGGTATGATTTGGTGATGTATACTCATATTCTTTTTAGGAGCAGATTATTTGGTGCAGTATCAAATGATAATATTTGTGTTGCTCAAGCCCATTTACTTCCTCACAATTTCAGTTTATTTTTTAGGATGGTATTTTGGAGGAGCAGTTACGAATGTATCTCCACTGTTGTTTGACCCTTTGTGATTTCTGGGAGCCAAACATTGCAATTGTCACCATTCTATGGGAATATTACAGTAAAAACCTGGTGAGTAAATAGAGAATGAATTTGTTCCAGGAATTTGAAGAATTTGTACATTATTTTTGAAGAATGTTTTTATGGCTTAATTATAAATAATTATGGGTTTTTCTTAAAATTAGTTTTTCAAAGTAGAATAGTTCAAGAATAGTTTTACCTTTCATACTGTCTATAGAGCATTGGCATAAGATAATGGAGCATTTGGTGTCCCTTTTCTTTTAAGAGTGAGAATAAGCAAAGTAGCCAAAATTGTAGCAGAAAGATATTTCTAAAAATCATTTGTAGATGTTTTCTAATAATTATTGATTGCTTATGACACATTGAACGCATTGATTGAGTAAGACCCAATCTCGACATTTTAGTAGCTTATAGGCTAGTGGACAGATGCACATATACTGTTGGAAAAGGCTTATAATACTGTGAGATGCCAGAGGAGGGAATATCTGACCCAGTGTTTGGACTTGTAAAAGACTTTATGAAGTCATAATTTTCTAAGTTGGCCTGAGGAATGAGTAGAATTTTCCAAGTACAGAAGCAAAAGAGCATCTGAGCAAAAGGAACAGTTTGGACAAATATATAGAGACATGAAAAAAACATGATTTATTCCTACTATGATAGTTCTGAATATGAATGATGGCTCTGAGATAATTATGAAGAGATATGGGAGATAAGAAAAGTAGAGAAGTTAGTCTGGGACTCGATTATGAAGGGCTAAAGATAATGTGCAATTAACTTATTCAAGAGACGTTGGAAAGCAGGCATGTGACATATTAGGTATGTGTTTGAGAAAGTGTTTTCTGAAATTAGTATAAAGGAATTGGGTACAAATGAGTTAGTAGTCCAGTATAGTAGTATAGGCAAATAATGCAGTGAAACCTTAAAGTAGGGACAGCGGATTTTAAAAGGAGAGGATAAATTTGGGAGATGAACATTTTAAAGGTAGATTTAAAGGATTAAGTTACTTGTGTGTGAAGACAAGAGATGATTTGGAATGTTTGGTTTTCTGGGTAAATACATAGTGAACCCCTCAATCAAGATAAAAAGTGAAAGTGGAAGATTACAATTACCAGTTTGAGATTGTTAAAAATGAGAAGAATACCTTCCTCTGAAGTGTAATGTCAGGCTGGTTGGAGAAATAGCCAATTCTAGTTCTGAGTCAGGATGCGTACAAAATAACTAGACTCATCTCAGAACTAGAATTGGCCATTTCTCCAACCAGCCTGACATTACAGGGTATGTTGCCATACCTGAAAGCAGGGTTGTATCAGAGTAAACTGGAGCCAACTTGAAGGAGCTCACATTGCCCAACACTGGGTAAATTTGAGCATGAGAAAGAATCATAACTACTGTGAATTAAAATATGCCAAATGTGTTTAAATCCTTGAGTTTATGGCATTTTTAGAAAAATTATTATTCTGAATAAAACTATTCTGAAAACTGTAAGTAAAGGAAAATATAAACTATATTTCAGAGTAAATTTCTGATGAGCTAATTTAGAAGGAATGATAGAATTAGAAAATTGCTATTTTGTTATGTCTGATGAAGTAAGCCATCTGGACGAGGACTGTCTATGACTGCTAAAACTGTGGGGATAGACAGCGTGATCAATCTTAACATCACAAAAAGAAAGACAATCAGAATTTATGTGCCTCTTTACTTACTGAAATAGAAAGTAACCAGTAAGTACTACCAATAAAGGATTCTTAGCAAAAAACTCAACCTAAACCTGATCAGTCCTCTAGATACAGCTACCAGTTTACAGAAAAGATAAGAGGATAAAAGAATACATGAAGTGACACTAGGGAGGTACAAGCAGCTAAATCCAGAATTTAGGAAACTCTGCACAATAAATTATCTGATAAATGGTATGACAAAAACATTGGGGAGCTTATAGAATAAAAGAGATTTAAGAGGCATATCAATCAAATGCAGTGTATGATCTTGTTTGTATCCTAATTTGGACAACCCTACTGTCAATAAGACACATGGGGATAATCCAGGAATGTGAACACCCCTTGATGTTCTGTGCTTTATGGAATTTTTATTGGCAGGGAATATATGGTAATGACTGTGTAATCTTTCTGATTAACAAGAGTCAAACTTGCAGTGAGCTAATTGGGATTTATAGCTTTCCATTTTTATTCAGAAACTTAATACTTGTTTTCTGTCTCTTGCTTTTAGAATAGTTCTTTCAGTATTTCTTGGCTTCCTTTGAAAGGCCTTGCAAATATTATTAAGTCACCCTTGTCTATGCTGGAAATGGTGAAGACCTGCTGTTGTGATAAACAAGACCATGACCTGTATAAATCCAGTAGTAGCTACACTATTTTCCTTTGCATTTTGGCGAAAGTTGTTAAGAAAGCAATGAAGAACAATGGCCCTCATCTTTGGAAACAAGTCAAAGGAAGGTGTGTGCCATGTCTTTGTCGTGAACGTTAACGTTTATCTTTGAAGAAGTGTTAGTATTTTTATTTTTTAAGTTAATTTGTGCTTTGAGGTCTTTATTGTTCACAGTTCAAGTGTATTCATTAATTTAGGACAGCAAAATATGAAGCATTTTGATCTTGCCAATTTGTTATAGTAAGGAATAAACCTAATATTTGTAACTTGGGAAAGGTTTTAATTTCTTATTGATCTCATTAGCCCCGAAGATTGAAATCTCATATATTAAATGCAGAGATATAAGAAAACTATTGTTTTGCTTGCCAAAGTTGATTGTCATGTTTTACACATATATTTTATTAAAAGTTGTAGAAATGAAAAGCGTCTTCAAATTGTACATTGGCAGGTGATAGATTAAGTCTGTAAAACTTTGTGTTTTTTGATCCCACCAGTCCCACAAACCATCCTTTCTTGAATGAAAACTAACCAGAATATAGTAGAACCGGATAATTCTGATGTCATTTGAGGAGTATGCCATTTTCATTTCTGGTGTGGTGAAGGGAACTTTTGGTTGCATTTGTCTATTCTCCTTTTTTTGAAAGTTTTGTTTGTTAAATGGATGTGACTCTTAATTGTCTTCCCTTGTTCTGCTTCTTTTGCCTATTGCCCCTCTGTGCAGTGCGCTGCCCTCTACCACTTGCTTAGCTTATGTGGTGGAAGCTCTCACAGCATGATGCTTATTTTATTTTATTTATGTTTAAAAATGTTTTTTAATTGAACTATAGTCAGTTACAATGTGTCAATCTCTGGTGTACAGCATAATGTCCCAGGCATAGATATACATACATATATTCATTTACATATTCTTTTTCATTTAAGTTTATTACAAGGTATTAAATATAGTTTCCTATGCTATACAGAAGAAATTTGGGTTTTTTATCTCTTTTTATATATAGTAGTCAATATTTGCAAATCTTAAACTCCCAAATTTATCCCTTCCCACCCACTTTCCCTCCGGTAACCAGAAGATTGTTTACTATGTCTGCAAGTCTGTTTCTGTTTTGTAGGTGAGTTCATTAGTGTCTTCTTTTTTCTTTTTTTAGATTCCACATATGAGTGACATCATAAGGTATTTTTCTTTCTCTTTCTGGCTTACTTCACTTAGAATTACAATCTCCAGGGCCATCCATGTTGCTGCAAATGGCATTGTTTATTTTTATGGCCAAGTATTATTCCATTGTAGAAATATACCACAGTGTTTTTATCCAGTCCTCTATGGACACTTTGCTTATTTCCATGTCTTGGCTATAGTAAATAGCACTGCTATGAACATTGGGGTGCTTGTATCTTTTTGAATTAGCATTCCCTCCAGATATATGCCCAGGAGTAGGATTGGTGGATCATATGGTAAGTCTGTTTTTAGTTTTTTGAGGAGTCTCTATATTGTTTTCTGTAATGGATGCACCAAACTACATTCCAACCACCAGTGTAGTAGGTTCCCTTTTCTCCACACTCTCTCCGACACTTATTGTTTGTGCACTTTGAATGATGACCATTCTGACTGGTGTGATAGTATTGATTTGGAATGCTTCTTATTTTAGATAGAGACTTAACAAGAATCACTAAATGAAATTCCTGTTTGATTCCCACAATGACTAATTCTTATAAGTTTATGGTGATACAGTTTGGATATTTTATTTAGAATGTAGTTTTTTTTAATGGTAGTATCGTTGTAAAACCTCCAGTAATTATGTGACCCAAACACTTTTTTTCTTTTGTTCTGTTTGCCAGTTTGTTTTTGAATCTTAAATCATTTTATGGAAAACATAAAATTCAGAACTTTATTGCTAAAATAAATTGGAATTCAATAACAAATCTGTATACCAAGCACTATGATGGGCATGATGGGGATATAAAGATAATTAAACAGATCTTTATTTCGGAAGCTTCATTATTCATAAACAAACATTTAACCTCTCATTAGCATTAATCATTTCTATCTTGAATAAACCAATTATAGAAGTTATGAAATTTAACAATCCATAAGTGGGATTCAGAATGAATCGTTTTCAATTCTAACCCCTTAATTGATAAAAGAAAAGTACATCAACTGTTGAATTGTATTAAGCAATATTGATAGTATAAAAATTTAAATGGCTAGTCTTGGACATTTGAACACTAACAATTTTTATTTGTGAATAGGTAAATATTTTTCTAGCACTTCAAATTGTCTTAAATATAAGTATAGCAGGAACAAGTCTATGAGAGGTAGAGGGAGAAAGGTGTAAGGAAAATTGCTATAGAAAATTGCCCTGTTAAAACTCATGCAACTTAATAAAAACAACAACAAGAAACAACCCAATCAAAAAATGAGTAGACCTAAACAAGCAATTCTCCAGTGAAGACATACAAGTGGCTAATAGGCACTTGAAAAAATGTTCAATATCGCTAATTGTCAGAGAAATGCAAATCAAAACTACAATGAGGTATCACCTCACATCAGTCAGAATGGCCATCATTAAAAAGTTCACAAACAATAAATGCTGGAGAGAGTGTGGAGAAAAGGGAACCCTCCTACACTGTTGGTGGGAATGTAGTTTGGTGCAGTCTTTATGAAAACAACATAGAGATTCCTCAAAAAGCTAAAAATAGACTTACCATATGATCCTGCAATCCTACTCCTGGGCATATATCTGGAGGGAATTCTAATTTGAAAAGATACATGCACCCTAATGTTCATAAAACAATTTATAATAGCCAAGACATGGAAACAACCTAAATGTCCATCGACAGAGGACTGCATAAAGAAGTTGTATGTTTATGCAATGGAATACTACTCAGCTATAAAAAAGAGTAAAATAATGCCATTTGCAGCAACATGGATGGCCCTGGAGATTGTCATTCTAAGTGAAGTAAGCCAGAAAGAGAAAGAAAAATACTATATGATATCACACATATGTGAAATCTTAAAAAAAAGAAACAAAAACACACAAATGAACCTATTTATAAAACAGAAACAGACTCAGACATAGAAAACAAAATTATGGTTACCAATGGGTAAAGGGTATGGGTGGGAAGGGACAAAGTGGGAGTTGCAGATACAAACTACTATATATAAAATAGATAAACAGGTTTATGCTGTATAGCACAGGGAGCTATATTCAATATCTTGTAGTAACCTATAATGAAAATGAATATGAAAAGAAATACATGTATGTATATATGACTGAAACCCAGAAATTGACACAACATTGTAATCTGACTACTTCAATAAAAATTTTTTTAAATTAAAAATTGCCCTGTTAAGATTTCTATACACCACATCGAATTGTACTTAAAAAATTGTATATTTTTTCTTATTTGTCAGTAAAAATTTTAAAGGTGATGTAGGGGACTAAAATAAAAGGAAAAGCCATGTACTAAATGAAAAGAACATTTCTACTGTCCTTTGGGGGAAACCACTGAATTCTTTGATTCACTTATAGATGCTTGCTGCATCATTGAAAAATTTGAAGGTAGTGGGGGTGTTTTGTGAGATTTTTCCAAGGAGGAAAAGTGACATTGTAGCACCATAATGAAGAATTTGCTAAAAATTTAGAGTGATGAGACTGTCATGAGTATTGAGTGAAATGTTATTTTAAAAGATGGGTTTTTGTGAATAAAACAGTTTTATTAATTCAATTTTTTATTATGTTTTACAGAATATATTCTAAATTCCATCAAAAAAGAATGGAAGAACTAACTGAAGTTGGTCTGCAGAACTTTTTCAAACTTTTTTTGCTGTTAGCAGCTGTGGCAGAGGTGGAAGATGTAGCAAGTCATGTTTTAGGCCTCCTAAATTTCCTCAAGCCTACCTTTATAACATCCCCTCTCATTTGGAAGGGTCAGATGGCCTTTCTCTTGATGTATACCCAGAAAAATCTGGACATTGGTGTTTTGGCTGAGAAATTTTCAGGTGCTTTCCGGGAGAAAGCAAAGGAGTTCTTAGTATCTAAGAATGATGAAATGGGACAAAGACATACTCTCTGGACGTTTCTTTCCATATATATTGATGGTGTTCAAGAAGTGTTCGAGACTACCCATTGCTTACACCCTTCCCATGAAAAACTGCTTAATGATGGGTTTAGTATGCTTCTGCGAGCTTGTCAAGAATCTGAACTTAGGACAGTATTGAGCTTTCTACAAGCTGTTCTGGCCAGAATCAGGTATGTTTTCTAATAATGTGCTAATTTATTGATTTGTTTTATATCATCACCTATGTTGATTCTATATTAAAGTTTTGCTTTTGACCTACTAATGCAATTCAGATGTAGAGACAAGAGTTAGAGGAGTTTACTGCAATGTAACATAAGTCAGTAGCTTTCAATCTGTCCTTTCAAAAAGTGCTTCTTCCAAAAAAAAAACTTAGGTTCAAACACATAAAACTAAACTAAACTAGAAATAGCTCTGGTACAGGACGAAAGCTATGCCTCTTGGCTCCTTTCCTTTCTCCACCTCTCCTAAAAGAGTATTTTTATCCAGAGGTGTATTTCAGATATTCTAAGCAAGACTACGAATTGGCTTTCATTGAAACAGGCAATTTTGTGCCTATAAGGAGATTTTGGTCACATTGTACCATTAAAAAAAAAAAAAAGTAAGTTTCCTTAAATATTTTGCTGCAGAATTGTAGCCTCAAAGGCAAGAAATACTCCCAGCTAAAACAGTTTATTCTCAGATTAAGATAGGATTGTTCTATTTATAACACCAATCATCTATACAAAACTTATTGTTTTCAGAGCCATTAAATTATGCAGATACACTCGCACCCAAATTATAATGGATAAGAACAGTGGTTATGACATTTATTGCCCTTTTCACATAACAATTTTACCTTCAAAGTACATGTTCTTAAAAAGTTAGATACTGCCACTTTGTGTAGTCACGTCACTGAAAAGTGTAGAAGTTATTTATAGAAATATAATTTTATTTGAAATTGTGTCTGAAGTCAATGAAGAGACTGCTGCTCTCTATTTAACTGTACTTGAGAAAAGTAGCATCTGTTTTTCAAAAGTACTAAACTTGGCAGAATTTCTGAATTTCGGACATATAGTCATTTATCACTAATTTATTTAATTTCTTTCAGTTGGGCTATGTATTCATACAGATTAATCCTCAGGTTCTCACTCCTCATTAGGTTTTATGTTGTTTTTATTCTTCTGCTCTTATCAGTTTAAATTCTAGAGGTTTAGCCAGAGTTCTTGACCAGATAATCATCTCTTGTCCCCTAGTGTAAGCTGTATCAAATTTTTAGATGGATGGATGGATGGCTAGATGGATAAATAATGAATAACCAACTTCATTAGAAGAAGCTTTTACTGATTCTGGATCTTCTCCACAAGGTGCATTTGTTTGTTCTTGGTCTAGTTGAGTTTATTAGCAGATGTTATGCTCTTCCAAGTGCCAAATTCTTTTCATTTGTTCAGTTTTTAAGTGAGTGGTAAGTAGTATTTTCCTGTTTCCTGGGCAAAATTACAGATTTCCACATTTCTGGTACCAGTTTTGGTTTGTTTATGTTTGTCTTAATCTACAAAACAGAAAGGAAGAGGGGGGAGCTGGTCTAAACCATCCTGGGGGTGGTACTACAGCCTGGGCAAGGAGGTAGAAAATGAAGCAAGAGTAAGGGTATCATGAGAAGGTGCAGTCATGGAAACCAAGTGACAGAATCCATGCACCTTTCTACCTTTTCCATTGAAGATGGATAAGTCTTAACAATTATATCGCTTCTTACATAGGTTTGTTTTTTTTTTTAAACGAAGTTTCATGTCCTACAAATACTGTTAATTTTTAGTTAGAAATTTGGGGAAATCTTTTTGTTGTGAATTTTTTGTTTAAATTGCAGATGGAGTATATTGGCATGGTAAAAATGGTAAAAGGAAAAAAAAATGAGGTATAAGATGACAAGTGAAAGTTCTTATCCTCACCTTCCTTCCTTTGTTCTCTGATTCAGTGGTTCTCACCTAGGGGTGAGTTTGTCCTCCAGGGAACATTTGGCGATGTCTGGAGAAGTTTTGATTGTCATATGAATGAAAGGTGCCAGTGGCATCTAGTAGGTAGGGATCAGGGATACTGCTAAATATCCTACAAGGTACAGGGACAGTCCACACAACAAAGAATTTCTGGTCCAACCTCAGTGATGCTGAAGTTGAAAACATTGCTCTAGTTCTACTCCATTTAAAATGGTTTGTATAGAACCTTCCAGATTTTTTCCCATCCATAGGCTTAAAACACAAAACAGGTGATCTTTGTTCTGCAGCTTCATTTTTTCACTTAATATTTCCTAGACATCTTTTCATGTTACTAAACGGAGACCTATCTAATTCTTTTTGTAGGCTGAGTTTTAGTGTTTCATTATATGAATATACGAAACTTTATTTAGCCAATCCCCAAATAATGGAAGTTTATATTATTTACTATTTTGTTATGATAAATGGTTTTATTTAATATCTTTATACATGCATTCTCTGTGAACTTTTGGAGGTTTATATGTAGATTAATTCCTAAGGGTAAATTGGTATATGTGCATTTCAAATGTGGATTATGGATATTACCAGTTCCTTTTAATCGGTCCTATTAATTTAAAAAAAATTTGCACTGGTTTCACTCTCCCTAATAGTGTATAAGAAGGCCTCCTTTCTCATTTTCAGATTAGTGTGTAGAGTATGTTTAGAAAATATGCATTCCAGAAAAAATTAAACACAGAAGTTTGTTAAAAATGTTACTAGAAACTCGGTAGTAGGGGAATGAGATTTATCTTAAAGGTTGGAGAGACTTTAAAAATGAAAACACAAAGAAAGTAACAAAATAGGGAAGTATTTTTTCTTCATTTACTGACTTCTTTTTGTCTCCAAGCTCATAATTGAAACTTTTTAGTCATTGTTCAAAAGTAGTAACTAAAAACACAAAAATAATTGTTGTATTCTAAAAAATGTACCCTTTTCAAACACTGTCTCATTTATTTCTTTACCAATCTTGTCATCCCAGTTTATAGATGAAGAAATGGTAACATGGAGACTTTTCGTACCTTATCTAAAATAACACAGTTAAGTTTCAGAATCATCACCCCCCAGATTCTCACCCACTATACCATAGCTGCCTTCTTATATTTTCTTTGTAACAGTTTGAAAGTAACTAAACAGAAACTAACTATATCACTATAGTTTTTTATAAATTAGGAAGTAATTAAATGAATGAAATCTGCAAACTGTTTGCAAACCTGAAAGTATTACCACTACTCATATATACTTCTCAGTGCTTTTACCATTTATTTTTGCTGCTCAAAATAGGATAGTTGCTTATTGGGGACTTTTGATTATTTTGTTTTTATAATCTTGCAAGTTACATATTTTTTGTAATGAGTTATTAGTTGGAAAAAAATCAAAAAGAGGTGTGGAGACAAGTAAATCACATTTCATTTAAAATAATAATTTATCTTTGATCTATTCTTAGCACCCTTTCACCCATCTAAATTTCACTTCTTGTAAAATAAAAATCAAATTTTTGCTCCTTAAATTCAACTTAATAGAGGTTCTTTAGCATTAAAGCCAAAGCTGTTTCAGGAGTGTTGGAAAGATATTGCTTATAAGTACCTTGTATACGGTAATGCATCTATTTTAATCCTTATCCTTGGGGGTCACTGTTCAAAAGTACAGAGGTACAAATCAAGAGGGCATAATGGAGACTGTCTGTTATATAAGGTGAGAGTAACTTTACATTAATATTAGGAACTTCTTTTAAACTGGATCTGGTTTGAGTTTGTAATTTGCTATCATCTGGAGCAGGGGGCAAGTAGTGTGTTGTTGCTCTTCAGGACTAATGAAGAAAAGGACACAAATGGTTATGTTGGTAACATTTAATTCCTTGCACAAATGTTTATATTTCATTTTGTTTTATACTATTTGTGTATACGATGATTAAAAACAGTTGCTGTAAGTGAATGTGAGATCATGTATAACTTCTGTTGCCAAAATTATAAATATGTTTTAACAGAAGTATGAGGTCAGTGTGTGGATAGGAATGGTGTAGTAATGTGCAGGTCATTATTAATGCTGTCGTGGTTTAGGCACTGTCATCTTTTATATTTCTGAAGCTTGCATAGTAATTTGCACAGTCCTTCAATGAGGCTGATTGCAGTATATAATAAGAGAGGCTGTAACTTGCATAGTTTTATTTCTTCAATCTTCAGTACTTCCAAGACAGATATATCAAGATAAACTTGCTTTTACTTTGGAATCTTTGGTGAGGAGAGGATCGCAGAGATCATTCAGGATTGTTTAACTTAAAAAGAAAGAAGGAAGAGAGGCGAGGAGGGGAAACACAAGAAAAGTGCTGTAGGTATTTGATCGTAGAGATGTGTTCCTAATTTCTTAGCCCAAAGTCTGGAACTTCATTGAAGATCTTTTCCTAGGAGTCTTTTAGGTATACTGTAATATTTTTACTATTAGTATTATTAGAAAATTAAAAAATATTTTGGAATAGTTGTTAAAAATTAAAGCATAGACTTTTTTTCTTTTAAGTTAAGAACAGAGCTAAATTCTTTGAAGTTTGGTTTAAATAGGGAAGATGGGTTACATAGATTGATGATATTTATTCCTGGCTGCATCCCTGACAAGTGAAAGAATGAAATACTTTACTTTAGCAACCTCTTCTGTTTTCTAATTCAGGTGGGAATAAGGTACCCGTCCTTGCATAAATGTGTGTGTGTGTGTGTGTTGAGCTCGGTAATAGTTTTATAACTGTATGACAGAGAAATTACAGGTAGGAAGGAACTAAGATCACTGATTAAAGGGAGGAGCGGCTCCCTCTAGGCTGTTAAGAAATAATAACTTCATATGCCACTTTCTGCTAACTGGAGCTGATGGCTCACCAGAGCATTCTTTATTGCTGATTAAGTAACATTATGAAAATACTGACTTGGTTATGTTAACTAAATGCCTCCGTGTTTAAAACTTCGAATGTCAAATAGTTTTAGCAGTCATCTTTAACATTTCACATTACCTTTCTGGAATCACATTTCTAGCTCTCACTTGGCTGTTATTTGAGGCTAATATAAAAATGGCAGTCTTTCATTTGTGGAGTTAGGTGTAGCCAAAAGCTTTTCTTTAATTATATCCATTCATGCTGCTATAGTTAAGGGTCTGTCAGCATTTCCATTATAAACCTCCATTTCCAGGGTTTTATAACACAGCTATGAAAATTAGCTCTGGGCAAATTCTTGACATACAAGGCCTCGTGAGATTCTCCCTCCTCCTAACCCCTCTTTTTCATTTTTACTGAAGTAGGGGTGAGTGATTTCAAAATGCCTTTTGGCATCTGCAAATATCATCTGGAATTTAAAAAGGAACAATAAATTTTCAGGCTTTGTACCTGTTTGTTTTAACACTTAAGGGATGTTGTGGACTTACGAATTTAAGCCAAATGGGTATTGATCAACTGACATCCTATTTTGTATTAAACAAGAGCCTAGTTTCAAGGAGGTCTAAAGGCAGCTGAAAACTTGTCTAAGATGTTAAATCTGGAGACTAAGAAATAGTTCAGAAGAGATGATTGCCTGTTTTTGATATAGTATGTGCTCAAGTACAACTCCCTAAAGGGTTAAGATTCTTTTTCCTGGCTTCAAAATACAAATACTTCAAATATTCAAAATACTTCAATACTTCAAAATTTTGAAAATACATGTTTTTAAATTCCTTTTCCCATGAACTTGGAAGTTCATCTGTTTGTTATGTATCTTTTTTGACACTTGGGATGGGTGGATGTGTGCATGCATACATGTGCACAGAAGAACTGCATTTATTATTCCCCTCAAATATTTTCTATGTTCAGTAGTTCTAGTTATTTTAACCTTCATTGGTATGATATCATTAATTCTAAACAAAAAAAATTTTTTTAATCTTTCCTTTGGTGAGAGACCTGGGGGTTTTCTAGGTAGGAAAGAAGGTGGTATAAAAGGAAGTATTCCTGTGAGGCTCTGCTGAATGCCAGATAATTGATATGATTTTTCAGGAAAAATAGAAAAATTACTCTTTATGGCATGCAAACCTTTTCCTCCTTTTGTTATTGGGTGTTCTATTAGTATGAATGGGTTACACCTTTTTTTTTTTTTTAATGGAGATACTGGGGATTAAACCCAGTACCTCCTGCGTGCTAAGCATGCACTCTACCACTGAGCCATGCCCACTCTCCTGGAATACAGCTTTTAATTACTGAAGAATAGGTCACTACAAAACAACTTTGAAACTAGTATGATTTTTCAAATAATCAAATTATGAGCTATTTATTTGCAAAGTTTGATTAGTATATACCAGATTGCCAAAAATAACTGCTGATCTGCTGTTACATCATATATATGAGCATATGTATACATACACATATGTGTATCATATATATGAGCATATGTATGTATATACATATATGTACTACACACATGTTTGTGTATATGTACACACTTGTGAGTACACATATGTACAGACATGTACACATGTGTTTGTGTATAGTCATGTGGGAATGTATACATGCGTGGGTGTATTGTATACATATGTAAATCATTTAAACTATATATAGATCTATATTTGATGTAGATTTTGATTTGATTTGCTGCATATTTGGGTGCAGTGTTCTAACAGTTTGGAAGAGAGAGCACATGTGTATGCTCCCTGGGAAAATATATTTCCAGCTTTTATTTGAAAAATCAGACAGGTGTGTTGCCCACTAAGAGTGATCCATGTATCAGTTTTGATTCCTTCAGAGAAAGTGAGCATTTCTAAGGGAATGTACTACAAATCTTATTTGGGAATATACAAAATGTAAAGATTTCTTTTCATTAAATATTTCATGTATCTTTCAACTGAGATTTTTACGTATATACTATGAATTAGCTTTTTTGTTTGTTTATTTATTCTTTACCAGTCTTGAATTTTGCAAAGCATGTTTACTATAGCCCTTTTTTAATATTACATGTATTATAAATTCATGCAGTGATATAAACTACTTACCCTAATAACTTGGAAATGTTTGTGAACTTTTTTTTTGTATTTTGCTGAAACATAAGTTATCTTTTAATTTTTCATGTATAGGAGTTAATATTTTGGGCCATTTATTTAGTCTCCAACTAGATCTATTACATAGGTATAAATTCTCCTTGCATAAGTACAAAGTGATTCTTTTAAAATATTGTAAGGGAAAAAGTTGTGTACCCAAATCTCAGCTTCATTGGGATTTGGGGGATGGGAAAGGTGTTTCAGACTTCAGTAATAAGTAGATCAGAGCTAGAGATGGAATCAGAGAGCATCGTGTAGGAGCATCATATATGGGAAGAGTCACAATTTCAGGCAGTAGGCATTTCCACAACAGCAAGTTGTGCTTTTCACCTCTGCTTCTTAAGGGACCCCAGCAGTATTGAGAGTTCCTACTGCTGCAGCATTGTGTGAAAAACAAGGGCTGTAGTCAATACATCTAAGATCAAGCTATCTCTTCTCCATTTACCAACAGTGCAATCTTGGGAAATTACTTAACCTTTCCTAACTTTCAGTTGCATATTTGTAAAATAATCCCTACAGATTTCTGTGAGTATCTGCTTAAGTCTCTGCTGTCCATACACACTAGCTATGTGTAACAATTTAAGTTAATGAATAGAAAAGGACAAATTTAATTCCTCTGTCATACTAGTTTCATATCAAGTGTTCAGTAACTATAATGGCTACTGTAGTGGACAGCAGCAGATCTCCTGGACAGCACTGACTTGGGTGCTGCACCTATCCAGACTATGGGCCATGGTAATCTCTCAATATCTGCTTGTTTTCTTTTACTTTTTCTTCATTTTTATGTGAACAATGGTATCCTTTATTCCAAGGTTCTCTTGAAATACATGTTTGTCCATGTGTCCCCAATCTTGAATAATCTCACTTTCCTTAAAATTTTCGTAACACTCTCTCTAATGCCCTTTATTGCTTTCTACTTTGTATTGTAGTTTTCTTTTTACAGAGGATACATATTCATTAAACAAATTATTCAGCAAATCCACCTAACATTTATGAGCGCCTACTGTGATAACAGGCATTATTAGAGGCACTTGGTATACATCTGTAACCAGTTAAATGCAGCACATATTGTATGCACTCATGTTATTTATTACATGAATGACAGACTGAGAAAATAGGTACTTATGTAAATGTTTATTGAGACCATCACCTTTTTATCATTTCATATTTTATTATTTCAACCATTCAGCATTATTTGATAATGATTTATACTTGTCCCCAAATTTTACCTGCTTATCCAGCAATTCTTGCCATTATCTACATGAAACTAGAGAACAGTATCTGAGCAGCCAGGCTCTGGATTTCATGGATTTAATGCATAATCTGAATTTCACATTTGTGCTTATTGTCTAAGCAGCACTGGGCAGAAGGAACTTTCAGAGGGATGACAGAGGTCCATTCTTCTCAATTAATTGAAAAGTTTTTGTTGTTAGCTGAAAAATGAAACTCATGTTTACTTTAATTGAAAATTTTGGGGCCATTTTTATTATTTTATTTTGGCAATACAATAGTTAACACCAAACTATTTTCCCACTGAAATAGGAAAACAGGGTAGAGTAAGTGGGCCTTTGAGCTTTTACCGTGCTTTTGAAAGTTTCCAGGATTTCTCCACCAAAGCTGGGTCCATAGGAACACTCTGAATCTAAAAGTAGAGATCATCTGTATTTGGATTGATCTGGAAGCAAGGTATTTGGAAGAGGGAACTGAAATAAAGGTGGAGGAAACAATTCAAAGCAGTTCCCTGGAGTGGAAGATTCCATATTGAAAGGGCCTTTTGAGTGACTGCCGCATAGTGTAAGAAAATAGACGCACAGCAAGACACATCTGTGTGAGTTTCAGAAGGCTGGGTACAAAGAAAAGGTACCAACATTTCCATGGACTTCTTAGTCTTACCCACTCTTCTTGCTCGGCTGTTTTTTGGTATTTGCTGTGCCCCTAGTCCTGTAATCCTCAGTTATAATCTAGGGTGGATCTAATATTTAACCATGTCTCCAAAATTATAAAATTAAAGTAAGAGGTGAATAAACCTGTATGTTATATTTTTTTTCAAGGTTATTTTCAATGACTTCTGATTCATTTTTGTTCTCAAAGTTTGACGTTTCTAAAACCCTGGTTTTTTTTCTGGGATGAAACTGTAAATTTCACCTCTAATAATTAGAAAGAGAAGGGTCAGAGTGGCAAAAGGATTCTGTGAAACAAATCGGGATGAAGAACATTGGGATAAAAGTACAAGGACAAAAGAGATATACCCTGGAAAGGAAACATTTCATTCTTTTGAAAGTGGGTCAGCTCAGGGAATAGAAGTGCCATGATTATTTTCTGTACCAAGCACTGGAATATTTCTCTTTAGCAAAACAATAATAAATCAAAAGACATTGGGGTGAGGCAAAAGCTCCTTTTTCCAATCTTGCTTATGTCACTGTGGTTTCTTGTCTGAACCCCATGGTTCACTGTAGGTGTTTAGACCACCCAAATCTTTCCAGCTTTGGATGAAATTCAGCAATAAGTTTATAGGAAGGCATCTCTACTGTGTTCTTTCATGGCACCATACAGGGCTATGTTTCTTAAACCAAAGACAAGTTATAATAAATATATTGAAGACTGGTAAATCCCATTTGTGATGCGTTTGCTTAAGTTTACACTCTTCTTACTATGGGGTGGGTAAAGACACCTGAGACTGTGGACTCGGTGGACTCAACCTTAAGAAACTCAGTAGATAAACTGTCATTGTAGCTTTTGGTTATAAAAGGGAAGGACTCAGAGGAAGCAAGTAATAATTTAAACATTTATGCCCATTAAGTGTAGTACAATAAGCTATTCAATGTGTTTTTTTAACGTGATGTGTCGGTAAGGGAAGGAAACCGATCTCTTAATTATCCCATTGTCTTTAGATGAATAAGACCTCAAAAGGCACTATAAGTTGTGGGAAAAGTAGATTCATTGTAGTTTTTAAATATCCCTAGCTATCCTCACCATCTTCTGGTAATTACCCCAAAGTTATTTTCTTTAAGATGTGTTTCTTAGAAAACATCAGGGTACATTTTTGTTTTATGATATGAATTTACTTTTGCCATCATATGGCCTGTAAGGAACAATTCCTTACCTTTCTTCATCTACCTTGTGGAGAAGGGTAATTGCTCTGTTTCAAATTTTATTTATATTTTAACAAAATTGAGAACAAATATAAGGAGTGAAACTAGCCTTTGGAACTCTTAATTTCAATTGTTTCTTCTTTACCTTACAAGATATATATTTTTCTCTCTTTAGGATATCTCTTGTCAGATTTAAGGCTTATTTAAAATGAAAAGAAAGCTGGAGCAATTTTCTTTATTCCATCTCAGTCTCCTAAGGCCTATTTCCCCCTGGTGAGCTCATAGCAACAGGGGGGTTTAAGGGAATTCAGCTTTCTGCAAATTAATGTCTCACATCATGAAAATTCAGGACTTTTTTTTTTTTTATCTTGAAAAGTAATACAGTGAGTGCGAGTATTATTTCTTGCCAGCGGGTGGAAGATGAATGATTTTGTCACAGTTTTACTGCTTGATGAGCAGTATCCTGAGGGTCAGGCTTAAGTCTGTGTCACTATGCTGCTCATTACTCTTGAGCTAAATAAGGGCTGATTGGATCTAAATTGCCTAGCACATGGGCCACAGATGAGCTCAGTGAGCAGGGGATGACCTGCTATTCAGTCTGGGAGTAACCCCGGTGTGCAAATGCAGCATTAGAACACCGTGGGAGAATGAGAGGCTACCGGCTGCTGCCAGCAAAAGAAATCGAAATGTAAAAACTCTTTGATGCTGTGATGTTAGAATTTGAAATGTAGGAAGTGACAGGTTGATGGTACTTATCAGCTTTGGCTGGATTAGAGAACAGTGTCATCTTGCTTCTATAATGACAGAAGAATGAAGCCAGCAGCTAACTACTGTGCAGAGTAGAGCTGCCGCTGTTGTCACGGCCAGTCGTTGCTGCCTCCTACTGGCAGTTTTCCTGGAAACCAGTAAAGATAACGAAGAAAAGAGCATCTGTAAATTTCCAGGAATTTGGGACTCTTTGGTGATGAAAAGCTGCCAGTGGTAGGATGCAACGGAAAGGGTATTTTAGAGCATACTTGATAGTAAATTGCTTTAAAAATCATCACTATTGGGAAATCGGTTGTTCCCAAATTTTCTAGTTAACCAAGAGTTAATCCATTTATGAAGTGAAACTACCCAGAGCAAGAAAGCCCAGTATACTTGTCTGGAATAGTGTTCGTTCAGGCGGCCTCAGTTGGGTTGTTTGGTCTCTCAGTAATGTATTTTTATAACTAACAGCACTTTGCTAACAACTAATCTTCAAAATCTACCAACAGACTACCAACCACGGTGTTAGCACAGTTTCAAAGATACCTGATAAAAATAAAAAGTGAAAAATGCTTCTAATTATGTAGCTTATGCTGCATAAAGCTCTCTTAGGGAGGGGATGGTATGGAAGGAAAAGATTTCTCCTGTAAGTCAAATGATTTAAACAAGCCAAAAAAACCCCAGCAAAACCCTATGATATAAGACCTCTTTTGTTTCATTTTATTCCTGCAGTTGTAATTTTAAAATAATCAATACTAGGCTATTATATGTTTGTGATATAAAACTTAGAAAATATAGGCAAGTGTTTTTAAAAAATTACTTATCTCACCATGCTGAAGAGCTGCTACTGATATTTTGTTGTATCCTTCTACACTTTTCCTATTCATACACATTTTTTAAAATGAGGCTTCATACTGTTTAGTGGCCTCCTTTTACACTTAATGTATCATCAGTGACATCTGAAACATTATTTTTGGTGGCCTCATAATATTCCATTGTGTGGATATACCATAATTTACTTGACCATTTCTTATTGGTAAAAGGTTACACTGTTTTGAATTTTTCACCATGAGATACAAAGCTGTAATGAATGTCTTTATGTGTTTCTTGGCAGGCTTCATGAGTACTGTACAAATTGTACACCACACAAATCTAAAGGTGCCATTCACAACATTGTAAATGAGACTTTGATCTTCATGGACAAGACATGTTTGGTTATATACAGAAGATATTTCTTAAATGATTTGGTTTAAAATACAGAGGCTTAGATTTAATTTTTTTTTAAAGTGGGAGCCATGATTTAAAAACATTCAGTTTATATATACACATATATACGTAATTATATATAACCTACAGAAGCAAATTTTTAACTAGTGGTAGAAAACCATAGATCAGAAAAATTGAGATTTTGTTCCCTTTAAAACAAAACTATTGTTCTGTATGTTGAAAATGTAGAGATAGAAAGCTCCTAGTTTGGGGTAAAAGTGTTAACTTTCACCTCCCAGAATTTAATAAAAGAATTTTCTTGCATTTGTCAAAATACATTCTCTACTGTTTTCTTTAAGCCTTGTTTTTCCTTCTATTAATATTAAATATAAAATAAAAATTTCAATATAACTTCTAAAGCTGGAAGGCTCTAGAGAGAGAATTTTTAATGCCTCTCTTTTTTATTTTTATATTATCAAACTTCATGTATTCTATAAAGAATGTAAATAATACAAAATTGTATGCTGCAGAAAACACAAATCATTCCCCTCCTAAACCTTCCTCCTACAAAAGGAACCACTATTAACTCCGGAGAATGTTCTTCTAAACTGCTCTTGCTTTTCCTTTTACCCACACTGCCTCTTTTACCACCTCTTATTTTAAATGGGAAAAATGGGATCAGACCTTGGAAATTTCTACCTTTAGTTTTTCAGTGAAAGAGATATCAATGACATCTCTCTACGCACACACATTGTGTAGGCTGCATAGTATCTTGTGTAGAAAACCTTAATTTATTTAACCCCAGTAAATATTTGGGAGCTATACATGATTTTAAGTTGGCTTGGCTCTAGCTCCTATTTGATTTTCCAAGATCCTGGTTGAAAATTTGGGTTGCTCTATTTATTTAATCAGGATAGTAGTTGTAGTTCAATTTTGTGAGTTAGTAATATATCCAGCATCAAACCAGCAGAGCACACTTCCACTTCAGTCATTCAATATGTGTGACTCATATATAGAATAATTAATGTCTTTTGCTTATAGTGAAAAATGTTCCTATATTTTTGAAAAGGCTGCAGATGTGAGTTTTCATTCTGACTCTGCCACTTTTCTTTCACTTTAATCTTCAATAAGTCATGTAATCTCTTTGAACCTCAATTTTTCTAATCTGTAAGATGTGTGTAATAATACGTATTAAAGAGCTGTTTAGAAGACCATAAGAGATAATATATGTCAAGTGTCTAGCAGAGTGCCTAGTGATGATTGCTTTTATTATCATTTCTGCTTATCCACTGGTGTCAGAGAAATGAAGTGAAAAAAAGTATATTACAAGTAAATTTTAGATATGGAGTTTCCCACTCTAAATTAAGATTTTTAGAGCTCCATTCTGAATCTGTTCAGTGGTATTCCCTGAAAAGAATACTATTTATGTTTGAAGTGAAAAAGTAAATGACTAATTTCTTAGTGTGTCTTCCTTTTTTTTTCTTATGGCTTAGAGAATTCTGGCTTTATTAATTTTGTACCTTTGTATAAAATAGAAATAACTATTTTTCAATCAATCCATCTTTATTGAGTGTCTAGCAAGTACCTGCTGTGGCAGATTTTGTGCTGGTGTTGGAGAAAACAGAGATGCAGAAAATAGAGATCGCTGCTCTTGAGTGCCTCACAGCATAGTGAGCTAACATAAAAACAAAGAAATACACTGTGATCAATAGACAAATGTTGAAGAGACTCTTAACACTCTTCTATATCACTTACAGAATTTTCTCTGAGACTGCCCTATATGAAATAAAGTATGTGATTAAATGGCAATAAGTCAGTCACATAGTTGATTGGTGGCAGATATATTACAAGGGAGACATTGTAACTCTATCAGTTTGAGCTTAGGTAGATATTTCTTCAAAAGTTTTAAAGTTGTTTTTGACATCTTTAGCGTATTCCCTCCATTAATAAATAATAACTGCTTGTAAGCATGTGTAAGGTCTTTAGTGAATTGTTAATTGCAACACTATGTCATTGATATATTTTTCTACATTTCTTTCTTCTGACATCTATTTTTTTTTCTATTCCTGTTCTCTGAAACCTTAATGTGCCTTCCTCACCACTACCCCCCCCCACCACTTTTTTAATGTGTTATAAAAACACTTCATCTTTTCAGGACAGCATACTCTGATCATTTAACATGACAAAATAGAATCCAAAACCAATATGTAATATTTCATTGTGCATTTTCAGAAGTTTGGTGTGGTGGGGGAGGGTATAGCTCAGTGGTAGAGTTCATGCCTAGCATGCACAAGGTCCTGGGTTCAATCCCCAGTTATCTCCATTAAAAAATTAATAAATAAACCTAATTACCTCCCCTCTCCAAAAAAATGCATAAATAAATAAAAGTTCATATAAATGCTATTATACCAGAAATGCCGTATACAGCTGTGCCACTTGCTTTTTTCTTACAGTTTTATTGTTTTGAGATACACTGCCAGAGAATGTGCACTTCAGGGAAGTGAAGGATTTAGCCAAGAACAAGAAATATTTTGGGTTCAGAAAATAGAGAATCCAACACAGAATCATGAAGGGATGGAAGACAGCTGTACATTTGTCCCAGGCAACCACCATTCCAGATTTAAATAGAATGATGGTGAGCTTTGGGGAGGAAGGCCCCCAGGAAAAAGTGGAGAAAGAAAAAATTATTTTTCTAGTTCTGGAGGAGAGTAAAGCAATTTCATTTTAAAGTGACCTTTTCTTTGAAGAGCCAATAGCTCTGAATGACAGTTGTTTAATGACCTCTCACTAACTAACCTTGTTTGATTTTTTAATATTAATTTGCCATACAAATTATAGATTAAATATATCAACCTTGTGAAAGTCATGTATGTTTCAGATATACTGAAATTTGCATTTTACATTTTCTTTCATAGGAAAGTTTTAAGGGTTTTATGTATATAAATGTGAATCTTTAAAAAATACGTATATATGTATTTATGTGTATACACATGCACACACATACATATATTTAACAGTTAACAGTTTTTTCCTTTGGTTTCCTAGGAGGAATTCCAATGTAATTCAGCATATGTTTCTTGAATACTTTGTGCCTTAGGACTAATGAGTGTTCTGGTGTACATGAAGATGTATCTGGCACTCGTAGAGCTATGGTGTAGTGGAAACCAGCTATTTAATGGCTCCAAGTTTTTATGTCTCCACAGTCACTCTGCTGAATTCTGAAATACCTGGACCGTTAGTTTGATCCACTATATGTATAGAATTTCTTATATTCGGAAGACCATACATGTAAAATGGTGAGTGGTCTCCAGAGTATAAGAAATTCCAAGTTTGGGGTCAAACTAATAGTCCAGGCTTTTCAGATTTACATCACAGTGGAAGTTTTGTGACAAGATGTAGTTATATATCCTAGTTTCCTAGAAGACAAGTGCATTTTGCCTTATTTAGAGATAGTAAACATGGTTCAGTTTTCCCATTATTTCCTTATGGACTGATAACAGTCATATCTTTTCAGATGCTATTCTGCATTTATCATTTAAATTAGGGCTTACTGTAGGCACTAGGAGCTTGTATCATTTAATATATATACATTTTTTAAAATTTGGACAAATGGTGTCTTAGTCTGTCCAGGCTGCCATAACATAATACTAGATCACTTAAACAACAGAAATGTATTTTCTTTTAGTTCTAAGGGTTGAAGGCCCGAGATCAAGATGCCAGCACTGTTGATTTCTAGTGAGGGTTCCTTTCCTAGCTTGCAGAGGGCCTCTCACTGTCTGCTCACATGACCTTTCCTTGCATGTGCATTGTCGGGGGAGAGGGGAGACTCTGATGTCTCTTCCTATAAGGACCCTAGTCCTGTTGGGTCAGGGCCCCAACCTTATGACCACATTTAACCTTAATTACTTCGCAGGGTCCTCATACAACTACAGTGGGGGTTAGGGGCTTCAACATGAATCTAGGGGGATACAGTTCAGCCCATGGCAGGTGTATCTGTTTATCCCGACTAGAATAATGATGTGGGGATTTGGGGAGAGATGGGCAAAGAAGTCAAATTAAATTTCCATATACATTATTTCTCTTTTTTTGTCTTTTATATCTTTTTTTTTGGAATTACTGAAGTTAGAGAATCCTTATTTACTCTGTTGTTTCAGTTTCTCTGTTTATGTTTAATAGAAAGTTTCAAAGTTAATGAAATAGGTTAAAATCACTACTTGTTCCATATTCACCTATCATCTTGCATATTAAGTATGTTCTGTATCTCAAGTATTCATTAATATAGTATTTACATTTATTTTAGGAGAGAGACCACTGGTTTAAGAATAAATTAAATTTATGTGGAGAAGCTAATTGAGATGAGATGTGAAGTGATGGAAAGATCTTTTTGTACATAAATCAATGCTAACTCCAGTGGGACCTCAGACTGGCCCCCATGTTTCAGTTCTTTCATCTGAAGGATAAAGGATTAGATCAGATTACTTAAGTGTTTCTAATTCTATCAATTATATATTGAATACTTTAATATTTTTAGGTAAATTTGCTTTTCTTTTTAAAGTTGATAGCTGAAATGAAAATATGATTTACACTCCTGGCTGGAATGATTAAACTAAATTTTACTTAATTGGTTTTATTTTATCTTTTACTTATGTAGAGCTGGTTTTATCCCCTTTTTATGTAACATGTGCAGAATCAAATACAAAAAAGAATGTCATAAAGGAAACACTTTACTTAAGTACCCAGTTATAACAGCACACATATTATCAAATATTTTATCTTTGGCCAGTAGTTGGTAATTTTTAGTTATACATTGGAAAGAATAAGTTAATAAATATTGAGGTAGCTACTTTGTGCAGTTTATTTTTTTAGATAGAGGCATAATAACCAAGTCATAATTATTAAACAGCATATTTGATGAGGGCTTCTTATATGTCAGGGACTAGAATCAGTTTGAGTTCTCATTTTCCTATGCTTTAGCAAGGAAGAAAAATTTAAGGATTACAAATAAATTGTAACTTAGTAGGCTGAGTGAGTGAAAGGTAGATGAATACATAGGCAAGTATTTTTTGGATGCTTTAAATGGGCTCGTCCTCTCACCTGATGCTACGTAGAACATGAGATAGGCACCAGGTACTCTCTAGCTGGAGATACATAATACCACAAACAATAAAAAAAATTAGTGGGATATTGTAGTAATTCAGTAAATAGGATCATACAATAATAACATTTACTGAGCTCTACTGTTGCAAAATACTTTATGTGCAGAAAGATATAGACTTTGTTATTGGGGAAGTTATGTTTCAGTAAACATGTACATACATGAATGTATCTGTAGCATAGTTCAAAGTAAAAATTAATAAGTAATGAATATTATAAGATAATGTATTATAATTCATCAGTAGTAGGAAGGAGGAAGAAAAGAGATGGAATGAGAGGATTTTAGGAAAGATATTTTGAACTAGGCGACATTTGAACCGGGTATTAAAGGAGCTGTGGAATTTAAACTTGTAACGAGGAAGGAGATGGCCAGGAGGAAGGATAGGAAAGGCCTTCTGAATGCGGCGGGATATAAGAATGGCAATTACATACGTAACTTGTTGAAGGAAAGGGAGGAAAAAGCTAGAATCGGTGATACAAGAACTGGAAGTTAGAGTGGGTTAAGTGTTTTGGGGGGCTGGCGGAGAATCTAGTCTGATAAAAGAAGAGGATATGAGGAGGATATCAAGGGTTTTAAGCAGAAGGACAACGTGAGAGCAGTCCTTCAAGCACGTCATGTGCTCTTCTCCCCCACTGAAACATAAACTCCTTGAGAAAAAAATCTGACCTGTTCCTTTCCTCTTAATCCCCCTGCCTGGCATGTTTCTTGATTTCTTCTCTGCCTGGAAAGCTTATTTCCCCTCAGGTATGAATGCAGTTTCCCCTGTGAAAAGTTTCCAGGCTCCACAGGCAGAGCAAGTAGCTTCCTCCCTTGTGCCCCCTTGTGATACATATTTGTATCACCCAGGGCAGTTATTACTTGAAACACCATCATTCTTTGTCCATCTCCTTCTCTGGAATGATACTTTTTGAGGGCAGGGAATTTGTCTTATTTGTATTTTTATCTTCAGCCCTAGGTATTCAGCTAAAATGTCTGACATACAGTGTTGCTTAGTTAAGTCTTTGTTGACTGGATGAACAGTAGTTATATAGATGGTCTGGCATGATGGATTAAAGGGGAACTTCAGACAAGGAAGCCAAGTTAAGAAGCTATTGTGGTTAAAAAAAAAAAGACCAGTGATATGAAAGTATATTTTAAAAACGGAAAGTAATTTAAAAAATACAGTGTGATAGAAAAGAGCATTAGCTTCGAATAAATTGATAGAGGGACTGATTGATAGAGGGAATAAAGGAAAGGAATGATCTGAGGACCCAGGCTGATACTGTGTATCAGGGAATAATATGTAAGCAACATTTTGAGCAATTATGAAATTTTAGGTTTGGCGACTTCTTCCAGACTGATAAAATTTTTCTTGTTTGATCTCATTACCCTAAGGATGTCAAAAAACTTTAATATTGTGTCATTCCTTCTGCTATTTTAGCACTATAAATGCAAAGGTTGGTAACTTTCAAGGACTTACATACTTGCACAGTTTTCTTCCTTGTGTAATGCTGTCACACAGTTTTGAAGGGGTAGTTCACGTGTGAGACCTGTCTGTTAATTTTGGCACTCCTTCAGCGAGCTGGCTTTTTGTTGTCTCTCAATAAGAGAAAGTCCTCTTTATCCCTGGGCAGGGTTAATCAAGCCTTAGGGCAGTGATTGGTACACAGAGCTGACTGAAAATTTGCCTGTGACTGGAAGACTCTGGCGTGAACACTGTATTGTCCCTAACCAGGAGGGGCGAGGGTAGTGGGGGGATGGGGAGCCAAGTGAGCCCTTACTGTACACCTTCTGAGAGTTCCCTTTCAAAACAGGATGACAGCCTTTCACAGATGGTTACATTTGTGTGAGAATTTATCTCTTGTAGTTAATATTTTTCTTCCTAAAAGCAGACATTTGTAATGAAATTATGTTTTCAGGCTATAAATATATCTTAATTTCTATGACTTACATATATTATACATTTAAGTGTAACACATGGCGTTAGGCTGGAGACTTCTGTTCCTTATTTCATATGCAAACATAATAGTCCAGTGGAGCACTTGATACCTTTGATGATTGCTCTCTGAATCCAGAAGTGGTATGTTTCCAAAGCATACTAATCAGAAGCAAAGTTGATATAATCATCTGCTCTGCTATAATTTACTTACAACTCTGGAAAATTCAATTATGGAAAGATGAGTGGAACATTTTTTCTTATCTTTTTGAAGGAGTTTACCATCAATTTTTATTACCTATGTGTTTAAAATAGAGAGTTCCCACTAATACTACATTTTTTTCCAACTCTGGCTTAAAGTGCTGAGGTTTTACCTGTGCTATAAAATACTGTGATAGTAAAGATACTATGCCTTATTTTGGCCTCTACTTGTCTTTAACTTAACATTAAGTTATATTTTATTTTCCAGTTAATGATGGGAGAGAAAGAAAGAGAATGTTAGCACAAGTTAAAACTTATAAATTGCTGCTGTATTAATAAAGAGTAATTTTTAGATAACTGTTATTTCACCTAAAATCTAGAAATTAGACAGTAACTTTATGCCACCTCTGTACTTGAGTAAGTTTGGCATAGTCGTGATAATGGATGTTTATCATCTGGTTTCTTTTAACTGTATTTATGTCACATTGAGAAATTTTATTCTGGCTATTCCTCATCCCCTTCAGAGAAGACCCAAATTCTTCATTTTCTTTTGAGGCAATTTAGAAATGAGGCACTTAGGGTTTTTGTTTTGTTTTACTTTAAAGAAAAAAAAAACCCTTATTTCCCACTTCTTAGAGTATACTTTGATAGGTATATAGTTTGACTATTATATGACAAAAATTTTGATATATGCAACTCCATTGGATTTCTTTGTCTTCTGTAAGATAAGAATATAAGAATATAAAACAAAATTGTAATTCATTGTAAAAACTGTTTTAATATAGTGCTTACATTGAAGCTTTTAGTTCTTTAACAATGTGTAGGTCCCCTTTGGAGGATGTGAAGTATGTGAAATGTTTTCCTTTAATTTTACTGAAGTGTACATGGACATGTGGAGGGCAGTTTTGAAAACTCTTCAGCCACCTTTTTTTATCTTCTTAAGAAATATTTTTGTAAATTGTGCTTCTAGAAAGGTAGGGGTGGATGTGGTAAGAGGAAAGTAGAGGAATTAAAAATCATTCCAATAAAATGGTTTAATTTATGCCTCAGCAGTTAAGCAGTGCTCCTGGTTAACAGATATACCCTTCAGCTACACAGGATTTTGGAGGGTTGGAGGGCACTCATTTGCACATAAATAGCCATTAACTGATAAATTCCCAGAGGTCTCCTGTTGCATGTTAGTGGTTCTGACCTACTTAGCTAGCTTAAATTTGTTTTACAGAATTATTATAATTCTATCCTTGGTACTTAAACTTTGTGATTAATGCATGCCTCACAATGCAATTAAAGTATAATTACACAGTTTTGCAGTTTCCTATCGTAGTGTTATTATTACAAAGATCTGGATTTTGCAAATATTAGAAGAGTTAAGGTTTCGATATTTATTACTTTTTCTGTTATTATGTGATTATGTTAAATGGGACCCTTTTATGTCTAAAGAATGGGTTGGAGAGAGGCAGATCATTCAGTGCAGAATTTGTTAGCTCAGAAATGATTGAATCGGTTAATGTGACCACTTTGGTATGCTGTGTGGATTGATAAGTCCCAGTCTTTCTTGCTTACCTTTTTCAAGTGTTTCTGAAGTACAGTAGAATCTTCACACCATATTTTTTCCAGAAGTAATGTTGGAGTAAATGTTGGGAAGCAGTAGAAAAACCCCAGTGTGGAATTCATTAGGTCTGGTTTCCAGTGCTGACAGTTGTGAGAAGAATTCATGTTCCTGAGGGTCTCTGTCCTCATCTGTAAAACGAGTGATTTAAACTAGAAGGGGTTGGCAAACCAAGATGCTGCTGACTAAATCTGGCCCGTCGCCTGATTTTGTACAGACATTGAGTTAATAATGGTTTTCACTTTTTTTTTTAATTGAAGTGTAGTCAGTTTACAATGTTGTGCCAATTTCTGATGTACAGTGTAATAGTTCAGTCATTCATATATATATACAGGTTTTTACATTTTTTTAAGTTTTCTAAAATAGTAAGAATATATGACACCATATGTGGCCCACAAGGCGTAAGTATTTACCAAAATATTTTGCCTACTCCCTGGCTAGCTGTTCCATAGGGTTTCTCTCAACTACTGGCATTAAATTATTAGTTGATTCTTTTTAAATGCTGATGCTTTATATGCAGCCCTGCACTTCTGTTTGGGGTTTCATTTCTTCCGTGTTCACTTTTTAGGGGGTTCTGTGATGTGACACCCAATACCTGTCTCTTTACTGCCTGTTATACATCCAGTTAGTATTCTCTTAAATTTGGTAGTGATGACTGCTTTTTGAAGCATCAGAACTTGAAATTTCGATTTCTATTAAAGGAAATTTCCAGTAAAATGATATAGTACAGTGTCAGTTCTATTGAAAGGCGGGGAAGAAACATTTATTTTCAAATACTTAACACTATCACTTTGGAAAACTTTAAAAGTTGTGTTAGTTTATAGAAACGCTACAAATAAATGTTAAATAATATTTTCTAATGAACTTCAGAAACCCTTTCTATACTTTTTCTTTCTGAATATCCTTTCACCAACATACAGTATTGTATCGCTAGAAAGGTTGGCATTCCCTGGCCCCCGTGTCTTTGAGTGTAGAATTAGGGACCACCGTTAAAGCTCAGATGCATTTAAGTGATAGTCAGCTATGGAGGAATTCAGCATCCTATGTTGTTTGCTTGTTAATATGCATTAAAGGTAATGAGATAAGTAATATTAAACCATTTTTATTTGCTATGATGAGGATCATTTTGGGCCCCCAAAGGAAAAAAAAAAATAACAGTGGTCAGAAATAGGAACTGCTTTGTAAAGTTGGCATACAGTCATCACATTTCTCCAAAGAGAAAATGGTTACCCTGTAATAATCAGTCTAATGAATTCAGAAATTCATTGATTGTCCCAGCTCTGTGTAGATTAGGTAGAGACTTGCTTCAAGGAGTGGAATTTATGAAATGTTTGCTGCATCCAGCAAGCAGAGCCGCTATAATGCAGCTGCCTCCTCAGTGGTTTGCTTTGATCCTGTGGAATGAAAGGACAGGAGGATCAGCTCAGGTCTAAATGAGATTACAGCTGGTTCTGCAGCTTATCTGGTCTATTGCCAACTAGTGTGGCTTTGCACGTCCTAAGGGGCTTACAACAGAAACTGTTTATTGAGTATCATCGGTTTACTCAACGCAAGCGGACTAATCCTTCCTGGCCTCAGCGTGCTGTGGAGTTGTGCGGGAGCCAGACCAAAAGCTGGGGCAGCCAGACCCTCTGGAGCCCTTTGTCTTGCTCTATATTGATTTTTACCTGAGTTAAAGGCAGTGAAAAAATAAAACCGATAACCAGTCCTATTCTGAGCAAAAGGTTAATCTTACCTAAAATCTTACAAAAAGCATCTGTTAACCCTAGAAGGGACAATCTTTTTTTTTTTTTTAACTTTCTGGCCAAGTGGGATTTTCTAGTTTCTAATTTTGAAGAACAAGATAAGAAAAACAGCTTAAAAGATCTTGCTAGACATTCCAAGTTAAATGCTTAGTCTCTTGTAGTGGTACTGTAACAAACGGCTCTGTGTATGGAATAGAGGATGATTTGTTTCTAAACAGTAAGTTTTTGCTTTATATCCATTTTGCACACTGCAGTTATTTTTTTCAGTGTAGCAAGCAAAATGCATGAAAACAAGGCTAGAAACCTTAATTAAAGAAAAGAACTCAACTACCAAGGTTAATAACTAGTAGTCGTTTTGCCTGATGAGCCCTTGGTAAGTAGTAGTACATTTCTTTAATGAATAAGGACTGGTGATTAGGAGGATTATAAAGATATACCTATTATAAATAGTACTATGTGTATTTAAGTTTTATTTTACTATTTTATTAGGTACTTATTTAAACATTTAGGTGTAAGATTTTAATTATTACAGTCTCATCTTGAATAAAGATCCTCAGTATGGCTTATAGTGGAAAATGACTTGGAGTCAGACACACCAGGGGTTGAATTCCATTTCTATTAACTTATTTATCAAGTTATTTGACCTCTCTGAATCCATTTTTTCATCACCATACTAGAGATGAAATTATTTACCTTGTATCTAATCAAACCAAATTAGAACATAGTAGAAAGTAACACTGAGTTAATCATGTTAGTCAAAGCTACTGTAGTTGCTCAGGAGCCCAAAGACGTTGAAGATTATATGTGTAGGGTCCCTCCCATGATGCTGGAAAGGATATTTAAAGGTTGTATTGCAGTTATCATGACAGCCATGCTGTGTCTGTAGATCAGAAACGCCTATTGCCATCTTGAAAGGTGTCTGATCTTGGGCAGGTGAATAGAGAGGTTGCCTGGTAAATATCCTTCCCTTAGTACGTAGCAGCAGCTACTGAATATGCCATGAGTATGAAATCTAGGCTAGATTAAAATTTTTAGGAAGACCTGAACAGTAAACTGGTATTTAGGGTAGGTGGGTGAGCCATACATTTATGTTCCTTCCTGCTTGAGTGATTATTCTGTTTCTACATACCCAGCTGTAGTAAGTGCTAAATAAAAAACAAAGGTAGATTGTTTAAGGATATTTCAGTGGTCTCTCAGTTTACTTTCTCCTAATTGGCAATGAGCATGTGTCCTCAGCTATGTGTAAGCACAAAAATGTTACTATGGAAACATTTGGAGGCTTTCTAAATGTACTGTGTGATGGAATCATCTAAGACTGATGTTTATCTTAAACACGTAGCTTGTCCAGTATTTAACTTAATGGACAAGATGTGTACCAGTTGAAAATGTAATATTTATCCAATCATTTCTATTCTATCAAGCCTGGCTCTAAAGCAATAGGTTGTACTCATAGAGTAATAAATTTTTAGTGCGTCTGGAGATAAAGGCTATTGGTGGTGATTGCTTAAACTCTTTTTGCTCAATCATCTGAATGGTGCAAATCAAAGCATTTTGTCAGACTGTGAGAAGTTTCACCTAGATATTGCTTCCCACACATGCGGGTCACCATATAAATTACATTCACGGTTTTACAGCATAGCTGGTGCTGGAAGTTAAATTGATGCCCAGTGGTGGAACTCGTAAAACATTTTCCTGTTAACACAACCAGGCAGAGTTGACATTGTTGATGGTGGGTTCGATCTAATAAACCATTGGTTCTAACAGTGATTTTTACTGTGTTTCAGAGGTGATGATGATACAAGTTTAGTGCTCCGGCAGTTCTTCCTGAATGACAGAAAATTAGCTCTACTATCTATATTACCAAATGCTGAGAACAGTAGAAGTAGGTGGTGATTGGAGCCTAATGTAACCTTATGTTCTGAAAGATGATAAATTTTAAGAACAAACTCTTTAACTCGATGTGTACTTTCTTCACAAAGAAAAATACTGATTTTTCTCAGAAGAATGTTTTATGTATCATCTTTGGAAATTTGGAAATAACCTTGTTATTACCCTGTTATTCAAGTATGTAGGCTGTGCCCTCCTTTCAGAATATTTTACACAGATGCTTTTAGGCTGATTATCATTCCTGAAAGGAAAGCAGTGTTACATTTGGTTGCCTTTTTGTTTCTGTGTTCTCTAAGTTACTTTCCTATGAAGACTTTAAGCTTTATCAAAGGTTTTTAAATTAAGAACCACAGCAATAGAAATGTAAACATTTTTCCCCATAAGAGCAAATTTCAGGGGTTAATTTTCTTCTGATGGTTATAAACAATGGGGACTATTTTAAAGTTTATTTTGAAATATTTCTTCTTTGGTCATAAAGCTTCATCTTGTTTGAAGTAAATTAATTTTTGCTATTTCTAGGTAAAATTCACAGGATGCTAACAGAACCCTGCTGTTTTATCACTGTAAGCAGAGGTCTTTCCAGTTCTTCCTTTTTTGGTCCTATTTTTGCTCCTTTATCCCTGTTGCACATTTGTACACAACTGGTGATTTTCGTGTAGTTTGGTTCCATTTTATGAGGTATCACAGGTCTTTTACCCACCTCTTTAACTTTGCTTACCCCAGTACATGCATACTTTTTTTATATCAGGAGATGAGCTTTTTGATGTGCAGATAAATATTATCAGTGGTGCTACACAAATGAAACCTGTCATGTACAAATAGCATGTATCAAGCCCCAAGCATGCAGAACCAGATAAATCAGCTCATTTGCTGAAGCCATGAAAAAAGAAATTAGTGCTGTAACAGAAGCCTTTGAGACTCAGCCCTACAAATGGAGCTTCACAATAACCCCCACGGATCATTGACTCAAGGAGTAATCTTTTAGAAGAACTTTTCCCCCTCTATCTTTTCCTCCCTTTCCAAGAACTATAGTAAACATGGAAAGTAACATCTCTAGAAAGAAATGGGTGTGTAACTAAGTACCTGGAATAACTACAAACTAAAATTAAGAAACTTATGAACTGTTAAATGCAGGTTTGTTCTAAAGAAATTTATAATTTATGGATTAATTTTGATGACTGATCTTAAACACTAACTATTAACAGCTTTTTCTGTATAGAATTTAGATTAAGCTTTCCTTTTAAATTAGTGTATTGATACACAGGTTACAGCTGGGTTGTTGGAAACAGGAGAGGCACAGAGTGCTGAAATGAAAAGGAACAGAGGAGTCAGGGTTGGAAAGCTAGAGGAAGCATTTAGTGTGAGTGAAAAAAAGATAGGATCTAATTAGTGGGTTTCATTTGAGGCAGACCCTTTGAGACTCTCATGAAAGCTGCAATCTCTCGTTACAAAAATAAATGCATTTACATATACACAAAACTTTACACATAATTTCAAGGGGTTTACAGACTTCTAAAACTTATCTACCCCAGGTTTAGCATTATATTCCAGTAGTGGCTAAGCTATTGTTTCTGTTAGAGTTTGGTTATATTTTTGATAAAGAAAATTCTTTCTTAAACATCCCTAGGTACTTTTTAACTCTTTTGCTTGACTGAGTTAAAACCTGAAAACATAGTTGCTTTTGGAGCTGATGAGGTTTTTTTATATCCATTATCACAATTGGCAATGGTCAGTAGTGTCGGGCTTTGTAATTTACTGCATTTCTTGACTGTAAGAGAAATATTGAGGATGCAGAATGCTTAAGAGGTTTTAGAAAAAATTATTTATCAAAGAACACTACTTTTCCCAGTGCATTAGCTATTGTAATTATACATTGGTACAGTCTGTTGACATAGCATTGGATTTGATTTAAATGGAAGGGAAAAATAGGGACTGGACATTTTCAATATTTATTGATACACCTAGTCCATTAAGGTAAATTACAGAGCAAATTTTACTGTGACAGGAACATTTGGGTTAATGTAGTTAAGAACAAGTCAACATTACTATTAGACTCTTTCTTTTTAGGAATTTATTACCACCAATTAGGAAAAAGAGCTTACAAATGGAATTTAGCCCTAGCTTACTTGTTGTGGAATATTTGACCTCAAAAATGTTTGGGTCTTTACCTTTAATAAAATTATCCTGAATTGTTTCAAATCAAAGCATATTCCCCCACATAGCAGCTAAACATATTTAGTAAGATGTGATATAATGATTGCAGCTGTACACCGTTGTTTTCAGAAAAGACTACTGGGATGGTGAGAATTAAGCTAGTTTTTAGTGGGCGGTTTTATTAATTAGCTATAAAGATGATCTTCATAAGTTCACAAACAAACTACCCTATATCTGGGGAAAATTAAAATGAAACTCACTTTAAAGAGCTGTCAATTATTAATGACATGTGAAAGCAACAGAACTGAATAGAATTTATGAGTAAATATGATCATAAGATGTTTCAGTACATGCTTGATATGAGTATTCTGTGCTGGATAGTTAGAAAACTAAAGTCGTTTTTCTTCAGATGATCCTTATCTTTGCTATTCGTTTGTCCTAAAACAAGTGTAGAATTTCTGAGATTGTTGCAGATGGTCCCTCGGAGACTTGAAACATAGCTACTTTGTCTTAAGTTTGCCTTTGCACCATTGCAGGTACCTCCTCTTGTTTATACTTTTGATAAAGGTAAGTCTTTGTTCCCCCTCCTTGTGTGTGAATTCTTGAGTCAGATCTGTATTTTTCATCTTTGAATTGCTAATTTCTACAAAGTACTTGGTATATAGTGGGTACCTGTTCTTTAAAACATAGTAAACCATGCCACAATGCAGTGGCATAAAATACCCCCAAAACAACTCTTTATTATTATTTTTTTCTTCAGTGTTTAAGTTGTTGACTTCCCAAATGTAATACTGTAGATTCTTTAGGTCAGAATATGGAAAGTCAGGGAGAGCTCTTCACAGCTCTACTATGTCTGTGGCTTCAGCTAGAATGATTCTGTCTAGGGTAAAAGGCTATCAAAAGGCTGGAGACAGCACGAGCTGAGGCCAGAGGATCCAGTTCCTAGATGACTTCTTCTCTAACATGGCTAGCACCTCAGCTAGAATAGCTGAAGCACAGGCTTAGCTGGGACCATCGACTTGAGTACTATGTATGGCCTCTCTAAAGAGTATTCTCAGAGTAACTGTACTTTACACATAGCAATTCAGGACTCTTAAGAGTGCATTCTCCTAGCAAATAAAGCAGAAGCATCATGCATGGCCTTTTCTTACCAAGTCTTGGAGTCACTTAATGTCATGTCTGCTGCACTCTATTGGTCAAAGTAGTCCCAGATCCCAAGAATGCCAAAGAATTTGTGGCCATGTTTTGAAACTACCACAGTATTCAGTGAACAGTGGAAGAGCCAGAGTGAGTGAGTGAATGAGTGAAAAAGAGAAAGAGAGAAATAAGAGGAGTTTGGAAATTAAAAATTGTGAGGTGTGTTTAACATCACTAGTAATTATTGGCTGTCATATTGCTAAGTTTGATAGAGTGTTCATCTCTGTTCCAGAATGAAGGCATCTTCCATAAATACTCTGTTCACGTTATTACCTATACAAACATACCCTATAGATATTGTGGGTTTGGTTTCAGACCACCACAATAAAGTGAACATAGCAATAAAGTGAGTTATATGATTTTTTTTTGTTGTTTCTCAGTGCATATAAAAGTTATGTTTATACTATACTGTAGTCTGTTAAGTGTACAATAGTGTTATGTCTTTAAAAAATGTACATGCCTTTATTAAAGAATACTTTGTTGCTAAAAAATGCTAACCATCTTCTGACAATGCAGGGTTACCACAAATCTTCAATTTGTAAAAAACGCTATATCTGCAAAGTGCAATAAAATGAGGTATGCCTTTATTGCAAATATGTATATTCTAATTTCCTCTTTTAGCCACCAGCTCCTAAGGTTTTTTGCCTTCTCCTTTTTCTCATGTAAGAATTCTATCCATGACTTAATATTTTAGATAAAATCATTATAATGCATGTATGCTTGCTCAATTATACCTATCCATTTACAGTTAGAGAAGAGAACCATATTTGAAATCCCCAAAAACCAGTTTGACAGCTTTAGATATGTTACCAATAATGTGTACATTTTATTGTGAGACTTCTTACATAAAGAATCTTACCTCTGAGTGCCTGTTGCGTAAAGGACAAAGATCCTGGATCATAACTCATGATCTTACCCACAAGGTATTCTTGTAGCAGGCAAACTTGGAAACTGCCTGGTTTTGTATTGAGCCCATATTCTCTCCCTCTCTTACTTTCATCCATTACCTTGTATCCACCTACTTGCTGTTATATTTGGAGGATGAGTTCCTGGAAACAAAGGCCCTAACTGAATATGAGCAGTACAGGGCTACTGCAGCATTGTCCCTTTGGAAATGAGTTGTCTTGGTCTGGTGGTGATTGCTCTCTTGTTCTTTTAGAAATCCCTAAGTCATGACATCCATCTGCCTATAGTTTCTCACAGTGTTAATGTCAAAGGACTTCAACCAAGCCTTAATGCGGTCTTTACCCTCAACCACTTCCTTGAAGGCATCTTGAGACGTAAAACTTCAGTCTTAATATCCAGCATGGTACCATTTCTTTTGATTCTTTGTGTTAAGTTTAGAACTATTACTTGATCATCAGCTGATCAGTTGATCATCGACTAAACTGTTGCCCCAAACACAGAATGAATGACAGAAACAGACCACACACACACAGAAAAAAACAAAACGTATATTCAACTTAAGATAGGGCAGTAGTGCATCCAGTTCCTAAGAGTATTTGCACTATACTGTGCTAATAATGTGAATGGTTGTAGATCAGGTTGGTCTATTGTGCTCAATTTTATTAAATGAGAGCATAAGATAGCATTCAAGCATCAGCAAAAGACATAAGTACGTTGTGATGAATGATTATATGTCTTTGGACAGTTGACCCTTTGAACAACATGGGTTTGAACTGCCCAGGTCCACTTATATGCAGATATTGTCCAGGAGTAAATACTACAGTACTGTTTGGTCCATGGTTGGTTGCATCCATGGATGCAGAAGAACTGTGGGTTTGGAGGACCAACTATAAATGCAGATAAACTTCTGCATTGTTTGAAGGTTAGCTGAATATGTACCAAATCACACATATACATACTTAAGAGGTTGAGTGTTTCAATGAAAATATTTCAAAGACAAGTAGCATTGTTAACATTCAGCCTTGTGCAGTTACACAGGATTTTTAAGTGTATCTGTGTCTAAGGTAGTCCTTAAAGCTCTAGTTATATTGGGAACATCTATGGGAAGATACATGTTGGCAAGTGTATAAGTTGGTTTTGTCTGTTAATTCTCTCTACCTTAAAGAATTGTTTACTTGTAGCCCTAACTTTTTAGATATCATAGCCCTCCATGACCTGTTCTCCATCAATACTCTAGTTTAATTTTCTATCATTCTGCCCTTGACCTTTCATCTTCCTATAATATTAAATTGTGAGTTCATTCCTATACCATGCAGTTTCATGTCAGTGTGCTTTACTCATAATATTATAACTTCCTGAAACTTTTTGTATTATTTTTTAATCAGCTAACAATTTTCATAATCTTATAATAGTGTGTTTACTCCATGAAACCTTCATCAAACCTCCAGTTGGACCAGATGTTCCTTTTTTTGTGCATTATAGTACTCTGTACATACCTTTGTCTCCACCTTAATTGTATGTTCTTTGAGAGCAAGGACCATATTTGATAGCATCTAATAAAGAACCTCATGTAATTAAGAGACATTAAAATGTTAATTAAAATGAGCTGAACTACTCAGCACAGTGATTTCTGAGCCTGAATGTACTCTTAGACTCTAGGTCCAGAGTTCCAAAAACCTTTTGGATTTTGTTACTTAAATTTTCTGTTGTCAAATCAAATTGTACTCTCCTTCTGTAATAATTAACTGTATCTTCTAACCTTGTTTCCCTCTCCCAAAACTTAGCAATAACATAGATTGCTCCTTCCTCTCCTTCACAAAATGCCAAATAATTACTGTTAGCTTTCGTTTTTCTTCATAAAGTAGCTCAAATTGCACATTTACACATACCTAGATGTTTATAGAAGCTTCATAATTGATATTTCCTGTCTCTAGTCAGTTTTTATTCTAACCCATTCTGTTTGTCATTACCAGATTAATCTTTCCCAAAACACTGTTTTTACTATATCACTCCTTAGTTCAAAACCCCACAGTGGTTCCTTACTACCTTCAGAATGAAGTCTGGATTTTTTTTTTTAATAGCAGGATATTCCTTAATCGTTTCTGTATCTCTGGCATCGAATATAGTGACTGGCATTGGGTAACGTCTTGTACAGTAAATGAGGAGAACATGTCAATGAACAAGTAACGGCTCTATATTCTGTTCTTAAATTTATAGCCTTCTAATGCTATTACAAAAATTCTCCAGTATAGTCAGAGTGATTACTTTTTTCCCCTCCCCCAAACACCTTGCTCTTTCATATGTTCCTTTTAAGGTACGCATTATGTTACTCTTTTGCTTTCCTGGCTTGTTATCAACTTTGATTTTATATAAAGTACTTGGTGTGGCTTCTAAGACCCTACATGATCTGGATCCCAGCTGTGTCTTTGAATTCATCTGCTATTCATCCTTTCTGCTTCAGCCAACTGGCCTCCTGATTGTTATTCTTGAGCCTGTGAAACCACCAGCCTAGGCACCTGTGCACTGCTGTGTCTTCTCCCCCTCATGTGCATTTGTTCTCCACCTTACTTAAGTCTTTGCTCAAATGTCACCATCTCAGAAGGTATTTCCTGATCATCCTTGTTGAAACATTAGCCCTTATCACTCATTATCCCTGTGCCTTGATTTCTTTTTATCCATAAAGCTCACCACAACCTGAGATACTCCACATCTGTGTTAAATTATCTTTGTCTTTTAAGAATATAAGCTCCAGAAGGGCAGAGACTTTGTTTTCTTAACTTTGTATCCCTCTTGCCTAGAAGATGTGTAATACATATTGAATTAAAGAGTAAATATATGGAATATATATGCCTTTGTGCACTTACTTTCCTCTTTTTCACCTATTCCGTCCTTAATGTGTTCTTTGAGAATCATTTTCATTCCTGTTTTCTCCTGCTGCCCTCAGTAATCTTCTGTGAATTAGTATAAAACCTATCCTTGGTTGTATACTGATGCCTACAGAGTAGAGGAATGGTTATCAACCTCCTCTAGCACAGAATTACAAATGGTCTTCCTACTCAGTGTGGTTCATAGGCTGCTTATTGTGTGACCATTTCCTCATCTGTTGCAAGAATCAAATATGACGTATTCAATCAATGGAGTATTTATTAGTGTTAGCCAGAAAATTAAAGACTTTATTGAGAATATGTGTCTCAGCCCTATTCTAAGTGTTTGACTTTAATTAACTAATTTAATCCTATAGGTACTATTATTGTCCCCAGTTTATTAACAAGAAAAACCAGGAGTTAACTGCTTAAAGTGTGGTCCATGGACTTGGAAAATCTCCCTAGTAGAAATGTAAACTCTCAGGCCCCTCCCCAGACCCACTGAGTGATAATTTTTTTTAAAAGTAATATGCTTAGACCCCAAACTTGAAAATGCAGTAGAATCTCCAGTAAGACCAGAACTTTAATATTTCTAGAAAGCTCTATAGGTGATTTTGATGGTAGTGAAGGTTGAGTACTCCTGAAGTAGATCCTTCTTGTCAGTGTTCCATAAAATACAGTGAAATAAAATTGAAACACTTAAGTCATTTGATCCCTGTATCATCTACAAATACAAGAGTAATAAAATTAGAAGGGTAATTCCTAAAAGTAATCACTTTTTATTGGCATATTTTTATACTGTGCCCTGTTTTGGGGGGGTTGGGGCAAGCTACCTTGTCTTAAGGACATCATCAGTATTATTCAGTAAAACCATTAAGGCAACATTGCTCTAAGCATGCTTGATTTGTTAGGCTCAGTACTGGATTCCTGATTTATTCTCTTTACTCAGTCAATTAACTCAGCTGTGGGCCCCTGGAAAATTCTAACTTATCACATGTCATTAACCTTTGGGATCCCTGTAGACTAGTCCACACTCCCCGGAAGTATTAAACTTTTAATGTGTGTGCATCTGGTAGGCCACCAGGACTGGACGTCATACTACTTTGTAACTACCTCTGTTAGGAACTTAGCATGAGAATGAACGGATACAGCAATGTGACATTTAAAACATGTATTACTCGTTTGAGTAGTAAAATGGTGTTTGAGTTAGCTGTAGCATGGTTGCCTGGTAATGTGACTGCCTGGGTTAAAATTCTGGCTTTGCTGCTTACTAGCAAGCACTATGACCCAGTCAAATTATTTATCTTCCCTATGCTTAGATTCCTTATCCACAAAATGGGGAAAATAATAGTTCCTACAGGATTAAATTGGTTAATAAAGGTCAAAATCTTAGAATAAGGCTGGCACCTATATTCTCAATAAACAGTCTTTGATTCTCTGGCCAGTAATAATAATTATTCCATTTATTGAATATGGCTTATTAAGAGTTCTTACTACACATGAAGAAATGACCATGCAGCTAGTAATTGAAAGAATAGGATTTATACTCTTGTGTGTCTCTCTCTAAAGCTCATGTCTGTCTAGATAATGCTCTGCTGTATATAAACTTGGTTATTAGGAATTAGAATCAGTAGCAATGAGACTACAGTGAGTATTTTCTTATCTTATAGTCTACAAGTTGTTTTTACCTAAGTGGTGTGATCTGATACTTTAAGCAGCTCCATGGATGATAGTAGGGGATTATTCCCAGTTAACAGGTGAAAAACTGAGGCTTTGAAGTTTTCCAGGGTCCCAGGCTGGTCTTCTCTCTCCTAGACAAATTTCATTTGAATAATTTTCATTACATCTTGAAGAGCCATTTTATTCCTTAATGGTGCATTATATGTGACCAGCAGCATCATTGCCAGCACTGTGCTTTTTATTTGTTATAATCCCTCAAGTCAGAACAGACAACAAACTCCTTCCCTTGATCACACATATTCATTCAGTCATCTGCCACCCAGTCATCTCCTCCTCCACATACACAAAAATGCATTGAGGCAGCACTACAGGGAGGCACTGCAGGCTGTGCCTGGGCTGCTACTTGCCAGCCTGGTTTCTGATTTATCACCTTTCCTCTGCCAGAGAACTGGGCATGCACAGAATTGGGGGTCAGGACTTAAGCTATCATTATCCCCTGGTGAGACATTGAAGAAGTCTATACATGGAGTCTGGTTTTGTTTTATTTCATTTTCACTTCTTGAAGTCAGGATTGGATTGGATGATTTTTAACATACCTGCCAGCTTTAAAACTTTGGGACTTTTTTCTGGTATTGTCATTCCTTAGGTTATGTTATATTTTTTAATGGTTAGTAATACAGATTATAGCCGTATTTTATATATGTGAACAAGAATGACAAGAAGATTCAAAGTATCTAAGGATTTTTTAGTGAGTTTAGCTGAAACTAAAAATGGTCATAGAGTAGCTTGATTCCCATCCAGTTTTTTATTCGTTAGATCAACCAGATACTTGTAATAATTACTCATAGTCGTTTAAAACAGCTTTTTTTTATTTATTTATTTATTTATTTATTTATTTATTTATTTTTTCCATCTTTGGGGGGGTAATTTGGTTTATTTATTTATTTATTTATTCTTAGAGGAGGCAGTAGGGTTTGAACCCAGAACCTCATGCATGCCAGGCATATGTTTATCACTTGAACTATATCCTCCCCGCCCCCAGAACAGCTTTTTAAAAGTTAGAACTTCCCACTAATTTTTCTCTAATGTAGATTGAAGAAGGTTGGCAGGTTTGGAGTAGAACTAAAAAAGAATTCAGTTATTAATTACTGTTAATCCAGGCATTCTGTTCGCTCCTATCAGTCACATTATATTATGCATTTTCTTTGTGGTATGGGGTCCATCAACAGACAACTTCTCTTTAAATTCTAAAACATAATATGTTAGAAGTATTACATAAGCACCTATAATTACCAGGAAAGTGATATACAGAATGTCATACCTTGTTCCATAATTATCAGTTACAGAAGAAGCAAGAGCATACAAAGATCAAAAATAAAACCTAGATATAGTGTTCTGATAAGGGTTCCCAGAAGCCTGTCCAGGTTTTTGGGGAAGAACAGTGCCTCAGAGAGCATGCTCTGCAGTCAGATGCTGCAGGTTTCAGTGCCTCTCATGTGATAGATGGCTCAATACATTTGTGTGTCTGTGTGGGCGTGGGGAGGTTTGGGGAGAGATGGAGAAGTGAATATGTAAAATCACAACAAGAAATAGCGTGATGATAAAAAACAGGAAAACAGATCTTGGAAAGCGGGGCACAAGAGCAGTCAGATACAGGAAACAGGAAAGCGCTTGAGCTTAAAGAGGTAAGCCAAAAGAGGCAGGGTACCAGAGCTAAAATAGAAACATAAGAAGATCTGGAATAACGAGGTATGTAAAAGTTTCAGTGTACCCATAGTGTAATGATAGGTTCCTAAACACTTTTGAGGACATTATTTCGTGTGATCTTCACAATAACGCTGCTAGGGTGATAGTAAATAATTGTTCCTAATCTTGACTCTTTAGAAAACAAAAATTGGGAGGTTACTCATTTTTTTCAAGTAGCTCTGAGTAGCTTTGCTAATAACCAGCAGTGTTGCCCAACACAAGTTACTTCTGTTGACTCAGTTTCCTCATTTATAAGATTTGAACAATAATTGTACCTACTTCATAGAGTGAGAAATAATGCTTACAAAACGCTGAGCATGGTGCTTGGCACATGGCAAATACCAATAAATCCTGGATATTGGTGCTGTTTCTCCTGTGAGAGCTACAAGTTGAATAATGATGTTCAATAAATGTTATTTTCTGCTGTACTATATTGCATCTTTTAGAACGTAAGTGGGCTGGTTATGCATGTCTGTTTCCGCATATGTATTATTTCCAAAATGATTCTAACCCATGTTAAGTTGGTCTTTACTCAGAACATTTGCCAATTGTTGGGTTACTCTACATCTCTTAGGATGTTTCTTTTAGTTTTTGACCCAAAATTACATTTTATCATTTGTGCAATAAATCAGCTTTCATATTTTCCTACTGTTTGTTGAAGAAGGTAGGTCGTGTTTCATAAAATAGCCATGACATCTAGAACTATATTATATTGCTTATATATTTCATACATGTTTTGTGTTTTCTTTTACATCGTTAGCTCTAGTGACAGGGCTACTTTCAATGTTTGCATTTTTGTAAGTGTACCTTCAGCAGATATGCAGTCATATGTACTATAATAAATTTATTTTTTGGTAGTCTTTGTGTAGTTATATTTCTGGTCCAGAAAAATGTGACTTTAAAAATTGCCTGTGACTTCAAGGGGCATTTCTAACTAATTTGGCTGTATCACACAAATTTGAGTATTCCCCCAGACTCTATTACAGTACATCCTTGGCATTTCCTACATTTGCACTCTCTGATTTTTTCAAGTTAATAGAAATTATTATAAAGTTTTAAACAACTTTGTTTTGTATTAAAATAGCAGATAATCATTCTTCTTATCCAATCTGATATTGCTTGAACGTTTGAACCATTGAGCAGACGATATTTTGCGTAGTCCAGGATTTATACCTTCTTTTCAAACCAAAATTCTAAGTAGATACACATTTCCAAAACAACTCTGTTTTTGGGTCAGTGTCTTACACTTAATTGGAACTCATTTTTGCTGTGTTAACTCTTACCTTGAAGAGTTATCTTGCTTTGACTTTTATCCTAGTGGTTTGTTTTTCTCAGAACTCTGAATCAAATCTCTGTAGTAACTCCTACTTGTGTACTCCATGGTACCTCAACATTTTGTTTTGGAGTGGTCAAAAGTGGTTCAGATTTGTTGGTCTTTTTCAGTATTGCCTTAAGTTGCATTTCTCTTGGTATCTCTTCTTGTAATTTTTCCTAATACAGAATTCTGGAGTTGCCCCTGCCTCTTCACAAGGCAAAACTACATGTGGCTTTCCAGCTTCTTTTCTTAGGTTTACTACAATTTTTGCAACCCAAGTAGGGAGAGAAGAAAATTTATAAATGTTTAAATTGGGTAGGTGTGTCTTAGTGCATAAGGGTGTGTATCTTCGTGTGTATGGGGAAAGTGTGGGCTTCAAAGCAGATGTAGGTTCAGATTACAGGACCAGAACTTCTTGGCCATGTGACCTTTGGGCATATTTGGGCATATTATTTTAACTTCTTGCTATCATCTTCATCATCTTTAAAGAAGATCAATGATACCCCTCTCATAGAATTGTTCTGATTTTTAGTTAAAGAACTTCTAGCATTATAGAGGATTATCAGAAGTGACACCCCCTCCTAAGGAATAAGTTTTAGTGAGTAAAGAAAATGGCTTATTTACTTAGAAACAGTGAGCAGGGTCCATCCTTCCCAGGTACAGTAATCTATTGATTATCCTTTGAGACCAGTATACTTTGAAAAAGCTATGAATGGGTTGTACAAATGGTGGTATTATTTTACTTGGACTCCAGTGTCTTTCAGTTGCTAGATGAATTTTAGCGGTTTGATATTCATTTTAATCAAAGCTAAAGGACTTGAAATGGTTCTTTAGTCACTAGTTCAAATTGAAAGCATCTCAGTCAGGTTTTTACACAAAGAGGACATAGCAGATATTTGGTTGGCTTTTATGAGTATTGCTTACTGTAATATTCTTTCCCCAGGCATCTGTATACTTTTCCCCCCAATACTTCAAGTAACATTAAGTAGTGTCTCATGATTAGCCAAGAATTCCAATGTAAAGGGGCGCAGAATCCTAATGTTACATAATTTATTCTTTTAATTTCCAGTTATGTGTAGTTATGTGAAAAGTACTAAGATGTGGTCTTGCAACCAGTGTGATCTTTTTGTGGAATTACTTTAATTATTTGTGCTACTTAGTCTGTTCTTTATATAGTTATTTTGAGTGTCCTCTTGCCCTACGTAAACTGATTTAAAACATCAGGAATGTTGGAACTAATGTAATATTTCTTTCCTTTTTTAAGTACAAATTATTTTTCTTAGTGGAATACTACTACTGTCAAAGAAGTTTTCTGCCTTAGATCCATTGGTTATTTTTCACTGCTTTCTCTTTAATTGGAGAAAGCAAATCTAAAGACGGTATTCACACATTTGTGTCTACTCTAAGTTGATATGACAGAAATAGAAACAGGAATATCACGGTTGTACATTTAGTTCGAAATAGTATTATTAATTGCTGGGCATAATACATAAATGCCTTCTGTTACAGATCACTAGAAAAATGTTTTAGTATTTCCCCTCTTGTTTCTATTAAGGTCTAGAGATATCTATAATCAACTGAAAAAAAAAGGTGAGTGATGAATCAAAATAAAAGGCAGTATTGAATTCATGTTTTACTGTTTTATGGAGAATAACTTTTTATTGTTTATTATTTTGTACTATATGAATATGATTATGAATCTTTTCAGACCAGGGTACTAATTATAAGATTGTATCTGGCACAGTTTTATATACTAGCTCAATGCCTGTGTTTCTGTTCTGAACAAGGGAAATATTTTAATTTAAAATACCACACATAAGCTATATATACTTACTTTCCCCTTGGTGCATCACGTCCTAAAGCTCACGGGAGAAAATGGTTTAAATTTTTGTTTTTATGTCTAGATTGTAAGTAAAATCACCTGTCATAATGAGTTGCAAAATTCAAACCTTCATTCTGAGGCTGCCTATTTCTCATTTGAATTTGACATATTAAAAAGCATATAATTAATGGTTGACATTAGTAATTAACGTTAACTTTATGGTGCTTAATATGCCATCATTCATCCATCAAATAATCAGAAATGCATAATTTCCTGGCATAAAGGTTTTAATTATATAAAACAGTCCTTCAGTTTTCATATGGCATAAATGTTAAAAGCCCAAAATGTGTTTAAAGAAAATTTTTTGTAAGTATTTGTTGGGTGTTAGCTGTATTTTTTTTTTCTTTTTAGGAGTATGCATCAACAATTGTGTCAGGAACTTCAAAGGGAGAATGTGGACCTAATTGTGCAGTCTTCATTATCGGCTAAAGAGCGCCACCTTGCTGCAGTTGCTAGTGCACTATGGAGACATTTTTTTTCATTTTTGAAGAGTCAGAGAATGTCACAGACAGTGCCTCTCTCACAACTTGCGGATGCAGCTGCAGGTCAGCATTGTTACTTTGTTAATTAGTTTCTCATTTTACAATCTCTTCTTTTTTTCTTCTGTTTTCTTGGTAACAAATTCATTTTTATCACAGTGCAGTACATATTTTGACAATCAGAAAGACAAAAATAATTACATATTTTAAGTTAGGATCCTTTGGCTTGTTTATTATTTTCCTCTTATTGAAGATAAAAATTAAGTGATTATTTGCTAAAAACGAAAGATCATTTTTAATCTTAGAAATGTTGAATGTACATAAATTTCTTACGCATGCACTATTTGGAAAGTAAAGTAGCATTTGATTTCTTCTGGTTCAAGTAGTTTATTTTCAAATTGTATGTGCAGATATGTAGTGTAAGATGAAGTTGCATAAAGAGCAAAAGAATACAGCATGAGTTCCATTCACCATTGAGCAGGTGAGCTCAGACTGACATTGAGTATATAGAATGTTATTGTTCTGACTTATACTAGATTCTGTTTTGGGTTGTATTTCTACTTAATTTGATTATTAGCCTAAGGACATGTCCTTAGGCTTTAAGGGACTCTGAATCAAATGAAATTATAGGCAAGAATTTGAGTATTTGTACATATATGCACTTTTCCAAGAAGAGGTCCTTATCTTTCTCAAAGGGATATTTTACCCAAAGTATGTTAAGAAGTACTAGAATGGACAGAGATCAATATGGTGACTGCATGTATTTAAATGCAATTTATATGAAGGTATTTAATGTATTAAAGTGTAATGTTTTTAAAAACCTAAGATGTAAACCAAGGTTTATTTTACCCTATTTTGAATGAGGAAAGCTGAACTAAAAGGACGACATAAAAGACAACATGAAATAAATTTTTAAAAGACCTTGAATTCTGGTAGCACTTCCATAATTAAGACATAATTTATGTAGATTGAAGAATTCTGACAATACAGTGGTTTTCCAACCAGTGTAATGCCTATGAAAATAAATATGGGTATTCAGTTTAACCAAAGCAGTCATTACTAGCCGATATGACTTATCTTTCTTGCCATTCATCATCCCAGCTCCTAGTTAGTGTTCAAAATGATATCACACAAGTTTAGTCGGTGCTGTCCTAGGTGCTGAAAGTAAATGGTATCTAGATATAAAGCAAAGTATGTGTGGGTTTTGAGTTTGTTCTGAAATAAAGACTGGTAGGTTAGGAGAGAGAAATTTCCTGCATTAAAAAAAAAAGTTATTGAATACCCACTTTTGGCACTGGGGATAGGCCAGTGGGAAAAAAAGTGCTGCAGTCCCTTTTTTCATGTATAAGCTCCATGTTCTCATGAGGATATTAGCTGGAGGGGGAAGTGGAGTCAAAGTTTTTGTTTTTTTTTTTAATAACATGGGAGAAATTTTAACATATTTATAATGCTTACAGGAATGTTTAGGAGTGAGGGAAAATTTAATGATGCAAGAGAGTCACTTACATTCTAATGCCCAAGAGAAATGGGATCCGGGATCCCTTAGAGGACTTGACCTCAGATGACCTGTAGTAGCAGAAGAGAAGGCAGAGAAAATGGGCCCAAATGGAGGTGGACAATAGTGGTCGACAGTCTTCAAGGAATGAGAGGAGGTGAACTGGAAAACAGTAGACAGATGCAACAGGGAGAGTTAGTGGCTGGTATAATCTGATCGAAGCTAAAGATTTTCAGGAGGAGGAAGGGAAGATGGTCTGGAAGCAGCAATGTGGACCAAGAAGTAAGCTTACCCTATCTGTAGGTCCAGTGTACGAGAAGTGTGGGAAATTAAATAGCCACCATTTGAGAAAGCTTCATAGAAAACAGTGCTTAATAAGCAATTTATTGACAAACATAAATTGATATAGTACAAATTAAGATAGGGAATCCCAGGTAATCACAAAAAAAGTATATTTGTTTATCATGGTTTCCTAAGGAATTCTAGTTTCTAGGTTTTGTGAATTCTGAGGGAAGTGGAGTATCATTTAGTGTTTGTGGGAGATCACTGTTTACTAGAAGACAATGTCCAGCATCTAAGGTGAGAGTCAACTCTTCACCTGTGACAGGTGGCAAGTAAATCAACTCGATTGAAGAAGAGTGGACACTAGAAATATTTTTTATAATGGATGTTTTAAATGAGAGAGGCACATGGGCAGAGACATCAAGTTTAGAATTTGCCATTTGAGGGAGCCATTACAGATTCATGTGATGCTGCTGAGAGAGATTATTCTAGATCTTTTCTTGGAGATCCAGATGATTGCCACAGAAATTTCTCTGACAATATGAATTTAGTTCAGTTTTAACTTTTTGTTAGTTCTACATTTCTAAAATGTGACATTTTATTATTAACTGCTGAATTTTAAAAATCACTATCCATATAATTTGGGGAAGAGAACGAGTTTTTAAAAAATTCTCAATGTAAGCTTCTCTCATTTTAAATCTAGATTTTACTTTGCTGGCAATGGACTTGCCCAGCACAGCTCCATCAGATCTTCAGCCTCAGCCGGTTATATCAATGATACAACTTTTTGGTTGGGATGATATCATCTGGCCCGAAGTTGTAGCCAGATATTTAAGTCATTTCCTACAAAATAGGTAAGTGATTTTATTTTAGGTATGCACATTCAAGTAAACCCATGATAGATCAGTACACTAGGAAGGTAAGAATTTTCACAATAAAAACTGAACTTCACTTCATACACTCTCACTTTGGCGGCTTGTTGCTTTTCCTGTGTCAGCATCTTGACGGTACTGAAGTAGGAAAGCTTTCTTACAGCAGTGTTGCTGTTGTTTTACCAAAACGGTTTTTATACGACTGCTTTATCCTCATCCAGAAATGACCTCTTTACACTCACCATTGTGGAAAAAATTACATAATTAATATTGCTGAATCTGTATGCTATTGCAGTTTTAGATTTGGTGATAGCTTTCCTCTTCACAGCTAGATTTTTAAAGTTTTGACTTTAGTGTAATCATGAACAAGACACTTCTCCACCCTGGACGCTGGCTTCCGAAGTGTCTCCTACCATGTTATAAAAGAAATCTGAGGAACCCCAACAGAAAAAAAATATATACAACAAAGTTAAAATAGAATTAGTAGAGAATAATCAGGAGAATTTGAATAAGAATATCAAGATGAGGGAAAATAAAATAAATACATAAACCTGAGAGAAAAGGTAGGTCTTGTCCCAGCTGCCAGTCAGTGAAAATGAAGAGCCATGCAGTCGGTGAGGAATCCTTCTCGAAAGGAAGTTTATTAAGCAAAGTCATTAGTCATGTTCTCACTGGCTTTCAGTTATAAAGTAAGGGAGTTCAACCTCCATTGGATTACTTTTAGGGTCCCTTCTAGCTTAAGAATTCTGTAGTAACAACAGACGTTTATGTTATTTATTAAATACTTTAGCTGAAATTATCTGAAATAATTTTAACTTTTTAAATAATATTGTTGTGTCAGAAACAGCTGAAGAAACTGAAGTGCGCAGATGTTAAATAGCTTTGGGAAGGTTGTATAGGTAACAAGTGACCCATCTGAGTTCTCCTGCATTGTGTACCCTTTTTATGATAACTGATACTCAGAGTATTTCAAAATAGTCCTTTTACAGTTGAGATTTATATATGTTTTTCAAATGCCTGACTTTACATAACATTTACAGTTAGAGACCTTCCTCTTCTCTGTCCTCACTTATAAAATGATTAGAAATCAGATTCAGTCCGGCCTTTCACTTTATAGAAATTAAAAACAATTTTTTAAGATTTCTTTCAGATGTTATTTTGGAATTCTTTAATAATGACTACCTGTGAAGTGGGGGAGCCAGAAAGAAAGGGAATGGGATTGGTCAAGAGACTCGCTTGGAAAAATTTTGTTCTTTTGTCTTTTTACTTATGTATATGGTCACCATTGCATCTCTGTTTGTTTACTCTCACGGCTGCTTTTTTTTTTTTAATTGTACTTGCCACTTCCTTCAGTACTATCTCACCAGCTAGTTAAGCCCTTTCCTTGTTGTTCTGGTTTTAACTGTCTTCTTCCTTCCCTCTCTTCCTTGGCATAAGCCTAAACAGAAACTGTCAGTGGAAAAAGGAAAATGAAAAATTAAGATGTTACAAATGAAAACAAGAGTATTTATCTGAAATATCTTTTTGTATATGTCTGTAGTGTTCATTTTCAGCAATGCATGTCTGCATTAGTGTGTCTGTAAAGTAAGTGAAACTAGGAACTGGGGGATATTAGAATGGTTTCCTTTATTTCTGAGTATCTGTACACAGGGAACACTTTGTCAGGGTTTTGTTTTGGTTTCTGTTTTTAATACCCATCAACTTATTTTCACAGCATGTTATGTGAAGCACTTTCTCACGCAGGCTGTGTATCTTTTCAAGCCTTAACGGTAAGATCTTGGATCCGCTGCATTTTGCAGATGTACATAAAACACCTTTATGTGCCAGATGATTCGTTCACTGATGTAAATCCTGAACAGGCAGCTGGTAAGTATTGCAGGTTTGACTTTCTAGAGAGCTAAGTATATTTAAAGTTAACTATTTCGTTATATAAATTAATAGAAAAGATAAAAAATACATTTGTAATTAGATACAAATATAAACAGAAATGTATTTCCTTTTGCAGCCTGTGTCTTTTTCTTGATATTTCCCCATTATTGTATATGACAAATTTCTCTCCTTTAAAGATAAAAGAACTTGTTTCTTGCAAGCCAGGAACAAAAACTTTCTCTCGGGTGACAAGCTATTTTTTTTACCTCGAAGAAACTGATCACAAAAAAATGGAAATATGAAGTAAATAACCAGATATCACACAGTGAACACCCTACAAAGAAAAGTACCCAATTGTGAATAATTTCTTCCCATTTCCTCATAACTTTTATTTTTAATATCCTATACCGTTCTGGTTGTTTGTAGGGCGTGACTTTTTCTAAAGCTTTATAACCATTTATAAACCTCACAAAGGCTGAACTGAGAAAATGCTCCGAATTTACTTTGATAACTTACTATACCAGTTGGTTTTATAGGAATAACCTTTGGGACTAGGTGTTCACAAGTACACATTGGTTTGTTTTTAAATGAAACCTTCCCGTAGTGAGAGAAACTTAGAGGTTTTCAATAATGTGAAATTTTAATTTTAAAAGAAAGCATTGTCATAATTAAGAATATTCCATACTGTCTTATATATATGTGTATATATATAAATTATATAAATATATTTTATTTTAACAGACAAAGAGTATGTGGAACAGTTGGCTGAACTGACGAGGTTGCTATTTAAACTCTCAGAAGTAAAGAATATTTTCTCAAAGGCTCAAGTTGAATATTTGCCCATTCCAGAAGACCCTAAAAAAGCACTTGCTCAGTTCCTTGAGGTATTTTTTATTTAATAGTATAGTTGTCCAGATCAGTTACAAGTATTTTTCCAAAATCTTGAATTGTTCATAGTTTTTCTGTAAAATGAATTTTTAAAATTGAATCATATTATTGGTTGCCTGCTATTATAAAGTCTGGAGGAGCAAAAATATGAATCTAAGTTATAGCACAATTTACCCTTAAGGTCAGCAGAATAATTAAATTTAATGGAAAATAGTAAGAGTAAAGAATGCCATATAAAAACCTTACTCCAAGTATGATCTAGGTTGTAGGAGTATCTTACTGCTGAAATTCCTGGATAACAGTATTCTTCAGGTACTTAAATTTCCTTGTATATGGTCTGTAATAGTTCCAGCTTAATGTTTACCACCCTATTACAAACATTGTAAATTTTACAGTAAAATTTTAGTGTATTCAGCATAAGCACCAACTACTTCGTATCATAGCATGGTTGAAGCTTTAAAATGCAATCCATTTGTTTTGTTCTGTCTCCATAATAAATATTCAACATTTTATTTTTAATTATTAATTTTGTAGGAATCTATCTTATGTGATAAGTTTTGTTTTATAGCTTAATTGAGATTGTTAATGTGCTTGGGTTAGTGTTTTTTAAGCTATTCACAGTAAAACTTGGTTTATTTTCCCACCGAGTGGTTGGTATTAACTGCAGTGAAAATCATTACAACCCATAAGCTCCTTCCATAAATGAGAATTCTTCCACTGGTTTTTATTTAAGTTAAAGTACAGTTGTATGACAGTTTAGAGATGTCATATAAATCCTCAAAATATTTAGTAATAATATATGCAAATGTAAAATATACATTTCTCTAAAACCTTTTATTTAGTTGTTGATTGGATCTCTGTCTGTAATTAATTAAACACCTCTGGTAGGGACCATATTGAACCAGAAAAGGATGTAAAAGTCATGCACTCCAATGACCATTTTCAAAGGTGTTCCTAATTTAGTCCTGTCCAAATTAATTACTCCTTCATCACTCAGTAAATAATTGTTTGCTAAATGATAGATAATATTATGCTAGGATTTCTTAGGGGTTTGAAGACTCCAAAGAAGTAGTCCTTGATCTTAGAGAACTTTTACTTATCTGGGAATATAAGATATACACAAAGGTTGAAATAATAATAAAAGACAGTATGCTAAGTGCCAATTAGTTGATAGATCAATCAGTATGTTAAGAATTCAAAGCATCTTGGTATAAGAAGTTTAGGGGAAAAAAAAGAAGTTTAGATTTCATCCTATAAATTTTAAGTAGGTCTGATTTGATCAAATTACTTTAAGAAAATTGGTAACAGTAGAATAAAGGTGCAGGAGCACTATTGACCAGAAACTAGTCAGATTTAGGAGGAATTGAAGATTGAACTATGGGATTTTTAAATAATTATGAAATAAACACTGTGTTTAGAAGAATGATGATACCTTAAGGAGAAGTAGGAACATCATGATTTAGGGTGGGCAGGAGTAGGTGAGAAATCCAATTTTAAACCTGTTTAGTTTGAAATTTGTCAGGGGTCCCCAAGATCATCCCCAGGTGCTGTGATTCACTAGGAGGGCTCACAGAACTCAGCATATAGTTGTGCTTACATCTCTGACTGCCACATCTGGCCACAGTAAAAGGTTTCAAAGTGCAGTCAACAAAGAGAAAGAGTGCATGAATGAAGTCTAGAGAAACCAGGCACAGCTTCCAAGAGTCCACTCCCAGTGATGTTACCCTGGACATGCTCAATTCTTCCAGCAAGCAATTGTAACAACACAGGTGAAATTGTCTACTAGGGGAGCTCATTAGTGACTCATTGCCCAGGAGGGTTTTTAAGGGGGCTGGTCACCAAGGCCCCCTTTGTCTAGCACTTATAAAATTCCAGACTCCCAGAAGAGAAGCAGATAATCAGCATAAACTGTATTGTCTGCACAAACAGTTTAGGCGGAGTGAGCCATTCTTATCTGGAAATGATGGAAAAGAATCTAAGATTCTAAAAACCAGTGAAGGACCAACCTTGCCAATAGGCCTCTTAAGGACAGCAGCATTGGAGCCTGCTATTATAACTCTTCTCTGCATAGAAATAAGTGTGACTTAAAAGTAGGGGTAGTAAAGGCACTGAAAAATAAACATTTTGTAGTCTGGAGAGCTTAAAGCTAAACATAGAGAAATACTGAGATCTAAGGCACTGTTTCTCAAAAGTCTTTCATAGACCTCTAGGAATCAGTCACTAATACTTTTCAGGAGTTCTTTGAGCTCAAAACTATATTGACATTTGTACAAATAGTGCAAAAACTATAGTAGGAATCAACAACATGGCCCAAGATTATACTAGTAGTCATTATAATTTTGAATGCCTTGCAATCACAAGAAAAGCCAGTTTCAATTTTTAAGTGTGTAAAAGGGAACTGAGACCAAAAAGTTTGAGAATTTCTGGTCCAGGGAAAGAAGTATAGAGAACAAAGAGCAGAGAGCTGAATAAGAAAAGGGGATTCATCAACTATATCTCTTGTTATTCTCATCAGTCCACCTCCCAATCACTCAAATTCACTGGGTTCCTATTCTTTCCTCTATTCTACATTTTACCATCAGCGTGGCTAACTTTTAATATCATCTTGAATAACATCTTAAGTCCTCATTTCAAAGCATCTCCAGGGGTCTTTACTTCTGCTCTGTGTCATCTACCCGCTGCCGTGACCAGTCACTGAACCGTGGCATCACTCGGAGCATCTGTCACTGCCTGTCTTTCCAGCCCTCTTGGTGACTTCATCGTGGTCTTCTATTGCCTTTTCTCCAAGTGCAGCATTCTCTCAAGGTCTCACTTTCTTCTTTATCTGCCTTAATTAGACCCTTGAGGGCCTCCTCATGTCAGCTATTCTTACACTCAAAATCTTCCATCCTCTGTCTTTTGGTTACACATACAAACCTTCAACTTTGGATCACTACAACCACCTGCTGTCTTTCCTCTGTCTTATCTTCTGAGAGTTGTGGAGAATAATCACATCACCATGTATATTGTTGCCATTCATAATCCACTTTGGGTAATTGAAATCCATGGTAGGTTCCCAATAATGGTTTAAAACCTTTACCGTTCTCCTTGAACCTTCTAACCCATCTCTAGTCAATCTTCTCTTTATTCTTTCTGTGACTTCTTGCCCCTTTCTTATTCTCACCTTTCCTCGACTCATCATTTATTTCCTTTTCTCTTCTCACTTCACTGCTATTCTCTTACTGTTTCACCTCACATTCCTCTCCACCACCTCCCCATTTTGCCATTTCTACCTCATCCTTTTTTCCCTCTGAGAAAGTTAAGCTGGCATCTAGTGGCTTACAAAGAAAATTCTGGGGGAAAAAAATAGTTCATATCATAAAGCTAAACTTTACTTATGGAGGTCTCACTTGTAAGAATTTGTTAACCTCATCTACAGGTCTTTTTTGTAGGAATTTGGGGATTTAGAATTCCCAGCCTTGTCCTAGAAATCTGGTGAGCCAACCTCACCATATTATGTGATTTGGTTATAAGCTCCTTGTATCAGTTCCATGTGTCTTTTACTAATACTTTGCTAGGTCAGACCTTCTATAAATGATTATTGTTCAACTGTTTTTTTTTTATTCCTTTAACCTTTACTTTAATTATGCAAGGCAAGATAATTCTTTTTACTTGGATTTTAATTGCCGTGAACATTTATTGGAAAGTTAAGGATGAAGGCCTAAGCGTAAGGGGTATGTGCCTGCATGTGTGTGTGTGTGTGTAGGAAGAGAAATTATTCTTCAAAGTCTGTATTGTATCAAACTTAGAAAGCTAAATTATGTTTTTCCTTATTTATAGGCTGTTGGTATAACTTACGGGAATCTGCAGACACTTTCTGATAAATCTGCCATGGTCACGAAGTCCTTAGAATACCTTGGTGAAATATTAAAATATATAAAACCTTATTTGGGAAAAAAAATGTCCAGTGCAGGGCTGCAGCTGACTTACTGGATGATGGGTATGTATTCCTGACATTATTAAAACTTTCCCAGGTTGTACCTGTAGTACCATGATGGATAGAAATATACTAATATGCTGGATGAATCACTACTCTCCCTACAATCATAAGAATAATCTGAAAGACATTGATTTAGTTTAAAATAGTTCATGCTGGCTTTCAAGTGTATCTCTGTGTTGCCACACCTCCTTTCAGAACCTTTCTTATTATGCTTGGTTAATATTAAAATTAATTATGGTCAATACAGAAAATATGCCAACTCCAATTTGCTACCAGTAGTCTGTTGTGAATCACTCACATTGTGCATGCCTGGATAATTAAAATGGACCTTTTTTCAGTATTTATCTGTGCCTTGTTAGAATTTAAAACATCTGAAACCCATCACTTCCTTCTGTTTTTATGGTCTGCTTAGTATGAAGGAGGTCAGGAAAGGATTTATTACAGCAGTAAAGGTATTTATACCTCAAATCTTGTTTCTCACAATACTATTTTCTCTTTTGAAAAAGAAAAATCTTTTTCTGTGTCTGTTCTGTGACAACAGAGTTCATCCTTCTTTAGGAAGTCAGTAATTTGAATATCTTTGTTCACTAAAACCATGTTGCTAACCAAAAATAGGAACTGGATAAAGGGAAATGAGAAGGATTTCCTTAGAAGTTTTTGTACAGAATTTAAGTTTTTTTTTCTTCTTTCTTTCTTTCTCTGTGGCCAAAACCTTATATCTGTTCCCTTTGATCTTATGAACATATGAATAAACCTGATTTGGGCTGTCTGAAACCTTTTATCTTTGTTGTGAAAGATAAAGGAGAATGTGAAAATGTGTAAATATGGATGATGTAGAATGTAGTGAAAATGATGGTAGCAATTCGGGTATTTTAATTTTTAAGAAAAGTATAGGTGAGAATTTATTATAAATTTAACATAGTAAAATGTGAAGTAAATATTTCAGCATTTAGGCTTATAATTCATTAGTTACTATTAGATTTCTGCCAAGCTCAATGTATGATTTCAAAAGTATGTCTTTATTCTACAAAATATATGATAGTCTTATCAGGAACTGTAAAATCATTTGGATTGGTGACATGTAGACCTGGGACAGAATTCTCATAATGAAGAATTGAGGGCTTTCTTTGTGTTGCTGCATAGTTGTTTGACTTAGTGGCAGGTAGATGCTGCATTCTTCCTCTTTGTTTAGACCCAAGAGCCTGGAAATAGAGTACACTGCTACAGTGTTGCCCATTTATTCAGTAGAAATTAGGGGTAGATAACTGTCTTCGAGGTGTACGAGGTTTAGAACAATATGAAGAAAGAACAAACATAAACTTTTGAGAGTTGGAAACTGTTCTAGGTGTGTTAGGGTTGGACTATCACATCTACTTGAGGGGAAGAGAGTTAACCAGTGAAATTCTGTGCTTTGTTTACCTTGCTAGTTTCTACTGGGGGTGCTTCTGCTGGTTGCTTGCATGGCTCCTAGTGGAAGTCACAAACTGGAGAAACTCACTCCAGATTAAGGCACCTGGATCTTAATTGTAGCTCAGTAATTTCTGAGATAGCAGGGTTGATCTGTCAGTAGTGTCTTCAACTTTCTTCCTCTTTTTATCAGTTTTTGGGGGGTTTTCTCATTCTTTATATCTCTAATTTTTCTATCTCTGTGCCTTTCCTTTTGATCTTGGGATCATTCTTCCCCTTTGGTCTTTGCAATTGAAATTCTACCCATGACCATTCAGTGTCCAGCCCAAACAGCTTTGATCCCGATTGTGCTTCATTCTGTCCTTCTCTTAAAACATTTTTTTGTAGCTTGCGATTTATTATAATTATTTGTGTACTTGGCATGTCCCTGCCAAAAAGTAAACTTATTCATCATTAGTGACCATGTCTTTTGAACTTTTTATTCCCATCGTCATATTGTATTTTGGATAAATAAGAACATTTACCAAGTGTGTATCAGGCACTGGATTGGGAAGTGTGGCTACAGTGGTGAAAGAGCTTCTCCAGTGTAGGAGATGGCATATACTAAATAAATGTTTCTGGAATTTAATAATTTTATAGACCTAGCTAATATATATTTCGTAATGTTACTAAATGAGCAAAGTTACTTTCTAACTATAAATGCATCTAAAAATATATATCGTAATGATCCCAGTTCTCTCTCTTAAGACGTAATATATACACAGAGTAGAAAATAAGTAAATACGGAAGAACTCATACAGCACAGCTCTCTCAATTACGGGAGTATGTTCCCCACAAGTTTTCTATATTTCAGCGTCATCAGTAAATAAGTAATAGTTTATAGCCAGGAAAAATAACTTAGTTTCTTACAAAGCTACTCTGTATACTTAAATGTTTCCACAGTTCTTTACTAAAAAAATTTCTTCCTCTTTGCATTTTTAATTCCACACACACTCAGAAGTTCTTCGCTGAAACATTAAAAGTAGTGTCTTGACATAGCAGTAAACCAAGTGTATCATCTCTGCCTTCTATGAACTCATAAAACTTAAGGTCTTCAGCAAAGTGTTTTAACCACTGCAGAAGATAAAAATACAAGAGAAGATAGTGCACTTCTGGTTGGGAGGTCCTTGCTGTTTATAAGTTAATACTAATGTGACACCTGAGTGATATGAATTATTTCAAATGTTGGTGGTGATGGCAGTTCCTCTTACTGGTATATTAATGTTGCTTAGAATGTGAGTCCTTCTTGCATTGCTGCCACTCTTAAGTTTTTTACCTACTGGAAAAATGAGAAGCAAGCCAGCGTTATTTAAAATACTGCTAAGTGAGCACTGTGTTTCTTTATGATTGATTATTGTATTTCCTTGTACAACAGAAGATTAATGTTGCTGTTTGTTTTTCTTAGAAGTGATTATCAGGTTTTTTTTAACATCTATATATTCTGCAAGAATATTTTTGTTTTCCTTCAGAGTTTGAATTTTAAACTTTTTGTTTTATGAAATGACTTTGAATTTTTCATCTTTTTTTGCTTTCTAAGATCGAGCACAATATAAAAGTTTATACAGTACATGTACCACAACTGCTTAAAGAGCTCCTTTTAAATTCATTTTTTTATTTCAGTAAAGGAGACCTCAAAAGCAGTAACATACTCTAAAGAGAAGTATATATCTGCTCTTAAATACTTTATTAAACAATTACTTTATTAAACAAGGGATGCTCATTTGTTAAGTTTTATTATCATCAAATATAGCAATTGGCAGATTCCTATCATTGAGGAATATGATGATCCCATAGTATATTTCATGCAGTAAAGAAGTCTGTTTTTCTTCTTTCAGAATCATAGTTTAAACTCACTGTTTATGTAGTTCAAAGGGGTCAACTGATTGCTTCAAGATATTACAGCTAGCCTCTTTTCCTACTTGAACAATTACAGTTCTTGTTGTTGAATTTCTTCTGTTGCAAACTAAGTTGAGACAGCCTGTAAATTAAATGTAAGATAAAAATATAAAGAAATAAGAGTATCAAGAAAATGAGGAGTAGCATGATGAAGCCCAGGAAAAAATGAGTATATACATAAAAGCATAATATATGATTTTGCAGTATTTGCCTCTGAGTTTCCTAGCAGCCAAAGCAAAAAAGAGATCTGTTTAATGTGGCTATACATTCTGTCTGTATAGTCATATAATGTATAACCACATATTGTTTATATGTATTAAATATAAATTGCTCAGGGAATGTATGCTTTCCTTAGCCCAGAACTCTGAGAGAGATTTGTCTCTTTAGTGAAATACTTTGCATAAGTCTTTTGACTCATGATACGTGGTTATTTCTATTGCCAACTTTAACTTGATCCTGTGTGTTTTAAATATAAATTTTTTAGTGGGATGGCAAAATTTTCTGGTTAGAAGATCAATCATAATTTCTGTTATTGCTCTTCTTTGTTAGGAATTCTTGTTAAATCATGGGCACAGATCTTTGCCACCTCTAAAGCCCAAAAATTACTATTCCGGATCATAGATTGTTTGCTGCTGCCACATACAGTATTACAGCAAGAGAAGGAGCTGCCTGCACCTATGTTGGCTGCAATTCAGAAGAGTCTTCCTTTGTATCTCCAGGTATAGTAAGTGTGGCTACTTAAAAGTAAAAAAAAAAAAAAAAGGAAGAAAGAAAGAAAACAAAAAGACAGATTTGACACTTTGCCATAAAACAGTTTATTAACTGCAGATTTCCAAACCATACATTGTAATCCTAATGTACGTGTGTGATTTTGCACATCCATTGAACAAGTTTAAAATGCCTTTTGCATTGGGCTCAAAACAGAGGAAAGGCAAAATCTTCACCTTCAAGAAGCTTAAAGTTGAGAGAAGAGACTGACTAGCATAGACGGTACTGTGCTCAGTATTTTCCTTAGAGGCCTCAGTTGTCCATCACACAGACTGGGATGAGGAGATGTGAGAGAAGACACTGTAGTAAAGGACCTTAGGTGTTAAAGAGCAGAGTGGGTGGGGGTGGAATGGCTATTCCTGTCAGGGGGAACAGCATGTAAAGAGCATAAGCTATAAGAAAATATGACATGCTGGAGAGAAGCAGATAGTAATTCGGTCACGGCTGGAGGCTCATACAGGAGGAGCCACATAGTGACGGGCTCTGTGTGCCATGCGAAGAACTTTGCACTTGTTCTTGTACATGGAGACTGTTGATGGATTTGGGGCAGAGAAGTGGGAGTGACATTTATGTTTTAGAAAGGTGATTCTGGTGGCAACATCGAGTTGGTGTGGAGGTTAGATTGGAGACTTGGAAAGCAGTGAGTAGTTCATTATCTAAAGGGTTTGAACTAAGTCAGTGGGTGTAAAGGCACACAGCAGATTTCAGGAACATTGAGGGTCTCCAGTCACAGTCTTGCTGAGTGTGAGTGTTGTAGAGCAACAGGAAGAAGTAGAATACCCCCTAGATTCCATGGCGGCTGCTTATGTCAGTAGTAGTGCTACTCACTGAAATGGAAGATTCTAGAGATACAGGGATGAAGGTAAGAACTGTTTCTGAGCAGCTTTAGTTTGAGGTGCTGTGGAATATCTAGATAACAGTGTCTAGTAGACACTTGGAAATGCTGATCTGTCATTCACGGGAAAGGAGGAGCCTGGAGGTGTACTTGGTTACTTATTGGTGTCTAATGCTAAAGGTAAGTGCTTCTTAACTTGGGTTCCAGCAAAGGAAGCTGATGAGGAAGAGAATGGATTTTGACTAGGTAATAAGCTGTCTCTTCCACAGGTGGATTTTTTAAAACCGATTTCACAGTTTCTAAGAATCTTTAATTTTGTATTCACAATAGCGTTCAAAACAAAGTTTAGTCTGTCCACCAGCAGAAAGATAAAAGCCTTGATTGCCAGCCTCAGAGAGGGGTAGACGGGTGGAGGGCGCTGTGGGCAGCAGGAGAGTGTGGAGTGCTTGCCCTGTGCGGCCCTTGGAAACCAAAATAGTCCATTTCATAATAAGAATTCTTATAAACTTCCTAAGTTGAAAACTTTGGTGAATTAGCCATTCGGCAGAATAGACTTGAAGCTATATCTTTAATGTCTTAAAGGTATAAGCTCTCCTCTTCAGAATTTTTTACAAAAGTTTCCAGGTATTATTTCATCTTCTTCCAATTTAATGTTTTTCCTTAAAGCATTGAAGGAACAGGGATGGGTGGGTCATTTTTTTTTCCCCAATTGTTGCTTAATTGCATATGTTTTAACAGTGCTGTGCTATTATTCATTAAAATAAACTTTCAAAATTTCTTACCAGGTTAAGTACCATTTACAGCTAAAATGGAGACATAACAATTCCTTCTCATTATTTCTCTGGGAAACCACATTGTGAATCACAAAGTGCCAAATTATAAATGAACGTTTTAGAGCATAATTTGTTGCTCTGTTACTGATTGTCTGTATTTAGTAGTATGTAATAGTTAATAGAAAAAATTGTAGAAAAAATTCTGTTTCTCAGGATATTGGTTTGTTTGTAAGTATCAAATATTGTAATCCATGAGAAAGTTTCTTGTTAACTTCTATACAGATGGAAGGGATTAAATCAACAGACATGTAATAAGCCATTGTGAGTTCTGTGTGACCTTCATCAAGCTCTTCTCTAAACCTCAGTTTCTCCAACTGTAAAGTCAGAGATACTAACTCAGTGGCTTTTTGAGAAATTTAAGTGAAATAATGAATATAAAACATGTGACACAGTGTCAGATAACTAAAAACCTGGAAATAAATTATCATTATTCTGGGTCTTAATCTTCTACTCTCTGATTTTTTTTTAATTTATCACATTTCTTGACATGGAAGAGTTTTAGCATAAATTTTATAGTCTTATTCAGAGAAAATGACCAGTACCCTCAGTTAAAAAATCTACCTAAAATGTATTTTACAACTTCGTAATTACACATATATGCAGTTGATAGTGTGGTAGTGAAGTGTTTTGAGGATGAGAAGGAAGCTTCCTCTGTCTTCCCACACTTCTCCCCTGCTTCCACTGGGCGTGCTCCAAAGATGTGTGTGTGCGGTTGGGTACCACAGCACAGCTGCTAGCCACGCTCAGCTGTTCCCTGAGCTTCACACAAACATTATCTATTGCTGATGGGGGGTGTTCTTGTCGATTGTGACAAGTTAGAAATTCTGACATGAATACTAATACTGGGAACAAATGAGTAAATTCCTAAATTTTTTTCTTTTTAACTTTTTAGTATTTCTTTCTTTCTTTTTTTTTCTCCTATAGGGCATGTGTATCGTGTGTTGTCAGTCTCAAAATCCAAATACCTATTTAAATCAATTACTTGGGAATGTTATCGAGCAGTATATTGGGCGATTTCTTCCAGCTTCACCACATGTTTTAGGTCTTGGACAGCATCCTGTTTTGTTGGCATTGAGAAACTCAGCCACTGTTCCACAGATGTCATTTCTAAAGAAATGCATTGTACAAGTCATAAGGTACATCTGAATATAAAAAATAGTTGGTATTTGCAATTTATTATTCTCTGTTAAAAGGTACCAAAGCATCTCAAAAGTATCGGCAATCCTTAGGATACTGGTGGTTTACAAACTTTTTTAAAGACTTGGCAGCCTAAGACGGTGCTCTTTAAATTGTTTTCTCTATGTAGCTATTGTTTTCCTTATGTATGTCCTAAAGATATATATTTTTTCTTTTTTATAAGGTAGTCATTGTATTTTGTAATGTGTAAAATGTAGTAATAATATTTTATAAAAGATAGTTAAGTGAAAAGATGAATGCTAGTATGAAAAAGGAAGCAGTATGAAGTCCTATTTTGTTGGTCTGCTCTCTGTCCTAGTAACTCAGTTTTATTTTTAGGCAGATGAATCAATGAAATGTCCTAGGTTTTCTACTAAACTCCGTATCTTTAAACTGCAACATTAGAAATTATCTTTTCTTTATTTAGTGTCATATGAAATTAGTTCTCAAACTTTAAGATGCTAGTATGATATGTATTATTGTTACCTAGATTATTTTCTGTGTTTTTAATGATCTGATAGCTTTAATGACCTAATAGTATCCATCACCTCTCACTACAGAATTCCACGTCTACAATCTGTGCTCCTTTCTGACCTTTTCTGTATGTTCTTAGTATTTTGTTACTCAGATTTGCAAGCTTTATATTCTTTGTTCCCTCTCCTTTTCCAACCTTTGGCAAATGGTTGTTCCCTTCCCTTTTCACATCTTTTTTTCTCTTATCACATTATGCCTAGACTATCGCCAGAGTCTCCTAACTACTTTTATGGCCTCTAGTCTTTTTTTCCCTAGTCCTACCTAAGTAATTCCCCTAGATTATGTTTCCTAAAATACTGTTCCAGTATGACACTTCCCGGCTCCCCAAACCTTCGTTTGCTTTGTTTTTGCCTGTGGAGTAAATTCGTACTGCTTAGCTCTCCATGATCTGTCATGTAACTTTTCCAAATGTAATACATATGGGGTCATATACAGACCCTAATGAAATGGGTTTAAGTATTGTTCCTCCAAAATGCTTTACATTTCCCTGCATCACAGCTTTTCCATACCGTTTTCTTCATTAAAATGCCATCTGTTGGGACTAAATACTGCCTAGACTTTGAGACCAACATCTAGTGTCTCAGTGCGCCATGGTGCCTATTTGCTGCTTCTGAAGTCACATGCTTTGTATAATGCAATTCACAGAATCATATTTTTGCCTAACTTGCATCTGAATTTCCAGCAAAATTGTGGTACTCTACCACTGTGTTTGAGACATTGCGTAAGTGATTTTAGTACAAACCAAATGACAAGTGCTGAAGGGAAATTAAATCCTTAAGGTCTTAAAGGTGTTGAAGTCCAATGTTGAGAGTCTTGGCTGCTTTCATAGACTTTCCTATTTACTTAGCATACAGTATGAGAAACTTGAGAATGGTTTTCTTTTCATTTCTAATTGAAGATTCAAACATGTAACAATTCCTTTTTCTTTTTTAAAAATACTCAGGAAAGAAAAAGAGATTGCCTCCTGTGACTTCCTTCATTTTTTCCATGCTTTTCTACTCTTGCAATTCCCCATTTCAGGGCTACTTCTACTGAATCCCCAAGAATTCTGGGCTTATCTTTCAAAGCACCTGCCATTATATTGTGATTGTCTTTTTCTTTTCTTGTCCAACTTTTCCACTGGACAGTGAGCCCCTTGCTTTCAGAGACCATATTTTATGTTCTTGTTCTTAGACTTGTACATGGCACCCCACAGGTACTCAATAAATGTTTGTTCTAGGCATTAGGAATTCAATAGTAAAGAGAACAGATAAAACCCTTGCCCTCAAAGAATGAACCTTCTAATAAGTAGTATTTGTTGGAAGTCATTGTATGGAGGAGAAATGATGAAGGCATATTTCTGCCCTTAAGGAATTTATAATCGTTAGTGATTTCTGTGCCTTTTTGTGAAATTACTATTGCTTTGCTAGTATATATGGATGTATGGCTTAGATTAAGCTGTATTTGACAATTTTTCATTTGTTGAGACTTTTTAGAAACTGAGCAATTCCTACTTTCATTTATTGACTTTAAAAAAGTATATTGAACACTTCTTATGAGCCAAGACCTATTTGAAGAGGTAGGGATACAAATGTGACTCAGATAAATTACTACCTTTATAATCTCGGTTGAGTTTTGATGCTAAAATTTGTCCTGCTTTAAGAGAGGATATTAAATCCTAGATTACCTCTCTGATTCTTTTACCTGCTAAGGGAAGGAAAGAGGTAGGCTGGAATGGGAAGGTGATTCTTAGTGTAGTCCTCCTATTGATTTGGAAAAATAAGACCCTCTCCCAAATCCCTAAATAAATAAATGTGAGGAGAGATTTCTTTATGCAAATTTGACATTAGAGAAAACGTTGCATCACTGAGGAGCTGATAGAAGAGATCAAGCTTATATTAGAAAGAAAAAGACTTAACAATTAAATTTTCATTGGATTTTGATTAAGTTTAAGACCAGGTTGCTTTATATTTAGTTTGTGTCTATATTCTGCTTTACCAAAAGCACATGCAGTCACTGCTTCAAAAATCTTATGTTTGAAGAAAACATGGTAAAATATACATCCTTTATAAAAACTGTGCTTTATTAATTTGAGAGGTAAAATGAGCCAATATCTTTAAAGTGTATGACATTTGATTTTGCTCTATGAAAACTGTAAAGAGAAAGAAAAACAAATTGTGCTTCTTTTCAGGAAGTCCTACTTTGAGTTTAAAGGGTCCTTGCTCCCTCCTCGTTTAGCATCCATCCTGGCCTTCATCCTCCAGCTCGTTAAGGAAACTAATATCGACGTTTCTGAGATTGAACTACTCCTCCCTGGAGTACTAAAATGCTTGATGCTGGTCAGTGAACCTCAAGGTTAGTTCATTTATGAGCTTGTTTGTTTTACTTTTATGTTCACAAACCGAGTACTCTTTCCTATCAGTTAAATTGACAGTTACAAAAATATATTCTTATTCTTAGAGAAAGTAATTTTTTCCTCAGCTACTTATATTTAATGTGCCAAAACAACGTTAACAGAAATTTAGTCGTGTTTGGAACATGGTGAATATTCTACATTGTTTCTTGATTTTTTCCCCCCATATGTATGTACAAGTGCACGATTTTAAGGGATTTAAATACTGAATGAATATAAATGTTCTTTTTGTAATTTTGCTGTGTTTTGGAAGGAAGGTAGCATCACAAATAGTTGATTTTATATATGTGTGTATTTCTCTGATTTCAAGTGAAGGTGAATTGTTGGTTTCTAATTGGCTACATTTGTTTTAGTGAATGGGAGGAATATGCTTATGAAATTAAAAAATCAACCTACTTTGTCTATAATTAATCAAGGTTATCTTTTCTTATCATGTAGCGGTGTTTGTAGGGTTAGGATGGGATAGTGGTTTTGAATATGGGCTCTTCTAACAGAAAGACATATCTTCACATGTTTTTTCAGGTACAGGCTTGTAAAAAATAGACTCCTGAGTGTTTTATATTTTCTTAAAATGGAAAATAGGGAGATTTTAGAACAAAACAAAACTCATAACTATTATTTCATTTTGAAATATAACAAAAAAGCATGTATATACTTTAAGAAAACAGCATGTTTTTCTAAATCGAGTGCTCATAAAAATAAGGATCCAGATGGTCAATTCAGACACAATGTGTAATGCTATCATTTTTCCTTCTAGTTAAAAAGCTGGCCACAGAGAACCTGCAATACATGGTAAAAGCCTGCCAAGTGGGGTCAGGAGGAGAACCTGCCACCCAGCTGACTTCTGTGTTTAGGTAACTGGAAAATATGCCAACTGGCAAGGCGACTATTGCCAGCCATTTGACAGCCAACATGTTTTTTAAATAACTAATTATCCAAAACATAATGTGTTACTACTTGTTTGTAGTTTCAATTATTGTACTTTTTGGCAGTAGTTTTGCTATGTTGTGTTGTTTTATTAAAAAAACAAAAAGTACCAGGGAGAAAGATAAGTGAGCTGACTTAAAATTACCCGAGAATTTAGTGAGGAAGATTCTTGCATATATTTAAGAGGAGAAAGTGGGAAACGTGAGTCATGATGACGGGAGTGCAGGCTTTGTAGCTACTAAATCCATGACTCAGGACCCAGGGTCGTGCCCCTCACTGGTTTTCACACTCGCTTTAGATGCTGTAGACCGAGGAAGCTCCGCTATGTATGATTTGTGAAGCACAGACTGCATAGGTCTGTTGTTCCTACACAGGAATAAAGTGCAACTTGAGGAACACTTTCTGTTTTGTTTTTATTTTCCTGCCTTGCACCCTATTGAGTCTTGTGCTTTCTGTTAGGGCAGTATTTTTAAATATTTCTTTGTTATACTTTATATCAGTTTACCTTTTTTTATGCATCTCTACCCTAGCACTACCATGATAAATAATTTGGGTCCGTTTTCTTCATTCTATGTTAGGTTTTTTGATACCTCAGTTTTCTTTCTCGTTACATAGCTGACCCTTGTCTGTTATTTACAGTTTATTTAAATTGTGATCATTGACATAAATGTTGGGTTTATGTAAAGTGTAAAACCCTAAGAGAGGAGAAAAGATTTTATACAAATAAAGATTGTGTTAATTATTATGTACTGTTTATTAAGCTAGGTGGCTTTTATTTTGTTGGCGGAGAGAGTAGAAATTTTAGGGTTAAGATAAATAATTCTTATTTATAAAAGGCCTTCTATGAGTCTAAAGTTAAGGAATATAAAAATATATTACAAATAACCTACTTTCCTCATAGAAATATTGTTTGATTTATCTAGCGATAGGAAGAACTAAAAGATAAAAAAAGTAACTAGGAAACCAGACTTGTTTCCTGTTTTATTCTTTCCGCACCCTTACCACCCTGATTTCAGCAGGCAGAATATAGCAGAAAAAAAGTCCCTAGGATTAGATTTTCCCCCTTATTCTTCTGGGATTCCAGCTGTTCCCTCTTCCAGTGTCATCACTCTGGTCATGGCTCACACCGAAGCCATTTCTGTTCTTTATTAAGTGTTATAAATAGTATTCATGTGGCATCTGGATCCTTTCAGTCAACTTACATGAAATGATCTTTCTTGTGTTCAGATTACAGTTTATTGCCATAAAAATACCAGCCCAAGGAATTGCCCCTAGAGTAACTCTAAGTAATTTGTTTTACTTTCAGGCAGTTTATCCAGGATTATGGTATGAGATATGATTATCAGATTTACAGCATTTTAGAAATAGTAGTAGCATTGGACCAGCAGGTTGTTATCCACTTGATTTCTACCCTCACTCAGTCTCTGAAGAATTCAGAGCGGAAATGGGGCCTTGGCAGGAATATCGCACAAAGGTATGTTTGATAATTTAGTTGTATCCTATTGGACAATGATTATGAAATCCAGATTCATTTTCTAGAAATGGCCTATTTTCCCATTCACAAGAATTTGGAGTGTGTTCTTTTGAGTTGAAACATGTTTCAGTACTTTGATTGACACTTCTGTTCACATATTGTTCTTAAAGTGACCACCGTAGAGAGTTGTATATTTCATCACTACTGCTGTTGCTCAGAGCACGCTCGCTGCTCCTCATCAGGAAGTGGACTTTAGAGCCTAAAGTGTCTTGTTTTTTATAAAATCCATGGCGGCAAATCAACCCCTCGGAGGAATGCTTGATTTACTGAATCAACTATATCATGTTTTTCCAGTGAATCAGATTAGTGACTCAATTCAATAATGTGAGTTTTGGTCAAAAATAGGTAAAGGCCTTTTTTCTCGTAGACTTACAATGCAGTTGAAGACAGTGCTGGACTATTTAGAGTAATGAAACATTGTGGGAATAAGCCTGTATTTTCTGAAAAGGTTGTTTTAGAAGGGTCAGTACTCATACTGTAGTTCACCCAAAGTAGGGTGTTAAAGAGTCAAAGTACTTTAATCACATTGTGTGTGGTGTGTGTTGACAAGTAGACATTCAGGCAGGCTCAATTTGTCTAAGTACTTAAATGAAAAATAATGAAAAGGTAATAAATATATATCTGTTTTTTTCCTTAAACAGGGAAGCCTATAGCAAACTTCTATCTCACCTAGGACAAGTGGGACAAGATGAGATACAGAGACTGGAAAATGATAATGCTGAATCCATTTTGTGATTCATCCTCTATATTATAACTGTATGAAGCCACTTTGCACCATTCTGACTCCTACCTTTAATTATATAATGTTCTGTTAAAAAATGCTTTCTAGGATTTGTTTCCTTACATACTTATAAGTATATAAAGGTTAATTAAATATGTTATAGGATCTTTGGAACTTGGCAAAACTGCATTTCTATTCTGAAGAGGTTTTAGTTAAACTAAAGAAACTTCTTCTAATGGGAGTGTTACCTGTGTATGTCCATTGAGCAGGTTTGTACTGGTTAATCCATGAACTTTTTACTGTCATGTGACTTTCTGTCTTGTGTATGAGTGATGTGTTTCTGTTTGTTTTGTTTTTTACAAATTTATGTTTTATTACACTATTTCAAATTAGCTGGCTGCCCTGTGCGGGGTTTTTTTGGAGGGGTGGTCAGGAGATAGGACTGTATTTGTTATCCTTTTTTATACTAAGTGTGAGGCAAGTTAATAAGACCTTTACAAAGCAAACTTAACTCTGTGAGGAATGAGACTGAATCTGGGTAAATGATTATACAGATAATATGTAAATTTTTTAAAAACTTGGGCCAACAGTCTTTATTCTTAGGTCCCAACAGTTATCAGATGTTTCTCTCTTCTCATCCTTTCTTTTGGAATTGTCATTAAAGGATATATCAGGAGGAGGATAGATTAGAGCCCTTACAGAAAGAGAATAATATTCTGGAAAACTTTAAGATTACAAATTAAGAGGTCTGTGCAGTCAGCTGATTTATCTCCCTGCTCTTCAGTTAGAGCCTCTTTTAAATTAGCATCCTACACGTTTACAGGGAACCAGCTTAGTTTCCTATAGCAGCTCTTGTCTGTCAGCCGTCTAACTGTCTCACTCAGATTTATTTTCCAGTTGGGCTCTTGTCCTTGACTCCTTTTTCTGGTGAGCGTTATTTGGTAAAAAGACCTCCAGTCCTAGTTTTGGAAACCTACTTGGGCCTCCAACCCAGCTCTGCTTTGTGACCTTGAGCAAGTTACTTAACCTTTCTGAACCTCAGTTTCTTCAGAGAATAAGAATCCTTTTTTTATTTCACAGTGTTCTGGTAGGAGTCAATGGGATAATTGATTTTTTTTTCTTTATAGGCATCATTTCTTTTCTTTTCTTTTTTTCCGGGGGGGGGGCAGGTGGTGATTAGATTTATTATTTATGTAATTTTTTTTTAATGGAGATCCTGAGGATTGAACCCAGGACCTCATGCATGCTAGCCCTTCACTCTACCACTTGAGCTGTACCTTCCCCCCGATTTTTAATTATAATCATATAATTACAGTGTATATGAAAGTGTTTGGTGACCTAAGTTCTGTCTGGAGGTGAACAGATGTGATTATTGCTCATACACAAAGGTAAAGAACACCTCTCAATTTGTTCCTTTTTTTTCCCTAATCGCATGTCCGAGATGAATGATCCCACTTCTTTTCAGTGTTTTCTTACATATCATGTTTGCTAACTTTAAAATAATTTATTGTTGTCTTCCTTGGGCCTCTAGTCTTTATCACAGTTTCACAATTCCTTCAGGAAAACATTTCAACTCTTTTCTGGCTCAAGAAGTATCTTTTAAAATGAAATGCAATCAAGAAACTATAGTTAATAACCCTTTCCTACTTGTAATTCGTGAAGTTTAAAGGACTTCATGAAATATAAATGGTCTATTTCTCCCCCAAATCAACCGTCTTTACTTCAACAAATGGGATGAAAAAAAATTCTTTGAGGTTACTTAAGACTTCATAGCAATGAGTTTGTATTCATTACAGTAGTGACTAATTAAACTAATGATGTATGACTTTGCAGGTTTTAGCAATTGAAATTAAACTATTTAATGGGATGCCTTTAAAGAGGTTATTTATGTGTGTGTATGTATAATATATATATTTTTCCCAAGGGAAATTGATAAAGGTATCTTGGAGAATCTTGCTCCTTAGAGTGTGACACTTTTTAAGGGATAAGAAAAGCTGCTGCTGAATCATGCATTAGGGTGTATTTCTGTAGATGCTAAGAAAAACAAAAGTTCATACATAAAAAATCAGTAACAAGAAAAAGTCTGTAACAATGCGTGTAAATGTAAGTATATAGGTATTTTTTTTTTTTACTTATGTGGCTGAAATGTTAAAAAAAAAACTTTTTAAATTGAAGAAAAAAGAAAATTTATGACCAACTCCATTACTTGAAAGTCTTTACTGACCCTTAACTTATTACTATATCTTGTCTTTTTCCATTCCCAGACTTAGAGTACCTATGCCTGTTATAGGTAAGCCAGTCTCTTTTGGTCAAATCTGGAGTATGTTCCCATTTCTCTTGCTCATTCTGGTGCCTCTGTGACATTCACATTTTCTTTTATCTTCTCTTCCCATGCTCCACAATTGGCCCCTTCCTACATGTAGGTTTTTCCTTCTTGTCCCCACTGGTAATATCTGGCCCTTTACCTGCTCCGTCTTAATTTCTTCTAGTAATGAACTGGTAAGACTGGCTTATAATTTTATGTCTCGAATCTATCTTTAGGGCTAATTTTTCTCTAAACTTGCCTAGTTGGATTCTCCTGAAATCTCAAGGCAACATGTCGAACTACCTCAGTCACCTTTTCTTGTCCAGCTCCTGCCTTCATTTCCTACCAAGGAATACATGATTTTCCTGAGGCATCCAGCCTTGACACTTCCTGAAGTCTTCATTGTTCCCCACCTTTCCTTTGATCACCAATGCAAGCTCTTGCTATTTTTTTCGTTTTGCCATCATGTGCATCCAGACTTTTTTCAACTGGGCACTATCTCCTTCTTACCATCTATCTCTAGTCTCCTGCAATTTACTTTTCATATAGTTCTGAAATTAGTGTCTCTAAAATACTGCTTTCCTCTTGTTACTTTTCTGCTCAAGAACCCAATTTACTTTTCATGGCTAATCTGACATTCAAACCCCTTCAGTCAGGAGACTTTCTGCTCTCTGGCTCTATGCACTTTCTTTCCAGACTTACCTCAGGCAGGAGACTAGACTGTTACCTGCTTTCTCTGAATGCCATGTTCATTCTACACTGTGGGCCTCATTCAGTTTGCCAACTTAGGATACCACTGTTTCTATAGAAACCTAACCTTAAGACACTTAAATAGGAAGGAAATTAAAATACACATATTGGATATGTAAGCATTCCAGTCAAGTAATTTCTTTAAAATATCAGATGGAGTATGAAAGAGATGATTGAAGGACAACAGGGTGATGAAAGGACTTTATTAGACACTCAGATTTGGTTATGATTTAAATTTTAGTTGAACATTGAATTAGGTTTCCATAGGGGAGGAAAAAACATGGAGTATTGTCTCTCTACAAAAATCATTCAGTATTGAGTTCATTTGTATTAGAAGAGTTTCATAGTTTAAAACTTTTTTATTTTATCCATATTTTCTTTTCCTACTAGACATATTTGACTTTTTCTACTTTTTTTGGTGTATTAAAAATTAATTGTAGTTTGCTAGGCTTTGTGTGTTTTTATTATTAGACCTCTTATTATTACCTTATTCAGTGCTTCATCACAAAATTTTAAAACTACCTAGTTCTTAACTAATTACATTGACCCATTTCCATGTACTTTCACAGAATCTTCAACAGTTTTTATTTTTACTTCCCCTTAGTTAGGATTATATATCATTAAAAAATTTGGCGAGCCTTTGCAGTTGGGAAAAGCCTTTAGGAAACCTACCTTCCCAAAATTCTACACATTAACATAGCACTTACGTTTCAAAGACAAAAGGTAGGTACAAAACCTCACCCAAAACCGTTATCTATACTAAACCCTGCTTTTTGATTGATAGATTTTTTACCTAAACCTTAACATTTTCCAAAAAGTGATCTCCTGCCTGTTCCTCCCAGGGTTAAAAATACTGCCTTGTCAGTCAAGTGTATAGTATGCTAATGTAAATAACATGTTATCTTTGTTTAAAACAGTTGGTTTGGGAAGCTAGCAAAGTAGCACATTCTTTCACATATTTAATAAGATATGAAATTTATATTATGATTCTGTTAAATTGTATCAGTAAGGTTACCAAAATCAGTACCAAATGATTGAAATCTACCAATTTCTGCTTATTAAAGTTTTTGGTGTACTGTTATCCAGTTTATTGTGTTTGTGAATTGTGCTTTTAGGAAAATTCTGGGCACTCTTATTGTATACTCATGTTTTAAGTTATTTGTGCTTGTAGTAATGACATATAATAAAAAATGTATATACTCAACTTACACTGCACCTGTTGATCATTCAACTCTTTTTATGACAGATCAACTCTTGAAAAACCAAAATAAAAATGAACCATGTTACCTGGAGGAATAATTTTTATCTTATTCGTGTTGCTTTATACTCTGTGCTAAAACAAAAGAAAGTTATTTTTCAGCTGTTGCAATGGCTGAAGGGGATACAATATACATGTGGTTTAACTGTGAGGAAAATATGAAGAGAAAAAGTATAAAAAATACCCTGATGATAACCAATTGGCATTTTGTTCTTAAGGATCAAAGGAATTTTACTGCATTTTATATGTGTATCATTGTAGAGTCATCTCTTTTCCTGGCTTTTCCTTCTACGGTAAGAACACTCTGCTAATATCTGTGTTGCTTCTTCTTTTTTAAAGTAAAATCTTGAAATGGTATTTAAATTGTTGGAAGTTTCATGGTCTTATGGAAATTCAGATTAATTTAATAATTTAAATATAAATACAGTATGGTCTTTAATTTTGAAGAGTAAAAATGGAAAATGAATTACTGTAGGATAGTTCACTTAAATGTAAGATATAAATCTGGTAATTTCAAAGGAATTTGGTTTATGTGACCAACATTGTTTTATAGAATTTTTCATATTAGCTCTTATGATTGATAATTTGAGGAAAAGGATTTGTAAGTGATCTGAGTTTTTCTTCTTAGGGGAGGGATGCTGTATTTTGGATGCTGTTCTTTGGCTGTAATTACTAGTGTTTCTGAAAGCTCTACAAAACTTAAAAATTCTGACTTCAGTTCTATAATATTAGTGAATAATACACTCAGGTTCACCAAAGACAAGTTTGATAATATACACTGACTTGCTTTAAATGAATAGTTAGAAATCTACACAGAAATAAGAATAATCTCAGACTGCCTTTCTGTTATCAGTCAAGCAAGCTCATTTTTAGACCATTTCCCTTTCATTAATTGGATAGAGGGTCTGGAATTGCGAATAGATTTTAATTGTTTTATAAGGTAAAACTGTTGGAGGAGAAAAACCTGTGTGTCAAGTAGAAATTTTAGTAAATCTGAAATGCTTCTTGTTAGGTTCTTGTTGAAAAGATTTCTCAAACACTGGAGCCCATTCTTCTTACCTGGTAAGGCATTTTAAACATTTAATTTAGATGGTTTATACTCTGTCTTCCTTCTAAATATCAGTTACCAATATCAATTTTCACTTTTCATAACTGTGCAAATACTCTTTTAAGGTTTTTGTTTGTCTAAATCATGTATCAAGTTAGTGAATTCTGCATTTAGGATAAAAAATATTTTTTTCACTTCTGATTACTAAAAGTAGTTACATAAATAAAATGACAATTTCCCATAAGACAAGAATTGCTGAATGATTAAACTATGCCTAGGGAAAAAAAGTCAGAGTGAAGCCTTCCTTTTAATAAAGGTGACTTAAATCCTAACAAGATCGGGGGGGGGGGGACTCACGTTATACTTGTTAAATTTATGTTCAAATCCAAATACTGAGTTGTTTTTATTTTTCATCATAGACAAAGCAAATCCAAAAACCTAACCTAAAAAAATCTTTATGCATTATTAAAAGTGGTAGTAATAAAATATGTATCAGTGGTGGAGAATAATCCCACAAGCATTCAAGATTGACATAACCTTTAACAAAGTGGAAAAAATTTTATTAGAACTACCAATTCTAGGTTCAAATTTATGTCAAAGCACTTTATGGTACCAGAATTAGTACAACTAATTTTTTTTGAGCTTTAAAGTGTCATTTTTACTAAATGAGCTTAAATGAAATGTTTGAGACTTATTATTTGAGGCGAGGATTTATGCAAGTTTAGGAATCTTTGGCTTTGGTAAACTCCCTTTTTCCTAATTAGCATGTCTCTTTCATATGCTTTTCAGAATCATTTATCTCATAGCATGTGTTCGAAGTTACATCTAGTAATTTTTAAACTTCAAAAATAATCTCCCTGTTCAGTTACAAGGTTCTAAAAACAGTAAAATACCTTGTAATTTGAGTGACATTTTTTTCTTAGGTGAAGTACTTCAGAGCATTTGCCTAATCCCCACAACATTCTTCCGAATTAATATGGAAATCAATAATTGCCCTCCTTAAAAAGTGGGAAAACTGAAGCACTGTAAAGTTAAGCTCCTGGCCCAAGGTCACAGAGCAACTAAGGCAAAAAATCTGGGTATTCCATCTGCCGTTTCAGTGTACGTCTGTTATTCGTATTACCTTGAATAAAATATGGCACTTAAAAATTTATGATGTCATAAATGGTGAGTCTCTACTGAGCGGTACTGCATAATGTTAAATTTTTAAAAGAAAAATTACAAACGCAGGCTTAAGTACTACAGGGATTAAGTACTGAAGATTTTTTTTTAAGGTCGTTGATAGCAGTACTTGTGAAATAAATTGTCTTACTAAGAATGTAATGTCCTAGACAGCACTGATTAGACAAAGTATACAAAGAGTGTTCTAAAGACCGATGGACCATTAAGTTGGCACTAAAGCTACACCACAATAAAAGTCATACATATTGTATGTTGACACACTGAGAAGGGTGACAGGCATTTTCAATAATGTATTTTAGAAAACTGTTCATTTTTTGCTAATGTTTATCTGAATATAAGATCTAGAAAACAAAACAAGGAGGCACTGAGCACTGAGTTTTTTCATGCCCAGAATCCAAAAGTCAGGCTTTTTTTTTTTTTCTTTCCCCTCCTGTTTATGATGGTTATTATGAGAGCATTGGCTTTTCAGATGGTGCCAATCCTGTGATGAGGCACTTGGAGAGTTTGAAGGTTAGGGCATGTGAAATATGGAGCTGGAAGGAAGCATGCTGCTATTCCATTGGAAGCAAAAGGGAGTGTAGGCCCATAGAACACTTCTTCTTTGCCTTCTCTACTCACATCCAGTACCTACAAAAGAAGAATAGGAGAAACGGGTAAGCCAGGGATGGTTGTTCACTGTAAAGCTGTGTACATGTCAAAGGGAGCCTGCAGTTGGATTCAGTCAGGCCACCATGACCATACCTTATGCATTGCTATTTGTTTTACAGTATAGTGCCAGAAATATGGATTAAGTTCCTGCTCAGTGCTATGCTACACATTTGTTTGTGTATGTGCATATGTACATAGATGTATATATATACTCATTTAATCTTCAGAACAGTGATGAGGTAAGCAGCATTATTCTTTCATAAAACCACTTTAGACTGGTTAAATAATTTGCCCGAACTAGTTAGTAAATGTTGTCGTATGCTGGTTTACAAATCCTCATCTGTAAAATGAAAACAACAGTGACCTTGCAGGTTTGTTCTGAAAATTGGTGACTTATAGCTCAGTGCAGCTTCAAAAAAATCAGTTCAGTTGATTCTGGAAGTTTTTCCCCAGTTATTTCCCCTTCAAGCTGGAGTTCTCTCTCTTTCCTTATATGGAAAAGAGTCGCCTTGTTAGTCTGTGCTTGCTGTCACCTTACTGATTATGGCTTAATCTCACCACTAGGAAAATTCTTTTATGAGGAGAGCTGATCAGCTCCTATTTGTCAAACCCATGATGCTCCTTCCAGCCCTCAATCATCTTAAGCTCTCTTCATATGACCTTCCTCTACTTTAATTTAAAATGTTTCCTCCCTTGGGTCCATGACCTAAAAACAAAATTTGTCATCGACAGCGTCCTATTGCTAGCCACCTTGGTCCCCTTCCTCCACCTGCATCCTAAATGTAGTCATGCCCCAGCAACATTCCAACCACATACCCCTTGGTTACCCTCTGCCTTAATGATCTTGTCTACTCTCTTGCCATCATCTGTCACCTGAGTGGGTAATTCTTAAGCCTTCAATGCAATAATGCACTATTTTAGATGAAAGAGGCCCTTGAGATTTAAGGGATCCAAGCTCATAATGGAGGAAACCACTAAAGCCTAGAATAAAAGAAAGATGAAACATGTAGCTTTTTTCCCCCAAATGGGTATTTAGCTGTCCCATCCCATTTTTTGAATAATATGTCCTATCACTACTAATTTTAAATAGTTCCAATATATGCTACATAGAAAATTTCTTTGTTCTCTTTTGTTAACTTATGTATCTTCTGACAATACTACGTTTAAAGTTAGTTTGACTGTGTAGGGCATGACTCTCCCATTCATTTTCAAGCATTTCTATTATTATTACTATGTTTTCTTTCCTAGAGAAACTTTAGGATCAATTTGACAAGTATTACTGCCCCACCCTCTGAGGGAAAGGAAAATTCCATTGGGATTTTGACTAATATTTCATTAAATATAGAAAGTAGAGATATTGCAATATTTACCTCAATTATATAAGATTACTGTCTTCAAGTTACAGAGAAAAAAACTGAGATGCAAAGAAAGTTCAGTGACTTGACCAAGATCACACAGCTAGTAAGTGGTGGAGCCAGTAATTGAGCTCAAGGTTGCAACACAAGAAAGAGCTAGGATTTCGTGCCATTTGTGACATCCCCACCCCAACTGAATACATTTTTAGACGACAAAATACCAGTTGAGGTCACCATCCAGAGAGCTTTTGTCTGGTTCCCTGAGCCAACAGAGACCACGTATGTTAAGCAGATGTAATTTATTTAATCTGTGAGATGGGAAAAGGAAGTGTTGGCAGTTTTTCTCTGAAACGCTCCCTGTAAACTGGCAGAAAGAAGGCGTCTGGGAGAAGGAGGTGCCAGCTTGGCAGCATATCCTCCAGCCAAAAACAAGTAATCATAGATGAAGAGCAGTGGAAGTGATCTGGAAACACAGACTAATCACTTGCACACTTAGGCAGCTGCTCCCCTCTGTGCTGCTCTTATCCTCAGCATACCACATTAGAGTCACCTGGGTGCCTGGCACTTGCTTATACACCCACAGAACAGGGGCACCTGACTTTCCTCAGGAATCTTTAAGATTTTCCACAAGCCAGCATTACGAACAAGTCCAAATCTCAATCTTTAAACAGTATTAATTTAAGCATGTCTCAGCTTTTCTCTTGTTTGGGTTGCCCTTGTAATGGATCAAATAGTCTATGGAGTCTGTTAAATCAAGCAGCAGGAAAAAAAAATGCTCTTTCAACGTTTGACATGCTTCATGTGTGGCTGAGTCCTACAAATGACAGTTAAATAAGCTTTGATTAGAGTCCAGAAGGGTCATTCTAATGAGATGGGTTATTGGCTGGAATTTTCAAGAGGGGAAAAAAAAATGACTTTAGTCCTTCTGGATGTTACCAGACCATTCACTGCACTATTTTAAGTGTGACCGTCATTAATTGTAGGCATACCCTTAGAATCCAAGGATGCTACAGACTTCTGACTTATGAAACCAAAACTATGATACTTTTAAAACCTAAACTATAATACTTTTTAAATATATACTATTTTCTCCACCACTCTTTCCTGTACTTTTCAACCTGCTGATCTGTACTCAGGAATTTCTACTGTCTAATCAACATCTTCTCATAAACATGATTCCAGACACTCATTATCTTACTTTTGTTGGATACTCTTCCAGCAACTAGGAGAGAAACGGCTTGCTTTTGAACATGGAGCCAGCCAGTCTCTCCAACCATCAGTGTATTTACTATTATTGAATCAAAATAAATAGGTTCTATAGTAACTCAAAATACAAGTATTTGAGACTGTGCAACCATACTTTAGGATGATGATAACCAGTTGTCAATAACTAAAATGAGATGTGTATGATGAGTCTATTATCCATGAAGACTTCAAGTCCAAACATCTCTTTGAGTGACAGTCCATATGCTTATATGAACTTATTACCTATAAGCAGTAAAAGCTCTTAAAAAGCCTTTATCAAATTTTTCTGTGCTTTGTGGAACTAGTGTATCAGCCAAGGGAATAAATTTCCAAAATGATATTAAAATATTTTATTGTCCAATCTCACAGATGAAATTTATTTCACTAACACAGCCATTGATTAAAACATTTATGAATTGCCTCTTTTAGAATCACCTTAATCCCAATGCTACTCCAGAATATCCTCAGTGGGTTAAAATATACACATGTACCCCTTCATCTTTTGAGGACAGATTTGTTTGGAAACAGCCAGAAGCCATGAGCCATATACATTAATTAGTGTATATGATTAGTGACCATTCTAACTTAATTTCTATTCCTTAAGCTAATTTAATGTTACATTGAATAGAAATATATCCATAAGTATATTTTAAATTTGCATCTTTATTACCCAAACTTGCTTTCATGTATAAGTAGTCAAATGAAGGGTCCCAAAGCCACTTAAAAACATGGTCCCAGAATTACACAGCACTGCCTGTTGCCCAGTTCAATGTTTTACAATCCTGAAAGGTACAAAAAAAGAAACCCGAAAGACAGTGAAGACTGACAAACACATGCAAGGATGAAAGACTGGAAGCATTCCTTGAAAGAAAACAGTTTGCTTGTTTGCTGTTATCCAAAAGGTAGGACCAAGCTCTAGTACAAGGCAAACTTCAATTAACTAAAGACTCTTTTAAAGACTTTCATGGTTTTTCAAAGAACTAACTTGTGGGTTTGATAATTTTTTCTACTACGTTATTGTTTCCTAGTTCATTATGTGCCTCTCATTTTATTCTCTCCTTCTACAAAAAAATTCTCAAATATCTATCCCACAAGCTTTGCTCTCTACTGTTTCTATTATCCCTAAGTTCTGGGTACTTTTTAAACTTTCATTATGACTTCTTTAACCCATGAGTTATTTAGCAATGTGTTTTATTATTTCCAATATATAGGGAGTTTATTTAACTTTTTAAGTTCTAGCTTAATTGCATTGTAGTTAGAGATCACACATATGAATAAAATTAGAAATAAAAGAAGAGACTTTAGAGTCTAAGGAACAACTCTGGGTACTCCAGAACCTGGGAAATGGAGACATCCAAAAAAATATTACTAAGGCTGATGTTAGATATCTTCCTTCAGGGACTGGCCAAGACGGTGGAGTAGAAAGATAGACCCTGAGATCACCTCCTCCCATGAGCACACCAAAATTACAACTATTTGCAAAGCAACAATTAGTGAAAAAGATCGGAACCTACCAGAAAAGATCTACAACTAAAGATACAAAGAGGGAACAACGAGACAGGTATGAGGGGTGGAGCTGTGATTTACTCAAGCCCCAGACCCCCAGGTGTGCGACCCATAAATGGGAGAATAATTATAATTGCAGAGGTTCTCCCAAAGGAGTTAGAGGGCCAAGCCCCACATTGAGCTCCCCAGCCCAGAGGTCCTGCACCAGGAAGACTAACTCCCAGAGCATTTGGCTTTGCAGGCCATCAGGGCTTACTTTTAGAAGTCACAGAGGGCTAGGGAAAAGAGAGACTTCACTCTTAAAGGGTGCACACAAAATCTCACACACACTGGGTGCCAGGGCAGAAGCACTCATTTGAAAGCAGGCTTGGTCAGACCTACCTGCTGATCTTTGAGAGTCTCCTGGAGAAACAGGAGGCAGCTGCAGCTCACCCTGGGAACACAGGCACCCACAGCACCCATTTGTGGGAACTCATTCTACCACATGGACACTAGTGCTGGCAAGTGCCGTTTTGGAATCTTCCCTCTAGCTTATTATCCTTAAGACACAGCCCTGCCCTGACCCAACACCCTGTAGGTACCAGTGCTGGAACACCTCACATCAAGCAACTAACTAGGCACAAACACAGCCCTACCTATCAGCAGACAGGCTGCCTTAAGATCCCCTGATCCCACAACTGCCCCCTGGAAATGGCCCTGTCCACCAGAGGACCCAGGACTTGGCACCACACGTTAGTGTGCAGCCACTAGAACCGGGACCCCCAAGGCCTTCCAGCCAGAGACCCCAGAACCCAGCCCCAGAATCCCCTGGGCCCTGGCCCCACCCTCCAGTGAGCTGACTCTAGCCTCCTGACCGGCCTCACACACCAGGGGGCAGACACCAACCAAGACAACAGAAGCCCCACCATTTATGGACCAGGCCAACCCACAGCAGGCCAGATCCAGCCAGCCAACTGTCAGGGACTGGTTCCACCCACCAACGAGCTGACAGCAGCTTGGGGACCTCTCAGCCCTGCAACCAGACCCCAGGATCTGGCTCGGCCTGCCAGTAGCCTTTGGGTCTCCTGGAATCTGACTCTACCCTGGGGTAGCAATAGCCCTGGGGTTCCACAGCCAACCTCTGCATGACCCAGTCCTGCCAACCAGTGGCCAGCAGCCTCCACATAAAGCAAGACCTGGCAACCCACTGGGCTGGGGGCCAGTCAAGCCTACCAGACTGCTCACAATAGAAGGACCCACACAGCCCACGTAAGGGCTAGAGCACATAGGTAAGAGAGGGGTGTGCTGCTGGGACACAGGACATCTACAAAAGGTCACTTCTCCAAGGTTGGGAAATGTGACCAACCTAACAGATACATGAAAATAAAAACAGCAAGTTAGGCAAAATGAAGCAACAGAGGAAGATGTTTACAAAGGGACAAAGCAAAACCCCAGAAGAACTAAGTGAAGTAGAGACAGTCAGCCTACCTGAGAAAGAGTTCAGGATAATGATCATAAAAGTGATCCAGAAACTCAGGAGAAGAATGGATACACAGAGCGAGAAGTTAGAAGTTTTACAAAAAAGAGAAAATATGAAGAACAGCCAGAGATGAAGAACATAATAACTGAAATGAAAAATACACCAGAAGGAATCAACAGTAAATTAAATGATACAGAGGAACAGATCAGTCAGCTGGAAGACAAAGTAGTGGAAATCACTGACAGTGAACACAAAGGAGAAAAAAATGATGAAAAGAAATGAGGACAGTTTAAGAGGCTTCTGGGACAGTATTGCGTGCACTAGTATTTGCATCATCAGGGTCCCAGAAGGACAAAAGCAAGAGAGAGGACAGGAAATATATGTGAAGACATGATAACTGGAAACTGTCCTAACCTGGACAAGGAAACAGACATCCAAGTCCAGGAAGTGCAGAGAGTCCCATACAGGATTAAACCCAAGAGGAACACGACACACTGCAACTACAATGACAGAAATTAAAGAGAATAGTAACAGCAGAAAGGGAAAAATGACAAAGACTATACAAGGGAACTCAAGCTTATCAGCTGGCTTTTCAGCAGAAACTCTACATGCCAGAGTGGCATACTATATTTAAAGTGATGAAAGGGAAAAAACCTACAAACAAAATTACTCTACCCAGCAAGGCTCTCATTCAGATTTGGTGGTGAGATCAGAAGTTTTACAGACAAGCAAAAGCTAAAAGAGTTTGGCACCAGTATACCACCTACAAGAAATGTTAAAGGAACTTGTCTAAGTGAGAAAGAAAAGGCCACAACCAGAAACATGAAAATTACAGAAGGAAAAATCTCATCGGTAAACACAATCATACAGTAAACACAGGACATCATCCGCACACAAAGCTAGTAGGAAGGTTATAAGACAGAAGTAGTAAAATCCTGTATATCCACAATAAGCAGTTAAGGGATACAAACAGATACAGGAAAAGGTGCTCAACCATCAGTAATCATCAGGGAAATGCTAATCAAAAGCACAATGAGCTATCACCTCAAACCTGTTAGAATGGCTGTTACCAAAGAGACAAGAGTTAACAAGTGTTGATGAGGGTATGAAGAAAAGGGAACCCTTGTGCACTGTTGGTAGGAATGTAAACTGGCGGAGCTACTATAGAAAACAGTACGAAAGGTCCCCCCAAAATTGAAAACTACCTAGCTTACAATCCAGCAATTCCACTTATGAATACCAAAGGAAACAAAATCACTATCTTAAAGAGATAGCTCTACCCCTATGTTCATTGCAGCATTATTTATAATAGCCAGGATGTGGAAACAACTTAAGTGTCCACTGATGGATGGACAGATAAAGAAAATGTGATATTGAGATTAGGTAGATAGCTACATAGAATTTAGCCATGAAGAAGAAGGAAATCCTGCCACTTGCCACAACATGGATGGACCTTGAGGGTATCATTTTGCAAAATGAAATAAGTCAGACAGAGAAAGACAAATACTGTATGATCTCACATGTGAAATCTAAAACACCTGAACATACGAAACCGAAAACAGATTGGTGGTCACCAGGAGCAGGGGTGGGGAGTGATGGAAATGTGTGCAGGTGGTCAAAAGATACAACCTTCTGGTTATAAGAATAATAAGTTTGGGGAATGTAATGTACAGCATAGTGACTATAGTTAATAACTGTAGCATATATTTGAAAGTTGCTAAGGGAGTAAATCTTAAAAGTCCTCATCATTAGAAAAAAAACTTTTGCAGCTACATGAGTTAATAGATGTTAATTCACTGTGGTGATTCTTTAGCAATATATACATATATAAAATTACTGTGTTGTACACCTTAAACTAATACAATATTAAATGTCAATTATGTCTCAATAAAACTAAAAAAAAAAAAATTCTTTTGTTTGATCCAAAACCTGCCTCCATGAGGACAGCCTTGTCAGCTACATTATTCAGATCTTTGCTACTTCGCTGATTTAGGCCTAGCTGATCTATATCAACAACAGAAATAGGTTTTAAAAAAATCCCCAGTCTACGGCCATACCACCCTGAACACGCCCGATCTCACCTGATTAAAACAAAATCCCCAGACAAACCTCTGGCAAGACAAATCAAGAGAATAAGAGAAAAACCAAACAATATTATGAATGTAAAGGAGAATATAACAAAGGCTAACTCAATAACTTTATGCTAACAGCTCTGAACACTTAGACAACATGGATAAGTTCCTTGAAAAACATATATATACCTTATGAGATGCGACTGAAGAAGAAAGTAAAAGCCTGAATAGTCCTGCAACTGTTAAAGCTATTGAAGCAGTTGTTAAAAGTCTCCCCACAAAGAGGAGATTATTTAATATGAGTAATCACAAGAATATATTTTTCTGGAGGTAGAATAAAGGGCAGGGCTAACACATGTCAGTAGGTTATCAGAGAACATGTAAAGTAGAAGGACAACTATGGTGCATCAGAATTGTTTAAAAATGAAATAAATAATAATACCTTGACTATATATATATAAAACCAAAGCTACCGTTGTTCTGAGCCACGACCGGCAGCTTGCCCAGCCTGGAATGCTCACGTGCTGATGTGCCAGGGGTGCTCTTTGGGCAGAGCCTCCCCTGTCAGACCAAGCATAAACCACTAGTGCTCACTTCTGCCAGGAAGGAAGAACATGTTTGCAAGTGGCATTTATTAAATGAATGAACTGCGATACAGAAAATAAGGAAATGGAGTAGAAACAAGATACGCGTAACTTTTGGGGAGTGTGAAAGTACTATTGCTAAAGACTGTTAGGTTTATGAGAGGGCAAGGTATCCCACTTTTCCATTTCCAGAATATATCACATATATTTTCAAAGCTCATTCCCATCTTTATTTTCAACAGGGCTCAATCATTCATTAGGCATCATTTTTAGGATGCAGGATGAAGTTTAGTGGCTGATGTAGCTGCACAAAGGGGGCTCAAGCTTCTTTCTACATGTAAATATCTCTTCCTTCCATAGCAACATAGCAAAAAAAATAACCTCACTGAACAGTGTGAACAAACTTCAAAAGGAACTTTAACCACTCACCTGGATACAAGCCAGAGGCTCATTTGTCCAAATTGAATATCCACCAACTAAATATATTCTCTCATTATGGACAGCAACTCCAGATTCATTTTGGCCTAAAGTAAAGAGAATTGGATAAAAAGGAAAAATAAATCTATTTCCTTGAATATCTTAATTAACCCTTTTGCCACTGAGGGATACAATTTTCCCCTGTGGCATACTTGTATACTCCACGGGATTTCTGCAGCAACTAATCACTGCCTCCCAGTTCTCAGAGGGAAGAATTAACCACTATTCCTCAGAGAATGAATCTGTGTTGGGTCAGAACCAGGCTGTAACACTCATAAGCCACCCAAGTTAGTAAATACAGCACTAAGTATAGCAATAATAAGCCATAGAGAACTAGAGTTTTAGACTATGTTGTATGGCATTAATTTATAGTGATGGAAGTAAAGTTTATTTTAAAAATGCAAGACACCTCTTGTACTACAAATGCTTTTAAGGCAAGTGCTTACATTTGTAACATATGCAACCCCAAGAAGCCAATAAAACAGTCATGCCCCTAGTGTGTCCCAAATGAAGACAAACGACACAAAAGATTGATAAAGTTACTACCCTCCTTTTCTTTACATACATAACAGTTTTAAGACTATATTAAGTTCCCGAGCTGGGACCAGTCTGGGTAGTCCCTAGACACTGACACGCCAAAATGATGAAAGATTCCTCCCTATTTAAAAAAGAAGTCAGAATAACTCACAACCACATATTCTTCCCCGGAGGCCATCGGATAGTCTCTTTTTATTGATGGGCTGATACAGGATTGACTCCAGTAATAAATAAGCTGGATCCTAGAGCAGACGGAATCACAGATCCAGGCACCAAGGGGCTAAGGTACCCGTGCAGCAACTTAGAGTTAACTGCTTGCAGGTGGGCCTCAAAGATCATTTTCACAAAAACAAGAGCTCCGCACAAAGCACCGGAACCGCTCACATTGGTTATGCGCCCCCACAGCCTCCCTAGCAGCAGCCGTAAGTGACTGAGTGCCCACTCAGCATATTAAAATGTCTTCAGGCACTAATTCAGCCCACCCTTCTGAGTGTGCAATTTTCCTATTAGTAGAGCAGCCTGGCAGGGATCTGATCACTTGTAGATGTTGACAAGTGCAAGCCAAAAAAGGGAGGAAAAGTTTTCAACTTCATAAATGTCAGGGGTAAGCAGCTCACTGCTTTCATTTTATTCTCCTTTGGGGTGAAGATGGTCCCCTTCTAGTGCTGCCCCGGGGTAATGCTCAGGTGGGTATGCGTGGTCAGAAGTGCCGCCAAACCCCTACGTGCAGAGCTTCTCTAAGGTTTAGTCTTTAGGAGAACACAGCTGGAAACAATATTTGACAGTGACAAATAATGAAGACCATTCTCCTGAACTCACAAGAAGTTAGAGGACTACAAATAGTGAGAAGTAAAAAATAACTTGCTCCTGTCATTAACTCTTCCAGAGCCTCGTTCCTCCTACTTGCATCAGTATTCCTATGTGAATATTGATTGACGATAATAAACGTAACATGCCTTTCTCAGCAACGTGAGAACATGCAAAAAGGTAATACAGGCCCTGAGAAACTAGACGCTCAGCCACTTGAGTCAGATTTTGAGAGATAAATAATATGCCCCTTTCGGGGTGATACAAGCACTCCGTCCTACCACCATGCACTTAATATTTCGAGCTGCACCACAGAGGTCTAAGAAAATAAGTCTGGCAACTTTTTGTATCTCTGCTTCTCCTGATTTACTTAATCAAAGGTACTTACCAGTCAAAAGGTTAAAATTACAACGCGTCCACTGGTCGGTGTCTATGTTGTAGGAGTCTATGTGCCGCACGAGGATGCGGTCGTTATTGTAGTCCAGGTCATTGCCTCCAAGAACATACAGCTTCCTTTGGACAGCAGCCATGGAATGGTAGACCCTCCTCTGCAGCATGGGGCTGCGGCTTATCCACTTATTCTGGGGAAAAAAAAAAAAAAGAACTTCAGGTGAATTGTTAACTGGAGACCTCCATAGCAGAAAACAGCAGTTCCTTGTTAGTAGTGAGGACCCTAATGTTTTCAATCACATTCTCTTTGAATGTTGTTTATAGTCTTTGAAAGGTATGGGCTTCTCCCCCGAGAACAAGTGCGGAAAACTCCATCCATTCCAACTTTATTTTTCAACTTACATAAGGTTTTTTTTCTCTTGTTTGGTTTGCATATAAAGGGCATTTTGCATTTGTAAGGAGAGTGCGCGAGAATTTAAACATTTCTATAATGGTTCTTTCTCCCAGCTGAGAGAACTTACTCCTGCAAATGACTTAAGGGTGAAAGCGCCTGGGCGGGTTTAGTGGGAGCGGTGGTGTGATGATTAGAAAACAGGCTCTGGACCCAGGATGCCCGCGTTTATGGTCTGCGCCTGGCCTTAGCAAGTTACCTCACCCGTCAGTGCTTGTTTCCTCATCTAGAAAACGGAGATCATAATACCTACCTGAAAAGCCAGCTGTGAAGATTAAATGAGCTAATACATACCCAAAGCATTTAGAACAATGCCTGGCACATGTGTCCAACAATATGCACTTTCAAAAAGCTATTATGATCTAATCACTGGTTGCCCGAGGCCCTGCAGAAGCTCACAGGAGGGGGGCATCTTTCCTGTTCTTCCCAGGGTGAACTGCTTGAGGTCGATGGAAGAGCTAAGATTTGGTTCGGCAACAAACTCCTCACAGCCTTTAATATTACTTACACTCACGTGTTCACCAAATTGAGAAAAGTTATTTCTAGGCATATGTTTATTTGTTTTGGTAGAAGGCCAAATTTTCTATGATAACTTTACGGAATGGTGAAGATTCCAATATTTGGTTCTAGATCATGCTCAGGAATGAGAAAGGTATGCTCGACTCCTCTCAAATGAGGCTCCTATTTAAAATACAACGTAAAATTAGATGAAAATCAAGTATGACTTTAATTATCTCAACTAAGTAATCGACAGGTAAGTAAACCTATTTTCTTTCTATACAAATATCTCTAAACATACAGGAAGAAAACACAGATTACTCCTTTTTGCCATGAAAAATTTGGATCTCGACCAGAAAAACGATATGATGTTTGGATAAATGGAATTTCACCAGTTCACAGAGCTGTAAAGAAAGAAGCAAAAAAAAAAAATGTTTTGTATAAATATTGGTCTGTTCCCTATAAGCATATCAACTAGATTTCTAAACTTCTCTCTTAAAGATGCAGTAAAAGAAAAAAGAAAGAGGTTTGTCCAATTTTTTCAGGCTTGCATTTATCTGCTCCCCCTTTTAAAACATGTCATAGTAAGAATCTCCTTCCAATTAAATGCATCTTTAATAAAACAGTCAAACCTTTCTTTCAGATATTCTGCTAAGAAATATCTGTAATACATTATGCAAGAGTGGATTTAACTCCAAACTCTCATGGGGCTTTCCTTAGGTGCTTTCTAGGAGGCAATCCACCACAGTATTAGAAATCGATGTTTGTATGAGCAGTCCAGTCCCCTGCCACAAGACTATGGATGCCATCTGGTTTGCAAAGCCTGCCTGCATCCCCTGATTACATCTTTAGCTTCCTTCACTGCCGTGCCTGCCAGGTGAGCCGCCAACCGCTGCAAAGGCAAAGAAACAGAGAGGCCTGGTGGGGTCATTCCTAATAAACTAGCGTGTGAATACTAATCAGTGGTGGGGAAGCAGAGGTCACCCCAGCCTGCCTGTTGGCAGGTAGTGATGTGCTCTGTGGCAGATGGCAGGCATTATCGACTCTCCACAAAGGCCTAGAAGAGAAATAAGCACTAGGGCTGAATGATAGAGTTATTGAGATTCTGAGCAAGATGCAAGCAGATGTGATGTTTGCCAGTACCCACCGTAAACAATATGCCAGCAGAATTTTAAAAAAGAGCATGTGTGTACAAACATGAAACAGAACTCATTTGAGAAATGTTAACATCTTCCTCCTCTTTAACCGCATGTGCACCAAACTCAAACAACTGCAATTAACGATCCCACTTGAGACATCTAACCCAGGGACATGTGGTCTCTAAAATCTACAGCTTCTAATGGCATCAGGAAGCACACTTGCAAAGACAGACATACCTTTGTTAAACTCAGAATCAAGTACTTGTTAAAATAAAAAGATGCAAATAGGCTGAGGTCACTCTGGACATACATTTCATGGCCAATCCTGAGCCAGAGTGCCAAAGCCAACCTGTTGTCTTATTTTCATTATCTTCAACTGATGAAAATTAAACCCCCAAGTCAAGTCATTTTGGAATATTGTAATAATCATGAAAAATTACATTACCAAAATCATAGAAATGGTGAAATTCAGCAAACATTTGCCATGGTCACAAATACCTTGGTAGAAGGAAGAGAGAATAAAAATAGTTCTTCTTTGGGAAAAAAAAAGTCATTAAGTGTGCATGAGAAGTGGATGGATGAAGGGACAGGCACCATCAAAATGCTCCTGGTGGAGGCCCGGCTGTTAGATAAAAAAAAAAAAACTCCAGCTCTCAGATACTTTTACTTCAGACTTGTCCTACACACTGTTCAGGGACGCTTTGGCTATGCTGCATTAAATAAGTTATTACTTGACTTGGAAATGACAAAACCATAAGCATATTCGCCTCGTAGAATGACACACCTTCTAAAAGGACGTAGTGATAGGACAATCCAAAGCCTTTCTCTGAATGCTTCCAAGACGACAGCCACTTGAATAATGGAATTAAGGCATTTAACTAATATATCTTCCCTTTTTCCTACATTATGCAAAGCTCTGAAAGAGTTAAGCACTGCATATAGCATAAAACTAAAGGAGCTGAAATTTGGTGAGAAAAAAAAAGAGCAACCCAAAAGCAGTTTATCCAGATGCTTCCTTTTCTCTGTGTAAGTTTAATAAGATGCATGTGTGTGTACAGACCTGGCATTCCAACTCCTAATTACCATGGAAATCTTTAAAAATTCATTTTAATTAAGGTCATAAGATTTTCTTGTATGAGTCTTACCTGGTTAGGTTCATATACCATTAGTCTGTTCTGATACTGGGCTGTGTTGGTTACTCCACCTGTAATGGATTAACATGTGTTAGCGCTTTCATGCATAAGAAATGGAATATTCCAACATAAGGATGAGCTACAATTAAAGGGAAATTAGCTACTGCTGAGGATCTGTTTGTATACCCTCGTGGTGAACCCATGACATAATTAAGAAGCTTATTGTTGAAGCGGTTTCATTTTCAAGAAACATCTCAGAAGCAATCCAGTTGAGAGGGAGCAACAAGTATGCTGAGGTTACCAGGCGGCCCCCAGTTCTGGCAAGCTGCTCTGCACGGCCAGAAGGAGGGGCCAAGTACGATGAGGGAGTGGGAGCTACGTAGCACACACACCTAAGACAAATTTCTATACAATGTGTGCCAGGGACATAATTATATGGAAAATTCTTGTCCTTAGCTCAACTGGCAGTTTTACAGCTCTGATCTTTTGTGCGCCAACACAGTGATATCTTGATATCTCCTTGGAAAAACCAGGTCTAAGAAAAGACATTACTTATCAAAAGAGATCTAGAGTCAATGTTGTCCAACAGAATAAAATAAGAACCACAAACACATATCACATATGCAATTTCAAATTTTCTAGCTGTCACATTAAAAATAAAAAGAAACTCTTTACTTTAAAATTAAACTTAATATGAATTTCATTTAACTCAATACAGCAGCCCCCCCTTATCTGGGAGGGGATACATCCCAAGACCCACAGTGGATTACTGATACCATGGATAGAATCGAACCATATATAAACTATTTTTTTCTACATATATATACCTATGATAAAGTTTAATTTATAAATTTGGCACAGAAAGAGATTAACAATAGTAATGAATTTGAACAATTATAACCATATACTCTAATAAAAGTTACGTAAATGTGGTCACTTAAAATCTCTCTCAAAATACCTTATTATATTGTACACCTTCTGGTGATGATGTGGGATGATAACCTACGTGCTGAGATGAAGTGAGGGGATGACATAAGCAGTGTGACATATGGACCTTCCGACAACACATCAGAAGGAAGATCATCTGCTTCAGATGACCCTGGGTCATCGAGCCCTGACAATGTTGATGGCTGGATGGCAAGAGGAGACTGTGCCCATGGTCAGGGGTCCTGAGTGGGATGGAGTGGAGTGGCATGAGGATTCATCATGCTGTTCAGATAGTGCACAATTTAAAACCTCTGAATTGCTTATTTTTGGAATTTCCCATTTATATTTTTAGACCATGTTTGATTATGGGTAATTGATACCACAGAAAGCAAAACTGCAGATAAGGATGAACTGCTGTGTAGCCAAAATATCTTTTCAACATAAAAGTAATATAAGAAATATTGAGGTATTTTATATTCTTTTTTTTTTCATACTAAGTCTTCAAAGTCCTGTGTGTATTTGACACAGGACATCTCAATCCAGATAGTGAAGGTGGTGGACAAGAACTACCTACAAAGCTAGTATGAAGGTTAAAAGACAAAAGTAGTAAAAATCATCTATATCTGATATAGTTAGTTAAGTGTTGTCAAGGAGGTAGAAAAAGGGGACTTCTGTGCACTGTTGGTGGAAATGTAGTTTGTTGCAGCCACTATGGAGAACAGTATGGAGATTCCTCAATAAATTAAAAACAGAACTACCTTATAGTCCAGCAATTCCACTTGTGGGTATTTATGAAAAGAAAATGAAAAAAAAATTCAAAAAGATATATGTACCTTTTGTTCCTGTTCACTGCAGCATTATTTACAATAGTCAAGATATGGAAGCAACCTAAGTGTCCACTGATGCATGAGTGGATAAGGAAGATGTGATACATGTAATAGAACATTACTCAGCCATGAAAAAGAATGAAATCCTGATATTTGCAACAACAAGGATGGAACTAGAGGGTATTATGATAAGTGAAATAGATAGAGAAAGACAAATGCTGTTTGATTTCACTTATATGTGGAATCTAAAAAACAAAGCAACCAAACAAAACAAACAGATTCGAAGATACAAAGAACAAACTGGTGGTCAACAGAGCAGAAAAGGATGGAGGTTTGGGTGAAACAGGTGAAGGGGATTAAGAAGTATAAAATTCCAGTTATAAAATAAGTAACTCATGGGGATGTAATGTATAGCATAGGAAATACAGTCAAAAATATTGCAATCACTTTGTATGGTTCAGATGGTTATTAAACTCACCATGGTGATCAATATCATGGTGATGCATATAAATGTTAAATCAATATGTAAACCTGAAATTAACATAGTATTGTATGTCAAATATACTTCAATTAAAAAATTAAAATTAAAAAAAATTTTAAATGTGTACTATAACAATATCGACCAAGGTCACCTTAACATTCCCCTAAGCTTGACTAAACTTTAGGCAGGCTTCTTCCTGTGTCTGGGTCCCTGACCTCCCTTTTAGAGCATTTATTTTAGAAAACTTGTAATTGTAAATTCTTTCTCTCTGTCTCCTTGAGATGTAAATCATTTAAGAAGCTTCTTGTAAGTTTTACAACCCAGGAATATTTTCCTCAAAGATCTGCAACCCTCCCACTGAGATTATCACCAAGGAAGACAATACTCCTCTCTCCCAGTTTCTATGGAGGCTAGGATCCTAACTCCAATGGATGCAAATCAGCAAACACGAATGACCTACTCACAGAAAAAAAATATTTACAAACTGTGTTCAACACATCACATCGATCAACCTTCCTCCAAAAGTACTTCAGTGATTTTCCGCTGGCTCACTCCAGTGCTTAAAACCCCTATTGTTTTTCAGAGGAACTGAATTGAAGGCTGCACTCTAGTCTCTCTTCCCTGGTGCCACAGTTTTGAATAAAGTCTTCCTTGTCTGTTTTAACTTTGTCCACTATACCTTTTGTTTTGGCCGTTCAAAAACTCGGAAAAGGTTACCACTATCAACTCCATGCCACGAGTCAAGTCAACCAGAATCTAGAGGATTAGTGCGTCATCCCAACTAAACTAGAATAATCAATCAATAGTAATGGCTACATAAAGGGGAGGCAAGGGAACCTGTCCAGGCTAATCATTACTCTCTCATTCAGCCTCGGTAAGGAGATTATCCTTCATGTTACTGACCACAACTGTTATTAACTGGAAGGCTTTTTTATTCTAAGTCTTCTCTGAAGCTTGCAACTACTTTTAAGATCAGTGGAAGCTTTGTCTGCAGAGGAAATCCACCAAGAACAGAGAGAAATGTGCTTCCCGCCCTCAAAGAAAGTCTCAGGATTTCTCACTGAATGTCTCATTTTTAAAGATGAAATCAAAGAAAAAGAAAATACACTTAAGAAAGCTGAAGCTGAAATGCCAAGATGAGGTCAAAATGTATGTCAAAATAAATACAGAGGTATGTTTGCTTTCCACCTCTCAATCTTCCTTTTTTAAATCTGATTAAAAATGGAATGCCCAATAATTCTTTCTCAGCATAACTACAGAAGACTAATCAAATCTATTGAGACCTCACAAGTCTTCAGGGTTAAAATGATTGCCAAGTGCTTTTGATCTGGGCCATAACCACCAGATTAATGTCCAGATCGCCTATAATCATTTCTCCCAATGAGAGGGAGCAGAGGGTGAACTCCCCACATTATTTCAAAGCTTTGACGGTTTCTCTACTTGTTTTAGAAATATGGGACAGAATTAATATCTACTGCAGTAAACTATCTGTTGATGACACGATTTGAAAATATTTACACTACAGTATGTATCAGACTCTGCCCATTATAGATTAAATGTACAACCAATGGATCAGAATGTCACTACTGCAGCCTCTCCCCCAAGCGGGGTGCACCATTTATCTTCATGCTCTTCACAATTACTATTTACTGTCTTCCACAGATGCATTTATTATACAGTTTTTTCCCCTGAATCTCACTCAGTAATTAGATTCCTTAGCCTTACATACAAATTTTCACTCACATGACAATGGTTAGAAATGAGATATTGGGTTACTAGTTGGGGGTAAAAATAAAAGTCCTAGTTAGTTATTTGGTTGATTACTTCTAGAATGTTAAACCAGAGGAGGTGCCTGGAAAACCAAGTGCCGTAACTTCTGCCAAGTCACGATGGCAAGGGAAAACCTTACGAATCGGTTCTATTGCTTTCCAACCCCCTTGAAACAGCTTACAAATGAGCATATAAATAAAAACCATTTCTTCTCAGTACAAAAAATAAATTTCAAAAAAAGCCTTCGAGTTTGCAGCCCACACTTCACTAGCCGTGTTACTCATTTTCAGAGCTCTGTCATTACATTCCCTTCACATAACACTCTTCACTTTTAGATTAATCTTCTGAAATGAGATGCTCAGGATTTGCATACAGATTTGACTATACAAAAATAGATATGGAATTAATAACAGTCTCTATATGTTTTAATTTCTCCTAGACTGGAGTACCCTTGCCTGCAGCAGTATTCCTGGCTTTGAAAGTCATCAAGCTGATTTGCCTGCTCTGGGTTATGATGCCACATGCTGCTCTACTGTCCCCTGCAATCAAAGCACTTGCAAAGATAGATTCCATGCCTTCCTCTATCGAGTATATTTTATAGATTGGCAGTTTTGATCTCCCTCCCCCACCCCAGGGGGGATAATCTGCATCTTAACAGCTTTCTATAGATACATCTGTCATTAAATATGCCATCTCCTATCAGCATCCATTTTTAAAGCCAAGTTTTCCCTAACTTTGAAGTGCCACAGTCAAAGTTAAGACTTTTCAGCCAAAATTGAAAATGAACAACCCTGTCTTATACTTCAGAACTGTGACTTAAAGATAGACTGCAGGTTCCCCCAAAGTCAAATAAGTCTTTAAAAACTGCCAGGAGGAATGAAAAGTTACCACCGTGCTACCAGCAATGAGAAATGCTTTCTATCATCAAGACAAGAGTAAAGCATTTTTCTTAAGCTTCCCTGTTCAACTCCCCACAAAACATGGTGACAAATGGATGAATGCAAGCCAGGGAGAAGATGACAGGTGACTGCTCTGTCTCCACTACTGAGAAGTCACCGAATCCTAAACTCGTCATGCTCAAATGGTCACTGCTGACAGTGTCTATAAAACAACGTGTTTAGAAAAACAGCCCTAAATAAACGTTGGCCGGGGTAGGTCAAGTCTGGTGGCTCTGCTAGTTTTTTTTTTCAGGGGCAGAAAATACCTCTGTTGATAAATAGAGAGTCCAACACAACTCTTTAGGAGGAAGCTGTGGTATCTAATGCAGTCCTTGCATACTTACTGGAACCGAGGAGGATGCACAGAACTGAATGAACGTGGCCATGCTCTTAAGGAAGATGCTCTAGGCTGGAATTCTACCAGCCAGTTCAGGATTATGGAAAACCATCTCAAGTTTCCTGCAGCTCTCTTGGAGGCCTGCACGGACTGGCTTCACACAAGTCTAGGGGGGAGTGTGGGCACAAGCTGTGCCATCAACTCTACACGGTTCCTTTATGACTCTATCTTGGGGAGGAGCCACTGAACAGCCAAGCTCAGGCTCCTCATGTGCAAAATAGAGATGGCGAGACCTCTCTCACAGGTTTCAGATGAACAAGAGTACATGGTACAGAGGCCATCCGGAGGGCAAAGTTTACTTCTCTGCTGTAGCAGGCAGTTTATGAAAATTCCTTACCATTTCCATAAAAGATACAAATGAGTATGTATGAAATATTGAAAAAAATAACTAAGCATGGAATACTGAATTAATGAGTGAATTCATGTGAAGATTTCTGCACATTCCTAGCAGGGTTAAGCTCTCAAGGTCACCCTGCCAGTTGCTAGCGTCCTGGCTCTGCTGGTTCTTGTTGGGTCTTTTACCTCTCTCCCGCCATCGACCAAATTCTTCAGTCATTCCCCATTTTCATGATATAAATTTAATCTTTTTCTCTCCTCTTGGGAATAAAGACAGTGACATATTTCCTATATTCCTAGGTAGAGCAATTCAGCTCCCTCCTTTTTCTCCCTTCTTTTCCTAGATTCATCTAGACAGACACAAATGGATCATCTAAACAAGGGTAGTTCTCTCCACGAGAGGAAATCTGGAGCCAATAGGGTGCACTTTTTTTTTTAACTACTTAAACTACCAATTTTAAAGGCCACTAGACTACTACATTTTAACATGTAATCCTTTCAGAAAACAATGTTCTAATCTAAACCAATGCACTTTAGAGTAGCTCCATTCTCTCACTGTTTCTTTTTATATTTTAACTTTATATGACTATTTATAGAAGAAAGAAAAAGTAACTGCTGGGGCCGGCTGGTTGCTAGAATCTAAAGCAACAGGGAAGACTTCATTCTCAGTGGAATTCCAGTTCACTAGGAACTCCGAAGTGGGATGTCAAGCTGTCAGGCCGCAGACCTTCCCCGGGTGCACTCATTCCCACAACACACTTGTTTCTTCCTCAGCAGACCTTAAGCTCTTGACACTCACCTAACTGGAATCCAGCATGCTGAACTCCTTCCAGTAGGATACTCTGGGCTATTCCCAGCCTAAAACCCTTCCAACATGAGTGAATCCAAAGATCTGCTCTCTTCAGTTCTTTGCTGAGCACCCCTAAAAATAGGACAAATTTGCAAACTGGGCTACCACAATTTTGTGATTTCTAACCTTAGCAAGGGCTCTAACACAGTTTGTTGTAGTTGTTGTTGTTGTTAAACATGTCAGTTCCCTCTGTTTCCCTCAGAGACTTTTCCCAAGGCCACTCCCCTCGGCCCTCTACTCGGTCCCAACACTGAACCACCTTCACAGACAACCATGCCTCTCATTTGACTTCATGACAAGGACCCTCCCCAGCTCCCTGCCCTGCCCTCCAAGCTCACCTAGGTCCACACCCAGTACTGCCTCCTGCCCTGGAGCTGGAAGGGTCTCTCCTCCTTGTGTCCAAGGCTGAGCCCCTCCCTGACTCCCTCCGGTCTGTTGGGGACACTGTGTCTGTGGTCAGCCTGGGATCCTCAGTACTTCTCCCCACTCCTGGTACCTGGGAGGAGCGCTCAGCATTTACCACCCGGAGGATGCTCTACTCCCTTCACTTCAATTTCTCTCTCTCCCTCCCCTCACTTTCAGAGTTGCTCAGTGCACTCACATTCTTAATAAAATTTCCCTCCTGTGACCCTGCATTTCCTCCTCTAGCTACTCTCTTCTCCCAGCCAACTTCCTTCTTTTTCTTTCCCTCCATCTTTCCTCCTTTTTCCTTCCTAAAGCCAAAATGTTATTCATTAATTCATAATGAAAAATACGGCTGTCACACGGACTGAAATGTGTGTGCACGTAGGAACAGCCCACTCTCCCCCCGCAGGCCGGGCACACTAATCAGACAGTTGCCGGCTAAGTCAGATTCAGGGAGTCGAGTTTAGATGGAATCCCAGCTCCATGCAAAGGTAGCCTATACCCCAGACCTGAGGTTTTCACTTCCTCCCGTTCCATCCACACCTTCAACCTCTGCACTCTAGCCTCCACCGTCTCTCACGGAAATTACCTGGAAACTGCTTTCATGGAAATTACCAAGCAGTTCCTGATGGAAAAATACAGAGGAAATACATTGGACTGGGATGTCCCCATAGGACTGGACGCCCCGCTGCTGTGGTTCTGGCTTCTATAACACGCCTCCCCCCTCTGGCCTTGCTCATCGCACATTCTCTGGCTCCTTCCTTCGTCCCCCTCCTCTGCACCCTCCTCGCTCGTGTTGCCCAGCCTTCTGCCCCTTTCCTGATGCTCTCGGGTCCCTCTGTCTCCTCAGTCTCCACCGCCTTCTCATCGTGCCTTACCTGATTTGCTGTGAAAACCTCCTCACTTCCATTTGCTCTGAAAAACAGGGGGCCAGGTTCTCTGTCTGAGTTGGGCAGAGGGGACTGTGAGGAGAGTGAGCCGGGGAAAGGGGGGGGGGCCCTAGTGGCAGGGCAGAGAGAGGGCTTAGTGTACACACACCAAGCTCTCCTGCGAGCAGCCTCTCTCCAGGGCTCGCCGCCCGGGCACAGGCACAAAGTGGACCATCGGGCTTGTCCAGCGGTGCATGCGTGCCAGAGGACAAGAGGATTCTCCAAATGGTTGGACCGTGAAGCCCATGGGTGAGCACGAGGAAGGGTTAGTGGTCAAGGGGGAAGCACTCAGCAGACCTGAGGCCAAGTGAGGCTGAAGGTGCCACGAACTTCTGTGAAGCCCCCTGTGCCCCTGCACTGATTACCCCCCACTTTACATTATGCTGCACCTTGGAAAGACATCTGTCATAAACACTTCACGTTATACTGTCATCATCTGTTTAAAATTTGTGAGCCCCAGCGTGGACCTGTCTTACTCTTCTCCGTGGCCCCAGCACTAGCCTGAACAAGACTCAGGGAGGTGAGGAAGCTTGCTCGGCATCTCCTGCTTGGTAAGAAGCAGAGGAAGTTTTACACGTGTGGGTGCCCTCAGTCTGTGACCTCAGTGCACCACAATCCAGCCTCTGCTGCGTCCCCTGTTAGTTCCCAGTATTTTGTGTACAATTTTTTTAGATGCAAGTAAGCTACTATTTGCACAGTAAAGCTCTAGCTCTGGCATTTAAAAAATGTTAATGATATTTTACATTGTTCCAATTTTAATGAATACTAGAAAAGCCAGAGTCCCTTTAGTAGGTTTGAATAAGTTAGTCCCTTAAAATGGGGCTATGCAAACTTCATCTAAATTTAATCAAGATGAAAATAAACATATCTTCTAGGGAGTGAAGGAAGCTCTAACAAACGCTCTTTCATTAAAGAAATATCTGACAAACTCTTTGATTGTCAGCTCCTAGAGGGCAGGAAGTGCGTTTGCTGAATTAATCTTTTTTGCTCTGAGCCAGCACCTAATAAGGATGTAAAAAGGATCTAATAAGGATGTAGCATTCACCCAAAGAACCAGGAAAACACTTAAGTGCTGCTTTTGAGGAAATGCAGTACCATTTGTCTTGTTTTTATAGTTCTAAAGCACTAATCTTGTGCTTCCCATCATCCTCCTGCCATTTCACAAAAACGAAAAGGTAACTTATGCTGCAAGAGGAGCTGGGGATTCATTTTCACTCACACACACAAAAAGAGTCTTTTTAAGCCGTTCACAAACACCATCTTACAATGGACAGCACACCTTCTAAAGCACAACTGCAGGATATGCAACACTTACTTTACTTCAGTATTGTGAATTTCAAGTAGAAACGATGCAGAGCATTTGTGAATTGGGCCACAAGGTCAAATGCTAGAGGAGCCCGTAAAATCTGACTATCTCTAACATCTTAAGTTAAATGCTAATGGGCATATCTATACAGCCTGATTTTCTGAATTCGTTTCTGCTTGTCTCATTTTAAAAGCCATGGACAGGTTTCCAGGTATCCTGACCCTAAAATGGACAGAGAACGGGGAGGAGGTAGAGAGAGGGAGTGAGTACACTGGAAATGTCAAGTCTCTAAAGAAACATTCATTTTGTGTTCTGTGGAACAGAAATAAGCCCCTAAAATCCATATCCTGTAATCCTTACGACCTCCACCTCAGGCAAAGCTTACAACATGCCAGAAGGATGCCAACGATCCAGTCCCCCTTCAATTAAACTGGAAATATTTGATTATTTGGCAAAGGATAAGAAAGAGCCTCAAACATTTTCATCTGCCCAAAAACTCCGAGTAACACTTCTAAATCAGAGGTAGAGTCAGGGTCTTTTTTTTTTTAAGGGGCCCATTAGCAACCCCTCCCTGTCCATGGTTAGATTCACAATTGATTTATTATAAGCTGGGCCTGAGGAAAGAGGCAGATGACTGAAGGCATTAGAAATGTCGCTGGTGATTTCCTCTTCCTTCCAATTAAAGGTATTGTCCTGTACACAGGGAAGTGAGTTTTTCATCTCAAGTACACAGTAGGGAGAAACCAACCTGAGAAAATTGTGATTGTTTTCATTAAGCATGGTTAACACAGGCAGCATATATTAGCGCAAAAGAAGAACAAAGAAAATGTATTTCCTTTCACAGTAGGGGAAAAACAAAGTAATAACAGCAATATAAACTGCAATAAGTTGATACAGTTACCAAAAAGAAACATACAGACCCATATGGAAAGAGAAATCAGCTTGATACCAGCTCAACAGATCTGGCCAAGCTAAGCTTCCGTGCTTTCTTAAGGCCTCACCAAGGAAGGTGTGAAGCAGTCATATCCTTAAGATTAGGTAAGAAAAACTCCATCATTTTTTTAAATTAGTTTCATAACTAAAAAGATTAAAATAAGTAAGGAGTATTTATTAAACTACTTAAGAGAAGTTTATACAAAATTTAGAAAACGCAATGCAAAATTTGGGAACGCTGTACTTCAGCAGTATATGAAAACTGAGTCAATAGAAGTTGGTGTAAGTTGGAAGAAAGTATGAATTACATTGATTTCATAAATCCATCATTGTTTTGTTATCTAAGTATAGGTCTGTTGCTTCTAATAGCAAAGACTTATTTGCAGCCAAATTTAAAATTTCTTCAGCAAAGCTAACAAGATATAGTCTTGATGGACCTAGAGATCATCATTCTAAGTGAAACAAACCACAAAGAGAAAGAAAAATATCACATGATATCACTCATGTGTGGAATTTGAAAAAAAGAAAAATGAAGACACTAATGAACTAATCTATAAGGCAGAAACAGACTCACAGACATAGTAAACAATCTTATGGTTACCGGGGGAAAGGGGGTGGGAAGGGATAAATCTGGGAGTTTGAGATTTGCAAATGTTAGCCACTATATATCAAAATAGATTAAAAAAACAAATTTCTTCTGTATAGCACAGGGAACTATATTCAATACCCTGTAATAACCTCTGATGAAAAAGAATATGAAAACAAATATATGTATTATATGCATGACTGTGACATTGCTGTACAACAGACATGGACACATTGTAACTGACTATATGTCAATAAAAAAATAAACAAATAAAAAAATATATAGTCCTGGTGGCTTTTTTCTTAACTACTGAAATACAAACTTAAAGAAAAGTAAGGAAGTCACCAGATAAATAAGGTTATCTAAATATATCTATATATACTAACATACACACCCATATCTAATGTTTATTTGGTTTATAGTACCAGTACTTTTTGGATACACTTCATTTATCCTCTTCCTTCATCCAAATTTTAACTTCATTCATTAGTTACTGAGTGCTTAACTCCAGACATGAGCTAGGTTTCTTTGATAAAAATCAGTGAATTGCCCATAATGGAAGCACTACCCAGAGAAGCCAAGACTACGACTGCCTTCCTGATTTCTGAGTACAGCAGGAGGAAAAATGGGCAGAGTCCAATTTACTTAAAATGCAAGGAAGAATTTTGTCAGAGCAGATGTTAAACTAGAGAAGATTACTGAGGGAAGCTGAGAAGTCTTCACTGGTGTACTTAAAAGTGATTGTTTCTTCTAAGTACAAATATCTCGAAGTTACTCTCAGTATTTAAGTTATTTGATTTTTCTATCCCTCTTTGTCCTTGACATAAGAAATTTAACAAGTTCCATCTGGGTCACAAAATGAGTATCCTCCTACTGAGAGAAGATGCAACTTTCTTCCCTAATAAGCAAACCTTTCAATGGAGGACATTTTAGGTCCTTTCAATAATAGGATTGGAAACACAGGTTGACAATGTGATGTTAATAACATACGCGGCACAGACTCCTTCTGTACCAGAGAGAAGGCAGCCGTGAGGGGCTGGAAGGAGTATGTGGGAGTGAATGAAAAAAGACTGATACAAATGGTTCACTGATGAAACTGGGTTATGAGCACATGAGGTTTATTATACTAGTCTCTTCCTTTTGTTCCTAATAAAAGAGCTTTTAAAAAAACAGACAACAAAAAAGTAAACTAAAATAATCAGAACCCCCAAATAATCAGGAAGAATGGCAGAGTAAATAAGAATAAAGGATTGGGACAACATGAGGAACTACAATCACATAGATGACAGAAAAACCCTATTTCAGCCAATAGCTTAAATCCCTTCCCTCAGTGCACAGCATGGCTCCTGCCTGGATGTGCATCCATTGCTACACTCCTCAAAGTGGATTTTGGGCATTTACTTCGCCTGCCCTGTCTTTGATAAAATGGCTCCTAGTCAAGCAGCCCAAGGTTCAAGGAAAAGCAAAGGACCTGCATAAACCACAAGGTGTGCAATACAATCCAAGAACAGCAAAAGCTGACAACCTAAACAATAGGAGGTTTGGTAGAAAAAGAGATTTGACGGGCCATTCATTACCATCTTGAATTTTTACTCCACTAGTCACTCAGAAAAGGCACAGAAAGGTCAATTACTTCCTACTACGCTGCTCTCTGCAGAGTAGGTGCTCAATAAACGAACGTTATTTAGCTAAAAACGGCATGCTTGGCCGAACCGTTCGGTTATGCACGGCCACAACTACCAAAGCTTGACTTTTAAATTAATGCCACAATGGAAGTGTTCTGTGATAAATCCAACATAAGAAGCACGTTCTACCTGATATCCAAAGAAGACCGTCAGCCACGTATCCGGCGTGACATGAGAGGGACCGGTCAAAGGACTGCACAAAAGTCCACTTGTTCTTCTTGGGGCAGTAGCGCTCGACGGTAGGCAGGACCTGGCGCAGTTCGTTTCTGCCCCCAACTGCATAGAGGTATGCGTCCATCGCTCCCAGCACGAAATGCTCCCGGCAGTTTTTCATGGGTGCTATCTCTGCCCAGGAGTTGCTGCGGGGGTCATAGCGACAGGCGGTCCTGACGGCACACGTCCGGCCGCTGGCATGCTCAACTTCCCCTCCTGCAACAAACAGGAAGTCCCCCATCACGGCCACACAGTGGTGGCTCCTGCCCACGGGCATGGGAGCCAGCTCGCTCCAGTTGGCAATGGCAGCTATGAGGGCGTTCTCCTGGTCCACCGGGTTGAAGTACCGAAGTTCCTTGACTTTACAGACCTCGCGCTTCTTCCCACCAATGATGTACAGAGTATCTGACTGGAACCGCGGTTTGGTCCTGCGGGTCTGCCACACGGGCTGGGCATAGATGCTCTGGTGGTACTCCAGGGCCTCGTTGACGAGAGCTGTTGCGGTCTCACTCGCCTGGACCAGGGGGTGGGACAGGGCAACAGAGTGGAGAGTATCCACGTCCATCAGGCCGAAGCGGATGTACTGCAGGAGCTCATCCATGTACTGGTAGTGGCAGCTGTGTTCCAACCACCTGACGGCTAGCTGCAACAGAGGCGGGGCCAGGACAGCACAAAGGTAAGAAAGAGCCAAAGCAACGGCTCGGAGACTGGTTGCCGTGTATTCTTTCAGACACTGAATGACACAATTTTCTTCTTACAAGCCATGTAACACTCAAATATTCTGATACCCAGTTGACGGATTTGGGTTTTTTTTTGTTTTTTGGGGTTTTTTTGCATCAGCAGAGACACAAAAGAACTCAAGACACTGATGGAGAGATTAGGAACAATGTTAAGGGACACTGATGAGACTTAAAGTATCCCTTGGGGTGAACAATAATTACTTTTCAAAAAATGAGAATATGGTTGTGAAGCAGTTCTCTTATGTTTCATGCATAAGAGGCTTTGGTCCACCGCCCTTGGTGGGAAATGTCAATGCTGAGCAGTGTCGTCTGATGAAGCAACATATGTCAACCTGTGAGTCAAGGTGCTGTATCAATATGGGTAATGTGAAAAAATATGTGATCATCTGAGACCACAGGGTGTCCTTGAGAGAAAATCAATATGACACTAGTAGCATGATTTAGAAAGAAAAAGGGCTTTTTTCCCCTGCCCCTTTGGTAGGTATATCAGTCAGGAAGCAAGAGGAGAAAAAGAAAGATTGCAACCCATCAGTTTTATTTTATTTTTTCTCAATTAGTTTTCCTCTTAAAGACAGTTGTTGTTTGCACATGTAAGATATGGGCTATCTGTTAGAGCCCTTTTCACAAAAACAGGATATGGAGAGTATCTTTGTATTATGGACACACAGTAGAATGTAATCCTAGCCATTTTGTTTAGGTCTAGATCCCTTTCAGGAAGGAAAGGAGTAAGAACTTTTGGCTACAAACAGAATGTCTTAAAATTAAAGCAGGTGCATTAAGTCATAAAATAACAAAACAGAATAATAGCTTAGAAAATAACATCAATGAAAAAAACCAATTCATGCTATGGAGCAATTGAAGTAATTTAACTAATGTGACTTAATATTTAAGTTTGGCAAAACTTCCTGCACACTAGCACAAAGAAGTATATCTAAGATCTCCAGTCAACATATTTGATACAATTCATTCTTAGCAGCACCTGTGTTAAACTAGCTCTCCTAAGCAATATGCGTGGACCTGAAGGAAATAGCGTGAACAAGTAAAGTGATGACGTAGAAGACTGAATAATTTTGTTGTGTTTTACTTGCTTTCTGACCAATGGAATTGAGGTTCTGGGCTTCTTTTTTCAGCTGATTCATCGCACTGGGGCAAAAAATGTCTACAGAGGAGAGAGAAGGAAATGTAGTGCCCTCGGACCATTACTCCTTGACAAACATGAGGTGGGTTTTCATGCAGATAAAAAGGATCACTAAACACTCTGAAGCACAAGATGATTTCAGACTTGCAGAGTTTCTGTATCCTTTGACAAATGGCTTCAAAAGGCAAGGCATATTCGGGCATGGCTTTTAGTTTTCCAGATGAAGAGAATGTAGGAAATGAATTTGCTTCCAATATATACTGAATTGCATATCTTAAAGAATAATGAGTGAAGAGAAACGAAAAAAAGAATGTCACCGGGCACCAGGTAGCCTACGAATTCCACGAAGGCAGACACCATGTAGGGCAGATGACACTCTTTGGCTGTCTTTCTAGAAACTAGTATTTTTTTATTTAAATAAGATGAAAAAATTATCTGTGTACAGTAACATCAGTATTAATCAAAGACAGTGCAGAACAAAAATGTCACTCATCAATCACCAGGTCTCTGCCAGAAGTGGAGTTTTCCCACAGACAACATCCTGGGTTTTCTCCCCCCCAGTTTTAGAAGTTTTAAGAGATGAGTTCCAATTATTTCCCTGGGGAGATAATTCTACAACTTAATACATGATTTTCCATTCTTTGCCCACAGAGCTTTCAAAAGTTTTCAGGGAATCAGTCATCCCACTCAAGGTTCCTCCTCATGCACCAGGTAAAATTTTCTGAAACTTAATCTTTCCTGTTGCTTCTTTGCTTCTAATTTGAGTCATTCCAGCTGGTATCGCTTTGCTTTGAAACAAATTTCTTAGCATCCTTATGTCCTAATGTTTCTGCATCTTGCATATGGATACTACAGGAAAACACCACTGCAGAAACACTAGATAAATATCCATGTCTCTGTAGTTTCTTTTTATACCACAGTGCTGCCCATTTAATTATTTTTCTCTTTCCTCATAAATCAGTTCTTTCTATGCCATAATCACTCTTCTAGCCCATCTCTTAACACTCTGGTTTCTACTTAGCTTTCTAGCAGTGTCACTTACTGTGTGAAAGGGACACATGCCACAACTAGGCTCTGCCTTTAAGGAAATTTCTAAGGAATCAAACCAGCAGTAGAACAGTGACCACTGTGATCTATCGCTGATTCATGCCTGGCTTTCTGCCTGCCTGTCACTCCTGTGTCACAAATACCATGATGGTTTACACATTCAATTTCCCCAAATACTGTGTGTTACAGAATACTTCGTGCACATACATTTAACTTGCATTTTGGGGGATAATGTTTATCTTATTTATTGCCAATATTTCTAACTTCTCATATGTTTCATATAATTTTCACAGTTTATTATTTATAAATATTTTCAGACTAAACAAGTCCTTCATGCTTGTTGAGTTTTATTTTCCTCCAGATCAAAGGTAAATACAATTTACAATTCTGCCAACTTCCAACCAATCTCACCTATGTGTAGTAGTATTTGTAGATTTAAATCCAGTGCTTCTCAAACCAAACACGTACATGAATTACCTGGGGTTTCTGGTCAAAATACAGATTCTGATTCAATAGGTAAGAGGAGGAGGACTGCAGGTCTGCATTTCTAACAATCTCCCAGGTGATGCATGTGCTGCTGGTCCATGGACCACATTTCGAGTGGGTACATTTTAGACAGATTCCCTTTCCTGAGACAGTAAATTGATGCTTTATGAGAGTAAACTGTTTCGATTTTTAAAAGGTTTAAATCAAAGGAAGTTTAAACAGGATGCTTTAGTAAAGATACAGGGCATGTGTAGCTAATATCATGGGTAAAACAGCATGTTTCCTCTGCAGTAAGATATGAGTAAGATCTTACTATGGGTAAGACAGCATATTTTGTGTCTTGGCACTGTATGGTCTATAAATCAACAGCTGATTCTGACAGCATAACGTAAGTCATACATATAAATGCTCTGCACAGTTTTGCTTTTGCAGTATTAAGTAGCCAAAAGTAAAAGTGTTACTGTACTCAGTTTTTACCTTGGTGAAAATGTAAAGGAGAAAAATCACTTAAACTATGGATAATTCTTGTTTATCCCAATAATGGAAGAAATGGGAAAGAAAATCCAAAACAATGGGCTACCTCAAAATCACTCCTATACAGTGACCCCCCACCAAGCACTGTTCGTTGCCTCACTGAATTAAGGGCAAGGTGGTAGAGGGAATCTTGGAGCCCACTTAAGAGAATTAGAAACTACAGTAAACAGAAGGCTGATTCATCATTGGGGCATCATACAACACAAAGACCACAGTTAGCTCTGGAGTGTATTTTGGGGCAAATGTTTGTTCTGGGAACTTACGGCTTGTAATGGCACTGCACTTTGAAAGCATAACTCAGGAAAGGCTAAAATCCTAGTCTATCTTACTTTTTCTGGCATACTGACATCCCCAACACCCTAAAATCTATCATATTTTAACTGGTGGGAAATGGAGCACACAGTGAAAGTCTTCTCTCTCACTCTTTAGGTGACAAAGCCAGCAACAGTGGAAAAGAAATCAAGGATTCCGTTTAGGATGCACATCAAAGAGAACTTAGGAAACAGGGCTATTAGGCAAGATGTTTCTTAAACCACCTGAAACAGGGACTGTCACCTCCAAAGACTACAAGAAATCTCCCAAGCACCCTGCCTGACCCAATCTAGTTCATCTCTGTCTGATGGAGAATTGTTCCTTCCTAAAGGGAGCATTTGCCACAGCTTATTCCAACATCAACTCATCTCATCCTCAGTTTCTTGATAAGAACAGTGCCTGGCACATCGTAGGCTATATGTTTGTTGCACAATGGAAAATTCTTTACAACAATTCTTAGGCTATTTTTCATATTTTTCTTGAACAAGCAGTATCAATTCCTCCCTATATTTATTTATCTATCACAGGCTTCAGTTTCCTATTTTATTATCTCATCTGTGTGGCTTTCCTATAAAGCCCTGATTATAAACTCTCATGCAATGTACTCGACTCACTTATATACAGCCTTTGTTTTACTCCCTCCATGACTGGTGCTGGCCGCCTCTATTTGAAATTCTTGGCAATGCAATGAACACCATAATCTGTTAAGCCCTCAAATAAATAATTACTAGGGCAAGAAGGAACTTTAGAGTGCTTTTGACTCAAACTTCTCAATTTTACACATGGATGTCAAATCCAGACAAGTTATCTGACTTACTCCAGGTCATGCAGCTGATTAGTGGAAAACCTGGAACCAGAAATCCAGTTTTTAAATTGTACAATGTGTTCTTCTATTATATCATATCATCATTATTTTTCCATCAATAATAATTTTAAGGTAGAATCTAGGCAAATGCACTCAAAACCAAACTTAATTTCTATACTGTCTAAATTTGAAAAATAAAGTCTGTTTCTTAAAAAGGTATGCTTTGCTTCTAGATAGGTGATGATATTTTTCAAAGAGTCTCAGGTATGGATTACTTCTGCATGAAAATATGCATTTAATAATACTGATTAAAGAGTTTGTAATTAAAGAATAAATCTTTAGAGGAAAGGGCATCCCTTGAGTCTTGAATTATTATTTCACTTTTTACGGGAATAAATTTCTTAATTCTAGGTTATTTCCTGTTAACTAAACCTGGCTCAAAAACATATGAAAAAGGTGCTCCTTGAGCAGCACATATACTAAAACTGGAATGATACAGAGAAGAATAGCTTGGCCCCTGCACAAAGGTGACACGCAAATTCATGAAGTGTTCCATCTTTTAACTCACAGACACAGTAAACAATCTTATGGTCACTGGGGGAAAGGGGATGGGAAGGGATAAATTTGGGAGTTTGAGATTTGCAAATGTTAACTACTATATATAAAAATAGACAAAAAATAAATTTCTTCGGTATAGCACAGGAACTATATTCAGTATCTTGTAATAACCTTTAATGAAAAAGAACATGAAAACAAATATATGTATGTAAATGCATGACTGGGACATTATGCTGTGCACTAGAAATTAACACATTGTAACTAACTATACTTCAATTAAGAAATTTTTTTTCAAAAATAATATAGAAAAGATAATCCCTTCCTTTTGGTTTTCTCAGTGTATCCCCACTGATTAGTATTCTATGGAAAGAATATATAATATATATAATCTTAAATATAAAAGTATATAATTCTAAATTCTACAATTTTTTTCTGTAATTCAATTAAAATGTATAATTTACTCATGCATTTCACAAATATATCAATTATATGAATAAATGTTACATTCCTAACATTATAAGTTCTCAAGTTGTGGTCCAAATTCCTTTACTGTTCTTGCTCAAACACACCCAGACAGAAGCTGCTGTTTTAAAATCTCAAATTCCTGATCCTTTGAAAGAAACTGCTGTTTTGAAGTCTACCTCTGCTTATGTATTTCCATATGTATGTGTACTACCCAACGTGACCCCAAAACAGTAAGAAAGTTTACACTCACAGATTTCCTGGAAAATATACGAATTATGTCATCCCAAATCCAAGAATACATACCAATGCACTCTTCCATAAAACTGTCTTTCTATCTTGCAAATATATATATAAAATGCCTTTTACAAAAGCAGTTCTTACCAGATGAATAATCAAATATTTTTAACGAACACTAACAAAAGATAAAGCCCTTACAATACTGTCTAAAAGCTATAACTATCTCTTTGTCTTTCACAAGTATTCTTTTTCACCGAAGAGGATATTCTCATCACAGAACTCATCAGCCAGAGCTCAGTGAGCAAGAACCGGTATTTTTGCCCACAGCCTGATTCTGCTCCCTTGGCCAGGGGCAGCTATAATTATTCTCCTATTTCAAAACCTAGTTGCAGACAGCTTTGCTGAGGGGCAAACTGAGCCCTGCCTTTTGCAGGAGCCCACGCTGTGAAGCACAAGTGTCTATATCCTTGCCAGCCAGCCCTGTCATCCCACTGAGATAAGCCAAGGCACCAGTCTCCCCTCAGTACCCACAAGGCAGCACAAATTCCACACTTCTGCAAATTCAGGAAGGAACAAAGGAAGGGCACCTGAGCAAATCAACAACCAACCAGCATCCCTGAAGCTCCACCAAAGAGCCGGGCATATTACAGAGCCCTTGGGCAACAAGGAGGGGGAGCCATGAGAGCACGTTTAACAGAATGAGTGACAACGCACGGACAGAAGTTTTCCTTTCTAAACAGAGTATTAGGGATGCTCACTATATCCTAATCCATGTCCTCAAAGGGAAGTCGCATTGCATTATGTATTGTATTATAACGCACTATGTCATCTATTACCTGATAATGCCTTAAATTCAAATAAGCATCAACATAAAACCTTAGCAAGACACCCTCTTAATATTACATACAATTTCTTTAGATGATAAATGTGGAAAGTATCCCTAGTACAAGTGAGCAGGAATTGAGACTTGCCATGTTAAGCCACATAGAAACTCATTTCTTTAGTGTGAGTCATATTAAAGGTCCAAGTAGTGACATATTAAACCAGAAGAATGATTGACATAGAGAGGAAAGTTTATATCAGTAAATAAATGCACCAAATTTTGTAGCCCTATTCTCCTCTTTGAGACCAAATGAAAGATTTCTGTTCCAAAAGACATCATTCCCATAAAATCGAAAAGCACCAGAAACTAGGGACATAAGATCAGAGTATTTTCCTCTTCCAGAACAATGAAAATGCTACCGTGGAGGAATATTAAAAATTATTACAGTGCTCACTCGAGTGCTATAATTAAAACTGTGTCAACATTTTGCTTGTAAAACAGATTTTTCAAGGGAGGTTGTACATTAACCATTATAGCTGACTACAGACTTATGTAAGACACATAGGCTATTTTTCCTCTAAGAAATATATTTCAATAGAATCAAATCTGATGAGGTCCCAGGTTCACAGACCATCAGAAAAAAAGACCTGACAGATTTTTAAAAGGATACTTAGCTTAGCAGATACGACAATAACACACATCCTTTCATTGTTCATTTAAAACTTTTAACGTTGGAAGACTGACAAATGCTCTTATTTTCACCTTTAGCATAAAATTTCTGCTTGAGAAAACTCTGGTTTCTCTTCAGATTGTATAAACCATTCACCTTTTACTAAAGATTTCCATGGAGAGGAACCGTAATGAGGGGATTTTTTTAGGGTTCTTTTTTTAAAAGCATACTATATACAACTTACCCTCAAATGGCTCAGAAAAAAAAGCGCACATGTGCTGTCTCTCTCTTTCTAGATATCTATCTATTCTCCTACTATATATATCTACAGATTTTACCAATAGATTAAAGAGTGAGACAGAGAACACATGATAAAGCAAATGAAGTAATTTGCCTAAGAAACTGGCAAATTATATGGGTGTTCTTTACTATTCTTATTCTTGCAACTTTTCTGTAAATTTGAAATTATTTAGAAATAGAAAATCAAAAGAACAAAAATAATTGTGTCTGGTAATTATCTTTAATACTTACTTTAAAAAAAACACATACCACAGAGCATCAAAAGCAAGAACCCTTGTAACCAAGGGTGTCTCTTTCCCAAAGACACCGAGAAACACACAGGACTGGGGGACTCACAATGAAAATGGCCCTGGGGCCTGCTACCTTAAAGTTCCAGGTATTTAGGGGAGGGGGCGGTGGGGGGCAAGTACAAGTGACTTGAGTTGTCCTCTGGTTCAGTCTTATCACACAAGGTAATTTTTTTAAAAGGTACATGTGTATCAAGAGGAAGAGGAAACAAAGGAAAAGAGACAAAGTTAGTATACTGCGATGTCTTTTCCACCTGTGAGAACTAGCTACCCATTTGAGCTGATCTATGAAAAGTCAGAATGAAGAATAGCATGAGTACACGGCTGACACTGGACCAGTCATTTGGCTTCTCATCTGTAAAATGAGTGCATTGATGAGAGACTTTCTTCGACCTCTAAGGTGTATGTCAGTTACAGATCCACGAAAAAGTAATATTTCAAAAGAGAATCCCCCAAAATTCCAAGAGGTGGGCAAAGCAATCAGAATCCATCACTGTGTCCAAGACACAGATTTCCACAGCACAGTTTTCATAACTCTCTTTTTGAAAAACAAAGTGACATTTTTTTGTCTGTAACTCTGTACTATCAGAAATATATGCATGTGTGTGGCACGTAAAAGTGCATGTGCACACAGACCCACATAAAAATAAAATCATCTCAGACAAAGAGCACACATTTCCAATTTGTAAGGTGGTTGCTTCAAGGTACTATTTATTTAAAATCCCAAAATGAGATTTTATTTATAAAAGAAATATTTAGTAAACTGTTCACATAAAATTTTATCTCATGACTGTCTTTAAACATACCATTCCCACATCTAGTATACACAAGGTTTTTAGATGAGATGACTGTCCTTCAGGATGATAAAGCCAATCAACATTACCTATGTCAAAGACGCTGCAGGGAAAATGGAACCCATTCTTGGTTTCCTCACACTTGAACAGAATACAGAAACAATTAGAAATAATTTGCAATCCTTGCCTCCAATGGTTTGATAATGGTCTCTGAGCCAAATGATAATATTCATCCATCTAATCATTGATGGCATCAGAGTATCACTTGATGCTGGACTGATGACATGAAATTTCTAAGTAAGATATTAATGATGCACATTTATATATAATGCCCTTCTGAATGTAAAAGGGAGGTTGCATGTGGTCCGTGAGATATTAAGCTTATAGTGCCAGAACAACACTGGAAAATCAAAGAAAGCCAACTTGGTCAATAGAAGAAAATTCTGATGGATCCTACTGGCAAAAGGGACTAGAAGTGACCCTACATGGGTCACACAATTTCACGTTCTTTCCCAGCTACTGCATGCAGTGAGGATGCACTGTCAGGGTAAGTCAGCTGAAAAGGCAGGGGAAGCCTGATGCTCTTTTCTACCGCTAACTGGTACCTGCCCACAGAGGTGAGTGCGACGACGTGAAAAGGAGGCAAGACTTGATGTCAAAAAACCTGCTTCTGCAACTTAATGTACTTGAGGATTTAAGAGAAACACAAACATACTGAGCTCAGTTTCATCATCTGTAAATCAAGGACGATGTTATTTACATCACAGGGGTCTACACAGGACTGAATGAGGTACCATGTGAAAGTGCTTGGTAAACTATGACACTTGGACAATAAACAGAATTAATATAATGGCAATGTGTCACCAAGAGATGGAGCTAATCCTCAATTCAATTATCCTTCTGAATTCATGATAGAGTCAGCTCATTCAGACTGTCCTCATATGACACAATATTGTGCAAGACCGACATAAATTTTGAGAGATCTCTGTAGTTGATAAGGAACTTGCCACACAGTATTAAATACTTTACATGTTGTAAAGTGATAATAAAAACGTGGCAAATAACCTGTTGCAGATTACAAACTGGCCTTTATGATGAGCCTATTTCCACACAAATGAATTCAATAATTCTAACTCAGTAATTAAAGGAACATGTCTTTGTTATATCCCAAGTCAGAGAGGCACGAATGGACGAAAGAATGAATGGAAAGAGAGGTATAAACCTACTTGTCTCTGCATAACACTCAGTATATATATATTTTTAAATTTTAGGTGGGGAGAGTAATTAGGTTTGTTTGTTTATTTACTGGAGGTACTGGGGATTGAACGCAGGACCTCGTGCATGCTAAGCACACACTCTCCCACTGAGCAATACTCTTCATCCTATATTCACTTTCTTTACTTGACTTGAGTCTCCCATTAAAACTACTTGAATTCATATCCATGAGTCACCTCAAATCTCAACTCAGTTACCTCAGTGGCAAGGAAAAATACATATAAACTAAGCCAGATAACTTAGTTTATATGTATTAAAATAATGATTGATTGTCCAAGTTGATTATTTTTTGTTTTGTTGCTTTGGGATAAATGACATAATCATGAATCTTTTAGTCTTTCCATTTATTTATTCCACAATTTCTGATTGTCTGTTATGTGCCAAGAACTTGGTGAAAAAGAAGCCTCTATTTGGAACACATACATACAGTCTTACTTTGCCATTCACTTACAATCTCTGTCAATACCATAAAACTCAAGCCTTACTCTTGGCCTCAAGTGTCTTAATGTATCCCTGTAAAATCTACTCAGGGAGTTTGGAATTAGGGGAAGAAAAGCACTGTAAATTCGGAAGTTTCAGCCTCTCACAGGCATTGTTTCAGACACATAACAAAAACCATCTATTTATGTTGCCATTTCCCTCATGGGTGCTTTAAATATTGCTGGTACATTTACGCATTTTATGGTTTTTTAAAAAGCTGTTTAATTTGTAAACATGCCCTGGAGCATCCTGAGAGCATCAAGCCTTTGAATATTTCTTTATGAACTGATTCAATAATAATGAACCAATTACAGGTTCACCAGCAAACACCCTCCCCAACTGAAATGAAACCTTTAATGACTAAAAGGAGCTCACAGGCTCAACCAGCTGCCCCAGGTCATGGATACAGAGCTGGTCAAATCCCTCAAACAAGTGGGACTATGATGAATTTAGATGTCCAGGAAGCACCCAACCTGCATTTACGGGTTCATGTTGGCAGCCTCCAAGTAAAAAGAAAAGAATCCTCAGAGGTCACTTTAAGCATTAAGTTAGACTTACAGAGGACAGTGATTGGAGTGGGGAACCCACAAACTGAATCACATGACCGAACATGGTGGGGGGCCAAACTCTCCTATCAAGGAGGTGGAGCTGGGGCGCCAGGGCCTGCATGCGCAGTGAGCTGCAGAGACACTGACCACCCTCACTATGTGAGTTGCAGCCTGACTACTGCTTGTCTGAACAGAACCCTCACACTGCGCTCTCCAACTTCATCTCATCATTGTGCACATACATGGGCGTCACTGAATCTTCTAGTAGCACCCTGAAGTACCTTTGAGTATAATACACAAGTAATATTTCAGTCAAAGAAGATACACTCTTTTCAGCACAACTATCACACATTTTTCTGAGACTGGGAAGTAGCTTAGAGAGCCAATCTGTAGTAGTCACATACAGAGAATGGTACGTGGGAAGACGCACCCAGTGCAGGAGAATCAGTGGCCTGACAACCTCAGGAAACCTGTGAGGGGAGAGGGGACTGCGGTGGGGGAAGGACGCAGCTCGAGGAGGTAGCAGCCCTTCCAAAGCCTATCTGAGAGAAGGACCGTGTTTCAGCCCTGGTGCTCGGCACCCAGAAGGAAATCCATAAGCATTTGCTGAAGGAGAAAAAACTGGGAATTATGAGACTAGAATCTGAAGAAATCAGATCTAAGATATCTTTATGAGGTTAGGAGGAACACTGTTTGAAGAGCAAGGGGAACCTCAAAGGAGGAGATGGAGAAATTGAAGAGGAAAGAGAAACTAGGTCCAATGACAGGGCCCAGCCCTGAGAGCAGAAGAAATGCCAGCCCAGGCCAGAATCTGAGGGTGACACACCTGGAGGCCTTCTGAAGTGGGACAGCGCTGCTGAGAGGGGACAGTCAAGGTCAACTGAGTCAGCGTGAGAGCACAGTGCTGGGTGTGTGCTGGGGGCTTATGAGGACATAGGAAAAAGTCCTTTATTTTGAATATTAGTTCTCCACAGTTAGATATAAAGAGTATATAACAGATTGGGGGACGGTAGAAACCCAAGCAGGCTTGGACCAAAAACAATTTGAAATAATGAATTACGCTCCCCTTAAGAAGAAATTCTTTGCTTAGGTCCTATTAATTTGCAAACACAGAGAATCTAAAAATCAAAAACATAGACAATGAATCACACTACTTTTTTAAATGCCAAAAAAAAACTGTTCCTGGTTTGACTGATATATTTCTCCCCTAATTACCTTTTTACTCCCCATTACTGAAACAAAAACAAGACATAACTAATCGGTAATTTTACTAAGCATTCCTGAGGGCGATTTAATCCATGCTGCCCAGAGATCTGAATGAAAATAATCATTCGTGGTCTGGTGCAGTGAAAAATCTGGTGAGACTGTATCTATGCACAAGTCTATTCTCACAGCTTTTAAAATATTTTAAACAGCACTGTTGCTTAAATAAGGGCTGCATTAAAACAGTAACTTAATTCAATGACTTAATTCATTTTTTTGAGCCTCTTCACGTGAGACTGAATTATTGCTTAATGGCTCTCTTTACCATTCAAAAATGAATAGCTTTTTTTTAAGCAAAAAATAAATAATGTGAAAATAGAACACTTGAAGTAAAATTATAATCATTATGATGCTGTCACTTTAAAATCCATGGACTTAATTGTTTTGCAATTGACACGTGAGAAAAAATATCCAAGGCTAGGTAGAAACAGGCTGCTCAACGTTCACTGGGGGAAAAATACCCGGAGACAACACAAATGAAAAAGCAGAAAATGATCCTGGCTCCCAGGTGCCTAATTGATGAGACCACTATTCACAGCTTGGAGACAGAAATAAAGGTCCTTAATTTTTTTCATTTCCTTTATTTTTCTTTTTAAAAGGTATGCCTAAAGAGGATTGTAATGAGTTACACATTATAAACACCAGCACTATTAGATGCCTGCATCTTTTTTACCCTATGCTTCAAAAAGCAACAACATGAGGCGCCGAGATTACACAAATTGAAATCTGCAACTTCTAATAACCCTCCCACTTCTGCAGACAAACGTGTCTCCCTGGCTCCAACCCTCCCCCATGCTTTCCAGGAAGGGAAAAGGAGTCAGATGCTGCCCTTGGAAACAAGAATTTAACAAACTGCTGTGAGACATGCTGGTGGGAGAAACATAAGCAGAAGGGAACCTTCAGTTCCATATATGCGCCCATTGTGAATTTCCGAGCTTTGCTGGTTAGTGTAAGAAACAGTGCTGGCAACTGTGGGAGCTGCTGCATTAGCAAACTGGCCAAAGTATCCCTGTCGTTTCTACTTCCCCAACCGCACCATCGGAATGGAAACATTTGCTCTATTGGAAGGCAGTGATAAGGATGGATTTTTAAAGTTTCCATTTTTAAGTGAAAATGAAAGAAAAATGCTCTTCTAGATGTGTTGTGCCTTTGAGCTCCATTTGAAAAAAGAAAAAAAAAAAGGCAGAGAAAGCTGCTGTGAAGGTCACCGAGTGAAAGAACTTCCTCAGGGCACAGAATAAATTAAATCCCAAGGAAAAAATAAAATGTGATTTCCAGAGTGTGAGGCACAAACTCCAAATGACAATGATTGACAGCCAAACTATATCCGTGCAATATCCAAGACTGCACGTTCTCATTTACCTCGGTGTAGCCAGCAAGCGCCCATTAAACATCCGTCTGATGCCCAAATTAACCTTCTTGGCAAACTGAAAGAGGCACAAACTATCATAATCAACCTTTCATTATCACAGCAGCCTCTAGTTAAAGGGTCAGAATAATTGTGCCATCAGAGCCTTGATTGTTTTCAATCAACAGACGGCTGGAGTGACAGCTCGGTGATGGAGGGGTCTGATGAAACCGCACCAGGCCTAATCAGAGCAGATGAAAGGAAGGCATGATTGGTGCAAATGAACAGTCGTGCCTCTCCTTTTCATTTACAATCTGAAATTACTCTTAAATTTGTGGGGGTTTTTTTCCCTCCCTTATGAGCACCACTGAAAGAATGTTTGACTTATTATGAGTTCTGACAGTGCAGAGTTATAAAACACAGGTAGGGTTATCAGCTGAGGCTTTAAGTGGGTATTCAGCATAATTCTAACAAATTCACTCTTGAAAAGCACAAAATGACTAAAAAGGCTTCCAGAGAAGTGACCTAACCTCTCAGTGCTGTTTGATTAACAGGCCCATTTATTCTGCTGGCATTCTAAATGATGAGAAGATAAAACCCCGGGCAGAAATACCCTGTAAATGTTTTCTCTCAGCCCCTCGGCTCTGTTTACTTCAGTACTAGTTCCTTTGCCCCCAATCCTTACTGTTCTCAAAGAACATCACATTAAGAGCTCAAAAGAGCTCATCCATCAGAGGGCAAGGATCAAAGGGTGGTGGTTTGGGGTTAAGCACATGAAGCTCTGCTGGGAGCCACAGGGGTAGGAAAGAGACTGGAACCCACCAACCCTCTGCTGATGTCAAAAAGAGCATGTGGGGAAAAGGAATAAAAAAATTATGTGATAGGCCACTCTAAATTTGGCATACAAGGGATGTGGAGAAAACTGAGGCAGTATACAGCTGCATTTATATAGCCGCTACAAAGACTGTAGACATGAATATCCTTAAACAATTTATGATGAATGGAATATACACTTAGAGTAGCTAAAATAAGCTTCTAACTCTATTTTCTTCTTTAAGCTTGGGATCAACCAGCCAGTCATGAGAGTGTTATGATTCAGGTCAGTACTGCAAAATGAAGTCTTTTAGCTGCAAAAATTAATATGCATGCAGCCTGTGCTGCATGTGTGTGTTGACCTGAGAGTGTGTGTGTATGGTGTGAACCCCACTTGCATGTGTGTAAGAGACAGGGGACAGGATGGTTTTTAAACCTCTCTACTCAGAAGTCTTACATAAAACTGAGGCCATTTTATTTGCTAGATTGTGAGTTGAAATGATACAATGGGGGTATGTAATTAACAAAGTAAAAAGAATTATTAAGAACAGCCTGGAATTTTCCATGCAACATTTAGCAAAATGTGTTCCCTCATAGCTAGACCTCATTTGATAGGTTAATTGCCACCACAAAAGTACTGAGAAAGTACAAAATTCCCAAAGCTCTACCTACACGTAAATAGACTTCACGCAGAATATTGCTAAATCTGCCCTATGACTTCCTGAAGCATCTCAAAGTTTTCATCCTGACTGTTTTTTAGAAGACAATTCCCAAAGGAAGACAACTGACAAACGGCTCAAACACAAGTATTTGCCAAACCCATCCTTGTTCTCCTGCCACTTTCTTGAACGCCCCATCCTTCAGTGGTCACCTTACTTCCCGTGTGTGCACAGGCACCTCCAGCAAGCTGCGTCAGCGACTCAGGTGCCGTCACCTCCTGAGGGCTTTGTTCTTCCCCCAAAGTAGCACTCGCTTTTAAGGCACAGCTCCTTTCTGCCTGGAAGGCAGTCTGTGTATTGGTCAGATAGGAGAGGCTCTGGGATACTGACAGCACATGGGATTTAAAAGAGGATTTCCCAGCTGGTTCACAGAACTCGAGGATGAACAGCAGGCCGGCCTGGGTCAGTGCCTGTTCAAATCCTAGAATCCCAGAGGTGTGGGATTCATCATTCTAAAACACTACGTGACCCGCTCTACATGGCCTAAATTGTACAAGAGACGAGAGGAGCAGAAAGACTCTTCAGGGGACCAGGCAAATCTGACAAATCAACCCCTTTGTTTACTTTATTATTTACTCTTTGTATTGGGCTTCACTCCAAAGTATACAGTCCCAGCAGTGGGCAGAATAAGAAGGCTCTCACAGTCCCCAGCAGGTTCAATGTCATTCTCACAGCCAAAGAGAGGGATGCCTGAAGTCTATTTGCCTCTTAACTATGCGCCGTCCTTTCTGGATGGAGAATTTTAGTTTTACTTTCAGCTGTGAGTAATTTCCCATTGTGATTGGCTGACTTCTAGTCAATTTAGTATAATTAATGCCAAATTACATTGTAATTCACATAGAATTACAAATTAAAAGCTATATTAAGAGCAAATGAATTAATCAAAATTAATGAGATTATGCTCACTTGTTCTAAAGTGTTAATAAGATAGGTCCTCCTAAAACGTTTAAACTTTAGCACACCATCCATCACTCCTTCAATTACCTGATTTCCTTGTGTGGCCAGAGGAGGTGGCGAGTGGGCATCCCTCATCAACAAGGACACACACAAAGAAGGTATGTGCATTCAGCCTCCAGCTGGCCTGGCTCTTTTTAGCTTCTGTACCTGAAGCATAAGTAATACCTGTGCCACTTACCGAAACTGCCTTGTAACACTCCCTACAGACAAAGGGGAACAATGCAAACATTGGTGATATTTATCTTTAGAATCCATCAAGGATTTCTTTTTTCCTAAGAGAATTTTTCTTCCTGGTTATATTTTGTCTCCTGGAATACTGAAATCTGTTTTCATTCCTCCAATGTGGCACCCCGCGCAACGAAGAGGTGGTCAGACTAAGGAGCAGAGCCTTACCACAGAGAACGCATTACTCTGCATTGTGGACCCCAAAGAAGTCTAAGAATTATCTCTATCTATGAATGCTGCCCACGATCACTATCTTAGAAAAGCCACCCTTCTCCTCCAGGTGTGTGGAGTTCAGATGTTCTTCCTTACTTTCACTTCTAGCAAAAGTCTTGGAGGCAGGGGAGAAGGTAGTAGTGTGTCAGGATGTCAGTGTTCAACAATAAATGCCAAGGCTTCCCCAGATGTCTCCTTGGAAAAGAAACAGGTCTAGAGCCTCTGGGACACACTACGGCTAAATTGAGATCCTCTCCTCTAGAATGCCCAGAATAGGGCATCTCTGTGATCTGGCATGGCCAACTGGCATGAACACCGTGGCCACTGGGCACTCAGCTGGCCTGATAAGGATTCCTGTCAAAACAGCCTGGTGATGTGGGATGGGGGCACAGGCTTGCTTAATGTTCGTATCAATGCATTAATATTTTTTCTCCTTTTCTCTTAAGCCCCATATTGAGGCCACCACCCAACTGTCAATTTCTGCTGCATAAATTTCCCAATTTTAATATTTGGGCAGACAATGAAGATATCATGAATAATCATTCCCATTTGTTCCATCCACACTCTAACAACAGCCTAAAGACCTCCCACCGTGCAGTCTGCTGAGCTGTAATAGAAATAACCATGCTCTAGGTTCTCCTTCACACTGATTTAAATCTCTTGATCGGATTTGAAAGTGATCCTCCCTTATGGGCCTTCTCTTCCTGCTTTAAATGTCATCACTTTGTACTTTGAAGGAATGGAGGGTGGTTCCCTACCTCTGCCAGAATTCTCCATTCACTCTTCCTCATCAAACCACCCAGAGCCTCAATTTTCCAGACCCTGACAGAGAAAGCTCCCCAGCAACACCTTCTGGTACTGCTTTTACTGGAGTCATTGTTGCAACTTCCCACAAAACTGCACAACAGGGGAAAGCGAAAGTCGGTAACATCAGGAAATGTGTGCTACTGGCTCACTCATTGTGGACTAAAACAACTGCTTTGACTTTTGAGAAGATGCATCAGGTACTCCGGGTTACTGTTTCCTCTTAAATTTCTGTATTGGAAGAGAACACGGTGAGACCCGCACTGAAACTGATCTGGTGAAGAGAGTCAAGCACTGCACCTCTGCGAGACTCCGTTCCTCACTTGTTTGCATGTGGGTAATCCTTGCCTTGTCAACCTTAACAAGGCTGAGGCTCGACTGAAATGATGTGTGTGAAAATGCTTAAAAAATACAAAGCTCTCCAAGGACTGTAAAAATTATTATTGCTGTTATGATTATTGATGAACTTCTGTGCCTCGCCTTGGGGTCTCTACCTCATGTTTAACATACAGTTGGGTTTTATTTTTAAATCCCTGATAACCCAGGTAACAGCAATATTACTGCAGGCCACCAACGCATAAGTACTATTCTCCAGTCATCTTTTTCCTTCTCACAGCAGCAACAACAAAAATATCAGTCTGGAAACAACATGAATCACAATGAAAATTAGAAGCAGAGAACAGAAATATGTCATATCTCATAAATCACCTTGTTGTTCTGTTGTGCTCATTTTAAAAAAAAGAAGGAAGGGAAAATGAAAACGATTAACTCATGGGAACAGCAACACATGAACACAAGCTAGGTCTCCTGTAATTTCTGACAACCACTGCCCCTCACAGCTACTTGACGACGCACAGCCCTACCACTGAGGATTAGCTGGAGCAAAGTCCCTCTGAAATGCACGTGTCATGTGCCTCGCAAAGGCACGCAGCCCAGACAAACAGCAGCAGGGCCACTAGTCAAACTCCTCAGGGATCCGTCCTCACAGAGGAATCAGCCGCATGCAGATCAGGACAAATGACTAAATACACACACCCGCGCTTTGAGCACCAAGCCCTGGAACAGCAGAACTGCTCAGTGTCCAGCTGGGGCGCTCCGCGGAGCAAACATCCTCTGGGCACAGTACTACTTGGGATGCGAAAGAACCACTATTTATTCTCTTCACTAACAGCTAGTAAAAACGAAATGGAGATATCCTCACCATATTTGTAAAAAACAAAACAAAACAAAACAAAACCGTAGGTAACTGGGAGGGAATGCCAGAAGTTTCAAAAAGAAAACTGAGAAATGGTACACATTTAATCAGTTTCAGAAATGGTAAGTAAAACAATAAAACAATCATGAAGGTACCTGGAAAGTATCTCTCTGAAAAAAATAGTAACCATACATGCATACATGAAATTGAATTGAGGAAGAGTGGGAATATGATGAAAGATTGCAATTTTGTTTGGGGATGAGCATTCTCAGGCCACAGTATTTTATTCCATTTCCAGTTACCAAGGTCCTAGTGTTAAGAATGTGGACAGTACTTACAGAATTTTTTGACTAAATGGTTACCCACAGTCTGATTTCTTTGAGGCTTGGACTGTACCACAGAGACTGACAAAGGTTTGCAAAGCTGTTTAGAGGGTACGTACAATGAACAAGAGTTAACATCCAATAAAGCACTGAAGGAAAGGCAGAGAGACACTGGGTGATGTTGGAAATGTCCAAACAAAAGGATTTTGTTTTCCAATCCACCCATATCATTTCAACATGCCCAAAATTAGCAAAGAAATCACCACCCTGTTTCCCCCACTGGGAAGGAATGAGGCACGGTGGAGAAGCACAGCCAGTTTAAAGATCCACATCAGACTCTAAGATCTACGAAGGCAGGGCCACATCGGACCTTTCTACTGTCTACCGCCCAGAACCCATCACATGGCAGGCAGCAGTGGTACTCAACAGCACATGAGCCCACAAAGTAGGCACTCAATGGTTATTTGAAATGAATGAAAGAATGAATTAGGAACATGGAGTGAGAATTAGAGTTAGCAACATGACCCAGGCAGGAAGGCAGGCAGAGTGGGCCATTATCCTTCCAACCTGTGGGCACTAGATCAGAGAACAGGAATGGCCAAGCCCTTCCTAAGTTCTTTTAAGGTCACAGGATTAACTGGATGCACCTCTGTGTCCACCACTCCCAAGTATTTCTTCACTTCTATTATGAACTTAGATGCTGTGGACCAGAGTGGAAAAAGCCCAAGAATGAGAAGACATGAATTTGGTTTCTAGTTCTGTGACTTCGGTTTTCACATTCGTACCACAGGAGAGCACAGCAATGCAAAAGGCAGAAGCATTCTGGAAACCGTGATGTGATGTTCAAAGAGGAAGTATTATGATAGTATTGTTGGACACATAGACCTGTGCGACGTCCTTGCTTCTCGCTGGCCAGAGGTGCATCTGGGGCAGTTTATCATCTAAGAGATAAAAGACAAAAGCTCAGTACATCAGGAGTGCCCTCTATTTTCCAACCATTAAGGGATAGTAGCTTTTTGTTTGGCTCTACCTTCTGAGACTCCTTTGGAGGAAAACGATTAAATCAGACTCTCAGGTGTGTGGTTTGTGGAGGAGATGGAAGCCCAGGAGGAGCTTAAGGAGAAATCACAGCACCTGAGGTTGCTGACCACTCTAAACAATATGTGACTCACGTCCGTAGAGATACAAAGTGAATGTGTTATTGAATGTGTTATTAACAGTATGACTTACGAAAGCAAATTTCCAACAAAAACACAAGGAAGAATGCAGTTTTAAAAGGCTAAATTCATTTTGCATATATACCAATCTTCCTAGAATGAACACAGCCTTTATTATCCACTCAATACATTTTAATACGAAAACTCTACATTATTGTTTTTATTATTTATAGAGTGCAAGAGGACAACTTGGTAGCATTCAATGCAAACCCTACAGCACACCTGTGCCTTTGGGGATGTATAATCAAAGACAAGTTTAAACACGATTACACCCCAGCTCCAAACCAGGTGACGTGGTCCCTCTTTGCCAAACTAAAATGAGACATGTCTAGGATAAAGAAGTGTGATTTTGTCTGACATCTGTGATGTGACCACTGACTTGTTTGGTCTCATTATCCACTGAAGTCCAGGCAAAGTTAGGCTCAAAATACAAGGAGGAGCCCTTAACCCAAGGTTAATAAAGGAAGAAAACTGCTGACATATGTACCACCCTTATAAAGTAACAAGTCCTCTTGGCTAAAAGTAGGAAACAGTTAACAAATTAATAATTCAAGGTAAATAAAACTTCTCCACAATCAGAGATGATGCTAAACTCAATCTCTCTACTCCAATAATCGAATACTTTTATAAAGCTTTTCACTCCAGGATCTAGCTTCTAACACTATGCCTAGCACGTAACAGGTGCTCAAGAAATACTCATTTTATTTCTACAGAGAGCTGGGTTAATAGTTTAAAATCCGAAGGATCCTTCCCAACTGGGGTGAGGCCAGGGAGAGGGAAATGGAGTTAGCTAACCTGTACTCTGCCTTACAGTCCATGGTTTGGGGCATTCAGTAGGTGCTCAATAAACATTGATGGACAGACAGTCACACCTCCTCCATATGCTAGCAAATATAAGAACTTACACTACATTCAGGTTTTTCTATAAACTAGACTTGCATGGAAAGTAATGTCCCCCTCATTCTTGGAAAAGAGAATCTGAGGTAGGAAAGGCAGAGAATGCACTTTCCTGAAGGGGGAGAAAAAAAACAGAGTAGCCAGTGCTTCCTGTGAAAGGAAAATAGACCCCATATGTGGGAGTGGTGTGGGATCCTTTCATTATTTCACTCTGCTTTTTAGAGCAGGACCCCGGGGTCAGTAGTCTGAAACTACGCGCTGAATCTAACAGGAGAAATTTAACACAGCCCTGTTGAAACAGAGTTTCAGTTAGAGCTAAAGCTGGAAAGTAAAATAAAGCTGAAGAAGATGTGCCAGGTCATGGAGGCCAGGGACCTCGTGCCCCCTGTTTCCTCCTCAGCTGATTTGCTCATTTTTAGTCTCCTCTTTCTTTGAGCCCAAGAACCAATTTGGTGTCTTTCATCTGGAACCTGAGAAATTGCTGGCCTTGAACCATAAGACCAAATTGTTGAGCTGAATTCAACTGAATTTTTTATTAAGAAAAGATGTTTTGAGGGGACTTCTCAGTCCTAATGTATCAGCGTATACGGTGCAGTCTCTACATAACCTGCGAATATAAAGGGAAGTTAATGAACAGATCAAGTAGTTTCAGGCTATGGAAGGGTGAAAAAAATGTCTAAGGGGGATGAAGAAGACTTCTGTGAGAGAGGAGACTTGAGATCAAGTTTTAAAAGGTCATATGGGAAAAAAAAAAGGGCAGATACAAAGCAGTATCTTGGGGGATTTCTCAAGTCTCCAGATCCACAGAATGGTTATTACGGCCTGTAGCACATGTTAGCAGGAAAGGAACTGGAGAGGGGACAGCAGAAAAAAGAGTTTGCTCAGTGAGGATAACCTGAGGGTTCTTGTGACATGTCTTCAGAGCCAGACTGCATGAAATCTGGTGATTAATAAAAAATTGGCCTTTTGCCAAATAAAGCAAATATCCCAGATCACACTACAGGTAGAGTAGACAGTGGAAGAGCCACATGTATAGGGGTGTGTGTGTGTGTGTGTTTACTGGGCTCTCACGTGTTACCAGTTGCACAGATTAATCAAACAGCACTAGCCCTCCACCTGCTTTTCTATTACTTGTCCTACTCTGTGCCAATTTCTTTTTGCCTCCCCAACACCCCTTGCTTCACTGTTCTTCTTTAAGACGTGGGATAGGGATTTGTCAAAGTCAATGAGCACTTTATTACAGTGAGAATGTTTCGTAATGAACAATTCAGCAATTTAATGAGATTCTGTAGATCTGTCTCCAGCCTGTCCATCAAGTTTCACTTCTCTAAAGCACCCTGACACTAATCCTCTGGCATACCCAATCTTCACCCTGGGCTGAATATTAGATTCTTCCATGCTATATTGCATTACTAGTATAACCTCAGCAAAAATGATGAACTTAACTATACTTGAGGCAATATAACTGGACTGATTTGATTTTCCTCTACTGGGTTGAGTACGTGGGAATTACTTATTTACTAAGATAAAGCAAAAACAGTTTCTTATTGCCTGCTGAATGCCGAAATTGATAATATTTGTGAGTCTTTTAATTCTTTCTTGAGGACCAGGTATAAAAAATATCGCCTGCAGCAGAAAGCAGTTTCTGAAATTCTACATTATAATATTAGTAACCTTTAGAGATGCGATTATAACTCCTATGTGGATAGTATGGAATTTTTTGGATACTCACATCTGCACATTACCATATTGGTATCCATGGCGTTCAACCATGCCACAAAATGAGACAGAAGCCACAAGGATGGTCAGCTCAAACTTCAATTTGGTTAGAAATCATTAAATGCTGAATTCATTCTAAGTTTTTCTTTTTCCCTTCAAGAAGTAAAGAAAAACTTGGCAATTCACTACTCTGAATAGATCAGAGTAATTCTGATGATCTGTATTTTCTACAGATAAAATTCATACCAAAAACTCATCCTCACCAACACTTTTGACCTCTGCTGAACAAACATTATGAGAAAAACCTAAGAAGCAGAAAATAATTTATGGCTTGTATTTTTCACTTATATTTTCTTGTCAAGACAGTGTGACATACTGGAGAGATGAGGGCAAGTGTCGGCAAACTTGGATTTGAAGTCTGGCTCTGCTCTGTAACCCTGAGGCAAGACACTGAAGCCTCATTTTGATTGTCTGGAGGATGGAATGATAACAGCCATCCTTCAGACCTGGTGTGATGATAAATTAATAAGTTTGCAAAGAGCCTAGGTCTTGGAAGGCCCTCAGAACACTACAGCTCTCACTACCCTCACTGGTAGAAGCAGCCATGAAGAGGGAAGTTGCTGATTAAAATAAGATGAAGACAGAAACAATGGAAAAACGCATCAGGAAAATTAGCAATCAGTAGAATTAGATGCTGGATAATTTAACAGCTACCTACGACTCTGTTTTGGCCAGTATTTTCTGAATGTCATTTGATATGATACAGGGTACTCACTGCCTCATCAGCTAATAGATGATTTCGTATTTTCCCTTGTATTTTGTGTATAAATATTTTTCAAATGATCATGAAATCTCCAAGGTATGGCGCCCTAGAAGTAGCAAGACAGCTAGTCAGTGCTTCAGAGAGGAAGGCAGACAGCATAAGCAGCAGCAGGGGAAGATGGCCTCTGACTGTTTCCCAAAGACGCCATGTGGATTGTTCAGGGACAGTCACTGGGGACAAGCAGAAATGGATTTAAATTGAATAATCAACATGAAAACACAAAACATCCTCCTGTCCCCAGACAAAGGATACTTGAAAAGAATGCCATGTCAGGTGAAAAGACAGGGCTTAGGAAAACAGCAATGAATGTAGAATGAACCAAGGAGGAGATATTTCCACTGCAGAACAAGAAGAGCTTCATCTCATTTAAGGCCCCAGCTGCTTTCTATTGCAACAAAGAAATGTTTCTGAATTGTTTACAGGAAAGCCCAGAATTTATTCTAATTCCATTGGTCTTAAATATGCATAAACATCGCTTTATAATCCATTCTTCTCACATTCAGTTTAAGAAACTATGTTTGTCAGGGGAATAAAAACCCTTGACTCTGATGTAATTACCTTAGGTCCTGGGAAGCCATGATGAGGGTCTGAGGAATCTCACCTGTGATTCCCCGAGTTAAGCTGAGAGGCCCGAGGTCTGTGAGCCTCAAGGGCTGGTGTTTTCCAATTACTTGCCCATCAAAGAGCATGACTTCTAAGACTTTGACTCCAATGTGGACCAAACCAAACAAAATCGTTGTCATTGCTCCTCCATCCTTTCATTTTTCATCATTCCATGCCTTCGCGCCAACAGAGGACCCCACGCAGAGCGCCCTTACCTGCCAGATCTGCTCTTCACTCAAGGAGGTCAGGCGGTCGCTCTTCAGGACCTCCTGAAGCAGACAATAAGGGAGCGTTAGAATGTCTTCCGGGCGACTCTTCAGGAGTTCAGAGAGATGTTTCACTAAGAAATCGATCACTGCCTTCTCCAACAAAGTGAGGTTAAAGAGGTCAGCAAGTCTGTACAGATCCAAGTAATTAAAGCTATTTAATTCCTGGGTGCCAAAAAAAAAAAATAAAAATGGGGAAAAAAGATCTCTTAGAAATCAATCCAAGAAAGAGCAAGCAAGAAATTCAGATTGACTCCCTCAAGTTTGCATGACAGGAGTGGGAGAACGGGAACTGCTCTCCACTGATAACGTGAAAACCAGCAGCAATAAAATCCTCCATTATAAGGCTCTGAGCAGAGAAATGTTTTAGAATTTAACATTTTTCCTTACTTTGCCCCTCTTAAAATCCATATACTTAAAGACATCTTGATAAAGGGATTGAAGGGGGGTTTAGGTTTCACTGGCTGAAATGTTACTTCGCAACTATTTAGAAACATACCAGTGAAAACAATTTCTCTACCTTTACCGTGTTTTATAGCTCTCAGGTGATACGTTTTTTCTACTAAAGATAATGTGAAGGCAGGCAGAGTAGGAGCCATGATTAGATGACACAGACCATATGAAAGTAAATTGACCCTACTCTTCCAAAACTTCAAATTGAGTACAACTTTGAGTAAAAATAACCTATTCTGAATTAATAAGCTAAAACACAGATTTTTACATGTTTACTCTCAGGAAATGAAGAAATCTCAGAGAAAAGATTCCTATCCTGAATAATTCTATATGGTATCCACCTGAGACGAACAATTTATAACTGTTCTTTACTCTTCGTTAGCCTCAAACATTCAGACAATCAATGACAATTTTTTTAAAGTTTCTATAGCAATGCTTCATTGTGGGGGATTTTACTTGTCTCTGTAAGTTCTCAGACTGCATAGCCAGGGCCCTAAAATATAATATCCCCAGAGAGCCAGGATACCGGTGAAACTTCACCTTCTAACTTTGCAAGAACCATAGTGGCCTTGCAGGTTTGTTGATAGAAAACTTACCGATTTCTAGTAGCTTGAGAGTGGGCTGTGTCCTACTTTCCCCCTTCTTTTCAACTTGTAATTATTATTATGTGAACAATATTTTCCATTAACTTAAGGCATGCAGAATACCATCAGGTAGCTATTTTACTTCATTCATCTGTTTAAGTATTTCCAACATCCTTATCCCCTTTTTTCCAGTAATCTAATAGTATTAAGAACTCTTTCTAAAATATATATATTCTATTTTAATGTATGTTTCTATAATATTTGAAGGTTTATAGGAATCTGTTCTAAATCTGCACTGTCCAACATGACAGCCACTAGCCACACGTGGCTATTTGGCATTTGAAATGTGTCTAGCGTAGTTTGAGATGGGCTATAAGTGTTCAATATATACCAAAAGCCAGGAGTGAAAAAAACAAAATATTAAATGTCTCATTAATCATTTTTATACTGATTATCTGTTGAAAGGGTATTGTTCTGGATATAGTGAATTACACATATTGTTATAATTAATTTCACCTGTTTCTTTTTTGTTTTTAATGCAGTTACTAGAAAATTCAAAATCAACCTATGTGGCTTCCATTATGACTCTATTGTACCATGCTGTTCTAAATAATGAAATGTGTGATGAAGAAAGTGTAAGAACAGAGCTCAGAGTAACAGCTGCATCATCACCACCACTGCCTGATTCAATCGTGTTTTACTTTAGATTCTATTTCTTTTGGTGGGAGCTGACACTCTAATTATATTCCTAACAGGAGTCAAGCTAGATGACTTCAGGAATCAGCCATAAGATCCTGGCTCTTAATAGCTCAATTTGCCCACACAACTGAAAAGGAATAAATGCTTATCTTGAAAATGAAGTTTACCACAGTTAACCACTAAAATCCATCACAACTCAAACATCTAAGGGTCGACTCACAGCCATTCAATAAAAATATCCCCGGCTTCCCGTTCAGCAGATTTAATCAAAGCAATACCAAGCATTTTGATTTCAGCACCAATTTTTTTCAAGAAATGTTTAAACTTACTCTCCAAATCCTACTTTTTTAGAATTGGTAAGTTCTACTGTGGGAGGAAAGAAGGTGTAACCTTTGCACATGGAACTTCCACAGCGAACTTTAGGGCCATCTCTTTGGGATAAATAAGTTATTTCTGGTCGGTACCTCTATGAAGCAGGTCTAACTGCTTCAGGGCGCTAGATGCAATTTCAACGTCCGTCCCAGTAACTTACACCAGAGTCCCCTAGAAGCGTGACAGGGATAGGGGTGCGGTGTCAGTGCTCTGCAGGTACTCCAGGCGCACGCCCCGCCTCTGCCCAAGGTCCCAGGGCAGCGCCCAGCGGCACCGCACAGAAAGATGAGCATGCGCAGAGGCGGAAACAGCCGAGCTCTGCTGAATAAAAGGCAGACGGGCACTGCTCAGGTACAGCGGATTTTTGTTTTGTTCTGTTTTGTTTTGCACTTTTTCTGCCAAAAAGGTATACATGACAGTGAGTTCGGGACTGGATTTTATAGCCGCAATCAAATATTCTTCATTAAATATCTTTATATAGAAATAGTGGGTTTCTTCCAATTAAAAGCCTGCAACTTAAAAGCAGGCCAATTCAAAACTACAGAGAACCAGAGAATTAATTTTATTTCATACAGGATTTTTTAAAAAGTGTGCTTCTTTTCTGCTGTGTTTCTTCTGAATGTAATTATTTAATGCCTGCTTCCACAGTCTCAAAATGTTTTTGTTTCCTAGGGGTATAATTTTATGTAACCCCCAAATCCAATCTAACAAGGCATTTCTTATTAGTGGAGAAGTAAGAAGGTTAAATGGGCACGTGTCAATGGCTACCTTAACAGCTAAGGGGAACTGAACTGGCACATATTTGTGTACAAGAGAAACAGCAGTTAAATGTCTGCTTCCTACTTTTATTTTTTCATTTCTCCTCTCTTCTGCTTAAAAAATATAATTTCCCCAAATCTCCAGTGCTTTCTGTATGTGTCAAAGGTTTCCATTCCCCTTGCCATGCATACTTAGCACCTCAGTAGTTACATTGTGTAAAGTGAGGGGTTGAAGGGAAAAAAGAAAACCTTCATTGAGGTCTTGATACCACAATATACATTCTTCCTACTGGGGCCTACAGGCTTCTGTGAGTCTTTAGCAGAATTATCACTTCTTGTCATTTTGGCTAAGACTGTGTTCAAGCAAAATAATCACCAGTAATGGTGCTTTTAACGAGCCCCATGAATGTGATGGGGGGAGGTGGGAGGCAACGGTTAAATTGCAGTAAATGCCATCTGTAATACTCTGCGTGGAAAAAAAAAATCACTGTGATGGAAATAGTGCCATTATGTTTCTGGTTATAAAAAGTAGTAAATGTTTATTTCATAAAATTCAGGAAGTACAAAGTATGGAAAAGAAAACAAAAATCGTATTTCATTATGCAGAGATAATCACTATTAATGTTTTTGTATATATTTCTAGACTTTTTTTGAAAGAGGTCTTTTATATATCAAAGAAAGAAAGAATAAGTGTATTCAGGAATAGGACAAACCATCAGCAGCCGTGGGCACTTGGAAGCAACCCAGGCTGGTGGAGAAGAGCAAAGGCCACACAGAAGCAGGGAAACCTGGTTCAAATCCAGCACTACTACTTACTGTTGGCTACGACCTTGGGTCAGTCACTGAACCTCTGTCATTCCTCATTTACAAAATAGAGAGTTCACCCAGTTTATAGGCTTGTCATGGAGATAATGAATGAAGAGCACTTACCACACAGCTCGGCACATGGAAAGCAGACAGTAGATTTGGCAGGCGAGGAACAATAAAGTATATTTGAACATTCTTGCTTGGCATCCATAAACCCTGATTCATCACTGATGCAAGAAGGTCAAAAGGAAGAATGCGGTCCCTTTAGATATTAAATTCTTAAATAAGCTGCACCATTAAGTCAGGGAAAAGGAGGAGAGCCAAAGCGAAAACCATACAGCTGAGTTACAAACTGATTACATGGTAATGCCTCCCACATCTATATTACTAGCCCAAACCTCTCTCCTAAGCTCTGAATTCATTTTCCCAAATGCCGATAAGAGGACATCTTCTCTTGGATAGTCCACTGCCATACTGAACTCAACATGCCCATATTGAACTTACTTTTTGCAAACTTGCAACTTCTCCTATATTCCTTCTTAGACAATGACCACATCGTGTCCCCATAGCAAGGTCCCAAAAGGTGGCCCATACTTTTCCCTTATAGCCAATCCATCACCAGGTCCTGTTTGCTCATCCTCCTTAGCATTTCTTGTTCCATTCATCATCTCCTATCCAGACTTCCTGCAACAGAGTCGTGAATTACAATCCTGCCTCCAGCATCAAACTCTCAATCCTTTCTTTTCACAAGAATCTGTCCATATTGATCATCTATTTAAAACGCATTAATAGGTAACCATTTGCTGAATGGAACAAGTCCAAACTCAGTAACAATGCATAGTCCTCCATGACCTGGAACCCAATGACCTTTTTACCCACAGTGTAACAGTCCTACCCATCCTTGCTTGGCTTCTACCATTTCAATGACCTACATATTCACAGCATGTGCGAGGACCACACCAGGCATTCACGAGACAATAATAAGGCAAAACAGGCAGGTCCCAGGCCTCATGGAGTGTGTAGTCTATTGGAAGAGTGAGCCCTTAATTTAAAAAATCAAAAATAAATGGAAAATTATAACTGAAGTAAAGACTACAAAGGGTAGAATATATGGCTAATGAGTGATTTGTCCTGGAGTGGAAAGTTAGGAAAGGCTTCCCAGAGAAGCCACGTGGAGATGATAACTAAAGAAGAACAGATGTTAACTTGGCAAAGGGTCGGGAGGGGATGCACATTAACTATATTTTCTTGTTTTTGTACTTTGATGCTCTGCCATCTGGGGTCTCACTAACTGGTTAGAGACTGTCCCTCCCAGGGCTAGCCAATTTTTAGAGGTAGCAAAACTCACCCAGGAATGCACCTTTCATATGCAAACTAACCAATCAAGAGCCCCAAATGCCAACGACCTCTAGCTGGCTCCTACACTCCAGGTGTCAATATTCCTGTGCCCTAATCATCCCCGGCCCAAGTACTGGACAACTACAAACAGCCTATATACCCCAAAGCCTGTTTAACTATTCAAACTAGCCAGTCATAAGCCTACTTACGCTGCTTTGTCTTGCCTTTCCTGTGGAAACCACAAATGAGGCTCTTGACCCCTATTTCCCCTCACTCCTTCTACCTCCAGCCCACCCTGCTGCTTCCCCCGTGGCCCTGCATGCTATGCTATGCTGCCTCCTCTTGGGAGCTGTGAGGAACAAAGTGTATTTTCAACGGCAGTGGTCTCCTATCTGTTGGCTTCACCATACCTGAATAAATAAAACCTACATTTTAAAACAAGAAGGTGATGGGATTGAGGCAGACTATTCCAGAGGAAGCAGCATTTGCAAAATTCCCCTGGATGAGGAATCGTGTTTCCATTGTCCCACCTGACTATCCTCCCTGAACTGGCATGTCCCCCCTCCTCTCCATGCCACCCTCCATCACATTTCTCCATTTTATCTGTACTCATCACTGTCTGTAATTATTGTCTGCAGTTATTTGCCTACTTATTCATGATGTGCTTGGCCCCTGCCCCCAGCCCTCACTAAGTAAGTTCTGTAGGAGAAAGGACCTGTGTTCTATTCACCGCTATATCCCTAATGCCCCAAACAGTGCCAGGCCCATGGTAGAGGCTCAAGCCTCTGAATGAATGAACTTATTTTACCTTTTTGGCTTCCCTTGTTCAAGTCAGATCGACCACTTCCTCCTTTGGGCCTCCACTCTGTCCTCTGCAGATTTCTAGCAAAGTACTTGTCCCTATAAATAAATGCTCTCTGATTAGAGATCTGTCTACTAAATCTAAGGTCCTTAGTCCCAAGGATTATATTGTATCTCTGGAATCTATCAGGGCGCAGATGCACAATGCACAGGAGTTGAATACAAGAATGTCCATGAGCTTCTTCTATTTATTCACAGCTGAGCAAAAACAGAATAGGCCATGCCTCTCCAACATGTCTACCCAATTCTGAATATCGTCCAGGGTGGGCCATTTTCATACCTCATTGGTCTCCCTCATCTTTCCTTTCTCTTTCTGTTCTTCCTATGCATACACACAAGGCAAAGCCAGCGGCCAGCTTTCCAAATAGGAAAACTTAATAATGACTAGAGTTCAGTGTTAACGGACAAGTGCAATATAACTGCTCTGCTGTGAAAAATTTTTTTTTCAAATATTTTAATCCACCCAGAATTTCCTTCTCAGCCCAAGAGAATTATTTTCTCTATTAACTGGCTATTCAGATCAAAATACCTTTTCAAATGATACTTTGTTCTAATTGTGAGATTGTCTCCCTTCTCTTACATTCTGTGACTTAGAAATCCAAGCAGTCAGGTAGAAGGCATTGGTTTTGAATTGAAATCATAGCTCAGCAACAAGAAACTCTCTTGAGTAAAAGAAAAATCTTGTTCTTTTTTTTCCCTAAAAAGGTTTCATTTCTGTCACACTGCTTCTCACTTGAAATTTATTTTCTATTCAGAATTATGGTGCCTACATTGTTGTTCTTTGGGGAATCTTTTAAAACAGTATTTATTTTCCTTTGGTTTAGGGCGATTTGGCTTCTCTCTTCTATTTGTTTCTTATAGTGTGAATGACAAGTTAAATAACAGAAGAAGAGCCATAAAATGTGTCCCAAATACTATACTAGCTATGGAATAAACACTGGTTTTCCAAGTGCAATAATTTTTAAACTTTCTATATTCCTCAAATTCGTCTTTTGGCGTAATCTATTCCCCTAATTAATTAAAATGGCTATTTCCCAGATTAACTACTCAATATGGTCAGGGAAAAAAAAAGCATGAGAAAGACAAATACTATCTTATTTTGTAATTACATTTGTGGGGCAAAATTATCAGGTGGTGAGGACATGAGCGGGAGGAAGTAGGGCAGTTGTGGGGCTGTGGAGAAACCCTGTGGCTCTTTTAATGCTCTTCCCAAACCAGGAGAGGCAGCACAGAGCAGAGGTAATGGATGTCTCCTGGCAGGGGTCTCACCTGTAGCAGAGTGTTTGGCCACTGTAGTAGCAGGTGTCCCTCAACATGTCAATTAAGCAAGTCCTAACAATTAGTGATGAAAGTTCATACAAGATTTTCTTTATCTTGTAAGTTAGAGAAGATTTAAGTCTATCCCTGAACTAATGTCATCCAGACTCCCTTGCATTCTAATATACTTTCTTGAATGGGAGAAAAATGTGTAGCCTTATAGCTGAGGTCCTGAGGTCTGCACCTCCACTGCACATAACCCAGAGCCTAGCTCACGTATGCCACAGCCTAGAGCTGTGTGTTGATGCACACCACCAGCGAGACACACTGAGATTTCCAATACACAGTCTATCTCTGTGTCAGTCTCACCCACGTGTCCCCTGGTCTGACTGTCCGTAACCCCTTGCCCATCTAGCACTGCAGCTTAACCATAGCCCCAGCACAGGAATTGTACACTACACAGGAAATATTTGCCCTCTTATGATAGCATCTACAGTAGACTTTCCCCAATATCTGCCCCACAAATACCTTTCCTCAACTCTAGGAATCCTTATTAAACTGATTGAGATTTAGAAATCTGATGACGATGCTGTGATTTAATACTAAGGATACCCATGCAAAACACGGCCTTCATTACACCTGTTCCTCTTGTTGCCTCATGTAGTTCTGAGAACATTACTGACTTGTGAAACAAAGATAAGCATCAACAACCGGTTCTACCAGTACGGAAAACTATGACTTGTGTTCAAGATAACAAACAACTTCTCTCATGGTCAAAACAAAAGTAATGCCATTTTGATTTCCTGAACTTTTCCCCCTCTAAGATGACCAGATTGAACAGGATTCCAGATTTTTCTAGGTAATAACACTCAACAGATGTGACTATTTTGACAAGCTGTGTTTCACCATTATAATGATAACCTTCTACTGCCAATTATTGATGCCCTCCACTTATCCCCCCTTCAAAAAGTCACCTCGGTTGCCACACGTCAATGCTTTACTATAGATACAAGCGGTCAGGAGATATAGTGATTTCCATGCCCCTCATGTAATAGCATGCATGGAACTTGAAGTTTGATGATAAGATGTTGGTATTACGTCACATTTTGGGGAGTCACTTTTGTTATGAAAGCCAAGAAATCTTTTTTTAAAAAACATTCCCAAATCAATTCCAAATAGCCTGATACAGCTACTCTGTATATAAAACCAGTATGATTTGATTTTTAGCAATGTTAACTAAAAGTGAAATAAAAGCATTGTATTAGCTGCTTATAGAGACCAAATATTGTAAGTCAGACATAGTAAATATGAAGCTCTTTGTCACTAAGTCCTAAAGCTCCCCACCTCAAGTCTCCTGTTGCATACCAAGGAACTTGTCACTAAGCTATTCATGCATATATCTTCCAATGAATAAAAACTTTCCTAATAAACTAGTAAAAAGTAGGTTTTACATGTTATAGTTTTTGTACCCAGTACAATGCCAATTACAATCCTTTATCACAGACTGTAATTTCAAAATGTTGGTTGGATTATGAATTTTAAAAAGCAACATGTTTTTTTAAAGTTTTGGGGTGTTTTGTTTTGTTTTGTTTTAGCACATCCATGACTTCAAATGGAGAGAGGAAATGACAGTTTGGTTATAGGTCTGATTTTAAAATCAGGCAAAATGAACAGATCGCTCACAATTAACTGAGAAAAGTGCTCTCAAATATTTGAGCTGAACTTAGGAAGTTCTGTCTTGATGCTGACTACACATCAGGGTTTTCATATAATTGGTAAACAAAGTGGAACACCCACTTGTGCCAGATTCATAAAGCCGGCTTCCACAGTGAATGTTGGGTCTTCTATCTTTTCACATGTTCATTTTTTTTCCTCCCCAGAATGTTGAAAAGGAACGTTACTTCTCTATGTATTTAGTGATAACCATAAATAAATAAATGTCTATGCTGTTTGCCAAAAGCATATCAAACATTATCGGTGTGGGGGAAGGGCAACAACCAAGATCAGATCCCACCTCCTAAGAAAGCTGGACCACTCCAGCTGGAAGGATTGTTCCCTCTTCTGACTTCTAATTTCAGGATCTATTTTAACCCTTTGCCAGTGGTTACATACCCTTCCCCCAAGGATTAAATATTCCAATATTCAAATATGGTAGCCATAAAAGGAGAGAGAAAAAACAGTTATTGCCTGAACTTTTCACAATCGTATGCTGTTTTCAGGCTACCATTCAATAGCGAGCGTATTGCCATTTTACTCTTTGTGACTCAGAACAATTTTAAGTTCAACTTGTGCATATTTATTTGAGTTTATAATTTTATATTTTCCTTGTCTCTTTCACTCAGTTGTAAGTTGTAGGGACAAGGAACCGATTGCACCTTTAGTTCAGAGTTGTAGGAAAAGCACGTGATTTGAAACTGACACCTAGGGATAACCTCAGCAAGGGATTAACATCTCTGAGTCTAATTTTCTCACCTAAAAAGTGGGGAAGGTGATCTGCAGTAAGAATGTTCAAAAACACATGCAAAGTACCTTCCACAAGGTAGTTGCTCAACATTCAGTAGCTATCTTACCCTAATTATTCCCTTAAAAAAATACTATTAACAGTGCTTCAGCTATAGTTTTGCATATTCCACAAATTTTACTCACTGACAGGATGAAGAGAAGAAAACACTGAAGGTCTAATATGGATTTTGTTTTTCTACAAACAACAGCAAAAATCATAGTTGTTGTATAAAATCATTCATTTCTTTTGTACTTAAAAAAGCACTTCACCAGAGAGAAAAGAGGAGAACAGACTGAGACATTATACTGGACCATCACCAAGTATGTTATTACTATAATATACTCTGGTTCCCATGCTCTATATTACACAGCAGAAAAGGCACACAGAGAAATCTAAGGATGGAAGAGCTGCATTTCTTTATGACCTTATTTGAAAGATAAACTCCTTGGGGAAATACAATTTATTCAGATTATCAAGACCCTGCTGTGCAAATCTACAGTCTGGGAGCATACTATGGAGATCAAAAAATATTTACTTTATTCTGTTGGGTATAAAAGCTTTTAATGAATGCATAATTAAGGCAAAAAAAAGTGTATACAGCTTTAGAGATTCCACTGCTGAGCCAAGCCATTAATATCCAAGGCACCATACCCAGTTGTGATTCCACCTGTTTCCTATTTGGATTACAACCTAGTTATAAATCAAGGTATTACGTGACTACACGACCTGGTGCTGCAAAAAAGGACTGCACTCCAGGACTAGAGAAAGCAACATAAAGGGCTTTGTTGTGAAGGGCTGGCCCTTTGGAACATGTTGAAACAAACAAATAAAAAACAAAACCCAAAGCCTTGGGATGAATCACGCAGGAAAAAAGTCATCATGCATATCATGTACGTAAAGGGAACTGTGAGTTTTCTCCACAATCTCTTAGACTTGATAGGATAAAGCCTATAGTTATAGAGGAAAAACTGAGCAATTCATTGACAATGCAGGCCAGATTACAATGTGATAAAATAATGTAAAACCAGACTTTTTATTTTTATAAATATAGAGAGAGATAGATATATTTGTACACAAACATAAATATACCTGGACAACAGTATGCAACTATATGTTTATGTATTGATATAAATATGCATATGATACAATGTGATTAAACTAAAGCAAATATTAGCAGCAATTCAAAAAATACAAGAAAAAACCCCCAGCATGCTCTAATTCTTGGAGTCTTTGAAGGCCTATTTAAATATATTTGTGCTGTATAACAGAGGAATTCTACAATTAGGTTACTAGTACATTTTCATAATCAATTGTATGCATAATATCCAAGGCTCATGAATAATTTTATATTGTTCCTTGAGAAAGTCTGTAGTAAGCTGGAAATGCAGTAGGAAGGAAGCACAGAGACCCAGCATCACTGACGACTAGTAAGTCTGACCCCAGTCACCACGTGCGGCAAAATGCTACTGCAAAGTTTACTACAGCTGCCTCAGCACATCAGGCAGTTGCCACTGAATTATGCACTATATAGAGGGAATTAATGTACGCTTTTCTTTAATTGAAAATTGTCTATCTGGGCAGCTGTGGCTTTAAAATTGCAGTAATCGCAAACCTTTTTCAAGTGACAAGAGGTAGTATCAGGTTAAACATTTTTTTAAAGAATAGTAGAGACCAGAAGTGATTATGCTCTATCTCCTTACTTAGCTGTGCTACCCAAAGTCAGCATGCTGAAAATCAGCCCAGTTCTGCAGAATTTCAGTGATCTCTCAGTTACCCACAAAGTTATTAAATTTTGTCTTAATCTTTATTATAGATAAGAATGAAGATCGGGAAGTTTTTTTTTGTTTCAAATCTGCATTGTTTTGGCTATTTATATTTTGGATGCTATGAAAGATGTATACTATCAATAGTTTTTATATTTATATATATATATATTATATAAATATATTTTAAAATATGTTTGTAACTAGGATCAGTTTGAATTTCTCTTACCGTGATGACACTTTCAAGGTGGGTGTCAGTGACCTGGGCTGGTAAGCGATGTGAAGCGGGCTGGCAGCAGCATCTAAAGCAGTGGTGCTCAGACTGTAGCTCCCAGACCAGCGTCACCTGGGAACCTGTCAGGATGCGGATTCCTAGGCTCCTCCTCAGACCTCTCAGATCAGGAAATCTACGGGTGCTCAGCAGTCTGTTTTGACAAGCTATTTGAGTGACTCTGCACATGATCAAGTTTAAGAGCCATTGGTACAGAGTATGCCTTTGAGTGAAGACAGGAAAGATTCTCATCTGTATAAATATACTCTTGCATTACAACGAGTTAAATGACCCCAGTCCCTCATCCTGGCCTCTGAAGTGGGCAAGCATTATGCCGAATGTATGGGGGTGAGGCCAGGGTACGTGGGGCTGAGTCAATGACATGGATAAGCAGTCCTTTCCCAGGGCCTGAGCACACGTCCCTCAAAATGCAGCAAGGGAGAGGCTGGCAACCTGCTCTAAGGGATATTGATGGAGAGAGTGTGAGAAAGAGGGTAGGGGGAGACGTCTAGGAAGGAAAGAAAGTTGGAGGGAGGCGGGCATGTGGATCGCAGTCTCCTAGTAAGGAATAACTTACATTTTTCTTCTATTAAATAGGTGCACTGCGTTTATTTCCTCTAGTCAGGAGATACAGGACAGGACACCATGCAACTAGATGACAAAAAATTCCTATCATAGGAGCTCTCATAGCACATGTAGAAGGAACTTAAACATGCGTTTCTAAGCAACTATTAGGTACCAGAATGAGAAATAAAAGATTTTTCCAAATTTTTCCTTGAATTCTGTATATGAGGATGGGGCAAGATGTTTTATTTACGGGAAGGGTAGGGGAAAAAAATAAAACAAAACTTCCTATCTATGAAGCAACAATACCAAGTATTGTGTTGCTTTTTAAAACATCAGTTTTTACTATTTATTAAAGTGTAATTTCAATAAGATGTTTTCACTTCACTGAGGCAGGGAGAAAGCAATGGTTCATTTAATTATTCGTGAGTTTTTTCCCCTAAAACAATACATTCACCTCTACAAAAACAAAGAGCAGTGGCTCAGAGAAAAAAAATACCTTTTACAGAATGGTTATTATTTCTGAAATTTTCAGGAACAGACTTGTTCAATATGCTGTTGATCAGAAGTACGTAGTAAAGTTTGTGACATTTCCAGGAATGAAAGAAAGACAGGAGTGGCAGGAGTGGGGAGGAAGGTAACTGTGGGATCAAGTAAAGCATTCCAGTCCACTGGCTCCAGTTTCCTGGGCACCTACCACATGTAGGATACTGTGGTTGTTGTAGGATACTTTGCACTTACTGCCTCATGAACACTCCAATACCCCTAAGGGGTACATCGTATATAAGTCGCTATACCTATATTTTACAGATGAGGCATTTGGGCAAAGAAGTTAAGTAACTTGCCCGGGGTCGTGTAACTCTGGGACATGAATTCATATCACCTGGAGATAGATAAAGAATTCAACACAAACAATAGGTGTGATCAGCGTCCTGGAAGAGTGCCCATAATTAATGAAAAGGATGTAAACCTAACTTCAACTAGGTGGACTAATCAGGCAGCTCTGGAAGAGGAGGTAACATGTGGGCAAAGTACGTGAAGGTTAAGGAGGAACTGTATAAGGTGACAGAGCAAGGGAAGAATCATCCATGGACAAGGAGGCTTCATAAAAAAAGTTTAGGTACAGGGAAATGCATGAAGTTCACAATGACTGAAGCATAACATGTGGGTAGTAAATTGCTTTCAAAAAAGGCAAAGAGACAGGAAGTTTCATAATAAAAATGGGACCTGTGAGCCACACTAAGAGGAATGGACCTTATCCTGAAGGCGATGATGAACCACTGACTGAAGAATGATTTTAAGCAAGAGTGTGACACAGATTATTATTTTTTAAACCAATCAAATATAATTTATAAAGTTTTTTTAAAATCAATTTAAACAGGGTTTTGGAGGAGGGACTGGAGTAAGGCAGGAGTGGAGGCAGTTTCGTTGCTTTAGCAGGATGTTGTTCTAGCAGGACGTTTGCCTTAGTCCAGGAAATAAGTAATAAGGATTTGAATTAAGACAAGGGTAATAGAACTAGAGAGAATAAGAGAGATTTAAAAAGTTGAGGAGGTCCACACAAAACCCTGCACACAGGTGTTTATAGCGATGTAATCATAATTGCCTAAACATGGATGTAACCAAGATATCCTTCAGTAATTAATGGATAAATCAACTGCAGTACCTCTAGACAAAGGAATATTATTCAGTGCTATAAAGAAATGAGCTATCAAGCCATGAAAGGACTTAGAGGAAATTTAAATGCATATTACTAAGCAAAAGAAGCCAGTCTAAAAAGGCTACATACTGTATGAATCCAACTATAGTATGTTCTGGAAAAGGCAAAACTATGGACACAGTGAAGAAAGATTAGTAGTTGCCACAGGTTGGGGCAGGGGAAGGAGGAATGACTAGGTGGAGCACAGAGGACTTTGAGGGCAGTGAGACTACTCTGTGTGATACATGTCATTATACATTTGTCCAAACCTACAGAATGTAAAACACCAAGAGTGACTCCTCATGTAAACTGTGGACTTGGTGATAGTGATGTGTCAATGTAGGTTCATCAACTGTAACAAATGTACCACCCTGGTGAAGAATGTTGATGATGGGGGAAGAGCTACGCATATGTGGGCACAGGGCATATATGGGAAATCTCTGTATTTTCCTCTCAATTTTGTTGTGAAACTAAAACTGTTCTTCAAAAACAGTGTATGACTAAAAGAAGTTAAGGAGGTAGAATTGAAAGGTTTTGGTGACAGCAGATGAGCAGCACAGGGGGACGGAATATTTTAGGATGACTCCTGGGTTTCTGGCTTAGGTTAACACTCTGAAAGGTCATGTGCCTGTGGGATATCCAAGAGGAAATGCTGACGAGGCAGTAGGCCTAGAGATGATACAACATGCTATCCTCAGGTACAGTGAGAATAGGGAACATTAAGGAGACAAGAAAGAAAAAAGACAATGTTAGAAACCTAGCCTGTAACCAGGAGGTAGGGATCCAGCCTGTGTTATAGGGAAAGAAATTATTTTGTGGGCCAGAAAAATTGCTTAGATTTTACAGCAAAGTACTGATTAGCTTTAGACAACAGGCAAGAAGCAGAGTTGAGCTATTTCAGGAATGTCTAGGAAAAATAATCCAGACCTGAATGATGTTAGGGAGAGTGAAGAAAAAGAGAAGGCATATTTTAGAACTATTTAAGAGGCTAAACCAATAAAATTTAGTGGGATTCATGAAATCATGGAGCAGCATAAGATTACGCCAAGATTTCTGGTTTGGGTTACTACAAGTATGATGGTTTCTTAATAAAGAGGAGGAGGAGGAGGAACAGGTGTGTGAGACTGGCTGAAGGTGAATTTGAGATGCAATGTGGGATGCCAAGTGGTGATGCTGGCTGGGCACAGAGGTTCGGGAGCTCAGGAGAGGGGACTGCAACCGATCCACATGTGGATGAAGGAGAGTGGTGGTGAGCAGAAGGGAAGGGCACCCACGTGGCGCCACTGCACCCAGGGGATATTCACGGAGCTGATGGAAGAAGAGCTTTTAAAAGATCTGAAAAGAAGTCGGAGGAGAACAAGAAGAGAGTCTTGAGAAAACAGGTGGAGAAAAGACAGGAGCTACCAGTGTCGAAAGGTTGTAGAGTGGCCATGTGATGAGAGCATAAGCGGCCCACTGCCTTTGACAATTAGGAGGTGTTGGTGACCTATGCTGGAACCGCTTTTGAGGAGTAATGAAGGCAGAGGACTGAGTTCAATAGGATTGGAGAATGAATAGAGGGTGTGGAAGTGCAGACACAGGTCCCAGTTTGGTATGAGTGGAAGGAGCAGGTTGTGGTAATGAGAGAAGAAAAGTGTCTCCCATCTATTGATACTATAAATGAAAGGAAGGTGTCAGTGGAGAAGACACTGAAACCAGGGTAAACACAGGAGGGACCTGACAGAGTAAGGAGCAGAAAGGCGGTTTAGTCTTAAAAAGAAGGCAGGCAGTTAACTGTGGGCACAAATATTTGCAGGTGGAGGGTGGGTAGGAGGATGAATGTTTTAAATGAAAAATAGATTTTCTTTTAATGCCCGTAATTTCAAGTATTGATAATGGAATTAAGTAAGATTGATTTGGTTTGCTTTGTTTATTGATCCTTAACTGTGGCATTAATAAAACATTGGAAACATTATATTTTTGAGAAAAATAGGCTGAAAGTTATTTTAAAATTACCCACCGAACCACAGTTAGCTTGGAATAGAAATTACTAATATTAGAGAAGTCCTTCAAGACAATCTTTCTTCTCTTTAAAAACTCACCAACAAGGAAGACATAATGAACCCTAGATCATCCACACAGCAAATTCAAGTGCCAGGATGACTTTCGTGGCCAGCCAGCATATCTCTGGGCTGTCACTGACATCCTTTGGTGTGGGTTTTGGAAAGAAAAGCCAACATAATAGCATATGAAAAAAGTAATTGGGATCCTAAATGGCTATTAAAAGAGCTTATAATATATTTTAGAGCCAAATATTAATATTTGGCAAATACAATATTCTGGATCCACCATGCCAGACAGTAAGTACTCACGATTAGAACAAATAATTAGTAGTTGGCTATGGTTTAATAGGACTGATACATTTCTTCTCTTTCTGATCATTTGCACTGGATTTTTTAAAAAATCCAAAAGATTAAATCGTTTGTAATTTATTTTCCAAAATTCATACTTTCACTTTCTCCAAATACAAGGTACGAGCTCTAGTGAACTATGGAATAGCACACAGCTAGTGTATTTGATTAGGGGCATATTAAATATATATGTTGGTACAATCATTTGTCTTATCTAATGTGGAAAAAAAATAGCTCAGTGGTGGAGAAAAAAATGAGCATGAGTTACAACTTCTCAACCTTGAGGATAAATTATTCTATTCAGAACACCCACTATATATTATGTATTTAGGAGATACTGCTAATTTAATAATTAAAATTATAATAATACATTGTTTGGAAGAGATAACCTCCTATAAGTCATCATAGTATTAGTTTGTTAAAAATGATAATCTATTAAAATACTGTAAAATATGCAAGATATTCAAGGCTAAATGCAGCCCCAGCCCCATAGATAGTATCTTCAACATAAAAACATTATATTCAATGGATAAAACTAATGAAAGACTGACTTATTAACATATTTTCCTCCCACAATATAAAATTTCAGTATTTAAGCAGGAGAAAATTATTGAATGAATGCACCATTCATTTTCTCAATACATGCTTCTGTGGACTGCACTGTGTCCTTCTAAAACTCTTATGCTGGCGTTCTAAGCCCTAGTATGGCGGTATTTGGAGGTGGGCCTTTGGGAGGCAATTAGGTCATGAGGGTGGGGCCCTCATGACGGGATTAGTGTTCTCTTAAGAAGAGACACCAGAGAGCTTGCTACCCTCCTCTCTCTTCCATGTGAAAACACAGCCAGAAGGTGGCCATCTGCAAGCCAGGAAGAGAGCTCTCACCAGAGCCTGCCCAAGCTGGCACCCTGATTTTAGACTGTCAGCCTCCAGAACTGTGAGAAACAAATACCTGTTTAAATCATCCAGTCTGTGCTATTTGTTATGGTAGCCTGAGCTGACCGATACACACACGGGAGAGAGGGGGGAAGATATAAAGAGGTTTAAGTCATGACCCCTGCCTTCAAGAGTCCCACTATAAGCGGGGTGGGTAAGACACTTTCCAACCACATTAACCCACAAGGAAACTGAGGCAGAATTGGCACTCAGATATGTTCTGCTTCTGTGAAGCTATTTTAAGGATCCAGTGCCTCTCAGAGTTGAAAGAAGAAAAATATTTTCTAAGTAAAAGAACAGTAAAATCACCATTTATGCAAAAAAAAAAAAAAAGACCAGAATATCCAGAATCCCTCCTAACACCCTCATGAGAGAGTAACAGTCTTTAAACCTTTGTAGCTACACCGAAGAGAGAAAATGACTAATTCTCACAGTATCCCATTTAGTGTAAAACTAAATGAAGACAAGGGATGACTAATAAGCATCAGTCACAGAGGAAAGAGATTTAGGGCAGGAAGCCACTTCCTCCCTCCTGTTCCCTTTATGTTCTTGGCTTCTGAATGATTAATAGTAAGAATTTTGGCTTTGCTTTATGAGATGATCCAAATGTGCACACTGTAAATAGAACAACGCCTTCAATCTGGGGAAATGATCTTTTATGCTTATAAAAGCAGAAAACAAAACAAGTGGAAAAAATAAAGAACCCCCGCCACCACACACCCACCCACCCACCCACCTCTGTTTTCCTTTATGTGATAAAATGCTCTACCTAGAGCACTCCTATCCCTTTCCTCTCACATCTCGGCAGCGCGGCTCCTCTTTCAGGTCACGTCTTTCCCATAAAAGTGCTAAACTAATGCCGCTTAATGACAAATTAATGTCCATGAATAAAAAATACACCTCTAATAGCATAGAGTAATTTGCCATTACAATATCATCATTGGACATGCCCCTGGTTTAATACGATGTATTTAATTCATAACCTAATGAGTGATATATAAAAAGAGGGAGATGAACCCTGCAATTACATTTATGTGAGTCTGTCACCTTATTTGTAAAACCTTAGAGTCATTTACATTCAAATTAGAACAAATGAGTGATTTCACAAAGTACGGTGATAAATGACCACAGCAGCCCAAGACAAAACTGTATTTCCTGTGAACACATTCACAGTTTCCTATTATTTGTTAAAAATTACAATGCATATTGCCCAGTGTGGTGTGAATAATGACTTTTTTACTGATTAGGTCAGAAGACTAATATGTAGCAAAATAAATAATTTTTCTTTTCATTTTTTCTGATTTTTGCTTTAAATTAACTACTGAATTCTGGTGGATTCACACTGCCACCTGCTGCCTAGAAATAGATACTAAAAGTATATTTCTACCGAAAGGAGTTAATTTACCCCTTCGGTGGTCTTATTCACAAAGTCTAGCTAAGGTTTTTTCTTGTCAATATATTTAAATTTCATATCACAATAAAGGCTGATACTTGGCAAACAAAAAGAACACTTGCTAATCAAACAATAGGATATACTATTTGCTATTTGGGGAGGGAGTACAAAATGTACAAACTTTTATTTTTGAAAGCTAACTACAAAAAAAAGACATTTTCAGCAAATCATGTGCATTTCCTAATGCATCACTTTCAGTGGATACAACACAAAATCTACTGGCCAGTACCCTGACCTTACAACAGGGGAGGGTGAAGGAGGGTGGTGTGTGTGTGTGTGTGTGTGTGTGTGTGTGTGTTTGTGTGTGTTTTTCCTACTCCTGCCCCTTGGTACAATCTGAAGGGGATGACTGAGGGCTCTGCCTGTCACTGAGGATCTCCACCACCTAGTCTTCCCTCCTAATGACAAGTTCCAACATGAAAGGAAGGTCTCAGGGTCCACAAGAGAGCAGGCTAGGAAAGGCATGAGGACTAGACACAAGACTGGGGAAGAACAGCCCTGGCCGTGGAGACCAGGCTAAGGTGAAATGATGTTCCCGGATGGTCATCAGGAAACTAGGAGAGGTTTCCAAACTGGATCAAGATCCTAGTTCTGAATTTAACTTTTCTCATTTGTGAAAAAAGAAAAGAACCCTCACCTGCCTTAAGCAGGTGTTACTTAGAGGGGAAATGGGAATCCTTGTGCAAAACAGTATAGATGGGCTGTCATTAAATGCTGGTTCCCTTCTCTGTGAAAGATGACAGCTCTGAGGACTGTGGTTTGGCGTGGAGGGAGGCTAGAAACAGGCAGACCCCTTAGGTGGAGACTGTGAACTCATAACTTACAGCCAATGATGGCAAGAATCTAAAGAAAAGTAAGAAAGTTAGCAATGGAGAAAAGGATCAGGTCTGAGAGACATTTGAGAGGTAGAATCAACCCAGCTTGGGAACTGATTGGATATGATGGTGAATAAGGACTCAGAAACTATGTTCAAATTTCTAGACAACCAGTGGATTAATGGCACCATCAACAGAGAAAAGGGTAGATTTTCTCACGTTAGGTTTGAATTGCCTGTGTGATATTTAGGTAGACATATTGAAAAGCTTGTATTTTTTTAAAAAGTCAGGAAAAACCAAGGTTTGGGAAAACAACCTGGATTCAAAAGTTTTGTCATGTTTATCTGAGGGACTCAGTAAACCAGGAGACATACTGGAATCTCTCCTGAGGATGGTCTGCAGAGATTCCTTTACAAGATTTAACATAGTGAATGACATGTATGTAAACGTGCATACTCTGAAAAACAAGGAAACTCATGCATTTACTGGACCCATTTTAAATACAAATATTGCTCTTTAATGAACTGGTGCATCTTTCTGATGAAATTTTTTAAAAGAGCACAGCAGACAAGGAAGAGGGAGCAGAAGGAGGAAAAGGGAAGGAAGCACCCACGTTTTATTTGGGACTGAATCTCAGCAGTTAAGTCTGACAGGTCATGCTTATTAATAATTTATAACACGAAAGGCTACACAGGACAGAGTCCACGGAATTCCATTGCAAAGCAGGTGAGAACGGATGCAAATATGAGGAGCTGTCTGTAAATCCCTTATCTTGGGATAATGGCCTATTGCTGCAGCCACTCTCCCTGGGAGCCACTCCCTCCCAATAAATTAGCGGTTTTCATTTCATTAATTCTACCAACATGCACTGAGAACATGCGTGTTCTCAAAGACAGGCCCTGTGAGAGGGCCTGGGGCCAAAAATGAATAAAGGGGAAGCCCTCACAGCCTGGGGGGCTAATTCGATGGCTGTCCTCACTGACACAGAGGGGCACTGCTCCGGCGAGGTGGGGCCGTGGCCCTCAGCAGCCTGCCAAATGAAAAGCAAGAGAAAGGAGCCCACACCGGGGCCTCGAAGTGTCCCTTCGCTTGGCTGGGGGGCAGCAGCTGCAGCACCTAGGCACGTGCAAGAGAGCTTTAGGCCAGGGCAGCAGCAGACGGCGGACGGCTTGGGAGGCTCAGGGAGGTTTAGCCAGGCTCAGGAAGCGTCCACCAAGGGCTTCTCATAGCACGTGCTCCTTAACGAGCACTGGAGGACAGGAGGGGCACCAGAGCAGAGCCCTACCCCTCACATCTCTGAAAAAATGGTAATTTGAGAACAACAAAACAGTATCAGACATCTAATCTAATGGTCTTCTTATAGTCAATATTTTCTTCTACAGATTGGACATCTTGCAACATCAGAGTTAAAAAGGAAATGTAAAATTACATAAGAGAATGAAATGAAAACATATTGGTGAAAAGAAAGTGAAAATGTCAACCACTGCTCAAAAAGGCTGATAATAAATGAACTGTCCACAAAATACATCTGTATACAAGCTACACTTTTCCCTCAGCCAAAATAATGAACTGCAAGATCTAAATTCCAAAGTGCACATGAGTCACTCAGTATCTCAGCAGATTTACTGACGGGGTAGGGAGAAATACTCAAGAACTTTCAGTGTTCATCTGGAATTCTCATTTAGAGAAAATTATAGGTATAAGTACACACACACACACACACACACACACACCTCTGTATATACCCACTATTTTAATATGCATCATGGTTATTAGCACTATAACCAAACTTCTGTCAACATACATCATTGATTATTACCTGCCATGGAAAAAGTGAATCAGGTGATGATGCTGAAAGCTCAAATTGCAATATTTGATGCAGAAATGTCAAATAAAAGTAATTTCAATTTCACAAGTCAAACACACACCTCTGAAATCTTGTAACCTTTCTATGTTATTCCCATTTGTTACTTGCAGGAAGGGATTAAAACGGCTCTCCCATATCACCCAACAATATCGAGGGGAAAAGAAAGGAAAATAAGATAAAAATAGTTCAACATTTACTGTTAGATTAAATATGCTGAGATAATCATGGAACTTTCATTTGCTGTACTTGAAATGCTCCTTAGGTGAACATAGCTGACAGTCTCACACTGTCTCCCTGGGAAGCACTGGTTCCCACTTCCTGAGGTTGCTGGGAAGTTGAAATAAGATGATATATGAGAAAGAGCTTTGGAAATGACCTAACGAGTAACACAAGTAGAGGCAATATTTAGAATAAGAGAAATGATTAGGAAGAAAATAAAGTAATTCGGCAGAAAAACAAATAGGGTTTTTCTACTTACTAATATCATATCATGTGCACAAGGATAGCAGAATTAAATTACGTGGATTTATTATTATTTTTTAATTTATCTTCACTGTTGTTATAACTCTGTAATAAATGCAAGTAAAAAGTCATGCCAGAGGAGGAAATGGGAAGATCTCAATATAGGGAATCAGTGCTGAACTTCCTGCAAAGGAGAAGAGACTCACAGCCGTACCGTCTACTTAAGATGTTCCAGATCTTCCTATTGAATCAAAGGGTTTTCATCCAGAGGGAAAAAAGAGTCTTTGGAATCAGAAAGGCCTATCACTCACCAGTTGTGTCACCTTGGGCAAGCTGGGTACATTTCAAATCTTTGATTTTTTTTTTTTGCCTATATAAACACGCAGAGTTGTTTTGAGGACCGAACATGAAGCATCAGCGGGCACACGGGGCAGGTGCTCAGTGAAGGGGAGTTTCCTCTCCCTCCTCTTCACAGAGCCTTTCCTACCACCCCAGACAATGGGGACAAGAGTGCACAGATCACTCATCACTTCTCCAACCACCACGGCCTGGGACGTTCGTGCGGCAATGAATTATGTATGACTTTGTGATATGTTACTGTTACTGAAATCTTCAATGACTATCCAACTTCTCATGCATTTCCGTAACTGGAGAGACTTGCTTCAAATCAAGACCCTTCCTAGTGTCATCTCCCAGGGCCCCCGTGGTGAACCCTGTGTGTGTTTGCTGAGTTACTCTGCCGCCCAAGGGGAATGGGGACCTGGGATGGGCAGGGAGGGTCAGGGACGTGAGACAGGACATGTAACAGCTGCACCAGCCCTCCCAGGAGCCTCTCAGCTGGTGTCCTGGAGAAACTCTACCACCCCAGGCCACATCTCCCACCACCCCCTTCCATGTTACCTGTCACTGGGATCCAGCTGGTGGGGTGCTGCAGAGGGAAGGAATGTGCAGGGCACATTAGTGGGATGCAAGCTTACATACCTGGATGAGATAGTGGGAACATAAGTTGAGAAGCTCCAACAGCTGTAGGTGACTGCCAGCTGCTAATACATCCTGGATCACGCCTGGCTCCAACAAAATCTGTTTGTTTTTTAATAAAAAGAAAACCATCAATGACTTAAAAATTAATACTTGCTTAATAAGCAACTTTGCTATATTTAAGTTGCTGCTTAACATACAATATCCGAATTAATACTGTTCCTTACTATGGAAGTCAGTTCTTTTTTTCTATTTTGATTCATGAGCTGTGGCCTCCACTCTAACAGCTGAGTTCTCATTTCTAATCCTCATTTCCTGTGTGTAAGGCTCTATACTTTACCACTTATTTTTGTAGGAGGATATGAAAATTCGCCAAGAGCAATGTAACAGGGCGGAGGGCTCAGTGGTAGAGTGCGTGCTTAGCATGCACGAAGTCCTGGGTTCAATCCTCAGTATCTCCATTTAAGAAAAAAAGGAAAAAAAAAACCCAAAGAACAATGTTATAGTCTTAAAATTCAGTTTGTGATGGATGTAATCTCATAGATACAAAAGTGCTGAATTTTAGCTGGTCAAAGTACATTTCAGAACGTTGTTCCTCAGTAGATCACAGAAACAGTATGGTTAGCAGGTATTTTAGAGGAAGGGGGCTCACACTTCTTGAAATATGAGACCAGAGGTGGGTATCACTCTGTTTTACTTCTAAGTCCTACAACAGTAAACATCAACCACAACTTTCATTTTTCTCCTTTTCAGTCTCAGATTCTCTAACCTTTTCTATTTGAAATATAAGATGTAGAAATAGAATTTTCAGAACATAAAGGCATCACAGAGAAGCAAAACTTCCCAAATACACTGGTGATACCAATTCTGGTACCAGTTTTTTTCTGGTTAGGTCCAGCGCTGTGCCTACCGGGGCCAGCTCTTGACCTGCTGCACAGGGCTGGAGAAAAACACAACTGCGTTGGCTAAACTCACTTTACACGCAAGACTCCCAGGCCAGGGGACCTTTCGTGCTGCTCTCACCATCCTGACTCATTTCCCGAGCCCAGTGGCTCCCAAAGTCTAGTCTCTGGGCCAGCCACATCAGCATCGCCTGGGAACTTGGGAAAACTGCAAATTCTTGGACACCTCCCCAGACCTCATTGAATCAGAAACTTTCAGGGTGACGCCCAGCAACTGCATTTTAAGAAGGGCCACTGGTGCTTCGGATGCACAGGAAAGCCTGGGAAACACTGATGGGGTCAGTTCCCTCTCCTACGCCACTACTTCTCACATTCCCTTTTCCCCTCAAGCCTCCACCTCCTCCCCTCTCTCCTTATTCTAACCTCATGGTCTTCCAAAGGCTCCCACCACAAAATCTCCCAACCCACCTACCCAGATCTGTATCACACACTTTACTTTCCTCAACACTCCGCTAATACACTAGATCCCAACGCCTCCTGTCTGATACTGTTCTCTCTCCTTCCGGCATCGTTATCTGTTCTCTCTCTATTGGATGATAATCCCCATCAGCATATAAATATGTCATGATAGCTCTTCTCTGAAGAACTAACAACTCCCTCCCTTGACCCCACAGATCCCTCCAGGCTCCCCTTCCCAACAATGTTCCTCAGGAAAGTTGTCCATACAAACACTGCTATTTGCTCTGCTCTCTTCTCTCTCAAACCCACTCCTGTTGAGCTTCGTTCCTGCTGTTCCTCTAAAAATGCTCTCATCAAAGGCACCAGAGACCTCTAAATCCAACAGCCATTTCTCAATATATAATCTTATCTGAGCCAGCAGCAGTTAGCAAAGTTGATTGCTCTCCTTCTGAAACGATTTCTTCCCTTGGAGGACAACACTCCCTCTCTTGGTTTCTTCTGCTTCAATAGCCATTCCCTCTCCATCTCCTTCCCAACCTGTAAGCTTTGGAGATGCCCAGAGCTCAGTCCCTGGATCTCTTCTTTCCTCTCTCTTCTTACCCTGAGGATGATCTCATGCAATCCCATGGCTTTAAAACCACCTGTACACTGAATCTGCTCCACTTGGTTTCTCCAGCCCCAACCTCACCCTCGAACTCCAGGCTCTGATATCCAACAGCCCATTCTGTATCACCACATGGATGCCAATGGGCTGCTCAAACCGAACGTGCTCCAAACTGAACTCTTCATCCTCTCCACCAACCACCACACCTGCTCCTACCCTAGTCCTACCATATCAGAAAATGGCAACTCTCAGAGTCATTCTTGACTCCTCTTCTTTTCTTCCTGCCTTACGTCTGATCTATCAGCCACTCCTTTGGCTCTATCTTCAAACAGTTCCAGAATCCAATCACCACTCAGTACTACTTTCGTCATTACCTCTCTAGTCCAATCCGCTGGCTTCCTAGACTTACTATAATAGCCTCCTAACTAGTTGAACTGATTTCTCCTTTTCTTCCTTGCACTGTTTTTAATAATATCAATCAAAATGGTCCTTCAAAAATATAACTGAAATTATGTCACTCCTTTATTCAGAGCTTTCCAATGACGACTTATTTCACGGAAAAAAATTCAAAGTCTTCATTGTATCATAAAAGGTTCTTTGAATGCACTGAGCACCTTAGTGTTTACAACTAGCTGTTTTCTCTGCCTGGATCAGTCTTGCTCAAGACATCAGGGAGGCTCCCTGCCCCATGTCCTTTAGACCTCCATCCAGATATCACTGTATCTGAGAGGCCTTCCCTGACCACGCTATGGTAAACAGCATCTGACTCCCCATCACCCCTATTTGCTGTCTCCTTACTTCACTTTATACCTCTTCATAGCACTTAATGCCTCTCAACACAATATACATTTGTCTATTAAATGATTCTCTGTTCCTCCACTCATTAGGATGTAAGATCCAGGAGAGCAGGGACTTGGTCCATTTTGTATCCCCAGCACTCAGCACGATGCCAAACAAAAAGCATTCACTTAATACTGATGGATTTATTTTGTAAAAATTTTTTGATGAATTAAATCATCTTTAGATACATTTGAAAATTCAGAATTAATTTTATTAACTAGCCTAACAAGAGAGAAAAGAGGAGGAAGTACTATACATTTTATTTCTGAACTACTAAAGACGTGAAAAAGTTAAGTACATGTGGCAAAAAACACCAACACTCATCTTCTGAAAATTTCTTTATAGCTCCTTTCCTATCAAGTCAGAAGGAGAAACCTGAATTTCTCCAACTCCTCAAGGAGAGAGGCTTTGACTGACATTCAGGAAATTATTGCAGCTCCCATCACAGGAGCAAGGACGAACGTATTCTTGCAGAAGAGGCATGGCCTACGGCGCAGAGCGGGGAATAGCTGGATTAGAAAGGTTAGTCTTAGCCTTTAAATCCTGTCAGTTGCGCTTATTTCACACAACTGGCATTCGCGATAACCTCCGAGGCTCGGTAATGCCCAACACAAAGACAGATATCACAGAGAGACAAGATGAATATTCCACAGCACGGGTAATACGTCCAGCAGGCTCACTCGGAGAAACCCTCACAGGAGAAACCCATACCAGGGTTGTTTTTGTCTTTGTTTCTTGTTTTTTGCTCTGTAGGTTTTTTCCTTCTCTCATTATAATGTAAGTTTTTCTAAAAGATGTTTTAGCACAGAAAATTCCTAAGTGCTTTTAAAGGGCATGGTTTGGAGAGGGAAAAAAAAAAACCCTACCAGGAAAGCTGGATCTCACTTATGGAAACAGAATCAGCATTTTCAAGCTCTATTTACACTAGAGTCTTAAATCCAGCTTTGCTGAACTTTGGTGACTAGTTGTTCTCGTATATTTTTCCAGAGAATTTGTGTTTGGGCAGGAAAGTAAACAAGGGTTCAATTACCTCACAACTTACAGTTTGGTGAATTTGTCTGTCGCCTGTCTAGAAGAACAGGGTGAAAATCGCCTTCTGCAGAAGGGGCCTCACACACAGCAGTTTATGGAGGACAACTGAGACCACTAAGTTTAAGTGCCGCAGGGCCCAGGCTGGTTACATTTAGGCCTTTCAGAAACACATACCAATCCACATCCCACCTGGCACTCAGCAGGACAGACGGAAGGAAGGATGCTCCAGGCCCAGCACACGGGGAGGAAGGGTGTCCCCCTGAGAGTCCAGAGCCCAGCGTGGTGGAGTGGGAGCTGATGTTAGAGGCTTGACACAGCTAGTCAGTCATCAAATAGTTCAGAGGTATCAACAGTGGACAAGGCAAGTGTCTGAATAACAAAAGAGATCAAGAAGTGCAGGATGCTTAAAGCCAGGTGGTCCAGAAAGCAGAGGGGAAGGTGAAAACCACTAAAGCCACCAAGCGGGGCCAGATGTGGCCTCTTTCCTCAGTGATGCTCACCTGCCCAGTGGGGGCCGAACTGGGGCTTCTTCAGATTGGACAGAGAGGTTCTGCTGGGATCTCAGGTGCCCACGAGCGCCTCTTGCTCACAAGCCATCTGTGTGGAATATTCTCTCCCTGCCACCCACCCACAGCTGACCTCCAGGTAACAGAATATGGGGGCTGCAATTGGAAGACAGGAGCTGGACAGTACTAGCTGGGGAGGAGACAATTTCAATACAGGAGCTTTCGTGCAGCTGATGGCAAGTCAGGCCATGTGAACTGAGGAAAGGTCCACCGCTGACCCCTGCCCCAAATACTGAGACTCTGCCCTTATTTTGATCAAATGAGGATAAGAACTGGCCAGTGGCTGTGGTCAGGGTGACACCGGGTAGGTGTGGCAAGGTAACAGAGGTAAAAGTCACAACTGCAGTTGAAGGTGGTAGTCTCTAAATATACCAGTGAGAGTTACTACATCAGAATTCAGGCATGAAGTGGTCCAATGGCCCTGCCGGAAGGAAGCACTCTAGAATACTCAATCCAAAGGTGTCCTCTGGCCACCAATCCAAACAGGGTTGAATCTGCATGATCTCTATTAAAGGCCTTCCAACCTGGAATGAGACCGGGGCTCCTGGTCCCAGCAAAATCCTCAGGCAGGCCATGAGGTCAGACACTCATGAAGGAGAGTGTGGGGGGTTAGCTGAGATCCTGCACAGGTACAATGAGGGGCCCTCTCCGTCAGTGCCCAGGCCTCACCTGGCCCGGCCCTGGGAGGGCGGGGCTCGGACTGATGCAGCACACAGACCCCAGGGTGTTCCTGCCCTTCCTTCTTCTGCTCCTTCTCCCAAATCACCAGGATCCACCCATCTTTTAAATTCTGCCTTCTTGTTCTTTTTCTTCTCTTTACTTTCCCTCCCACTTTAACCTTGCTTCTTGGATTAGCTTCTGGTACCCTACCTCTAGTAGCCATGGCAAGTGTCAGTGTGACCTTTTTTCCCTGCTTTATGAACAGGTGAGTTGGCATCTTCAGAAGATTTTGTATCTCAGTTCTTCAAAGCTATCTTTCTCATTTCTTGCTTTAGGGGATGTTTAAATTACTTCCTCCCAGGTTTATGGATAGAGTAGCCTGAAGGAATCCAACACATTTAAAGCCAGACAACAAAGGACATTACCACACACACAATTGTGCACACAGAAACACAAGCACTTTTGAAAGTACTCATGTAACTGCAAATTAGATGTGGCCTGAGGCTATTTATAAAAATAAATGAGCTTATTTATTCTTCTTTATACTTTGTTTCTTTGGGAATTTTTTTCTGTATAGTATAGCAAAAGTGGTAAATGATCACAATTTTGAACTTAGAAACCAAAACAAGTAAATTGAATACAACAGCATATATAACTTTGAAATGATAAGATATTCAAGACACATAAAACTCTTTGCAGAAAGTTCTGAAAAGAGACGTCTTACAGACAGAATATGAACCATAAGATCTAGCTATGAGAAATTGCCATCAGTTCAGGTTTTGTTTCAAAACCATTACAGTAAGGATTTTTTTAACCACAAGGTGGCGCCTAGGTTTAAAGTAAAAGTACTTTCTAAATTACTCATGTACTGCATCTCTCTGTCATCTTATTTTTAAGCAAGGAAAAAAAATTCAAATAAGAATAATAAAACATATGCATTATACTGTCTAGGTATCTTGATAATTCTGGGAAATTTTCATAAATATTTCTGCTGAAGTGCCTGATCTGAGTGACACTGATTAGAATTCAGTAGTTCTCCATAAATCAGGTCCCAATTTATGAACATAGTTCAACCTTTTTGTCTTGGTATTCAGAAACTCTCATGATGTGGCCCCAACCTACTTTTTAAAACTTGTTTCCAATTCTGCAACTTTATGGTCCTTTTGCTAAGGCCAACAGCCCACTGTTCTCCACAAATAGGCAATAAATACCTTTTTCTCCACCATGAATGCCCTCCTCCTAACTTCTTCAATCTCTGTATGTCAAAATCCTGCCCATTCCTCAAGATTTAACTCTAAGTCCATCCCCTCTACAAAGCTTTGCAAGATCTTCCTTCACCCCAATCTGCAGCTGAAATTAATCTCCTGGGACTCCAAACCACCACAGGTATCTAACGAACTAAGCCCATGGGCTCCCAGCCACACCACCTGACTTTAAATCCTGGCTCCTACACTTGCTGGCAGAATGAGATTGGGAAAACTGCTCAATTCTACCTGCCTCAGTTTCCTCACCTGTACGATGAAAATATCTACTTCAAAATATTATCTTAAGGACTGAGAAAGTACATATATATCATTACAATCGTGTGTGGCTGTGTCAGCAAAATGGCTTAAACAATTTGGGACTATTTTCCTCATGATACTCGGATTAGGCAGGTTGGAACACTAACAAACCAGGATCTTATTTTCCTACTTGGCCAGTCTTAACCTGTGGTCACAAAAAGGATGCCATACCTCCAGGCATTGCATCTGCACTCAAAACAGAAAGAAAGGGGTAAAAAAAATCGTGAGCCAGCTGAGTTTGTCATTATTTATTAGAAAAGAACAGATTTCCTGTAAACACTACCACAAATACTTCCATTTACATTTCCTCTGCCAGGTCTAGGTGATGTTGCTGTAAGCTGTAAAAGAACCTATGAAATTGAGTTTTACAGCTAGATGCAGTACTGTCCCAAATTAAATTGGAGTTCTACATGAAGAAAAAAGAGGGAATGGATATTGTGCAGGCAATCAGAGCATAGGCCATAGCTATTAGCACAGTATTTCCTTATACAAATCTGCAATAAGTGTTAACTATTATCTGTTTCTTCTTGATGTAACTGAGTGTTTTTGCCCTGAATGAGTTATGTGTATCTGATCTTATGTTTTACCTTGAGACGTTGATTACAAGGTCTATCCTATTTCATGTTCATTGCTGTTGAACATCCTAGAAGAATACCTTGGGAATTATTTACTAAAGAAATGTACAGGCTTGAAAAATAAAGTTCCTGGGGAAAATGGAAGAGGATATCAAAAGCCTCCGTGGGAGACCCTGGTCACACGCTAATCCTCAATAAGGATTATCTAGTTGGAGGAGTTAAATAAAAGGACACAATCGAAATTTTAACTAATAGTTGTAGTAATATGTTCAAATAACGATAAGCCTTGGGGTCAGAGTTTGTATATAACGAATTCGTGATTTGATTATTGATTCCTTAATTTACAAATTTTGTCAGGTGGCTTTCTTCCAAACATAGTACACTTGTACAAATTCCTAAAAGATCTCAATATCAAATATTTAAAAATACTAGTTTATTTTCAAGTCATGAAAAACCAATCACCTTTTCCATCTATTAGCATATGAGAAAAGAGAAAACTAGATTTGATTTTTCAGGGTATTTTCAAAGAATGTTAAAAACCACAATGGCGAAAGCATAATAAAAACATACTAGTAAAAAAAGAAAGGTGCAGAAATCACTTGGAGATTCTATTATTTTCCCTCACAAGTTTACACACCCTCAATCAGTTCACTTGAAGTTTCTCAGGTTACAGATGGTTGGCAGAAGCATAGCCTTGTCTAAGATGCCAAAAAGAAACCTTAGAGCAGACAAGGACACTAATTTTACAGCACTGAGAAGCTACATGCTACCCTGCAAAAATTTCATTTATTACCACTAATGCAACTTAAAGATCTATAGATGCTGCTCCTCATTCTTCCTTTCCTATTTGAGGACGTATGGAAGGGTGATGGATTAAATACTCGAGTTAGGTGCTCAAGTAAAGAGAAAAGAGACAGGGGGAATTATCAAGCTGCGGTATAATTAATGCTACGGCAAGCTCTAGGAGCACTTGGCTGGAGATGCCTCATTTCAGTGAAGTTGTGAAATAATTCTTCATATGAAAAACCTTTGTCCCCTCATATTGTATGAGCAACCCCCATTTTCTTTTGCCCCCCCCATTAGCATAATTTCTGGCATTTCAGAGCTCTGAGATCAATAGTTCTGGCAGAAAGTCATTTCCAGCATTGTTTTCTTCATTATGTTTAAATTAACAAAATGTATTATTTAACAAAATGTAAGGATGAGTTATACATACTTAGTTTAAAAATATGGCCTAATTATTTGAAAAACCAGAACACATTTTTGATAGTTTCTAACTTTAAGAGAAAGAAGCAGCCCCGGCAATTAAATATAATGAAACATGAAGGTCATTACAGGTTACAAGAAAAGCCAAATTAATTATTAAGACTCACTTGCATAACCAGTGTTCTTTCAAGTGTGATGAACATGGGAGGCTTTATCCCACAGAGCTTTATTCATGAAGCTGGGCCTTTCCACACAGAGCTAGTTACTTACAATGCTAGCACGACCAAAGAGGAAGGAAACGGTACTTTAACATACTGACACCCAAGGATGGAAGGTCTCTGGAAGAAGGAACAGGGCTGGTGCCAACGTTCATTGATAGTTGGCTACCACTGCGTCACTGCTGGGTGCTCGAGCGGGAGCAGCGAGGAGCCGACAGGAATCACTATGCTGCGGTGCAGTCACAGCGCGGGCACAGGGTGCTACAGCAGCGCTTGGCTGGGGGTGCCACATTTCATTGAAGGAAGCTGCAAACTAACTTTTCATTTAAAAAATACATCATTAATACCCAATTCCATGCTCACTGGGGGAATCCCTTGCATTTGCTTTATAAGGAATGGAGGTAAAAGTATGGCTCTAGGGGCCACTGCAGGAACGTAGGCAAGTCATTGACATGCATGATTTTAGCACTATCATATAAAAAAAGGAAAACGGTATTACCTATTTTCACCAAGTCTACATAAAAATCAACTGAGATAACCCAGGTAAAATTCTTAAAATAATGCCTGGCATGTTCCATCGGGTAAAAAAAGACTTTTTAAGGTGGTTGCTATTGTTATTATTGTCATTGTAATTCCATAAAAAATAAATCTACTTCATAAATAATGACCTCCATTTCTGGTGTTTACACACTTCCTACTATGGACCAGGTATCATGTGAGGTAATTTCATCTACGGTATCTCTCCTTATGCTCCTCCCAACTCCTCACTCCTGCAAGGTAAATATTATCCCCAGAGGTACAGGAAGAAACTGAAGGCAGAGAGATTTACATATTCAAACAGCAAATCTTTTCTGTTGCTACCGTGTTCTGGGCACCCTTCTAGGCACCGTGGGTATTACCAAAACAAGACAAGTTTCCTCGTCTTATGGGACTTAAGAGTCTGGGTTTTAGCCAACTGGGTAGACTAGTACTATCAACTGACAAGGGTAAAACAAAGGCAGAAACAGGTCTGGAGGGAAGATCAAGAGTCCCACTTCGGGGATATGTTAAGTATGTGATGGCTATGAGTCACTGCAATAGAGATATGTTAAGTGGACAGAAATACGTAAGTCTAGTTGGCAAACCACAAGTCCCAGACCAAGTTTTCCTTCCACATATTTTTGTATGGCCTGTGAGCTAAGAATGGTTTAAGACAAATTTTTTTAATTGCGTTTAAAGAGATTTAATTTTCATTAATAGACTTGATTTTTTAGACACTCTAAGGTTCACAACAAATTGAGCAGAAAGTACAGAGAGTCCCGTATACCTCCGGCCCCCAAGCGTGCATAACCTCCCCCACTATCAAGATTCCCCACCAGAATGGTACATTTGTTACAGTTGATGAACCTACATTAACACATTATGATCACCCAAAGTCCATAGTTTACCTTAGGATTCACTCCTGGAATTGGATTTGGATCTATGTATAATAAGATGTACCCATCATTATAGTATCATATAGAGGATTTTCACTGCCCTAAAACTCCTCTGTGCTCCACCTGTTCATCCCATCCTCCCCTCAGCCCCCGGCAACCGCTTATCTTTTTACTATCACCTTTGCCAGGATGTCATATAGTTGGAATCCCAAAGTATGGAGACTTTTCAGATTGGCTCCTTTCACTTAGTGATAATATGCACATTAGTTTCCTCCTTAAGTCTTTTCATGGTCTGATAGGTCATTTCTTTTTAGTGCTGAAAAATATCCCATTGTTTGGGTGTACTACAGTTTATCCATTCACCTACTGAAGGACATCTTGGTTGCTTCCAAGTTTTGGCAATTATGAGTAAAACTGCTATAAACGTCCGTATGAATGCTTCTGTGTGAGTGTTAAGTTTTCAACTCCTTTGGATAAATACCAGGGAGCACAACTGCTGGATCCCATGTAAGAACATGTTCAGTTCTGTAAGATGTGTCTTTTGTGAATATTTTCTCCCAATCTGTCTTGATTCTCATTCTCTTGATATTGATTCTTGCAGAGCAGTTTTTAATCTGAGTTAAATCTAGCTTATCAATTTTATTTTTTTGTGAGTTGTGCCTCTGGTGTTGTACCTAAAGAGTCATCTCCAAGGTTATCTAAGTGTTCTCCTGCTATCTTCTAAAAATTTTATAGTTTTGATTTAACATTCAGGTTTGTGGTCCATTTTGAGTTAATTTTTTATTACACTGTAAGGTCTGTGTCTAGATTCTTTTTTTTTTTTTTTTTAGCATGAGGCTGTTCAGTTGTTCCAGCATCATTTGTTGAAAAGACTATCTTCACTCCATTGTACTGCCTTTGCTCCTTATTCAAGGATCAGTTGACTACATTTACGTTGGGCCTATTTCTGGTCTCTCTATTCTGTTCCATTGATCTGTCTACTCTTTCCAGCCAATACCACACTGTCTTGATCACTACAGCTTTATAGCAACTCTTGGAGTCAGGTAGTGCCAGTCCTCCAACTTTGTTCTTTCTCACTATTATGTTGGCTCTTCTGGGTCTTTTGCCTCTCCACAGAACTTTCAGAAACAGTTTGTCTATATCCACAAAATAATTTACTAGGATTATGAACAGGATTACAGTGAGTCTACAGATCAAGGGAAGACTGACACATTAACAATACTGAGTCTTTCTATCTGTGAACGTGGACTATCTTTCCATTTCGTTAGTTCTTTGATTTCTTCTATTAGAATTTTTGTCATACAGATCTTGTTCACATTTTGATAGATTTATTCCTGAGTATTTCATTTTGGGGTGCTAATGTCTAAGAATGGTTTTAACCTTTAAAAATAGCTGAGAAAAATCCCAAAGATGAATAATATGCTCTGACATGTAAAAAAAAAAAGATATGAAATTTAAATTTCAGTTTCCATAAATAAACTTTTTTTGGAAAATAGCCAGGCTTATTCTTTTACATATTTGTCTCTGGCCATTTTCATGCTACAACAGCAGAGTTGAGTAGTTACAATAGAGTTTTATATGGCCTGCAAAGACTAACTTATTTACTATCTGACCCTTTACAGAAGAAGCTTGCTGATCCCAAGTCTGGAGTGTAGGTAGGGACTGGCAATTAATAGTATAAGATTGTACCAAATAACATGGGGCTGGGTGACACTATCAAGCAAGCTGGTGAGACGAAACAGGAGGGTCCTGAAACATGCCAAATCCAGAGCCAATGGTGGAAAGAAGCAAGCAAAGACACCTGGAAAGGAATGATGGGGAGCACCAAATAAGAACCCACAGAGTATGGTGCCAAGGAAGCCAAGAGACAAAGGGTTTCAATGGAGAGGCAGGTTGGCTGTGCTGAATGAAGCTGACAGTATCATCTAATTGGTTTGGCAATCTCTGTGCCTGTCAAGGACAGCTTCAGTGGACACTGAGGACGGAAGTCTCCAGACTTGACAAATGGAAAAGTGAGTACGTTAATGTAACTCTTTTTAAAAGCTCTGCTGTGAAGGAAAGCAGAGGAATAAATGGTAGCTGAAGAAAAATACAAGGTCAAGAAAGGGATTTTGGAAGATGAACAAAAAAGCATGTTTATACACTGGTGGGAATGTCCTAGTGGAGAAGGAGAAACTGATGATGTAAGAGACAGAAATGAGGTTTACAGGAGTGATGTCTGACAGGATAAGAGGGAGTAGTATCCAGAGCTTAAGTGAAGAGGCTAACCTTTGACAATACAAGGATGCCTCTTACACCGTAGAAGATGGGAATATACTGAGTAAGTGCACAGAAGCAGGGAGGTCTGGAGATTTGATAGTGCAAAGATGAAGATCTCCCTGCCTGCATCTACTTTCTCGATGGAACGTGAGTTCCCTTATGGCATATGTACTGGAGGTAGGGTAATGAGAGGGGGTTAGGGTTTGAGAAGAGACTAAATGAAAAACTTCTCTGGGAGAGGAGGAAAGAAAATTTACTAGGACAACAAATTAGCATTGCCTGACAAGGATGAGTATTCATCTGAGATTTGGGATCATGGATTTGAAGTGAAAACAGTAATTTTTTCCAGCAACAGTCAGCAGAGTTGATACTTATCAGTCCATAATTCTTCAAAGTTGCCACAGGCTGGAATCAAGCTTGGTTCCTTCCAGGGTCAGTGGCTATAATCTTTGGTCTCTGCCAAACTGTTTCTACCCTCACAGACACATGCTAACATAAGGTTGCCCGGCTATAATCAGTTTTTCACGAGCTACATCTATTTAATCACCATATATCAAAGGGCTACCTTTTCTCCCTGCAAAGTAAAATGCAGGTAGGACTATACAAAAATATAGCTTGATTATTCATCCTTCTATCTGAACTGGCACAACTTTTTTTAAAAAATTGAAGTATAGTCAATTTACAATGTTGTGTTCATTTCTGGTGCTCAGCATACCGATTCATATATATATATATATATATATATATATATATATATATATATTCCTTTTCATATGCTTTTTCATGATAGGCTATTACAAGGTATTGAATATAGTTCTGTATGCTATACAGTAGGACCCTGTTGTCTATCTATTTTATACATAGTAGTTAGTCTCTGCAAATCCCAAACTCCTAGTGCAACTTTTGGAGCACTGAACATTCTCAGATACTTCACCATGCTCCACACAGAAATAATTCAGGCTACTTGGTAATTCATTTCTAATAAAGGCAATGGTATGCTGACTTGGTGTTTCCATTCACTGCTCAATCTGCTCTGCAAAAGCGTTCATTGCATTTTCTTCATCAATGCATTCCTAACATCTGGTAAGTCCTTAACACATAATAGGTGCTCATTAGGTAGATTTAATGAATTAATGGATCTCAGTTTGGGAATAAACCATATATAGATGGTTTTTATAAAGTATAAAAAGGAAATAAAATATTCACAAATTAACTTAGGACACTCAATCACTTGAATTAGCCTTCATTTGAAGGTTCACATCATTATTTTACTCAAATGAAATATCTGAGTATCTACTTGCAATATAGATCTTCTCAAAAGTTTTATTCAGCAAGTTATATTTTTTATCTCGAAATTAGCCGCAAAGGCCATATATTTTTGCTAACAGGTTATTTTCTTTTTAAAAATCTTACATTTAGTATGGTAAAACTCCCATATACTACCACTTCATACAAATACTAAATGCTTCCAGCAGAGGGCTCAAGAATTCTTCCTTAAGGAAAGAAGTTTAAAAAGTTCATTGTCCAACAGCAGTTATTGCAAAACTCCTTCAGAAGGCCATCACACAAAAAATATGTTCCTCCTCTTGATTATGTAATTCCAGGCCTATGAATTTATTTAAAATAATACAAACAAAAGAAAAAATTATATTACAATAAGGCAGCATTATTTATATACTATACATTTATGGATAAAGGCACTTTTATCTAATTCCAGAAAAGACACTGAAGTAAATTATAATCCCAAAAGTCTGTATAAAATTACCTAAGTATATGGGCAAAGGCCAGAGAAAAAAATAGAAAGATAATATATAATGTGTACGGAAGTAAGAATTTGGGTGAATAATGCTTTTTACTTTTATTCTTCCTTATGTCTATGTAAACACTTGGGTGATTTTTTTTTCATTTTCAAAAAGTGAAAAACAATAGTCACTTATTTTTACAGAATTTGCATGCCTTTCAATTTTAGTTCTCAAAATAAGGATGGAAAAAATTAGGAAGCAAGTAGAATGACTTATTCACGGGACAGCATGGGATTGTGGAGACGTCCATGTTTGCAGGCAGAACTAATGGGGTGCAGCACCACTTTATTCGTGCCTACAAATAACACTAAAGTGCTCCTGGGAGTCCAAAAACTTTCAGATAGAGGTTCCAAATCTTTTTATTTATTTATTTACATATACACATTATCAGAAGGATCTGAGGCATCAGTATAAGTATTGAAAAATTAGGAATATAAATAACTCGAGCTAGAAGAAAATAGGAAATAAAAAGTAATATGAGGTCAGCAGAGCACATATATTATGTGTGTGTGTATATATATCCTCATAACTATTAAAAGTGAGCCACAAGTATGGCTTTAAGCTTCCCAGCATCAAAGCTAAAAAAGGAAATTTAGCCTAATACAAGATATAAAAATGAAAATACTAAAATGAATTCTAGCTTCTCCAAGCTCTGAAATCTAATGAAGAATTTCCTGCAGACATTAAGAGTATCACTGAATGATTTACCTGGTGAGACTTTTAATACCATCATAAGTGTATTTTATAAAGATTCGCATAAAGGGTGGAATAATGAGACTCTTCAAAATTCAGACATTCAGTTTTCTGATTTTTCAACCTTGATACCTTGATCCAGGCATAAAATTTAGAGTTGTTGTGCAGTGGTTCTCACTGGAGGTAGGACAACCTTTTGGGAGCAATTTGGAAATGGATGCATGTATATTTGGTCGCCCCAAGAGGGGAGACACTATCGGTCTTTAATGGGCAGTGGCCAGGTAATGTGTAGGACAGCCACCAACCACAAAAAATGGTCCTATCTCCTGCACATCTGAATGCCCTGCTGGAAATGCACGTTAAGTGAAAAACGTGTTTATGAAACTCAAAGCCTAGAATCGAACTCTGTTTTACATATAAACACAATTTGTTGTTGATTTTGAGTGAAGATAACACTGAATTTTCAAGGAATGTCACCACAGTGGAAACCAAGAGAAGACTATTGTTTTGTATGGATTTTTACTAAGAGTTGTTCACTATTTCAGAAAATCATGTCACCTGGGGCATGCCCTTGTGGTATCTCAGGTGCCAGCAAAAGAGCCACGTGTCAGTCTGTGTCTGTATGCAGCTGTCCCAGTATCATGATTCTACCTGTGGCTGTGGACAGGCGACTCTTATATCTTCTGAAGAGTTGTGCTCTAGCCTGTACCTACTGAAATACATATTATTTTCATTTATTTTCATTATACTTTCTTTCCTTCTGTTTGTTCTTTATATATGGTTAAGACACTCTTACTGATGTTTAGAGTAATCTGTGTGTAAGTTATATTTTTAGGAATCTCATTTTAGGACAGTAAAGGTGGCCTTTCTATATTAAAGCCTGATAGATGAGGTTGAGAACCACCAAGTTAGATGGACAGGCTGCATATCTTCTGGGAATTCATTATGTATATAATTTCTCCCTGTGAACTTTTTGTTTTGTTTTGTTTTGTTTTGGGAGGGGGTAATCAGGTTTACTTATTTTTAAAGAAGGTACTGGGGATAGAACCCAAGACCTCGTGCATGCTAAGCATGCACTCTGCCACTTGAGCTATACCCTCCCCGCTCCCTATGAACCTTTAATGAGAGCTGTCTAGCAAACAGGCTGACGCTGGAGTGTGGTCATTCTCTTTTGCTGAATAAGAGGAAAAGTTCATGTCCTTTAAAAAGCCATCAATAGACTGACATCTTCTTAGGAAAGCTAAGGAGCTAATCAAGATTCTTCACTAAATAAACTGTTACCCTCCCTTCACTTGATGGAACACCTAAAGGAAGGGTCAGAATTTCCTTAGGGAATGATTCTGAGTGCAGCCAACTTTCAGAAATTCCAGTAACACAACTGTAATGATTTATGCTTAGAAAAGTTGCTACTCATCTACCACAGCAAAGGAAAACTTTCAGATGGATAAAATAAAAAATGTTTAGCAACGGAACTTTCTGCTGAAACAAAGAGAAACAAGAGCACAGAAGCACAAAATCCACCCTGAGTTAACTAAGGGGCTGACCTCCTACTCTGAGTTGCTGGATATTAGCTGTTTCTAATGATGTCTTTGGAGGACGTCAAACAGAAAAGAGCTGATTGTTTATTGCCCCACTTATGACAGTAAAACCATTCTCAAGAGCATACAGGAAATACTTCTCTTTCTATTCCCTACACTGGCAGTAGGATCCGGGTGGGAGGCAGAGTGTGAGAAGAACAAGGCAGAACCGCAGGGCAATAAATCCAGCCCATTTAAATGGAATCATATAATGAAGACGGGTGACAATATAGAAAGGCCCCGCTCATCCTTGTCATCTAACCTCCCCTCAGCTATCCGGAGCCCCTCAGAGTGTTATCAGTGTGCATGTTCTGTACACAGGAGCTCGAGCACCTTGGCCCACAATGGGTTCCTCGGCCCAGAATTAATGCCAAGAAAGATTATAAAGGCTGGACGCGTACTGTTCAAACCCATTTTGTTTTCGTTAAGTGACTCGAGTTTCACAATGTCCCAAAGGACAATGTTTGTGCCTAAAATGTGACTAACACTCAAGTAAAACGCTAGACTAATGTACTGGAGTCTGACGCCACTGATGATGTGTGACTGCTGACAGCTCTCAAGCCTCACCACTCCCTGTCCCCTGCCTGCTCTGCACCCAGGGGGAAATACAAGAAAGTCTGAGCGTTCTCTTCCTTGATGCTGGTGGGAAGTTCAAACCACCCTCCAGCCCCACCCCCAGCACTAACAAAACTGAAGCCAATCGCCCCTACTTGCTCTCTCAAGCCATTTTTGGACCTCTCTGACCCACTCTGTTTTTTCCCCCCAGAAATCCTCATTATAAGAGTAATAAACGTTTTCCTACGCTCCTGGTGCATGTGTGGTGTTACTCAATTCAATATCTAAATCAAATGTTGGGCGGGTGAGGGGGCCTTTCTATTTCTGCAGAGTGACTGTCAGACAACTAAGAAAACTCAAACTTGCAAATTATTAGGGAAAAGCCAGGAAACACTTTTTAAAAAATCAAAACATCAGTTTTATTACCATATTGGAAAGCTGACCTCACAAATGTGGCCACAGTTACACTTCCTCACACAGAGACATCTTAGACATTGTTATGCTGAGCATATGGCTTTGTAATAATGTAATGTATAAATGACACTCTGATCCTTTCTGATCAAACAGCACACATGGATTTCAGGAGGGAGAACAGGCTGGCAGGAGGTGGAGACGGGCAGTTAGAACTGACCCTGCTCTACAGGTGAGAGGCCCTCCCGTATGACTTCACTTTGTCTGGATCAACTGTTCTCCATGAGCAACAGACAGGCTTTGGTCCAGTGATGTTGATCTTGGGTCCTCAGATGAGAAAGGCAAGCTTCTGGGGGTCAGTCAGGACCTGGACTTAAAAAATCTCACTTCCATTTTTTCACAATAAACATTTAGGTCTCCAACCTTTCCTTAACCATGTCAAGGATATGTTATTTTAGTTGACTTCTTGAAAAGCTGTAAAAATTCCATCTGGCATATGGTTCTTGTCTGTCAAGTCAGTTGACATTTTCTAGAAAACCATGAATGGGAACATGTAACATTCACACCCCAAAACAGTAAGCAGGCACACCTGCTTGTTTATTTCAATAATCCTCTGATAAAAGAGAAAATCTCTCCAAAAGGTAAGTGATACAGAGTTTCCAAAAGATCCAAGAAAGTAAAAATTCATTGATGGAGTTCAAACTTTTTCCCTTCATTTCACTCTTCTCAAACTTTCTATGTCAGCGATCCAGATCTCTGGCACAGCTCTGACAAGAATTAACGTGAGAAGGAAATAATCACTTTCTGTACAATTCAAAATATCCTTCCTTACAATTTGGATGTCAGACTGTGTGCTCTAGAGCCTGGGGCACAGAGCAGGTGCCTTGGGGGCCTCTTACTTGCCAGGCTTCCATAGGCACTGCCAGGTGAAGAAATGATTCTGCAGCTAAAATATTTAAGCCACTGAATAGTCTTAACATTGCTCCCGAGAAGCATTTATGGAAAATTTCTCCCAGATTTGTTCCATGTGCTATCATTTAGCTCAACCAGGTTATGTTTATAAGTAAACCTCATGGGGACTTTTTCTCATGTAAAGTGACACATCTATCCCTGAAGGATAGTGCACAGGAAAGCATTTCCAATTAAGACTCCTGTCACTTTGCTGCCACACCTGATGCTCAGGTCTCCAGGGGAAAGTATTCTGTTCTGCAGAATAAATACAGTTTCAATGATCATCAAAATGTAATGCTACTGTTGGGAATGTAGTTTGGTGTAGCCATTATGAATAACAGTATGAAGATTCCTTTAAAAACTAAAAATAAACTTATCATATGATCCCAGCAATCACATTCCTGGGCACATATCAGGAGGAAACTCTAATTCGAAAAGATACATGCACCCCAATGTATAACAGCACTATTTACAATAGCCAAGACGTGGAAGTAACCTCAATGCCCATCGACAGATGAATGGATAAAGAAGATGATGTGGGGAGTGTGTGTGTGTGTGTGTGTGTGTGTGTGTGTGTGTGTGTGTAATGGAATACTACTCGGCCATAAAAAATAATGCCATTTGCAGCAATGTTGATGGACCTAGAGATTGTCATACTAATTAAGCCAGAAAGAGAAAGAAAAATACCATATGCTATCACTTACATGTGGAATCTAAAAAAAAAAATGACACAAATGAACTTATTTACAAAACAGGAAGAGACTCAATGACACAGAAAACAAGCTCATGGCTACCAGTGGGGGAAGAGGGGGTGGAGGGATATATTGGGAGTTCAGGATACAAACTACTATATATAAAATAGGTCCTACTGTATAGCACAGGAACTATATTCAATATCTTGCAGTAACCAGTAATTAAAAAGAACAAGAAAAGGAAAAAAAATATATATATATATATACATAACTGAATCACTATGCTGTACATCAGAAATGAACAAAACACTGTAAACCAACTATACTTCAATAAATTTTTAAAAATGTAATGCTATAGTGTCTGCCTTATCAGGGCTACATGAAAATGTCATGTGAACATATTAGGGAATCAAATAAGAATCAGGAAGAAAATCTTTACTAAACAAGAGCATGGAAATTAAGGGGCAATTTCTTTTAGTTATCAATTCCTGACTGCATGTGTATTTTTACATGACCACAATTATAGCTAAAAAAAGGTTTTGTTCACTTAACAGAGTATCCTACTTTTCTAGATTTCCAAAGACTTTAAAATATTAATAGTTACACAAAATATTCTTGTGAAGACTGTACTAAAGCATCCTGTGGATCAGAGAAAGGTAATTAGGGTATGTGTCCCCACAGAGATGGGTTCTTCTATGATGCTGAGGAGCCAAAGGCTGGAGTTATTGGCTGTGAAGAGAAAAGCAGGGGAACAAGAGATACCAAAGAATCCTTTTTATCTGCCTAGACATGCTGTCGCTGGCTCATGGCTGACAAAGTTAGCAGCGCCTGGAGGGGCACTGCGGGAAATTTCAAAGGGGGCTACGAATCTCACTATCACTTAGTGCATGGTTTCTCTCTTTACTGGATTCCTGGAATCTCTCCATCAGGTTACAAGGGACAGAACAGGTGGACGGTTCTCGGGAAAGTAAGAGGAAGCTAACTGGCTTTAACTCTTTGCTCCACTGTATGGAGGGTGTTAGCACAGTACGTGGCACGCAGTCTACCTTCCTCGACGCTGCTGTAGCCAGAGTGCAAAAACAGTGAACTTTGTTGTGGTTCTCAGTCCTAACTGCTTTCATTTTTGGTCCTTAGCTACTCAAATCCCTAGAGACATATTCCAAGACCTTTGGGGATGCCAGTCCTTCATCCTTCTGAGCAAGGCTCTTCTCCCCATGGAAGGATCTTGGTGTTAAGTGCTCGTCACTGCCTGGCTGGGTTCTCCCAGCAATACCTGTTGCTTCTGCATAACTGACCTCCTGTCCTGTTTGCACGGCGATTCCTCCCCCCAGGCAACACCTTCATTAGAATCCCTTTTTTCCCCTTCTTTTCATATCTCTTCTACCCACGACTGAAATACGAATGGATTCCTGGCCAGAGCTGGAAAGCAAGGAGATTGAGTGAGGCCAGGGTTACAGGGTCCTCTTGCTCACTGGAGTAAGTGAGAGTTGGTATTTTCTTAGGTTCACTTTGTCCTTCTCTGCCTAAGGCACTTCTGCCCAGTGACAGTTTACATCACATCCTTTGCTTCCAACCCAGCTCCCAGTGCCAGCCGGGAGCAGGGCCTGCAGAGCAGTCGGATCCTCCGCCCTCTGGGGCCAGTTCCGCTGTGTATGGCTGCGCAAGGTCGCCCCCGAGGGCTGCGATGGCTCCGCTCAGGCTGTGCCCCACGCAGAGTGTGCCCACAGGAAGGGCATGCCTCTGATCAGAGTGAAGGCAGAGAGCGTGCTAGCCCAGCCCCACGTGCTTTCCTTGATAGAAGAGTGCATGCATTTTCAGAGGATGTATCCGCATAAGGGGGAATTTCTGCTTTTTCTTTAAGATCTCCTGGATGAACCCCGTGACCAATTTTAAGGAGGCTCTGCTTCAGAGCAGTGTGTAGGAGGAACACGCACACCTTGCTGCTCTGAGTGGCGCTCATTCATCACACCCACTCCATACTTTCAATTTCTTTCCCAAGACAGCAACAATTTCCAGACACTTAAAATACTTAACATTTTATACTATGCTTACTACAACAGACTAAAGATATAATCAACTGTCAGTAGAAATAGCTATAGGTAGAGAAATTCAATGTTAACCCTGATTTTTATAAATCTACATACATATCATGGCTAAAGACTGTGTATTAGTAAATGTCCACAACAGTAAATAACAATTAAGAAATTGAAGAACGATGCTTTTATCCATGCTTCCATGTCCCAAACTTTTGGCTTTGAAATTCATTAATTTCATTTCCACAGTAAGAGAATGCAGCTTTTTTGCATTTCCCAAGTACACTACAGTTCTACTTTTTTGTCATCACCTGTGTTCATGTCTCAAAGGGAAAACAGATCTATGATAAAGTCATTTTGGTGTTTAAGAAACCAAAATGCCATAAATGTTGTCCAAGAAAGGCTGCATCAACTTTCACTCTGCAGCCAAGAGCAATCACACACAGAGGACAAGTGCAGCGACTCAGAGCCCTCGTGAACTGAGTGTTGGAAAAGCACCCCAGCTGAGAGGCCCATCAGAGAGTTCACTCTCCAAAAACAAGAGAGAGAGAGAGAGAGAGAGAGAGAAAAGAGCTCACTCTCTAAAGTGTCCAAACACTTCCCGGCCTCCTTCAAGTATAACAAGTATGACTTAATCCTTCCTTAATGACGCAGAACAATAAAACAATGGATTTGAGAATAAGAGGTGGGTTTGACTCACTGGGTCAGTCACTGGGCAGACCGATCTTACTCAACCACAGCTCCTTCCAGGGCTTGTCAGCTCTGGGACAGGATCACCGCCTTCCTCAGAGCTGTCTAGAAGATTAGCTTACACAGCACACAAGAGGTGCCTAGGGCAGTGCCCTGGCTTTTGCAGAGGGTGCTCCGTGAAATGCCAGCCGACTTCCTGTCCCCTCAGTGCACAATCTGAACAGATGCGTTGCTGCTGCGTGTGCTGCAGGGCTGTCACCTCTGGGTGGATGCACATGTCAAGAACGCGTCACTGGGCAGAATAAATGCAGCTCCAGGATTTGCCTAGAACTTTTTTTTTTAAGTACCTACACCAGATGTATATATATCTAAATCTCTCTATATGTAGATATATATGTATATATATATATATATACATATATATCTGTTTTTTGATATTTAAATCAAGTTTAACTTAATTCAAATGTCACATACTTCCACCTTCCAAGAAATGGTTGCTTCATCTTAGTTAGGGAAATAGAAACTATTGACTTAAGCTTTCATTATGTTTGGACAAGTTCAGGCAAACAGCAAAGATTCAGAAGTCCTACCATCAAACCTCCAGCATTGAGAAATTGCTAAATCCAACTCAATCTATGTATGTATACATATAGATATAGATAGAGGCAGAGATAGAGACAGAGATATATATTCTTATTTGGCTTCCTTTTTCTTCATTAAAGTGGAATACGACTCCTAGGTAACAGGATGCAGCTGCCTTCTGCAAATTTCTTCCCTCTTCCCAAGCAGTTTTCTTACCCTTCCAAAAGTCAGCTCCCTTTATGCCCTTATGTGACCTTCAGTTCATGCTTCATAAGTCCTCTGTGCCACAGGCACTGCACATATACACACGGAAGTTTTAGCAGCTTTATTCATCATCACCAAAACTGGAAGTAACCAAGATGCCCTTCATATATCCAAACAATGGAATAGTACTCAACAATAAAAATGATCTACTGAGTCACAAAAAGACACGGAGGAACCTTAAATGCATATTGCTAAGTAAAGAAAGTTTCACATTTCAAATCACTCTGTTGTGCACCTAAAACTAATACAATGTATTACGTCCATTATATCCCAATTAAAAAATAATTCTAAAAGGAAGGGCTTTGTATGTTCTAATAACTGTTTCACTAACATGAAACTAGGTAAGAACCATGAGGCTTCAGACCTAGATTCAATCTGTCTTTATGCAGTTTTGTTTTGATTTGCTCAGACAGTCGTACATTGATATGGCTTTTGCATTCTATTAGTTGTCACTATTATTCTTTCATTAAAAAAAAAAAAGAAAACAGGTTTATTCTGGAAATCCCCATAAGTACCGTAACAATTTTAGTGATGAACAACTTTGGCTTTTAAACCATCACATTCTAATCTATTACTTGAGGCCCTGACGCTGAAATATATGTAAAGGACAGGTGTCAAGATGCTAGACACAGCTCTTTGAGGCCAAATTAAAAAAAAATTTTTTGGTCTTGTTTTTAAGCCAATAGAGCCACAATAGAGTCACTGAGCTTCTGAGCATTCTCAGAACAATGAGAATTCAAGTTATCTTGCCAACTCTTTCCCATATAATTCTTTAGGATATTTTTAAATTACACCAGCAGGCCACTGAGCTAAGATTAAAATACTATGTTCCCTGAGTCATATTTAAAATCAAATTGCTTTACTCACATTTGCCTTATTTTGTTATAACATCAAGTAGATGTAAAACTATTTTTTTAACATCAAAATAAATAACAAGAAAAATACCTAAATCTCATACCTCAAGGATATCTCCTCTGGTCAGGTGCAGTTAAAATGTTAAGCCTCTCAGATGACGTTTGGTACCATACCTGTCCTGTGTACGCGAACTCCAGGGCCTGCTTTAAGCCAAGGCTGGTCACCCCGCGTAAATTCACCTCATCGGCCCCACTTTCCACCATACAAAGACTGAACATGGCCTGGGATGGGGGGAGAAAGGAGGACAGACAGTTAAGGGACAAAGTCCTAGAGAAACTAAGAGAGAAACAAGTTTTACAAGTTAAAGATTTGTTGTGGCTTCTGAAATGCTTCTGCAAGGCTTCCTTCACACAAGCCACGGTCACTTCACTGTCTGACCAGTTGCAGTAACACACCGAGGGCTCTGCGTGGCTCACACGCAGAGTCACACTGAATCCCATGGCTGTCCCCTGGGGGACTTGTGTTGGGTCTCACTCACCAAACTCATTTGCTCTCCTTTGGGGTCCCACAGCTAACCGTGATCTGGGGGCCAGTCCCAAACCTTCTTGCCAACAGGACATGGAAAGCAGTACCTCCCGACATCTCTGCCTTTTCCTTCTGCCTCACCTCAGTGACACGTCTCCTTCCTCTCATCTGCCATTATCACACACGCCAGTCCAGTGGTTCTCAAAGTGTGGCGCCTGGAGCAGCAACATCAGCATCCTCTGGGAACCTGTCGGAGCTCACATTTATGGGGCCCCAGCCCAGACCCACAGAGTCAGCAGCTCAGAGCGTTGAATTTGAGAACCACAGTCTGAATTATTCAGTGAAAATTAATTTGCCCCCAAGCCTATTCTCAAAATAGTCAGCTTCTTGAAAATCAGTTAGTCAAATGAAAACTTAACAATTAAATAAAGGAAATTTACCAAATTATAAACAAAGGCATGGGTCCTCCCACCTAAAAAAAAACAACACCCAAAAAACAAAAAACCTCACTAATTTGTACACATTTAACAAGTTTAACTTAACAGGGAGTAAAGAGAACATTCAGTTTTGGGGTTACTGATGGTGAAATACACAGCTCTGTAGTGCTGAACTAACCTTCCCCAAAGGGAGGTCTGGCCTTTGCCTTTGGTTTCTGGAAGGTGACCTCTAGGCCTTTGGAATATCCTGCCTCAGAGGAGCATCTCTGTTTCCTGGGGCTTTGGCCACTGACAGTCTAGCAACATGATTTATGATGGGGGCTTCAGGCCACACTGCACCAGTTGCGACCTTCAGAGGAACTAGAGGCTAAAGGTATTAGTCTGACCTCAGGAGAGCTGGTGACGAAAGGGCAGCCACATAGGCAGTGTGTGATTGAGCATCATTAAAAAACTCTGGACACCAAAGACTTGAGTGAGCTGCCCTGGTTGGCAGTCCTGTGTGCATTCTGTCGCAGAGCATGGTCAGGATGGGGTCACGCTATGACTCCACAGGCGGAGGATGGCCAGAAGCTTTGTATTTGGTCCCCTTCTGGACTCTGCCCTATGCGTCTCTTCCCTTGGCGAGTTCCGGTTGTATCCTTCCCCTGCAATAAGCCACATCCAGGAGTGTACAAGCTTCTGTGACTCTTTCCAGAGAACGACAGAACATGAGAGCAGTTTTAGGAATCCCCTCAAACGTGCAGCTGGTGTCGGAAGGGAAAGAAGTCTTGACAGGACTGTCTCTTCAGATTTTGCGGTTTGGCTAACTTCTCAGAAGTAAAACAAGAATCAGAACGAACAAACTCACTCTCGCTGTTCTATGTGGTAATATTTCAGTACACAACAAATCTTTTTAATTTTAAAAGTGATTTTTTTTGTTTCGCCAATGGATTAATATTCATCTTCTAGCAATTTTTTCCTGATAAATGTATTTTGGATCCTCACAAGTCTATACATTTTAACTTAATATGTATGGGATGAGGGGTATTAATTGATGGTCCATTACTCTTTCTAGAGGTCCTCATTTCTAGCTTAAGCATTAGAGTTGTAAATTTCATAATGAATAGGATTCTCTTTGATAATTTAATATATAATTAAAATTCTAACTGTCAGAAATACAAAATTGTTGCTCTCTTTTCATTTGACAAATTTTGTAAAGAATATTTTAAATGCTTACAATTTGAGAAAATAAAAAATAATATTCAAAATATCCTAAAGACATTGGGAGTATGTAACATGTAACACATGCAATTTTATTTGCTATATTAAATAGCAAAAATTTGGAATATATTTAACTTTCAAAAATTTACTTTATCATGAACAAATGAAATCTAACATTCCTTTAGAAGCTATTACAGGTGAATGGCCAATATAGTAAATTTGGCAACTTGGTTAGTGAGTTAATCTGGCTTCCCACTGATGCTAATGGCAGTTAAGGTACTGCATGTAGGTTAAGAATGATAGATTTGAAGTCACATAATTCTGAAGTCACAGTGATAAAGGGAAAGCTTGTAACCAAAAAATTCTGGGTTTGAGCACCGGCAAGTGACTAGGACAAACATGTTACTTCTCTGGACTTCAGTTTTCTTATCTGAAAAATGGGGCTAAAATTTGTACTCAATTCATGAACTTGTCTGGAGATTATATGATAGAACATATGAAGTATTCAGTACAGTGCCTGGTATATGATGAGTTCTTAGTGAAATTTATATTTTATGATAACGACCAAAAAGAATAGTTTCTCTTATGTATTCTGTGGTTAAAAGGATTGACAGAAGTACAAGTTCTGGGGTTTTTTTGTTCTTGTTTTTGAAATCAAGTATGGCTATAGCTAAAAAATACTAATAGGAAATTGACTTAATGATAAATGGATTCTGCTTATGCATTTGTAGAAGCTCTAAAATTTCAAAATTAAAAAGCATAGGTTACAGTAAAAAACAATTTTCAATTCGTGCATTTCTAAATTTGCTTTTAGATTTCTAATGGCTGCTTTTAAAAGAACTTGAAAGAAATTTCAGTTGTTTACAATGTCTCATTTTTATTATATGGGTGTTTCAGTTCTTAATATTCCCCACATTAATTTCTTGTTTCAGATTTCCCAAGTTGTAATTGCACCTGATTTCGTGACCAGCTGCCCTCCATCACCCCATATACAGTAAGCATGACAGAAATTACTCAAACTGCAAAAAAATTATCTGGATTAATGAAATGGAAAAAGTTCCCGAGAGCAAAAGTTAAATGACAGAACAAGCTGCCAATTTTTGAATCTGCTTTCATAAGGGTCTTTCAAAAGCAAGCACGGCCATACTGGCATAGAACAGGTATCCACCCTCAAACAGAGACTTGTGAGCTACTGATCTTGAAACCAGGCTTGGCAGAGTGGGGGAAAGAATACAACCCCTTCAAAAATGTGTGTATTTATCTGTATAAACAACACTGCGACACCAAATGGGTCACTGTGGTTCTATTAGAGGGGACGACTGCAGAGGGAAGGAAGAGACTGTTATTTTACTCCACTTACATACAGTATTATTTGGATCATTACTATGAACATGTGTTACCTGCGTACTTCTAACACCTACCTTTTGAAAACTTGGTTTTATTGTTAATGTTCAGGGTTGTGCAGGAAGACACATCTCATTCAGATCCTGGTTCTATAACCTACTGTGGGCAGTTTACCATGAACATGTGACCTTTGGATAATCTGTTAACTTCTCTGAACCTCAGGCCCTTTATCTGTACACGGGGATAATACCAAACTCACAGGGTTCTGTTATTCTAATCCAGGCTGATTGTCCTACTCTTCCTTGTCTCCCTTGGATCCCGACTGGAATGAGAGCTAAGAAACAGTCCCCTATCTCTGCCCTGTGCCCAAATCCATTCCTTTCAAAGATTTTGCTGTTGAAAATCTCACTCAACATTCCTACGTCTGGCTGCAGGGCTTCACGTTCACCGCATACTGCTACACCGTACTTTCAGGACTGACCCCATCATAAAAACCATCGCCTCCATTTCTAAAAACACGTAACTTCCATTCTGATATCATATAGTCTTAGAAATTTAATGTTACAAATTTAACATATAATTTTTTAAAAATATAAAAATGTGTTAATTAAAAGATTGAAAAAAAAAGGAAATATTAAATCAAAGACAGTGTCTTGAGTTTAACAAGCTTAAAAGGCACCTCCATTAGGAAAAGCCCCACTGGATACCACTGAAGTAAGGAAGAACCCAGCCGTCTGACACACAAAACCCCAGCTGCCTAGGCTGCCTGAGCTTGTGCAACAGTGTCTAGAGACCTGCTAGGGCCCATGGGAAGGGACACAGCCTTCTTTGGTAGCAGAAGAGGTGAAGACATCAAGGGTGCTACCTTTCAGCATTAACTTACTGAAAAGGTAAAATGTAACATGCATGCAAGTGGGCACCGTATTTGCCTTCTTCACAGAGTCCCTGGACCCCAGCATTGCATTCATGCAATACATACAGGTCAATGAAGGAATGATTCAATCAGTGAACTGACAAACTCTTCACAAAGTCAGCTGCAGATGATGTCCAGCTGTTCTACACTGCAATAAACAAAAATAATTCAACACAAGAAAGAATTTTCTGGATGTAAGGTGTTTTAGACACTGGGATACAAAAAGTAGCTAAAGTTAAAGAGAAAGAATATTTACAAAATGAGTTCGAAGCTAGACATTTAGAAAAAAGTAAGAACATATGGCAATGTCCTCTATCAAGCCACAACATTCTGCCAAAGCAGGGGAGGGTTCTGCTTAGAAACAGGAAAACATCGCACAGACTCCTTCTTGGTTCACACTGTTTGTCTTTGGGAGAGCCCTGGCCAGGCTGAGATTTACAGTCCTCACAGCTTACTCTTGGCTGATAATGTGCTGCAACCACCACAAATCCTTCTAATGGAAAACCCAGTTTGTGAGAAGACAATCCACTTTAAGTGCCTACCACAGAGAGATCTGTGGATTTACAGTGCGTCATTCCCCCTGTATTTCACACAGAAATGACACAAATTGAGTCTTAACATCACATGAATGAAGTTTCCTCGGGTCCCATCAGTTGTCAAGCAGTCACAAGATGAGCAACAACCTGTTTTAGGTTGGTACATTATGCCACAAAACTGACCGAGGGAAATGCTACATCCTCAAGGAAGGCAGAATGACAGATGATAGACCTTTTTAAGCACTTAAAGTTGATGAAATATGATCTTCTTACCCGGTCAACTATGCGTAGATTTGGGGTTGCACCAGATATGGGCAAGATATACAGTGAATTCTCATTTTATCAGGAACCTAAATGATTTTACAGATGAAATAACTGGATTGTTTTGGGCACATTCAACCCTTAGCTTTTACAAGAGAGTTAAATAAAAGTAAATAAACATGTTTAAGATAGTTATTGAAAACAGCAACTTAACAATGATTGTGGTGGATCCAGCCTGATCCCCTAAATCTTTTATAATGCCTTTTACACGTGATGTAATCAGTGGTGTTTACAATGGCCATGAGGCATTACAGGGATTGGAGCTAACTTCTGAATCAACAAAGATTACATTTTGCTCAATTTAGTGTTAATGGTGATTATCCTTTATTGCATTTTGGTTATACCTCACATATAAAATGGGTAGTAAATCTCAGTTAATGAGACTGTTCAATTAACCACAATAGCCCATTTCCCTGACATTAAGGCGAGAAGAGTCCTGACCACAGTCGAGATGGCTGATTTACCTTCTTTATCTCATAAATGCAAAAGCAATCCAATCCATCTGAGGAGCTTAATGGCCTGAAAGACTGAGGCTGTTTGGTTGAAGGGATATTTTCCCCTACACATTTATAGCTGTTTTAATTCTTCCGCAAACCACATAATAATATTCTCAGAGAATAAGATGTCTGGATAAATGAAGACAATCAAATTATATTACTATGCACATAATTAGGTAGAAAAATTAATACTTCTGAAATACCTGTTTCCCCTCACCTTAACCACATAAAGAAAAATCCACCTTATATGCTAAAAACTGTGAAACATATTGGTTTTCCCAACATCTTCAAATATGTAGCTTGTTTATTCAATGACTCTAACTGTATTTCACAGCTTTGCTCTTGGCACAGTTACTTCTTAAATTAACTACATGGTGATAATGAGCCCTTCAAAATCAGCGTGATTATAGTCTATCCTATTTCTCCTTAGAATTCCTCCCTCTCCTAGACGTGGCCATATTTCAGCTACTTGGGCCTTCGGGGGTGGGCGGAGCAGGAAATGGAACAGAATGGAAAAAGGAAACAAATCTAGTTGTTTTATTTTCTTAGCTAAACATATAGTAAACTACTATATATAAAATAGACAAACAACAAGTTTCTACTGTACAGCACCGGGAACTATATTCAATATCTTGTAGTAACCTACGATGAAAAAGAGTATGAAAACAAATATATGTATGCATATGTATAACTGAAACATTATGCTGTACACCAGAAACTGATACAACATTGTAAACTGACTACACTTCAATAAAAAAAAAAAAAGAAAAAAAAGAACATAGTAAATGTGAAGGCCAGAAACTTCAGAAAGTGTTGCCCATCATGAAGTCAGGTTTGCCATGAATGGTATTTATCCTTGTCACCTGTTAGATACTCCGGAAAATGACACCCACACATCTTGCTTTAGCCTTGGGTCCCCCTCTCAGATCCCTAGGCTTTTGTTCTGTCGTCTGATGTGTCTGTCATCTTCTAGTCTATGGTTATACCCCATGGGTGTGGGATTTCAATACTTCACTACCCACCATGTAAAGAAATCCATTCTTCTACCTTTAGATACTCAGGGATGGCACTTTGACTCTTCATTATTGAATATACTTGATATTGAATATACTTCGGTACGTCTGTCCTCATATGGCAGCCAGCGGCACAATCTTGCCTTTCAAAATCTACTAAGGACACATAAGACCAAAACTGGACTTCCCACATTATGACAGCTGTCCTAAGATAGAATCTGAGGTCTGCATGAGGGAGTGACGGAGAGCAGGTATGATGCAGAGTTTGCTTGAATCAGGGGAAGTAGCTACGAAGACGGGAAATTTTTAGAGGGCAGTAGTATCAGAAAAATTTGAAAGCCTCATGAGAAAAACAAGAGGTGGAGCAACTGAGGAGGCAAAGGGAGAGATTCTGTGTTGATTAAAATACAATAGGCATTCAGGGAGGATTCCTTGAGTAAGACACAGAGGAGGCCCTTATGTGGCTTAGCAGGGCTGCACAGGGTGTGTTTTAAGTATCAAGAGTAAAACTCTAGCTTTCTTCTGGAAATGGGATTTTAAAACTGGAAGGTAATTTAGAGACCACTGGCCCCTCACTACTCAGGCTATGGTTCCTGGGCCAGCAGCACTGACATCACCAGGGAACTGGTGAAATGTGCAATCTCAGGTCCACCCACATCTACTAGATGGGAAGCTGTGTTTTAATAAGAGCCCCTGGTGACCCACATGCACGTCAGAGTCTGAGAGGCACGGCTATAGTCAGTCCTCCACCCTTGTAGCGCGGAAGGAGTACGAAACAAAAAAACTAACAAGCTGGCTTCCCTGATGCTAAAACTGTTTGCTGATTCATTCTGACTGAGAGAACATGCAACTTGCTTTTTTCTCCCTTACTGCGTCTGTGCAAAACAACCACAAACTTTTCCTTTACGCTCTCCCCTCACTATACATTCTTTACCGAGAACACCTTTAAACCCAGAGACTATGCTCCAGGAAGGAGGTAATGGGTCGATAATCTCAGAAGAATGGACAGACCCTCTGGAGGAATTCCTGGATGCCATGAAGATTCCTCAAGGGTAAGAGGAATGTAGCACCCTGTAAAATGCCCTGATTGTTATCACCTTCTCTGTTCCATCCAGTTTTTCTATAATCCTTAAGACCCCAACCCCAAGATGGATTCACAGTTTCTAAGGCATTAGCCTGTGATCACTCCCTTTTGCCTGGCAAAGCAATGAAGGTGTTCTTTTCTGATTCTCCCAGTACTCTGTCTCTGAGTCTCAATCAGGCTATTGGGGTGCAGAGGCTGGTTTTGTGGCAACAGCACTCCATGAATACCTGAATATCTGAAGTGATAAGACACTCAGTACTTCACATGAGAATGCCAAGTATTAGTAATGCTTTTAGAATACTGAATCATGGTCACTCTCCTGTTTACTTTTTCCCCTTGTTCCTAGTAGGTGTATACATTTACTCCCTTTTCTTCTTAACAGCCTTTCCAATATGTGGTAAGAGCCCTTAAGTCTCCTGTTGGAAAGAGAAGCTACTCCAAATTCTTTGAGTGCTAACATTTTAGCACTCAAAGCCAATGTTAGAAATCCTGCAGTCCAGGCAGGAGACGGGAGTCCAAATCCCAGCAAGCAAGGACTGATCTCCAGATTCAGGGGGAAGGGAGGGGAGGTTACTGCTTAGGAAATTAAAGTTAAAGAAAGACCCATGGTTCTAAGAATAAGGCCTTTGGAAAAGTAAACCATCTCATGTTCTTGAATGATGGCAGTGGTAGGAGCCTTCAGGCAAATACATCATACCACCTTTCTTTCCCCAATTACTTTGGTTGACTTTCTCTGGTCCATCTTCTTACATTTTCCTGAAAAGGAATTTGATGTGGCCACGTCAGAGTTGTTATTGACACAAATCCCTTTGACCCATTCCTATGGAATTCAAAAGTAGAGTTTTAAAGGATTTTCAACTTGCCATAAAGAATGGCAAGTCAACCCAATCAAAAAAAAAAAAATGGGCAGAAGACGTGAATAGATATTTCTCCAAAGAAGACATACAGATAGCCAACACAACAAGATGCTCAATATCACTAATTATTAGAGAAATGTAAATCAAAATCCTGACGTTTTACCTCATATCTGTCAGAATGGCCATCATCAAAAAGTCTACAAATAACAAGCATTGGTGAAGATGTGGAGAAAAGTGAACCCTTGTACACTGTTGTGGGAATGTAAGTTGGTGCAGCCACTATGAAATACAGATGGAATTTCCTCAAAAATCAAAACAGAATCACCATATGATCCAGGAATTTCACTCCTGGGTATATATCTGGAAAAAAACAGAAACACTAATTTGAAAAGATAAATGCACTGCAATGTTCACAGCAGCACTATTTACAATAGCCAAGACATGGTAGACATGGTAGCAACCCAAGTGTCATCAACATAGGACTAGATTAAGAACATGTGGCATATATATATATATGTATGTATATAATGGAATATTACTCAGTCATAAAAAAGAATGAAATACTGCCATTGGCACTAATGTGGATGGACCTAGAGAATATTATGCTTAGTGAAACAAGTCAGACAGAGAAAGAAAAATGCTGTATGACATCACTTATATGTGGACTCTTACAAATGATGCAAATGAATGTATATGCAAAACAAACACAGACTCACAGACATAGAAAACAAACTAGTGACTATCAAAGGGGAGAGAGAAGGGGGAAGGAACAAATTAGGGGTATGGGATTAACAGATACAAATTGCTATATATAAAACAGATAAGCAACAAGGATATACTGTACAGCATAAGGAATTACAGCCATTATCTTATCATAAGTAAAATGGAGTATAATCTACAAATATACTGACTCACTATGCTGTACACTTAAAACTAACATGATATTGTAAATCAACCATGCTTTAATTGAAAAAAAAGTGCCCAGGCAGTTTCTTGCTTGTCCAGTCTGATATTGGTAGTGGCTGCCTCGAGCCCTGTTGAGGGCTGTGAGGCCACATCCAGGCTCAAGTGAGAGTGGTCAGGATCTAGTTATTACACCTGTCATGGGTATAAAAAGGGAGCAGGGGCAGATGTGCCAGCTCTGCATCATAAAGTGTGCATATGTACAAGCAGGAGAACACAGTTTCTGTCCTAAAATTCATGACATCATTGTATAAAATGCTTTACCTCTTTTCTATAGAGAACTTTTCGGAAGAGTGTCGAAGATAAGAGTGTGGAAACACCTCAATTACCACTTATTCTACTTTTTAAAAACCTAATGTAAGTTAAAGATTACTCTTAAAACTTGAACCCCAAATTCCAACAGCTCCTCTTTTACTTTTAATGTCCTCCCTATATATATCTTTTCCTTCAACCTGCTAACAGAAAATAAGATGTATAAGACCATAAACACAGGTGCCCAGTCTAGCTGTGACATCTCTTTTCAATCTCATTTTATCCATCACTTTGGTTCGACAGCGGTGAGTCAGGTAACGCACATCAGAGCCACTCTCCCCTTGTTAGGCGTTCACACGGAGGAGGGCAAGAGTCCTGGCTAACACAGGGCTTCCTCTAACTCCATTAGTTGCTAAGCAACCACTTCACTGGCACCTTCCTGATTCAAGGCAGAGCAGATCAGTTTAATATGAAGTGTTGGGTCATCCCATAAGCTCAAGTTCACTCCTTCTGTGAACACATTTGATTCTTTGTCCATGCAGGCTATGTGCAAAGTCTCCACATCTTACAAATGGAGGGGGGGGGGAGAGTTTAAGAATAACCCACAAGAGTTCAAATAGCTTTTCAAAGTAACTAGATGAAGAACTTCTTTTAATCCTATGAAAATGTATATATGCATAGGTACATAATTTTAAAGTGATGTGAGTGATTGGATACAAAAATCTCTCTTATCACTTTAGAGTCACATCTCTCTAAATGAGAAGAATCCTGATAATTCAATCCTTCAGGAATCAAGACATGTAAGCCAAAACTGCAGTCAACATCAGGTGAGCAAGGGGTATGGCTCAGTGGTAGAGTGCAAGCCTAGCATGCATGAGGTCCTGGGTTCAATCCCCAGTCTCTCCACTAGAAACAAATAAATAAACCTAATTACCTCCCCCTCCAAAAAAAAAAAATCAGATAGCTAATTAAAAGCAATTGATTCAACAAGCAGCTGGATCATCCAACAGCTTGGACAATTCATTTTGAATCAGTTTTTTTTTTAATAAAAATGATAAACAGAATCAGGGCCTATCTATAGAGTCCAATAATTCTTTACACCAGTTCATCAGATTCACATGGTCAGCTGTCTTGTCCTTCTTTTATAAAACATCTGTCTTTGCTCAATACTCAAAAGGTTTAAAATTTTCATCAGCTTTATTATCATTCAGATGTGTTCTTGTTCTTTCTGATGAAGCTAAGGTTGACTGCATTACTGAGATTAAATAAGCATGGGTAAATTTTTGGTTTTAAATAAAACAGCGTGAAAGTTATCATTTTAAAAGCATAAAAAGATATGGCAGAAAAAGTGAAATAATCTTTCAATACAAACTTAAATACATATAAAAAGCTTATCACAGTGACTGCAGAGAGTAAATGACAAAAAAGCTATTATTATTACATTATAAGTATTTATCTGGCTTCACAGTATTTACATTCAGTAGAAATGAATCAGTTTAAATAGAGGAATAAAATGCAGACCAGAGTTCACCATTCTCCATTCACTATAATGAACACAGTGCACTAGGAGCACAACAATGAAATTAATAGTTATCTAATCTGAGATGTTAATGATTTCTCTGACACTGAGGCAAATAGCTTTAAAGGGGATATAACAATGATTGTTTAGAGGTTCTCAGCTTTCTATGTAAAAAGGAAATAACATTTGACCCCTACCAGTACTAAAGGTACTCCACCTTGAACTGACAAAGGGAATACTATTTTTAATTGATGTGTTCAGTTTCGAAAGGAAATTATGAATCCATATTAATTTAAGAAAACAAAACAAAACCCCACACACCCTTTGGTGCTCACAAGGTCCTACCCACAGCACATCTAAAATAAGCCTTCTTCTAGTTATTCAACCATTGCAGCTTCAATAATGGACAGATGTGCAGCTGTTCATTGTCAGCCAGGCAATTAATGCTTATCGAACATCCACCACGTGTGAGGCTCTGTAACAGACTGTCTATGAAATGTCAGATTGACTGCTTAATTTGGCTTTGCTGAATGTCAAGGCCATCATTAATGGTGCTATTTTTTTCTGGCTAAATTTAAAAGCTAGTTCAGGAGGCCTCTTCTTGGTAGATGTTAACTAAATGACTCATCAGCAGATACAAGTTGCAGAATGTCAACATCTACTCACAGACAACAGGTGATTATGACTTAGGTGAGAAATTGAGCACATTTTCAACTGGGGGTGATTTTTGTCCATTTCTATGGCTCCTCGGAACTATGTTTGTGTGTAGGTTTTTTAAAGTCACAATTGCCTTAAGAAAAGAAAAGTCTATTGCAGCATTTTGGGTACCTCTTCTGAACTAGATTTGGTATTTCTGGAGTTACAAGCTGAAGGGAAGCAACTGAATGCTACTACATTAGGTCCCCAGCTAATTAGACAAGGGCTCTAAAACGTACAAGTAGCTAGCTGTCTAGTCTTTCCTGTTGCCTAATTCCCTGGTGGCTTCAGATGGTACTGCACATGTCACACTGGGCCAGCTGGATCCAAGGAAACAGCAAGATGTCTGCTGGGCCTCAAGTCTTTTGAACTCAGGACTTAAACTTCTCTCCAGGAGTACATATCCACTAAGATTCTAAGAAGCTCTATGTTGGGGAGTGGGACAATCCTCACTTTCCTGGTTTGCAACTCTATCTTAGCATCAGTAAGGCCATATTTTCAAGTGTAGGAAGAAAAGAGAGTCAGTGCCCCAGTGTCTCTGAGCCATCCTTCTGCTCCCTAGCTCCACACCAGCTGTTAAACAGAGAGATCTGCATGAATAAAAACAAAACTATTATTTAGTCTTAGCAAAAATCACCTTTACTTGTGAAAACTGAAACAGGTATTACTGATCAGTTTTGTATTTCAACTGTATCTATGGACTCAGGCATCCTGGCCACTGCTGAATAAATACGATCCAAATCCCAGAGAGGAAAGGCTTGTGCTGACTGGGCCTAATGACTCAAAAAGTTTAAAAAAACTAAATGGTGGCTTCTTGTCTTTACTATTTGTTATTTATATAAGTAATACATAAACAAAGTTTTCTTTAAAAATAAGGTTATCATAGATAAAAGTAAAGCCTTACTTTCTAGAAAGTAATATTTGAGCAAAGATCAGAAGGGAGCAAGGAAGCAAGTCCTGTTGAGTAATGCAGGCGGAGGAAACAGCTGTGCAAAGGCCCTGAGGTGACAGCATACCAAGCATACTTGAGAGAGGCCCATGTGATTGAAGCGGAAGGAGGGAGGGCAAGAGTCATAGGAGGGAGGCCTGATGAAGTAGAATCATGTGGACCACAAGACATTGGCTTTTACTCTGAATAAAAGTGGAAGTCATCGGAGGGTGTTGAGCAGAAGTGAAATAATCTGTGCAGTTTCAGTTATATCACTGGGGCTGCAGCCCTGATATAGATGCCAATGGATCAAGGATTAAAGTACAAAGATAAAGCAGAAGGTTACTGCAAAACTGCAGGGAAAAATGACCCTGGGCGCCAGGGTGGTAGTAGCATAAGTGGTTAGAGTCTGTATATATTTTGAAAGTAGAGTCACAGAACTCGCTGGCAGTTTGGACGCAGGAGAAAGGAATCACAAATTATTCAGCAGTTTGGAAACTGCACTAACTACAGTCATTGTTAACTAAAATGGAGAACACCGTGCAATAAGCAGGCTTGTGGGAGGAAACTGGGAGTTTGCTTTGGACATGTTAGATTTATGATGCCTCTTAAACATCCAGGCAGAGGTGATGAGCAAGCAGCTGGATATACAAGTTCTAGATTTTAGGGGAGCATCTATACTGGAGGTCTAAATTTGGGGGTGGGTCATCATCTGTGATGCTTAAGTTGGTCAACTTGCTTGGGTCATGGGGATCCCAGACAGTTGGTCAAACATTATTCTGTGTTTCTGCGAAGGTGTTTCTGCATGATATACACATTTGAATGGACTGCGTAAAGCAGATTGCCCTCCCTAACATGGGTGGGCCTCATACAATCTGCTGAAGGTCTGAATAGAACAAAAGGCTGAACAAGAGCGGATTCTCTCTGGTGACTGCCTTCAAACTGAGATGTAGGCTTTTTCCTGCCTTTGGACACAAACTGAAACATTGGCTCTTCCTGGGCCTCGAGCCCACAGCTTTCAGACTGAAACTGCATCACTGGCTCTCCTGGGTCTCTAGGCTGCTGAGTGTGGAGATCTTGGCACTTGTCACCTCCATAACTGAGTGAGTCAATTCCTTATAATAAATCTCTCTCTGTATATAAGATCCCATTGGCTCTGTTTGTATTAAGAACCCTAATTAATATATCATTTTACATTACTATATATATAAAGCCATGAGATAGTATAAGATTATCATGAAAGCTGGTATAGACAGAGAAGTCTAAGGACTGAGTCTGGGCCATGCCAATTTTAAGAAGTTGGGGGAGATAAGGCAAAACTAGCAAAGAATTTGAGAAGTAGCAGCCAGTAAGTGGGAGAAAAACCTGAAAAACTCAAAAGCAAAATGAATAAAGTATGTCAAGGAACAGGAAGTAATTGAGATGCTGATGAGCTGTGAAAAAGAGAGGACTGGAAATTGATCACTGGATTTGGCAGCATTTTGTTGACAATTCTTATATCTACAGCTCTTAAGTGAGATTAGGTTCTCATTCCTTTTTGCTGCCCTTGTGTTTGGTAAGAGAATTATGTTAGCCATAAAAAACTAGCTGTGTGGCTTTCCATTTTCTTACAGGCTTTAGACTTGGTTCATGGGAAACAGCTGTTAAGTAAAGAGTTGGTAGGACTAGCACATAAAAAATCTGGGCCCACGGCCTTTCTGAGGAGGTGTGTGTCTACTCTGACTACTACCCCAATTTCTTACATTTTTCCCTTTTGGTCCAATTTTGGTAACTTTTATTCTTCTAGAAATATGTTCACCAAGGTTTTAGTGTTTGTTGATATGAAATTTCTATGGTTTCTTTGATAATCGTTTTTCCTTACTTCATCTCTAAATGTCACATTTTCATTTTTATATACTTTTTTTAACTTTTACATATTGCTGCTTCCTTTCTTTAATAATTCTTGAATAAATTTGGTCAAAGTTTATCTTAATCCATATGATTAACAATAGTTGAAGAATATTTAATACAAAAATATGTATTTTTTGCTATTTCATGAATACTTGCTTTTCTCCTTATTCCTTTCCAGCTATTTTATTAGCATTTATTTTATAATTCCAGGTTTTGTCATTGAAAGCATAGTTCACTATTCTGGATCTTTCCTATTTTAAACAAATGCACCAAGGCTTGGAAAAGACGCTACTGATGTGGCCCCCAGATCCCTCTTTAATGAGGAATCTGTGGTCCCAGCTGCTGGGAGAACTGTGGGCAGACAGACTTCAGCTGCCAGCCTCTTCAGGGAGAGTGTCTTGTCTAAGGTCCCGCCCCTTCCTGGGAGGCCCAAATTCAATGAGTGATCAGGGCAAGAATATAAAAGTCCCAGCCACCAGGCCCAGCCCTGAAGGGCATCTTAGCTCTGGAGTTCCCCGTGGAGCCAGCTGTGACTGTTGTTGGGCTGACATCAAAGATCAGCTTCTCCTCCTAAATCTTGCTTTTTTTCACCTCCCACCACGGGTGTTGATTCCAAAGGCTCTTCACACTGAACTCTGTCTCAGAGTCTTCTTTCCAGGGAGCTCAAATGGCAAAGAAGGCTTTAATTGTCCTTCTTCAAATCCATGTTAAGAACAATGCTTTAATTACTATTCAGTTTAAATGTTGTGCAATTTTGACACTGATTTTCCTTTTAACTCATTGAGTGCTTTCTAGGAAAAAACTTGCAACTGTATGTGGATAATTAACTTTGTTATTGATTTCTCTTTTTAATAAGTTTCTTATGACCAACTTACTGTGTGGCCAGAATGACCTACTTAACTACAGTTTTTACAGTTATTTCGAATGTGTTAAGAATGTGAGCTATTCAGATTCTCAATGCAAATCTTTATTATTTTTTTATAATCTAAATGATCTGTCAGTTCAGAGAGAAGAGTGTTTAAAACCTCTCACTATGAGGATCTGTTGATTTATCCTTACGATCCTATTATTTTCCTAATATATTTTGAAGCTTTACTAAGTAGATACAGGTTTGTAACTGTTATCTTCCTGATGGATTGTTACTTTGGTGAGCACAGAATACCACTTTATGATCTTTCTACTTCTGTTAACCTTAAATTCTAGTATGTGCCATGTTAATATTATTACACATACTTTGTTAGTGTCTGACTAGTATATTTTCCTGAGGTATGTTTCTTATGAACAAAATATACTTAGATTTATATTTTTAATCAATCCGAGTTTGTGCCTTTCAATGAATGACTTTGGACAGTTCACATATATTATTACTAAATATTAATAAAATATTCGGTCTAACTTCTGCCATCTTATGTTGTTATAATTTTTCATGCTTTTTATTTGTTTCTTTTTTCCCTTTGGATATATAGAGCAATAAAAAAGGTTTCTTCATTCAATATTAATTATACTTACTGTAAAAACCTATTTCTGATTGCATCAATAACCATTTTCCACATGCCATAGTTTCATCCATTTGTTGAGTCTACTGATAATTCTGAAGTAATTAAGGTAATATGACATTATAATCTTAGGTAATTTTATAACAGGTAAAACTCAAATTTCTATGGCCTCACTCGCTCAGGACACAGCTCAGTGTAATTGTTCCTAGTTAGGCCACCAACCACATGGTTATTTAGGGCACAAGGTCCTTTCATCTTAGGGCTCTGCTCTCCTCCGAGTTCTTTCAATTTGGCTTGTAGACAGAGAAAACAACTGCAGAGAAGATGCATCTGATTATAACCACCTTCCTGCAAGTAACCCATACATCCCCTTCATACTCCTTTAACGAGAACTAGTCCCATAGCCCCACCTAGAAGCAAGAAGCATTAGAAAACAGAGTCCCTGACTGAGTAGACACTTCCGAGCAACAACTCAAAACAAAAGAGGAGGGGGTTAGCTGGCTGTCTCTGCCACATTCTGGTTTCTACACTTTCCTAAATTATCTGGCTTGTCTATCACTACTTCAAGAATAGAAAGCATGGCACAATTCACTTCTCTGTTCTCCATGTTCTTGTCTACTTAATCCTCACATTAATCACATTAATCACTAGTGGAACGCTACTAGTGAACCTTCACCTACAGGTAAGCAGACCAGACACTCTCCCAATGATGGCCTTCTGTTGGCCTAAACCTTGGGTAAGAACTCTGGGAATCTAGAAACCTCCCAGGTGGAGTTAGCTTTGCCATCTGTCTCTATGCTCAAGTAGAATCTTTTAGATACAAGCAGCTTGGCTCTGCTTCTTAATCCCCTAAGTACCAAACACACTTACTTCTTGACAATTACTTCTATTAGTCTTTACATTTTATTTTGCTATATGTTTTCTTTGCCCTTGTGCAATGAGTTGGGGTTTTAGAAGAATTTATAGAGTTTTTGAAGTTTATGGGAAAGGAATTCAAAATTTTTATAATTTAAGTCTTCTTTGCCCTTTTAAAGTGACATTTTTCACTCATTATATAAAAAAGCACATGTTTCTTTTTATTATAGCTTTCAGATTAGCTCCCATCACACATATATTTTGTGATGAGTAATTTATAATTGCCATGTCTGTTAGAAAGCTTGTGTCGTTCCAACCATTAGAACATAATTCACTGGGTTCTTTTAGGTGATTTATCACAAAGCTCCTTGAAACTGACTTTGGCTACAATATTAAGATATGGTTAATATCATTTTCAGCAACCATCTCTTGTGGCATTCAAAGAAGAACATGTCTACCATTCTAAAAACCAGAAATTGTATTATAAGACCTCAAATGCTGACCTAATGGAATTTAATTTGGACTTGGCTAGACAAGAGATGAATGACCGAGCAATGAAATCATGGCATATATGATGAGCACATCATGTTCCAACACTGACCCTCCTCCCACTCCCACCCCCGGCTACAATAATGCTCCCCTGGGAATCTCTTGTTTACCAACTAAAAGCAGAATCTCGTTATAAGCAGACTGTAGAGTCTACCAGATATAAGAGTTAAGGCCCAGAAAATACTTCCACACATTCACAAATATTTTCTTTGCCTTGCTGGAAAATCTCCAGTAAAGAATAGTAACCTTGCTATGCCACACTCCTAAACTGCTGTCCAAAAGACTAGTGACTAGGACTAAGACTAGTGACTGCTTAGAAAAAGAAAAAGAAAAAGAAAAAGAAAAAGAAGATGAATAAGAGATATAAAAGAATATACCTTTTATTCTTCTAGGTTACTTTTAATAGATTGAAAAAATTTCTATTTCCTTCTCTTGGTGGCAAGGTTTGAAGTCATTTGGGTTTTTTTCAACATTAGAACCCAAAATAACATACAGCTGAATATTAACAGATGTTTTTTCTTTAAGAAAACACTTCTGTAGTACTTTTTTCACTCATGCACACACAAAATTGAGAAAAGATAATGGATAAATTTTTCTATATCTAAGATAACATTAAAATAATGACATACCAACAGAAATAATTTAGGGGAACAAAAAAGCACTTTATAGGATTCTTAATTTATAAAATATTTTGTGACGAATGAATGACGTTCGGAAATGTTTCAAAAAATATCCACTGTACTAATTATGTGCAAAGCCAAGGACTGAGTATTCAGTGAGGTTGGGGGGATGAGGGAGGGACAGACATATGTACAAATCTTGACTCTCTTCCATACCATCAGCCCTGCTCCACCAGCGGTCCTAGAACCGACCACAATTCCTTCTTTCCACCTGTTCCACAGCTGTGACCAATGCTTCTCCCATTCATTTACTGATAATTTTCAATGAGCCAGGAGCATGACCCAGGTGTCCTACACTGTCCTACATGATCACTTTTTTTTAAACCAGTCCCCAATTCTTTTCTTGCCCCGAAGTCAAGGGAGAAAAAAAGCCAGTAGCTTGTTTAGGCCATCTCGGTTTGTTTATTTTGCCTTTTTCTGTATGAGCTGAATAGAAATCCTCACAGGCTGCAGGCTGGAGACACAGTAGCCTGTGTGTGAGGCTCCCTGACTGACAATGACCCTCAGTCCCCAGAGCCGGTATCAATACACTTTCATGAGGAATGCAAATTAGCCCAAAGCACTAATCTCTGAAGACATTTTTATGACACTAGAATTAATGTCAAGAAATGCCTTACACACTTTTAAAACTGCTCTTAAATGTGAAATCATATGATACTTTGGGTAGATGTGAGCATGACATGTAGGCGGCCTTCTTTTCTACCGTCCAGCGAGATCTCATTGTACTTCCACCAAACAGGGAATTCAAAGTGCAAAACAGAGCCTATTCAAAACAGTAAACACACAACAGCAACAACAAAAGACACACACAGACTTCCCTTTCATAAAACATAAAGCAAAGGAACTCCTCACCTGCGCTCTTTTTAATCCCGTAAATAACTTTTCAAATATTTAAAATTATGTTTACAATTATCTTGGACTGTAAATTAGAGCAGAAATAACTGCATGACCAGTAAATCCTAAAGAAGTAACAGCTAAGAAAATTTGGGGTGCCTGGAGAGTTTGGTACATTTCAAAAGATTAATTCATGTCTCAAAAGGAATGCCTTGGGGAAAATAATTTCAAAATAAAAGAAAACTGAAATGTAAAAAACAGACAAAATTGGCAAAAACTGTCTTTGCTGAGTAGCTTTAAAACAATGCTTCTTCCTAACAGAATTTTGGTTTAAAAACCAGAACTCTGCTCTCTTCTGCATTGAAAATAAAAACCACCTGTAACACTAGCAAACTAACAATTTAGCATCCAGTGTGTTTCAAACTCTTGGTTTGTATCCGACATTTATTATTTCATTCAATTTCCAAATTAGCCCCCTGAATTAATGACAATTCACCTACTTTTAAACTTGGAGGAAAAAACAATGAAACTTAGAGATAAAGCTATTCACCCAAAGACATACACAAGCAGAAAACATTTGAAAAAAGCGGTTATAAACCAGGCTGGTCTCAGTCTAAAACTGTACTGGCTCTATAATTAATTCTCTTATTAAAATGTGAGTTCTTTATTGGAATACAAAACATATTCTCTTTCTCGCTCTTAAGCTATATGACATATTTCTTTAAATTAAAATTTTTATGTGAAACTTTCAAAAGTGAAATTATCAGAGGCAACTAGGGCTACCCCAGAAGCATGTGAAGGAATCGAGAGCACACCAGCCTCAGCGTTCAGGCTCCCGGAGCCCTGGGGTGCTTGCAGGGGAACCGACAGAGATGGAGCTTGTGGCAGGACCGTCTCACTTGCAGTGGAGGGACAGGGACAGAGCAGCATGTGCCACAGTGGACACAACATGATAAGCTGCAGCTTTGGCTCTGCGTTGCTGCTCCACAACTTAATAAGCACGGGACCTTAGGACACTTCCCCAACCTCTTTCGGTCTTAATTTTCTTATAGGTAAGTGGGAACAGCTATTTCTTTGGTTGATGTCACAGTCAAATGAGACTGAATGAGTAACTCACTGGCACAATAAAGAGATAGTTGCCACAAGACAGAACGAGCTGTTGTGATCTCTTCTGCTTGCCCTCCACCTCCAGGGCAACCTTAATGCTCCCCCAGCCTGGAAAGCACTCCTGGGACTTCACTGTGTGGGAAAGGTCCTCCTATTCCAAGAAGCTTCCCAACTGCAGACCACTGTTTTCTCCATCCTTCAAAATCATTTATTTATTTATTCATTCATTCAGCAAAAACATTCACTGTGCTCAAGGCACTTTGCTAGATCCTATAGGAGACTGAAAAAAAATTCAGTGTTTTCCCCTAGGCAGCTGACACCCAAATATATGAAGCTATGTAGTTAGTTACTGTCAGGAGCCAGGGTGTTAACCAGAGATAAAAACATCTACCGCTGTTTTAAGAATCAAATGAGAGTGGCTTGATAAATGCTGTGATTATGACTATTATGATTGCCACCACGCCACTGGTTTGGCACTCATTTTGCTGTTTGCAGTCTACATGCGTGGTCCCCATCAGGCCAGAAGAGGCTTCCAGCCAGTGCTTTTAGACCAGCTCCTGGTCTGGCACAATGTTGTGGACATAAAAATACCGTTTGCTGGATGTTTCAGTCCCACAGAGACTTTGTATAATTTCATCACCAAGACAACACCCTATTCCAAGTCAATATGGCCACTGTCGACAAATCCATACAAAGCCACCACTGCTGGAGAAACACAACTCTACACTACTAGGGTCCAGAATGCAGTTAAACTTTGTCTGCAGCAAAGTCTGTATGTTCATTCCTCAAATGCTCAGTGAGCATGTACCACGTGTGAGGCACTGCGCTAGGCAGAGGGTAACAAAGTGAACGGGATCCTATGACAGAGACCAAAACCTGTCCCCTCCAGAAAGTCCCGCCTGGTGGGGGAGATCACACGTGCACAACTACTAGATAATGTGAGGGAAAACCTATACTCTGCAGTCACCATGACCAAACAACTGCAAAACTAGTATTTCCACAATCTTCCTAATCTCAGTAAATGGTAACTACATTTGTCCAGTGCCTTAGGCAAATACCCTGGAGTCAGCCTTCACACCTCCCTTCTCTCACACTCCAAGACCAGTTCACGGTCAAATTCCAGGGGCTCTTCCTTCAAAATGCATCCAACAGTCCTCACCACCTCCATCCCCACGGCCCCAGTGTAAACCATCATCTTGTTCCTGTCTTACTCTAATAGCCTCCCATTAGGCTCCCTGCTTCCACTCTCATCTCCTGACAGGAGAATGATCTTATGAGAACGCAGGGCATGTGACGTTATATCTGTCAAAATTGTCCAAGCACTTACCATCTCACTGAAGTAAAAATCAAAACCCTAACAGCAACAGCCTGCAAGGTGGTCACCTGTGACCTGGCCTCACGTGCTCCTACCTGCTGACTCCTCTCCAGCCCCTGCCCTCCCTGCTGCGCACAAACGCTGCTAGTACCTCACACCCCAGGCTTGGTCTTTGCTGTTCCCTCTGTCTGGTGTGCTCCTTGCCAAGCAACACGTGGCCTGCTCCTTCACTTATGAGAGGGCCTTCCCAGACCATCTTATTAGGAGGCAATTCCCACCGCCACTACAGCCAGCACTGCCGACCCCACCCTCCTGTGGTCCTCCACGGCCTTTACCCCTGTTAGACAAACTCAATACTTACTTATCTGTTTAGAGTCACTCTTGTCCAACCAGAGTGGAAGTGTCATAAGGGAGGATTTTGTCTGTTGTATGTGTTACTGCATCTTCACAATCTAGAACAGCGCCTGGCATTTAGTGGGTAGTTAATACATAACTGTTGAATGAATGAATGATTAAAGAAATGAATTAATGAATGAAAGAGCAAATAAATAAGTGAAACGTGTATAGAATACTAAGGTATTGGAGAAGGAACTAGAAAGTTAGGAGGCAGGAAATTATATGTATGAGACACAACAGCAAAGGAAGCCCACATAGAAACCTGACTCCCTAAAAGGGAGAGATTCAGATTACATGCTCCTACATTATTCTGCCTTGAATTATAATTATGTGTATATGCTTTACCTTTTCTATGAATTATAAGTTCTTTGAGGACACAGACAGTGTCTATAATGGTTAATTTTAAGTGTCAACCTGACTGGGTCACAGGGTTCTCAGATACTTGATTAAGCACTACAAATGGGAGCCCTATGAGGATGCCTCGGGTGAGATTAACATTTGAATTGGTAGACTGACTAAAGTAGATGACCCTCCCCCATGATGGGGGCCTCACCCAATCAGTTGAAGGCCTGAATAGAATAAAAGGCTGAGTTAGAAAGAATTCTTTCTTTCTGCCTGACTGTCTTTGAGCTGAGACATCAGTCTTCTACCTTACCACTCGAACACAGGCTGGTACCTGCACCGTCCTCCTGCAACAGAGTCAGTACAGTGTTCTGCACATACAGGTGCTCAGCACACTGTCCAGATGAATGGTGATGCCCTTTAATGGAAGATCAAGCCAGATCATCACCAGGGTGCTGCCCACTACCTTAATATATCCACTCCTGCTACTCTCAGAATCAGGACTTAACTGTATTAAAGCTGTCTATTCCCCAAAGCAGTATGTTCCACGTTTACAACCTAATTGCTCACTTGACGCTAAAAAAAAAAAAATAAAAATTCAAAGGTCATCTTCTCTTAAGACAATTATGAGAAAGCAGTGAGGTACCTGCAGTATTCTTTTTCTTTCATTAAAAAAAACTAATAGATTTTATTTTTTAGATTAGTTTCAGGTTTACAGAAAAATTGAGTAGAAAGTACAGAGAGTTCCACATGTCCCCTTCCCATCAACATACTCCACTAGTGTGGGAAAGCTGACGAACCAACGTTGACAGATTATTATCAGCCAAAGTCCACAGTTGACACTAAGGTTCACTCTTGGTGCTGTACAGTCTATGAATTTGACAAACGCATAATGATGCACACCCACCATACAATGTATCATACAGATTAGTTCCACTGCCCTCCAAATTGCTTCATCTGTTTATCCCTCCCTTCCCTTAGCCACTGGCATGACTGATCTTTTTACTGTTTTCAAAGTTTTTCCTTTCCCAGAATGCTATATAGTTGGAATCACATAATTGTGTATCTTTCAGACTGGCTTCTTTCACTTAGTAATATGCATTTAGGGTTCATCCTTGTCTTTTCATGACTTGATAGTTCATCTCTTTTTATTACTGATAATATTTCACTATATGGAGGTATCATTGTTTATATAATCAGAAACACAAGAGGAGACATTATAACTGATACCACAAAATATGAAGGATCATAAGAGATTACTATAAACAATTACACACCAACAAATTGGATAAGCTAGAAGAAATGGATAAAATCCTAGAAATGCAGGCTACCAAGACTGAATTATGAAGAAATAGAATCTGAACTGACCAATAATGAACAAGGAGATAAAACCAGTCATCAAAACCTTCCAACAAAGAAAAGTCAGGACCAGACGGTTTCCCTGGTGAATTCTAGCAAACATTTAAGGAAGAATAAATGCCAATCCTTCTCAAACTCTTCCAAAAAACAGAAGAGGAGGAAATATTCCCAAACTGGTTTTATGAGGCAATTATTACCCTGACATCAAAGACAGATAAGGGCACTACAAGAAAAGAAGAATACAGCCTAATTTCCCTGATCAGTATGGATGCAAAAATCCTCAATAAAATAGCAAATCATATTCAACAGCACATTAAAAGGATTGTCCACCATGATCGAATGGGATTTATCTCTGAGATGCAAGGAGAGTTCACCATAAGCCAATTAAATATGACACACCACATTAATAGAATGAAAGACAAAAATATATAAACATATCAATGGATGCAGAAGAAGCATTTAACAAAATTCAAAATCCTTTCATGACAAAAACTCTCAACATCCTAGGAGAAAACATAGGCAGTAAGCTCCTGGACATCAATCTTGGTGATAATTTTTTCAACTTGATACAGAAAGCAAAGGCAACAAAGGCAAAAATAAACAAGTGGGACCATATCAAACTCAAAAGTTTCTGCATAGCAAAAGAAACCATCAACAAAATGAAAAGGCAAGATACGGAATGAGAGAAAATATCTGCAAATCATGTATCTGATAAGGGGTTAAAATGCAAACTAAATAAAGAACTCATACAATGCAACAGCAAAAATAAATAAACAAGCACTCTGAATTAAAAATGGACAGAAGATCTGAATAGACATTTTTCCAAAGAAGACATACAGATGAACAACAGGCACATGAAAAGGTGCTCAACATCACTAGTCAGCAGAGAAATGCAAACCAAAACCACAGTGAGAAGTCACTTCACACTTGTTAGGATTATTATTATCAAAAATATAAGAAATAAGTATCGGTGAGGATGCAGAGAAAAGAGAACCCTTGTGCACCGTTGGTGTGAATATAAATCAGTGTAGCCACTATGGAAAACAGTATGAACATTCACCCCAAAATTAAAAATAGAATATGAGCCAGCAATCCCACTTTTGGGTATATTCAAAGGAAATGAAATCAGGATCTTGAAGAGATGTCTACACTCCCATATTCAGTGCAGCTTTATTTACAATAGTCAAGGTATGGAAACAAACTAAATGCCTTTTTACAGATAAATGGATGAAGATGACGTGGTATACATACACAAGGGAATATTATTCACCCACGAGAAAGAAGTCAGTCCTGCCATTTGTGACATAGATAAAACTTACTAACATTATGCTAAGTGAAATACATCAGACAGAGAAAGACAAATACTGTGTAAGTGGAATCTTAAAAATCCAAAATCACAGAAACAGTAAAATGCTGGTTGCCAGAGGCTAGGGAATGGGGGCAATGAGGAGATATTGGCCAAAGAGTATAAACTTCCATTTAAAAGATAAATAAGTTCTGGGGATCTAATTACAGCATGGTGACTATAGTTAACAACACAGTATTATAGACAGAAGTTGCTAAGAGAGCAGATCTTAATAGTTACCACACACACAAAAGGTAACTATGTGAGATGATGAATGTGTTGACTAACCTTACGGTGGCAATCATTTCACAATATACAGGTGGATCAATCATCACGTTATATACCTTAAGTTTATACAATATTATATGACAACTATATCTCAACAAAACTGGATAAAAAATAAAAATAAAAATAAAATGGTGTACTTATCTACATTGCTATTATTTGTACCACTGCTCTTCAAAACAGGCTGTCTTCAAACTGCTCCTTATCCATCCGACACAAGGTAAGAAAACGCAAATGAGCTCACTACTTGCTTTCTTGAGCAAGACTTTCTGTGAAAAAATGCCAGTTGAACTACTGCAGTGTTTCATAATGTAGCTGATTTATATTCAGAAGCTCATAAGCCTGGACAGTTAACAATCATTTCACAGACTGCCACTGGTCCACGGACCTCAAGTAGCACTGATCAGTATTTTTATACACCACCCCTAAGATGCTGGCTTCCTTTCTCACACTACTGAGTCCAACTTCTTTAAGAACAGTGAATTTTTCTGCATCTTCCTTGATCTTCTGCAGAATATGTCAATATTCTTTTGGGGCTTTGATTAAAATGTACATGCTGATTATATATCTTTGACTTTTTCTTTTTCTGTCCCCATGGCCATCTTCTCATGCTCTTTCTGCCACCTGAATAAAAGGCATCCTTTAGGGTCTAACCACAGACATTTTTTCTGCTTTCTCTTTTCCCTCCTGATGTGCAGTCTCTTATGTTCCCAAGCTCTGTCTCAACCTTTACTTCTTGCACAGAAGCTGCAGTGGTGATATTTTCTGTACCCCTTGCAACATTGAGACAAACTTCTTTTGTACATAGTAGATGCTCAGTAAATATCTATGGAACTGAGAAAATAGTGAATTATGTGGATCATCTGGCATTATTATCAACCATAGAGTTAATCTGTTCTTACCACATTAAAGAAGCACATTAATTTGTGAAGTAGTAATAGCTACCATATTAAAAATATTAAATAAAATTAAATATTAACTACTAAGTACAATTGAAGAAAATTTAAATGGAAATGTTTTAAAATATTAAAAATAAAAAATATTAGAGACAAATTATTTCACTGTTGCATAGAGTGAAATAAGTTTACCATCAGAAAAAGAATATAGTAGGGATAATTTTAAAATTATTTTTAATTATTTCTACTTTTTAATTATTTCTGTAAACAGATGTGATAACATTGAATGTTAAAACAAGTATTCACTTGATAGAAAACAATAATTAGTTTACCATATAATGTATAAATCAAATGTACTACAAGAATGATGCTCTGGTGCCTCTGTCATTGATACACGAAATGCAGATGTTAGGAAAAGGAAACACACAGTAGTGTGCAAATGTGCAAGAATTAGCAGGCTGCGTTTCAGCATAAACCCCAACAACCACTGAACTCAGTAGTGCTTGGGTCTGGCCTCAAGCAAAGTAATTAATCACAGGCCAGGCCAGTGTGAAACTGATTATGGAAAATATTGAACCTTGTGGGATTTAATTTTAGTGATATTCATGCACCAATTAAATAACTGCAGAGTAATGCTTTGCTCTTTAGGACAGTAGTAATTTATATACTTACAGTAACCAGCAAGAAGATAAACTAAAAACGATTACTATATGTATTGAAGGATGTGAGGGTTATTTTACTACAATTTTTATTCTTTGTTTTTTCTTTTTAAGGAAGTTAGTTTTAAGCCATTTTCAGCTAAAGTTTAATTTTTCAGGGCTGTACTAACCAGACTGTGACAACAGTCCTGCAGATTAGATGAGTGACTCCTCATTACAGCACTGAGCCCAACGACTGCTCAGAACGTGCCCGGAACGAAGCTGTGGCAGGCGTGACCGAACAAGAGACAAAGAAGGACTATTAAAAGTCCTATGATATTTATACAGGTAGCATTCGGCAGTATACAACGTACAATGTACTTTTAGTCTTAATTTTATTTGTTTAAGCAGAAAGATAGTTTATTGGAAGCATGTTGGGAGCTCACAGAATCAGTGGAGGCTCAGGAACAGGCAGGGAGTAAAGGCAGGAGGCTGCAGGCTTGGTGGCTGGAAGTAAAATAACAGTCGGTGGTATGTTGCTGTTTATCCTCAATGTGATGAACACAGCATGTCTTATGTATGATTTCTGAACAACAGAAATGTCAGCGAGGAGTCTATAAATCCACCAAATGGGAGGCAGCATGAACCCAACAATGGTCTCATTTACACGTCTTAACGTCAGCAGTGCCATCACCTTCAAGTCTTTACAGGAAACTTGCTTAAGAAATAAGACAAACTAATGTGTTAAACGAATAGCACATATATAATGTGTGCTCTGAAGGAGAACATTCTGAGAAGGAGACTGGTCAGGCCCCACCCACAGGACAGTAGGCAACTGTTCCAGTCAGAGCCCCGACAGGGGAGAAGCAAGACTGAGGGTCTGGGGGGTGCCAGGAGCTATAGCGGGCGCTGGGGATGCAACGATCAGAAAAGAAAAGAAGGCACTGGCTCTGCCCCTCACATCCAGCCTTCCCCGCTTCCTCCCTCAATGGTACAGCTTCCTTCAAAATGCCTTGCGGCTGCTCCTTTCCCAACCACCTCCACACCTCAGGTCTGCAGTGCGTGTGAGCGCCTCCTGCTCCCAATATCCCTGATCCTCCAGCCAGGACCTCACTCATTCTTAAGTCTTTCCTCTCCCTCATTGCCCACTACAGTGCCCTGTGGATTTCACCCACTACGCCCGGCCCATCCACCTCCTCCACACCACTCCCCACATATCCCTTCTCTCCCGCATCTGCTCCCCACTCAGGTCAGGCCTCCACCAGTTCTCACTTACCTGTTCTCCATGCCCCTAACGTGAGTTATTTAAATTTAAATCTCCTTTTCTCTATTTTTAAAATGGAGATGATGATGATGGTGATGGTGAAGGTGATGGTGATACCATTCATCTTACGTTTCTTTACAAAATAAAATAATTGATACACATAAAAAACTTAGAATTAAGTGTCTGTAGCACAATAAATACTCAATTAATAGTTGTTATTATTACTGTTATTATTGACTGAGAGTGCCAGAGAGAGGAAGAGGGATAAAAACAAGGTTCAAGCCCCACCCCCAACACCCCCTAAACCCTTAACATACTTACACTACACTGTATAGTTATTTGTTCACTTGTCTGTATCTCCTACCAGACCATAAATTCATTTTGTGTCTAGAAAATAGTAGGTAGGTAACAAATGCTCATTGAATTAAAAAAACATTTATTTGTAATTATACATTATGTACTCATTTAATAGCCTTTAATGCCATTTTAATCAAATAGTGACAGCAGAGTATGATTATAAAAATACATGGAACATGGATTTTTTAAAAATTATTGTGGGCTTTATCCTCTTCTCTCAAAACTAAACATTACATAGGCAGAGCACACTCAGGCTCTAATGGAAAATGATGCTCAAATATTTAACTTTGCAAAATGTCATATTTGAATCACTTTACCATCACATATGTGAAGCGATGTTAGACAGTCAAGGCATCTGCTTCCTTGGCCAGAAAGTGTAGGCATTCATGGAGACTGAAGCTGGAGACAGCCAATGTCAAACAACAGCCTCCAGAAGCCACAGGGTGGCCCACAGCCCAGGGCTGCTGCAGGGAAGAGGGTAGGAGGCTGACACTCGTCCCCATCTCTCACATACACTCCAGATCACAGGGCCCCTAATTTCTCCTGCTACCTCTGGGTCAATACTTCCTCATTCAGTTCTGTTCAACAGTACTTTGATGGACTTCACTAGTCCTCAGCTAGTCACAGTCACGCTCAGAGAGGTTACTGGTGAAAGAGATGGTAATACATGATACATAATCTTCAATTCCTTTTCTTAAAAAAAAAATTTCCGGTTGTATTGAGATATAATTGACATATAACATTATGTAAGTGCACGGTATACAATGTGATAATTTAATACACGTATGTATTGTGAAAAGATTGCCACAATAGCCACAATAAGGTTAGTTACTACATTCATCACCTCACATAGTTATCCTTTCTTATGTGTGTGCACTAAGAGCTTCTAAGATCTACTCTTTCAGGAACTTTCTGAAAGTCTACAATACAACATTATTAACTATAGTCACCCTGCTGCTGCACATTAGATTCCCCAGAAACTTACTCATCTTACACCTGGAAGTTTGTGCCCAGCCCCTGACAACCACCATTCACTTCTGTTTCTCCAAGTAAGATCATACAACATTTGTCATTCTCTGTCTGACTTATTTCACATAGTGTAACGTTCTCATGGTTCATCCATGCTGTTGCAAATGGCAGAATTCCTTCTTCCTCATGGGTAAATAATATTCTAGCACACACACCACATATTCTTTCTCCATTCACCCATGGACATACAGGTTGTTTCCATATCTCAGCCATTATGAATAATTCTGCAATGAATAGGAGAGTGCAGATATCTCGTTGAGATCCTGATTTCATATCCTTTTGATACATACCCAGATGTGAGACTGCTGGATCATATGGTAGTTCTATTTTTAACTTTTTGAGAAACTTTTACAATGGTTCCCATAGTGGCTGCACCAATTCACATTCCCACCAACAGTGTACTAGGGTTCCCTTTTCTCTGCATCCTCACCAACAGTTTTTACCTCTTGCCTTAGTAATAGCCATCCTAACAGGTGTGAGGTCGTTTTCCCTGATTAGTGATGTTGAGCATGTGCCTGTTCATGCCCATGTGCCTGCTGGTCATTTGTATCTCTTCTTTGGAAAGTGGATACCAATATCCTTCGCCTATTTTTACATCTTAGTATTTGGGTTTTTTGCTATTGAGTTGTATGAAGTCCTTACAGATTTTGGCTATTAACTCATCATCAGAAAGATAGTTTGCAAATATCTTCCCCCATTCTGTGGGTTACTCTTTCATTCTGTTGATCTTTTATTCCTTGAGGGATACAAGCTACAGTTTAAAGGCCTTAGAAAACAGGGACCTTGCATATGAATTCAGAGAGGCAGCAGAGGGTGGACTTCACACTTGTTGGTTGTGATGAACCTTGGAAGATGGACAAGGTAGACTAAGAGATGAGCAGTAGGAATGGTCATTAGTGAGGCTGAGAAGTAGAAAGGCCCTCAGGTGGAATAGTGTGTGGAGAACAGTTATGACCATAACATTAAATGAACAGATGGGAGAACACAGACAAAGATGAATGATAATGACACAGCATGAAGGCACACTCCAGACATGCAGTGAGGAGCCTGAAGGACCTGAGCAGGAGAGTAAAAATTATCCGCACAATTGTCTGCCAAGGGACAACTAGAGGAGGAGAAAGTTAAATGGCTACTGGAATGTTCTAAGCAAAAAGAAAGGAGACGTCAGCTTCAGCCACGAAAAAGAATAAAATAATGAGATTTGCAGCAACATGAATAGACCTGGAGATCGTCATGCTTACTTTTTACTGAAGGTCTGCTGTGTATCAGACACAGTGCTTAGTGCAGTCTATACCTTATCTCACTTAAATCTGTTTCAACCTATTCTGAGAGTTGTGATTGATGATCACCAATTGACAGATAAAAAAACACAGGTCCACAGAAGCAAGATGGCTTGCCTATGCTCAAAGAATAAACAGTGAAGATGGTGAATAACCCAACAAAAATTAATTAGATAAGCATCCACTATTTGTCAGGAAGTATGGGAAACGGAGAGAAACAGTCCCTGCTGCTGTATTCAAACTTAGATCTGACTCCTAAGCTCTTGCCTTTCTTCTTTCACTACTACTGTTCACTCTTACAAAAGTCCCTCGTCTGACACAGTTATAGCTTTTGACTATTGCCATGTTGTGCTGATATTAAGCCTAAATTTAATTTTTTTTTAAAAAATCATTATTACTTGGATAAAGAATGTGTTTTCACCCTCTCATTTAAAATGTTGATAATCATAGGGAGCCATAGTATTTTGTGCTCAGCTGTTCATTATTCATATTTTAAGTAAGAAACCTGACACCAACTCTCAGATCAACGTAAAGGAACAGTTTACATCAAAACTGAGGCCTTCTCCTCACTCTCACTGTCCCACGTTTCCTGAAGCAGAACAATTACTTTAGCTTTGAAATAATATGCCAGGTTTCTGAATACAGAGTATAAAAATATGTTTAGGTCAAAGTACCTAAATTAATTTAAAAAGATCACTAGAAAGAAAAAAATCCATGAATAATTTGCATATTTTTATATGCAGGATGTTAAACACTGAAATACACATGAAATTCTCTGAGAATTAAAAAACATTTTTTCATTCACTTAATAAATAGCAATTAAGCACTCATTAAGTCTGAGGCAACATTATAAGCATTATGAGAGATACAGAAATTGCTGAAAGAGGATACTGTTTCCAGGTGTTTCACTGTGACAGAGCGTAAGACACAAGGAAGACAAACATTATTCTAGTTAAACTAGCATGTGGTTTGGAGAGACTATTCCCATGGGTCTCTTACATTTCTGCATGTATTGTGAGTGAGGCACCGACTGCCCCAGGCTCTGAGCTCTCTTTTCTAGGATGTTTCTATAGCAAACAACCTTGGATGACAGACCAGTATCTCCCTTCAAGGCAAATAGCAGTTTTGCTTACAATCCTGGGAGATGCCATGTGACTTGCAGAGCCAAGGGTAGGCATGCTTACTGTCCTGTACAGTAATGTTTCCCTCCAGAGCAAAGGACAGACATGCTTCCTACCCATTATAAAAGATTTGGGTTCCATACGCTCAATGATCCTCTCCTACAAGGCAACCTACTTTGTGTGACTTACGAGTTTCATGTCTTCTAGCAGCATCTCTGAACCTATGATAGACTAACATGCTGGTTTCAAACTTGGGCAAATCACAGATCTTTCACAGTTTTTGACAGTGGTACGTTGCAACAATGGCTACAAGTTCTTCCCCTGCCTGCATCCGTGTCCTTTGGTATACCTTCTTACACCGACTCGGCTCAGCCATGTGACTTGCTTGACTATTGGGACCTTACTAAAGAGGACACAAACAGAAGTTTGAAAGGTATCTGTGCATTGAATCTAGCCCTCTTGCTGTTTTGAGAATTTAGATGTCACGTGAAAAGGTCCAAACAGGTTGTTTGTGAAAAATACATGCCCAGTGTCCCCTACAACCCCAGCCACGAGCCAGCCATTCACCATATAGGTGAACAGGGCAAGCTCAGACCATCCAGCCTCCAGCCAACTCTCCAGTTAACCGCTGATGTGTGAGTGAATCCAGCACAGATCAGGGAAGTGGGCAGGCCAGAGGAACTACCCAGCTCCTAAGCTTTGGGGCGGTTTGTTATGCAACAGAAGTTAACAAAGATACAGGGTATAAGGCAAAAATGACTTCCAGTATAATAACTACATTACAAGTTCCAGAGGGTTCAGTCTATGTCTGGTTAAATATTGTGTAACTACTATACTCAGAACTGTGCCTAGAAAAGAGTTAAGTGCCAGTGGTTCCAAGTTTGTCTTGGTTTCTCTATCTGAACAGCCAATACAGATATCACTGAAATTCCACCTCACAAGCAGGTCATGAGACTGAAGGAACTGTGTCTGAATCCAGCAGGGTACGTCATTAAGTAGGAAAAGCACAACTTGGTCCTCAAGGAGACAAATGCTCCAGTGTGTGAAAATCAGCTCTCCTACTTAATATCTGGCAGTCCTTGAGCAAGTTATTTAAACATACTGCACTTTAGTTTCCTTACCTGCAGAATGGGAATAATAAAGCTTTCTTCACAGACTTTATAACACTGGTGTTATAAAGGAGGCACTCTGTGCATGACATACTACAGCACGAGGGGGGCTGTGGTAAAAGATGAAAAACTCGGAGGAGAGTCAACACTGTTAAATGCCAGCAACAAGGGAAGTGCTCTCTGGTGCTCACATAGGTGCACTCGCCTGCACATTCTCTCTCTCTCTTATATACGCACATGCGCAAAACCAAACCTCAGATTCAATCCAAAAGCCAGCCCACAGAGACCTAAGAGGAGAGAAGCTAGGTACCAAGAGGGCTGTATTAGGGTCTACAAGAAGACAAAACTCAATTACATAATGTGCACGGGTTACATGCAACAAGCCAAACTATGTTGTTTCAAGAGCCCTTCAAGTAATATAAGCTTCCTGGAAAACTAATGCCTGACAATGTGAGAGTGTATAAAACGTACATTGTATTAATGAAACTAGAAGATCATTTTACAGATATTCTGCTTCATTTCTGCAGTTTAGAATTTAATCCCTACTTTTAATTTTAGAGAGATATTTCAAGTAATTACTTCCTTATTCTCTATATTACCAGGTTTCATCACATTTAAAACACTTTTTAAAAAATCTTTCTTTTATGATTTGGCATCTTGGAACATTCTCTTTAACTGCTAGATGGCAATTGAGTACAGTTAATATTGTCTCTTAAACATCAAAACACAAGATTACTGTTGAAAATTTCTAAATAAAACCAACAAATCACCCCAGGCTGGAGTTAGTTTCTGTATCATTTTGAAAACATCGGGAAGGAAAATTTTTTAAATTTACAATTAAATTTATACTGTCATTTATACAGAGATTGTATGCTATTATGTTCTGAATCACCAATTAACTGAAATAACATTGAAAAGCAAATTAAATAAGAATTAAATAATACATATTTAGAAATTTATATATCAAACATTTCTGGTTAATAATTGTTAAGATTTTCTTTCTTACACCCATATAAGAGGTAGAACAGGATGCTTGTTAAGTGTCAGACATGGATTTCAATGGAAAATCTGCCACTTTGGAATTAGGTGACTTATTATTTAACCTCTGAGTTACCTCAAATCACTTAACTTCTGAGATTCAGTTTCCTTGCACATAAAATGGGGATTTTTATAGTACGTGTATACGTTTATAAAATGGATTGTTGTGAGGATTAAATGAGATATGCATATAAAGTCCTTTGTCCACCACCTGAATCACAGGAAATACTAAATAAATTACATCAAATTTAGATATGACCATACTATACACTTTCACCTTCAACAACAACAAACATCATCACATAGTGTAGGCCACTGGAAACCAAACTCCAGAGTTCTACTAATCAAGACTACAGTCTTCAGCTATACGAACGCCCACGTGTTGACTATTAAGATCCTTTAGGCAATTCCATCTCTGTCCCTGGGGCAGAGAGTTGGAAAGCACTAAGACAAGAACATGCGTAGAAAACTAAAAAATCAGAAACACCACATCTATTTAGGGACTTTTTAAAAAATAAATTGTTTTATGGATTGTCCTTTTGATCCGGAATCCAGAAACACCCTGCCCCCAGCCTGCACCCTTTTACGGAGTACTACATGCCACACTTTCTTAAGGTGGTAAAGTGTCAAAGACCTCTCGGCTCCAGTGCACAGGGGTGGTCTGCTCTCCACTGAAGGGACATCCAGTGTCCAGCCCAGGAAGGATCCCAATGGGGCCCCAGTCTCAGTGTGGCCTGGAAAGCTCCCCAGTATTCACAACTCTGGGGGCTATTTAATAGGCTGATGGCTGTGTGACAGTTCAGGAAACTCTGTCATCCTCTGTTTATTGACTATCTTAAGAGAAACAAATAAACTACCTCGACTTACCCGGAAATAGTCGCTGCAGGCTGCTAGGACTGCCTTGTGAGCATGGAATTTCTGTTCCTCAGCAATCAGGGTGACATCGCAGAGGATGCCATCACTTCTCTGCTGATTCAGTGCCGCCAGGACGCTATCATTGTGAGATTCCGAGTGGCAGAGCCTCTGGCCCGTCAGCATTTCTTGAATACTGCGAAAGAGAGGGATCAAGTCAACATTCTAGCTCTCACCAGCCCTGGCTGCCTAACACGCCCTCACTCCTTCAACAGCAACTCAGGGAATGTGGACTCCAGCACCTAAAGTAGTGTGATCTTTCTAGTCCCTCATTCCTTTCTCTCCACCATCCTCTTGCTTTCCTTTTCTCTAATTCTCTCTTTTCCTCACCCCTACGTGATCTTTCTCTTTCCTACTAATCCCTCTCTTCAGAATTTGTGTTTGTGTGTGTGTGTCCATCTCTGCTTGTGTATTGGCCCATGTCTGCAGGCCTGTGAGCACCTGCTTCTGGGCCCCCGTCCCCTTGATAAGTATATATCTCTGAGTGTAAAGCTTTCTCTGGATGTGTGTCTGGATGTGTGCATGACTCCTTCCATTCTGGGACCCCTTCCCTAGCTCCCTGATTCCTTTTCTAGCTTTGTACCACCTATGTGGGGTTAGCACAAGTTCAGATCATGATCACTGCCATGCACTGATCCAATACAGAACCCACTGGACCTGTGTGGCTCACCAGAGATACAGGAAGTTAGTTACCAAGTCTCCCCATAAGACACAATACTCTATTAATAAATAAAACAAAACTGAGCAAATATTGGGTAGGGAAGAAAGGACTGCTAATGACCACTTCATTTAAAAAGCCATTAATTAAACCATAACAGCTCATTATCAAATTTTGGAAATTATGCACCACTAAGAGAACATCAAAAGAAATGCCATTGTAAATGAAAAAACTTAAGGCTGAAAGTAAAATATATCTATATGATCAGCCTGCAATACCAGTGTGATATCATTGTACTAGACTTACGAATGACTATGCAATCTATTTTCTGTTCTATTTTGTGAAATTGTGAAACTTACCCTTTCACTCCATACCCCAACCTAAAACATTCATTCCATGTCCTTTCAAAATTCCTGGGTGAAACCCCAAATCTTCCTAAAACAATGTAGAAGTCACGCTATAAATTCCAAATACAAACTGAACTTATTGACAGTTTGAACAATTTCAGCTTAGATACATGAAAACCTTCACTGCATCTAGAATCTCAGGACCAGCGCTGGACTAAGACGAGTGAGCTGCACAGCTGTAAGTTACTCCCAGAATGAAAATGAGGATCATCAAACCCAATTTCTGGCCTGTGGACTCTTCTTAAAACTGGGTAAAGATACCAAAGGGATGAGTGCGCTTGTTCTCTCCCATCCTGACAACTCCTGCACCCAGTCCCACCCTCCGAGTGAGAAAGCCCCTCAGGGGAACCAGGGAGCCGCCACCATCCTAGTCTGCATGGCTGCTTTACTGACAAGGCTCTGCCCAGCCCGTGGTGCCAGCTGGCTGGTAAATGACAGTTCAGCACGAATCACCACCTTAAGGTAAACCAAATGCTTGCTGTGAAATGCCCGAGTGCAGCCAGTAGGATTTATCGGACATTTTTGACTGGGAGCCTCAGAAATGTCAGAACTATTGGGGAAAAAAAAAACTTGACAGGAGGTGATGACATAGGAAGTTCTCGTGGGAAGATGGGAGGATTATTTTCAGCTGAAATGCAGCAGTGAGTTTTGAAATGGTGACTGTCATCGAATATTCATCTAGTGGCTCTAGCTATAGGCAGACTTTTAAAGTCAGGAATTGAAAACCACACTCAGAAGCATAAATAATACTTATAACAAATTGCAGTGCAAAGCCTAGAATGGAGAATAATTAGCATGGCTCAATTAAAGAAATGAAGGAATAGAATAGTAATAGAAATATGGTATCAGCTAAGTAAGCTTGAGGCTAGTCTTTGAAAAATACTTCCTAAAAGAATAACATTTTTATATATTTTATAAACGCAAAGCTCTTATTATGTTCCATGAACTATTCTTAGTGATTTAAAATCGTTACTTCATGTAAACTTCATAACAATCTTATGAGGCAGGTATTATCTCTATTTCACAGATTAAAAAAAAACTGAATGTCCAAGATGAGGAATTTTGAGACCCTATCCCCATGAACATAACAATGTAATTCATCTTCTTGCTTAAAAAAATAAAAGAAACAAAACAAAACCAAAAAATGATAATCCCTAAAGAAGATCTCAAAAATCTATGCTAGAGGGGAAAAAAACCCCACAATGTCCATATTAATTATATACTTACATTATGCACAGTTAATCTCAAAATCAAAGTTACCATTGAAAAATAATACACATTAACATAATAACATGAGATAGTAATAAGACATGTTTGAAATCATGCTTCGAACACATTTATCTTTGCACTTTGTTTGGGGATAGAAAATAGATTTTAATTATTATAATCTTAGAACATTTATTTGAAACTCTCATAACTTTTCTCCCTTTTAATATCACCTTAAATGCTAAATAAATGTATTTTGAAATTTCATTTGTAATGGAACAGAAGAATACATTAAAATAATTGCCTTATAATGTTTCCCTACTCATTTTCCAAATATAGAGCCGCAATGCATGTCCTTATTATTGAGACTGAAACAGTATTTGCATTTCAGAGATCTATTAACATTGAATAAATCTTGCCAGGGAAAGAGCAGCTGTAAACTGAAATTTGGCAAAGGATAAAGGGCTCAGCTCTGAAACAATTGTGATGCCCAATTTCACAGGAGCATTCAATTGGGCTTGAAATATTCAAGCTTAAAGAAAACAGCATGCTAAATATTTAAGGCAACACTTGGCACAAGATTCCAAATATTTTGGAACCAATATGTTACGAATCCTTAAAAGCAGAAACAAATACTTCAACATTTGGCAAGAAGTAAAAGCCTATTAGTCAACAAGTCATTATTGTATTCTGAAAGTAACTTCCCACTCAACTCTCGGATGTGAACCTGCAAAAGATCTCAATCCTCTACATGCTAATGCACAAGCAGCCAAGGCACACAGCTGGAGGGGCACCGGCCCATGTCACAGCGCCCACAGTTGTAAACCGGGGGGGAGATGATTCAAAGACGACCACGAACTATGTCTAAATTAGGGTGGGGAGCAGACACATGTTTGCAAACAGCTCCTTGGCATCAAAAACTTATATACGAATTAGCAAACAAAACCTCCCAACGTACATTAATGTCCCTCCATTATGTGAGAAACAGAGAAGATGGAAGGAAAAGCATATTTCTAAAACTTCCAAAATTACTGGAAAAAAAACAAACAAACAAAGAAACAAACAAATAAGACCCCATAAAACAGGAGCCTCACTTCCCAAGGGTATGCAGATTTGAGTGTCACCCTAAAATTGGGAAAGGTCTTTCATGGAAGCAATAATGCCACCTCAAAATTCACAAGTGAGTTCAGAGGCTAACATGGCTTCTTCAAGACAACCCCAATCCCCCTTCCTCCAGGGAATCGCTTAGAACGGCACTGTGTCCAACACAATAGCCAGTAGCTACATGTGGCTATTGAGGACTTAAAATGTGCATAGTCCAAACTGCGGCGTGCTGTAAGTGGAAAATGCACACTGGATGTCAAAGACCTAGTGTGCAAAAAGAAATCCAAAAGCATCTCATTAATATTTTTATATTGATTACATGCTGAAATGATAATATTTGGGACACACTGGATTAAAATATATTGTTAAAATTCTTTTTATCTATTTCTTTTTAATTTTAAAAAAAATAGGTCTACTTGAAAAGCTTTAATTATATACACGCCTCACATTATGGTTCTGTTGGACAGTCTACAAGTTTCCTGGGGCTATGTTCCTCATTTCTTTCTACCTCAACCCATCAGGCTGCTGATGCATGACTGTTCCTGAATCTCACAGGGCCCAGCCTCTGCCAGGTACAAAAGGGAAGCCCCAGGCTCCCTGAGCAAGAAATTGCTTTTTAGCGATGCCAGGGAGCAATGATTTGATTGGCCAAATGTCAGCATCCAGTAACAGGGAGATAAATATATGAGGTCTCAGGAGACAGGGCTATTCATGACTTCAAGTCTTTAAGTTTCATTCTGGAATTGATAGTAAAAACTAAAAAATCAAATGCCCAGCATGATGTCCATAACATGGTGCACCTTCCAGTGAAGGTCCTTGCTAGTGCAAATCGCTGCTTCAAGTTCGTAGTTAACATTTTTGACCACAGAAATCTCTCAGGGTCTCATTTTCGTAGCATAAATTTTGACTGAGTTCAGTCAGTTCGTAAGATATAAATTCCAAAACAGCTGTCAGATTTTTAAACATCTGCATTTCAAATTTAAAAATTCAAGTCAATTTCTATATTGATGTTTCTTTAGTATTTAGATATACAAAATATATGCAAGTGGTTTTCAAGAAAGGTCGCCAATAAGGGATTACATACTTAAATATCGAAAACAGTCAAGTAGCATAAAGATCCTCACTTCCTAAATAGATTACACAATAAAGAAAAGGACTAGACAATACTTTACACACTAAAGAAAAGGGCTGGACAAAAAACCTGATAATACTGGAATTCTACATGATTATATCAGTTCAGTCTATTGATAAACTGTATCTTAATCACTTCAATTCCATAGTCAAAATATTTTACTACAAATTAAATATATTAATATTAAAACAACCCTATTTACTTAAGTGGACAGGCTGTTAAAAAAAAAACCCAGCATGGAACTTAATTTTATTCTTTATAGAACACTTTATAATATTTAAATGCTTTCAAATTAATGCTAACAATAGCAATGATCAAAATAATAAGCAAAGAGGATACAATACGTTTAGCGAATGATCAAGAAACAATGAAGACTAAGCAGAAAGTATGATAGTCTTGTTTCATTCCTTCCTACATTCATACAACAAACACTTACTCATCGTGTGCCAGGTATTGTACCAAGTACTGGCGATAAAATGGGGAACAAACCAAACTCTGTAGCAGCACTCACGGAACCTTCAGTTTAGTGAGGTGGTCACACTCTAATCAAACAATCTGGCCTCCCTGAAGAAGCCATGCTGCAGCTACAGGGTGAGAACAAGTTACCACGGCAGAAAGAAGGGAGGAGTTTTCCACGCAGGGAACAGCAGGTGCTCTGATCCTGTGGTAGAAGGGAGCATGGCCCTTACACAGAGCCTACAGAATGTTCATGGCCGGAACCCTGAGGACAAATGCGGGCCTGGAGCTCAGAAACAGGTCTTGGATAGAAGTATAAAACCAATCTGCAGAGAGAAGCTAATGGAAGCACAGCTGTGTCTCCAGAACACAGCAGAGAGATAACCAACTGTCAAAGGTTGCTGAGAAGATAAGAAAGATTGGATTCAAAACATGGAAGCAGGGCTGGGCTCTGTTGTGGGAAAGGACTGCCTTTTGCATAGCAGGAGGGAGGGAAGAAGTGGAACAGAAACACATATTAAAACTCTGGGCATTTTTTGGGCTTGGTGAATCTAGATTTATGGGAACCAATCTCCAGTGGACAATGTAGGCACAGAAACATGGATATGTGGGTTCATCTGGGTTGGGATTTTGTCAGGTAAATGCATCAAAAATGCAGAGAGCAAGAGATTAAGGATTTAAGGATTACTATTAAAGATTTTAAAGAATGATAGGATCTAAACTGGATAAGAAGGGAAATGAAGGAAAGAAAGGGTAGATGGATTGGTAGAACATGGCAGGGCCAGTGGGTGAGGCATTATGACGAGATCAAAGTACAACCACCATGGGGGTAGGCAAACTGACAGGCTAGAAGGGGAGGAGGTACTGGTAGCAGTAAAGTGGCTGGTGCAGGAGAAATAGAGCAACTGCTGGGGATGGAAGACCCATGGTGGGGCCATGGTAATAGGTGGCTCAGTGAGGGATAAGGTTTTTGGGGTTGAGCAGGCTGAAGATCCAAGGTCACAAAGTCAGACAGATCTTCTATGCAAGCACTGAAGGCACTGGGATGTTGTAAAGGGTTTGTGGTGAGGAAGAAGACTGTCAGCCAGGTGCCATGTGCTCAGTGAATGAGGGGAAACCACCCTGCCAGCCGTGGAGAGGAGGAAGGGGTGGAGAGAGCTGAAGAGCACCACCCTCAGAAGAGCCTGTCCTGTTGTTTTGCTGTTGTGTAATAGGGAAGAACAAAATCTGACTCCATATCGGATCTGTTTCTTTTACATTAGCCTTTGTAACTATTGCTTGTTAATCACTAAAGGAATGTTGCCTATAAGCTTAAATTATACATAATGGCCCATCTCTAGGAACCCTGCCTCCCAGGTAACGAGCATTAAGCTAAAATACCTTTGTTTAGCTCACAGGAACCATCCTGACCAGGCCCACCTGTGAATGACTGCAAGCAGGCAGAAATTAACACATCCCCTCTGGAGGGTGATTGGAACCAGGAAATGTTTGACTTTACTCCCTCCCCTTTTAGTATAAAAGAAGCCTGAACTCTAACTCAGGCAAGATGGTTCTTTGGGAAACTAGTCCATCATCTTCTTGATCTACTGGCTTTCTGAATAAAGTCGTTATTCATTGCCCCAGCACCTCGTCTCCCGAATTACTGGCCTGTCACATGGTGAGTAGAAATGATCCAGAAGCAAAACTATTTCCCAGGGTGACAACAATTTATCTACCCCCGCCTAAAACACAGGAGATGTGAAGAAATCATGCCAGCAGTTGAAAAGGCTACAAAAAGAAGTGGTGTCTCAGAGGAAGACAGGTCTGAGTGAAGACAGGAGGTGCTTGGAGCTTTTCAGGGTGAGGGCGATGATGCAGCAGGGCACATACGTGGTCCCAGTGCAACAGTTCCACGGGGCACAGGGAGAGGTTGAGAGGTGGGCAAGGGAGGGTCTGTGTCGCAGCAGAGAAAGAAAGTCCATCATAGAAACGATGGTGTTGGGGAGGACAGATGGCAGTGGGATCACAATTCATCAGTAAAAGCAGAGATGGAAGATTTAAAGTAAAAAATCATCTGGGGAAGAATGCACGTGGATCCTGGTAGCCAGACTTAGATCTCCTGGCTGAGGTGGTGGCGGACAGATAGCACGGTCTCTATGTGCTAACCCAGCTGGACGCCAGGTCCTGAGCAGGTTTTCCCAACCTCAGCGAAACAGACATTAGGACATTTTTTGCTATTGTGTGGGTGTGGTGGTGTCCTGTTTATTCTAAGATGTTTAGCAGGATCCCTGGCCTCTATCACTAGATGCCAATAGCACCGCGAATCCTGGTGACAACCAAAAATGATGCCAGATTTTGCACAATGTACCCTGAGGGCAAAATCATCCCCCTTCTGGGCAAAAACATCACTTGGGGAGCACAGAGGCACTATACTAGTGGGAGCAATGCCTCCATTTCTGAACACATTTTTGGAACTAGTCGCCTCTATAGCTTCAGAATCACGGAAAAGAACTGGGTCTCATTATTTCACAGACATACCGAATTCTTCATATTTAAAAAGGTATTTCTCAGGCTTATCACCTCTCTCATTCCTTGATTTGAAGATCCTTTTGACTGTTTCTTCAGAGGATGATGAAGACTTGCCTCCACAGAGAATATTCAAAGGAATGTCCTGCATTTTCTTATTGATTGCCCCTGAGTTTGGGGAATGTGCCAAGTTCCTTCCTGCCCCAGGGCATTGCCCCATGTCATTGCTCTGTTAAGATCTCAGATTACAGAGCACTTCATCAGGAAGTTACTGCCTCATTCTATCATTCTTCAAAGCACTTTTCGCAATTATATTTGTATTGTTACTGGTGTGATTTCTTTAATATCTGTTTTCCCCCCCTAGAATATACATTTTATGAGGGCAGGAGCCTTATCTGTTTTATTCACTGCTGGATCATCTGCACCAAGTAGTTTTCTTGGCTCCATAGATATCTGTTAAATAAGTACTAAAAGAAAACCTTACGAGTATTTTGAGAGTATGTATTATACTCCCTAAAGTGATTGCTTTAAAGGGGACAATAGTCATATACATGCAGAGTTTTCTGGTTATTTTTTAAATCATATACCTTTATAGCAGTATATCTTTTGTTTGAGGGAAATTAGTATCCTAAATTTAACCAAAAAAACATAAAAAGAAGTATCATTCAAAGAATCATGAAACATACCTAGGTTTGGCCAGTAATTAGATCTCTGTGGCTGGTCCTTAGGCTAACATACTAAACTCACACAAACTCGGACTGGTTTGCTTAATTCCTTCAAATACACGTTGAGCCCCTGCTCTGTACTTGGTTTGGAATGTGCAGTGTGACTATTTCAGGGCTCACAACACCAAGCAAAGACGAATCCTACAGGGCCGACCTGAGGAAGCGTTCAGACGGCATTCTCCAGCTGGGTTCCTCAGGATCTCAGCCTTAGAAGTTTGCAGAGGAATCAGCAAGCATTCCAGCTGAATAAAAAAGACAAGAAAGAAGAGCACAGTAAGCTAAATGCAAAAAAAGCACACTCCGGGCCTTTGGGATGGTAATACTTTAGAATCCCAAGGAGGCACCTTGGAGAGTTTTATAATCGACATATAACAAACATTCTGCCTGCATGCTCTCTTAATAAGCAACGGTTCAGAATGTTTTTAAGTTTTAAAGTGTTTTCACCTTATCGGAACTTCAGGGATTAAGAAGTAAAACGTGTTTGAGAATTGATAATAGCTAAATTAAGATTTACAGTAAAAATTAATGCATCAGATGACCAAAGGGAAAAATTAAGATTTGACCAAATAAAGGTGCAAAAGCTAAACCACGGATACTAGTTGACTTCTCCTTTATAGCGATTTTACTTTCTTTCCAAAGATGCATATTAGTGAAATTAAGTTAAAATCAAGTATGTCTTGCTAAGTGCCTACAGAAAGATGATTTTCTATTCAAGGAGCAGATTTCTAAAAACTAGATAAAAAATAACAGAGAGAGGATGAAAATTAGTAGGAAATGGAAAACAGATTATTATAGGAGCTTTGAACTTAGCATAATTGGAAATATGTCATAGGATGAAGCTGTCAGGCTTGAAATTGCTCCTTGGCTATGTACTCATTCAATCCCACCCTGGGCTTTGGTTTCAATCACTGATGTAATGCTAACCAGAAAAGTAAATTATCTGAATAGTCTGGGTCGTGGTCCAGGACTATGCTCTACAACCCTCATTAGAGGGTCTAGCTCCCATTCTTTAATACATCCAAGTGGCAAAATTTATTCCAATTTGGACAGTCTCTCTATTGTCTAAGTTTTCTTTTGAAAAGTGGTAACAGGGTGAAAACATTTATGAAAGGAATATGTTAAGCTGTGCCTATTTCTGCTGATTTATGTAAAAGAGAGAGCTATGATTTCCAATCTAACTAAAATGTAATATTTGTTATATTTTATTCAAATCCTCATTGGTATGACTATAGTAATTGATGTTGATATATAATAATTTGCTTAAGATTCCACTGTTATTAAAATCACGTTATTTCAAACATTTTTTCATACAATTATATTTATTTCTTATTTTCTTTAATTATTGAAAATAGGATGCCTACACTATACTATACATTTATTTCTAATCTGACAAACCTAAAAATGAGCATCATTTTTAATTGATCCATTACGACCGAGCAGGAAAGAGGCTCAGAGAAATTCAAAGCACATTGTCTAATCAGCTAAGAGACTTTCTTAGCAACCTACCACTGCCACAGAGTCCTTGCAGAAACTGGGTTATAAACTCCAGGCTCTTACAGCCTAACACAAACACTAACAGACACAGACACTTGAGACTTAACACGGCAAAAAAGGCTGCCTCTCTCTCCCTCTTCGGAGATGGCCCGCATTCTGTCTATGGAGTATGTATCTACTTCCAGTCTGAGCACCCAACCCCGACACCTCATGGCCTTTCTCTTGCTTTTCAGTGTATCTATCTGAATAAATCTACCTTTACTCAAAATTTAAAAATTTGAAAATTAAATAAGTAAAATAAAATGGCAAAAGAATATTTATTATTACAAAGAGGTTAAAAAAAAAAACCCTTACTCTTTCTAAAGGTCTAATATTTTTAAATGTTTTCAATAACTTGGTGAATGTAGAACAAGAATCCTGAAAGCTAAAATAATCTAAAGGACACATTTAACTTGATATTTTTCAGACATTCCAAACATGACAATTAAAAAAAATAAAATAAATTAAATTCCTGTATTATCTGAAGCCCAACTCACTACATCAGTTCTCCTCAGAAATTATTTAATTATAATCTGCTCCATTCTGCCAAATTTAGTGAAATGAACATCATTTTAAAGGTGAGTTACAACGAGTTAAAGGATGAATCTTCCCTGAAAATTATTGTCATTTATTATTTACCATTTTAGTACATATTATTGACTATTTACTATATGTTTTATATAAATTATATCATTGGATTATAATTTTATTATTATATAAGTAATATTTGTTTTTACATCTTGTTTATTAATATTAACACTTTATATTTTAAGTTTCCTTTACATAAAGCGTGTCTCGTAGCCAGTCAGACCTCTTCCTCCTCCTCCTGTCTCCTTACACTTTTTCCTGGGCCTGGGATGTGGATTCTTTCCTACCCCAAGGCTCTTACCTCTCCCCATGAGCCCAGGGAGCTCCAGGCCAGCCTCCTGCCTTTTCCCTCCTCAGAATACAGAAGTGGATTCAGGGCTGGGCCAGTTTGGTGGGACCATAGAAAACAGAATGATAGGGGAAAAGGCTAGAGTTGCTCCCTAGGCATCCAGCTTTTAGGGCTGCTCACTCCCCATTAGAGATATAATCACATTTAGTGCAAATCCCAAGGGTAGTGTTATGTGGGACTGAACACATATGAGGTGGTCAGATGGTGGAGCATCTACAATTTTCTGAGCCTATTGGCATCACAGAACTAAATCATCTTATGAGTACTAGAATGTATTCATCTCAGCCCCCCATATCCACAGGCCTAAAACTACAATATATTCTCCACCAAGTTAGCCTGTGTGGTCACCTGTGCAAAGAACATCAGACCAGTCTGTCTACTTCCATTTGGGGCCGATGCTACTCCCAGCTTTGCCTCACTTTGGGGACCAGGGCTCCTGAGGGCTGAGATCTGTTCCCTTGGCCCACTTGTTCCCGAATCAGGGTCCACACAGGTGTCCCCTCTAGTCCTGAGCATCCATTATTTAGCCCAAGCTCAAATGAAATCACTAGGGATTAGCCCCCACCATCAAAGTTGTAGACTTAGGGCAGAATTCAGATGTAGCTTGATCAAAAACACCTCCAAAATTGTGGAGATGTTTTTCACTGATTCATAAAATAAATACTTCTTGAGGAACCACTTTATGCAAGACCCAGAGCTGTGTTCCTAAGATACAATAATACATGAGTTCCTCCCTTCATAAGGCTTGTCATGGGCCATAATGGACAACAAGGAGTGGCTTGAGAGTATTTTAGCCTTCACAATCAGCATTAATTTCTCTCAAAGCCATCTCAAATAAGCATACTGCCCAGAGCACAGCATGCTCTGCTCTGCGAACACATCCTCAAGACCAGTTCCAAGCCCTTCCCTTCTAAACAACAAGCTGCCCTCAAGCTCCATCCTGGCCAACGTCATGGCCTGTATAATTTATTCTTTAATCATATTGGGATAAGTGCAAGGAGCTTTAAGCACAGTTCCCTCATCTTAAAAATAGTCATATCCACCTCATAGGGATGTTGTGAACCACAAGGATGGTTTAACATATGCAAATCAATCAATATCAACAAAAGAAAAGACAAAAGCCACATTATCATCATAAAAGATGCAGAAAAAGCATTTGATAAAATTCAACATCCATTCATGATTAACAACTCTCACAAAAGTGGGTATAGAGGGAACATATCTCAATAAAAGCCATTTATGACAAACCCACAGCCAACATAATAATCAATGGTGAAAAGTTGAAAGCCTTCTTACTAAATTCTAGAACAAGACAAGGATGCCCACTCTCACCACTTCTATTCAACATAATATTGGAAGTCCTAGCCACAGCAGTCAGACAAAAAAAGAAACAAAAGGCATCCAAATTGGAAAGGAAGAGGTAAAACTGTCATCATATGCAGATGACATGATACGTTCTACAAAGAAAACCGTAAGAACTCCACACAAAAACTATTAAACAAATTCACAATTCAGCAAGATATCAGGATACAATATTAACACATGGAAATCTTTTGTTTTTTTACACTAATGATGAAATAACAGAATGTGAAAAAAAAATCCCTTTTAAAATTGCATCAAAAAAATACCTAGGAATAAACATCCCCAAGGAGGTAAAAAGACTAATATATTGAGAACTATAAAACATTAATTAAGGAAACTAAAGATGATTCAAAGAACTGGAAAGATTTCCCTGCTCTTGGCTTGGAAGAATTAATATTATTAAAATGGCCATACCATCCAAAGCAATCTACACATTTATCGCAATCCCTATCAAATTATCCATGACATAGTATGGAGGTTGTTGGAAAGGTAGGTAAGAATTCCCAAAAGAACAAAAGGCAACCTTGTACTCTTTGGCTCATTGTACAAGGGTACTCACCAGTTTACACAATCAACCTCTCCCCAACATCAAAACTCCTCTGGCTTTCCATCTGAGGGCTGGCATCTGCTTTCCCTCATCAGACATTAACCTGACCAACCATGCCAAGTACTTTTCTCCTGGGCTTTGTACATGGCTGGCACTAACTCGTTGGTTGGCTCAAATTAAATATCCCATTCAAAAGAACTAAACTCTCCCCTTCAGGGCTTGGTAAGTTTAGTGCTGGTGTCTAAGGAGAAACCTTAAGGTGGGGAGAAGATGAGACCAAGTGTCAGAGATTCCCTGGCTTACTTGACCCTGACCAGTCTCCTCACGTTCATGAACTTGGTACTTTGGTAGAGTGAATACCTGTTCTTGCACCTGCCTGGCCTCCAACAAGGTTATGTTGGTATCAAGCACCTCCCACCACCTAGCCTTGGCTGATGGGTCTAAGAATATGGGCCTAACCCAAGCTGAGCCAATCGGAGCTCTTCTCTGGGATTTGGAATTGGAACCACCAGCCTGCAGATCAGTTGGACCGTTCAGCTGCAAGTAGAGAACAATACAGGAACTGATGGAGGTGGCTCCCTTTATACTAATCCTATCTTTATTATAAATGTTTATATTTTGTTCATCATTATCGTTGAAATTTATATTAAAATAGTATTTATCTTGATCACCTAATTTTTTGGTGCCCTCTAAAATTCTACACCTTTCTCATTTCATCCTAGACTCAGTTGTTTTCTGCCATATGGATTAGGAAACCAAGAAAGCAATTATGCAGGAAAAGAACTAGAAAAAGAAACAAGCATACAAAGAAAAAGTTAGAAGAGACAGAAAGAGGATATTCTGGATTTTTCATGCATTCCTGCCTCTGAGGGTATATGAAATAACCTAGATTTTTATAATAAATTCTTTGTTTTATTTAGGCTAACTCAACTGGGGGTTAAAAGATGCCCAAGAAATTCAATTAGGGTCCTACAAAAGATTTTACTTGTGAAAAAAGGGGGACTTTGCTGCATCATAAACACAGAAAGACACATATATTCATTTATTTTGAGCTTATCTGAAAGCCTAACCACCATTTAAATTTTAAATATTGCTTCTATGAGAAAATACACTCCAAGAACTCCCCAGAAAACACATTTAGAAAACTAATATTCACATTTTTGTGACATTTAATGCTGTCTCCCCTATATTCTTTAAAAGGCCAAAGACCTGTAGATTCAATTTTAACTGCTTTTTCACACAAATTCATTATATGAAGAGGCAAAATAAAAGGTTTATGCCCATGGCTCAGTGGTCAACTACTGAATGTATAAAATATTATTTTGGTAAACAGAGAATTTATTGACTTCACTATACATCATTTAAAGGCAAGAAACATATTTATTAAAATAGTTAAGAAAAAAACTTTAAAATTTTAAGTATCTTTTGATCAGATTTTCAGCTCACCTTAATGAACTTGAGAAGGGAATAGGGGATTTTCCTCCATAGCATGACTACTGTACAAGAACAAGGTGGGCAGAATTCTTTACATTTATTGGTGCAGAGTTTGGCTGTGGTAATTCTCAAAATATGTCATGTCCCCCAAAAGACTAGTAATACAAATATCAGTCCTTGTGGTTAAAAGTCCAACCAAATAAATTTAGTCTGCAAACACAAAATAAAGCAAATATTTTATAAAACGGAGCTGTGTTCCCTCATCAACCTGCTGTCATGACAGCTGACCCATCCTGGGCAACCACTCTGGGCTAGTTATTTACCTTTTTCAAGTCTGTTTTTTCATTTTCTGAAAATACAAATACTAGCACCTGGTCACAGAGCTGTACAATACCCGGAACATACCCAGCTCAAAGACTGATATGTCGCAGAGCCTCGTTATACATATAATTAGGAAATACATGGTGATTTGCTTAGGTGATAGGTATACAGGGGAATCTTTACTTTTGCTTCACTTTTTGCTAATGCAATTCACATGCTAAGAACTAATTTTTTTAATGCCAAAAATGTGTGTATCAGCAATCCTCTTGGGGCTGTTCTCAGGACCCACTGCAGCCTGGGATGATTCAGGACCCCACTCCAAGCTCTCCAGCAGAAACGAGCACTCACCTTGGGAAATGAGGCAAGCTTTTCTCAAAACTACAGCAATTCTTTCACATAATAGAAATTATTCACCGGCCTCACCCTTAGGGAATGTTCATCAGTGGAATCGCTGCTTTTACTGGTGAGTTTCTTTTCAAATATAGTCTGACTGGTAAGTAGGATTGATGGGGGTTGTACCTTTATAGTTTTTATTTTTACTTAAATGTTTCAAGGTTGTCAGAGCTTCACTTAGACAAATTTTTTAAAGTGAACATTAAAAATATGATATTCTTAAAGAAAAAAATATCTTATTAAGCCATAATAAAGGGAAAGGGAAAAGAAAAAAAAGTAAGTGTCATATAGGTCTGACTTGATTACATGGAAAGAAGACCAGATAGACTAACCTAGGTTAACATGATCAACAAACGTAAAATACCAAAAAATTAATTACTGGAAGCACACCTATACTACTGATATATAAGAAACTGATTAATTCTCACTATTATAATATATTTGTTTAATAATGTTTTAGTATTACACTCCTTTTAAAAATACTTGATTTTTTAAATTATTAGTTATTTGGATCTCAGTAATTTATAGTAATTACAGGGAAATATCACCACTTTTTAAGCAGGCAAAAGTAAAATGCAAGAGATACAGGGGAGTTTACAGTAAGAAAGCCTAGAGATTAAAAAAATTTGAATTATAAATCTTGACCATGAATAACTAGTTACATTAAATGATTCTTCAATATACTCAAGGGCTTGTTGATTCTAGTCAATGAATTACACCAAATTAATACGTCTTGAAAGGAAATGTTGCTTCTAAGCATAAAAGAATTAGGACGCATGCAATGGGCCCAATCGTTATGTATTTATATATTATATATGTTGATAATTTATCTTTAATTCTGATTATTTCATAAATTGCTATATTTTCAACACCAGTAAATTGGTATATTTTAACAATAGCACACCATCCTGTGGTGTGTAATAAATGATATTAGCTACCCCTGTAGTCTGAAAGGCAAACATTCAAGGGTACCCCACTGGCATCCTTTCCTGTTTGGAACATTCATTCCTGAAGGTTAACAAGGATGCTTGCTCTTTCAGAGAGTGAAAACACCTACGCTCTCCCACCAAATAAAAAAGACGTGAGATGACTTAACTCTAACAGGAAAGGTCCAATGTACGATTAAAGCAGTTTTCTACCTGAATAGAAATTTAGGCCAAAAGAACACAATTGTCTCCTTTTTACAAAACCTTACTCCCTTTTAATATGTAAAATAAAAGGCATAATCATTCAGAACATATTCCTAAGATCATAACCTTAAAGCCTTTCTATTAAGCAGCTGCTATTCTAAGTTTTAATTTAAAATAATTATCAATAATAACCAGTTCACCTACTACCAGAGCCAAAAGCTTTCTGTGACTGCTGTTATATTAAGAGGCACTTCACATGTATGACCACATTTAATCCTCACAATAACCAGATGTGGAAGACATTATTACTTTCATTTTATTGATAAAGAACCTAAAGGTAAGTAATTCACACAAGGCACAGGACAAGGAATTGGTGGCGTCAGGGATCAAAATGTAGTCTGTTTGACTCCAAACCTTATACTCTTAATAATTCTGCTCTAATCCCAAATTTTAAAATAAATCATAAAACTACTATTTTTGAAGAAATACCTAAAATCAAAATATATCAATTATATGAAAATTACAGAAGAAAGGTAGTCAGTAAGTTCTCCTTAACAATATAAGCCACAAATAGGTATATAATGATACACTGAGGATTTCTTATAATTCTATAGTAGGGCAAAAAATCAAGAGTCAAAAGGCTATCTTTTTGCAGGTGGATTTCACCAAAGGTCACCAGGATACATACCAGTGTAAGTTGGCCCAGCACAATAATCCCAGATAAATAGATACTTATAATAGGAAGAGAGTAAATTCTTTTTTACATTCTGGAACACACTGAACCATCCATTGTCTTGGACAGGGCAACGTGAAGCCACATCTCATGTAGTTAGGAAAGGAGAGCCAACATCCATGCAGTCTATGAGAGCCCACGCAGTACAGCTTCAGAGTCTTCCACACTATTCAGCGCAACACTTGACATATTTGAAAGCATCTAGTTTAGTGCTTGATACACAGTGGTGCTCAGTAAACATAAATTTGACTCTTATTCCTCGTCTCTTGGGTGGAAAGATAGAGGGCACACTGTGCAAACGTGTGGATAAGAGCAGAGCTGGAAGAGAAACCAAATGTGCTGGAAGACAGTCAGCCTCAGACAGACTCTAACAAGATGAGGTTAATAGGGCCCAAGAAATGTTCTGTAATGAAGTGTAGCTTAAGAGTCACGTGAGAGTAAAAAAAGTTTTGCTGCTATGAATAGTTCTCAGAAGAGCATGAGATAGGAGACAATTCATTAATGTTTTCAATAAATAATTTACACATCAATAAGAAAAAGATGACTATATCCATAGGAAATAATGGGCAAAGAGCATAAACAGGCAAATTACCAAAGCAGAGAAATAAAGGAAAAGCAAACATGCAAAAACATTCACTCCATTCACTATAAAAATGTTAGTAATAGAAATGCAAATAAATTAACAACCACTTCCTTCCAATCACATTGGCAAAGAACGATGATGGCTAATGGGATCAAGGAAAATGATGCTCACATGCGCCAGCAGGTATTTAAATTGGTACAATTATTCAGAAGGCAATTTGTAAATACGTACCAAAGGCCTTAAAATGGGCAAATCCTTTGATCTAGAAATTCCACATCTAAAAATCTACCCTATGGAAATAATCCGATAAATGTTCAAAGGTGTATGTACAAGGGGGTTCACTGGAGTGTTGTTTATACAAGCAGAACATAGAAGCAAACTGTATGCTCAGGGATGAGTTAAATAGCATATATCTGTCAACGGAGAAACAAGCAGAAATTTTAAATGATAGTGGAGAAATATACTTTTAACATAAATAATACTTACATATTTAAAAGAAAAGCAATAAATCACTACTTATCGTATTACTTAAAACCACTTTTGTAAGAACATATATTTTAAGTGCCAATAATGATTATTGCCATGTGAAAGGTTTTTCATAAATATTGCTTATCCGTATTTTCTAATGTTTCTACAATAAATTTGTTCTTTGTATGTATGTAATTAAAAACAAGGGTAACAAAAAAAGGAGGTTTCCATTTGTGTCCTAAATCTAGCACTTACCAACCATATAACTTGAGGCAAGTTAGTTAATTCCAAGACCCTTGTTTCTTCATATATAAAATTGGTATAAACTATACCTCTCAGGGCCAGTAGGAGAATAAAACTAAAAGCAAAGGCACTTTGAAGCTATAAAGTACTTACTTGATAAACATTGGTGTTATTACTTGCTGACAGAAAGTCCAATAAAAGACAACCCCATAAAGAAGCTGGGAAAATAAAAACTGACTGCCTCTCGGGTGACATTAACAGACACATGGGGAAATGCCAGTCATCCTCCACCTGCACAGGTCATCACGTGTGTGGAATGCAGTCGTTTCTCAGTGTCATGTTAAAGGGAAGGGCAGATGATGATGTAGACGATAGGAAAACCTTTATTAAGCACTTGAGAAGTGTCCAGCACAGGAACACTTTCCATATCTTATTTAATCCATTAGGCACTTTACTATCTCTTTTTATGGGTTAAAATATTAAGGCATAAAAAAGTCAGTTTGTTAAGAGCCACACAACCAGTAGATGGTGAAACCAAGCTTCAAACCCAGCAGACTGATTTGAGTCCACCCTTTCAGCACAGCTAACATGAATACAGGAAATGTATTCCAGGACACAGTCACATCCTCAAGTGCTGAAGAGATCAGGACCAACAGCCACAGGCACTGAGTACCAGGACCAGAGAGTGAAGGCAACATCGACTTCTTCTGACTCAATACAAGGTTTCCAAAAATCTAAGATGCCCAACGGGTGAATAAGTAACTACGCAAGGTAATATCTCCCTCAGCGGAAGTGAAAACACGGGACCGTAGCATATTCAAGGCTGTTCTGAAGGGAACTCAAATGGCCCTGGGCCTGCCTGAGCCATAGAAGCTGACAGCTGGGGATTAGGACCTGCAACCACCAGGGGCAGGTGTCTCCCATGGAGGCCCCCACTATGGGCCGAACTGGGTCCCCCCAAGTTTCTATGTTCAAGTCCTAACCCTCAGTCCCTTAGAATGTGACTGTACTTGGAGATAGACCCTTTAAAGCAGTAATTAAGATAAAATGAGATTATATCGGTGAGCTCTAACCCAATATGAATGGTGTCCTTTTAGGACGAGATTGGCACACATGCAAAGAGGAAGGACCATGTGAGGACACAGCAAGAAGGCTAAAGAGGGAGGCCCTAGAAGAAAGTAATCCTGCCTACACCATGATCTGGGACTTCTAACTTCCAGAACCAAGAGAAACTAAGTTTCTGTTGTTTAAACACAGTCTGCGGGACTTTGTCGTGGCAGCAGGGCGGGCCACAGCCCAGCACCAGCAGGTCCTTGCCCCGGCTGCTCTCGGGCCATCACTCTGCTCCGAGGTGGAAATCAGTCTTTTCTAGCCACTGCTGACATGGTTTGCCAGTCTCCTCCAAGCTTCTGAAGCTCACAGGCTGTCCCACTGACCACCTTACCTCCAGGTCTGGGATGACTGGTGCTCCCCTCGGAGCTGGATCACAGGTGACTCTCAGAAGTGTCAGCCTCGGGGGACCCTTGAAGCCTGAGACAGCTGCCTCTCCACCACTGCTCCCTTGAGTAGCTAGCTCCTGGCTTTCACTTATCCAGTCAGTGCTCACCTTTCTCCAGATGCTAAACCCACCGCTCTGAGAGGAAATTCCCTCTGGGAAGTGGCTCACACTCTCAGGGGTATCGTTTGTTTGTTTTACAGGAGCCCTTCCCTCCCCAGGTTGCATGAGTGCTGCAGGGGCCCAAGCAGAGAGGGATGAGGGTGCAGAGTGTGGAAGCGCAGCCTGGTCACACACTGAAGCACCTGCCACCTCCCTGAACAATGTCTCCGAGGTCAAGCTGTGGGCACCTGTAAGCCTTCTGCACAACTTCAGGTGATTTTTTCCTCAGGTGTTCTCCAAAGGTTCCTCCCAGCAGTAACCCTACCAGTCACTTATGACTGCAAATGTCTGCATCCTTTCCAATGCAGTCCTCTTCTGTGATCTACCCTCAGAGGGGAAGGGGACACTGCCCAGCTCCACATGCTGGGGGATGTGGAAATGCAGCCCCAGCCAAAGTACCCAGGCACATGGCAGTCAAACAAATGTAGGCAAAAGCCCTTATCCATCCAATCATTTCAATGCTCTGCTTCAAATTATTGCAATAAAAGTCAAATTCCTTAAAAATGGTACCCTCATCCACATTTCCTGCCTTCTGTCCTACCACTCGACATCTTGTTTTCTGGTCACAGTCATGCAGATCTACTCAACCATACTGAGCTATTCTCTCCCTTCAGGACACTGGTACTTTTTATGCTCCTCTTCATCTGATTAGCTTCTATTCATCCTGCAAGTCCCAGATGTCACCTCTTCTGGGAAGCCTTCCCTGAAGCCCCCTCTCCCCCAGGTCTGAGTTCATTAATCTCCTACAAACTCCAATAATCTCTATACCTCCACATTCACAGCATAAGCAGCACTCTAAATAATTACTTGTTTGGGGAAAGGGAGGCAGAAGCTATTGGCTCAGCCTCCTTTCCACCTCTAACCTCACCCCAAGGTCTTTAAGTGGGATTACCATTCATCTAGGGATCGTCACAGTTTTGTCTGTTGTCCAACTGTAATTACTAATTGTAGCCCTCATTTGTTCTCTTTGGTTTCCCAGTTTGGCTTATAAATTATTTGGTCACCCTGTTTACACAGGCAGGATCCACATCTATCTTGCTCGCTGTCTTGAATCCCCGGGGACTACCATTATTCTCACAAAATTCCCCAAAGCAGAAAACGTAGAAGTATAATACATCTCTGTTTTAGAATGAAGAGCATGAGCTCTTAATGCCAGCTTATTTGCATATATTGAATCACAATGTTTTAGTTTATATTATCAAAATTCATGCCCTAAAAAGAATAAAATGCTTCACTGAATATCAAAAATTCCTCTAGCAAGAACAAGGGTGAAGTATCTAGTCACCGTCATGAATATAGCTGGAGACTTTGGGAACCAAACTAAAATATAATGTTTAAGTCAGTTCTTCCAGTCACATTAACATGCCCCTTTTTCAGCTCTTACTTTAATTTAATTTTTAGCTCCGTCACTCCTCTATGAATAGAAACATAAAATGCTTGGATCAGTTACACCACCTTGTCAAAATAACCTAACCTGCAATTATAACATCCTAAGGTGCTTTTAAAAAATGTTGCCATGAAAACTTTTTTATTAAAAAATTTCTTATAGTTCTCACACCACTGAAAATTAAACCATCCATTTGCATCTTTACAGATGGCAAAATGTAGACCTTGAGTGTTTTACTATATAAAAATTATTTGTAGGATGAACACATTATTATATGGAACAAACAATGTGCTACATTTATGTAATTATTTCATTAGAAAATTCTGTATTAAAAAGTTATTAATCAGTGAATGAACATTCTTCTCTGATTAATGATTGCCTTCTAACAAATAGAAAATATACAGTTTACAGTTCTCTAGCCTATGACCTAGATACAATCCAAACTCCACCGTCAAACAGAGAAACATCCTTACTGTTAAATTTTAAAACATGAACTCTTCATTCAAATATTTACTAAAGGCTTAATATATTTCCAATAATCACTAAACAAGAGGTGGCGACAGACACAAAAGATTTAAAAATAGTCTCTGCCCTTCAAATAGCTTATAATATACAAAGTGCGACATAACATCCACATCTGCATCACCCTAGTAGTATAAGACATTATGCATTTTATTCAACTGAAAGATGTACAATCTCTTCTCATTTTAAAACTTCTAAAATTGATTGTACCTTAAATTGATTTATTAATTAACATGCTGATGTACTGAAAAGCTGATGCGTATCTTACATCTGCAAGAAATATTAGAACTGGGGTAGTGGGGGAAGGGTGTTGCTCAGCGGCAGGTAGAGTGTGTGCTTAGCATGCATGGGTTCAATCCCCAGTACCACCGTACCACCATTAAAAAAATAAATAAACCTAATTACCTCCCCCCGCAAAAAAAAAAAAATGTAGTAAAGCAACAAAAAAAAAGAACTGGGGAAGCACTATAGTTCAAGAGTCTAAAGCAGGCAGCGAGGAGTACATGCGCTATTGCATTTAATTCTTACATTGATCTAACATTATGAGAATTAAATGGATTCATTTTTTTCAGAAGAAAAAGCAGAGGCCCAGCAAGCTGAAATGCTCGAGGTAAAAAAACAGGGAACAGTGAAGCTGAGACTCAAGTCCGGCTCTGTTACACTCTGCTGCACCACACTGTCCTACCAAAGGCAAGATGGTTGTCAGTCAGAATAGTGGGGGAAGGTGAAATGGAGGAGCACCGAAGGATGCAGAGAGAAAGCAGGAGGCTTTCCAGATGAAAAGCACAACATGCTGAAAGATACAGAGGCTTCCAAGTTATGCTTTTATATAATAAGAACCCTGTACCAGCTAGAGACACAATATAGACGTGTGTTCAGTCCGCCATCTTTAACAGGAAGCCCATTCAGTAAGTTCCATTTTGATATCCATTTTACTAATTAGGAAATTGAGGTTTAGAAAAATTAAGTAACTTCACAAAGGTCACACAACCAGTATGGGAGCTGGGGTGAAAACCTAGGCAGTCTATCTCCAGACCCACCCTTTCTAACCAGTAAGCTACTCTGCATCTTCAGCTAGTACAGGGTTCTTATTTTACAAAAGATAACTCGGAAGCCTCCGTATCTTTGAGTGTGTCGCACCTCTCATCTGGAAAGCCTGTTATAAACATGCTAATTCTCTCAGACAAAACATTTGGTTTTCCATAAACACACAAATCTGACCAGGCTAAGTAATAAACCATTCACTAACCATCTTCTCACTTACTCATTCAACATTTAAATAGCATTCGACATACGTAAGGAATGCACATAAAGAGTAAGATTAAAATGACTTTGTAAAACAAAATGTCTTTTTTTTTAACATGCAAGTGATAAAAGCTATCAATTCTTAAAGCATAATTTTCTTTTAAAAAAAGAGATATAAGGTAGAAAAAAGGACGTGGGAACGAGGTTAAGTTCCTTCAGCCAGGCTGAGCTATGCATTAAAGGACATCATAACTGTGAATTACCAGTAGGGACCATGTCCTGTTCATCTCTGAGTTAGGAGGAGCTTTGTTTCCAGACGACTTGCTAATAACTGAATTGTTTCTAAGTCATTCTCGTTGAGGGGGTTAATGGACTTTGACCACAAACGCAGACGTTCCAGACCCCTCCAAGAACACTACTCCCTGTCGTTAATGTGCACTCCAAGTCTTTTACAGAATATGCACATAATGCTAACCCCTTCAAGATATTAAAACCAAAAAGAAATCCAAATTTCATTTTCATTAAAAAACTAATGTCACTTTAAAACTTTGGTGCAACATTAAACAAAACAACGAGATGTGACAGAGTCAAGGGGCATTTAGTCTGAGTGGTCGTGCAGAGCCTCTGAAGACATGAAGTGCATCTGAAGCATCAATTTTACAAAGGTCAAAATACTGAAGAATATTCCAAAGTCAGAGGCCAGAAAGTTTTCTACATATTGTTTTGCAATTTGAGACATGTTTTGAATTGGGACATGACTTTTTGGCATGAGTCAGAAGAGGAGGAGGCGAGTGGAGCCTGTTTTCTTGCCTCAGTCAATAGGCCTGGGTGGGCTCAACAAGTGGGAGGATGAATCTCGGAGAGAAGAGTGTGGAGGAGGTCGAGGGGAAAAAGGGCTGTCAAATCCGTCATGTTTGATATTTCACAATGACTGAAGTAGAATCGTTCCTTTATCAATCCTTATTTTCCCAATGCACAAAATCTAAAATGACACAATTTTAAGTATTTCTTTTCATTAGTAGCTGCTTATTGATCCATGGTTTGATATAAAGTTATTTCAGGTCTTATGGAATCACAAGCGTTACAAAGTTTTTTTTCATAAAAAAAAAAGGCGGGGATAAGGGCAGGTTGGGAGGGACCAATCTAGCAGTAGTGGTATTTGAGAATAAATTAACAACAAAAAAATTTAGTATTACCATTTATTGATGACAAACACTAAGTTTTACTTACATTCTTTGGGGAGAAAAAATTCCAGCGTCAACAATGAATGGAAGTAGTACTTAACTCGCAAGGCCACTGTGCTTTTTACCTGGACCATATATAGATCTCAGTGCACACATTTCTGCACAGAGCAACACATTTAAGTGCACTTTCTAATGAAGACATCATTGTCCTTTGGTGATATCCAATGTATTTCTAGGATATACGGTATGTAGTACTATATACTCTTAGTAAAAACACCACCACTATGTTCATTTCATGAAGAAAGCACACTAGAATTACATCCCATGGGTTCAATAACTGTGTGTAACAGAAAAAGACTTGCCCACCTACATCACAAAAATCTTAAGCTTCAAGAACTATCTAATGGCTTAGCTAAATATTTTTTACCCATGCCATTAAAAACAACAACTTCTGGTCTCTCTGGGGAAATTGCTAGGAATGCCACCTAGAGTAATCTACCAAGCAGAGAATATGAATCCAACACCAAGTCGGAGGGAAAGGTGAAGTAACTTTCCCAAGGTCACTGGGCTAGAAAGTGACAGAGCCAGGTTGAAACCCAGGAAGTCTGATTAGGGTTCACACCCTCTCATCATAGACTATGTTGCCTCCAGAATTAGCAACATGGAATAGGTGGACTCCACAGATTTCCAGAAAGCAAAATCTCTTCCATAATTGCTCAGTAATTTCCAAGATGTCAGCTATCACAGATGATTTTCTGGAAAATATTCAGCATAACCGTTTCTCTTGTGGACCCTCTAAAATCTGGCCATGGGTTCCAGAAAGGCACTTAGCATGACGATAACTGTGTAAACATTGTAATCAAACTGTCTGGTTTCAACTCCAGGCCCACTAGCTTGGGCAAACATGTAACCCCTCTGTGCCTAAGTTTCTACTTTCTGTAAAATGGTGTTACTAACACTACCTACTTCACAGCTTAGCAACAAGAGTTTAAAGAGTCAATATAAGTAAAGTACTAAGAACAGTGCTGAGAATATTAAATTAACAAAAGCTTTAGCTGCCAGAGTAAAAAGGCTACAGACTTCAACCCTATGATCCCTCCTCACCTGTACTCCCAAATTACTGCCACTCTACATACTAAGGCATAAGGTGAATAAAAGCCTCAGAGAAGGTGCTGTGATGACCCTGTAAAGATACCTGGGAGACACTGCTCACAGCAACCATTAGGAAGCGTCCTTTTCAATGAGAATCTTGAGAGGGATTTCTTTCTGGTCCTGGTATAAAGAAATGAATTGTACTGATGCTCCCGAACAACTGGTTTTGTTTTACTCACAAAGACTTTAAATCAAGTAACTAACCAAGCTTCATATTTTACCGTGACTGCCAAGAACATTTAGCGTGAAACACATTTCTACTTTTTTAGTATCTACGCACTTTTTTATGATTGTTCATGGTTCTTTTTATGGTCATTCTCTTTCTTTTTCCTTGGCCAGCCACTTCTCATTTAAATTTTTTTCTTTTATAATAACCAACGTATGAAACAAAATGTCAGGAGGAATAAGAAAAGAAAAAAAAGGAAGAGTGATGATCTCCTTAGGATCTACTTCCAAGTCTATGGGAGCAGGGTTGGCATCTGTTTCTGAGCTAATGGTCTAAGAAGGGCAAAAACATAAGATGAAAATCACAAATTTGGAAGTGGCCTGCCACAACCACGCCCTCACCCATACGTTAATCTGTCCAGTGATCGACATCAGGCCCCTGTTTCTCACTGTCTCCTCCTCACAAACAAAGCACATATAATTCCAAGTTCATGGGCAGTGAAATGACAGATTCTTGGCTTAATAATGAACAAGACTGCTGAGTGCCCATTTCTTTTTAGGCAGGTATCTGGAATATATGAGCAAGCAGAACAGATAAAACACCTGCCCCCTCGAGCTTACCTTCTCTGTGAGGAGACAGATAAGCAATAAACATAGCAAAGAAGCAAACTGTAGGTGTGCCCGGAAGTGGTAAGAGCTACGAAAAAAACTCAAGCGAGGTAAATGGGATCTGGGTGAAGGACTCATGTAAAAAAAAAATTTTTTTTTTCACCAGGAACTGAAACCAAGGACTATAGTAATTCTGAATGGTCATATTGGTTAGAATGATAAAAAATTTTTTTAAAAAAAAAATTTTGTCCTAAATAAACTCACATTTTAAATGTCTGAAAGGTTACTGATTCTGTTGATGTTTCTTTAATACAGTTAACACTTTTTCATAAAACAAAATAAATCATGTCTCATCACTTCTATAAACCCTATATTTCCCAGCCTCTTCAGTAAAACCTCAGATTCCAGATACTTTTATATAACGTTCCCTTTCTGGTCTTGCACCCACACCCATAACTTTGGAAACTCCAAATGTACAGGGAAGACAGGTCATCAGTGTCAGGGTTTGTCTCATGGGCTCTCAAAAACACAACCATCCTCTTGGCCCCCATATTCTCTCTTGTCCACTGTGCAAGGATGCCCACTGCTGAATCTACAAATGGAACCCAGGGGGGTACCACTCACGCCAAAATCACTGACGATGGCAGTAGTCTGTGATAGCCCCTCGACGCCGTGAAGACACTTTTCTGAAGGAGTCTCTGCCCAAAAGTGCCCTTTTGTACAAAAACCACAATTCGAAGGGTCAGAATTGCCCACCTCACCAAGGCCATGGTGCACTTAGAATCCCACAGGGGTTTCAGTCAAACAATGCATTTTTATCTTTCTTGCTCTTTGTATAGAATCCCTCTCTTTCTAGGACTTGGGCTTGGGTCCAAGTGGACTTGGGCCAGGGGACAATCTGGTGGCAGATACTGCGCTGTACTTGGATTCAAGCTTTTGCTCTGACATGGCCCACTGGGCTGGAACTAAGTTTATAAGCTTGTATTCTCTCCACAAGGTCTGTGATCTCCAGGAGAGCTTGCCCCACAAGTTCTCCAGACATGTTTCAACCTTAGGGTACATTCAGGGATTTCTGATCTAAGGGAGCTGGATGTAGGCTTACAGCTCTTCAGGAGAAAAGCATCGTTACAGATTAAACAGCATCATAAGTGGCACAGTGGCCCTGCTACACACTGCCTATCACAAGCAGAAAGGGCCACACAGCAATGTGCTGAGATAGGGGGTGATGATTAAAAACAACAAATAAAAATGACGTACAGGAAGCTACATCAAATTTCTGAAGGAAGTGGCTTCCAAATTAAAATTAAAATATTTGGGGATAGTTCATTGTAAGAGAGCTACAAATTCAGCACAAAAATATTAGAACTCTCCAATATGGGGCAGTCATATCCTAGATGTGAACAGAGTGATCCAAGTAGTGTTACATTCATAGAGTTATAATTTAAGAGTAAAGACGATCATTCTGCCAATGGAAAAACGTCCATGTCTATCAAAAACATTCTTTTCCTCTCTGTACTTTTTATTTTTCTGAGAAGAGTAGATCCGGAAGATTCCACCAAAGAAGACAGCATTTGTTATATTTTCCCCTGAATATAAGAAATATAGCAAGGATATATTATACAGCTTTCTGCCACATCACAGATTTAGAAAGTGTTATGAAATCATGAACAAATCTTATATTCTAACCCAACCTCACAACATATTACTTGTGTAACTTGGGCAAATCACTTAGTCATTCTCAGCCAACATTTACTTCTTCATAAGACAGGAGGGGAACTACCTTGTCTACAAATACTTTCATTGACACTAACTGAAATAATGAGTTTGAATGTACTTTCTGCACAACAAGGTACAATATAAGCGAACAGCCTCATCAAACTCATTCTGCTACTGTAGCAGACAGGGCATTTTTCCCATAATTACCTGAGAAATCTACAAAAACTGACTTGTTCATCCAAAACAGCATTCCTCCAGATTTTATTACATAATTCTGTTTTGTAAAGAAGGTAAAGACAACTGGTTAAACTTGAAGTTCATTATCTACACAAAGCACTTTTAGCCAGCATATCTGAATAAAATAAGAATGAAAGCATTTTCTTATTGCCTGGGCTACTCCACATAATGCCTTTTTTCTGACACCTTGCCTCACAGGTAACACTTTCAATTATTCAAGCACTAGTTAATATTGCTGGTGTCGGCATGATCAGTAATTACTGTCTCAGTAAATCACAGGCGTCTGATTCCAGCTGCTCCCATCTTTGATATAACCACGAGCAACAGCCTGGAGGACAGGAACTGACAGGCAAAGAATACAGCCGGGGGGTCAAATTCATGCTGGTGGCTGTACTAGCTTTCAGTGAGCTACCAAAGTCAGAGACACATGCTGAAAGGTGAGACCACAGATTAAGAAAGAATTAATGTCCTGAGAGTTCCGTACAAAATAAAATATTTTCTGAACATGGGAATGGCTTTTGAATCCAGATCTGAAGAAGGTGGCTAAATAAATCATACCTTCAACAACCTTCTTTTTAGTAATTATAAAAAGAATTCATCTGCATACTCATTCCCCTGCCAGATATGATTTTTCCCTTCCCCAGATGGCTGGGGTGAGTGTCTGTGCATATGGCAAGGGAAAAACAGCAGGAGCTCAAAGTACTTAACTGTAAAAAGAAGTGAACGCTTCTGAAACGTGTACTATGTAAGACACCAAAGGGACCATAAAATCAAAGACTAACCAGTGAATGCAAGGCCTGGGAGACCCGTGTCCTGTCCCAGCTCTGTTCCTAACGGTCTCCCTTGAGCAAGGCAGTTTGTATCACCAGGCTTCTGCTTTCTCACGTGGACAGAAATGTGATCCAACTCAGTCAGTCTGGAGAGTTCTTTATAGCCTGAGTGAAATTATCCAACGCTAAGGATCACCAAAAATAGGTAAAACAGCATCCCTCAATATCCACAGGGGACTGGTTCCAGGACCCGCCGCAGAGACCAAAACCCGCAGACGTTCAAGACCCATTGTCAGCCCTCTGTATATGTAGATGCAGGACCCATGGATACAGGCAGCTGGCCACAGAAGTAAAAACACTACCGCAGGGATCCTGTGTGAACACCACCAAGAGACGCAGCCCTTCCAGAGCTGGTTCTAGGGGAATAAGGAATCTGCATCTACCATCAATCAAATATACTTTCAGGAGAAAATTAATGGGAGAATAAGAATGTGTGTATATGTGTGTACAAGTGTAGGGATGCATGTGTGTATGCGCAGGTAGATTGTGTGTGCTGCGGCGAGGGCATAGACCATACACTTCATTTCTCTGTTTCCCCGTTTTGTCTACTGCCCCTCCTCTAAATCTCCAGCACTGGGTGCTTAATTTAATTTTTAAGTAAGTATGTGGTCAAGGAAGAGGTGAAACAGATTGCCTACTTATGCCCAGGCTAGCTCAGAAGCTATTCTGCATTGGTGAGGGATTCTCTGCAGAATGGGGACACTAAAGGACTAGTGATGGTGGCGGACAGGGAGGTAGTGGCATCAGAATCACCTAAGAAAAGGCTTTTTAATCTCTCTATGCTTTCTCCTTTCTCCCTCCCTCCTTGAGATTCTCATTTGACCCTGAAAGGACAGTCTTAATCTACCCACACATGCGCGCGCGCGCACACACACACACACACACACACACACACCCCTCATCACAGTTGCGAGTTACTACTACTGGTTTGCTGCAATGGAGTAAAAGATTAAGGACTTCACTGCTACTGTCCTTTCCTGCTCTAACACTTTCGGACATTGCTCTTACCATTGATATACTTTCTAATTGAGGAAACACTTGAGATGACCAGAAAACCACAGAAGGCAACACTACACGACTATGGAGAAAACTGAGTGGCAAGCAGATGAGGACTTGTGAAATAAGGAAAATGACTGTACGGCAGGGCTAATCAGGCGTGGCTTTATGGAGGAAGTAGGTATCGAGCTAAATCCTGGTGCACGATCTTAGAACGAGAGGGAAGTGAAGACGCATGCCGGGGGTTGAGGCATGTACAGGATCAAGCCTGTGCAGGAAGGCACGAGCCAGGAAGACAGCAGTGGGGACAGTGGCAGTGCTGGCAGTAGTGCCAGGTCAGAATGACCAGGAGAAGTGGGGCCAGCTGACCTTGGGCTGCAAACTGCACGGCGCCAGGACTTCAAGCAGTGACTATGGAGTCACCACTGGCTCTGAAGCAGGAGACTGCTACAATAAAGCATGCATCTGAGGAAGCTCCCGCAGATCCTGAGGACTGGGATGGGTCAGAGCAGGAGCTTCTAACCTGGGATCCACGAACAGACTTCAAGTACGTGACAGCCCCTGCTGTTCTTCGCCACTCTTTTTCTGAATCCACAGGTAAACGTGCATTTTGTAGAGGAAAGAGGAATTTATTAAATTCTCAGAAAGGTATGTGACAACCACTTCTCCCATCCAACCCTCATCCCACCCACACACAACACAGGAAAACTGAGAGTTTAGTAGAAGAAAGTGTTTGCAAATTTTCCTTGTGGGTGGGGTAGGGTCTTCTGGTGCAGGTGAGACAAATCAGTAAAGGGTAAGACTCCGAAGAACAGCCGCTCAATGGCAGCATCCTCGGTGATCCCTGCGCAGCAGGGACCGCGCAGAGGCTCCAGAGGGGAAGATGGACCACGTGCTTTCCTAGGCTCGCTTTTTAGGGAGGTGCTGGCGAAAGGGGCTTCCGTGGTTTATACAAAGTTCACTGCAACATCAGTCTTATTCTGAATTGCTTTATTATTATCACCTTGTAGCAAACCTCTTTTGCATAATAAAATCATGTTTCCCAGAGCTAGAGTTTCACATAAAATGTGTCTCAGTCATTCAGGAAATTAATTTAAGGAATCAAATCAAATTAAGTATGGCCAATTCTTAATGCAGATACAAACAGACTTCCCCCCAAAAAGAAAGCTAGAATCAACATATTTCTTAAATATTGAAATCCACATTTGACCATTTCCTAAATAGAGATAAACAGTTATTTAGTAGGGCTATTTCTCAAAATTAATATTTTAAAAACCAGCGTCAACCCCAGTTGAAAGAAGAAAACATACCTTTTTCACTCTTTATTTTCCACCCAAAGCAGTGCTGACTTTCAGTTAAATTTGGTTTGTTATTGGAACATATGAATCATAAATACTGTACTTTTAAAAGCATTTTCAGAAAAATTTCTTTTTTGAAATTTCAACCTGGTAAGCAAACCTTTGAAAAAGACTTGAGAAATTTGTTTGCAAAAGTACAAACGAAGAAGTGATACCTGAGAAAGTCTAACAAGCTACCGGTGACACTTGAGAGTAAATCCTAAGGTGTTAATTATCTCAGATTTCCAGAAGGCTTCTTCCCCTGAAATATGCTCAGCTTTTGATTGTGCATTTCATGTTTCTATTTTTTATTGTGCATTCCACATCTTCTCTTAAGTTTTCCCTTCTCTGAATTCCAAGAATTTGTGCCTGTGTTAGGGACACTGACATTAGGCCTAGATGACAGTTACAGATGTATTACAGTTACATCCTTCCTCTCTGCTGCTCTGTGAGTGTATCAGGACCCGGAGCACCTCTCACCCAGCTTCCATGAAAGTCTCCAATAAAGTCTGCTGAATGACCACATAGACATCACTTAAACAGCAGGTATGAACCTTACTGCAAACTCTGCTGTGCAAGAAAATGAAAAGCTCATCTCCCTGTCTTCTACAACTCAAATTTAATTTCTGTTCAACCAGTTGGGAAGCTCTGCCTTCCTGAGGTTGTTCGAGAAGAGTTATGGCATGGTTCTGGGATTTACCTGGTGGCAAAGTGACAAGGGCTGGGCCGCCAGGTACCTCTGGTCTCCAAGTCACCATGCATACTTGACTGTCACTAGCCTGACTGTCACTAAATCCAATTATCATCTTCAGTCCTTGACTAACTGGACTTTGGCAGCGTTCAGACCGGTAAGTGCTCTCGCCTTCTTGAATCTTGCTACTTCCTTGGCTTCTATGATTCCATCTTCTCCTGGTTTCCCCCTTCCTTTCTGCCTACATTTTTTTTTTTTGCTTCTTCCTCTCTACTTAATCATTATGTGCTATAGTTCCATGAGATTCAGAATTCAATGATCTACTTTAACTAAGCAATGCCACTCCAATTAAAAATTATATCACAGGCCCACAGTCTTCTGTGATGTCCAAACATACAATAACCTCCTATTTGACACCTTCATTTGAACATCTTAAAGACAGCTCAAATTTAATATTGCCATAGCCACACCGGTAATTTCCTTTACCCATCCCACTTCTTGCCCAAACAGTTCCTCTTTTAGAATCCCTTTCTGGATGAACTGTACCAACAGACACCCAGTTGCATAGAACGTGACCACCATGCAGTGGTATGGATTAGTATCACCACGCATGCAAATGGTGCCCCCACCCACACGGCTATGTGGAATGACACCACCACCCACATGGATGTGGGACTCATTAGGGTTCTCTCTCCCTCATTCCCAATATCTAATCCACCACTAAAACCTGAAAATGTTACCTCTTAAACAGCCCTTAAATGGTCTCCTTTATCTCCACTTTCCTAGGTCAAGACTCTACTATAATCTCTGATCTGAGCCAGAGCAACAGACGGCAGCACCTTTCTATACTGATGAGAGCTCTCCTCCAACCAGAAGCCATTGTTAGGCTTCCAGGCCCTGTCACTCTTTGATTAAAACCCTTCCTCAGTGGCCACCCACTGTTCTTAGGATAAAGATCCAGGTGTGGTCCTGCCCCACCCACCCTCAGCATCATCTCCTCCTACAGTCTCCCTGGCTCTCAGCACCCGACTCCACCTTTTTGTCAACATTGTTTCCTTCCAACACTGCACTGGGTTTCTGCACATGATTTTTTTCTCCTTTATTTGAAGCATCCTCCACCCTCTGGCATTTACCTCATTAACTCATCACATCCTTCAGACCCCCAAACCCACTTTCTCAGGGAAGGCGTCCTCACCACCTGCTCAGAGCAGGTCAAAACTCTTTTGACACTTGTCATAACACCATGAACCTCCTATTCTCAGTGTTCATTTCAATCGTAATTTTACTCTTATTTGTGAAATCATTTGATGAATGCCCATCCCTTCCACTATAGGGTGTCCACTCCAAGATGACAAAGCTCTGATCTGTTTTCCTCACCATTGAATCATCAGCACTTGGCAGAGAGCCTGACATCTAACAGATGCCCAGAAACTATGTGCCGAATGAGCATTCTTGACAGAAGAGAATAATATTAATGAGAAAACTGGCGGTGCTTTTATAAGCAAAAACACCAACGGTGGCATATTTAAGAAGCAATAACAGCATAGAATCTTTTAAAGCTTTCATCCTGAAATGAGGGCATAAGGGTCACCAGGCACACCAGGTGCGATCCATGAGTCACAGCTGTCCTTCAGCATTAGACAGTGAGTACCACAAAACGTAGGTGGTCATGGTAAGACTGCCTACATTCTCATGACCCCCACACCCAGGGAGAGGTGGTAACAGGAAGAAAGACCTGCTCTCCCCAGTGACAGGGGAGCAACCTCAGCTCCCAGGCCCTCCTGCCTCTAATAATCATGGTAGCAGATAGCAAAAATTCACTGAGTGCCCACTTCCTGCTGGACAAGGAGACTTATATACATTATTGCACAGGATTATATGGCAGAGTAGGTGGAACTGTCTCCAGAATACAAATGAGGCCACCCAAGTTCAAAGAGATGACTTTCCCAAGACCAAAGAGCTAGTAAATGAAAGAAACAGGATTCAGCCTTCAGGCTGTCTCTAAAGCCATTCCATTGATGCACCCACGGCTGCTGCTACACAAAGAAAGAAAGGCAGCTATAAGCAGCCAAAGGCCCGCTGGTTGTGGAGGAGGTAAGTGGCTGGTGGACAGCATAGTCCAAAAGCAGCTTTAACATCACTGGTCATCGAGGAGGGGCAGAGCAGCCAGAAGCAGTAACAACAGCATGGAGAAGGCTGGATGTGGCATCTGCAGCACATGAGAAGCACCTGAGAAGACTGGATCTGGGAAGAAAAGGCCCCCCCTAGGGGACCCAGCCCTGCCCAGCGCCCTCTGGCAGGCAACAACGTGAACACAGAACACAGAACAATGAAATAGAGCTGAGGTCTGCTCCTGATGCTGCAGGCCCTTAGCCAGACACCTGCTGTTTTGTTTCCAGTATAGAATTAATCCTGTAACTTTCCTTCACTACACTAGTGGCCAGAGAAATACCTGATTTAAAAAAAAAAAAAACCTTCATATAAAGCAAATTTGGAAGTATTGTTTTGAGAATACCCAATTTGGGGAAGTATAAAAGAGATAAATTACTGGATTCCAATAGCCAACTCCCAGAAGCTTTAAAGATATTTTGTTTGTTTTCTATTAAATCACACATTACTTGACAAAGAAGCTTAGGAATCAGACATACATAACTCTAGAGGCTGCAGAGAAATCAGTACCCCCTGATAGCATGTTTATTTACAGAGCCTGAGAAAGAGAGATAGCTCCACTGAGAAGAATTAGAAGGCAGGTGGGAAATGCTTTTTGAGACTAATTTAGCCACGGGTCTTAGAATCAGGGGAGGTTTGGGGGAAGAAGAGTGAGATAATGAAAGCCAAGTTTCTAAAGATTTTAGCCTGACAGCAGTCTATAGGAGGGGACGGAGGAAAAAGAAAGTCGCACAGAGAGACCAGTTAAGAAGCTATAGTGCTGAGGACCAAATCAGGAAGCAGCCCGGAGAACAGAGGGGCGAAGTGGGCATGCAAGACTCCAGGAAGGAGAAACTGAGAGGCCCTGATGACTGGATGTTGAGATGACCCCCTAGTTACCTGCAGGCAAGGTCAGACACACACGAATAGGCGATGATTTAATTTTACACAAACATGCAGCTTCTTGAACCCACACTTTCTGAGCTCCGTGCTAAGCAACTGGTGGTACAAAGTCAGAGAAGACCAAGATTGAAATGTCTAGAAAAGGCAAGTTTATTGACAGAGAAGATCAGAGGTTACCTAGGATGGAGTGGGAGTGGGAATTACTGTAAATAGGCACAAGGGAACTTTTGGGGTTAACAGAAATATTCCAAAAGTGGAGTGAGGTGATGGCTGCATAACTCTGTATACATTTACTAAAAATGATGGAACTGTACATTTACAATGGGTGTACTTTATAGTCCATAGATGAACTCTCAGTAAAGCTGTTCTCAAAAAATGATGAGAACTGTGGAAAAGGAACAGTAATATAGCGTATGGAGAATTGAGAGGGAAGCAGTGGAGGTGGTGGGGAGTTTGCCTTTTAGACGGGTGATCACAGTGGGCCTCACTGAAAAGGTGACATTTGAGCAAAGACCTAAAGGAGGTGAGGAAGGGAGTCTGGGGACAGCCAGGAGGAGGACCATCCCAAGCAGAGGAAACCAGGAATGATGTGCACAGGTTCTAAAGCAGAAAAGGAGGCAGTGAGACCAGGGCAGCAGTGGGCAGGAAAGAGCAGAAGGTGAGGGCAGCGGATAAGGGGGAGAGATGGTGCACACTGTGTTGGTTCATGGGTTAGAATCTACTGCAGTTTTGAGCAAAAGAGTAAGGTGATCTAACTCAGGTTTTCAAAGGATCACTCTGACTGTGGTATTGGGAAGAGTCTATGGAAGGCAAAGGAGACCAGCTGGGAACCTGTTGCAGCAGTTTACACAAGTGATGCTGACTGGGGCAATGGCGGCAGCGGGAAGGTGGTGAGAAACGGTCAGATTCCAGGTATACTTTGAAGGTAAAGCCAACAGAATTTCCTGACTGCTTGGATGTGAGCTGTGAGAAAAAGAAGCAAGGATGACTCTACATCTCTGGGCCTGAGCATCTAACGATGGGGAAGCTCTGGATGAGGCAGGTTTGGGGGAAAAAAGTTAAAAAGTATGTATTGGGCAATTGGCTACTCAACTGTATTATCTATGTCAGTCACTTCACATAATTTTGGTAACTTTCTTTAAAAGGCCAATTTCACTATATGGTGAGTTTACCCATTCTTTAGTTGAGGTATTTTAGAGGAATAAATTGGTCATGCAAAATGCAGTAACATTTATTTAAAATCCTGCTTCTTGGCCTTCTTTTTATCCTTAGAACTCCTGAGCAGCTTATTTTCTTATAACTTCTTAATTATACTTCTAAGGACATTAGATCTAACTTGCTTGGAAAGGTCTTGCTGTTGGTCCAAGTAAACCATCAGAAAAGTGCAGGGACACCAAATGGTGGTCACTCATCTCTCAGTAATTCTTCTTAAACAGCCACTGAGCTGGGAAAAGGCCCAATTAATGAATGTCAGGGTATGTTCATGAAATCCACCTCCTATAAAAATATCAACGTTAGGGTAAAATTCATGAAGCGTCACAAAGAAATGACAAAATTCAAGGTCAATCCCTCTTGTGGGTTTTTTCTCTTTAGGAGAAAGCCACTGTAAAGAGATGAAGGTAGAAGATGGGAAGGTTGAATTCCCATCTGTAGATTTAGACAATACCAACTCTCATTTCCCAGTGTAAAATACAGATTTTTTTCTTTCTTGCACTTCTAAATTCACATGTATGTGTCCGGGTCTCTCTATTTATTCTGCACATTTGGCCACCGGACTTCTCCATGTGATCATTGTCGTTAATACACAAGTTAGAAATACACATTAGACTCAGCAGCTGTGCCCAAGGCCATTACTTCCTCTAATTTGGCACAGATGGCCAAAAAGATGATTTTGGCAGAATAACCAAGCGCTAACCACCTAATGAAGCTGTAGCCTCAAAACCAACTGATGGTAAATGCAATTTTACAGTTATCTTCCCTTCTCCCTCTCCCCCTTCCTCTCATCTTTGGTCCTTCACATACAAGGCAGAAGAAACAGCACACCTAACTCTAACTTGGCAAAGCTCTAAACATGGCATTTCATCTGATTTTCTGATGAGGAAAAGGTAAGTCAATAAATTCTGAAATGGTCATTCTTTAGGTCAAAAGACTTTTTCTCCAACTCAAAAATATTCCTGCAATAGGGACTAAGCTGGTTTGTACCTAACAGTATCAGAGAAACCATCACAATAGTCAAAACAATGATTAAATGACCATGGACAAATTAATACAAGTGTGGTATCTGCCCTTCTTTCACACACTCACACACCTCAAAATGACTTCTCTTAAAATTATAAGTAGGCATAACTTATGCAGAACTCTGATCATCTTCATAGATGTCTACAATTCATTTATAATTTCACAAGCTGTCTAATGGCAAGGTTTCTTTTACTCTTTATCTATATGCCGGTGCTTAACAGTTGCATATCTCTTCAGAATGCCTGATAGTCAAATCATCTGATGCTCTAAGATCATGACAGGTAAGAAAGTCATGAAATTCCCCTCAGACAAAAAAGATGTGCATACACACAGTCACACTCTTGTTTCAGCCAGTCTCTAAGGACAGAATATTAAATTTAAAAGCCATTAAAAACCTGCAAAGCACCCTCTAAAACTTCCCTAAAATGAAGAGCAAATGACAATTCAAAATTATAGCTTCTCTGCTCCCAAAATCCTACTGTAAAACTCTATACTATTCTGCCACAGTTCACTACAGACCTGTTAATCAATGACTCACAGGATTTCATCCTCAGTAGAAACTGTATTCTCCAGTTGGCTTATATAATGCCACGTAATCACCATCAATGCTCTAAGTCTAAAAAGGTATAAAATAGAAAGCAACTGATTTTATCTTGTGCAGAAATGTCCATCTTTTAATTAATCAAACTACTTCAATGTTGGGTAAAACTGCAATAAGGATATTTATAAAGATGTTCTCTGCAGTCATCCACCTGATTAGTTGTACACAGATCTGAGCGGAAAATCCTAACTTCTGTTTCAGCAGTGAAGATGTTACTCACACATCACGATTCCTATCCAGATGGGGCACTTGGTTAATAGAGCATTGCCTGCAGTGTTTAAACGTCCACTGAGTATCCAGAGGGCTGTGCGACCTCAGAGCTGATTTATCTTGCTATTTTTCGTTAAGTGTGAATGATGAGGAAGCTGAGGCCCAGATACAGGTGGCCTGGCGGAGGGTCCTTGGGAGGGAGAAATAAGAACCAGAGTGTGAGCAGGTCACTGCTCTCGTCCTGCAGCTCCGGGACTAGCCCTACCATTAGAATCACTCAGGGAAGGTGGTTTAATACACGGGGGCTCAGCACCAATACAGATTCCAATACAATAAACACAGAGACTCCAAGAATCTATATTTTAAAACAACTCTGAGGATCAGCCTGTCTGCAACCGCTGGGCTGTGTTTATTTGTAGAACAGTGATCATAAATGATTTTTTAAAGCAAGGTTCTAGAACGGCCAAAGAAAGCAATAATAGAGTTCTTTTAGTATAAACAGAGTTTTTGAAAAATGTGTCTAATTTTGCTCTCATGATTCTTACCATTACCCCAGTTTATAAAAAAGGAGACTCCCCCCACCGCCCCTACAGAGTTAGAAACAGCCACTCTGACTTCATGGGCAGGCCCTTGCTCTCCCGATCTGCCTCACTGCTCCTGTCCCCAGTCTCCCCTCACTCCACAGAAATATGACCAGTGAGGAATATTCAGTTCTGCTCTGGGACCCAAGTAACCACAGGTAGAAAAAGCCTTAAGAAAAGGCCTTGTCAGCCCTGGCACTGCCCTTAGGAAGCCTGGAAGTGGCCTGGGAGGGGAACGTGCTGGCTCCCCACTGATGGGTGCTGTGCCACCACACTGACAGATCCTCTCCTGAAAGTCTCAATCTGCTCCCATCCCTGAGGTCAACCATGAGAGTCCAGATAAGAAGAGGAGAGAACTAAAAAAGTTCTTGAGTCATTGATACCTGGGCTTCTTAAATATCTTGACCCATGGTTGCTTACTGTCCAACTTAATGAGCTCACTTAACGTTGAGACGCAAGAGGTCCCCTTTCATCTTGCGTCCTGTCTCTCCATCCATCAGCACATAAATAAATAAATAAAAGGAACAGCATACCAACAGCTGCTGAGTGAGGCACTGCACATTTGCACATGAGCAAAGAAGGCTGGCAACAAAAGTCTGACGCCATCACAGGATATGGTTTTCCAAAAAGACATCAATATAGAGGGAGCAGAAGAACTCCAAGAATACAGTGCCCCGAGAGAAAAACACAGTAATCAAGGCACATATTTAGGGGGTCTGGGAATTTCATGCCCCATTAGGTCTAGGGGTAAAGTATGTGCTCATTTACAAAGGCGATATATAGAGCTGATGCTACCACAAAGTTAAACCATATAACTGACTCTTGTACAATCCTGTGCTTATCAAATCCTCAGCCACAGAGAGAGGTGCTGGCCAATGAGTTTCACCCACATCTGCAAACTCCTTCGAAGTTACATACATCAAATATATTAATATTCCAGCTTAAAGCAACTAATAATACATAGTGACAACTAACTACAGACTTCTGGAGAGCAACACTGATAGAACAATGTGGAACACAGAAATCAAAAGTTGACAACTGACGTGGTCAGAAAAGGGAAACTCATCAGAAAACCCCACAGATGACACCAAGATTCACAAATTAGAGTTTCAGTGAAAAGCTGCATGTGCGTAGAAGGGCCTTAGGGATGAGCATGAGTTTCTCAAATGACATCTGATCAATTAGGAAGCCTTATCTGTAGGTGATAGTCAATACCTTCAGAAATGATAAACAGATTCAACTCAAAGCCAAAGAAGATAAGCTGTGCCCAAATTAAATCAGATTGTAGGTAATTAATGTTTCCATAGAAGAAGAAAACAAAACCTCCATTCCATATTCCTTTAGGCTTTGAATTCTTAGAAAAAAACCCAAAAAACCCAATCAGCCATATCAGCTCAAGGACATCAGCCTGAGAAAGACTAGTGAGTCTTTGCAGCTGAAGGGTTACTGGATTATATCTACACTACTGCCTATCACAAAAACAGCATTTTTTTAAGGTCTCCTTTCAGGGAATGTCAAACCAGAATAGATGAGGAAGCAAGTCAAAGAGAGACTCTATCAAAATAAATCTCTTCCATTCAGTTATCTACCTCAATTATGAACCTTAATTTCCAAAATAATAACCATAGCTGTCACTTGGGAAGTGATTGAGAATGTGCTTATATTTAGAGGCCTTTTTCTCCTTTATCCTAATACAGGATTTTGTAACTTTGCTGGTCTGTGAACTGGATGTAAACACAAAATCGGGCACTGATGTCATCTGGCTTGCCAAATTCTTCACCCTGGAATTCACACCTCACTATAATTAATATCTACTACATACTGAATCTTCTTTCAAATATTACCATATTCTCTTCTGGATTCATAGAGAGTAAAGAAATGAGTAAAGGATATTCTGTCTTTGATAAACAATCACAAATTTAGCACCAGCAATTCTCTAAGCCTTTCTTATTTTAGGTATCTAAATTAACATTATTTACCAACTACTGAACATACATTTGAATTATTAAATTGAAAAACATTTAAAGAAACACTGCAATAAATAAACACACACATATATACATACACACATGAATACATACATACCAGAGCACATTTAGCACAAGAAATAGTCTTTTCTGTAATGATGTGCTTTGTAATTCACTGCATGATAGAAACAGAATTTAGTTTGGTATATAGGTTCCTAAAATTTACGGTTCAAGCTACCTTCCTATAAATGTTCTTTGTTATCACCACTACAAAAGTCACCAGTTTGGCAAGCGGCTAGTAGTTTCCACTGCTGTCTGGGTTACCCCAAGCCTGTGAGCTGGGGGGTGACCTGAAGAAAGTCAGGATACACTAACCTCATCTGCACTCCTAGGTCATCAGAAAACCAATGAGAGCAAAAAAGCAGAAAGATTACTCTGCCATTTGTGAGCATGAGGAGGTAGCTGGCTGGGGCGGGACAGGGGACAGATAGTGGTAGAGAAAAAAGAAAAAAAAAGATTTAACTAGAGAATATTCTCTTTGGGAAGACTTTAATCCCATCCGACTTGAAAGTGAATTTGAGGACTTTTTTTTCCCTAGAGCCCGTGGAGCTCGTGACCTTTTCATAAATTTACATAATTCAGCTTGAAGGGAAACCCCTAGGTGAATGGAAAGATGTTGGCAACTAGAGCATGAGCTCAAAGAAAGACTATGTCTGTACCCACTAGGTACTAGGTGCTGCTTTTATTAATCCACAGGGGACACAAGGGGCAGCTTCATGCTTTTTACAGATGGGGACCCCTGAAGAGAACTTATAACAGAGGAAACTGACATTCCTCCCTTTTCCCTGTGGCTAGGCTGGGGCTCCAGGCTCTGCAGAAAAGGGGGAAGGCTTGCCAGCGCTGCCAACAGACATTAACTCCAACAGACACATCCCGCTCCCCAGGAGAGCCAGCCAAGTGGTCCACTGCTCACGCAAAGCTCCATCACACAGAGGCCAGCTCCTCTCTAAGGCTGCCAGACTGGATTAAGACATTTTATATGGTACATACAATTTAAGTGAATTCTATCCTCATTATAAGGACGGCAAAGGTAGAAGGGGAAGGAATTTCTAAGTACTGAGGTTTTATTATGCACGGGCATTGTGCTAGATGTATTCTATGTATATCTTACTGAATCACAGACTAGCCTTGTCATCAAGGTAACAGAATTCCCATTTTACAGATGAGGAAAATGAGACTGAGAGGGGATATGCAGCTGCACTCTGGACCACAGAGCCTAGAAGCGTCAGGATCAGCACTCAATCCAGGCACCGAGACTGTCATTCCTTCGGCTGGGCCATGTCACCTTGCATGTACAATGTGCAAGAACCGGAAGAACTAAACTCATAAATGAGAAGGCTTCTGAGGAACTCTTTAAAATGAGGTACCAGAATTTGTGTTATAAAAAATTGCAGAATGCCTCCTCCACCGCTCTTGGCGTCTGTCCCATTAGCATTGACTGTGTTCCCACTGAAGCAATCAGCCTGGATGGGACTACCTATTTGAACAGTATCCTGTATGCCAAACAAGCTGTGCTTGGGAAGTGGGGGTGAGGGAGAGAAAAGTTCTACTTCTAAGTAACTGGAACGAGCTCATCTGGCATAGAAAGTAGAATATATTATACCTCAAATAAACATGTGGGAGAAAGTCAAGAGTCTATGAAAACTGCCAAAGATTTTCTTTCTTCATTTAAAAATCATCTTATCAGTCAGTAATTTCAACCTTGCAAAACTCATTTAAATGAATTTATAGCTTTCAGTGCTTTTGCCATATGTAGAACTAATCTGACTCCAAGTCAGGTTTGCAAAGCTAGTTTTTATACACAGTTCTTTTTAAAATCTCACCAAAATTTATAGTGCCATATGTCTAAGTGAAGTTAAACTAAAGGCATTAAGGCATCACAATGTACATATGGAACAAGGCAAGAAAGTTGAGTGCTTCTTCCACCTCTGAGGTCAAGATCTTGGCATGAAAGACCCTATCAGCAATGACAGAACAGGGAAAAGATGAACAAAATGAATGTCATCTACTAATTCCCTATCAAATTACCCAGGACATTCTTCAAAGAACTAAAATAAATAATCCTAAAATTTATATGGAATCACAAAAGACCCAGAATTGCCAAAGCAATACTGAAGAAAAAGAACAAGGCTGGAGGAATAACCCTCCCAGAATTCACACAATACTACAGAGCTACAGTAATCAAAACAGCATATTGGTACAAAAACAGACACATGGATCAATAGAACAGAATAGAGAGCCCAGAAATAAACCCACAAACTTTTTGTCAGTTAATCTTCAACAATGGAATTCAGAATATACAATGGAGAAAAAACAGTATCTCTAGCAAGTGGTGTTGGGAGAACTGGACAGCTGCATATAAATCAACAAAGTTAGAACACTCCCTCACACCTTACACAAAAATAAACTCAAAATGGCTTAAAGACTTAAATGTAAGACAAGACACTATAAAACTCCTAGAAGAAAACATAGGCAAAGAATTCTCTGACATAAACCTTAGCAGTGTTCTCCTAGGCAATCTACCCAGGCAATAGAAATAAAAGCAAAATAAACAAATGGGGCCTAATGAAACTTTTAAGCTTTTGCACAGCAAGGGAAAGTATAAAGCAGACAAAAAGACAGCCTAGAGAATGAAAAGAAAATATTTGCAAATGATGCAACTGATAAGGGCTTAATTTCCAGAAAATCCAAACAACTCATACAACTTAACAACAAAAAACAAACAATCCAAAAATGGGCAGGAGACCTAAACAAGTAATTCTTCAGTGAAGACATACAAATGACCAATAGGCATATGAAAAAATCATCAGCACTGCTAATCATCAGAGAAATACAAATCAAAACTACAATGAGGTAATCACCTGTCGCCAGTCAGAATGGCCATCATTAAAAAGTCCACAAACAATAAATGCCGGAGAGGGCGTGGAGAAAAGGGAAACCTCCTACACTGCTGGTGAGAATGTAGTTTGATGCAGCCACTGTGGAAAACAGTATGGAGATTACTCACAAAATTAAAAGTAGACTTATCATATGATCCAGCATCCCACTCCTGGGCATATATACAGAGGAAGCTCTAACTCAAAAAGATACATGCACCCCAATGTTCACAGCAGCACTATTTACAATAGCCAAGACATGGAAACAACCTAAATGTCCACTGACAGATGACTGGATAGAGAAGTTGTGGTATATTTATACAATGGAATACTACTCTGCCACAAAAAGAATGAAATAATGCCATTTGCAGCAACAAGAATGGAACTAGAGACTATCATACTAAGTGAAGTAAGCCAGAAAGAGAAAGAAAAATACCACATATCACTTATGTGTGGAATCTAAAAAAAATGACACATACGAAGTTACATACAAAACAGAAACAGACTCAGGTATAGAAAACAAACTTATGATTACTAAGGGGGAAAGGAAATAAGTTGGGAGTTCCACATTTGCATATACTAACTATTATGTATAAAATAGATAAACAACAAGTTTCTATTATATAGCACAAGGAACTAACTGTGTTCGATATTTTGTAGTAGCCTATAACAAAAAAAGAATATGAAAAGGAATATACGTATTTCCACATGTGACTGAAACCCTATGCTGTATGTCAGAAACTGACACATTATAAACTGACTATACTTCAATTTTTTAAAAACTTCCCAATAAGAGAGAAAGTAAGATGTTCTAGTGTAAATTCTCAAGCTCTACTGCCCAAACTGGAAGAAATTCTGAAATAATGCTAACCAGTTATGGAAGGAGGGATGGGGAGTAAGACACTGCCTGACAGAGACATATCCAAGTCTACCTCCACCAAAACCAAAAGCCCCATTTAATAAGAAAGATGGGCTCCTAACACCATTTGTTCATAATACTTTCTATTACTTGCCAAATATATCTGTGAAAAGCAAATCACCACATTGGCTTATCTTGTACTTGATGGGAATTAAAATCCCTCTAACTTCAAAGTGAACCCCTATCATGCCAAACGTCCTCAGTGCTAGACTCTTGCCAGCTATGCCATGTTTTCTATTTCCTTTCGTCCTATTAGCCTGTGGCCATGATTCCAACAGGAAGTCACCCCACCCCACCTTCATCACTGCAGATCTAGTACTTAATCCAAGTCTAACCTCCACTTACCTGTCACATTTTTTTTCATATTTCCACTCAGGTAACAAATAACAAGTTGACCCAGTCAGGATCAAGAGCAGAGCACATTTATCTGTCACTGAAGGCTTCCCTCTGGGTTTGAGTATAGACTTCCAAACATCTAACACACAGCTTACATTTCTCCTCACTTGTTCCACAGGTATGAGACTTCATCGAAGGTGTATTTAACATTAAAATCTCTATCTGAAAGAGCCTCCCTACCACTCAGTCTATGACCCTGCTAAAAGAAAATGTCTACATTGGTATGTTCTTTTCTCATCTAGTTTTCACAGTCTGCTTCCCATTTTTGAAAATCCAGATACTTGTCCATTCTAGTTGCATTCATGTAAAATATCTATATATGCTTTCTTTCTACAAAAAAGTGATAACATGAGAAGAAATTATGTGCCAGATGTTGGATGCTAAGGGTACAGACACACCATAGTAGTTAATGGGTATTTACTGTATACCAGACTCTGCTGAGAGAGCATAATGCTTGGTTTATCCTTTGCCCTTATGTTCAGTCTTCTAGAAGAGTCAGTACCACTCTCTCTGGATTCTCCTCTGTCTGCAGCTCTCCCCTTAGTCTCCTTCACCCACTTGTCTTCCTCTACCTCCTCCCAACCTCCCCAGTTCCTTCTTCTTGCTATACTCCAACTGGAGACCATATTTCTTCCCACAGCTTGTGTCATCCCTTCAGCTACAATGATGAGTTCATCAGCGTCAGAGATCATGTACGTTATCCTCTCAACTCACAATTCCAACTGACTGTCTGGCAGAGCCTTCCATCTTTTGACAGCTAAGGGATCTTCATTTACTATAATCAGACCCAGTCATCAAGGTCCGGCACTAATCCTCCTCCTACACAGGACTTATCTGACCTCCACAATCAGAGTATTTTTTTTTCTTGTATCTGTGCTTCGATGGAACCTGAATTTCTGTTGCAGCATTTAACAGACAACTGCCTCAAAATCACAACAATGTACATGTCTATAACCTCCATCAGCAAACTGGCAGAGAAGGGTGGGTGTGAAGTGAGGAGAGCTGTTGAGGTTTACTTTTCTCTCATTGGTCCAGTTTAACTTCACATAATCTTGGATTCTTCATCTGTCAAATGGAAATAAGATGCTCACTTTATAGAGATGTCGTGAAGACAACAGGGAAAGTAGCTTGCATGTACAAGGGGCTAGAAAAGTAGAAGCTGCCAGGAGCACTACGTTTGTTTAGTCTGAATCCTTGAGGCCAGAGATATCTCCACAGCACCCAGCCAGGACTTTGCTATATTAGTATTACCTGACACCTGTGTGGCTCTTTACTAGAGGTGCAACACATTTCCAAGAACTGGAAACTGAAATGCATTTACTTATTACTGAAGCCGCCTTCCAAAGGGTGATTTTAGAATAAGAGAACTACTAGAAACCACTGTCCAAATGTGAGCTTTTTCTTTTTTAACGAGACCTCTTTGGATCCACAAAAGAAATGATGTGAATAAAATAGCACTTCTTTCTGACTACCAGGTCTGCTTCTGTGAAGTCTATTGACATCTCTGTAGTTTTAGTAGACATACAAGAAAGTGGCAGCTTCTCAAAAGATATTTGTTTCATTATAAAATTATTTAAGGAGTAAATAGCATTTTCTCTGCCAGGGTCCTGGAAACAAATGTACCTCTGAGTTCCCACTTATGTTTTTGTTCCTTTGGAATCTTTCAGTATTCTGTAGTAGGTATTAACTAATTGCCTAAAGCCCTTAATAAGAACTTTTCATTGAAAAGCTCAGGATGTTCCCTTTTGTGACCAACTTTTTATTGGTACTCCACTGACTTTTTCTATACTTTCAAGTCCTATGCCCAGAAAAAAATTAAGCCAGGAACATAGAAAGTTATAAATTATAAATGCTTTTGTTTAACTAGATTCAAAAATTCCTCAAGTTTTGGAGCACTTCATGCTCCTTTATTTTCTCTGCAGTATAAGAAAGAGACCTAGGAACCATCAAAAACAAACTTGGACCTGTTTATGGAAGAAAGGATGTAGAGCATTTTTTGCAGAGATTTTAATACCAAAGTCAGAAAACTCCCAGTCACTCTCATAATGATGGATGTATTTGTTTATATCAGTATTCTATTAGAGAAAAAATCGTTTAGAATTGAATGAGACCTCAGTAGGACTCACTGCAAACTGGCAGGTCACAGAAGGATTTTTAATGTGGTCCTTACAGATTTTTTAATTGAAGACACTTCATTTTTTTAAAAAAAATCTGAAAGTTTCTTTTTTTCCTTGAAAAGCGAGAACGTATTTAGAACCAGGGTGGCAACAACCAGCAACACAAGTAGGAGCTGCCCCCTTTATAGTGGTTTCCACATTCCAGAGGCCACAATCCACACCCCTTTTCTCCCACATGTCTCCCCCTGGACCTGCACACACTGGAAATGCAGACACGGGACTTTTTTTTAAAGCAAAGAACCTGGATCCAAAAGGACCCTGCCATTCACTAGCTCTGTGACCTTCAGCAAGCACTGAGTCTCAGTCCCTCATCTTTAAATTGAAGATAATTCTTTAGCCTCACAAGGTTGTAATGGGGATTAAAAGAGAAGTGTACAAGTACTTTGTAAACTGAAATGTAAAATGTCTATCATTGTTATTCATTTCCCAGCCCCTTGTCAGTTGCATAAATCCCCTCTACCTACCTATTACTGCACATTATTACACTCTTCATGACACAGTTTAAAATCCAAATAAAAAGAATTTGATATATTTCCTGGCCTCACTTAATAAGAGGTAGAAAAGAGGAACAAATATCAAAGGAAAACAAAATGAATTGCTGAATTCCAGTGGGTCTTTACTAGGTCATTTCCATTTGTGCTGAAATTAGTGCAAAGTGTAATTCCTGGACTGTTGATCTCTCCAAGTGCTGTTACAAGTCCACCCATTAGGCACCTGAGGTCTCAAGGTAAAACTGACAGTCCAGTTATTAGGGGTTCCTGTGAGATAGGTTCACTGACCTCCTCACTGGGCAGCACCCAGTGCTCCAGTAAAGGATCCAATCGATCAGAAAAAAAAAAAAATCAACAGGATCTATAAAGCTTTCTCTGTGTTTCCTTCCTTTCTACATTTTAATATAAGCTCTAAAAGCTTAAAATCTGCTGCATTAAGCCATGGCACACATTTTATATCTATCTACAAGTAGATGTATGTCAAAAAATCAGTAAGAGACTTGAAGGAAAACAGAATCTTTTCAGAAATGGGCAGAGGTGCAGAAAATTGCACTTAGTGATGCAGTGGATATAGAAATATTAGCAAAGATGTATGTTAGGAATGCTGTCTCCTTACATGAGGCATTCACATATGTATTCCTGTTCTGGTCATTTTGCAACAGAAGATCATCCTTCTGTGGGGAACCACAATGAATTCATCTTCTGCTTTTAATGTTAAAAAAGTCACGCCTGAATTTGACACAACATTGTAAAATGATTATAAATCAATAAAAAATGTTAAAAAAAAAAGTCACGCCTGAGTGAACTGCAAAATATAATGTGGAGAGGGGAAGAAAGGATTTTAATTGGAATCAGCTTTCTTTATAGGATCACCAAAATGGGAGTAATTTATGATTCAAGACACAATCCGTTGAAAAATTCATCTGACGAATCCTTTTTAAAACACTCCATATAGTGCAATTACCGCTCTTCTTGAAGTTGAATGAAACCGTCGCCTGAATACAGATTAGCGAATGCCAGATTACCACATGACCCTCAGTATATATTTTATTTTAAAAATCAAAATAAATAAGAGCATCATTGAAACCAGTTCTTTCAATAGACGCCCCAAGGCTGATGTTTAAGGAGGTCTCCTTGGCAACCAAGGAGCAAAGTACATCTTGGGCTAGGAGGAAGGGGGAAAGGGGGAGCAACTCCAGGGCTGGGTAGAATAAGTAACCAGGAGTAGTAATTGCTCCCGCTAGACGACGCTGCTAGAGGCTAAACGGGCTGCATGCCCCTGAAATTTCAACTCTAGTCTCGCCCCGACTGGCTCACCAGCAGCCTCCCACCCTCTCCCTCCAGTCTGCAGGCACCAACCCCGAACACGTTATGAGGAGAGAGACTAGCTTACCCTTTGGGGTGAGCGGTCTGCTGGGTTACGTACCCAAGGTGGCAGCGCAGGCACCAGGCTCTCCCTGATGCACAATGGCCCTGCTTCGCCCCACGATGCTGAGGTTAAGAGGAACCGCAGCAGCTTCGCTCTGCCGGTTTGGGGATGCGGTTGTTAAGCGCGAGCGCGCTAGCTAGCGTGTGTGTGTGTGTCTGCGCTCCCGGACTCTCCCGCAGAGAAACAGTATTTCCTAGCAAATAAAGGCAGCAGCCAGCCCTGCGGGTGGCGCGTCCAGCTTGCTCTGCGCTAGGCGACAGCGTCAGCCTAGAGACGCACCTTGGCGGACCCGCGCGGGCTCAGACCGCGAAGCGGCTCCGCCCCCTCCGCCTCCGGCGAGCCAGGGCGCACGCACGGACCCTCCCCCTCCGCCCGCGAGCACGAGCGCGCGCGCCCCTCCCCCCAACCCGCGCCGCCGGCGAGGCGCGCACGCCGCGCACTCCGGCCCGCTCCCGACGGCGAGCCGGCGCGCACCCGCTCTCCCCGGAAGTCCCCCGCCTCCTCACAGCCCCTCTTCACGCTCCCTGGCCCCTGCGCCGCCCGCCGCTGGGCTACTGGGACCGCCTGCCTCCTCAGCTGCAGCGCCTCCTGCGACGACTGAGATGCAGGGGCGCAGCCTACCTGCTCCCAGACTCCCTCCTGGGGCTGGAGAGCGACCTGCGGGGACAGGCGCCGTGACCCCAACTTGGCGTGGTCGCGTGCTGTAGCCCTCTGCTTCCCTATCCCCGACCTAACTAACTTGTAAAGTTCAAATTGCCCCTTTTCCTAGTGGTCCCTTTGCAGGACCTATGTAGTGGCCCTCCTTGATAATACACTTTATGGTACTGTTGAAAACGACTGATGGCAGATCCCCGGGACGGACGGAAGCTCTGAACCGGAGGAATGAGGAAGAGTATTTGGTTGCAGCTAATTCAGCGTTAAAACAGAAAACTGACAACAACCCCAGAATATCACCGTTAAACTCCCAGGTCTGACCTACTTTTGTGTCACTTGCGGGTCATTCATGTCATTCCTGTGTTAAAACATACTTAGAAACGCACACCTAAGCAAAGTGAATAGTTTCGATTAGTAAAAATACTACCTATTCCACTTTCGAATTGAAAAACTTGGTTTGATGTGGAATTATGCCACCAGGTAACAGTGAAATGAAACTCTAAATTGGAGTAAACTGTTTTGTAGAAGTTCAGGGTTTAAATTACTACAAAGATGGAATCTCACAAAATGTGAAGTCCCTTCTCTTACAGATGTGTTCTCCCACAGTTGGGCTAGGAACAATACCCTAATCTATTTTGTGTCCTTAACATTCTCTTTAGTGTCAAATCAAGGTTTAGCAATTTTCCCACTTTCAGAACCACCGGTATTCTGGGCGGGGGAGGGGGGTCCCCTCACCCATTCCCTTGGGGCCTGTCTGGCCTCCAGCGCTTCATGCCCATTGTCTTGATATTTGGACTTTAGAATCCTCTGTTCTACTTGTCTAGCAGTCCTGGACACCAAGATAGGCACAAAGAGAAGAATGACAAACCACTGACTGCAAACATGAGGTCATTCTCTAGAATTTTTCATAAGCAATTTTACATTTTTCATTAGGTGTTGTTTTAAACCAGAAGATCAAATGTCAAAGCATGTTTGGACCCAAAATACTGACAATGACTGGTGTCAATAAATAAAACACCCCTTTAGGATTCATGAAATATTTGTCACTAAAGTGAAGGTGCTTAAAATTTTAAACCTCCATCTATAATGATTAGATTATCTGTTTGTTTAGAATAAACAGAAGCTATTTATTAAAAACAAAGAGAGAGCAAAGACTACCACCACGTCCTGTCCATCATCTGCCACACATGGTGGGGTGTCACTCCAGGACCCTTCAGACACATAAGATTATCCCTACCCATTAAACCATTGATGTCTCTGTCATTTTTTTAAAAAACCTAAAACAAAAAACAAAACAAAAAGAAAAGCAAAGAATATAACTGTATTTACACAGAAAAAAAAAAAAAAAGCCACCAACTCACCACCTGCATGACTATGGAAGGGTTTCTTATTGCCCAAGCCAGGTCTGTCTTGTTCATCATTGTATCCCTATACGCTAGCACAATGCTTGCAACATATTGAGGGCCCAATTATTGACACACAGATATTGAGGATTAGAAGATTAAATATGAAAATATATGTTAAATATCTAGCAAAATGTCTAGTTCAGGGAGGGCAATTTTTTCCTAAGTGACTCCTTAAGATTGATTTAAAATATAGATTTTTTTTAATTTAAAAAAAGCCTTTTATTTCTGTGAAATAAAAGACTGTAGTTTGTTAGCCACAAAAACTCAACCCAAGTGTATTTTCCAGTATCCTCTGTTACTAAAGGAGCAAATAGGTTTTAGGCCCTATTTCTCTCTTGGGTACTGTTGCATATGGTCTTTCTCTTTGTTAAGAAAATAGTTTAAAAGAATGCTTTATAAAAGCTATGCTTTGGAATACTAGTTATTTGTTCAACAACAACAACAAAATTTGAGCTCTTAGGATGTGTTTCACAGTATGCTCAGTGTAGGGCTTCAGTTGTCAATAATTACATTTTCCCTGTTTCAGTGTAGTGCTATGAGAGATAAGTTAAGGACGCGTCGACTGAAACAATGCACAACCAAAAAGTTGAGATTTAGTTTTATTCAGCAGACATTTCTGAAGACTTAAGCCCAGATCCAGATCACCCTCTCAGATCCTCTCTGAGGGACTGCTCTGAAGAGATAGGGGAGGAGCCAAGATATATAGGCATTTTTTTTTGACAAAGACCAGGTAGTCGAAACATCAAAAGATTACTATTAATTAAAGAAAACCAGACATCTGAAGTTAAGGAATTTAGCTCTTTTCTATGTATGGGAAAGTGAAAAAGTCTGGGCTCATTGATATCATTCCTTTGATATACACCTAGCTATCTGGGGCCAGTATCCTGTTCTTTCCTATCCTGAGTTCCCTTGGGTGCCCCATTGTGGGTGGCTGCAGAGGCAGGGTGGCTCGCTTGTCTCCATCCAGAGTCCTCCGGTCCCCCAGGGGCAGTGACTGATGACCTGATGGCCGTATCATCCTTTGTTTACTGATAGGGCAGGCAACATTTTTCATTCACAGAAGTTTAAAAAAAAGCATGAGTTCTTTGGTCACAAAGCAACAGACAACCAGTCTTCAACAACCAGATTTCAGCAAAAAGGAATTTGATGAACGGATTTACAGGAGCTCTGAGAATTAATGGTCAGCCTACCTAGATAACCAGGCTAGGAAGCTGACAGGATTATAGCAACTCTGGAGGACACAGCAGCAGTGATAACAGGATAATGTCAGGCAGGAATGTCATGATCGGGTGCCTTCTGCTGCTGGAATGGGTCAACTTCGATCTATTGCTCTTTGATATCCCCAATTCAGATTCCAGCTTTCACCTGTCCTGACTTGGAGTGCTGGCCTGCCCCTTAGCTGGGGTAAGGTTGGCTCACTGACTACAGCCCCACCAGACTTGAGAAAGAAAAATGGACCATTGGTGGCTGGAAAATAACATACATTCACCAAAAAAAAAAAAAACGATAGGGTGCCGGGGTCACATGAGTTGGGGAAACACTGAAAACTGACTCCTTGTGATATTGTTGTATTAAAGACTATGAGATCTTAGAGTAAAGAAACCTCTTTTACTTTCTTAAACTATCCTGGAACTTGGTTTAGTTGGACACTTTTTTTTTTCAGCTCATCTATTAATGCACTTTGAGGATTTTGGAACACAGTAAATTGTTGTAGATTTTTTTTTCCATCTGTCATCACCTTGTCCATGGACCAAGATGTGAAAACAGAGCATAAACCTAGTGTTATCAAAGCTTTTATAAACTCTGTATTTTAACAATTCTGTGGAAATCATAGAGAGTCAGAAGTGTCTCTGGATATCAAATTTCAACCTAAAACCACATCATAAAAGTGAGCCTTGTCATAACTCCTTCTTCAGCCCCAGAATGAACACCTGTCATAGCTGCCTTGTCCCACAGCAAATGAGGAGTTATGTGTCATTCTTAATGCCAGTGTCATGGTTTCCTGTTATGTCCATAGTGACGTTAAGTCGTCACTGAGCCAGATTTCTAATTACTGTACTTCCAGAGAGAACAGATCATTATTAATTATGCCAAAGCCAAAATTGATTTTTGGCTGACATTCTCTAGTTTTCAAATAGAAACTATAAAATAACTCTAGCTAACACCTTAATTTATTCAATTGCATGTGGGTACATTTTGTAGCTGATTCATTCTGCTTATCAGGAGCTAGTGTCATTCAAAACTAGTTATGCCATGGGAAAATCTTTTACCATTAATATTTTTGATGTTTATATTTTCTGTCACATTCTCTGTCACCAAACGCTGTTGTTGTTTATGTTGTTTTCAATCTAGTTCAGTCTAATCAACTAGACACATAATGGATGCTTGGTAAATATTTACTGTACTTAATAGAAAGTGATCCTTACCCCCAAGACAGAATATTTTAACTGTACTACTAAATAGGTACAAACTAAATACAAAAGGGATTCTTCGTCATCATTAGGGTAAGGCAACTTTTAAAATAAATTGTATTTTTTCATGTATCAGGTTGGCAAAGGTATAAAGGATTATATTGTCTAGGTTTAGCATGTGTGTAAAATAAGAATTTATGAGAATGCAAGTGTATACAAACATTTCCAATGACAACTTGCCAATATTTTCATTTGTTTTTTAACCCACATCCTTCTTGGTACAGCAATTCCAGTTCTAGGAATTTATCCTAGGGTTACTGTTGGTTTGCAAACTGGTCCCATAAACAGACAGCAAGGAAAGACTGAAGAAAGAGGCAGACCACCTCAGATTAGCAGGTGGATGGTTTAATAAGCAAGGGAACTTACATAAGAGTAGAGCTCTGCTCCTGCCTTCCAGAATCTTCAAAGTTTATACATAGAGGCCTTAATAGGGTTTGGTCACATATGTCATCCCTACAGTCTCAACAATACTTTACTCTCCCAAGACTGTGCCCTTGGAATAGCTCCCACTTTTGGAACAGTGGGCAGAATATACATTTCAAGGACAAGGGAGGGAGTGAGGAGCCTTCAATTGCCTGGGTCCAGCTTGAGGGTCAACCAGTGGTCACATCCTCTCCATGACCTCTTCCAACAGTTACCACTAACAAAAGTGCAAAAAGTCATGTAAAAGAATGATCATGATAGCTCAGTAATATCCAAAAGAAAGAGACAGAGAGGGAGGGGAAAGCAGTGGGGAGGGACAGACAGAAGTAGAGTCCATCATTTGGACACAGGTCAAACTATTAGGAAACTAAGTAGCCATTAAAAAGATTAAGCAGATCTTTACACACTGATGTCAAATATATATCACTAAGTGTGAAAAAGCAAGTTGAAGATCAGTGGAGTATAATATGATCTAGTTTGTGTAAAAGTAGAGGAAGGGATGGGGGAAGGAGGGAGATGTGTACATAATAGTGTGTTTTTCCATTTTACTTGCTCAGGAAGGAAGGGTAAATCTCAAGCTGGCTTCATTCAGACGCACACACATACACCCACACACATACACATGCCGTGATGTTCTTTGCCACACAGCTGCCATGAACCTTTTGATGTAGGAGGCTTGCGCACGTCCCAGACCATCAACAAGATCAAGATGGATCCCTCTCAGGGCACAGATAGGATCCCTGCTAGCTGGATGTCAGAAGGTGGTTGCAGACAATGGAATGGAAAACCTACACTGTCTAACACAGGTGACAGTCATATTGGGCTCCACTATACAAAGACTGGGTGACAGGTGGTGCTCATAGTGGTGGAGGATGGGGTCTCTGTTCCTGTCCAAGGATCCTTCTTGACCAGGACCCTTGACCTGGCCCCAAGGACCATATCTCCTTGTCAAGTCTTCACTCTTTTCCCATCATCCCAACTCAAGGAAGCCTGGCCAGTCTCCCCAGTTAGGAAGCTTCACTCCTCCTCATCATGTTCTTCCCCTAAACTGTTTCTGCTTCTGGGCACACAAGACCCTGCTTTTCCTCTGATGCCTACCATTTAAAACTCATAGGCTAAGCAAATCTGGTTGATTTGTTTCTTTCCCAAGCTGTTGTCTCTAAGGTCATCCCTCCTCTGAGGCAAGGTTTATAAAATGCCGACTTGGTTAAATGAGGAATAGGCCCAAGTACTAAGAAACACAAGAACTAGAAGTATATTAATCATATGTAGAAATACCCTAGACACAAAACTTTTATTCCCTCTTGGGAAGAGGGTGATGTGGATTTTTCTTTTACATTTTATACCTTTCTGTACTGTTTGTAGTTTTTACAATGAGCATGAATAAATTTTATAGTATTAAAATACATTTGTCAATAAAAAGTACACCTCTTAGAACTGACCTTTACACTTTTTAGAATTGACCTTTACAAATGAGTATTATAATACTTTTAATTGCATGACTAGAAAATAGTAGGCATCAGAGTCAGAAAAAAATTGCTTAAACATTTTGGGAGTCCTCACATTAATCAGGTCACACTGGCAAGTACAGAACTAGATCTGCATATAAGCTTGGTGTGGATAGAGGACTAAAACACAAACAAACACAAACATATATAAATTGGCCCTATACTTCCAACACTGGGTCAACATAGACCCAAGATTTCTCCCTCAAGTTCTGATTCTGTACTCTTTCCTGACCCTCTCCCCTTTTTTTAGCCATCGTGACAAACCAGTCACAACATTTCAGTCAGAGCTTCCTGTGTCTATTACAGTTCTTTGGAGTCTGCTTTAATTGGCAGAAACTGATTCTGGATCATTTAAGCAAGAATGCACTTTATTGGAAGGATGCTGGTGCCTCAGTGAATGGAAGGGCTGGGAGGGAAAATCCAAATAGCCAAGCTTTGAAAAAGACCAGGAACCCAAATAATATCACTCTATCCAAGATTCAAATTCTCAGGAGAGTCTTACTGGCCCACTCTAGGTGCTGAGCCCTTCACTGTGTGGTTTGTGGCTGGGGAGGTGAGGGGTGGTGAAGGAGTGGTTGAATCTGACTACATGGAAGAGAATGAGAAAGAAGTAGTTCCCAAAAGGAAAGGAATAGTGCAGTTGTCTTACCTCAATAAAGGGTGTGAATGAAAACTACTGCCAGCCATATCAGTAAACAAAGGACGCTGTGGCCATCAAGTTATCAGCCACTACCGCCACCCCCAACAGTGAGCAGGAGGGAACTCAGAATGCAGACAAACTGCAGCCCGCCTCTGCAGCCACCCCCAGCAGTGCACCCTGAGGGGACTCAGGATGGAAAAGCACTGGTTGCTGGCCCTAGACAGCGAGGTGCATATTAAAGGAACGATTTCAATAAGCCCAGACCTTTGCACCTTCCCATACATAGAAAAGGATTAAATTCCTTAACTTGAGATAGCTGGTTTTCTTTCATTAGCAGTAATCTTTTGATGTTCCAACTACCTGGTCTTTATTGCAAAAACTCATATATCCTGGTCTCTGTCTTGACACTTTGGAGCAGTCCCTCAGAGAAATCTGAAAGGCTGTCATCCCAGCCTTAGGTCCTCAGAAATATCTACTGAAAACATAACTCTCAACTTTGAGGTTGTGCATTTTATTTCAGTCCACAGGGGCAAGGGATGCTATGCAAAAACAGTAACTGTTCATTATCTCCATCTTTTAAATAGAGACATAACTAAGGAATTTTATTATTTCCTTTTATGGTCTCCTCTCCTGCCCTTTTACTGCTATAAAACATATTTCAGGTGGAATCAAAAATTTTTTAAATAAAATAAAAATTTTAAAACAAATTAATAAAAGTTCTTTTCAATATAAATTCTTTAAAAAGTAATGAGTAACCTAGTAAATACAAGGATGACATCTCAGGGACCCTGTCTAGAAAATTCTCTCTCTTATGTTTAGGTTACTTACCATGGAATTTAAATTGAACACTTGATGATACATCAAAATTTTAGTTTCTAATCTTAGAACTACTTGTGTGGGATCAATTTTCACAGAAAGTTCGTCACTATCTCACAGTAGTATAATGCAGATAAATGTTCCTGATGCTTCTAAAATTCTAATCCCACAGCAATAATGTATGAATTCAAGCATGCCATTAAGAAAAAAAAATTAACTTCATTCATTAAAATGATCTTTTCATTCAAACTTTACTAATGTTTCCCGGGTCACATCAGCCTAAAAGTAAAATAGACCATGTAACTGTCAAAAATAACAAAAAATATTTTTTTCCAGACTGTCTCTTAACAGAAACCAGCAGCCCCACTTCAAGTTGTCTCAAAGGTATTTCACCAAGGAGCTCAGATGACTCACCCAACACCTCTTTGGCAGCAGAAGAGGCAGCCTTTTTGCTGCAGGCACAGAAAGTGCTGCCTTCTCTCGTGCCTGGGACATCAGCTCTTTTCCTTGTATTTCTTTTTTTTCTTAATACCTCCTTTCTTTCAGAACAGGGGCTCTTAGCCAAAGGGACTTGGTGTCTGGAGACACTGTTTTTCATGACTGAAAAAGGAAGGTGCTACTGGCATCTACAGGGCAGATCTGTTAGGCAGTTAGATAGAAATTAGCACCGGGCAAGGGGAGGGGAAGGAGGAGGGAACCCAGAAAATAACAGTATGCCTGCACTCAGGATAAGGGGCTCCCAAAACTTTTACTTTCTCTAAGTGAAGGCCAGCAGAGAAGCCGAGCAGAACTGAACGCTGTGGCTGCGCAGTAGAGAGAAGGACCCAGCTTAACTTGACCCAATGCTCATTATAATGTAATTAATATTACAGTTTGAGCCTCCTCCTATAGGTTTCTCTGTGTGCATCATGGGTAAAAACGTGCGTAAAAGAGATGGGTGTGCCTGAGCACAAGGAACATGAGCTGTCAATCAGCCTGAGCACTCAAAGAACGGATGCCGTCAATAATCAATCACAAAAACGCCCCCTAAGCCAGGATATAAGAACCAGAAAAAAGAAGGAGAGGTACCATTTTTCCTCTCTTGGATTGGCTCGCCCCCAATTCTTGGGGGTGTACTATATTTTACTATCTTTTTACTTTGCTAATAAAATCTTCTGTTTATATCATGCTCTCTGTCTCCCGTTCATTTTTTTTTTTTTGGTAGACCCAAAAAGGAACCGAGGTAACTTTTATTCCCCTCTTCCCTGCAACAGGGATGCTGCTAAACATTCTGCAATGCACAGGACAGTCCCCTACAACAAGAAATATCTGGCCCCAAATGCTAATAGTGTTGAGGCAGAAAGACCCTTCTCTGGACTCAGACCTGAGTCTCAGACAGCTGGCCTAGACTACAGGATGATCTGAGGAACAGAAGCCATTTCATCCTCAAAAATCACCAGTCCTCTTTAATAAGTCAACTAGAATCCTATATACGTTGCACTTTTCAGATTACAGAGCATTCTTAATTCTCTTACTCCTCACAATTCTATGAATATTCTCTATCCCATTTTTTTCTCCATGAATAAATACTCAGCAATTCATCTAATTCACCAAGAAATTAACTGCAGGATTGGGGCTAATATCCAGGTTTCCAAGTCGCAAACTCAGTGCCATTTCCCTTAAGGCACAGCTGCTTCTGAGTAGGGGAAGAAACCACACAAAACACAGGCTATGCCTCTCCCTCCACTGAGCTCCCAGGGTACCTGGCCCGTACCCCTACCATTCCTGGTCATATGGTACAGAACTTTTGTGTGCATATTTCAGTTATCCTCCACTAGGCTATGTTTTACCCTTTTGTTTTTGATCTTACTTCCTACCATGCTGAGGACAGATGTTAGAAAAGTACTCAGTGAATATTTATTAGATGATAAATGATCTAGATGAACAGATGATTCATGGATAGATGAATGGATATATATAAACTAAGAAGCAATGAGATGCAAAATAGCCTTAGGAATCATTGTGATTGAATTATTCACTTCAGTAGAGGAGTATCAAGAAATACTTTCAGCAAAGCAGTTTGGGGAAAAATTAGGGGAAGATGTGAATGTCAACCCAAGGTGTTTGTACTTTAGCCAAGAGACACAGGTGACTTTAATTCTTTCCCTTCAGGAGGGTTGACCTTCCTAATGGGTTGGAGGAAGGTGTTGTTGTAATTATCTAGGATTTAGGTGCTGGGAATGTGGCTATGAGGGCTGAGGAAATGGAAAGGGAAGGAACAATGTGGGGGTTATGACTAGCTGAATCCTCTTCTGCCTCATAAACATGTGATGCAGGGTGACCAGGTTGGTATCTACTAATTGGGCCGTGGTCCAGGGAGGTAGACAAATGAGTCTATCTAGCCAGGTTTCAAATGCCAGCAAGACAGAGTATAACCAAGACCAAAGGGTCAAAAAGAGAATCACAGTTAAGGCTGCAGAGCCAAAGATTTGGAGTCTGCCGGGAGCCATTCCAACAATGTCGATGCCCCTTGACAAAGTCAGGGCAAAACGGCCGTGCAGATTGCAAAACAGTCTCACTCTGGAAAATACCGACATTTCCTTCTGTTGTTTATAGTGCTTATAATTGGATTGGGGTACATGGGCTTTTTGAAAATTGTGCAGGATGATTCTTAACCTGGGAAATAATAGGGGCTATGATGATGACTGTGCAGGACAATCTAAACAATGGAAATTTCAATGAAAGTACTTGGGAACAAATCAAAAGATCAGGGCCCCCATGGTGTGTTACACCTCAAGCCCTAAAGACAATGCATGCCGTCAGCTCTGTAAGAAACATAAGGTAGATCTCTCTAGGTTGACTGCTCTCCTTGTAGGTAATAGGAACAATAATCAGCCCACTGTTTGAGTTCTAGGCCCCAGTTGTTTGGGACCCTCGTGACCTTTTCTTCTTGTGCTTGTTTTTGTGAAATAGTCTTTGGTTAGGAGCTGTTCTTAGGGATAGAATTGAAAATGGGTTAAGGGATAATGATTAACTAAGTATAAGGCTAAGAGGAAATTTAAAAAATCATAAGGGTGATGACGTTTAGCCAAGTCGAAAAAGGCCCGTGGCCACATCCTGGGTATGGAAAAAAACGGTTAACAGTTTAAACAATAAAGATGTAAGAGTCAACTTGGCCACAATGTGAAATCACCTGTTTGATAAAATTGTATAAATATCACAAATAAAGAAAGCCTTGCAGAGTAGCCTGCATGGTGATTAAACCTTGACTGGCTCTCTCACTCTTTCGCCGACGCCGTCCATCCCTGGGTACTCCTGGACCTGCTGGAGCGGGACTCTGGCAGGAGTCCACAAGAAATGGAGTCAAAATTAAGCAGGTCCTTAGCAAGTACAGAGGGTCCTTGGTCATGTTTAATAGTGATGCCCTTGTGTATTAGTTTCCTATTGCTACCATACCACAAATATAGAGGCTTGCAGCAAAACAATCTTATTATATTACTGTTCTGTAGGTTGGAAGTCCAACATGGGTCTCACTGGACTAGTATCAAGATGTCAGCAGGGCTGAGTTCCTTCCTGGACGCACTAGGAGTGAATCTGTTTCATTGCCTCTCTGCCAGCTTCTATAGACTGTCCATAGTCCTTCACCTGTGGACCCTTCCTCTATCTTGAAAGCTTGGAATATTAGGACAATTCCTGCTCATGCTGCTGTCTCTCTAGGTTCTCTCTCTTCTGCCTTTCCATTCTACTTTAAAGGACCCTTGAGACTACACTGAGTCCCCTGGATTACCCAGGGTAATCTCTCTATTTTAAAGTCACTTGATTAGCAGCTTTAATTCCATTTGCACTCAACTCCCCTTTGCCCTGTGAGGTTACATATTCACAGGTTGCAGAGATTAGGACATAGACATTGTGGGGGAGTCGGGGGGCCTGACTGCCTTTCATACCCTTCCCCTTACGAGAGACAGCATCAGACCTGGCTTGCATGAAAAGAGTCCTACTTGCTGAGGTGCACATATGTCAAAGGAAAGCCTAGAGATCATCTGAGCCAGGCCACTCTCAAGATTACCACTTTCTTTCAGATTTTTTTTTCCAGTCATGATGAATATTTATTCATGGAAATAAAATGTACATAGTCCCACCACCCACCCACCAGACTGGTGTGCTAGAGCCAGCTTGTAAGGCTTGTGAAAAGTTTTTATAATATTTTCAAGAATTTTACAACATGAAGTTGACTTCCACTAAGGTAGCACTATTTACACCATGGAAATGAACAAACACCACAAATGAGGGCCTCTCCCCTGGGAGAGGCAGGTATCACTCATTCATTTAAATGTATGAATTTAAAAGTGAGCACCATCAACAGTCAGGCTGGGACCCACGTTATTTCAGAGACAGTGGCTGGCTACTGCAACTGGTCTGGGTCTCCCAGACAAAGGCCCAAACCAAATAGAAGACAGTTTTGTCCAGTTAGCCTCTTCTCTCCAGTGGGACATGCAGGATCAGTTTATTAGTTGCTGGGTGTTGCCAAGGCTAACTGGAGTTGTAGTGTACCTAAGCTAGGTGGGCATGCCAGGAAGGCCAGACTTCATTAACAATACTTCCTGATCTTTGCAAGATTATAGACACCCACAAATCCACCCTTGACCAGGGGCTCATGCTCCTCAAAGCTGGTCCAGGAAGTGGAGAATTGGCAGAACAGATAGCAACATCTCGCTGGAATCACGTTTCATCCATATTCTTTGAGTTATAACCAAAAATTCTGAGCTGGTACTAGGAATACAGATACCATAGTAACAATGACAGTTATGGTTCCTGCTCCTAGAAGGCTTATAAGCTACCTTGGTGGGAAGAGAGAGAGAGAGTGTGTGTGTGTGTGTTTGCAGGTGGTGGGGAGAGGAGAGAACAGACAAAGGAACAGGCAACTACAATTCCAATGCAGGGTGACTGGCTCCTGAAAGTACTCATGAGGGTCATCTTACTGAGACTGCCCGGGGTCAGTCAAGAAGTCCTGGATGAAATGACACATAAACTGAATCCAACAAGTAGTAGTAGTAATAATGGTAATAATAATAACAATGATAATAGCTAATATTTATTGAGTACCTTTCATGCTTCAAAATCCTAAGCTCTTAAACTCATTTTACTTCATTTAGTTCTTCTGACACCCATGAGGTGGGTATAATTATTATCCCCATTTTACAAATGAGGAAACTGAGGCACAGCTAGGTTAAATAAAGTCGTCCGTCTCAGAGCAAGAGTAGAACCGGGAGAGTAGGAGATGGGCATTTTAAGGGATGCTGGAGAAAAGACTGTGCCAGTAAAGGGAACAGCATATGGAAAGTCAAGATGGGTTCCAGGAAAAGAGGAAGCTTATTTGATTAAAGATTCAAGTGAAGGGTAATGAAATATGACAACCACAGAGAAAAGCACAGACTGAATCATAGTAAGCTGTGTTTGTTTGGTTGTTAATCTGGAAACAGTTAAATTGGCTTCTTTTTAAAGGGTCACTGCTGACCTTATTTGGAACTACGGTCCTAGTAGGTGTACTTAGTTAAGGTCAGGTCATAGTGGAGTGGGGCCAGTACGAACAGTCCAGTATGAATTGTGTTCTTATCAAGAGGAGGAATTTGGACATAGACGCACACCTACGAGAATGCCATGTGAAGATGGAGGCAGAGATCAAAGCTTCTGCAAGCCAAGGACACCAACGCACGTCAGCAAGCCCCCAGAAGCTCGGCAGAAGACCTAGAACAGATTCTCTCCCACAGTCCTGAGAAGGCGCCAACCCTGCCAAAACCTTGACCTCAGACTTCTAGTCTCCAGAACTGTGAGACCACACATTTCTGCTGTTTAAGCCACCCAGTTTGTGGTTCTGTTAAGGCAGCCCTAGCAAACTAATACAGAACGGCAAAGCACTCTCTGTACAGCTTTTAAAAGATTTTAAAATTATAGTTGTTCCTTATCATGTTATTTATATAAGTAACCATATTTTACAATACATATTCACATTGAATTCATCATATATAGTGTATAAATAACTATGATTTTATTAAATAGGAGCATTTTAAGTAAACAGTTATTTACTCTGCACAGCACCTGCTTGAGTGTCAAAGCTTGGGTTTCTTCTAGTTTCATGCCTTCTTAATTTTATCAACAAACTGTGCCAAATCTAACTGCTTTGCAGTAATCCAGATTAAAATCATATTTCTATTACTAACTGAGGGTTTACCTAAAAGGCTTAAGGGATTACAATGTGGAAATGCAGCAAAGATTGAGGAATAAATCAGTAACTTCCATTAAGATACAACTGATTTCTAAAAATAAACAAAAATTATAAACTTGCATTTTATTATCAGCAACAAACATTTATTTATTAAGCATGTATTTCAAATCACCATACACAGGGCTGCAGATGCAGGGAGGCAGGTGATAAAAAGATACTTCCCCGTGGACCTTACAATATAGTTGAGAAAGCCAGTATAAAAGTAGAAACAGTAAACACAGGTTAGAGTGTTCACACAAAATGCTGTAGATACTGTTGCTTATTTAAATGCTGTTTACATTTTCTCTCATGAACATGGGAGTCAATCTTTGCTCTATCATATAAACTCATCCTTGGATATTGTTCTTTGAGTAACCTCTCTGACTTAGCCATGGCAATTTTTGTTTATTTTTTGCATTGTCTTCTGTAGGACCAGGGTCATTAAAAACAGGGAGGTTCTAAGTGTGGGACTTCTCTGATGCCACTCCCTGGTTCCAAGAGGGAGACTCTACGGAAGGGGCATGTTGTGGGTAGTGGAGAGGTCTGTTGTGGGTGCAGGCATCTGGTAGAGCTCTTCACTCCCAAAGTGAGAGGCTGCTGTCATGGGCTCTAGGGATAGAGCCATCTTATAATAGAGCTGCAGTAAACTTTGGTAACTGGGCTCACTCCCCATACTGGCTACGTGTGCCTTGTCTCTGAACTCTTGGCAATTCTTCCTTCCCACCTGTCACATGTACAGGAAAGCGCAAAGCACAAAGTCCTTTAAATCTTCTGATTCAAAACTACCATCCACCTTCCTAATAACTCTACAATTCCAACAGGACAACACTGTTGACATTCTGCTTCTAACTTTTAATGGGTTCAAATCGCAATCCCAGCCCTGCATACAAAAGGCACAGTATTTTCAATCTCTTCTGAATCTGCTGATGTCCGAGCAATAACTCTATCCATTTTCCTTTCCTGATTAGCTCCCAAATGCTGAACTGAAAATAATTCTGTGCAAGAGGAAAGAACACTGGATGGAGAATCAGTATACCTGGATTCTGACCCTGCCCCTAACCATCCATAGGATCTCAGGTAAGTCACTCCATCTCTCCTGAGTCTGCTTCTTCCCAGCTGTTCATTATGGAGCTAAGAGATAGGACTGCCTTAGCTAAACAGTAACCCAGAACATGATCAAGGTACCAGTAGACTGGCTCTTTTTAAAGCTGTGGGATAAACTGGGTTGCAAAGCATAGTCCAGAATCAAAATCAAAACCAATCACTCAAGGTGTTAGGTCTAAAAATCAAATCATTAAAGCCACAAAGAGGCCCCCAAACAAGACTTTGTGACACTCATGTGAGATTCCGGGGCAGAGTTCATTTTAGGAGCTGATGGGGTGTTTTTCTCTAGGCAGCATCTCTCGTTACCAGCCCCACCTCTGTGAGGTTCTGCTAGGGATGCCTAATACTCCATGACCCACTACATGACCCACATGAGGTCAGTTAGTGTCCCTCTTGCAGGGAATTTAAATCTGGGGCAGAAAAAATTACAGCAGCACCAGACAGCTGGACTTGAGTCACCACAGGGTGGCGTCTCAGCCCTCCTGCTGAGACCCCAGGGCTGCCCTCGTAAAGTGTTTTCTTTATCAGGCCTCAGTATCCTTCAAATAAACCCTCTTTTTGGCTGAAGTGGCCATTCGGTGTCTCACATTTCAACAAAAGAACAAAGTGTATCCCCAAACAATTACAATTCAAACTGTACACAAGTAAAAAGCTCTTGGTCTTCGTGGACAGTAGAACTCATGTGCTGCCCAGGAAGCACAATGGAGCACCAGGAGGTGGTGAGTGGGAGGGGGCGGGCCCTGGTTGGGGGGCTGTGGACAGTTTCTCATTGAGAAATGAGCTGATCATGTCGGAGGATTTCTAAACTCTAACATCCTATAACTCAAGGTGATCAATCAACTCCACAGCCCAAATGATTAAAGCCATGTTTAAGTGGGATGCAGAGAGAAACGGCTTTGTCTTTTCCTCTTTCAGCCTTACTGTTTTTGGTCAGGGCTTAGTGGGCGGGAGTACCCACAAGTGTAGGGTGATGTAGGGATCCAAGCGCTCTGATTCACAGCTGTGAATGCAGAGAGGCATGCAGGTGACAGAACCCTGGTAATAACACACATGGGACATTTTTCATATGGCTCACAAATCAATCCTGCCAAATTATGAGGCGAGTCTGGTTTTATCACAGAATGTATACATTCATCCTGGGACACTTCTGTGTGTGACAGTTTTGGTGTTTATCTCCTTTTCCAGGAATATTCCGTGGTTCAATATCAGCTTGTACTTTTGTACCCTGAGCTACGATGATATAAGAAATCCTCCATTCATCTTGAAATTCCTCCAATTTCCCTCGTACCCTGCCAAAGGATATACGTGCTGGGCCAGAGAGACACAGCTACACTACTGCTAGTCTTGCTGGCCTGTGATTCTTTTCTTGGGTTTTCTGGGTAGCTGTTAGGGAAAGGGCAACACCAGTTCACATGAAAGCATGTCAAGCATGATTCTGCCTCAGAGCCTTTGCATTTTCTGTTCCCCTGGCCTAGAACACTTTTCCCCGAGATGCCCACATCACTCTTTCTCTAACTTCACTTTGTGAACGAAATAAGTGATACTTAATCAATAAGATCCTACTTGAACACTCCATATAAAATGGTAACTGCTCCCACTTTCTATCTCCTTTACTCTGTTTGATTTTTCTACAAAGCATTTGTTACTATCTATCAATTTTTATACATGCATGTGTATTTGATTATTATCTTTAGCTACCAGACTTCAAGTTCCATGAAGGCAGGGATATTTATCCCTTTAACCAGTACTAGGTTCCCACTGGTTAGAATAATGCCTGGCACAAAGTAGACTCTCAGTATATGTTGGTTGAATGAATTAATGAGTTCAGATACATAAGACAGGACACTCTTTCCCTCTTTGAAGCCATGGATTCTAAAGGCACATGAGGAGGCTAACCTCAAGTACGCTGCAGTCTACCAGGAGATCTGAGAATGCAAAGAAAGCCCCCTAGTAGGGTATATACCCGGTAGTCTGTCTTATAAGCTGAAATATCACCATTAGAACTCTATTCCTTGATTCAAAGTCTCCTGTCTGTTGGGATGGAGTTTTCATTACTAGCAGCTAAGGGTGAGATACTTGCTTCCATGACTGCCCTTAAGGATCAGGGCTCAGGAAGATTTCAGCACCTGGAGAGCACATGACATTTCCAGGTGCAGGCCTGGGCCAGGTGTCCTGTGGTAGACCACACAGGGTGCCTGACACTGGACACTCGGAGGTTAGCACAGGCTGAGACAAGGGATGGCAGGGTCAGAGCAGCCCCAGGGGGAGGGAAAGCTATGAGCAGTGAACCTGATCCTCATGATTTTCTTTCACCCTAGCTCTGTAAGCCTTACTCTTTAGCAAAAGACTTGACAGGGTTAATCTGTGAGTATTAAGAAACTGAACAAGGATAAAGAGTAAAAATACTTCGGGATTGACAGCCAAGACAGTAAAACCACTGTCCAGTCTGAGGCTGTTCCTGGGATCTGGGAGAGGTGGGAAGAAACTTGAAGATGAACTAAGGTCACAAGTCATATACACCGGGATGTTGTGAATGCCCTGTTTATTAACATGAAGTTATTTTCTCCCTTATTTGTGTGTCTTTTATGAAAACCTCATATACCCTATCCTGCTTTTCACAAGGTAAAACCTGGAGTTGCCTAGAGAGCATGAGAATAGTGGAGTGGAGATCTTTTTCATTAAAACAGGTGCCAAAAGACATGGGACCCAGTGCAGCTATACCTCAACTCGGCCATGTTATCTTAGGCAGGACATTAGCCTCCTATGACTGCTGTACCAAAGGACAGCAAGCGTGGTGGCTTTCAACCACACACATTTGTTTTATAGTTCCGGAGGTTATAAGCCTGAAATCAGTTTAACTGGGCTCAAATCAATACGTCTTCAGGGCCATGCTCCCTCTGGAGTCTCCAGGGGAAAATCTGTTTTCTTGACTAATGGCCTCTTCCTCCATCTTCAAAGCCAGCAAGAGAGCATCTTGCTTCAGTGATCACATCACCTCTCTTCTGTGTCAAATCTTGCTCTGTTTCCTTCTTACTCAGAAACATGTTACTGCATTTAGGGTTCAGCAGGATAATCTCCTCATCTCAAGGGCCTTAAGTTAATGACACCTAAAAAGTCTCTTTTTCCAGACAAGGTTCCAGGGTTTAGGTTCCAGGGATTAGGACCCGAATGTTTCTGGGGCCATTATTCAGCTATCAGATCTCTAGATCTTAGCTGTCACTATGTTAAGTTTAGGAATTTTACTGTATGACCTACTATTCATGAGTATAGGAATCTTCTGTCTGTTCTATCGGATTCTGGGTTAAAAGATGAAATATTAATTAGTCACTCACATGCAAAGTAGAGCTATTAGTTGTACATTTTAGACACTAAGAACCCTGATTTGGGGGGAGCAAAGTTAGGGGGCTAGCAAGGAGGTAAGGATGGAATGTTGTTATTCATGTGAATCATTCACTTGTCATCTGAATCAACCAACCAGTTAAAACCCAAAATGGTCTTATAGCAGGAACTGATACAGAAATGAGCTGGGTGAGTTCAGTTTTGGCATCATGAGATTACAGAGTCACTCTTCTGATGAACAACAGACTCCTCCAGCCTTTTAGAGGGAGGAAAACCAGCGAAAGGGAAGCAAGCTGGTGGGCAGTGAAGTGTGTAGAGAGGGTGAGACACAATTTCAAAACCTTCTTGTGCATGAAGTGTTTAACAGCCATATTATGACTTTACTGCTCAAGTTCAATGAAAGCAATAATAACAAATTTAACAAATGTAAATCCATATGAAAGTCTGTACCTTTTTCTTATCCACAGCTTTTTTTCTAAAAAAAAGACTGTCATTATTTTATGGTTCTTTTAAAAGATCAGTCCTTGTCTTTGGTAAGGTGCCCTTAGAGTCATAAGATGAATAAGATTTACTTCAAAATAATCAGAGTAGATGGGAAAATGGGAAGGTATACAGGAAATATTAGGTTGGCCATAAACTGATGTTAATTGATTCTGGGTGATGTGTCCCTGGTGATTCATTATAGTGAATACATTTAATTGCGTCTGAAATTTCATAATCAAAAGTTATATTTAAAAGGGCTACCACTAGTTTTCTAATAAAGCTACACTGCTAAATAACAAGATTACCTCTTACTTGCATAAACACTTCCAGTTTCTTACAGTAAGCATATTCAAACTCTGTATCAAAATGTAGGTAGGTACATGAATTTTTTTTTTGACAGAAACAGAAACTTCCTATACTAGTTTACTAGATCACACCGCTGAGATCTGAAGACAGAAGTGATATTTTTAGCTTTCTTTGTAAGTACAAGTGTTACTGTGCCTGTGGCCATGGGTTGGGAACCTGCAAGTCAACAAGTTCATACCGGGACATCTTGAGCTTCTCTTCAATCAAAAGCTCTTAAAAAAAAGATAACTACCCCAAGAGTGACAACATGAAAATAGCTGACTGCATTTCATGCTCCAGCCTCTGAATCCCAACCCACTGTCTATTCATCCAGCTTACAGGGACGATATATGTAAGCAGTGCCCCTCCAAAGGTCTCTGATTAAGTAGGTATCTCTAAGAAAACTGGACAAAAAAGCTTGCCTCCCACATGGACAATAATAATAGCATCTTACCTGGCCTCTCTTTCTCTTCCAAACCATTCTTTATGTTGATGTCCATCATCCTCCTAAAACAGGTCTGTGACTCTCTAACGTCCATTCAAGAGACCTTTACACGTGGCGAATAAAGACCATACTCTGTTTTCCGTCATTTAAGGACCTCTGCCAGCTGACTTGTGATGACCTCAACAGTAGCTGCATCCCATTCTCCCTGTCCTGCCTCCTTCTTCCTAATCATCCCTCTCCTTTTTAAAACAAATCTCTGATTGCATGTGTTTTGAGTCTTTGAACCACTTGTAAATCTTGCTGGCTCTCTCATATGTGTTAAACAGAATCATGGACTCGTATTTTTATGCAAAGTATGAGTCAGTCGTGATTTCCCCCTTTTACTGGCAAAATCTTTGAGTAACTTTGTGTGTGGTGACCTCTACTCTCCTGTCTTTTGGGTTCCTAGTATGTGCTTTCTCTTGCTAGTCTCACATGATAACACTGCATTTCAATACTGTCACCCCTGGTCACAAGGATCTGATCTTGTTGACCTTATCTCTAGTGCTTCATACAGTGCTTTGGCATGTTGTCAGGCACTTCTTATTTTGAGTGAGACGTGGGGGGAGGATGCAATCCTTGAGCTCTCTTTGGTTTGTGGATTCAAGAGTTAGGGGCACATCTTCCTCAGCCTTTACAATTGCCAAGACCCCCACCACCAACCTCATACCCAACCTTACTTTCACTCTACCTGCTCTAGTCATTTTCTGTTGCTCCATAACTAGTCACAGCAAAGGTAGAGGCTTGAAACAATATCTATGTGTTATCTCATAGTTCTGTGGGCCAGAAGTCAAGGCAGGCTCGTCTGGGTTCTCTGCTTAAAATCACTAGAGGTCATAGAATTCTGTCTCCCACATCTGCCTCCCTGCTACCAGCGTCACATCCAACAGAAATGAGATTCAGCAGGGGGCTGTGTACACTAAAGCTTAGGGGGAGAAGCTGGCAAAAGAGGAGTCTATTGGGATAAAAAGACAGAGCTGTGTCTGCAAGGGCCAGGACTAACAATAAGAAACTGCTCCTGGAATTCCATGGGCAAAAGCACTTCACAGACTTCCTAGGTTACCCTCCACTTAAAAACATTATCTTTTTTCCTAATGCCTTTTTTGTTTGTCTTGGGGTTTTTTTTGGGGGGGGGGGATTAGGTTATTTATTTATTTATTTTAATGGAGGTACTGGGGATTGAACCCAGGACCTCATGCATGCTAAGCATGCCCCCTACTACTGAGCTATACCCTACCCAAACCCCACCCTCTGCTTTAAAAACAGTAAGCAGCTAAATGCGTTCTCTGAAATATATGTAATATGGATAAAAAATTCTAGAGAGTGTTGGCAAAATGTATTAATGAAATAATGTATCTGAAAATACTAATTTCTAAACTATAAAGTACTAACCAAACCTGAGTTATGACTATTTAAATGTTTCATCTTTGATTAATATTTTTGTTACAGAAAAGAATAGCTAACAGTTTTTGAATGTTTGCTACATGCCAAGCCCTATGCCTTCACATGGATTATGTCTCACAGCCACCCTACCTGGTGAGTAGTATTGTTATCCCCACTTTACAGATGAGGAAACAGTATCAGAAATTTTAAGGGACTTACCCCAAATCACACAGTCAGGAAGATAGAGCCAAGATTCAAATGTAAGTCTGTCTAGTGCCAAGCGTGTTTGTAATCACTATGTTGTTCTCTGGCTGTTACAGAAAGTGTCAGACAGATAGTAACAATCAGGGAGAAAGACCTGTAGATGGACAGACAGAGGATACAAGCATGGATCCAAGCTCCAGAATGACGGAGTTGGGTTCACTAGCTAAGGTAGCTTGCTCTAGCTGCAATTTCCCTTCCACAGCTTTTCTGGGGTCCTTCTGGGGTTCTGTTTTCTATTCCCTGTGTTCATAATGTTTGAAATGAAAACTAGTTCCGGAGTATTTACTTGTTCTTTATGACTTTTCACTATTTTGTCCCTTGCCAAATCGTCAGGGGTACTTTCTGTGGCTGGGGCCAGGAGGGAGAATTACTGTGCTGACGACTTTGCTATGGACAAACAAGATTACCTCGCTGGAATCAAACCGAAACCCAACCCTGACTAAATGTTTCCTACTTCTGTAAAGAGCAAAACAGTAGGGATTTGGAGGAGTAGATACATTATGAAAGTTATCTGATGCCGGGAAAACTGGAGAGAAAAAGGAGACAAGGAAGCAAGTGCTACTTGGGAATAGGGAGCAAGGGGAAATGGTGGACTGGTAAATCAATGATGTTGGAAATTTGCCTATCCATTTGGGGAAAAAAGTTAGATCTTTATATCACAGGGTGATTTTAAATGTCACCCTATACGTAATTAGATCAGTCTTGTCACTATTATATTCACTGATTTATTAGCCTATTCCTATATTAAGATCATACTACAAGGTTTTATATTGTGTTCTAGTATCTCATAGGGTAAGTCTTCCTTCACTGTTGTCTTCCAAAAAATGTTTTGGTTCCAAAGCAATCTTGAGAAAGAACAAAGCTGCAGGCATCACACTCCCTGATTTCAAATTATATTACAAATTATAGTAATGAAAACAGCATGGTACATGGATCAATGGAGCAGAATAGAGAGCCTAGAAATAAACCCACACATATATGGTCAGTTAATTTACGACAAAGGAGCCAAGACGATACAACGGGGAAAAGACAGTCTTTTCAATAAATGGTGTTGGAAAAATTGGATGACCACATGCAAAAGAATCAAACTTGACTACTTCCTTACACCATACATAAAAATTAACTCAAAATAGATTAAAGACTTGAAAGTAAGACCTTGAAACCATAAAATTCCTGGAAGAAAACATAGACAGTAAGCTCCTTAACATAGTTCTGAGTGATTTTTTAAAAATCTGGTACCAAAAGCAAAAAGAAATAAGCGCACTACACGAAACTAAAAAGCTTCTGCACAGCAAAGGAAACCATCAACAAAATGAAATGGAAACATACTGAATGGGAAAAAATATCTGCAAATCACATCTATGGTAAGGAGCTAATATCCCAAATATATAAAGAACCAATTCAATTCAATGGCAAACAAACGATCTGATTAAAAAATGGGCAGAGGATCTGAATAGACATTTTTCCAAAGAAAACATACAGGTGGCCAACAGGTATATCAAAAGATGCTCAATATCATTAATCATCAGGGAAATGCAAATCAAAACCACAAGGAGATATCCCCTTACACACATCAGATCAGCTATTATCAAAAAGACAAGAAGCAACAACTGCTAGTGAGGATGTGGGAAAAAAGAGGACACTTGTACACTAGTGTTGGGAATATAAATTGGAAACCAGTGTAGAGGTTCCTCAAAAAATGAAAAAATGAAAACACTGACTCAAAAAGATATATGCACCCTCATGTTCATTGCAGTCCTTTAAAACTTTTTTGGATTTACTTCTATTTTATTTTTCTTGTGCTTTTGACCTGAATGCTTATTTCAAATTCATTTACCTTCGATCCTTCTAGTGTTCTAACAAATACATTTAATAAAAACACATACACATTTTCTTCCAGTATGGCTTTGGCTACATCCCTCGGGCTTTGGTAATTATTTCTTTCAACGTTGCTCATTTCCAAAGAGTTTGTACAAGGAGAGTGGCAGGAGGAAAGCAGCTGGGAGGAGAGCGGGTGCGGAGCCTCCTCGCCCCACTAAGGGTGGTGGATGCCCCTTTTCTGCCTCTGACTATTCTCTTGCTCCTTTCTCTCCATCTCTTTCACCTCCCATCTCTTCTGGTAGCTCTCCCTCTCCTCTCCCTCTCTCTCCCACTTTTCAGACAGCTATCTTCTTCCAGCCAGAGTCCAGAAAACTGATAAACTCTTCCACAAATGGATTGCCTTCTCCAAGAGTACCTACCTTTTAAAAGTGGATACAGCAGAGAAGAGGAGAAAAGCCCTAACTCAAAGAAAGGAAAGGGTGGGTGATTGTGAAAGTCTAAGCTGAGAGGGAAGTAATGGAGTGGGAGGGAGAGAAAGGTGGTAGACTTCTGGTGTCTCTCAGGTGCCATAATTAGGAAGCCTAGTCATGCTGCTTTACACACAAGGGAGATCCATATCCTTGCTCCCTGAGGCTTCTCCGACACGGGTGTTCCAGAGGAGGGGAGAGACTGAGACCCAAGAAAAATTGCTTGCTTCTCCGTGTAGTATAGAGAACTAGCAAAGTAGTGGCAAGTTTACTGGTGAGCTACTATGGCTCTCAGGCAGACTCTGAGAAAGAGAATAATACTGCCCAAGCAAGATAGTTTTACTCTTTCAACAATTAGGTTGTTTCGTTGGAATATAAAGACTGTGGGGCTGAATGAAGAATACCAGACATTCTCACCATCCTTCTACCTTTGAATTTTACTAAACTGATCATAGCCACATAGGTGGATATGGATATTCTGAAGACGATGACCATGCTGGGCAGAGCATGGTCCTCCAAAGACACCCATCTCTTAATCCCCAGAACCTGCAAAAGGTACTTTGCAGATGTGACTAAATTAAGGATTTTGAGATAGGAGATTATCCTGGATTATCCGCATTAGGCCCAATATAATCACAAGGGTGTGATGGGGGGAAAGGGAGGACAGAGAGTCACGTCAGAGGAGATGTGACAATGAAATGAAGCAACTGCTGGCCGCCAAATGCCAGAAGTGTCTCAAAGGCAAAATGGCCAGGAAAGGAATTCTCTTCTAGAGCCTCCAGGATGAAGACAATGCTGCTGGCACATTGATTTTAGCCTCCTAAAACCCATTTCCAACTTTCCAACTTCTGACCTCCAGAACTGTGAGACTATAATTTGTTCTGTTTTAAGGCACTATTTTGAGGTAATTTGTTAGTAGTGATAGAAAACTAATAAAATGACAAAAGTCATGGATGGGTACAATAGCTACAGGGCAGGCATCTGGGTGTAATTGCTAACTATAATAACAGTAATTATAATAGTTATTATTGTAGTTGACGTATTCTAATCTCTGAAACCCAGTGTTCCTCAATATGAATATGGGATCTACCCAAAGCCTAGTTTGTTTTGGCTTTGTTTTTTTGTCCAAAATAGTCTAGATTTCACAAACCTGCAACACTGCGTCACTATGCATCACTATGGAACTGGTCAAGCTTGGGAACCTGGTAAATGACCTCAGGTGGACTCACAAATCCCTTGAGCCCTGGAGCTGGAATCCAGAGCAGGAGAGTGGGCGTTCTCTCTGTCTGAACACGGACACCTCTGCCAGCATGAGTCATTCCTCCACAAATGTGCTAGGCTGCCCACTAGTGGTGGGGGTTTGGTCAGTGAAACCTCTAGGGGCTTTCCTGGGTATCTGGAGTCACCTGTCACTTGGGTTCAGTGACTGCAAGCCTTTGGAAAACACAGCATGCCTTTAAATTATGTTCACAGGAAGGAGTGCACAAAAGTAAAAGTCGAGACAGAGAGAGAGACTGAGGATGGAAGGAGGGAAGGAAGACTAAGGATGAGGGAGGGGAGCAAGCAGGGACTGGTGAGGGACTGTTGAAACTGAGCAGGACCCTATGGGCCCTCTGGGGGCAGACCCCTCCCCCATATCCTCTGCTTTAGCTCCTCTCTCAAGTGCCTAGGTAACAGCATATGATGCATTATTCCCCACATTGTTTTACAGATGTGAAAATCCCCACCAAGTGGAAAATGTTAACTACTTGACCATGAGCACATGGCCCCCAGGGGTACTGGAGCATCAGGATGGATAACATTAACCCCTGTGACACCATCCTGTTACCTCACCATCAACCGACCAGAGAATTGTGCCCTAGCTGATCACACAACCTGGGGTGCCCCTCCCTCATCTTTCCTTTAAAAGTGCCTTGCTGAAACCCATCAGGGAGTTCGGGCTTTCTGAACACTGGCTGTCCTGAACTCCTTGCTTGGTGCCTGGCATTAAATGCTGCACTTTCCTTCATCACAACCCGGTGTCAGTAGGCTGGCTTTACTGCGTGTAGGTAAGCAGAGCCAGGTTTGGTTCCGTAACACTATTTCTGCTGCCAATACCAGGCAAAGCCAGGGGGCATCTTGTGCCTCTGAGCTAATGATTCCTGGCCAAATTCCAACCTGAATAAGCCCAGCAACACCACCACGTGTGCAAAACATGCTAATCACTGAATAAAAATCAAATCTAGAAAACCTATTTTTTAAATTAAATTCTTGAAGAACCCAAATCTTGCTTTATTTTCAGATATTTAGTTATTTTATCCCTTTCACTCACCTATAGACCAGGGCTTCAGAATATCTGGTCCTTTTTCAACCTTCTCTCTGTCCCTCTGGAAAATGGAAAGCAATGCAAATATTGAAGATCATATCCTGAGCTAGGTACTGCATTAGACACTTTGTATTTTTAAACTGTGTGAAACATGTTAAATAACTGTCATCCCAATTTTAAGATGAAGAAGTGGGCTCAACCAAAGTGACTTGGACAAGGACTCACTTCTGGCAGAGGGGCCGGTGATCAGGCAACAAGCCTGTCTAGGGCCTGGACTCCAGCTCAGGAGCCCTACTTGTCTTCAAGCTCTAAGAGTTACCTGACATTTGTTTAGCACCAGGCACTAACAAATGTTCAATGTTCAGTGTGATGCATACCGCAGTGAACAAAAGAGACAGTAATTCCTGTCCTTATAGAGTTTACATTCTACTGTTGGCAAGACCTTGAGTTTATTTCATTGGTTCCCTTAGATATTCAGCAATGCATACCCATCATAACACTCCATTCAGAGAGATGCTTAATTCTGAGCAGCATCCTGGCTATACTTTCCTTGGGGATGCAACTTCAACCCCTAACATAAACCCAGAGAGAGGTCTGAGTTCAGATTTCCTGGTAATTTGCATATTTGACGAGATGAGCTGGAATTATGCATTTGTGACTCAGGTTTTATTTCCCAATAATTCCCAAAGGGTGACAGCCAAGGATGCATTTCTGGTGAAGTACCTCTGCCTTCTATTCTGCTCTTTGAGGGCTTGAGCAGCACCTGGCCAGGACTGGCAGATGGCCAGGGGTTGGATGCTTCTTAAATTTTGAATCCAAACTTTACCAAGTGTGAGAATTCAAGGAATTCTTTCATGTGGTAATTCCCATAGCCCCTTACACTTCCTGTAACTTCTGTCTAATGTTACAATTTCATACTATCAGAAGTATGGTGGAATTTCTACAAAAATGAGACTTTCATTTTTAAAAAATTTTAACACTCAGTGAATGTAATTGCTCCCATAATTGTTGAAACTCATGGATATATAAGGCATCCATAAAAATATGTGTATCTGGACTACAAAGCACTTAAGTTACAGGCATACTTGTCTCAAAGATGGAAATCCTGGAGCAGCCTGCCACCTTCAGGATAAATTCCCAACTAACTCCATCAGGGAACACTGGTTTTAGCCTCTATAAATTCCAATCTGCATAAAAACATTTCATGATGATCAATGATGGCAGCTATATTCCTTATAGAACTTTTGCTGTGATTATTATACATAATAATTACATTAGTTTTTCTCTAAATAAAACTGCCCCTTACTTTACTTTTAAAAAATTATTACTCCCAGAATCAATTATCTTTACATCAATTATTTCATTGCTTTTAACTTCATTTTATTAAGGAGAGATGAAAACACTAAAAACAGAACTTGCAGCCAGTCTGTGAAAAATATTGTAACTTTGGAAACTCTACTTCCTAGTGGGTTCTTTGATTATGGATTAATGACAATATTTATAAAGAACCTTAAATATAAGCAGTAACACAGTAGTCCAGTCCATTCAGAAACAGGGAGGGAGAGGGAAGGGTAGAGGGAGCGAGAGAGAGAGGAGGGTGGGAGGGAGGAAGGCAGGGAGGGGGAGGGGGGAGGAGGGAAGGAAAAAGGGAGAGAGGGAGACACACACACACACACGCACGCACGCACACACACACACGCGCGCGCGCGACAGACAACACACTTTTCTATTGGCTGTTCCAGCTACACGGTCTCCTAGGCCTAAAAATAATGAGGAAGGCAGGACAAACAAGAAATAGGCTAGGGAATGACGCGGTGACTCAACACGTAGAAGGAGAAGTAACTCAAATTAGTACCAAAAACGCATTAAGAGAAAAGGCGGTATAATGGAAATCGATACAATAAGGTCAAATGAGTTATGAGAGCGGAATGTAAAACACCATAGAAAAAGAGAACAGAGCTCAGATTTAAACGCAGCAGGCAAGGGGGCAGGAAAATGAGGGACATTTTTATTCAAATGTGTGACAGAAAATGTTAAGAGCGACAGAACAAATATTCATCAAGAGTGGATAAACTTTCATTATTTCCTTTCACAAAAGCAGGGGAGGGAAATCTTTGACCATTCCTTTACCCTGCTGCAACTAGTTCCATTTTTATTGGCTTCCTCTTCGGCTGCACTGACCTGTGAAAGGACTTCAAGGTCAACTTCCTTACGACTTTGACTCTTGACCTGCAACTTTGGAATCACGTGGGAAGCTTGAAGCAACACGGGGCCTCACTTGGGAGGAATTAAGTCAGAAAACCCGGCATTTCTCTTTTAAAGCTTCCCGCCCAACTCCACGAGTCTCCAGGGGTGAGAAGCACCGTGGGTCCGAGCCTTAAGTCCCGCCCCGTCTCGCGGGACGCTGCAGCAGGTGGGAGGGAGCACGTTGCCGACCCGAGGGAGGCGCTCCCTTTCTTGTACTTGGGGCAGAGAGGCGGCGTGTGCCCTCCCGACCGCTAGGGGGCGAGCCGCGCTCATTTAGCGCCCGTTTTCCGGCGCGCGGCCCGGACGACCCCCGACGTGCGCATGCTCGGTGCGTCCCGGAGGTCGCCCGCGCCGGTGTTTAACCACGTGTGGCGTGGACCTAAGGGCATCATGTGAGATGGGGGCCGCGGTGGCTCGAGCAATCAGAAATTTCAATCTCGAGAGCCGGGCGGAACGGGAACTCAGCAAGATGAAGCCCTCCCCGGCTCCCAGGCACCCCTCCACCAAGAACCTCCTGCGAGAGCAGATGAGCAGTAAGTGGTGCAAGGGCGCGTCGGGCTCAGCGCGCGGCTCCCTGGGCAGGCTGGGCTGTTCCACGCCGGCAGACCTCGGTCCAGTGGCCGGGTGACCGGATTCTGCCGCAGTCGCTCGGGCCAGCCGAGCGCCGGAAGGTGGAGCCACCAGGCCGGTGACATTGAGACAGTCCCCTTGCGCTCGCGAGGGAGTCGGCGGCTCCGCCTACTCCAGAGTCCGGGCGGTGGGAGCCTTAGCCGCCGCTAACCCCGTCCTTGCAGGCGTTTGTCTTTAATGCTTAGCGGCTTGATAACAAGAAATTAAGATCAGAAGGGATTGTGTGCAAGGGAACTTTTCTCTAGATATCTTTACAGAACGTTGGATACCGAGCTTGATCTAGCATTTTGGTTTACATTTAGAACCTGCTCTGTACTGTCCCAGTGATTGTTGATTAAGTGAAAATTAAAAGTGCCTGTCTTGTGTTAAGTGTTTAGGGTCTTAGAGGAAATTTTCTTTGGCTTCAATATTGTGACATTCTCTTCCTTTCCTTAGGCCATCCAGAAATTCAGAGAGAAATTGCTAGAAAAGATGACAAACTGCTGTCTTTACTAAAAGATGTGTATGTTGATTCCAAAGATCCCGTGTCTTCTGTGCAGGTAATGTGTGTTTTAAGTAAGTAAATAGTTTAATCTTTTGGGGTTCCAAAAAAATGACCGAGAGAATTGCGTCAAATAGTAGAAGAAAGGGAGGGCTCTCCAAGTGTAAAAATGTCAGTTGTGACCGGAGTGCTGAGCATTGGCAAAGCTGCACAATGGTCTAAGCAAGACACATAGGCCTCCATTCATTGGATATTTACCAAAATTATAAAAAACTTGTGAAAGTATTGATTGAATGCAGCTCTGTGAATTATTTGATATTATTTCAGAATTTGTATGATTTGGTAGGGTGTTTCTAGTGGTTGTCATTTGAATGACCCAAAAAGAGCTTTATACTACTTTCTCATCTTTAAGTGGATTGAGGTATGTTCCAATCCCAGAGATTCTTATAATGTTGTGTTCTTGGTGTTTGTTTGTTTATTTTGCTTTTTAAGAATATATTCAGATAGGATATGTTAAAAATGGGGACATCACAGAATACATTGGGAATAGGAACCTATAAATATCAGGCACAAGTCCTTTGTGTATAGAGATGAACAAAACAACTCTCTTGCTCTCACAGTGTTTATAGTGCTGTGAGGGACACAGGTGAGCAACCATAGGTACATAGTTACTGATAAGTCTATGAAGGAGATATAGGCACTGAGTATATCAGAGAGACCTATTTGAGCTTGAAGCATCAGTGATGATTTCTGAGGAAGTGACATTGAAACTCAGGCCAGAAGGATGAGTGGCAGTTAATCAGATGAGTTTGTCAGGGCAGGAAGCTTCTAAGTAGGGGAAAGGGTTTGATTAAAGGAGAGGGAAGTGCCAGTGACAATTCCCAGATTTTCTCCATTCTAAAATCCTCTGGTTGTCTCTAGATAGGCAGTAGACTGTTTGCATGAATATATTATTAGTATAATTTTCACTAGAGAAGAGAAATAAAATTCATGTAAAATAAGGTTTGTAAATTTTTGCACACAATCAGCAATTACAGGTTTTAGTTATTACTAAATGCTCACATTAAAAAAATATATAGGGGTTCATATTCTTTATGCTGTTTTTTAGACAGATGTTGGATGGTACTTCCAAGTATTGTTTCTCCCACATAGTACTAAATCATTCATTCTGAAATTGGCTCTTGGGGAGCAAAAATCATTTAGCAATTCTTATGTATAAAACACAGAAATGTAGATGTAATGCATAAAGGGATTTACAGTGGTATTACAGTTTCATGGGGGAGTATTAGGAAAAATCTAAAAAAGACTCATGGGGGATTGATAATGAAGAAAAGGTTGAAGTGACTATGTTCTTTGTCCCTTTTTTTTCTTTTAGGCAGTTCATAATTTTCTTAATCTGTGATGTCTCTAGACATGTGATACTGTGCCTATCATGTGTCAAATTATTTTTTGTGTATATATATATTTTTGAAATATAGTCAGTTTACGATGTGTCAATTTCTGGTGTACAGCATATTGCATCAGTCATAGATGAACATGCATCTATTCATTTTCATATTCTTTTTCACTATAAGTTTCTGCAAGATATTAAATATAGTTCCCTGTGCTATATAGTATGAACTTGTTGTTTATCTATTTTATGCACAGTAGTTAGTATCTGCAAATCTCAAACTCCCAATTTATCCTTTCCCACCCTTTTCCCCCGCTGGTAACCATAAGTTTGTTTTCTGTGTCTGTGAATCTGTTTCTGTTTTATAAATAAGTTCATTTGTCTTTTTTTTTTTTTTAGATTCCACATATAAGTGATATTATATGGTATTTTTCTTTCTCTTTCTGGCTTACTTCACTTAGAATGACATTCTCCAGGTCCATCCATGTTGCTGCAAATGGCATTGTTTTGTTCTTTTTTATGACTGAGTAGTATTCCATTGTATAAATATACCACAACCTCTTTAAACAGGCATCTTTCGATGGACTCAAATAATTTATTTTTTCTAACCATTTATTTCTGTTCAAAATTCTGTGAAATATATTAATCTTTTTGTCCTTTATGGTATACCTAAAAGCAGTCTTCTGTGTTTTTTTAAATACTTTTAAGACTGTATTTTTATGTTAAAATATGTATTTTGCATTAAATAAAGTGTTTGCTGTATGAAGGTCCTTTCAACTGGATGGTCAGTTGTCTAAATATAATTTATTGAATAACCCAGTCATTTTACCAGTCATTTACCGTGCTAATAAATACACTAATTGGTCTGTTTATGGATTCTTCAGTTCTATTTATTTTTCTGATTCTACAGTAAAATCATACTATTACAATTAATAAACGTTTATGATGTGTCTTGATATTTGCTGTGATCTTCTTTGTTTCTTTTCAGAAGTTTCTTGACTCTCACTCACTGTGCATTTTTTCCCAGGTGAACTTGAAGAGGTTCTTTCATATGTCCTATTTGGATTTTGAGTGTAATTGAATTGGAATTTATAGATTAATTGAGGAGAACTAACATCTTTATATTACTGAATCTTTGGGAGATAGAGGGAAGGTTGTTACTATGGGATCTCTTTTCACTCTGAGTTTTTAAAATATTTATCACTAGCTAATGTGTCAGAAAGTGAGTGATTTTTGTACTGCAGATTCCCACTTAGCTAGATTATCGTTTCTGTTAGTTTTTCAGTTGATTCTCTTATTTTTCTGAAGATTTTCTCACATTATTGGCATAGAATTACAATTTTCTCTTCCCTTTTATTGTTTATACTTAATTCTGCTCTTACCATATTGTCTTAGTGTTAAATAGCAGTGAAAGTTAGTATTCTATCCAGTTTTTTCCTCACATGGTCTGCCTCTAATGTTTCAGAATTATATGGTTTGATTAAATGATATGGTTTCTGATTAAAAATACTTTTATCACATTTGGGACATTTTCTTCTATTTTCAATTTGCTAAGAGGGTTTTTTCTTTAATTAAAAGAGGCTTTTGAATTTTATCAGTTTTTTTTCAGTGTCAGTATTAATTTTAGTATTTAATATTAATCAGAAGCAGAATCTGAATAAAAGTTTGTATGGAGTGGAAGGAAGATCTACCTGGGAATAGGAAGATAAGAGAAGCTTTGAGTTTTGGAAAGTGGAGAGATTGTCAGGAGTGTTTCACGCCAGAGTTACAATATAAATGTAGAAGAGTGTGTGATGCCTTTGGAGAACAGAGTTCAGCACAGTTAGGGGAATGTGTGAAGGATAAATTTGGGAGAAATGAGGTGGCACAGGAAGTAATAGGGGCCAGATCATGAAGATCCTTACTTGTCTTACTAAAGAATTGGGGTTTTAACCTGAGGGCAATGAAATGTCATTGAAGAGTTTCCTGTCGAAAAGTGACGTGAGATTTGCTTCATTCTGGGGGCAGTTTTGAGAGTAGACTGGGAGGATTGAAATGCATTTTATCCAGTTAGAGGAGACCAGTTAGGAGTCTTTTGCAGTCGTTCCTGCAGGAGATATTATCTTGGACAAGGGTGACTTAGTGACTGGGAGAGAAATGATCGGGTTTGAGAGGGACTTAGGAGGGAGTATCAACAGAATTTGGTCATTGTTTGGCAGTAATGAATGAGGGAGAGGGAAATGTCAGGTATTAACATAAGAGAAGCTTTGAGTTTTGGAGTGGGATATGGGAGGTGGGTGGTGTTGGCCACCGAGCTAGAGAGTTTGGGGATAGAACTGGATTTTCAGGGGAAAGGGATAAGTTCAGTTTTAGACATGCTGATTTTGAGGTGCTTGTAGGTTATCCAAGTAAGGATGCCATTAGGCATTTGTGAATTTGGATCTGGAAGTCAGGAGAAAGGTCTAGGTTTGAGGTCAGATTAACTGTAGGTAATAATAGTGAAGGGGTGTATAGGATTGCTTGGGAAGAATGCGTAGAGTAAGAAGAGAACCTGGGCCAGATCTTGGGGCACAGTAACATTTAAGGGGTAGCTGAAGGGACATAGTCCAGAGAAGGAACCACTGCAGAGACAGATGGAAGACTAGGAGAGGGGTGGTGTGGAAACCAAGGGATAGATGGTTGTGGGTACGTGGGAGTGGTCAGAAGTGTCACGTGCTGTCGTGAGTCAGGATGAAGTCTGAAAAGTGTCCTCTGGATTAAGATCTAATCCTCTGGATTTTAGATCACAAGTATCGTTATCTTTTAAAGTTGAACTGAAAAGAAGGAAACTGGTTATAAAAGAAGTTTTGGGTTTGGGGGGTGTTTAAAAAAATGGTGATTATAGCATTTTTATATTTTGACCAAACAGCAGTAGAGGCAGGGTGCATTTGAAAGGAAAAGTAAAGGGGGATGGTCAGTGCAGCTGATAAAAGAAGGGAATACAGAGCACAAATGCAAGAATTAATCTTGGTTGGGACAGACATTTGGAAAGATGGGTGTGGGTAGGTGGTTTTATTTATATTTGTTGGGGTCTTGGAGGCATTAGTTTATTTTCTCTGAAGAGGCAAGATCTCTAGCAACATTTGAATTCATTCAAGGTGTTTGGAGGCACTGATAAGAAATACCAAACTAGGAAACAGAAATCAATTCTTTGTTCTCTTAATACACATGAAATAATGTGGTGAGTAGATGGTATCCATTTGATTAGTGTTTTCTAGAACTACCTAAATTTCTTAACAATTGAGCTGTAGTTATGAAATGGCAATGTGGCAAAAGTGCCATCTAACTATGGCTCATTGTAATGAGAAGAGATAGTCTGAAAAACACATGTAGTATTTATTTGAAGGATAGTGTAGTTTCGAGAAGCATAAAAGTGGGTATCAGATCTTTGCTGTCATCTTGAAAGCCTATGTTTTGGTTTTTGTTTTTTGATTGTAGGTCAGAGATGCTGGGACACATCAGGAGCCAAAGGAGTTCAGGTTGCCGAGAGACCATCACTTGGGCATGATGGATGTTCAGAACATTCCCAAAGGCAGAATTTCCGTTGTAGAGGCATTGACACTTCTCAATAATCATAAACTTTATCCAGACACATGGACTGCTGAGAAAATAGCCAAAGAATACCATCTAGAACAGCAAGATGTAAATTCTCTTCTCAAATATTTTGTTACTTTTGAAGTAAAAATCTTCCCTCCTGAAGGCAAGAAAGCAATAGGATCAAAATGAAGAAAATCTTGACATTACTTTTCCTATCTGTACCCCATATCCCCACGCCCTGTTTATTTTCTCATTTTAGCATGTTAAATTATATAAATTACTGAATGTGTAAAGCTCCCTCCTTGTGAGAGCATGCTATTTATTGAATTCTGCTGAATTTTCAGGATTGCTTGTAGAATGAATTTTGTCCTCTTTTAAACTTTGATTTGGTTTAGGCATATGTTCATGTGTAATATCAGCATGACTAATCAGCACGTGTATAAAATTAGCATAAATAAAAGTTATAGCATTTTACACATATCATATCATCAGCTTTTAAGTCATATGGCCTCTTAGGACATGTCCCAAATCCCTCATTTAACATTCATAGCTTTACCTTCCAATTTAGGTGGTTAGTTTATTCTTCCTATGGAATAGTGAAAGTGAGAGTTTTCCTGACTCTTAAGACTGACATAATTTTGTTAGAGAAAGGGAGACTTGACAGTGAGGTCGAATAACAGTATTGCCTGAATAAAGGCAGGCAGGAGACTGGATACAAAATCAGTAGAAAATATATGTTTATTACTGCTCCAGGGAATAAGAATTAGTGAGGACTTACTTTGTTTTGAGTGGGTTTTACATGTGGAGTAACTTTGCAGTATAAAAAAAGAACTGGTATTTATAAAACTATAGCAATCTCTGCTTTGCCAAGCAAACAGGTAAGTCTGAAAGCTTTCAGAGAGGGAAGCCAAAGTGAGAACTATCTGAAAAAAATTACTTTTCTCTGGACTTAATGTAGAAAAACAAGAAACTTTTAAAGAGTGGTTAAATCAGAGAACCATGGTAAATTGAATTTGGTGATCAAATATATCTGTGTGTTCTAATTTAAATGCTGGCTGGAAGAAGAGATTAAAAAAAAATAGCAAGTAGAAGCATGAATTGTGATCACTGGGCGAGACCTGGGAGCTTGCTGCTTCATCCGTTTAACAAACGTAGGAGCTCAGTGGTACCAGCACTGGGGTCCTGAGCGAAATTGTGAGTGTGTGTGTTTAGCTCAGTCATTATTACCACCTGTGGAATTTGGGGCAGATTGTATAACCTCTTTGAGATTTAATTACCTTTATAACATGAATATAGTGCTGTCTTATGAAATCGAAGGGTTACTGTGAAGATACGTAAGATAATAAAGGACTAAACAAATTCGACTTATTTTTTTGCAGTTGAGACGCCTGGGGAGGTTTCATGACCTATTTAAGATTGTTCTGTAGTTTATGACATAGTGAGGCCCAGAATTTAGGTTTTCAGAGTCTTAGTGGTGTGTTCTTTCTGCTGTGCTGTAAAGCATATCTCAAGAGAGCAGGTGTAAGTTGTGGGAATATCTGGAGAAGGTGGTAAAAATTCCAGGTTATCAGTGTCTTTCTGAGGGAAGACAGGCATTCCTTGCCTCCCGGGGATGCTTCTGGAAGTGGTATGGAAGATGCTGAGGAATTTGGCATGATAATGGAATGAGACATTTGTAATGCTGAGAAGAGAAAAATTGACTGAGATGGGGAAAATTTTAAGCTGTGTTCAAATGCAGTTTCATTATGTGAATAAACTATACCTAGCTTATATTTGGTTCAAAACAGTACTTTTGGGAAAACAAGAATTCTTAATATAAAATTATATTTTAAGACTCTGGTAACTCAATCACCAAAATTTTCCTTTACCAAATAAAGGTCAATACCTGTACTGGAATCACTGACACTGCTAGCTCTGAGCCGTCTTCCCTGTTGAAATCTAGGCCGCAGTTAGGCAACTGTAAATACAGCTGTTACGTGGTGTCACCTGATAAATAAAGTACTTCCTGTATCATTGATTGGCCTACTACTGGTTTTTATTATAGGTAGGAGAGTGCTTGGGTAGTAGTGGTGTCACAGAAGGCATGGAGTTTAGATTCAGGAAATCTGGATGTAGACCTCAGCATACCACTAGCCATATGATGTTGGAAGTATCCTCAACTGTGAAACAGGTAATAATTGCTAATATCTTAAAAGTAATGACTGTACTAGGCAATGATCTAGGTGCTTTACGTGTGTTAACTTGCTTCATATTTACCACAGGTATGAGGATAAGTCTTGGAACCATATTTTACAGGGAAAATTGAAGCACAGAGATATAAAGTTACTTTTAAAAGGTTGCCTAGCAAATACTGGAACCTGGTTTTAAACCCTAGTAGGTTATTTCCAAGACTTTGTGCTCCTAACTGCTGCACTACGCTGCCTCTCTGTGGGATTGTAAGAATTAAGTGAGTGGTGTGCAAGGTGCCTGGGACGTGTGCGGCCAGGACCACTCAGTGCCCACTGTGTATGAGAATCAGCCAGCGACCTCTCGAAAAAATAGATGTCTGGGCCTTCCTTGCTGTAGTAGACTGCTTTAGTACAGCCTGAGCAACTCCTCTGTTGGTGGGCTCTAAATCAGGAATGTTTTAAAAATATTTGATGACCAGTGTGGCACCAGACTGTCCAAACAGTGTGTGCTGACCATCTGTGCAGTTTGAATATAGGCATTTTCTGGGTCTAAAGTTTCCTGTGAACGAAGAAAAGGAGCAGGAGATAGACAGGCTTTGAAGGAGAGAAGCTTTCCAGGACATGGAGAAGGGGAGAAAGAAAGAATTCCAGGAGGTGAAAAGGTTTGAGGTTAGCAGGGTCAGGGGAAGTGGGATCCAGGAAGGGGATGCAGAAAAGCTGCCCAAGTGGGTGGATTTGGCAAAGTTCTACCATAAACAGGGTCACCATATAGTTTACTGCCCCAGCTGGGACACTTTTGAGACTGAAAGGGGCACTGATGACATTAGGACAATAGGGATAATAGGCGTAAACTGAAATGTCTTGGACAAACCAGGAGTTATGTTGAAAAGGCACTAATGGAGGCCTTGAACTCTACCTGGGATGGATGTGACCCTCTTAGCTCCACCTGGTCAACATTTAGCACCTCACCATTAGCCACCCAAGTGTGGCCCCTGGGCCAGAGGAGTGGCGCATTGCTTGGCCCCGACTAATGCCTGTGCATGGATATTCCCTTCTCCATATCTTCTCCATGCTCTAAAACACCCACAATCCCAAGAAAAGGAGGGTGGGCCCTGGACAGTTAGAGGTGGTGTGGTGGGGACACGTCTGTCCTCGTACCTGCAGGGACTGAACCTAAGTGGCTCAAAGCACCCTGAATTGGAGCTGTGCTTAAAGACAGCTTGTTGGGTACAAGCTGAAAATGTATATAAGAAATGAACATGTAAAGGATTAAAATGGTTTTATGCATCTTAAATAGCCACCATTCATTGCTTTAAAGCTACTCTGGCTTACGTGTCTTGACAAAGACCAATCCATTAGGAGAAAAGAAATGTCTATCCATTTGTTTATCAGGGTACTCCATTTCCTTTGCTTTAGGAATAGATGGACTGAGTTACTCGTTAGGTCCAAGTCCCTCTATAAAAGCCAGAGCTTTACATTCAGAGCAGTTGGGTCACTAATTCCATGGCCTCTTTTTGCCACTGTCAGTGCTCCAACGGCAGAACTGTGTCTTGGGGGCACACGGGTAGAACTGTAGAAGAGGGGCTCACCAGGTAGCAGAGCACGATCCCGAGCAGGGATGAAGTGCTGTCACTTTTTTAATGTGTTAATGTTGTGAAGTACATAGCAGGTAATACCCAGATTGTGTCTTCCTTGCTTTCTGTGAGGAAAAAGGCAACGGGTTGGTCACCACAAATGAGTAATCTGGGGACAAGAATTTAGTCAAAATGAGATAAGCCAGTACTTGGAAGTTGAGAAGTAATCCCTGAGATGAGAGGAAATAGGTAACAGTGTGCAGTCTTGATGAGCAGGAGGATTTCTTGGTTGCATGAGAGATTATAACCTTTGGAAAGGTTATCTAATTTTGAAAGAGGAAAGCCATGATAATGCCACCTGAATAACAATGAACTCTGCCTATGGCTCCAAAGAAGATAAACTATAGAAGAATTTATATGTAGGATTGATTACTGACATTCACATCTGGAAGCAGAGGGGGCCAGTAAGGAGAAAAATAAGCAATATTTAATTTATATGTAAAATAAGCCTCAGGCTTTCTTACTCCAGAGGGATAAGTAATGATTAAATTTAATACATATATGTTTGGTACTAAAAATTCCATTTGAAGATAATGATTTTGAGCAATTTTGTTATTTTAGTAGACTCTGTAGCACTTACATATGCGAAATATAGCCAGATTTTTCATTAAATGCCTTCTTGCATTTCAGGGTAAGCATAATGGTTCAGTTAAAGTAATCCAATAATTTAACTGAACTATATAATGAAGATTATTACCTTCGTTTTGGAATTATCTAAAATTTTCTTTCATTTTTCAGTGATGCCTCTTACACAGCAGTATGCTTTTGTGTAAAATTTAAATTTTATTTTCCTTTTAGTTGTTTTCAGTATATAGCATGATTTCATGTAACTTTGTATGAATCTGTGAGTATTTAAACAAATGCTACTTTTTAATTACCCAAATAAGAAACAATACACGTGGGCTCCTGTTTATTATTTAGGCTTTTATTAGTGTAGGGAAACCCCTGCATAGAGTATTCAGCTCTTACTAACTGTTTACAGCTCCGTAGGCCATTATCTATTCACTGTTCAATCATTTCTCTTTCAGCTTTCCTGCTCCTCTTTCTGGTCCACAGCTGGTGCTGTTGGTTCATATAAGGAGCTTAGAAATGGAAAACCACTTAAAATACTGCAATACCACCAAAGCAAATGAGCACCTTTTCTCTTTGGTTATTTTGTTACATCTTTTTCCTTTTGTTGCTGACCTCGGTGCTTCGGGAGGAATAGCAAAAGGTAAGATAAAAGATTTTAAAAGGACCAGATTTAAGAGTTTCCAAAGCCCTTAAAACAACATCCTTAATGAGGCCTTTATTAAATATTGAGGTTGCCACGTTCTGTTTTTTAAGAGACCCACTTTTAGGTAGGTCAAATGTGTCACCCACTTCAGAATGTAGATAGAAGATTAATAGCATGATTTTTTTTAAACTTTCTCTGCTTGCTCAAGTAATTTGTTAAGCCAAAGGAAGGCAAACATTTCAACTTTGTTTAATAGTGTTTAAGAGAGAAGTGGCTTTTCAAATCATTTCCTCAAATTGATAATGTTTCTAATGATTCATTTCTTTATTCATCATCACAAATATTTATTGTTCTGTTTACTGTGTCCCAGGTACTGTTCTAGAAGCTAGGGACATAGCAAAGAAGATAAAGCCTCATGGAGTTTACAGTTTTACAACATCAGCTACTATTTTAGTTAGATAACAAACCGTAACATTGCTGCATAACAAACCATTTCAAAACCTGGCAGCTTAAAAGAAAATTCTTTTTATTTTTTGTATATATATATACATATATAATATATATATTTTATTGAAGCATAGTCAGTTTACAATGTTGTGTCAGTTTCTGGTGTGCAGCATAATGCTTCAGTCATACATGAACATACATATATTTGTTTTCATATTCTTTTTTCACCATAAGTTACTATGAGATATTGAATATAGTTCCCTGTGCTGTGCAGTATAAACTTCTTGTTTATCGGATTTTGTGAGAATCCTCCTGTTTCAAAGCAAGAGACACTCTGCCAGAGTTCAGTATGTGTTCCGTGCGATTCAGTGAGTTTGTAGATGTAATTCTTGGTGTATTTATGGGAGAGGCGAGCTGTGAGTCTCTCTATTCCGCCATCTTGGCACCTCCTCCCAGCCAAAAAAACAATTCTTTACTATCTCCCAGGGCTTTGCAGGTATTTGGAGCTCAGCTGAGCAGTTTTCCCTTGACATCTCTTGTGAAGTTATGGCTGGGACTGGTGTCATCTGAAGGTTAAACTGGGCTGGGTCTCCAAGGTGGCCCACTCCCATGGCAGGCAGGCAGTTGATGCTGGTTGTTGGTAGAGCATCTATAGGCAAGGTCTCCATGCGGCATGGACTTCTTGTAGCATAGTGACGGGCCGGGTGCCAAAAGCAAAAGTTGCAGGACAAAGAAAGTAGAACTATCAGAAATTGTCAGAGCATCACTTCTTTATTCTATTTGACAGTGTAGTCACAGAGCCTGCCTTGATTTGAGGGCCATATGTCCTGATGGGAAAACTGTCAAAGAATTTGTCATCATCTTTGCCCTTTGCAGGGCATCATATCAGGAAATGCATGATGTCAGTTGGTCTCATATGGATGATGTTAACTTTGACAGCTTGGTTAAGGTGGTATCTGCCATATTTTCCTCTATAAAATTACTATGTTTCCCTCATAATTAACAAGTTATTGATTAGGCTGCGGCATGAGAGGTACTGAAAGTGTTCGCTGTTTTGATCTGGGTGGCCATTACATTAGTATATACTTGTGTAGAAATACACCAAGCTGTGTGTTTCAAAAGAAAGCATTTTATATACCTTAATATGCTTAATTCTCCAATGAAAAAGAAATTAAAAAAAATTAAAGTTGTCATCTTCACCTTTATACTTTGCTTGGTTGTCCTTTGGTTGGCTTGACAATGATTCCAGTCTCCCAATTACAAAGACCAAAAAACTCAGACACCTCTTGACTGTTCCCTAACTTACTGCCACCTGCAGCTTCCAGCCTTCATTATGATTCTCTCTAATTCCTTTTCCAACTGGCACCCAGACTAATTTTTCTATAAAAAATGCAAATATGAAACTGTTTTTCTCCTGCTTTAAATTCATCTCATCACCCCTAGGATAAAATCCAAGTTCCTTAAATTATAAGGAGCTCCACGCCTGATTTATCACTCCAAACTCATCTCTTGTGATTCTCAGTGTGAACGTAGCCTTCCTAACTCAGTTTCCTTTTGGAGGTATGTATTTACCTATGATCTTAAAGGGAAAATAACACTTCAGTGGTTTATTGAATGGTAATTTAATTCAATTCTGTTTAATGGATGTTACTGAGTATTAATTGAGTGTACATTTCTAAGCTAGGTACAGAGGTAAGAGTTGTGATAAGAATTAACATAGTCCTTGCTTCCTGTTGGAATCAGAGAAGTGTGCAAATTACCCCAGGGCAAAATTTAGTAAGTGCCCTAAAAAGTATAAACAAAATGCAGTGGGAATTCACTAGAGGGAGAGGTGAGAGCTCTGCTCAGCAGGGTTTATTTGCCTTAATGCTACTGTCCCAAGGAGAATAAAGCTGCCCTTTAAGGGGAAAATCATATAAATATAATTAGTCAAAAAAAAATTAAGGTTCCAGAGAGCCTAGTCCCTTCACGTGGGTGGCGTATTTGGTGACCGTGTACCCAGAGGTCTTCCATTCCCCGTGAACACGCTTTAACATTTCTTGAGAGGCTAGTGAAAGAATCTGCCTTTTGTGTGGTTTTGATTTTCTTATGCTGGTAGCCACCGTTTCCATTTTTATTTTCTGCTTGCAGAGCACTGCTGTGGCCGAGTCTCACTGCCACGCTCACTGTGGGGCTTTCATGCTGAGCGTGCTGTTGTGAGAGTGATCTCTTTAATGTTTATGGAGAAGGCGTGACCTCGCAGATTTTCCTACTTCATTAGATACCTAATGTTTCTTTTATACCTAGTATTTATATTTATATACATTAGAATCCTTTGATTACAGAGCAGCTATGGAAGAACCAACTGTGTTAATTTGTTCGGGCCGCCATAACAAAGTACGCCTGGTGGCCTAAACAGCAGAAATGTATTTTCTCATAGTTCTGGAGTCTAGAAATATGAGATCAAGTTGTTGGCAGCGTTGTTTCTTCTGAGGCCTCGCTCATTGGCTTCCAGATCACCATCTTCTCCCTGTGTTTTCACAGGGTCTTTCTTCTGTGCCTTTCTGTGTCCTAATCACCTCTTTTCATAAAAACACCAGTCACATTGGATTAAGGCCCACCCTAATGACCTCGCTTAACCTTAGTTACCTCTTTAAAGGCCCTGTCTCCAAATACAGTCACATTTGGAGGTTCTGGAGGTTAGGACTTCAACATGTGAATTTTAAGGGAATAGAATTCAACCCAGAATACTAACCTATGTCAGAATTTAGTTGCATGTAATCTTTTTAAGGACATAATTTGATCTTGGTGCATGTTGCATTGCATAAAGTTCAAGTTGGCTTATGCTGCAGTTTAGACTGCACACTTCTGTTAGTGATAATTGTGACGTCTGCCCATTGAAGCATCCTATAGCACTGGATGGTATTTTAGCCAGGATCAGGTCCAACTCTTTTGTTTTCTAGGTTCACTATGATATCTAAAGTCAAAACAACTAAAAGCAGAGTCTGGAACTGAGTCCTGATTCCCCAGTTCACCATGCAGTTTTCCACCTACTTTGTAATACCTCTTAATTTCCTAAAGATGATCTGGAAACACTATAAGATTTTAGAATAGTAGTAGTGTCAGTTTTAGGTTTAAGGCTTTTAATTGTATTCTAGTGCTTTGAAAATATTTTCAGTGCATATGTAGTACCCATGGTAATTTTTCACAAGTGAATTAGGTTATAGAGTGTATTAGCAATGCATACCTGCATTCAAATGTCAGCTTCTACTGTCTATTGGGAAGTTAAACATTCACAATTTCGTTCCCTGAACAGTGAAGTTCCCCCACTATTGAGCTGTAAGAATGTGTTAAAAAAAAAAAAGAGAGAAATAAAATGTCTAAAGTTCATGATCTTCAGAATAAAACAAAACAAAACAAAACAAAAAAACCCATGTCATAGCAATGTACCATTTTTATGCATCTCTCTACCATAACTGATAATGTTAAAAAAAATGGTTTCTGGTCTGTGGTAATTCTTTTTTCTTCTTATTATTTTATTTATGGCTTTGTCAGTTTAAATCCTTTCCACTTTGGATGTGCTTCCAGATTTATGAACTTTTATTACAATTTTAAAATTTGTTCTCCATTTATAATACAGTTTGTGAGTTAAATAAAGTGGTTTTACTAACTGAGAGTTTAATCAATTAAAAGGAAAGAATTCTATAAAAGAATAATTTAAGAGAAATGTCAAACTTGATCTGTGATGAGTTACGAGAGATAGTATGAGGTATAAGACATTAGTAAGAAGATTAATTCTTAATTATTTCGCTTGATACCTTGTGTAAAAAAAGAAAAAACCCATCACTTGGGTTTTTTATTATATGACAGTACCAGACAGAAGCAGATCGTTTTTTTCCTCTTTTTTTTTTAATTGAAATAGAGTTAATTTACAATGTTGTATTAGTTTCTGGTGTACAGCATAGTGATTCAGTTATATATATGTGTGTGTATATATGCATATTCTTTTTGATATTCTTTTTCATTACATGTTACTATAAGCCATTGAATGTAGTTCCCTGTGCTATACAGTAGGTCCTTGTTATTTATTCTGAACATAGTAATTTGTATCTGCCAATCCCAAACTCCCAATTTATCCCTTCTTCCCCACCCCCACATAGCCATAAGTTTGTTTTCTATGTCTCATTCTGTCTTGTAAGTAAGTTCACTTTTGCTGCTTTTTTAGATTCCACATACAAGTGATATCATATGGTATTTGTCTTTTTCTGACTTACTTCATTTAGTACAATAATCTCTAGGTCCATCTATGTGCTGCTAATGACATTATTTCATTCCTTTTTATGGCTAAGTACTATTCCATTGTATTTATATACCACATTTTCCTTATCCATTCATCTGTCAGTGGACATTTAGGTTGCTTCCATGTCTTGGCTGTTGTAAAAAGTGCTGCTGTGAACATTGGGGTGCATGTATCTTTTTGAATTACAGTTCTTTTTTCATTTTATTCTCAGAATTACTCCATATGGTATCTCTTTTTATTATCCTCAATTAACAGATGAGAAAACCGAATATTGAGTGCTAAGTACTTGCTTGATCTGTAGTCATGCTGCAAGTCCCTGGGGGAGGGGCTATCCCAGGTGCACTTCCTCTCCAAAGCCAGGCCTGACCACAGTGAGTGGGCCACTTCACCATCACAACACCTGTGTTCTACTTGTAATACTCACTGTACAGCAGGCAAGACTCTTTTTAACTTTGAGGCTAGAAAAAATATGACCATTGCCTGCAGCAAAGATTCCCAGAAAGGTAGATTTCAAGGGAAGTGGAATGCCACAATGAATCATATAGGGGAAGTGGTTATTGGACTGCACCTAAAAAGAGAGAGGAATTTGGAGGAAAGTTTAGTGTAAAGAGAAGGAACAACACGTTAAGGCTTAGAGGTGAAATAAAGACTGGGAGTAGTCATTTTACTCAGTATTTACCTATTGAGTATGGGTCAGTAGTTTGCCTTACATTCCTTTTTTCCTACATCCCCTCTGCCTTCTAGCAAGGATTGTGCTCTTGGTTTCTTTTTTATCCACCTGGACTGTCTTGTATGGCTGGAGCCTGTCTTACATCACATTCTATCTGGAGACTTTATGCAGTCTTGCTGTTTGCCTCATTTTTGATGAATCCTGCTGGCCTTTGAGGTGCACACGCATCGCTCTGCATCGTGTCCTTGGTGATGGGATGCTGATAGAGGCTTTCAAATGCTGATTAACCAGACCTTCATACCTCAGACATCTCAAGGGCTCAGAAAAGAAAGGTCAAGCTCCCTAAATGAGATTCCTAAAGACAAGCACCAAAAGCTCTCTCCTCCCTTGACAGCACCTTATTATGTTAATTATGGCATGTTAGTTGGTTGTTCTGATGATAGTTAAGGGAGAGGACGCTGAGCAAGGAAGGGGTGGTGAAAGTTTTGCTTCAAGGGGAGGGAAGTAGGCTCCAGCATCTTTTACCAAAGCTCACTCTCTTCACTGGTTTTGGCTATCACATGACTTCTATCTGTGATGCTGGTATATTTTCCATACATAATTAATATACTTAAGAATCTAGAAAAGTAAAAAAGGACTATGATATTTGTGTGTGTGTGTGTGTGTGTGTGTTTTCCATTTGACTAGCCTCTGCCATCACTGAAACTTCTTGACTTACGTTTATGGTTGTGTCCTGAAAGCAATACTGGTGCATCATTTCTATTCTATTCTTTGTTAACAGCATTTAAAGTTTTCAGAATTATTTCTCCATTTCTATCACTTATGTGTCTGATTTTAACAGAGTTAAAACACAATCAAATAAACATTTGACCACTACCGTTCTTCAAGGCTCAGCTGTTGGCTTCTCCTTCAGGCAGAACTGAATCCGTCCCACAGGGTAGGTCTCATAGGGAAACCTAGGGTCCCAGCAGACATGTCCCTCTTCCTCCCCCTCTTCCTCCCATATCTAACCATTTTGACTGAGAGGGTTTTGAATGGTTAGACATCGTAATAGGCCTTTCCTGGGCTTCTCTCCTTCCCAGCTGATTGTGATAGAATATCTTTTTAAAAAGACACCCTCTCAGTTCAACCTTGGCAGCTGTACAGTGCCCTCCAAACAGTTATGGGTACGAAAGATGAAGATAGCCTCCCTCCATGCTGTCTGCTCCATTAACTTAGGATTTGGTGAGGGAAGGGGGTTGGCCTAGATTTCATTCTGGCCTGATTGAAACATCAAAGAATGAGACAAAGCAATTGGACACCACAGTCTGAGAAACCTCTCTGTTGGAAAGTAAAGGTAGGCCAGCATCTAATTTATCGTTTGTTTCTTCCTGACACTCCTCCCACATTGTCAATTAGGAGAGAGAATCTCCAGTCTCTTTTTGAAAAGGAATATTGAAGTTGGCAAGAATTTGAAAAAGATGGTTTGAATTCTGTTTTTCCCTGGATTTTCAAAAATAGTATTTGCATATATAAATACTTTTAATTATCCTTCTAAAAGTAAAAGAAGAAAGTGATCATTTTTGAGAAGGGGCAAGCTAGAGACGAAAATATAAGTATGAGAGTTCTAAAATGCAGAGAGCTGCTGTAGTCTTGATTTGCTTTCATTGTCATGGCAGAGGGCACAGAGAAGAGATTAAAGCTGTTTTCCTCCTCTAGGACTCAAACTCCTTTCTTTCCCAGAAGTCGAGTTTGTATTTTTTGTGAAATCCCAAATCCATGTTTATTTTTTCAGTGTAGTATACAATTTAACACACCATTTATCTTCGTTCATTGTTTTGTATACTTAGGACTCCACAAACATCGTGTTCTCAGGACTCCAGAAGACACTGAGGTCACACAGGCTGATTCCCTGCTTTACCTCAGAACAACACAATAAGATTACCTTGGTATGTCTATTTTTACCCTATAATGAGGACACTCAATCTAAAATTGCACACAGCCCTGAGCTGTTACATTTCTGGTTCACTTTAACCTGAATAAGGGCTTCAGATTTTCCCAAAATCAGATGCATGCAATGCTGGTTTCAAGGCGGAGCATGGCTTGTACCCATCAGAATCCAATGTTTATTTCTCATTGTAATGAAAAAGGCCCTCTGGCCTTACCAGCTGTAATCTTTCACCAGTTCTGAATAAACATTTCAACCCATAATGAGTCATTGTTGGATTTGATGAAGAAAATGGAATTAGAGACAGTAATTTGCATCTGTGCTGGACAGCCATTATAGTTTTTCAGCAAATGTAGATGAGGCAGAAAGATGTGAGATGAAAAGACGTCTATGATTTTCAGAACGTGGAAAAAGCAGTTGAAAAGACGGATGTTAGCCTAATGTACTGCTTTGTGCTGTCCTTGCTGTTACACAGACCTCCTGTTCCATGGCAAGAAAGCCTTCCATGTAGATGAAGTTGGACCCCCCCAAGAGCAGGACCTAAATTTCCACCCCGGGAACTGAACTCACAGGATCCATTCCTACAGTCCATCTCCTTCCTCTGTTTGAGATGGGAGTTTTGATCTGGAAGGAGGAAGATGGTTCCTGTGTCAGACAGGCCTGGGCCAGCTTCCTCTCTAGCCTATGCGGCTTCCTTTGAGGCCCTGGAATTGGTACCCTTCCGAGCGAGTCAAACCACGTGGGAAAAAGCCTCCTTTGCAGAGGCCCAGTGAATTCAGAACTCTCCCAGGTGTTTTAAGGAAGTCTTCTCTGGATCCAACTTCTGTTGCCTGGAAAATTGCTTGGGGATAGCCTGCCTGCATCTCCTTGGCCTCCCTTTTACCCACTTGAACCACCAGATGCATTTTTTTCTCTAATAATCAGGTGAACACTCAACATTTAGCCAAAATGATTCAAGTTGTACAACTTAAGCTTTTGAGCTTTCCACACTTCCAAAGCTCTGGCCTTGGTGCCAGAAAATGTCCTTCTTAGGATAAAATTGTATATTTGACTTACAGTGGAATTTGGGGAACGATCAGGAGCCTCAGAATGATGGATGAATGGTGGCATAGATAAGCAGGTTACCCCAAGAGAAAGGGAAAGGGAAGCTTGAGAATCCAGTTAATGAGCACAGGCTGCAAAGCGTAGCACGTTCTCAGCATTCAGCATTACTCCTCAGAGCAAAGCACCACACCCCACGCCCCCCGAGTCACCATTTTCCTTGCAGCCTCCGTGCCCTCTCAGAAAAGAGACAGTAATGCTTAATTTTATATTCACTGGTTGAATTTCTTTCAGCCGCTTTAAATATCAGAGCAGCATTCTTACCATAAACAGCAATGTTGTTCTGAACTGATTATTTAAATGAGTTTGTCACTTTCACAGACTGGAAATCTTTCAGGGAATTTTGTTTCCAAAAGAACTTAAGAGAATACTAGCAAAGATCTTTTATTAAAGTGAGACAAATGATAAATGAATCTTTCTAAAATTACAGATTGTGAATCACCGGAAAAACGGATGGCTTATGCATATCAAATCTGCTCGAAAACATCACTCTGCCAGAAGGCTGTGACTGAAATGTAGAGTAGAAAAAAGATGCACAACGTCAGTGGCGAGTGTGTGAAGATGATCAGCCAGATCATTTCTGACAGAAAAGCAAACCTAGTAACTATTTTTATTCTCTAGCAGACAACTTTACCCACCTTAGATGCTGGAAAAATGACCCTTGTGTGTTGGTCCCTAGCGAAAGAAAAATCAGATTATTTGAAAAGATACTGACATTTACATAAAAAGGCATTTTTGCTCACTGCAGTCATACCTTCTTTTTAAATAGTGATGTTGGGCTATTGAAAATGATTTGATTCTCGTATCTGAGGGTGTGATGATTATAAAATCTGATTATGAGAGAAGGAAAGTCTATCCTCAGAGGCTGTATGGGTGAGAGCAACTGATCAACTCTTTCAAGATTTTGCTTTTTATTACTATTATTTTTCAAGTATTTTATAAGCAAGGGGATTCTTTTTTAGCATACTCTCCGCCCTCCCACTTCATGCATCCTCTTCTGGAAATTATGGCTGCACCGAGGGGCTCTATTCTGAGCGTTAGTTGTGCTTGCCCCATAGGGAAGAAGGATTTTATGAAGTTAAAGAAAAGAAAAAGAAAAAAGAAAAACTATGATATGAGTTTTAGATGTTGAAAGTAGAGTGGTCTTTTGTATTTTGAAAGAAGAGTGGTCTTTTGTATTTCTATATTTCTTCTGATATGGAACAGAGAAAAAGATCAGTAAATGTTTTTTGGGTGAATGAACTATTCAGACTAGAGCAGATTTCCTTATAGACAGAATTCAGCACATATCATACCTAGATTGATACAACACACTAAAGAAATCAACTCAAATTCTCTATTCAAAAAAAAAAAAAGGTTTTGAAGCAAATGTAAGAAAAGAATTTTTTTTTCTCATGTGTCTCCAGAGTACATGGCCGCTTAGTAGACATTACCTTTCCTGGAGTAATATTGAACTCATTAGCCCTGGGGGGCCACCAAAGGATTCAGAACATTGGAGAAACATAAGGAGAACAGTTGTGTATGTCACAGTTGTAGCTGAGAAGCAGGGACACCAGGTAGGCGTCTATTGTGACTTGCCCAGATGTTGAAAGAAAGAGATAGTATCCATAGAAATGGAAAAGAGATGGATATGAAAGGTTTTTTGAAAAACTATAAACTCATTGAAGGCCAGAATTTGGCTTCACTTCTCTCTGTGTCTGCTCTGTCACCCCAATGAAAGGGGCGCTAAGGATCCAATAGACATACGTTAGAGAAAATGAGACTGTGTGACAGGACAGAGCATGAAGATTAAGTACAGAGCAAGAATGCCTGCAATGCCTATGGCGTTGTTTGGGATGAATACTGTTACATTTTTTAAAGGATTCTAATATACCAGTAAGGAGGAAATCGTGAGGGCCTTGAGAGAGACTTCCCTGGGGTTAGGGTCATAAACACCAATTCCGTACTTGCTTATGATGCCTTTGATCCTTCCCCAGACAGAATTCCTTGATTCCTCCTCTGTGCTCTGTGGACACTCCATTCACTAGGTATATTGTTGCTCTTATTACATTATATTATAATTAGTCCCTTCCTGTTGTAACTCTTTGAAGGTAGGGACCTAATCTTAATTTCTTTTAAAGTTGACATATGATTGTCACACAGTAAAATAAACACATACTAAGTGTAGAGCTCAGTGACTTTGTACTTCTGTATATACCCATGTCGCCACTGCTTAGATTAGGATGTAGAATATTTCAGTCATCTCAGAAAGTTCCCTCCTGCTCCTTCTCAGTCAAAAGTCATGAATGCCTCTGCCCCCACTCCAGGTAACCAGTTCTGATCACTATTACACAGGTTAGTTTTGCCTGTTCTTGAATTTCATATAAATGAAAACATTCAGTGTGTACTCTTTCACTCAACATAGTATTTTTGAGGTTCATTTGTATTTCTGTGTGTGTCTTGATTTTTAATTATTATTTATTATTCTATTGTATGAATGTATCATTTTCTATTGATGAATATTTGAGTTGTTTCCAATTTTGAGCTATTATAAATAAAGCTGTTATCAACATTCTTGTACATGTTTGTTTGGGAGGTATGCACTCATTTCTCCTGTGTGTACCTCGGGGTGGAATTGCTGGATCGTAGGGAGGCCTGTATTTCACTTTATTAGAAACTAATAGTTTTCCAAAGTGGTCTTAGCAGTTTACTCTCCCACTATTAATGAGTCTTGCACTTGGTCCAAAGCTTGACCGGTACTTGATACGGCCAGTCGTCTAGTTTAGTCTTTTGGGTGTTATGTAATGTGGTTTTAATTTGTATTTCCCTGATGAGTAATGATGTTGAACACCTTCATTTGCTTATTGGCCATTTGAATCTCTTTCATGAAGTATCTCTTCAAGTGTTTTACACATTTTAAAAACTGGATTGTCTTTTCTTATTAATCATGTTACTTTTTGAATTCCTATTATTCAGCATGGTGACTGACAATCAGCAAATATTTTTTAAAGGTTTGTTGTATAAGACAATGAGAGTAAATAAAAGTGGCTTTATTTGCAGATTTTTCTCTGTCACTGGCCACAGGAAATGGGTTATGGCAGTAATTAGCATCTATCATGCATTTAAGTTTGTTGGTTTTTTAAAATATCAAGACATAAATTCTAAACACAGCTGGTTATATTTTTGATAGGAGCACTTGTGATTTTTATGTTAAATTTTGGTTCATTCATGCATTTAAAGTACTTACCATCATAGTGTCTGGAAGGCCAGAAAAATTTTGTACTAGAATACAAATTGTAATGTTGCTCTCTGTTCTTCTTTCATCATGTTAATAAGGTAGATTAGATATTATATCCAAAATGCAGGATTTATTCCATTAGTTGTATCTATATTTGATTTGTAGACTAGAAATGTGCTTTCAAATTCCTTGAAGATAAATGAGCTTTAAAAAATATGAAAAAAATTTAAGATCCAGATTTAAATTTATTTCATGTTTTAATAACTTTTTATGATTATAAAAGTAAAAGCCACTCAATTTTGAATATTTAGAAAATATGGCAATGTAAATCTCTTTTAATTGAAGTATAATTGACTTATAACATTGTGTTACTTTCAGATATACAGCAGTAGGACCTTGTTGTTTATCTGTTTTATATATAGTAGTTCATATCTGCAAATCCCAAACTCCTAATTTATCCCTCCCCCAATCTTCCCCCTTTGGTAACCATAAATTTGTTTTCTATGTTTGTGAGTCTGTTTCTGTTTTGTAGATAAATTCATCTGTATTATTTTTTAGATTCCCTATTTAAGTGATGTTACATAATATCTTTCTCTGTCTGACTTCACTTAGTGTGATATTCTCTAGGTCTGTCCATGTTGTTGCAAATGGCAGTATTTCATTCTTTTTTTAATAGCTGAATAGTATTCCATTGTGTGTGTGTGTGTGTGTGTGTGTGTGTGTGTGTGTGTGTGTGTATAAAATACATCTTCTTTATCCATTCATCTGTTGATGGGCACTTAGGTTGCTTCCATGTGTTGGCTACTGTAAATAGTGCTGCTATGAACATTGGGGTGTATATATCTTTTCGAAATAGAGTTTTCATCTTTTCCAGATATATGCTCAAGAGTGGTATTGCTGTATCATATGGTAGCTCTATTTTTAGTTTTTTGAGGAACCTTCATACTGTTTTTCATAGTGGTTCACCAGTTTACATTCCTACCAGCAGTGTATGAGATAGAATATGAAAATGAATATATGTGTGTTCACATATGACTATAGAATTGTGCTGTATACCAGAAATTGACACAATATTAAACTGACTATACCTCAATAAAAAAAGTTAAAAAAAGAAGTGTATGAGGATTCCCCGAGAGAAACAATTTTAATTTGACCAAATACAGATTCCTATTCTGAACATCTGGCCTTTCTCTGGGGTGGGTGTGTGTGTTTGTGTTTGTGTTTGTGTGTGTGTTACTTATCCCTACATATATGTGCAAATACGTGTGATGTATGTGGCCATATGTTTATTTTTGTAGCTCTACTCCACTTTCCCCCATGGTAGATTGGAGGATTGTTAGCATGCATACATGTATAGAGAAAGCTGGTGATTTAATGTCTCTGGTATCTTTTGTATAGCTTTTTGCTTCATGTAGCAAAGCTGAAAATAGACATTTATTAATCCTTTCCTACTATCTGTGCTTCTTCAGGATGGGGACTGTGTCCATCTTTCCTGCCCACTGGCCCCTAACTTTACGCCTTGTGTATGTAGCAGGCACGCATCACGTGCTAATTGATGAACAGACCTTTGGACAGCTGCTGGCTGTTAGAGGCATCCCTGTTGTGAAGAGGAGGCCGGATTCTGTGCATTGCATAAGAATAGGCTGTTGTATGTGAATCCAAGTAGATGTAAGGAACTCATGAGGTTTTATAGACTCAGGAGTTCAAAGAGATCCTTCAAGCTCTTCTCATTTACTTCTCTACATCCGGGCAGATGAATTGGTGAACTCTAGAACAGCTGTGAAACTTTTCAAAGACAAAGACTATTGAAATATTATATCAAAGACAGTGTCCTCCAAACATTATTTCATGGGTAAATTTAATCAGTAATTTAGTTATGTTTGGAATAGCTCAACTTCAACTTTGACTTTTCTAGCTTTAACACAGGTAATTATATTCGACATTTAGGAGGTAAGAAGAAAATGATAGCAAGAAGCAGGATGCTGAATTTACAAAGTGAAGAGGCTTATTTTCTAAATTTTGAATACACCAAGTTGTAGCCCTGCAAATTAATGTGACATATAGTTTTGAAATATGAAAATTAAATGTGATTTTATAAAACCTCACTTGCAGAGAAATAAACCCAAAGGAAATAGATAAGCATAATATAGTGATCTCTGATTAGATATATTTTCCCTTAAGACATTTTAATATTAATAAATGCTTTGTGTATAATGTACCTTTGAAGTACCTTCAAATATTATTTTCTTTTAAAATAAAATGAAGTTTATGGGGATAAGCTCATGGAAGCTTTACATGAATTTACAATGTACATCTTTAAAAACTTCAAAAGGCTTAATTAACACAAATAAAGCGCCCTGACCCCAGAGTTTCCCCTCAGGTAAAAGATGATGCCAGTTGTGCAGAAGGATGTCTCCTCCTGTATCATTGTCTCCCCAGAGTTTTCTATTAAAGGGAAGGGGACACCTACTCAAATCCTTTTGTTAGGCCAAGGTGCTCTGGAAGATAGGTGTATAACCTTTCCTATTCTTCAGATTCTCTGGGTGTTATAATGTTCAAGCTGTGGGATGTTTTTAGCAGCAGTGATACTGAGCAGCTGACCCCAAGAATGCAAAGCCTGTGCATCACTGCTGACCCCCTACAGGCAAAAGGATTCTGCTTTCCCTTTCTCTGACCTCTCTCCTCCCTTCCATTCCCTAATAAGAAGAATTAAGATCCTGACTAGGATCACAGTGCATCAGTGATATTTTTGCAGATGATTATGGTTAGTAAGTAGGCAAATATTTAGTCAGCATGCAATGTAGTACTGAAATCCTGCGATGAATCTGGTTCTTCTATCCGAAATATCAATTTAACTGAGTCTGAGAAAACCCCAAACCTGGGTAATAAGCTTAATAACTTTAAGATCCTTGAGCAGTTCCATATCAAAGCACTTAACGGGGTTTAATTGCATACTATATACATACTGCATCCTACTTCATACTAAATAGGCCATTAACATATATTTTGTGCTTTTTCTGAATGAGAAGATGGAATCTTATATGGCTTAGTCTTTTAAATGCACCCCTTTAAAATAAATAAAATAGATAAATAGAGAAAATAGACACATTCTACTATTAATCCCCAATATTCCCTTTCCCATTAGACATCAGGTCTGTTGATCACTATTCGGGAGACCTCATCAGCCCCACGTGTCTTTAGAATTGCCAATTAGCAGCCCTGCCCAGATGCAGCTTCTTACCAGCCACAAAGGAGGGATATTGTTTATGAACAGGCAACTCATTTCTTCCGTGAATGGGCTAAAAACATGCAAGTAGAGCTAAATGAAACAAATAATGGCTTTGAAGTTGTTGAAATCATTTTAAAACTGAGAACCGCTGCTGGAAACTTTACTGAATGCTTCAGTACCTCTCCACTGATAAGCACCCTGGAGACTGGAGACGATGTTTTGCTTAACTCAGTGCAAACTGCTTTGCGACTCTCTAACATCATTAAGTCAAATTTTAGCCCAGACATTTTGTTCAGACCTAAACTCTGAATGACACTTGCTTGGCTGATTAAGAGGGAGATAAAGAATCTGGAAGCTGCTCATGAGGTGATACAAATGCCAAGGGGTTCACCTTGGGCTGAGACACACATAGTGGTATATGTTCTATATCTGTGTCTACATCCACGTGTGTTTCTCAGCTCTCAATGTTTTATATCCTGCTGGGAAAATTTAAAATTTTTTTCCTTCTGACTCAACTTCAGCCTGGTTAATAATTCCTTGGGTTTGTGACATGGTTTTTTCCTTCTACGCACTCCCTCCTAGTTCAACTTCCCACCTCCCATCTTCTGTCCCTGAAGTATTTGCCTTTCCATTTGTAATCGTTCATGTTTTATTATTTTATGACTACAAGTTTGACTATGAGACTATACAAAATGTTGCCATCTAAAGAAAATAATACTGGGCCAAATTTATAAAAGATACATAAATTTATTTGAAACAAGTATTGTATACTTAATCTTGTGGGGATAAGACTTGGCCACTGCCTTTAAGTGTAATAGTACAAATAATATTATCAGTAATAACCATGTTAACATTTTTTGCAATCGTATTTTGTGGTAGACACTGTATAAAGTACTTTTCATGCATAATCTTCTAAGATAAATTCAATGATGTTCGTATTTCAGATGAAGAAATTGAGGCCCAGAGAGTTTAAATAACTAGCCTAAGTTCACACAGGTCAGATGGGACCCAGGTGAGACGAAGAGTTGGAATGAATCTGCCTGACTCAAAGCTGACATCCATGCACAAGGCAGTAAAATATCTGTGCAAGACATTGGGAGATTGAGTGCTCAGATGTGTAGAAGAGTGTAAGGAAAGGAAAAACAGCTTGAGACTCGGGTGGTCAGGAAACGTTCTACTGAAAAGATGAATGCTCTTAGAAGTGGGAGGTTGGAAATGTGAAGAAAAGGACCCTGCGAGAACTCTTGAGGGGAATCTCACACTTTGTGCAGGTCTGTGCAGACTGTTCCACGTTGATTCTTTAAGTCCTCAGGGTCCCCATGTTTGCCAGTATCATCGAGGCAGCCTACAGACAGAGCAAAACCTGTGTTCCAATCACTGTGCCTCTGGTTGGCCTTCTAAGTACACAACCCAGTGGGTTTGGTCTGCATTATACCATTAACTTACAGCTTTTGGGAAAATGTCAGCATTAATTTCAATTAGAGAAACTTATAATTCATTAGCAACTTTATGTTGAGTTATCATTTTCAAGAAAATTACCTTATTTTGGTCCTGTCAAAGTAGGACCTAACTGTATTGGTTAAAAAATTAAAGCTCAGAAAAGCTTTGTAAGAGCAGTGTTATAATACAAGCATAGGAATAGTATTTTCTTGCATCTTTCTTTTCCCTTGAAAATATATCATAAGCATATTCTTATATGATTAAATATTCTTTTACACCATAATTTAAGTAGTTGCACACACTTCCTCACGTAGTTATGATGTAGTTGCCTTAAGCAGTTCACTGCTGTTAGACATTTAGATTGATGATATTCCTCTATTGCCAATGGTGTGGACAAAGGTTCTCCTAAATTGTAGATATTGTGGGTGGGAATATAAATTTGACAATATCCATTAAGATTTAAAATATGCATGTTTTGGAGCAAATGACTCTACTTAAAAAAATTACCCATTAGAAATATTCACATACATACAACAGTATCATTGTTTATATTTGCAGAATCATTGGGGGCAACTTATGCATTCACATATTACATGTTAGGTAGATCATGGTGTATTCATACAATGAATACTCTACATCCATAAAAAGGATCCAAATGAGCTGTCATGGAAGGCTTTCCAAAATAGATTTTGAGTGAAAAACATAAGATTGTAAAATAGTAGGAATCCATTTACTAGATGGTGGGTAGAGACTTATATATGCATAAAATGTATTTAGAGTAAGAATATAAACCAGGTCATAAAAAGTGATCTTTTGAAAGTTTATTGGGCGAGTGCATGTATAAGTTGGACCAGAAATTGGAGGCAACTTTGTATTTTATACATTTCTGATTTTCCTTAATTTTAATATTACTTTTATTTTAAAAACTATTTTAAAAAATTTTTTTCAAGTTTAAAGAACTTTTCTCCAGGGAAAAGTTAACAAGTGTCATAGTTGGTATGGCCCATCTCTGCTTGGCGCCTGACTACCCGGCATGGCTGGGCCTGGATTTGAGCTGTGTTGCAGGTGCTGGGTGCTCCCGTATCCCACTGCTGGCTCTTTGCTCCGTGGAGCTGCCCGGACTCTGGGGTCCTTCCTATGCCCCTCAACCACCCTCTCTCCCAACACCCTCAGCCAGCCAGACTGAACTATTCACCCCAGCTCCTCTCATTTACCTCACAACCTGCTTTTGCTCTCCCAAACAAGGAGTTATTTGTGAGATTTTTCTTCGACCCAATTTTCTGAGAGATCAGGCTTCTTTCTTAAGTGTGATGAATTGCACAGCCAGACTCCGTGCTATTCTTCAATCTGGAACCCATCTGCACTGCATCCAATAGGTATCTCCTGAAATTTCTGGTATTTCAGTGGTTCATTCCCAGTGCTGAGGTGTCCTCTGTCTCTGTTTCCACGTTTCCTTAATTGTTTTGGTCTGCGACAGAAAGGGGGAGTTGTCTGTCTCTACTCACTGTCCGTCTCTACATGGAATTCACAGAACCAACAGCAATGAAGCCAGACCCCAGAGGGTGTAGCACAAGCAAAGGCACAGGATGAGAACAGGGTACGCTGAGGAAACTGCAGGTAATTAGGCATAGCTTGAAGATGTTCCAGGAATATAAAGTATGTGCCCTTAAGCTCTAGTTGCACCTCCGTCTACTACACATGCAGGCAACTCATGCCTGTGGCAGACATCACTGATTAATTAGGGAGATGACCGCATAATCCCTCTCCACAGACTCCTCCATCAGCCATCATCTGTGGGTATTAGTTTAGAAGAGGAAACTCAGTTTCCATCTCAGCTATAAAGACTTCCCTGAGGTCCCAGGTAGAGTTGACCACTACTTTTGTAGTGTGACCCCTATCTATTGCAGGCATGACAATACCATGCTGACAATATTCAATGGGTGACATTCATTCTAATTTATTTAGTAAGCAAATATCTTCACTAATCATCCTGTTCATCCTTGGCAGGCAAATGGCTGTCCAAGGAAATGAAGATTGCTTGAGATTCTGGAAAAGATCACTTCTATATGGTTGAGAAAGAAGTTCGGGGCTGAAAGTTTCTTTTCAACTTAAGAGGGAGAGGTAGAGCCACTTTTCTCTGCTGATGTATAATTTATCTCTTTCGTTTCCCACATTTTCCATTGGATCAGTATTTCTTTTTTTTTTTGTATATTTTTTTAATTGAAGTATAGTCAGTTTATAATGTTGTGTCAGTTTCTGGTGTACAGCATGATGCTTCAGTCACACATGAACATGTGGATCAGTATTTCTTAAGTTTACGGTTTTGTATTTAAGTATTGTATTTATTGTCTACATTTATTTGCTGAGAAGATCAACTTTAAGGACATGGAAATTTAGGGCATTTAAAAATGGATATTTTAGTGTTAGGAACTATTAAGTTAGGAACCCAAGATGTTTATTTATAAAGTTATTTTTATTTCCAAAGCAATTAATATGCACATCTACATTTGACGGTCTACTTTTTCTCTTGAATAAATAGACTCCTGGAGGTACTTACAGCCTATAAAGCCGCTGGAATTATGGGCTGAATTTAACTCTGAATCCTTCCGCACTATTTCACGTTCTCAGTTCTGTTTTCAATTAAAAGAGCTTTTAATGATCATCATTAAAATGTTTACAGTTAAATTTAAATTTAATTCTTTTTAATGAAATACCTTAAGCAACATTTGAATTAATAAAGAGAAAACAATATTTTCCTATAATTTTTATGTTTTTAAAATTTATTGTCCATGGGGGAAGGGTATAGCTCAAGTTGTAGAGTGCATGCTCAGCACCCAAGAGGTCAGGGGTTCAATTCCCAGTACCTCCTCCAAGCGGAAATCAGTAAAGGAACCTAATTACCTCCCCCTCATAAAACAAACAATACAAGCTAAAATTTATTGTCCAAACCACATAAAACCAAAATAAAGGGAAAAAAGTACCCTCTCACAATCTTATCCTCCATCATCTCCATCTGTTTTCATTTTTATCTGTTCTCTTTAAGTTCTTGTCTCTATGTAACAGAAAATTTAAAATTTCACTGTAATGGAAATACAAAGTTTATTTCTATTACAATAGGAATTACATTTTACATTTCATGACCAAGGTACAAATCTTTAACTATGAGCTTTTTTTCTGGTGTCATGTTTTTCATATTGAGATTTCTTGGATTCTCTCCAGACTCCTTTTGTGGTATGTTCTCTTCCTGAATTCACATGTCATGTGGCCTCATCACTTAGGAGATTATTCCCTTATTCATTCCATAAAGTAAAAGGCAAGAGAGCTCTCCAATTTTGAGTCTGTTGGCTTTTTGGAATAACCAAGGGTAGTTCAATCTTCCTCTTTTCTAATACTGTAATTTAATATTTCCTGAATTTCTGTTTTTAAAACATGCCATTTATATTTTGATAAGCCTAAAATATTTAATACTGGATGAAACTGGAATTTTGTAGGCCATCCACTCAGCCGATCCATCTTGGCTGAGAAAAAGAGGAAGAAAGTAATAGGTTTGTGCCCTGTAGATGGCTTAGCTGTAGAACTAGGCTCCGAGGCCAGTGACCCAGGATGGCTTGGTGAGGAGGATACTTCATCCCATCCTTCATGGGTACAGGAAACTGTGGCCACAGAAGGGCCTGAAGCCAAGATGTTTGTTTCCCTAAAATACAATGACCTTGAAAGCAGGGTAAGAGTTAGTTTTATTCATGATGGCCCTGAATGTAATTCAGGTATCAACTCTTACCAGATTTGTGCCACAGAGCAACTTGTGAAAGGCTATTTTTAGTTTTAAAATCAAGATTTACAATTTCTTCTATATTACCCAGACTTTAAATTTTCTTAATATATGTGAAAAATCCCATTGATTTCTATAAGATTTATAAAAGTTTTGTAAAAGATTTATTTTTATAGGATCTTTTTAAATAAGATGTATAAAAATTTATAAGTTATAGCAGTATCTAAAATCAGGAAGGGTTTATAACCTGTTAGGCACTTGTCTAACAATTTTTTTTAATCCCTTTGATCTTCCTGGGAATTAGGCAGTGTTTTGTGTTGTTGTCCCCACTTTGATGATGACATGACTATTGCACAGGAAGTTTAGGTGGAGGGGCCAGAGGATGAACCAGGTGGCCTGGATCCTGAGCCTACAAACCTACCCACCAGCTGCAGCAGCCTCCCAGCATACAGCAAGGCACAGAGCAGGAGACTCGTTTGCAAGTTGAGGAGTCTGTGAAAACTTGTTATGGAGGCCATGGCTGCATGAATAGGAAATGAGCATTGATTGAAACATCTCACCTGTATTGATCTTGAATATACCAGAGAAGGTATTTGAGTTTCAAATTATTTGTGGAATGTAGCAAAGCTGCCCCTATTTTATAACCTTGCATAACATGCAAAGGAACTGCTTGGTTGCGATACTTCAGCAGACAGGGGGACGCCTTCCAGAGGTTCAGTGGAAGCCCTTTTAGGCTGCATTTTAACCTTAAGTTCCAGATATGTCTCTGTCTCTTCACACCATAGCACCACCCAGACCCTCTTCCCTAGTCTTCTCTGTCAACATACAGCCTCCTGCCTAGTGTTCTCCTCCAGTTGATGGTCATGAGATAATGTGCGTCATCATCATCACTCTAAGCATCAATGCTTACGATCCAGCGGGCCAGCTCAAGCTAGGTCCAAGAAGAGTTTGTTAGGATATTTGGGGTAAACTGAAATTTCAGGCCTCTAAACAAATTCCAGATCAGTGGTGATTGTGTTGAAGGAAAAGAGAGGCTGGGAACAAGTAGCTAGATGTGAGGGAGGAAAATAATCCTCCCTAAGATTTTGCCCGGAGCCCATCAGGCTGATACATTCTGCTCCATACCTCCTTCCTCCTCCTCCTCCTCCTCCTCCTCCCCCCCACTTGGGCACAGCTGGCAGGAAGGAGGCTTGCTTTTAATGGAGATTCGACTATTTAGATTCTTTGAACTAAATCAGAGGTGTCAATCAGAGTTACACTCCATCCTATCTAGTTAGGATCATTTCACTTCTTCGGTTTTTTTTTTCTTTTCTGTTTTTTACTGGGGAGGGGATTAGGGTTTATCTATCTATCTATCTATCTATCTATCTATCTATCTATCTATCTACCTACCTACCTATCTACCTATCTACCTATCTATCTATTTTAACCGAGGTACTGGGGATTGAACCCAGGACCTCATGCATGTTAAACATGCACTCTACCACTGAGCTATACCTGCCCCCCATTCACTTCTTTATGCCCCATGATAATGGTGAAATAAGCCATCTCTAAACCACTGGAGTGGGCCTGCGCAATCCTCTGTCATTGGTTTAAAATTCAGTATGGGTGGAAGAAGCAAGCTCAAGCCTATTGCTGCTGCATTTTTAGGGTTTGTTTGGGTTTTTTAGTTTTTATTTTAAAAAATCTTAATAGGTGAAAGATAAAAAATCTTAAAGATGAAACTATTTAAGATTCCAAATTTGAACTTTACTTGGTTTAATAAACCAAATGTTCCCATGTGGAATTTAAACAAAAATTTAAAAAAATAACCAACTCGATGCTGCTAGAGAGAACAATACCACGGCAAAAACAGGAAACTCTTCTTTCCCGTAAACAAAGGCTGCTCTCTGAGTGGAAAAGTGAAAAACCCAGGCTGCACCAAGAGAGAAGTCAGCCGGTGCACGGACACAGCTGAGAAGCGAAAAAGAGAGACTCATGGGTGCTTGCTGATGCTTGGCTTCTGTCCTGCCCTTGGGTAGGTGTCCGTTACTTGCAGCTAGAATTATCTTTACTACGATAATAAATAATATTAAAAGCTAGGAAGTCTTAAAAATGTAATTCATGACATACCTTTTGCTGAAAGGAGCATGTTGGAAACACTCAGATGCTGAGATGTTTGCCTTTCAAGGTTGAACGTGAGTGTCCTCATGACAGAATACTAGGGCTTTTCAGGAAGGGCTTGGGAGTCAGAGTCTGACAGGGAGACACCATCGATACCAGATCTCTTTATCTTGACAGCACTTCCTCATCCCATAAGATACTCAGAGAAACCAGAAGTAGAGACTGGAAAGAGAAATTGAGAATTGAGCGTAACTTGAGAAGACTTAAGTAGATTTATATGGGTGAAATACAAAAGAGTATCTCATCTTGAAATTGCTTTAACTGGTAGACGGAGAATAGATATGAAGGTGGGTGGACTTTCAGGCACCTGAAAATTGTTAGAGGAAGGAAAACAAATGGGTGGATGAAGATAATGTGGAACTAGTGTGATTGTGAGGCACATAAAAATATATGACTTGAGACAATAAACATGGAGAGGGCAGGATGTGAATGTTCAGACTTGTTCAATTTAAATACTTCATAAATTTTGTTTCGTTTTCTCTTCCATGCCCTAGCAATATAAATGGAGATATTTCCTCACCATCCAGAAGTTTGAAGAGACAACCCTTCCTACCCTTGAAGAAAGAAAATAGTTTTAAGATTTAGGCTCTGGGTATAATGGGCCTTCACAGCTCATTGTGAAAGAACAAGGGATTAGAGTGTTTGTAAAAAACAGAATAGCATGGAGTAGCTGAGGCAGAAGGGGACTTCCTCCACCAGGAACGAGGTTCCCTGGGAGTAGGGAGTAGTGGGGCGCAGAGCATGAGGAATCTGTAGTTCCAGGAATGGCTGCAAGGTGAGCCTGTGGAGGTGAGATCCGAAGTACCAGGGTTGCCGTTCTCTTGGAAGATGCCCATGTCCTGATCAGGGCACGTGAGCAACAAGTTTAAGAGACTTTGTCAGGCTCGATTAACGAGGATGCCTGCAGCAAGCCCAGCAAAAGGGATGCTAGAGGTCTTCTTTCTCCAGAATCCTGGAGGGACTTCTGGTTTCTGACGAAGCCCTGAGATGGGATTAGGGGGCCTAATCATGATCCAAATAGAATTGATCTCCCCTGAGATAGGCTCAGAGGTGGAACTTGGATTGAATTCATGAAAATTAGGTAATTTTTCCTTTATCTTTGAGGTTACGGACTGAGTTTCTTACTAGTGGCATAGTTTTACCCAGTGTTGGCCTTTGTCCAGACGCTAACAGTACATCCGCTCTTGTTTTCTGTGAAGGTAACTTAGATGCACCCTTTTCTAGGAAGTCTGTATTGTTTTCCTTTTGGAACCCAACACCTGGCCTCCCTGCTCTTTTTTTTTTTTTTTCTGTCTTATAGAATCTAACAGAAATACTCAGAATGAATATAATTACCCTTGATTTATAGGATTACTCAAATATATGGACGTATTCCCTACCGATCATTCCTTTAATTCTGGTTTAAAAGGATTCGGTGTTAACATACATAATGAGGGTTTATTTGATAGAGTCAGGCTTCACTGCATTTTGTCACTAATTTCAGGTGTCTCTTCTTCTAAGCAGGGTGGACACAGGGAATTCAGATTTATACACGCAACTGATCTGTTCTGCATAATTGGAAGCCTAGAATTTAAGTAAACATGTTTTTGGCTGAGGTCATTCCTGATTATAAAGTGATATTAAGGTCCCACTTTGTCTTTTTTGTGTTAATTCTCAAACAAAAGGCCTAGGGTGTGGAGTAGTAAAGTTTTATATCTCTGATGACAGCTCACGGGGCTCACCCTGAGAGACATTTCTGTGATGTAGAAGCAGCAGGGGGCAGATTTGGATTTGATTTGGGCAAATGCTATGTACAAAATGCTGGAAGCTTTGCAAAGGAAATGTGAACTCCAGGGTGGAGCCAGCATTGTTGTAGATGTAGTTGTGTTTATAAAATGTGTTGGGTCAGATGTAGAAGAGGGAAGGAGGGAAAGATACTAAATTTGTTTGAAGAGTTATTGTTTCCTAATGATAAAAGTATTCCATGATCAATTGAGGAAAATGTAGACTATTAAATATAGAGAAGAAAACAAATCTAGTTTCATCCAGATATAGCTATTATAAACATTCTGGTGCATTTCTATGCAGTATTTCTCTTTCTCTATAGATATATATAGAAATGCATACATACATTTATGTGTATACTGATATTCCATCAGAAACAAATAGTGTAACTTACTTACCCAGTATGCAGCTTTAGGAGTAGCTTTATGGTGAAACTCATTACACATAAACCGTAGACATACTTTGTTTATTTCTTATGACAGTTTAGTAGATGCGGAATTACTTGGGGAGACTAAATATATGAACTTTTCTTGGGCTCTTAACTTATACTATGAAACTGTTTTCATAATAGTTATAATGTATATTATGAAACTGTTTTCTAGGAAGGTTGTACCAGTTTATGCAAGAATGCCCATTTTATTATACCTTGAAGGTCCAGAACAGTATCTTCTGAAACTTTGCAGTTCAAGCTGCTTAAATAATTGCAATTGTTTGAATTTGCATTTCTTTGATTGCGAGCTTGAACACATTTCATGGTTTACAAGTCACATACGTTTCCTCTTCTGTAAATGTATCTTTTACTTGCTTTTCTGTTGGGGGTTTTAGTGTGTTTCTTAACACATCTATTGCTATATACTGAAGACAGTAATCCTTTGCTATATTTATAATATATGGTATGAATTGCATGGTGTATGTGTGCTTCTGAACTAAGACTATACAACTCTTTGTCTTTCTGGAATTTATTTTTGCCTCATGTACATTGCCTCTGCTGAAGTTCTTATCAATTCTTCAAGGGCCAAGTCAAATCTTGTATCCTTCTCAAAGCCTTCCAAGATCCTTGAGGAGAAATGCAGCTCCTCCTCTTCCACACCACCATGATACGTGGTTTCATGACTCTATACCACTTGTTTCCAACTGCTTTAGAAGAAAGCTTCCCCCTTTGCAAATAGCCATTGTGCTTTACTTAGTTTGATATCGCTTGCAGTCCTTTGGACAGAACAATTGTCCAATATATGCTTCTTGTGTTAAATGAAGTGACATCAAAGCCATTACAGCTTAACTTTCAAAAAATAATAGATACTTATCATCTTGCAACTGCATGTGCATTAGACTTGACAAAATCAAGTGACCAAAAAAAAAAAAAACTCACCATGAATTTTTCTCTCATAATCCAAGCACAGGCTGTGGAATTTATGATTCTATCATAGTTTGGCTGAAGTTAGTCACTTGTATGAGCTTTTTCTGAACTATAATCTTGAGCCCATATAATTAAATTTCACTGGGAAAATATATCATAAAACCCACTCTAAGTAACACAGTTATAAAAAAGAGAAATGGAAGCCAGGCAGGCACACTTAAGCAGAACTTCTAACGAGATTAGAAATATGAGAACAACAACCCAAACAACGAAACATCCAGGGATTAAATTTGCTGAGTTAAAATTGTCAGGAGTGACTGTCTGTGAGTGGTATAATCTTGTGTTATTGGTACCCAGGGCCTTTAAGGATGCAGAATAGAGTGATAAACATAACCAATAAATAGGACAGTACTGGTGTAGTGACAGCCTCTTAACCAGGAATGCGGACATAAATGGCTTTGACTGCTCTATTGTAAAACTCAGGGCCTCAGTTTTCTTCAAGAAGCAAGAATTGTCTTTTTTTTTTAAAGGAAAATTTATATGGATATAGACCTAAAAGATGGTCCACAAGTGGAGCCCAAGAGTACTGTTAAGATGTCAATGAATAGCAGAATCACTTGTGCCCAGTCTCTTTGGCTCAGAAAGAGGAAGATTCACCTGGTGTCTGGGTGTGCTCACTCCTCCAGGTTGACAGAAGCTGTCCCCTGAGATGGAGACCACTGTTCTTAGCGGGAAACAATTTCAGAGTAAGTGCATCCTCTAGAACTTGGAAATTGAAAAAGAAGGAAACCCTTAATGGGGGACTTGCTATTTTCTTAAGCTTTGATGTTCTAAGTGTACAGTCTAGGTATGAAGCACAAGAGGTCTGGGACAGGCACATCAATTGTTCTGCCAAAAAGATGGAAGTGTTCTAATATGGAGCTACAGAGATGGAAGAGAAGTAAAGTTATGTGTAGCACTCTGCCTCTCCAGCCCTCCTTCCTTTTTGCCTTCACTTCCTCTCCCAATGGCACACTTTTTTATTTGATGGGGGAATACAGTAGAGAACACAAGGGGAGCTATCCCCCACTAGTTTTGAAAGATCCCAAAGTAAAGAGAACTTTTTCTTGGCAAATTTTCCCAGGCCATCAGCCATGAGAAGTCTAAGAAATGGTGGTGAAGGGATAGTGGCCCCATGTAAGTGTTCACCTAAAAGATAATAGTATTATGATCAAAATTTAAATGCTACACTGGTATAGTGGTAGAAGAATTTTAGAACTGGAATGCACTTCAGTGACGACCTATTCACACTCTTACATTGTATATTGTAGAGGTGAGATGGTCTGACCAAAAAGATTAATTATGTGCCAAAGCAACCCAGCTCATTGGTGGCACAGTCCAGATTGGAACCGAAGCCTTCCATTGCCCAAGTGTCCATGCTCTCCAGGGCCCCAACTCCCCATCCTCCCAGGGTTTTTCAACTCTTAGCCCAAACATTTCTTGTATAGTTTTGCATTTTAGAATTTTTACATAATTAATAATATTTTATTAAGGCACATATATAAACAAAGTTATTTTTAAAAAGAAAACCAAAACCCACAGAAGAACTAGGAAGAAAAATAACAAGCCTGGCTCTAAGTTTCTTCTGTTCTACTCTACAAATGCAACTATGTTAACTGTTTTTTCCATTGTTCTTCTCATAAACCTTTTGGCCTTTATCCAGAAATAATATACTGATATGTTTATTGCTTAACTTTTCAATTTCAGATTTTGCTTATGATTTTATAGACGAAAATGTAGTTAATTACACCCACCTTCCTGTCTTTCTTCTACAACCCACATAATCCATCACCGTTTATTACTACTGACTCTCCTTACCTTTCCGTGCAGAGCATTGTGTATGTGGCTCATTCTCTTTATCACAGACCTGTGTGGAGCATTGTTGTAAATCTTTTTCCTTTGTTTTTTTTCTTTATTGTTTTTTAAATACATTATTTGATATGTAATTATATGTGGATTATAGACTTAATACAGTTTTAACATATAGATGTCTGATGCTTAAAAATACATGGCTCAGTTTTACTTGTTTTTGAGCTACAGTAGCATAGTGTAAGTAGTCTTCTTGGACTTGCTTTCTTCACTCAATATTATGTTTCCAAGAGTAATCAGTTGTGTTGCATTTTTTTTTGAGTTCATTATAACATCTGTACGATATTTCATTATGTGAATGCAGTACAATATATTCATCCATTCTCCTGCCGTCTCTATGGACATTTTCTTTTTTCTCCTTTTCTTCCCCTTCCTATTAGGAGCATTGAGATGAGGAGCATTTCTGGGTCTCTAGTGTGCACCTGCCCAGACTTTCTCTTGGGTGCATAGTTAGGAGTGAGGCTGCTGGATCACCCACTATAAGTAGGTTTAACTTTTAGAGAGACCGCTAAATTGGTCTTCCCTCTCGGCAGTGATGTAAATGTTTCCATTGATCCAACAGCTCTGCACAACCACTGTGAAATGATATGCTAATGAGGTTGAACTATTTTTTAAATTTTATATGTGGAGTGGCCATTAATTTTCCTCTTCTATGAAAAGCCTACTTACATCTTTTGTTGATTTTTTTTTATTAGATTGTCTTTTTCGTATTGATTTTAGTAGTCATTTATGTATTATGAAAACAAATCTTATGTTTGTTGTGTGGTATAATCAGTAAGGGTCCCATCAGGAAAAGATACCTCACCAATTATTTGAACAGGGAAAATTTAATATGAAGAATTATTAAGTTGTAGAAGGTAGTTACCTACAAAAGGGGTGAAAGATGAAGTTAACAGGTCTAGAAGGAGCATGCGCATAGCCCCCCAGCTGCCCACTGTAGTGATTCGGACATCTTTAAAGAGAGAAATTTCTCTTCCAGGGCCTGCTAGTGATGAAGAATGTTTTGAGAGGGTGCAGCTGCAGCTTGTCTGTTAGAAACGATCATCAGTTCCGTAGGTGTTGGTGAGCTGGGTGTGGTCTCTAGAAGTGACTCACCATTGCTGGAGGGCAGAGGTGACAAGGGGACCTTAAGGCCTCTTGGAGGGGTGAAGTTAGGAGGAGCCTGAGAATATTGCATATACTAGAAGCATTCTAACAGTTCCATTTCCCTGAGTTTTCAGATATCTTCCTCTGTAGGTCTGGTTCTCAAAGTGTGAGTCTAGTACCAGCAACATCCACATTACCTGGGCACTTGTTAGAAATTCAGCTTCTTGGACACCAACCTGACCTACTGAATCAGAAAGTCTGGGGTGAATCCCCAAAATCTGTTTTTTTTTTTAAAAAAATCCCTCCTGAGATTCTGTTGTATGCCAAAGGTTGAGAACCGGTGCTACGCATCTGCGAAAGCCCCCCATCTAAGGAGTCCAGCCATCCCGAGGTCACCACACCGGAAACATTGTGCAGAGAGACTGCAGAGAAAGATGCCCGGGGACCCCCAGCTGACCCAGCCCCTGGCTGTTTAGTATTCACTTCTAGGGTTTTTTAATGTATCTTTGGGTAGATGTATGACTTTGAGAAGCATGCAGTGTTATTTGTATGTATGTGTTTTTCATTTACATAAAGAGTATTGTTGCCTTGTATGGCTTCTTACACTTTTCACTTAACAGTATGTTTTCATACATTTCTCACCGCTACATTACGTGGTAATTCGTCGTATGTACCTACTAAATTTAACAATCATCCTCCAAATGAAGGGCGTCCAGGTTGCCTTCAACTCCCTGCTGCCACAAACCATGATCAGCATCCTCATGCATGCCCTGCCCCACTTCATGAACCTGTGAACATTTCTACAAAGAAACTTCTGGTAGAGAAAGACTTAAATTCCCATTTTTAATTAGAAATAATTCTATTAGAGAACAAGGCTTTTCTGTCTGAAATTTTAAAAGACTGGGTGGGAGATCGTCAATACAAAGAGCCTTGGATGTTTTCCTAGTTGGTATATATATTTCACATCCACACACACAAAGATAACTCCATAGTCCATATTCTTGGGTTTTGGGTGGAAAACAAAAAAGTCATCCAAGTGACATGTTGTTAATAGCTGTGATATTTTCTACTGAAGTCTATTCTAACTGATGCTTTTCTTGCAAACTATGTACACGTGAAACCAGCTGAGGAGTGGTGTTCCCTATGGGAATGTGAATTCCCTAGAGGGTCGGCAATAGCATAGTCTTAGTAAATATATAACCCGTTGTCAGTGAAGGAGCCGTGGGCTAGCACGAAGTGCTGTAAGACTATTCATGGAGTTATCTACTAATGTAATAGCAGGTCATTCTTCAGGACTGATATTGGTATCTGTTACTTTTGTGAACTTTTTAACTGTTAGAAATAAATGTTGTAATGTCCTCAGAAGTAAAACCAGTCTATATCCTCCATAGGCCTCTTGAACACACTTCTAGTTTATTATGTATTATTTAAATGTAGGTATCTTGTACAAATCAGTTAACTCTCTATTTCCCATGCCTGAAGGAGAAGAATGAAAAATGACTGTTGTCAGCATAGAGTTTCCTTAGATTCCGCCACTCTGTGTCTTTTCTGTGAGACTCCCTGCAGGTCTCTTTATCTCCATGTAGAAGAGGCTTTCACTGCCCTGCTCCATCCCCTCGGTGTGTAATACTTCGATGAAAGCCAGCTACACGTCTTTTTTTTTTCCCCCAATATATTTTTGTTGAAGTACAGGCAGTTAACAATGCTGTGTCAATATCTGGTGTACAACACAATACTTCAGTCTCAAAGGAACGTAGCATACATTCGTTTTCATGTTCTTCTTCACCATAGGTTACTGCAAGATATTGAATATAGTTCCCTGTGCTATACAGTATAAACTTGTTGTTTATCTATTTTATATATATTAGTCAGTATCTGCAAATCTCAAAGGGGAGAAATTGGGAGTTCGAGATTTGAGCTGCACTTCTGATTGTCAGAATCTGCATTTCTGCCCGAGGGCTCTTTCTCACCTCTGGAGTCAGTTCTTTCCCAGCACTGGACAGGGCAGAAGTTCTAGAGAAGGACCACTCCCTACTTAACCAGTGATTGGCAGGGAGCTAAATATTCCAGCTCCCTCACCCTTGGGAGCGTTAACTCTGAAGTGCCTGCTCTGCCCTGGGCCCCAAAGCTTCTCAACAGTATTCAATTTTAGTTGCAACCAGTGGAAACGTGCTTGAAAACACACCCTTTAGTGAGTTTCTTCCCTTCCTGTCTCGTTTTCCCACCTTTGAAAGTAACTTCTTGCACTCAAGCATTCTTGTCAGGATATGCTTCTAAAGGAACTAAGACTCTTTATGTGCCTCGAGTTCCTTAGCTGTAAAAAGTGAAGACATTGGATGAGGTGAATTCAAGAATTCTGTAATTCTACTGAATGATAGTAAGTGCAACCAGACATCAAATGGAACCTTCTTGGCCCTTATGAACCAGATAAAATGAGTTCAACACCATCAGCCCCAAATTCATGGCCATGGAAGTCCGAAGCCTTCTCAAGAGTTCTGAGAATTCCTGAAGGACTTACACTGTAATGCTCACATCTGCTTTTTAAGATACTCTAGTCTGTACCATATAAACCTAGGTAGGGACTTCAACTATGAATTATCTTAAAGCAAACAAACAACAACAACAAAACCATGTCCTACAAGCATGTGTAGCTTAGTCAGAGTTTAAAAATGAATTTCTGGAGAGAAGATGGAGGAGTGGTGTGGGTCTGGAAACAAATAAAATAGTTACAAGCAGAACAGCTGTCGCACAAATCTTAAAAGGTCCTTTGAGAACCTACTGCTGGAAAGGTTCCCTGATCCTTCCTCACCTAATTTAGGCTTTCTCCCTTTCTTCCTTCTCTTTGGCTCTTCACTGTCTCTCTCCCTGTTACTTCAGGAGCGAGAACACCCGACCCCCTGTCCATGCAGTCCAGCTTCTCCCTTCTGGAGTAGTCTGGCATGTTTGTCATCTCAGCCTTAACAGCCTTGCTTCTATCAACTGGCCTCATCAGTTTACTCTCCCAAACACGTCTCCTTAGGGAGACTTCCAGTTCAGTGAACCATCCCTTCCCTTTCCCCCAATCCCTTCTTGTAGAAGTTAAGACAGTTCTTTTCTTTCTCTTCCTCTAGTGGGCACTGCTGTTATCTCTTTGAATTACCAAACCAGGACTCAAACATTAGTTTTTGCTTTTTCTGTTTCATATTCTTTTAAAAAAAAAAAATCGAAGTTCTAATTGGTTTACAATATTATATTAGTTTCAGGTGTACAACATAGTGATTCAATATTTTAAAATATTGTGCTCCACTAAAAGTTATTACAAGAGAATGGCTGCAATTCCCTATGCTATATGATATATCCTTGTTGCTTATCTATTTTATATATAGAAGTTTGTGTCTGTTAATCCTGTACTCCTAAGTTGTCCCTCCACCTTCCCTCTCCCCGTTTGTAACCCACTAGTTTGTCTTCTGTATCTGTTTTATTTTTTAGATTCCAGATATAAGTTATATCATGCAATATTTGTCTTTCTACGACTCATTTCACTAAGCATAATATTCTCTAGGTCTGTCTATGTTGCTGCATGCAAATGGCAGAATTTCCTTCTTTTTATGGCTGAGTAATATTCCTATGTATATAGGAATATTATATCTATTATATATATATCACATCTTTTTTATCCATTCAGGTTTGTTGAATGACACCTGGGTTGCTTCCGTATCTTGACTATTGTAAATAGTGCTGCTATGAACATTAGGGTGCATGTATTTTTTCCAATTAGTGTTTTTATTTTTTTCTGGATATATACCCAGGAGTGGAATTGATGCGTCATATAATAGTTCTATTTTTAGTTTTTTGAGGAAGCTCTTTGTTGTTTTCCATAATGGCTGCATCAATTTACATCCCACCAACAGTGAACAAGGGTTCCCTTTTCTCCACATCCTCTCCAACATTTGTTATTTGTAGACTTTTTGATGATAACCATTCTGACAGATATGATGTGATATATTTCATTGTTGTTTTGATTTGCATTTTTCTAATACTTTGCAATGTTGAACATCTTTTCATGTGCCTATTAGCCATCTGTATGTATTCTTTGGAAAAACATCTATTTAGATCTTCTACCCATTTTTTTATTGGGTTTTTTTTTTGATATTAAGTTGTATGAGCTATTTATGTTTTGGATAGTAACCACTTTTCTGGTCATATCATTTGCAAATATTTTCTCCCATTCCATAAGTTGTCTTTTTTGTTTTGTCAATGGTTTCTTTCCTTTGCTGTCCAAAAGTTTTAAATTTAATTAGGTCCCATTTGTTTATTTTTTCTTTCCTTTCTTTTTCCTTTAGGAGGTAGATCCCAAAAAATATCGCTGCAATTTATGTCAAAGAGTGTTCTGCCTATGTTTTCCTCTAGAAGTTTTGTAGTATCTCATGTGACATTTGGGTCTTTTATATGTTTTGAGTTTACTTTTGTATATGGTGTTAGAGAATGTTCTCATGTCATTCCTTTACATGTAGTTGTCCAGTTTCCCCAGCACCACTTATTGAAGAGACTGTCTTTTCTCCATTATATTTTCTTGCCTCCTTTGTTGTAGATTAATTGACCTAAGTATGTGGACTTATTTCTGGGCTCTCTATTCTGATGCATTGATGTTGTCCAGTCTCATGCTGGCCAACATTACTATAGTTTTGTATATAGTCTGAAGTCTGAGAGGGTTATGCCTCCAGGTTTGTTCTTTTTTCTCAAGATTGCTTTGGCAATTTGGGATCTTCAGTGGTTCCATATAAATTTTAGGTTTATTTGTTCTAGTACTGTAAAAAATGACATGGGTATTTTGATAAGGATTGCATTAAGTCTGCAGATTGCTTTGGGTTGTATGGCCACTTTTAACTACATTAATTCTTCCAATCCAGGAGCATGGGATATCTTTCCATTTCTTTGTATTCATAGTCTCTTCTTTCTTTCTCCATATGGCTAATATCTTTAGTCCTCTTTCCAGGCAGTTCTTAATGCTGGTCTCTGCCTGATTGTAACCACGTCAACTTTTTTAAAAGTTGCAGATGGCTTCTCACTATTTCACGAATAATGTACATGATGGTCCTTCAAGGAAGTCTTGAGTATTAAGAAAAAGAAGTAGGCACTAATTCCTTGTGTCCCTAGGCTGGCTATGCTACCACTTCCCCACACTTTGTTATTAAATCCTAATTATGCTCTTATCAGTTTCCTAAGTGCCAGCTTCACGTTACCTGAGTTTTTTGTCTTTGCCCAGCAAGAAGCAGGCACCAATGTAAGTTTTGACATTTATTGGCGGAAATGTTAGGGAGAGATAAAGAAGAGGAAGGAGGAAAGAGGGAGAGACTTTAGAGCTTTGTCTTCACTGTGCAGTGAGCTGAACAATGTCTTGAATGTGACCAGTAAATACTGGCCACGAGATTTATAATAAAAGACTTCTGAGCCTGGAACTTTGTTTCTAAAGATACTCAAGATGCACCAAGGCCCACACTTACATTTATTTATCACTGTCCTATTGGCAAAACCAAGAAGAAGATTTTAATAAGAGGTTAACTCAACATCAAATACATCAAACAGAAAGTTTTTTTTTTAAAATAACTTTATTAGGGGACTTTCCAAATATATGCAATAATAGGAAGTATGAGACAGTAAATCTCCCTGTATCCATCTCCCAGCTTCAAAAGTTGTTAATCATTTCTCATCTATTCCTCCTTCTGTCTTTTTGCAGATGATAAAACTCTTCAGTATGTACCACTGATGACAGTTCTGTTTTATACATAATGGTCATGCCATGATCACATCTAATAAAATTAACAAAAATTCATTTATAATACCTAATATTTAGTCTATAATCTGATTTTCCTGACTGTCCCAAGGGTTCTTTTCAGAGGTGGTTTGGTCAAAACAGAACTCAAAGTCCATATACTGCATTTCATGTTATGAATTTAAATCTCTTTTACCCTTTTATAATTGGCTCCCTGTTTTTTCATGCCATTGATTTGGTAAAGAAACCAGGTCATTTTTCCTTTATTGACTGTTCAACATTCTAGATTTGACTGATTGCTTCCTTGAGGTTGTTTTAAAACTTGACCCTCTGCCCTTGTATTTCCTATTAGGTCTAGAGGCTTGATTAGATTCAGATTCAGTTTCTCAGGCAAGAAGACCTTAGAGTGGTTCTGGGTACTGATTTTGTCATCTGATGGCCATATTGTCTGGTTGTTGGATTTCTTAGTTTTAGGTTTTGTTTCTTGTTTCTTCTTTTTCTTTCTTACTTAGTTGCTCTGTTTCTTTGGTAAGATTCAAAATTATGCTACACTTATTATCTTTGCCTAACCAAATTAAAAAAAAAAGTTGAGATTTACACAGACAAAATGACTAGGCAAAATACCAGTGGTTCTGAGTCTCTCAGCCAATTTGTATTTGAAGAAAGCTTCTGCTTCATACCCAAAGGGATTGACTGTACGAGAGGAAAATTTATAAGATAGGAACACTTAAGAGATTGCTGAATGAAAAATTATGAAAAGCACATCACTAATTACTGTATTTAGAAGCGAAACTATTAAAAGTCAGGATGAAAATAGCTGAAATGTAATGAGTCATTTGCTAATTATTGAGCTTATGGATTTCCAATGCTACTTGCTTCAAGCCCTTTTCCTCTTCCTTAGGGAATTTTTGGTGGTATTTTAGTGTTTTCTTTTTTTTTTTTTAACACCTCCAGAAATTGCTGTGTGCTGATAACTGACCATAAATTGTACATGTGGAGAGACACATAAGAGATTATGACTCAGGATCCATGCTGTGTTATTGACTGAGATAAACCATGAGCGGATTGCACCACAGCTGAAGATTTTCAGAGCAGAAAGTAGTTAGAATTCTGCTGACTACCTACTATGCTATCTATTGCTTGGTAAAGAAATAGAAACATAAATCATGAAGGTCAGTGTGCTCACTGGAGAAGAACAGTGCATCACCCTGCTTCTCAGGTGCTAGGTGTGTTTGGTTATCGGTCTAGGCCATGGGTTTGCAGCCATGATTGCACCTGGGCAGCTTTTAAACCTGCTGATACCCAAACTCTACCCCAGAACTGAGTCTAGGTCTTTGAGGCTGGGTCATAGGCATTGGTATTTTGAAAAAGCTCTTTAGGTGGTTCTAATATTGAGCCAGGGCTGAAATTTAGCCAGCAAATAAAAGGTACCATTTATGGGTCTTACTCTGTGCAAAAGACTATATCGGAAATCTCTTGCATATAAAGAAATTGATGTTTGAAAAGATGTTATTAGCTCACTGTCTTGCTATGAAGAATTTCACATCTGTTCAGTCTGGATTCAGAACTAGGGATTTTGAAACTTTGTGACCCAAAGTAAGACAGGAAATTTACATCATAAGCTAGAACACTCAATGTAATGAAACACAAGTTTAACAAATAATCTTACTAAGTATGAATGCTCACTGATCTTTTCTGTTTTATTTAATTTAAAAATTACTGTTCAAAACCCACTAAAATGATTTCATGACTTGCAGTCTGATACACTCTTCTAAACCATGACATTGCAGATTTCCTGTTTCAAACACATTGCAAGATCTTTTCCCCATCAATGCCTTCTCACATTTTGTCTTCTCATCTGGAAAGCCCATTATTTTATTCTCTGCATTTTTTAAAGGTCATCAAGTTGATTCCTGACTGAAAAGCATTTCCCAGACTACTCCAGTTTATTGTGTTTCTTATTCCAGTGCCTACAGTTATCACATGGAGCTCATCACACATCTGTTTACACTAAATTATATAATATATCGGAATGCTCTGTAATTGTCTTCTGTCTTAGATGGCTTTGTCTCCTTGACTAAATTTAACCTCTCTGAGGGCAGTGATCAGATTATATGCTTTTGCTTCTGTACTTTTCGACATGTCAAGCACAGAGCAGGGAACATGGCAAATGCTCAAATCAGCCCTGTGACCCTAGATAAGTCAATCTCTGAGCTTTTATTTCTTCCTCCTTGAAATGAAGGAGGCTGTTTTAGGTTAATGCTAAAGTCTCCCCCAGGTTTTCAAGTTTATTTGTCTATAATATCCATGAACGTCTTCTATAAATACAGGAATGAAGGGAAAAATATTAAACATTTTTATGAGCAATCAAAGAAAAGTTCTTGTGTGGGAAGAAAAAAGGCTGAAATTATTTGGGATTTTTGATAGGCAAAATGTAAACTCCTCCATGCTAGCTCTGAAAAGATAAAGAACTTATTGGAGTTTGGAAATGGAGTTGGGCCCTGTGTCATTTGGATACTGAAATGTGATTATTCACAGGCTGCACTTCTTTTTCAAGTTGAATGAATAGAGAGGTAGCAAGAAATATTCACAGACTCTTATCAAGCCAAACTGATTATACAATAACACAAGGTTTAACAATGAATGTAGGATTGGGGCTGTGTGGAAACAAAGGCAGCATGATTTAGAAGAATATTGAATACAATTACATTTTAGGTATTATTTGTTTTCAAGTGGTCAGTTAACATCACTGAGGACCTGCCCAGTGGTTTCTGAGGCCAAAGGATTTGGCTAGCTGGTTCAGTTACTTGCATTCTTCTGAAATGGAGGCTGCTGGCAGGGGAGCCAGAGAGGTAGTTGCCGTGTATGTGTGTTAGGGAGTGGGAGGTGTGGTGAATAGATCATCTGTGGTCTTTACCTGCTTAACATTCATTTCTTCTTTGTTAACAACACTCCTTGTCCTTTGAGGAACCTCCTCTCTCCTGCTCAGTCCATGTGGTTTGGGTGTGTACTGGGGGTGGGCAAGCTGTCTCCCTTGACCTTTTTCAGACAGAGGCACATAACGCAACCTGGCAGTGAGTATTACAACCATGGTTATAATGGTTAGTTCAGAGGTGGGCACAGGATCTAAGCGAGTCCAACGAGACTCATTCTTTGACCTGCTTTCTTGTTAACAGGACCAATTGCTAAGGAGGTTGGGGGAGGATGAGAGCCTTGGGCTGTAGGTCTTGGCCCTTATTAGAGAAAATAAAAGCAGTGCAATGAAACCATAACCATGATATGAAAAGAAATTGAGTCCTAACACTCTTTGAGCACTTGAAGAAAAAAAAAAGAATTTTAAAAAGCATTTTTTTGGCCAGTCCTACTCTTGGGATTTATAAGCACCTGAGCCAATACATTCCAACCTCCTTCACTGTAGAGTTTCATAAGTCAGTTTGAGTTGGGTACCTATTAACTTACAACTATCATGACTATACAGGAGTTGATTCATAAAACCAGGATATCTTCACTCTTGCTCACTGCTAACCTCTTTCATCTTATCGTTTGGTCAGAGAGGACCATGTCTTCTGCTTTTATAAAGCCCAACACTTACTTCTTCTCCATCTGAGAACAGAAGTTTCTCCAACCTTTTGCATCTCGTCTCCCTGCCCTCTTCCTCCACAAGTCAGCATGTGTCTCACAGCTGCAGGTGGCAGGAGAGGAAGAAATGAGGTCCAGTCTCAGGCCATGATGCCAGTGCCTTTGTGTGGATTAGAAAACACCTCTCCCTCAGAGGCTCCCTCTACCCTTCTTTGGAGCCCAGGCTTGATCTTAACCCTGAATTGCTTGCCACACCTCTTCCTCAGCCAGAGCACACTGCAGGGTACAAATGACACAACACTGTGCTGAGGCCCCACAGTACTAAGAAGCAAGAGGTAGAGCCAAGAAGTAGAAAATCAAGCCCGCTGCTGCCCACACCCACTATTATCTTCCTGCAGGTGTTGACGGCTATAGACTCTGTGTGTCCCTAGGCATCCCCATACTGAGCGTCCCCCACCGTGGTCTCAGTAGTGATCACAAATGCTGATGATAGCTGGATAAACAGTATCACATGTCACTTGAAAGCAGCGTTTCCCAGTATCATTTTGGTCTTAAAGCGGTATCTTTTCTGGAGGGCCTTCCTGAATTCAGTTTGGCGATCTTTACAGCCAGTCTTTAATGATAAAAGTCAATAGTTCAAGAAGTCCAGTGGGAAGTCACTTGGCCACTGACCACTGTAAGAGAACAGAGCACATGGTAAAACAGAGCATTTGGCAAGTCTCCGACAGCACATACCAGTGACACCTTCAGGAGTCAGTCTAGGGGTCCTAGCTAGTCTTTAGTTATTTCAGTTTCCTGCGCTCCTGGGGGAAACCCTCATCACTGTGTTGGAGATAGTGGAGGAAAAAGCAGGAAACACGGGAGGAAACGGAATTTCACTGGGCAATCTCCAGTGGCGCGCGGGTTCTGGGGGCACGGGCGACACCGCAGTGCAGGCGGGAAGACAAGACCCTAAAGGGGATAAGGGCGGTTGGGAAAAGGGGGGAAGTTCCAAGGATCGTCATGGGGCGCAAGCCAGGTCCCAGCACTTTAACTATTTTTATCCAGGCAGAGGGGCGACTACACTCGGCGGAGAGGAAAGGCAGCCCGGATGGTGGCCCCTGGAATCGCTCCCTCCCTGCCGCCCCCCACCCTTCCTTGCAGCCTCCTCTTCCCTCCTCTCCACCCCTCCCCGCCCGTACTAAAACAAGGCGGGCGCCTTTAAGAGGGAGCTCGGTTACCCTGGGGGCGGGAACCCCTCGGCAGATCGGGAGGCGGCGGCGCTCGTCCGCGATGCTCCTCACTTTGTGCCCCAGCTCCCGCCACCGCCGCCGCCGCTGCCGCCTGGATCGCCACCGCCACCTCCTCCTCGCCTTCCTCCTCCTCCTCTGCCTCGAAGCGTCGTTTTCTGCAGCTCAGGAGAGAAGTGCTATGTCAGGAAAGTTCCGGCAGGGACTGAATGGGGCCATGCTCCCTAGGCTCTCCTGCGGGCGCCCGCGCGCAGCCCTTTGTATGAGGTGAGACTTGGGGTCCCCGGCCCCCGGGACAGGTAGCCGCCCGGGGGAAGCGCTCTGGTGTGCCGCGGTGGGCACGGTGTGCGGTTGGGTGGAGTGTGCGGCGGAGGAGGAGGCTGGTTAGACCGAAGTTGTGCCGGAGAAGCTCGGGTTTTCGGGAAGATTTTTGCAGCTGGACTGGAGGGATTTCAGCGGCCAGCGCCACACGGTGGGGCCCGGCCGGGACTCGGTGTCCGCGGGTGCCGCCTCGCCTCGCCTCCCGACACCCCTGCCCCGTCCCCTCCCCTCCCCAGCGGTGAGGCCTTCGAGGAAACCGGTCGGCTGCAGGTTGGCACCCACTGCCGGGCTCTCTCCTCGAGATGCTGAGCGCTGGGAGTGAGAGGAAGGGGACGGAATCCTCCTGAACTTTTACACTCTGGGCTCGTCACTCTTTAGGGGCGAAATTCACCTCGTTTGCCCAAGTCGGCAGGCTCCTTCCGCGCTCCAGCAGTTCTGAGAGGTCGCCTCTTACTTGCGGGTGAGCTTTCGGCGCTGTGCATCTCAGCCTTGGTCGGTGTTCAGCGTTGCACTGATTTTAGTCCTACCTCCTCCGCCGCCGCTTTTGGGAAACATCTTTTTTTTTTTTTTAAAGAAAAAAATTTCCTGGAGGATTAGGATGCTAAAAAAAACAAACAAGCAAACAAACAATAAAACCCAGCAAGGTATCTTTGTGAAATTTACCCCTAGGGCTGATCTAAATGTTCAAAGTGATCATTTAGTCCCCATGAAATATTTAGACTTGGTCTTAACACTTAATGAAATGCAGGTATTCCTGTAGTAGGATGCAGGTTTTTTTTTTTTTCCCCAGTGAGGTAAGATGAGGTTTTAACCACATGTTTTTAAAAATAAGATTTTCTGTTTGTTTATTGGTGAATTTGGTTTTCTTAGATTAAGAAGGCTCCAACTAATTTTAGGAGTAGTATTTCTAAGAATACTAAATAAAACCTGATGTTTCTTGCATAATCCTATATTGCTTAAGATAGTTTTACTCCTGAATGAGCTATATAATATGTATAATTATTTCATGAAACCCAATATATAAATACATTTGTTGCACAATGGGTAAATTATCTTTTTTCATGTATCCTGTGGGTGAAGGAAGCCCACTTTCTCACACCTCCAGGTCTCTACCACACCTGTCTATTCCTGTTTCTGTCTTCTCCATTCACATTGTATATGTCTAATGTCAGCTACAAATCAGAGGTGCTGATGACAAGTCCCTATATTTTCTGAAATGTTGCATAGCCAGAATTTTAGTGATGTCATCGATTATATCATCCGGATTATTTTGAAAAATAAAAATAGAATGTGGGAGCTTGTTTAAAGAGAAAAATGTCATGAAGTATTTAAATTCTCAGTCATATTCATTACATATAATTTGTATGTGGAAAAATATGTTACCAAAATAGAGACTATGGCATAAGACAACTTATTTGAGGAAATTTTGAAAGAAAGTCATTCCAGAATAAACATTAATATCACAACATTTTGTTTGGGATATAGGTTTTCATCTCTGAGCATAGTTTTGTCCCTTGGCTGTCAAATATACCAGAACTGAAACTTTAAAAAAAGATCTCGCCATCTCAAGCATTTTCTGAATATTTGCAGCAAACTGAACATTCTTGGAAAAAAATTTACTTAGAAACAGTCCTTTGCTTAAAATCCTAACTGCAGTTACTATTTTACCTTAAGCTGGCTGGGTTCCAGGCAAGAATGTACTGCATTCAGTAAGGATTTGGGGTTCTAAAGTGGATGTGACTTAGTTCCTAGAATTGTGTTGGTTAATGTGAGTACCTTGAGATTTGGTATGTGATTTATTTGATTTGAGATGATTGTTGTGTGAATGATTCTTTTTGAAAATAAATATATACATTCACATATACATCATATATAATACATATCACAAGTATATATCACAAAACCCATATCTATGTATAGACATGGGTATACATATACTTATGTGCATCTGTATATCTATAAAAGGGAAAACTGTTCAGGGACTCAGTAATACTCTTGCACTAAGAACAGCAGGTCTGAAAGATCAGAATCTAAAAATAGTTCATGATAGGACTTGTCATTTCTTCAGCATTTTCATCAATATCAGTTAAATTAAAGAATACTGTGTTTTCCAGTTGTTCTTGTTTTCTCACAAGGCTTGGACCAGGGACCCAAATGCTGGTGATACACATATTTATTAAAATGGACTGTATTATCCCACCAGTGGATGATTGATCAGTCATTTCCTAAGCTTCAATAAAGTATCTTCAGTAGCTTGTCAGTATAGTGTTTTATTCTTTTAATACTTCAAAAATGGCCTTCAGGGCATTCCCCATGGGTCTGGGCTTAGAGAGGAGACCTCAAAGGCATGGGAGGCAAATCTCGAGGAAGTTTTGGTACTCCAGTGTGTGAAATGACGTCCTGAGTATTTGATTTGAGGGAGGTACCCAGTGATGCTTGGGAAAATAGTACCTGTGATAGGATGCTCCAATCACACAAGCAATGCTTTGGATATTTCTTATCATATTCCACAGCTGAAGCTGCTACATTTCAGCATAGGTATGAAAATTTTAAATGAAATGATTTTTTAGACTGACTTTTTCTTTAATTTGCTAGGCATTTACCAAAAATGTATTCTTGTTTGCTACAAATGCCCTTTACTTGTTGCATGTAGCGATTTTTCCGTTTTCTTCTCTTTTTTTGCAGCTATGACATTTGTATGTTCAGAGTGAGTTCTTAGTGTTTACTTGAAACAGGCAGTACCATATTTCATGGAGTTGGTTTTGTGTCTCTTTGGCTTAAAAAAATAACATTTGAAATGTTTGAGCCTGAGATCACAGACTTTCAGAACTGATGGGATCTTGGTCAATTATAGTTTCTGTTTCCTGGGAATTTTCTGTTTAAGGCCAGATGTGGCCCTGATTTGAACTGGATGATCCACAAAATAGGTGCTTTTGCAACCACAAAACATGGAGAACATTCCAAATAATTCTGCAGTGTGGGCAGCCCAACATGCTTTAGTGTTTAGTTGGCTTGAGGCAGTATGCCACGCTTGTGAAAAATGGTTTTTGAAGCTGACAGCAAGCTGTTTCAGGCTTTGAGTTTGACGCATAGGATAAAGTGCCTTTTCACCTCTATGCCAGTGAATATGGACAGGATTGGTAAAAGTAATTTGTTCCCATTTCTGTATGACAGAAGATTAAGGAAATTCAAGCATGAAACTAGCTCAATATACTGGAAAGCTCATTCATGTTCATTAAAAATGTAAGGAAGAATTGAGAAGGTAGGATTTTAACACAGCTTTCAGGTCTTGGGCAAAATAGTGTATTTGCAATTAAGGTAATTTAGTGGTCACCTATTGAAATGAATAATAACAGTGTTATGAACAGTATTTCATTTGAGTGATAATCCTTCCAGGTCCAAGTTTGATTAAAAAACATCCCCAGCCAGATGCTGTACCAGTCACCTAGCGTGTATGTTCATTGATTCTTAAATAATTTTCAGTTGAAACTCGTACGTGTCATAGGCATAAGTGTTATGTACCTTTGGGGTTTTCGACCAAAGCGTCTTGGTTGACTTCTTTTCTGTAAGTTGATGAAACCGAACCTATATCATTAAAGTATTTAAAAAATATTATAGGCAATTTTTTTAATGTGGAAATTTCTAAGGATTTGCCTTGGGTAGGAGGTACAGACAGGACAGGATTCTTTATTGTAGCTGTTATCTCCCAAAGGAAGGTGCCTTCACTTCTTATCTTTTTTGGAACAAAAACAAATGCATAGGTAATTTAAGAGAAAGAGCATTTGCAGGCATTTAAAGATGCTTAAAGTTTGGGTTTCATCTCAAAGTTACCTAAGAATCAGTTAACATCTGTGCCAGGTGTTCAGTACACTTTCCGGCTGAGGGGGCCTTCTGCTGATCTAAGTTGGTCCTGGAAGGATGTAGATTCACAGGGAGTTGGACTACAGTATAGCACAGGGACTACTGTATATTCAGTGATGTGAAGTAATCTGTAATGAAAAAGAATATGAGAGAATATGTATATATTTATATGTATAACTGAATCAGTATGCTCTACACCAGAAACTAATGCAACATTGTAAATCAACTATACTTCAATAAAATAAAATGGGAAAGAAAAAAAAAAGGAGTTAGAGTGGAAAGGAGCTAATTCCAGGCATAGATTCATTGCCTCCCAGAGGGAAAATGTTTGCCTAAGTGTGTACTTCTAATAAAATCCACTTTTCACCACTTTAGTTTATTTTTTCCATTTCCTTCAGGCTGTATATGAAGTATGGTTCCTGCTCCATTTTGATTAACCTTGCACAAACCGTGATGACTTCTAAAGTTTCACAATGTTCAGCACTAGCAGAAATTCTGTTCTTTAAGCCTTTCAAGTTTTTCCCCAGCAATGCTTTTCAAATGTTTTCCTTTCTTTTAAATTATTGAGTTCTTTAATGATACATTATGAGTTTTGAATTTAAGTTTCTGCCATTTTCCATAATAAACCTTGATTAAATTTGCTACAACTTAAAGGAGCAATGATGTTGGGAACTTCACATTTTTGTGCCTATATTTCATGCATAGTTGCTCAGGTTTCAAATCTTTAGTCTTTATTTGTATGTATAGAAAATTTAGAAAACCCAGACAAGCCAAAAATCAAAAAACCAAAACCAAAACCAAAAACACACACAAACCCCCCCAAAAAAGGAAAAGGATAATTATGCCTAGAGGCAACTGTTGTTAACATTTTGGTATATATTTTTATATACATATTAGAAAAATCCCATAATATTTCATTTTCTAAAAATGATACTTCTTATATGTATTTCTTTAAATTTTCATAGAAAGATGAATTACATTCCATATCATCCATGTCTTTGTAAATAGCTGGATCTTTGCTTTTAACTGGAGAGTTTAGTCTTTCTGTGTTTCGAATAAAGACTGAAATATTCAGATTTATTTATTATCACATTATGATGTGTGTTCTAGTCTGCTTTTTCTCTTTCTAGTTTCCTTTGTTGCCTTCTTTTGGGTAGGTTGATTCCCTCCCCCTCCTTTTTTTTTTTTTTTTTTTTACTTTTTTTTTGTATTTTGAGGGTTAGGGGACTGGCTATAAGCTCCGTGTCTATTGTTTTAGTGGATGCTCAGGCAGTTTTACTATGTATACTCATTTTAATCTAGTCTAAAGTTAATCGTATCTTTGCCTTCTGCTGTAGACTGAATTGTGTCCCTCCAAATTCATGTGCTGAAGCCCTGACCCCCAGTGTGATTGTATTTGAAGATGGAGCTTCTAAGGAGGTAATTCAGGTTAAATGAGCTTGAATGGGTGAGGCCCTAATCTAGTAAGACTGGTATCCATACAAGAAGAGGAGGAGACACCAGAAGCATCTTTCTTCCTTGTGCACGTGCACAGAGGAAAGGCCATGTAAGGACACAGTGAGAAGGTGGCTGCTCTTAATCACTCATGTTGCCTTTATCATTTTAAAGTTTTGTGATTTTTGACTGTGAGCTGCTCACTTTCCTTAGAACTTTATTGGTGGTAATTTTTTCAGCCCTAGGTTGAAGGTGAGTTCCTCCAGAGGGGAAATATATTTAGCTTCTGCTACTAGATTGGACACTCTGTTGACCCAGGTGCATTTTAAATCAGGTTTCTGCTTGAGGGTTTTTTTGGTTTGTTTTTTGTTTTTAATCTCAGGGATAGTTTGTAGTTACACATCCTTAGGGGAGATCATTTTCCTTCATTAGTCTAGATTTGAGAACTGCAATTTTCTATGTTGTCTCTTTTGGCCTGAAGGACTTTATTTTTTGTACACATTTCACATAGTGAATTAGCCCTTTGAAGTCCTGGTTGCTGTTTGGGATCTTCTAACAAATGTAATTCTGTAGTCATAACTCAAATGATTTAAATTTGACTTTATTAAACAACTGTTTTGTTTCTGAGATTATGGACATGTACAAAATAGGATATCTTTGTTATTTAGGTTAATATGCAAACCTTAACTAACCACTATAGGGTGTTTGCTTTTGAAAAGAAAAAGCAGATACTAATGTGTTAAGGTACGATGGCAAAATGCTTACTTTTCTTTTTTCCTTTTGACTCCAGTTTTATAACATATCGTTCTCTGCTATACATTTTGAATTTCTGCATAGGATATTGATATCAGCTCCTTTTCTTCCTAAATCCTAACCTTCACCTTATGTACAGTCATTTAGTATTTAGTTTATATTTTGTTCTTTAGGAAGTTAGTGCGGGCAGTTTTAAACTATTTAGTTACATCTGTTTACATCTTCAAGCTTGAAAGATACAGAAGCCAACAGGACTAACAGCAAAACCTTACTGAATAGCAGCATCATTGGGGCACTATCAATGGAGAACCCAGTAGCAAACAAATAGCACAACCTCACCCCGGATTCTTTCTCCTTTGTGATTTTGTGATGCATGATGAGAAATTGTTCTTTGGTGTTTAGAATACAACCATTTTATCACCTTGATTTATTTTTCATTTCTAAAGGTTCAGAATGAATAGTCCAGACTTTCTTTAAAAAATTTCTTTGCTAAGACATGATTTTTTGATGGGCAGCACGTAGGGTAGTTGTTGGGAGATGATATACAGAACTTTGAGTTTAGAATGACAATTGCATAATGATTTTTACGTAGAGCATCCTTCCCATTATTGGATGTTCAGCAAACTTGATTGAAAATTAAAATTTAGAAATAATAGAAATGGAAATAAGATTGTGTTAAAGGAGATAATCATTTTTATTCATGAACTCTGCTTTATGGCAGAATTTAGTAGAGAGTCCATCTAGTGAGGTTTCAAGAAACATTTTCTTGAATTTAAAATTGTTTGTCAACAACTTGGTTTTAGACTTTTTTAAGGACCACATGCATTTTGTAAAATTTTATTTATTCTTGCAATGAAAGATTCCTGCTTTTAGTCTTCATTTATTTGTTTTATTTTATCTTTTACTTCCTATGACCTACTTTCTCCCATCCTTCTCCCATCAAAAAATTAATTAAAAAGAATACAAAATAAACTGTAACTTCAAATCTAAAATGTATAGGCATACTTATTGCAGGTTTGGTTCTAGACCACTGCAATAAAGTGAATATTGCAATAAGTCGGGTCATGGATTTTTTTTTGTTTCCCAGTGCATGTAAAAGTTACGTTTACGTACACTGTACTCTATTAAGTGTGCAATAGCAGTATGTATAAAAAAATGTATATCCCTTAATGAAAAAAATACTTCGTTGCTAAAAAATACTAACCATCATCTGAGTCTTCAGCGAGTCATAGTAGTAGCATCAAAGATCATTGACCATTGATCACAGGTTACCATAACAAATATAATGTATAATAATAATATAATATAATTACATAATATATAATGTAATATGATAATGAAAAAATTTGAAATATTGTGAAAATTACCAAAACGTGGTACAGAGACATGAAGTGAGCACATGCTATTGGAAAAATGGAGCCAAAAGACTTGCTAGACGCAGGGTTGCCACAAACCTTCAATTTGTAAAATGAAATATCTGTGAAACACAATAAAGCAAAGCATGATCAAATGCCTGTACTAATCTTCAGCCTAGCACATTTGGATATTTCTTAGTGGATAATATCTTAGAGTGTGGCATAGAGAATGTTGTGAGAAAATATGGACAAATAAATGAGGAATTATGTTTCCTCTATTTTCTACTCATGGGGCATCCTAAGTTTTTCTTCACAGCACACACAATATGATGTAATCTAGTGGTTACTTTGTGTTTGTATGTGTGTTTGGTATGAGTCAGGGTTCTCCAGAGAAACAGAACCAATAAGAGATACATGTGATTTATTATGAGGGATTGGCTCTTATGTTTATGGAGGCTGAGAAGTCCCATGGTCAGCCATCTGCAAGCTGGAGACCCAAGAAAGCTGATGGTATAGTTCTGTGAACTGGAGGGCTGTTGGTGTAAGTACCAGTTAAGGGTAGAGGAGTGAGGTCCCAGCTCAAACAGGCAGAGTTCAGATTCTGCCTACCTCCCTCTATTTAATTTATTCAGGCCTTCAATGGATTGGATGGGCACTTGGGGGAGGGCAGTCTGCTTTACTCAGCCTACTAATTCAAGTGCCAATCACATCTAGAAACAGCATCACAGACACGCCCATAAATAATGTTTAATCCCCAGGCACCCTGTGTCCCAGTCAGGTTGACATGTAAAATTAACCATCACAGTGAGTCTTCCCACTAGACTTGAAAGTTACATAAGATCAGGAGATACACCTGTTTTGTTCAGTGTGTGCTGTATTTAGTCAGAACTTGGTTCAGAGCAAATGCTTAATAACTTTGTTAAAGGAAGGGAATGAACGTAAAGACGTGTGTAAGTTAAGTTGAAAAGCATCAGTCAAAGATTTGTATAGCATACGTGGACAGCGTGGTGGAAGACTGAGCATCAGGGCGAGATATGCAAGTGAGGGTAATTGTAGTTAGCACAGGACGATTGTGTTGACATCTCCTTTGTCTTTATTTGGTGGCCGCTTTGAATATTAAAACCAAAGCCTTCGTAGATTTATGAGTTCTGAGTATTTTAAGTGTGACCTTTAGATTTTTCAGAATCTTCCCAAGTTAAACAGAATTATTTGGATCATGGCCGTGAATCAAGGTCAAAACAGACTTGTCATTACTTATAAGGATGAGTCAGCTCTGCTCTTCAGCAATCCTGGTTTGAAATGACATGCCAGGAGCAGAACGTTCTTTAATTCTGTGCTGTTTCTCGTGCATTATTTTCTAGCTTCCTGCTTAGGAAAATGTTTAGTAATTGCATATTTTCTTTTGTGTTCATTATTGGAATTTGCTGTGGTAGTGAATTACATTCACAGGACCAAGGGACCGAGGATTTTAGCATTTTTAAAAAGGTATATATATTATGTATATAAAAGATATGTGTGTGTGTGTATATATACACTTATATATATATATTTGACTATTGTATGTGTTAATACACACTCAAGAGGTTATTTGAGGTATCTGGCGATATCTTTTAGATCTCCCAAGTCCACATTCTGTAACATTTCTATTATACCATGGAAGATGTGTCCGGTTGGTGCTGGTGGGGTAGGGTAGGAAGGTGGTAGGGGTAGAGAAACTTACAGGCTGTCTTATCCAAGAGAGGATGCTTGAGTCACCTCAGTCAGGGTCATTGCCCAAATGTGTAGGAAGAAAGAGGAGACCGTGGTATAAGCATATACGTCCCCCATTTGTTAGACTGATAGCATGTCACATGAATCTCCAGCAGCTAGCACAGTACCAGGCACATGGTTGATGCCTTAAACATTTTTGTTGAATTGACTTGGCTGGAGCTCTCAGGGGCAGTCATAGTCAGCAACAAAAAGTGTTGTTCTGAAAAACAAGTAAGCTACACTTTAGTTGCACCCACAGGTAGAGGAATAAACTGGGCATGGGTTAGGGATTTGTTTCTAGGTCTAGGAAGGAGTATATAGACTTCCACCAGGTTTGGAGCAATGACAGAACAAGAGAAGCTGCATCTCTTTGGTCCTGCAAAGAGAATATTGAAAGTCGTTTTTCTGAAATAAAGGGGGCAGAAACTGGAGTAGAGACGATCAGAGGAAGGAATACAGAGGTATCGTGTCAAAATCACAGTGTAGAATCTTGAAGTAAGAAACAGGTTTAAATTCAGTTTGGGTGAGACATGGAAAATAGTCATTTGCAAGGGTGACGGCGTAGGAACACTAACTGGAGTACTCGTGTTGGGGAGAACGTGGTTTTCTTTTCTGGCCCACGTAGAACTTCTAGCTCATAAGTATTGGGCACTGACTATGTGCCAGTGCCTTACATGTGCTGTTTCATCTAACACGGCCCCACAACAGCTGCATGAACTACATGAAGCTAACTAGCTACATGATCGTGCACCACGATCATCTCCATTTTTCTAAAAAGGAACCTAAAGAAACGAGAGATTACGTAACCTAACCAATGACACATAGTTTGTGAACAGTTACCAGGTGCTCTGACCCCTGCTGAGGTGGACACATTGGGCATCTGGAGGAAGAGCATGAAAGTGCTCAATAAAAAGCTTATTTTGGTCCTGACTGACTTGACTCCCTCGAAAGAACATGCCCAAATCATTTGTAGTTTAGAGGCAGTGGAGAAGAGAGGAGCAGCATTTTTAGAAGAAATACCAGTAGAATGGTGGAAACTTTTAGTTTGATTAGATAAAGTTATTTTAAGGCCTTGGAAATTTTCATGGTGCTAACTTTGTGTCTATTAAAGAAAAATTAAATATCTAATCTTCACATAGATAGGTGTATGGGGTCAGATGGGTTACAGAATTGCTTATGGAAACAGTGATAAAAAGTGGACAGGCAGGGAGAGGGTATAGCTCAGTGACAGAGGGCATGGTTAGCATGTACCACGTCCTGGGTATAACCAACCAACCTAATTACTCACCCCTCAAAACACACACACACACACAAAAGTAATTTAAAAAGTGAAAATGAAATAAAAAAAAAGTGGAGGGGTAAGCTGAGCTGTACCCAGAAATTCAGATGACTCTGAAGCTGGATTTAAAAATAATTTGCAGAATAGCATGAAAGCAAACAAAAATAAGCAGGTTTTTAAACATTGTCTTCAAAATTGCATTGATTCCCAGGGGATGTTGGTGGGAACCAGAAAGGTGATCTGATGTGAAAAGGTAGGCAATGTTGTTGTAGATTAGTAGGTAAATAACTAGTGGAAATATGGGATACTTTAAAAAGTAGTGACTGGATAAATTACCGTATTTAAATTTTGTGCTCTGGAAGATAAAAAATTCTATTCTACTCATAAGTCTGTTATGCCCTTTACTAATGAAAGAACTTTCCTTGTATGACAATAGTAACACTTGCCTAAAGGATAAGGGACATTTAAGTAACCCTACTTGTCATCGTTTTCCAAATTTTTAAACATTGTCTTCTGTTCTACTCATCGATAATACGTGTGTTGAGATAGTCAGGAGAATGCTTATTTTGCTTTCTTATTGTCTCCTAAGAAGTAGAATTGCTTTTTTTTTTTAAGGCATATGTCTTATCATTGAAAAGAAATATTAATGTATATGTTATAACACATGAAAATGTTCTTTAAGAAGAATTCTTTCTTGAATATAAGAAAACTATTGATTTTATAAGATTTGGAAAATACAGAAATGTGAGAAAAAATGTATCACTGATAATCCTACTCGTCAGAAACATCTGTTAATATTTTGATGTGTTCCAATCCCTTTTAGGAACTTGGAAAAACATGTCAAAAGAGTACTGTATCTGCGGCTTTGTAGTCTGTTTTCTTCACTTAACATGCTCACATAATATTTTCTGTGTCTTTGTTAAATACTCTTCAGATACAGTTTTAATGGCTACATACCATTCTATCATATAAATCACACAGTTAACTCAATCAATTTCTTTAATGTGAACCTTTAAGTTAGTTCCATTGTCTTATCATGTACATGAATTTTTTAAACAGCTTTATTAAGAGGTATATTTAACCGTATTATAAAATTCAGCCATTTCGAGCACACAGTTTACTGGTGTTTGGTAATTTTACCAAGTGGCGCAACCATCACCATCATCAGTTCTAGAACATTTTTTCCCCTCCCCAGTGAGATCCCTCATGCCCAGTTATAGTTAATTCCCTTTCATCTTGAGTCTCTGGCAACCAATAATCTACCTTCTGTCCCTCGATGATTGCCTCTTCGGAACATTTCATCTAAGTGGAGTTACGTAATACGTGGTTTCTTGTGACTGGTTTCTTTTGCTTACCATGGTATTTTTGAGGCTCATCCATGACATAGCATGTATCAGTATGTCATCACTTTTTATTGCCAAGCAGTAATTCATTGCAGGGGTATAGGGACATACTTTATTTTATTGCACTTCACTTTATTGAGCCTCTCAAAAATTGTGTTCTTTACAAATTGAAAGTTTATGGCAACCCTGCATTGTCAGATGATGGTTAGCATTTTTTAGCAGTACTTTTTAGTTAAGATATGTACATTGATTTTTTAGACATAATGCTCTTGCACACTTGGTAGACTACAGTATAGTGTAAACGTAACTTTTATATGCACTGGGAGACCAGAAAGTTTGTATAACTCTTTACTGTATTTGCTAACATTTATTGTGATGGTCTGGAACCAAACCCAGAATATCTCCAAGGTATGCCTGAAATACATTTTGTCTATTCATTCACCAGTTGATGGACATTTAGGTTGTTTCCAGCTTTGTGCTGGAATAAAGAATAACATTGCTATGAACATTAAGTTCATACTTAACATCGACATGCAAGTCTTTTGTATAGACATATGTTTTCATTTCTCTTGGGTCAATACCTAAAAGTAGAATTGCTAAGTTCTGTAGCTGCCAAACTGTTTTCCAAAGTGGTTATACCATTTTACATTCCCATCAGCAATATATGAGGGTTCCTATTTCTCCATATCTTCACCAACATTTTTTATTGTCTGTCTTATTTATTATAGCCATTCTTGTGGGTGTGAAATATCTTATTATGGTTTTAATATGCATTTCCCTAATGGCAATGATGCTGAACATCTCTTCATGTGCTTATTAGACATTTTTATATGTTCTTTGTTGAAATGTCTACTCATATCTTTTGTCCATTTTTCAATTTGCTTTGAATGTTATTAAGTTATAAGTGTTCTTTGCAAATTCTGGGTACAGGTCTTTGATATGTGTTTTGCAAATACTTTGAGCCTATTGCTTGGCTTTTAATTTTCTTAATTATGTCATCTGAAGTGCAAAAATTTGAATTTTGATAAAGTCTAGGTTGTTAATTTTTTCTTTTATGGACTTTTTTAAAAAAGAAGTACAATCATTGTGGACTTTTTTTTTTTTTGGTGTCATGTCTGTTGATTCTCTGCATAACCCAAGGTCTGGAAAATTTTATATTTATCTTTATTACTTAAATTTTTAAAGGACATTTAAAAATACTTCTAAATGATGGATCCTGAGAAGTGAAAGTTCTAGAAACTTGTAACACAGTCAACCTTTTGTATCTGTGAGTTCTGCATCTATGGATTCAACCCACTGGGGGTCAAAAATATTTGAAAAAAAAATTCCAGGAAGTTTCAAGATGCAAAACTTGAATTTACCATGCCCCAGCAACTGTTTATATAGAATTTACATTGTATTAAGCATTATAAGTAATCTAGAGATGATTTAAAGTATACAGGAGGGTATGTATATCTTATATGCAAATACTATGCCATTTTATATAAAGAACTTGAGCATTCATAGATTTTGATACCCATGGGGGATCTTGGAACCAGTCCCCCACAGATACCAAGGAATGGCTATGTATTTTTAATGAAGTTTTTTTTGAAATGTTACTTACAACTGGAAGATGTACAAATCATAAGGGCAAAGCTCTATGAAATTTGAAAAAAAAAATTGAACACATGTATAACTACCACACAGATCAAAGAATGTTACCAGCACCCCAGAAACCCCTCAGAACCTCCCAGAAGCCCCTTATGAATCATCACTCCTACTCTTACCCAAAGTTAATCAATAATTACTAACACCAGAAGTTTATTTTGCCTGTTTTTGAGTTTTATATAATAGGAATAATACTATACATACATTTTTATGTCTGTGTCTGTTGCTCAGTATTTTAAGAGATTCATCCACGTGATGTGTTGCAGTAGTTTATTCATTTTCATGGTTGTATAGTATTTAATTTTGTGAATACATCCCATATATTTATCAATTCTACTATTGATGGATATTTTTGCTATTTCATTTTTGGGTTTTTTAATAGTGCTGCTAGCAGAATACTTGTACCTGATTTTTGGTGCACAAATGTGAGCATTTCTGTTCACTGTATACTCAAGAATGGGATTGCTAAATCATAGAACAGGCATAACCAAATATTTACCATAAATGGCAAAACTGTTTTCCATAGCCAGTTGTCAGTGTCCACTCCCAGCAGCAGATTATGAAAGTTTCATTTGTGCCACATCCTGATCAACACGTGATGATTTTTTATCTTTTTAATTTTAGCCATTCTGATGGATTTGTGTCTGACTGGTTTTTATTTGTATTTTCCTGATGAGTAATGAGGGAGAGCATCTTTACTTTTGTGTGGTGTGTGTGGGGTGTGTATGTGCGTGCTTGTGTGTGTGGCTATTTGGATATCTTCTTTTGTGAAGTTTTTGTTCAATTCGTTTGCTCCTCTTTCAGCTGAATTTACATTTTATAGGTAAATTTATCAGCATATATGTGTATGTATGTGTGTGTGTGTATATATATATACATATATATATATATTCAGGGTATGAGTCCTTTGTCCATTATACAGTTGCAATTGTCTTCTATTGTTTGGCTTGCCTTTTTTTATAATGATGCCTTTTGGTCAACTCTTCAGCCTTTCATTTACAGCTAGTGCTTTTGATGTCTTATTTGTGTCTTAAACTTAATTTGGAGACTTCATTAAAATTAAGAAACTTGAACTTGAGCTAATTGGAGGCTGGTGTTTGGTTGTTATGAGGGCTCTCCCGTTTCCCGTCCATGCCTGTTCCAAGGGTGAAGTCCTCCAGAGGTCGTTTCCCTCACCCTCCCGTGGCCCCGAACACAGTAGCTGGCCTCTTGAGACCAGGTACAGGGTCTGCTCTGCTCAGCTTCTCAGCCTCCCAGCTGTCTCTGTGACTCAACTTTAAGCTTCTCAGCTGCTTTCAGCTGCTAGTTTTCAGGCTCTCAGCCTCTCTGCTGCCTTGAGAAAACCTCTGGCCCAGGCCTCCAGGGGAAAAGAAATAGCATCGAATTCTGAGCTACCTCACTTTTCTGTATTTACTTCTCTCTGAGATCTTGACCTTTCAAGTTCTCCCTGCTCTGGTAGCTCTTAGATGCTTTCAAAGAGGTTTTTAAAAATTATTTAGAGTTTTTTGGTTGTTCTTGGTTGGCGCATAGGTCTGCCACAGATTGTCTTTCTTTTCCAGGAGAGGAAGCCCCTAGGAATGTTTTTTTAAGGCTGTTGATAAAGCTTGTTGAATTATTGTCAGGTTGCATTTCCACTGATGGAGTATTCGTTTGCCAGAATTATTTTCATCTTCTTTAACCTCTGAAAATTTGCCAAGCAAAAAATAACTTTGTATTTTTGTTTTAATTTTCCTTTTTATTCTGGTGAGACTGAACACTGTTTCAGACAATGGTTGGTCTTCTGCATCTTCCATTTATGATTTACCTATTAATCTCCATGAATTTTTATTGATTTTTAAGAATTATGTAACATTGCTTGTATTAATAAGTAAGAATTTGAGCATCTGAAGATAAAGGATTATTACCTTAATGAACTTATAAACAATTGTCATTTCCATTGATCTTTATAATGTTTCAAGACTTTTGAAGTCAAGGGTTGTACCACCTTTTTTGTGTGTGTTCCTTTCTCGGTGTCTGGTGAACGGTATAGTCCAGGTTGCCATGAAGGAGGTTGCATTAAAAAATAATGTAGAGGTAGGATGAGGAAGCTCTTTAAGATTGTTTCCTATGTCCACTGTGAACATTTTCTTTAGTTACTGATTTATGTGATTTCATTTAGGAGCATGGCCTCAAGTCTTGTTCCATTTTGGGATCATTCTCTTCTTTCTCACATCCATCCAAATCACTAATACAGGATCAAACTCTCCTTTGTGATGTGCCCCACTTGTTGGGCGTATCTGCTTCATAAATCCCCACAAATGTAAAAAGGGAATTATATGTCTTACCTTCCTCACATGAAGTTGAATTACTGTCATCCCTAGAAGCATCATATAAATGCTGAATGGCAACCTTGCTGGCTGCGTTTTGAAGGAGTTTGAGGTTGAGACAGTTTGAGACTGACTTCAGAGTTCTAAAGCATGCGTGTAAAATTTTTAAACATCAAAAGCGCTCTTCATCCACTTCATTCACACTCTGACCAAGTGTTTGCATTTCAAGAAATTATATAGACAGTGTAATTTTTTGTCACATTATGAAGACCGGGTCTGAGGATGAGGGGTTGTGGAATTCGCCTTATCATCTGAGGCATGCTTTGCCTCTTTTAATTGTGGAAATATAATTTCACTCCCCAAAATGTCCTTGTTTTAGTCACTGCCCTATCTTTTTTTTTTTTTGATCGTTTCATCAACTCTGCATAAAATATAATAATTGCTCTCCGGCTCCTGCCTCTGGCCCTCAGGGAATGGTGTTCTATGGGGAAGACTGGTCTAAAAATAAAATCCTCTAGGTGTCAGACCAAGGACGTGGGCCAGATCTAGGGACAGCATTTGTAACACTGCAGATTGCTATAGTAAATAGAATAAAGAGGTTTTCTCTTTCTTGGTGATGAAGGAGGCAACAGAGCATTTTGGAAAGAGCAGGGACTTTGGATCCTGGCTGCCCTGGGTTCCAGGTCCAGCTCTCCCACCGGTGTGTGATTAGAGGCATGTTGTGCTCTAAGCCGCGGTTTACTTGCCTTCAAAATGAGAAAATAACTTCTCTCTTTAGGGTGGTTTGTCAGGAATAGCAATCATATATGTGAACGTCTGGCACATGGTGGGTGTTTAAGAAATTGTAGCTATAATTGCATGTCTTAAATTTTCTCTCTTATTCTGGCATAAGACTTTTTTCTTCTCTGACGTCGTAATGATTCACGGACTAGAGCCAGGTTACCTAGGTGCTAATGCTAGCTCTGCTGTTTATTCGCTGTGTGACCTTGGGCAAGTTACCTTCTTTCTTTGTAGCTCAGCTTCCTCATCTATAAATAAGGATAGTTATGATGCCCACCTTCTAAAGTTGTTGCAAATATTAATATTTGCAAAGTACTGGAGTAGTTTCAGGCTAATATGTAAGCATTAGGTAAGTATTTGATGTATAAAAGTAAACGCTTAAAGACAACATTAATTGGTTATTGTTATGAATAGAGGTAGTAAGATCAGAGATCGGACTAGAGGCAGTATCGCTGTGTGACAGGTGATGGCCTGGGGGTAAGAGAAATAGGCCCGAAGAAGTTTAGTGAGATAAAAACTGGCAGTTCAGCAGCTGTCACAAATTTGGATGGCTGCTGTTGGTCTGTAGGAACTTCAGAGTGGTGGGGATGCTTACTCTTAACTCATTCTTATTGGAATATTCTCACCAGAGTGGTTTCTGCTGCGTTCTCCACTGTCAGAAAGAGACCTAAAGGAAAAGGAAGGAAAAGGAATATGACTTGGGCAGAAAATACTTTGACACAATGCTCAGCTGACACTGGTCCTCCACAATCCCCATACATTGTCTCCATACATACATACATATATATGTGTGTGTGTACAAATAGTATACTTCACATATAAAGTTGGAAGTTGAACATGTCGGTAGATTATTTCCTGAGAATCATTGGAATGTAAGGATGAATAAAATGATTTTTTAAATTTTTTTCATTTGCTCTGAATTAACATAAATAATACCAGAGCTGTCTTCTTTTTTGCTGAACTTTTATAATAATTTTCTTCTATAGATTACATTTCAAGTAATGCCAATCTTCGCCCAAGGCTTTGCTTTGTTTTTAAGCTTTTTGGGGGGAAGATAATTAGATGGATGGATGGATTTGTTTTATTTATTTATTTGTTTGTTTGTTTGTTTATTTATTTATTATTTTTTAATGAAGGTATTGGGGATTGAACGAAGCTATACCACTGAGCTATGCCTTACCCCTAAGCTTTTGTCTTAATATGAACTGAATGTCTGGTAGACTCACACAGGTGTTTATATGTTACCATCCTTCACAGCTCACCCTTATGTTAAAAAAAAGCCATAGCTACTGCTCAGAAATAAGTCAAAGAATAGCGACATCTTAAAGGTAAAAGAGACTTGTAAGAGATACCCAAAAATATGTCTATAAAATGAGAAATGAAATGCTGTTTATGGCAGAGTGACTTTCTTTCTGTCTCAAATATTAATTATTTCTTTTTAAAAGAGAGAGAATAAAAACAGATGGGCTCAATAATCTCTTAGTGTGAGCACTGAGAATACTTTTACGACTAGGGATTTTTGGGAAGTTCACCACATCTTGTTTTCTGCAGACTGACATTGGCCAGAGTAGGTATTTTAAGAGTAAAGATTCACAGAGTTGTCTAATTGCAGTAAGTGGATGAGGGAAAATGAACAGCTAAGCTGTGCCCCACACTTGCACTGTTTTTCCTCTGCCTGCAACCCTACCCTGTAGGATAGAGCAGCATTTTATCCCTGAGTTGAAAACGAGAGACTTCTTCAGAAATCAAAGGAGCTGCCTAGGAGAGAATTGGGGCTGAGAAGGGCAGCGCATATGCCCCAGTAATGCCCTTGGGGTTTTCCTGTTTGATCCCCTGCTCACCCTAGATAGAGACTGTCTTTTGATGATTCCAACATTTCCTTACACAGAACTCCCTGCCAGCTGCCTTATCATGGGACAGACTCTCAGAAAAGCAGAGGAAACCCACATCAACCACAGAGGGGAAAGGCATTCTCTCTTTTATTCAGAAATATCCATCAGATATATGGCAAGAAACAAAAGAATGATAGAACAGAACAAACGTCCCTGGAAGAACTAGGTTAATTAAGGAAGAGAATATAAATGAAAACTTTAGGGACGTTCCAAGAAGAAGACATCTGGAAAACAACAGGATGCAATAAAATAGGAACATCAAAGAATAAACAAGAACTGTTAAAAATTAGGCGTTTGCTGAAATTAAAATAATTTAATGGAAAATTTGAAAGATGACTGTAAGGATTCTCCTAGAACACAGTGCAAAAAGAGAGGCAGAAAACTTAAAAGAAAGGCAAAGGGACAGGCTCAGTCAAGTTGGTCTGTTATCTAAATACTTGGAATTCCAGAAGATGCAACAGAGTAAATGAAGAGTTGAAAATATCAAACAAATAATGGAGGCTTCTCTTTTGCTCTGGGAATGAATCCAGATATCCAGGCTGACAGGTTCTGAGGGCCCAGCAAAACAGAGGAAGGCAACTTCAAATTCAGACTAATTTCTTGTGAAATTTGAGGGTGCTAAGTAGAGAGAAAGGATCCTAAAACCTTCTGGAGAGAAAAGTGAGGTGGTCAAGTCTGCATTAGTCTTTGAGCACTTCTTTGCTTTCTGGTACAATGAGTTTAGTTCAGCCTCAGCCCGTAACGTTCCTGCCCCAGACCTGGAGTCAGCCATGTTTCTCAGGAGCTTTGGTTTCTTTTAATGGTGAGTGTGTTTAGAAACCAAGACACCCTGGGAGTTCATTATATCTGAAGTATTGGTGGTTTCTGGACCCTTTCAGTGGATAGAACTGGGTGGGGAGGGGGTAAATGTATGTATGCTTTAGCCTGTGATACAAAATAGTTTTACCAAATATCAATATCATTGCTAACAACAAATAAGCTAACCAAAGTTCAGAGTTTCTTTGCAAGTATTTTTTTTTTGTCCTTAGAATGTAGGGTGTTCTAAGGGCATATAATCAGAGTGCTATGCTTCAGTGTGATTATCAATTTGATAATAGGTTGAGGTTCATTTATTTTTTATTGGTTAAATTTTGAGGGCTTACATTTTTATCCCTTTAATATTAATATTTGCACATGTAAAATATTTAAATGGTTCAAATATCAAACCTATAATAAAAATATACTCAGAGGTGCCTTGTTAATATCTCTATCTTTTTCCATTCAAATACTCCCTCACTCCCTATTTTTCAAAAATAAGTGAATACATGTATATATTTTTTCAAAAAAAGTAAATACATGTATATATTTATGTTTGCCCTTTATTTCTAAAGATAGCACATTAAATATTCTCTTATACTTTGCTTTAATTCACTTTATGATATATCTGGAAATTTACTGAATTCTTGGATCTTTTTGACAACTCCATAGTATTCCATTATGTGGATGAGTAAAATTTATTCGCCCAGTCTCCTACATAAGCAATTAGATTGTTTTCAGTATTTTGCTTTTACAATCACTATTGCAATGAGTAATTTTGTGCATATGTTGTTTTGTACTCATGGAGGTATTTCTTTAGGGTAAATTCTTGAAACTGAGCTTGCTGGGGCAAAGGGTAAATGAATATATGGTTTTGTTTGCTAAATTCCCCTTCAAACGGGTTATATCATTTTGCACTCCCACCAGCAATATGTGGAGTTGACTAACAGATTTACTAATATCAGGCGTGCAAAAATTTTTGCCAGCCTTCCATGTGAGTAATAGCATCTCTGAGAGTTTATTATTTGCCTTTTTTTTTTTTTCATGAGAGTGAAGTTGAACATCTTTTCATACGTTTGTGGGCCATTTGTGTCTTTTCTTGTGAACTATCCATGTCTTTTGCTCATCTTTTTTTTTTTTTTTGGCTTATGAAGATATTCCTTTTATAAACTTTCTTTTTGTTGTGTAACATGCTCATATAATAAAATACACAAATGGTAAGTGTCTACCTCAAAACATTTTTAATTTGTAACCACTAGCAGATCAAGATAGTTGTTGTTTTAACTCTCATTTCCCTAATGATAAGTAACACTGATAACTTTTTCATAAGCTAACTGTATGTTTGTATATCCCATTTTATGAAGAACCTATGAAATATTTTGGTCACTAGAAAAAAAAAACCTGGGGTGTCTGTTTTTTATTTACTGATTCTGTAAGTTTTGTATGAATTCTGGACAAGTCCTTTATAAATATCTTCTCCCTGTTTGTGGCTTGCCTTTTTCACTCCCAGTGATGATTTGTGGTGACCAGAAGTTGTTGATTTTAATGAAATATTATTTAACCCTATTTTCTTTGAAGGTAGTATCTCTTTGACACATTTTTGCTTACCTAAGGTCCTGATACTTTTCTCCAAAATTACTTTCTAGACCTTTCCTATCTAGGTGTGAGGTTTCATCTGGATATGGTTTGTGCGTGCAGTGTGAGTTAGGAGTCAAGACTTGTTTCTTCCTTTACGGATATCAGTTGATTCAGCACCATTTACCAAAACATTCATCCTTCCCCCATTGAATTGCAGTGACATCTTTGTACATACAGTGTATGAATGCATCTGTCTCTGGACTGTCTGCTCTCTTCAGTTACTCTTTCTAATGTTAGATATGATGGAAAGTTTCAGGGGCCTGTTAAACTTGTGCAATAAACTGTGATATTGACAGATAGTAAATAAATGAGTCAAAGCCATATTCTTCTTTGAGCAAAACCCTTGTGTAATTATTCTGGTTCTCCCAAGTGTTCTAGGAATATGAAGTTCATTTCCAAAGAAAGCCTTGGACATTTCAAAAATGTCTTAAATAAGGGGAATCAGTAAGTAAATTAGCAAATATTCACTGAGCAGTTACTGTGCTGTGTGCCTGTCCCTGCACTGGGGTCTGGAACACAGTACCTGTTTTGCTTTGTTTTGTTTTTTGCTTCTAACTGACCACAAAGTAGCATTTTATAAAGAGCAGAAAGTGTCTAGAAGTTCATTTCTTTCCATCAGTAGCGAAGAGCCCCATCCTTTCCAGGTCCTCTTGGACATAGCATAACAAACAAGCAGAGGAAGGACATCTTGGAAAAGTGGGAAGAAGGCCCATCGCCTAGGACCCTTGGGACTTGAGGAACAAAACAGCCACGAGTTCCCTGTGTGTCCTTACTGCCTCTGATGTATCTGGGACAGGGTGCTGCAACCTGGGAATGGATGGGGAAAAAAACCCTGCTTCCCTTAGCCAGAGGACGGGGAAAAGAATGGTTGTAAACAGGAACCCTTTTTGTCAGAAACCTTCTTGGTCCCTTCTTTCTGCAGACATAGCCAAGTTATTCTAAAATCTAGACGGAAAAGCTCTCAAATAGTTAAAACAGTCTCGAAAAAGAAGTGGGAGGAGTCTCTCTACCCAACACTTAATTGCTACATTATCAAGGTAGTGTGTTTGTGGAAGAATGAACATATAGAACAATGGGACAGAATAGAACCCAGGAGTAAACCCACAAAATGTGCTCAGCTGATTTTTGACAAAGGTGCAAAAGCGATTCAGTGGGGAAAGATTTGCTTTTCAACAAATGGTGCTGAATCCATTGGCCATGCATAGGCAGAAAATGAACCTCAACCTTAACCTCATACCTTATTTAAAAATGAACTTAAATGGACCATGGACTCGAATGTAAAGTATAAACCTATAAACCTTTTAGGGGAGAAAATAGAAGGAAATCTTTAGGATCTAGGGCTAGGGAAAGATTTGTGAAACTTGACACCAAAGGTGCCACCCATAAAAAGAAAAACTGATAAATTGGATCACATCAAAATTAAAACTTTGTGTATTGCACAAGACTGTTAAGAGGATGACAAGATAGATTGGAAGAAAATAGTTGCAAACTGCGTATCCCACTAGACAGTATGTAGACACATACAGAACTCTGAAAACAGTAATAAAGCAATTCAGTTAGAAAATGGGCAAAAGGCATGAAAAGACGTTTCACTGAAAATGATGTACAGATAGGGAATGAGCCCATGAAAAGATGTCCACACCATTAGCCATTAGGGAAATGCAGACTAAAACTACAGTGAGAGATTACTACGCATCTACAAGAATGACTAAAATAAAAAAGTGACAACACTAAATGCTAGTGAGGATGCAGAGAAACTGGATCACATGTACATTGCTGGTGGGCATGTAAAATGGTGCAGCCACTTTGGAAAACTGTTTGGCAGTTGTTGTTTTTTTTTAATTAAACATGTAAACATGCAACCATATGACCCAGTAATTGTATTCTTGGACATTTAATCTAGAGAAATGAAAACTGATATTCACACAAAACCTGTGTTAAAAATGTTCAAAGGAACTTTGTATATTGTATAGAATATCTGGAAACAACTGCCATACCCCTCAGTGGGTGAGGGGTTAAACAGACTTGGAGACTGATGGGATATCATTCAGCAAGAGATAAGAGCAAACCCTCTGTCCGTGAAATGACTTGGATGGATCTCCAGAGAGTTATGCTGAGTGAAAAAAGCCAGTCCCCAGAGATGACATACTGTATGATCCTATTCATGGAACATCTTTGAAATTGTGTCATTATGGACATAAAGAATAGATTAATGGTTGCCAGGGGCAGGGATGACAGTGGGAGTGTGGGAGGGAGGGGGTAAGACTATAAAAGGGCAACAAGGATCTCTCTTCCTTGGTGGTGTTGGGACTGTTCTGTATCTTGACTCTGTCTTTATCAGTATCTTGTTTATGATATTATACCAGAGTTTTTCAAGAAACTCAGGGAAACTGAATAAATAAGATCACTGTGTTACTTCTTACTACTCTGTGTGAATCTAGTTATGTCAAAATAAAAAAAATTTAATTAAAAAATTAAATGTTACTTAGTTTAGTGTTGGGTTAAGATTCTGATATAAATATAGATGTGAGTCTAAAGGAAAGGATTTTTTTAAAAATTGGAAGAAAAAAATTCCATAATTGATTTAAAAATTAATGTGTTCACTGTAAATGTTTGATTATTTGTGAGGAATCAATTCATACAAAAGCAGGAACTGGAGGCCTTTTGCATTTTCTCAGTGTTTACCTCTTCTAGAAACTAGTGAGGCCTTGAACAAATCAGTGAGAAAGTTTTTTTTTTCTCTGCTTTCCATTTAGTTTCTCCAGTTTCTGAAGATTTGATTTATATATTTAAATACTTCAGAAATACAGGAATGTAGTGCAGAATTTAGTTTTTATGGATTTTGGAAAACGTGTTGAAGCAGCTAGCATTTTAGGAATTGGTGACTAATATTTTATTTTTCCAGAAGTCCAGGCCAGTGCAGAGTTGAGCTAATTTAGCCTCACTTGAAACCTCAGCAGCCCCTGGAGAAAGCCCTGTTCCCAAAGCACAGATGGGGACAGTCTGCACGTCCTCACAGCTCCATCCCCAGTGCTAGCTGCGAGTAATGAGCGTGCTTCCTGATTTACCGGTAAAGTGAAGACCAGGCATAATCGCTCCACGTTTCCTAATGTTAGAACAAATTTAAGTGTGTCAGTAGAGTTACCAAGGTTTGGCAACTGAAACAACCTAGCCGAGGACCCCTAAATAAGTACTTCCATCTCACATGCCTGGGCATCACCCCCCAGATCTTTTTAAAATGCAGATTCTGATTCAGCAGCTCTGGAGCCTGGTATTCTGCCTTTCTAACAAGCCCCCGGGGAGGCAGATGCTGCTGGTCCACAGCCCAACTGCCCTTGGAGCAGCAGATTTCTTGATGAATTTGCAAATTTTCTACTTTTTCATTTGACATTCCAAAGCCAACATGATAGCAATTGCCTTGTATTAAAAGTGTATCCCTTGATGCAAATCAAAAAGTATGAGTGAAATGCTAGGAGATAGAAGACATAGGAAAAGAAGGAGGAAAGAGGGGCAGACAACCAGGGCCATGGAGAAGTCCTTCTGAGAGCATCAGCAGGCAGCCTGCACCACAGGAAGCAGGAGCACTAGTGAGGGTGGAGACTGAAGATACTTAGACAAGAGAAGCAGTCAAAAGTAGATGTGGGTACCCAGTAATCCTGCTCCTGGGCATATATCCAGAAGTAACACTACTTCAAAATGACACCTGCACCCCAGTGTTCATAGTAGCACTATTTACAATAGCCAAGACATGGAAACAGCCTAAATGTCCATCAACAGATGACTGGAGTAAGAAGATGTGATATATTTATACAATGGAATAGTATACAGCCATAAAAGCTGACAACATAATGCCATTTGCAGCAACATGGATGTTCCTGGAGGACGTCATTCTTAGTGAAGTAAGCCAGAAAGAGAAAGAAAAATACCATATGAGATCTGTCATATGTGGAATCTAAAAAAAAAAAAAAGAAGAAGAACATAAATACAAAACAGAAACAGACTCATAGACACAGAATATAAACTTGTAGTTGCCAAGAGGGCAGGGGGTGGGAACAGACAGACTGGGATTTCAAAATGTAGAATAGATAAACAAGATTGTACTGTATAGCACAGGGAAATATATACAAGATCTTGTGGTAGCTCACAGTGAAAAAAAAATGTGACAATGAATATATGTAAGCTCATGTATAACTAAAAAATTGTGCCCTACACTGGAATTTGACACAACATTGTAAAATGACTGCAACTCAATAAAAAAAAGTTAAAAAAAAAAAGTAGATGTGGGAATAGCTCTGCTGGGGTGGTGGTGGAAAATAGGGTAGAACAGCTCCTGCTCTTCTCTGCTTGAGCTGAAAACACAGGCATTGGGAACCTCCTTGGAATGTGTGCCCCAGTCTGGCCTTCCATGCAGTTAGTTCAGTCACCCTCAGGGACAACCATGTGTCACACTAAGGAAAGCCACCACTCAGAAGCTCTTTCTGCAGAGTTTTGGGAACTCTCAAGACATCCAGCAGGAGACCAGCTGTGACACTGAGCCCTGTGTCCTGCACATATGATCTGTATCTTTAACGACATCCCAACATAGTTAGACAGGCCAGGAAAGTGACTAGTGCTTGTCAAAACATATCTGTCATCAAGATGGTGAAGCTCATTCACTCCCCTCAGTGTTAACTGGATCATCTGGCTATAATGAATTCTTACAGACTTAGGTTTTACTTTGATAGAGTGTTAGTGAGGCATGGCTTTATGCTTTCTTTCAAATGCATTGAAAATATTCTTTGGGATTCACATTAGTTATTTTTATTCTCTCATCCAAATAATAAAAGCACATTAAAACGTACAAAGAAAAGGAAAAACCCACATTCCTACCACCATTAACATATTACTTTTAGCATTTGGGTGATTATTTCCTTTTATGCCTCTGTGTGTGTGTGTGTGTGTAAAATAGTTATATGTTATAAAAATGAAATATTGCATCCTGTTTTTTATGACTACATTTAAAGCATTTCCCCATGTTTTTACAGTCTTAATCAACAAAGTGGCTGAATAATGTCTTACTGAGTTAACTAGGTCTCTAAATATTGGTCATTTAGGTTGAAACATCCTTAAAGAGCTGTCAGCATTTGGAATATATGTAGGGGCATGGGAACTAAAGGCAGATAATTAGGAAAAGGAAATATTCTTTCTTTTTGGTAGCTTTTTTTTTTTAAGTTTAAAATTATCTCTGAATCTTAAAGTGTGAGACAGTCCTGTTACTTTATTACAGGGATTCGCAGAGATGGGTATTTTACTTGGTGGGTAGTTATATTTAACAGAATTTTTTTAACACAAGGGAATCCCAGATTACTTTTTAGAAATCAGCCTTCTCTCACCCCCTGGCTTAGTGAAGACTTAATAAAAATTTCCTGAAAGATACCTTGCTCCTGGGGAGAGACTGTTACTGTAACACCGTGCTAACATGGGGGTGTGCAGAGAGTACACTTGGAGTGCAGAGACAAGATGCTTAGTCCAATCTGCCGCCTTGAGAGGGATTTCTGGAGAGAATGAGATCTTAGAGGAAGTGTAAGAGTGTGTAAGAGTGACCGGAGATAGAAATGTGGAAGGTCCTTTAGGGAGAGGGACCAGCAGGTGCCATGGGCCTGTCCGTCCCCAGACCTGTCATTGCATGGAGATGAAGTACTTGGAAGTCACATGGCTACTTCCATGGCCCGGGGGCCCTGTTCTTCCCGGGTGGTGGGAGAAAGGACACTAAGAAAACAACAAAACAACAGCAGCAACAAAACCCACCTAGGTATATTATCATCTGGGAGAGCAGACAGAAGGGAAGCTTTTCCCAAGTACACATGCGTCTTTTGGAAACTCCCATACGTGTTTTTTGGGTGCCAATCCTTCCATATCACCCTCTGTCCCTGAATTCTTATCAATTTATGAATATGTTGGATCCCTCAGGTTTGTTGAGGAGGAAAAAAATTGCTGTAGTGAATGGAAATCTATTAAGTGTTTACGTGATTAGGCTTGTGATTTTTATAAAAAGTTCTCCTGGCTACAGTTTGGTGGGTGGACTTAAAAGGGGAAGGCAAGACTGAGGAGGACCTCCATTCAGGAGGTTCCTACCCAGACGAGGTCATAGGGGTATAGAGGAGGGGAAACAGAGAACTACTTAGGAGGTAAAATTGGCAGGCTGAGGCGACTGGTTTGGTGCTGGTGAAGGGGCGAGAAGAAACCATGTTTGACTCCCAGGTTTTGGGTTCAAGTAAATGGATGATGAGGTCATTAACTGCAGTTTGGGTATAGAAGAAAGAGAGTAGTAGTAATAGTATCATTTTAGATTAGGACCTCTTTTTTCTTTTTCCTTTAGTTCTTTTTTTTTTAATTGAAATAGTCACTTTACAATGTTGTGTCAGTTTCTGGTGTACAGCACAATTCTTCAGTCATACATGTACATACATATATTTTTTTTCATATATGTTTTCATAGTAGGTTGCTGCAAGATATCGAATATAGTTCCCTGTGCTATACAGTACAAACTTGTTTATTTTATGTATAGTAGTTAGTATCTGCAAATCTCAAACTCCCAATTTATCCCTTCTCACCCCTTCCTCCCACCCCCACCAGGAACTGTGCTTGTTTTCTATGTCTGTGAGTCTGTTTCTGTTTTGTAAGTTTGTCTTTTTTTTTTTTTTAGATTCCACATATAAGTGATATCATATAGTGTTTTTCTTTCTCTTTCTGGCTTACTTCACTTAGAATGACAATCATCCATGTTGCTGCAAATGGCGTTATTTTATTCTTTTTTATGGCTGAGTAGTATTCCATTGTATAAATATACCAAACTTCTTTATCCAGCCATCTGTCAATGGACATTTAGGTTATTTCCATGTCTTGGCTATTGTAAATAGTGCTACTATGAACATTGGGGATTAGAATCTCTTTTTCAGTGCTTTTATTTTTCTTAGGTGGAGTTTCCTAGAAACCATAGCCTGAGGCAAAGCTAACCTAATGGAAGGGCTGTGCAATCCCAGGGTAGCAAGAGTGAGGGGAAAAGAGAAGTGAGGCAGGGAGGGAGGAAAAGCAAATGCAAAGTGGTATGTTACTGATCTGGCCACAGCTTCATCAGCTGAGTTGCCTTCTAGACAGGTTTTTAAGGAACCCTGCATGGGCCTGGTGGTTAGTCAGAGATGTAAGGAAGAGACATCCTTTTTGTCTTGTATGCCTCCTGGGCCAAAATTCGCCCCAGAGTATTTCGACCTCCACTCTTAAAGGAGCCACTCTGGGCAGCCAGTGGAAAGCCAATCCCAGGCCTACCAGTGTGGTGAGTAATATGAGCTGAGAAGTGGATGGAGGAGCTCGAACCTTTGTGGGTTGTATGGAGTCAGATTTGGGCAGGCAGCTAACGTCCAGGGGATTTAGGGAGGCTCAGGTGGCAGGTGGGGCTGAGTGAACAGATAGGCTTGTAAACAGAGTCAGAGCACTTCCCAGGTTCTCTCTCCCTGTTCTCATGTCCTAGTTTCCCATTCATAGTCTGTAAGAGTTGCATACTGCTCTGATTTTTATTATTCTTTTATATTTATATTTTTAGTACTGCTCAGGCTTTAATCCTAGATTCATATTCCCCTAGTTTCTGTGAATGTGCTGCTTCCATTCACATAATTTCTAGACCGTAGATTTTTATATACTTGTGTTCCTCTACTTAGTCTGTTCCGGCTGCTGTAACAAAATACCACAGATTGAGTGACTTATAAACAAAGGAATTTGTTCTTCCCAGTGTTGGAGGCTGGAAGTCTGAGATCAGGGTGCTAGCATGGCAGTATGGTACTCTAAGGGCCCCTCTCCAGACTGCAGACTGCTGACTTCTTGCTGTGTCCCCACATGGCACAAGGGCCAAGGGAGCTTTCTCAGGCCTCTATTTTAAAAGCAATAATCCCATTCATGCGTATTTTGCCCTTCCAACCTAATCAGTTCCCAAAGGCCCCACCCCCTAATACTATCACATTGGCCCATTAAGTTTTCAACTTATGAATTTTATTGGAATGGGGTGGGACATAAACAGTCATACTATAGCAATTCACTGGCTCATTACTTAGAGAGCAGAACACTGCCCTGAGACTCAGATCCCACCAGGAACTTGATTGCATCCTTTCCCTGTATATTACTATGCTAATCTCTGCAGCTTGCTTCCAAATAGACAAGATGCACCAAACGTTTTAATAAAGAAGTATAAAGTAAACTCTTTTTGAAGGGTTTCAAAAACAGAATAAAAGGAGGTACTGAGTTATAAATGTGATGGCAGAATTTTTAGAGGTAATGACTCACTAGCTTTTTATTGAGTGTATGCTATATTGCCAGGCTGCTATCTGAGTTTAAGGATACAGTGCTGAGCAAAAACAGTCACACCTCTGCCTTCCTGGGTTTTTCTCTCTAGTCAGGGCAGGAACAGAGCAGGCCTGGGCACAAGTATGGATCTAGGGATGCTGTGGGTAACTGTGAAATGATTGCTGATAGAGTGTTATCACAGAGAAATACACGTGGAAATGAGACAGTAGGGTGGGGGTAGGGGTTGGCTTGGTCTTGGCCAGAGAAGATTCCCACAGTGATGGAAGAGTAGGCGTTCAGAAAGTGAACAGGAAATGGGGCTGGGTGAATAGTCAGCAGCAGGCTGTTACTCACTTAGCAAATGTTCACCAAACATGGACTGTGTGACAGGCACAGTTGTAGCTGTTGGGAATCAGTAGTGAATAACCCAGGCAAAAATTCCTGCCTCAGGAATCTTGCTGGTAGTTTTGAGTTTGGACCAGGATGATGGAGAGGGATTGGAGAGAAGTAGCCTGATAGAAATAATATTTAGGAGTTAAAGTTGACAGTTCTTGGAGGAGGGAATGAATCATGGCTGAGGCAGGAAGCTGTCAAGGTGACTCTTCAGTTTCTAGCTTGTACAGCCAGATGGGTGGCACTCCAGTCACTGAACACAGGAACTCTGGTGTGGGGTCACTTCGAGGGGGCAGGGACCATCCCCCTAAGTTTAATTTGGGCATTTAGGGATTGAGGTGCCTTTGAGATATCCAGTGCAGATGGTAAAGGAGCAGTTGGGTACTGAGCCTGGAATTCAGAAGCAAGGTTTGGGCTATTGAAACACATTTGTCAGGTATCTGCATACAGGCAGTAATTGAAGAGTGGGCAGGGAGGAGATTGTGGCATAAGAAGAAAAGAACCAAACTTTTAAAACCTTTTTTTTTTCTTTTTTATGTGTGTTTCTCAAAGTCAGACTAAATTATATTGGTTTTAATTAGCATGTGGATTTCAATCTAAGTACCTGTGTACTCCCTTTGGTGTGAAAAACAAAACAAAATTTGTGGTTTATACAAGTACTTTAGAGGTGGTAAAAGGAGATATTCAAGTTTTAACATAGCAGTTATAGATCTAGGCAGAGCTATGATTTAAGATTCCAGGCTCATTACCTAATGAGACTTGGTATTTCCTTCCAACTGTTGAATTTACTGTCAAGCACCACTGTGAGAAACATCAGTGTCAGGTAAGTAATGTATCTGTGAACTGTTCAGAAAGTCTGATGGAATTAAATTGGCCTGCATTTTCCTCTGTAATAGGCAGATGAAGATTCTCAGCAGAACAACGGCTTAATGAATGTGAGCCAAAGAATAAGAATTAGGAACAAGGGACAAAGGGAAGATGAACAAACCCTGTCACCCATAGGGCTCATCATTTCTGTTGCTTTTTGTATTTCTAGAAAATGTTCCAGAAGGTTAATTCTATGAGCCACTTAAAAAAAATACATTTTTCTAATTTTTAATGACAATTAATTTACTTTTTCTGTTAAATGCTGACCTTTCTGGCCACTTGAGTTTCCCTTTTAATTGTCATCAAAAGTCACTTAGAATAGTCTCCTCTGAAACAGAGCCCTTACTGACACTTAGTTTAACTTCTCCTTGGTGATTGTGGGGAAGAGTAACTCAAATGCAAATAAATCCTCATGTTTAATAATCTAATTTTAAAAATGTCTATGGGAGAATGAAATGTTCCTTTGAATGTTCATGAGAAAAACTCTATTTTTTTGTGGTGAATATTCTGGTTGGAATCAGAAATATATTAGGAATGGAACAGTGTTATAAATAGAACATTGCTTGTGGCTCATACTTAAAATGTGCACATAGCATTTTTTTCCCTTTACCTTCATTGCATATAGGTTTTAAGTTAGATATACCTTGAAAATAAGAGAAGTTTTGACGAAGTGATGAATTTCTCATTATAAAAATGACTTCAAATAAGCCCTCCCCTACCCCATCCACTTTACTTGATTGTTAAATGTTCTCTTTTGATTAGTTTGTTCAAAGTGTCCTTTTATTTTACCTACAGATAAACCAAAAAATAACAATTCAGCCAAAAAAAAATGCTATAGTGATATACATTTATTTGTAGACTTTTTTTTTTAAATTTTAAGGCAGGATGCCCAACGTATGTGATTGCTTTTTTTTCTTATGAAATGAAGTTGAAATTTGGGCTACCTCTGAGGTGAAATGCCTGGTTCTTTACTTCTGGTTATGTCTACCTATACGAGAACTCAGGAGTAGACTCAGGATATTTGCATCCATCCTGGTGTGTCTTTGTCTACCATTCCCCTTTTCCTGTTTAACTCTAGACGAGTAAGGAGTGGATTTATGTGTGATACATGGTGTCTTTCCTCTTAGTTTTCAATTTATTTCTTTCTTGAATGAGAGGAAGGACAGGGGTGGAGGGAGGAAGCCTTTGGGAAATTCTTGGCTGAGAGTGTGGTGAGTATCAGAGGAGGCCAGCGGTGTGGCCTTTTCTCCTCCAGCATCGCCTCTGGCCCAGAGTGGGAGAGAGATGCTCTGTAAGCCAGGACAAAAGCGCCCCTTTCTCTTAGGCATTTTCCTTTCTTTTAGATTTTCACTATGTTCAAGACAAAAGCAGACAGTCTGAGTAAGGCCAGTATTTCAAATTCTTACCTGTTTCTATTCTGCTGTGACAGTTATGAATCTGCTAAGACACCTGGGTAATCCTATTAGTCCGCTGGTCTTTACTGGCAGCCAAATATGTGTTTAGTTCGCTCCTTAAGGGATGGAAGAGTTCTAGAGCAGCAGCAATTATCTCAAAATGGTGTTGCTCAGCCCTTCCCAGTAGCCTGGGCTCAGTGGACTCAAAGCCAACTTTAGGGCGGATCCAGTGAGCAAGGGCCTGGGGTGCTGGGAGCCCTGAGAAGCCTGAACCCAGGGCCTTCACTGAGCCCAGTCATCAAGGATCCACAAGCTAGATGGCTTGCTTCTCTTGTCCGTGGTTAAAGGCTGCTTTAAATGGTCATTGCAGTTTTTAGCATCACTGGCGTACAGAGCTTTGTGTTAGGCTGACAGGTTACAAAGAAGATAGGCTGCAGCCTGCGTCCTGTTTCATTTAGGAAACAGTAAAGAAAAGTTCGACAGAAAAATAAAGATCAGTACTTGCTTAATGTGAAGAGAAATTTTACAAAGCCAGAAGTAAATAAGGAAAATATATTTTGCACCCTTATTTTCACACTAGAGAGGAAATCCTTTTCATCAGTTGAGTATATGTTCTTCTATTTGTCTGTCTAAACATACACATATACATGTATATACACATGTGCATACACACACGTGTACACACATCTACATACCTGTACAACAATGGGACTATGTTGTGTGTCAATCTGCAGGTTGATTTTTTTCACTCAGTGTATGATAAATATTCTTTGGTGTCACTGTTGTAGATTAGCTTCTTATATGTGGTAGATCCATGTTCTTTCTCGAGCGTGTGTGTACTATAATTCATCTAACTACTATTGTTGAGCATTTCAAAGAGGGTCTAGTTTTTCACTCTTAAATAATATCTGTAATAAATATCCTTATGTGCATGTTTTTACTATTATTTCTATAATACAGAATTCCAGATAATATTTAAATTATTTATTTTTAATGTAGAATAATACTTCCTATTTAACCACCAAAAAGTTGAACCAGTTTATACTTCTGCCAATGGTGTACAATAAATATATTGATTGCATAAAATAATTGAAGTGCCATAGAAAGATCATGGTTATAATACTTTTTTTAATGGTACTTTGTATTTTATAATCCAGTTCCACCTATATGTTTTTTAATTTTATTTTTAATTGAAGTATAGTTGATTTACAATGTTAATTTCTGGTGTACAGCATAGTGATTCAGTTATACATAAATATATATTCCTTTTCATATTCTTTTTCATTATAGGCTATTAGAAGATTGAATACAGTTCCCTGTGCTATACATAGGACCTTGTTGTTTATCTATTTTATATATAGTAGTTAGCATCTACAAATCCCAAACTCCCAATTTCTAGAATTCACCAGTGAAGCCATCTGGTACTGGTTGGGACATTTTAAATTACTGATTCAATCTCCCTGCTCATTATTCGTCTTTTCAGAATTTCTGGTACTGTGTTAAATCATTAAGTCTTGGTAAATTGTATGTTTCTAGGAATTTACCCATTTCTTCTAAATTATCTAGTCTGGTGGCATATAATTGTTCAGCTTCCTCATACTTAAAATGGGGATTATAGTAATAATAATCTTGCAGAGTTGCTGTGGAATTTTTTAGAAAGCTTATATTAAAAAAGCTTAAGACATTCTTTGACATTACCCTTTTTAGCAAAACTCAGGAGACACTAAGTTACTCTCTTTAAGAATAGAAATTCTCTTTTTGAGTACTGAGTAAATATCTTGATATGCTTCTAAGTACTTAAAAAACAAAACTCTAATTGTTTCAGTTTTGAATTTCCACTGCTTTTATTCCAAAAGTATAACTACATAGGTAGAAATTTTTAGCTTTCTGATTCATTTTCTCTGACACATATAGTATATTCTGTGAAAGAAAGGAAGTATATATGCTAAACATACTGATCTTGTGATTGACAGTTGAATTTGATAAAATTATCCAGGATATGAGTATATTCCAATAAGAACAAAGTCTTCCATGATGGAAGTAGTCCATGTAATCGACCTGCTACCAGATGGCTGGCCAGTGCCCCAGGGAATGATGCCATATTCAATAAGTCCAATTTTGGTCTCTGTGTTCTCAGTTGAGTACTCAGTGGCTGTAGCCAGATTGGTTTTGGTAATTGAAAATCCCATGTTGCTGAACCCATGCACAATCTCCAGCTCTACTTCTATGGTTACTTTGTTCATAATCCCTTTGGGGAAGAACAAGAGTAGAAAAAGAAGTTGGTTAACTTCTGTAGAATGTGTCATCTTGTCTACCAGATTGTTTAGCTCCTTAGTTTTCAAGTTGCTATCTGGTGAGTATTTACATGGCCAGCTGGCCAGATCATTAGCTACTGTCCATGGATAAGTATAGATCTGTACCTCTGACATGTTTCCTTCAAAATGGAACAACCGGGTACAGTCAGCCCTCCATATTGACGGGTTCTGCTTCTGCAGCTACAACCAACCACCGATCGAAGATGTTTGAAAAAAAACCCAGGATGTTCCAGAAAGCAAAACTCGAGTTTGCTATACACCAGCAAACACTTACTTAGTATTTTCATTCTGCTACATGTTATCAGTAATCTAGAGATGATTTAAAGTATACAAGAGGATGTGTGTAGGTTATATGCAAATACTACACCATTTTATATAAAGGACTGAGCATCTTGGATTTTGATATCCATGGAGGCCCTGGAACCAATCCCCTGGGGATTCCAAGGGGTTCCTGTATACCGTTCAAAGTTTTGCCCACTGGGAGGTTTTCCCTTTGCCATGTCCTTAAGGGCTCCTGAGTGGGGCTGTAGTGTTACAGCTCTTCACCCTTGGGTGGCACCAACATGCTGTATAGAACCATTTCTAAGTCACACCTCAATTTTTCTTCTTTAATTAACTGGTCATAAGGAACTCCTCTTGATGAGGCCACAGGAGAAGTTTGAAGAGAGGATCAATGTAGCAAGAATAAGAGCTATGGGAATATGAGCCATTTGCTTATATTACCTAACTATGCCCACAGCACCCATGAGATGTGACTTCACATATACCACTTCTGTTTAAGGTGAAGAGCTCTGTGCACACCAGACTTCATGGCTTCAGGTCAGACAACACTAAGTTCATGTGGAATGCTTATGCTGTGTGGCTTTGTTCCAAAATCCTAAAGGTCTCTGTTCACCTATAAAGGTTGTAATTCACCGATAGGGGGCCCACCCCATGCCATGCAGAATGCCTGTCTGCCACGGACACTTAAAACACCAGTGAATCTGTCAGGCTATGTAGCCCAAGTGGTGGAGCAGCTGTCATGGCACTCTGGACCTGTTGCTGAATCTTCTCTTATTAAATGTCCCACTCAAACCTGGCAGCTCTGCAAGATAAATGGGTCAGAATAACATACCCAAATAAGTATACGATGCCTTCCAAGTCCAAAAGAGCCTACTAAGTGCTGTGCCTATATTTTAGTGGAAGGAAGAGCCCACTGTCACCTTGGAAGAGCTATCTTGACATGCTACAAGATCCCCAGAAAATTACAAAGATGGCAGGCCTTTGAATTTTTGGAATAATCTTACCCTGCCCTTTGGGACACCTGGTTTTACCAAGTATAGAGTAGTAACTGCATACTGCTCAGTCAGCATATCATGGAAAGCATGCCGTTCTATGGAACGGAGAGGCAGTCAACGTCCCTGTGGGCTGTGTTGTGAGAGGGTGCTGGAGAGCTGATAGAGCCCTGGGGTTGGATAGTGGGGTGCCAACTGGAGCCAGACTGCCCAGGTGTACTTTGCTAACACATATAAGGAAAAAAAATAATAATTTCCCCAATTAATAGCTATTTACCAGGGAATGTGCTGATCTACTCCATAAATGAAATCACCGCTGGTACAGCATCTGCACTGCGCATGATCTATCTGTTTTCTGCAGGTGTGTTAGGGATAATCACCATCATCCTTTAGGTCCTTGGTGGTGACACTGTTCTGCTCTGTTCAGTTACCACTCCACCATCTGCCTTTTTCCTTAAAACATTAAAAAAAACCCTCTTATCTAATGACGTATTTTTCATACTTCTTGTCCTTTGGAGTTGTACACTTTATTTAAAAAATCTTTACATTACTGTCATTTCAGTGTAATTTTGAGATTCAGGGTCTATGGTTGGTATGTCCTGCTAAATAAAGGTTTGATGAATGAGTAATTGAATGAATTGAGTTAGAGATTTTTATGGTAATGGCAGAAAAATGTTATGACTACATACGTACATATATCAACCTAAAAAGCATCTTTTAAATTATGGTTCCATTCCAGCCTTTGTTTTTGTTCCTCAACACAATCAAGGAAACTAAGTGTTTAGAAGTGTGTACTGCTTCAGGATGGATATGTTTGTTTACTTGATCAACCACAGTTACAACTGTGACCTCAGGCTTAAGCTATACATTTATAATTTTTCTCTAGAAATAGCATGGTATTGAGACTGATTTATGTAGTGAACACAGTCTTTATTCTTTTTGTATGTATATGTAGGTAGTTATAAAGAGACTTATGGTGATTATGGTGTAAAGCTCCCAGTGCCCCTTTCCCCACTGGCCCTTTGGGTAAATAAAATTTGAGAGCCACTGGGCATTAGTAGGGCAGCTTATTCAGTTAAGTTTTGCATTTCAAAGTGAATATGTGAGGATGGATAATATCTAGCAGGGACAAAGAAATTAAGTCATAAAAGTGAAAGTACATGGCAAAACTACTATTTTGAACAAACAGACGAGTATTCTCCTTATTCCTAAAACCAGCCCTGGACAGCACTGGGGACTGTAGAGGGATCTGAGTATGGTAGAGAGCCCATGGTTTGGCTTCAGTGCTGGATCCTGGGTCTCGTGAATGGGATCCTTCTACCCTCTATACGACAGGAAATGAGTAAATAAACTTTTGGCATTTACCCCTAAAATCGGTGACTAATTATAAGTTCAGATAATGAGAAAATTGCAGCATTGTCTTAAATGTCTGCAATTCCCCCCCCCCAATCTTTTGTATTATTAAAGGAATCTACCGGGAAATCCAAAGGGTGTTCTTTCCAATGAAAGAGATTAAAGTTACCTTTCTAGTAAAGAAGGTAGAAACCACATCAGAAAAGTGGGATAGTAAGATAGTAGATTAAGAAAGTTCCTTAAAAAAAAAAAAAGTTCCCTACAGAAAACTCAAGGGTTTCAGAAATTAAGAAGTTCGGAGTAAGGATAAGAGAAAGATGATAACAAACTTTTTGGAGCAAGATAACTAAATATCTTTATAAGTTTTCTAGAACTCATTTTCCATACCTGAATATCTTTCTAGTCATTGTCTTTAGAATCCCCATTTTTCTTACTTGGTTGACATCTTCTACCAAGTTGCTGACATACAATAAGGTCAGTCTTGGAAGCAATTGAGGAGATAGAAGTATTTGTGTCAGAAAATAAAGGATGGAAATGGGTGGGCATGGCAAAGAAGAGAGAATATGAGAAGCCAAGAAACTTCAGAAAAGGAAAAGAAGTCTTGAAAATGTGACCAAGACGTTTTGCAGATAAATTTTCTACTCTTCTTGAATAACTTCTCCAATAGAGTTGTGTTGGGATTTATGGGAAGAAACACTTAGAAAAAAAAAAAAATAGAAAGCCTTGGAACTTTCAGATCCTTCATTGAAGATAACCTAGTGCCTACTTGTGAAAGTGTTAAAGCAAAAGTGTGTGATTATCATGTGTTAAATAGGAAACTGATTTCAGGGTTCTTTGCCAACTAGTTCTGTGCTAATGTAAAAATGGAATACGAACCTGTACCAGAGAGCTATCAAGAAAAGCGCTAGCACTCTCAGGAGAACTAGATCATAAAATCTGTATTAATAGCGACTATTTGGAAAGGCTATGCTGCTTCTGGAAATTTAAAGAAAAATTGACTGTAAAGTTATACTTTTTGCCATTGAGACAGTAATACATTTTGATTCTTTTCCCTTTCACTTTATATATGAGTGTCATGAAAGTTCCACTCTGGTTGACTAAAAATAAAAACAACAATATTTTAGTGCTGACTAGACTAGAGAACTATATATAAAATAGATAAACAACAAGTTTCTACTGTATAGCACAGGGAACTATATTCCATATCTTGTAGTAACCTATAATGAAAAAGAATACAAAAAGGAATCTCTGTATGTATATGTATGACGGAAACATTATGCCGTACACCAGAAACTGGCACAACATTGTAAACTGACTATACTTCAATCAAATATATATATATATATATTTTTTTTAAACAGTCAAAAAGAAAGCAACACTGGTCCTTCCTGATGAAAGGTAAGGAGTCAAATGTTACTTACAAAGCTCATTTCCCATTTGTGTGTGTGTGTGTGTGTTTTGGGCTTGTTTTCAGGCAAAAAGACTCCTGTGGAAGGTGGAACTCTTGGTCCGTTTTCCGGAGTGTGTTTCCAAGCCCATCAAGGAAACTTGATACTGCTGCTCTGTGTTGAAGTGCTTGAAGAACATCACCTCTCCGCCGGTGCCCTCCATCCTGCTGAAACCATGGTCTTCTCTGCAGTGTTGACTGCTTCCCATACGGGAGCATCCAACACAACGTTCGTAGTTTATGAAAACACCTACATGAATATTACGGTCCCTCCACCCTTCCAGCATCCCGGCATTGGTCCACTGCTTAGATACAGTCTTGGAACCATAGCTCCCACTGGGATGAGTTCGTTGACAGTGAATAGCACAGCCGTGCCCCCAACACCAGCAGTTTTTAAGGGCCTCAACTTGCCTCTGCAAATCATCCTTTCTGCTATAATGATATTTATTCTGTTTGTGTCTTTTCTTGGGAACTTGGTTGTTTGCCTCATGGTTTACCAAAAAGCGGCCATGCGATCTGCCATTAACATCCTCCTGGCCAGCCTGGCTTTTGCAGACATGTTGCTTGCAGTGCTGAACATGCCCTTTGCCTTGGTCACTATTCTCACTACCAGATGGATTTTCGGCAAATTCTTCTGTAGGGTATCTGCCATGTTTTTCTGGTTGTTTGTGATAGAGGGAGTAGCCATCCTGCTCATCATTAGCATTGACAGGTTTCTTATTATAGTCCAGAGGCAGGATAAGCTAAATCCGTATAGGGCTAAGGTTCTCATCGCAGTTTCTTGGGCAACTTCTTTTTGCGTAGCTCTTCCTTTGGCAGTAGGAAACCCTGACCTGCAGATACCTTCCCGAGCCCCCCAGTGTGTGTTTGGGTACACGACCAGTCCGGGTTACCAAGCTTATGTGATTTTGATTTCTCTCATTTCTTTCTTCATCCCCTTCCTGGTGATCCTGTATTCATTTATGGGCATACTCAACACCCTTCGGCACAATGCCTTGAGGATCCATAGCTACCCTGAAGGTATATGCCTCAGCCAGGCCAGCAAACTGGGCCTCATGAGTCTACAGAGACCCTTCCAGATGAGCATTGACATGGGCTTTAAAACGCGTGCCTTCACAACCATTTTGATTCTCTTTGCTGTCTTCATTGTCTGCTGGGCCCCGTTCACCACTTACAGCCTTGTGGCCACGTTCAGCAAGCACTTTTACTATCAGCACAACTTTTTTGAGATTAGCACCTGGCTACTCTGGCTCTGCTACCTCAAGTCTGCATTGAACCCACTAATCTACTACTGGAGGATTAAGAAATTCCATGACGCCTGCCTGGACATGATGCCCAAGTCCTTCAAGTTTTTGCCGCGGCTCCCTGGTCACACGAGGCGACGGATACGCCCCAGTGCTGTCTACGTGTGTGGGGAACATCGGACGGTGGTGTGAATGTGGGAACTGCCTGACATTTGGGGTGATGGATCTTCTTTATCTGACTTCGAATTTCCTTTCTCATGGCTTCTCCACTTAAAATATATTGTTTTTCATAGGGTGTGTGTATATGTGTGTATGTGTGTGTGCAGTGTAAAGACAGAATGGTGATTAGTTATAATTCTGTTACCAAGGATACACAGTAGGGATGTGATCACAAGTGTTACCTCCAGGGTTCAAGAGAAATCCTTGATTTAGGCTGGAGAGATGGTTTTCTATTCCTTCGATCGATTTTGTTTTTGTGGTGGGAATCAGGATTGTGCTTTATTGAGCCTGCAGTTACACTGAATTGTAGGCATTTTGTATGCTGCTAAGAATATGCTTAGTTGAGTTTATCAATTCTTTTATTTTTTCTGGAAGACACTGCTGCTTTTTGTCATCACATTGGAGCCAAAAACCACATACATCTCAGTAGATAAATATTTAGTTTTATTTTAAAAAGTAACCCATAGGGGTTAGTGACATTTTAAAGGTCATTAATATTTACTTTGGTGCACTTTAAGAAACAATGTATAAACTAATCCAGTCATGTTTTTCAGAATTGTTTTTATTCATGACATGTGCTTTAGGAAACATCGCATTATTTCTAGGAAGATAGGGTTTTTTTTTTAATGTTTTATTTGCATATACAGTCTTAAAGGGGAGAACATAAAAATGTAGAACTTTTTTCCTAAGCACAATAGCTTTAGAGCAATAGGGCAGAGTCAAGGAGATAGCAGCACTCTTGCAAATTTAAAAGGGATGCAGTGACGGGGTGGCTGGTGCAGGCTGTGACGATTCCATTTACTCGAGGATTCTCTGAGTCCAGTGCGGAGAAGGGGCACCATTTATTAGACATCTGCCATGTGCCAGGCACTGTGCATCACTTTATCCTCACAGTGTCCTGTGAGGGAGGGATTATTTCTGCCTTTTTACAGATAAAGAAGGCAAGTTTCAGAGAGACTAAGCCCTGCCCAAGGTTCTCTAGACCTGGGATCCAAAAATCTAGAGTCCTGGGTCTTTGCAGTTCCACACACTGTACCACACAGACACCTCCTTCAGGTTTGGACGTTTCATAGTCAAGAGGAAACTATGTGTATCCTTTCATTTTTTTTTTTAAAGACTAAAACTTTTTTGAAAATAGCTTCTTTTTTTTGTTGTTGTTTTACTAAAAGAAATGTGAAGCCATTACAGAAAGTCTGGAAAATAGAAAAAAAAATCACTCATAACCACCTTTTTAAAGTGGAACTTAAAAATCTTGACTAAATAAGGCTATAAGGAAATAAGGCGCTTTTTTGGTTTGCAGAACGAGTGACAATTATTGAGAACTTAAATACAGCTGTATATAGGTCTTAGCCTTGTGGATCTGGATGTTTTCAGTTGTCCAGCTGTATTTCTCAGTGTTCTGGGCAGAAAGGCATTGTCACCCCCAGTGCTTGCCCGGAGCAGAGCTGGCCTTTGTGAATGTCCTCAGAGGCGTGTCTCTAAAAAGAGGTGAAGATAAGCAGTGGTGCGAGCCTAGAGCAAGTTTTCAGCAGGTCTGGGATTTGGAATGACCTTTCTCTTGCTCACGATCTGCCCCTGCCCCGCCCCAGGTGCATCCTGAGCCTTACTTAGGTGCCCTTCTCTCTCCAGCCACTGGAACACTTTGTGAAACAGCCCTGGGGGATGGGGCTTCAGACTGAGGCCGTAAGTGCTGAAGTGTAGCCTCGTGGCTACACCATGGGCTTTATAAATCGGCAGGTTAACCAGGAACACTTTTTGGATGTATAGTATCTTTTCAGAATTTCAGTGCTTTGTGACCAGTAGACAGCGAGCCTTCATTTCTTCAGTTGTACAACCGGAGAGTTGGATTCTCTGAACCTTGAAGGTCTTGTCCAACTCTGATGTGAAAGTAGAGATTTTGAAGAGCCCAGCTGACGTCAGCATTGCTCTTTGGTCTCCGGTATTATTTCTTTACATTTCACTTCAGTAGATGTTTCTTAAAATTGAATGTCTGAAGAGCACAGGGCACCATATCAGGAGTTAGGACTTTGGAAGGTGGATGACATCCTGAAGGACCTGGGAAACCCTGCTCTTGGGCAATTGTCATGGTATGAGAACCCGTTTTCCAGTAAACTTCCTTTTTGGGATTCAAGTATGTTATTCAACATGTTGCTTGAGGGTCATCTTCTGATGATAGTCACCTACCTCTTTGGTTTCTCATTCGTATTACTCACAGGTAAAATTGCTTTTATCCATAGGGATCTTATAGGACGTAAACACTGTAGTAGATATCACTAGCACACTGAAGTGTATCATGCTTTTCATTTTCAATATTAACTAGATTTCAAGGAGATGTTAATAAGTATATTTGAAATTAGACTTTCTCTGGAGGAAAGTCAGCATGATTTGTATTCATCTTACGTATTGGCAGTGGGTCTTGAGACTCCTTTTGTGGTTGGAGTTGAAACTGACCTTTGTTGTCTTTGTCCTATTTTTATGAGCAATCCTTGGGTAGTTTTGTGCTGCCTGGCAGGTGCTGCATCGTCTGGTGAGAGCTCTGGAGTGCCTGCTAAGAGGCTCGGTGTTTGTGAAAGAAGGCCACGAAGGGCCTTTGGAGAATTCAGGCATAACACCGGACAGCAGTTCTCTTTACACTGGATCATCTCAATCTGAGGACAGTTTACAAACCATTTTGAACGTTTTCATTATGTATACATTTGGAAAGCTTTAAAACAAAGTACTGTGGTGTACCTTTGAAAAATTTAGGTGCAGAATCATATGCTGCCTATTCTTCTATATTTTCTTGAGGGGAAAAAAAGTACCACTACTGTTATCACCACAGGCTGAATAATCAGAAATGTTTTTGCTTTTGTTTTTGTTTCTGGCTAGTAAGTAAGAAGCATGAAAGAGAGAATGAAATATCTGTGGTCAGAAGAAAGAGTCAAAAGAAACCCCCAATAGTCTGGAATAGTGATACTCAGACTTTAATCTGAATTTGTGTCTAAGCGTTCCCATGGGGGGCTTGTGAACAGTTCAGATCCCCAGGGCCCCTGGAGGGTCTGCAATTGGGCTCAGGAATGCACACTTTTATTCTGTTGGGTGTTTGGCCTGATTCTGGTTCAGGTGGTCTCTGGGGCATACTCTAAAAACACTTTCCTGTGGAAAATATATCCACTTAAAATATTGTCTGTTTTATTCAAAAAATGTCTGTTTTGTGTTGGAAGCCATTATCTCCTAGTCCGTGGGCAACCCGCAGCAAGAGGAACATCTGTGTATCTACCATTTGCCGCCTCGTGTGTCTGCGCCGGGTCTCACCAGCATCGGCTTCACCGTCTTTCAACTGGCAAAATTCTGATAAACCGTATAGTTTCACAGTAGAACAAAAAAAGTGACTTAATATTTGAAAGTCTCTCAGGAGTCTGATTCCTCTAATATTTCTTTTCTCATGAGGTGGAAAGAGGTCCTTACTGTGTGTAACTTCCTGAAGGGGATGAGAGGAGTGCAAAGATTCACCTGATTCCTGCTGCTCTGCTTACGCCAGTCCTGTTCAATGGAAGCATGAAGAAAATAAAATAACCATTTTAATCTACACATTTCGGTTGCTGACAAGGATATTTAACTTAATTTTTTCTTGATCTTTGCTTTTGTTTACATGAAAATATTTATGTATAGATCACAGGAAAAAAAAGTGTTCACTGGCTTGACATTTTTATTCTTCCATGATTTTTAGTTTAAGTTTAAAGAACTGCTTAATTCCAATTTATTTTCACAACCATAGTCTTCATTGAAAACTCAATTTTTATAATAATAAATGAAGACATCAAAGCACATGTTTGTTATTACAGGTAAATGGTGATACATTTCTTAGGTATATATTGGTACTAGTCCTTTGTAATTAAAATTAATTTATTTTACAATAGTACCGACCTATATGAAAAAAAACACTTTGAATTTTGGGTTGGTTGTAATATTAAGAAATCAAAAGTTATGATTATTTGTGTATATTCTTATTACAACCAGGAAAAGAGCTCCCAATAAGAAGATGAATAAAAGTTTACCATTTCTAAAAGTTGAGTTTTTTTTTTTAAAGGACTACTTCATTTATCTTAGAAAAATTTGTCATCAATAATACTTTCTGTTAAATTAAAATCTGAGTTTAGTTTCAAATCTTGCCTCCTTTGAATTTTTACTTTCAAATTAGCTCTCAAAGCCTGTGTGTGTATAACTATATTCTAGTTTTAGAAGTTCTCAGAGTAATTAAGGGTGAAATGAAACTTGGCAAAAGATCATTGGTATTAAGAGACAGTTTTAAGAAATTCTGCCTTAGAAGAGTTATAAAACTTTTCCTGCTAAGTCATTTGAAACTGGATTGTCACTAGCAAAGCAATGACAATGTTTGCTTCTATTTTGATGAAACAGTTTCATCCTGCACTTCCTTTTCTAAAATCTAAGGCCTTTCTAAAACCTACTTTTAAATCTTGAGGAAATATCATTTATTTGTATATGAGTTTTAAGTTTTGTCATTTAGACCTGAGGGTTTTATTTTGTCTTTTTTTTCACTCATATGCAATAGCTAAATATATTTCTTATTTTTAAGTTCCAAAGGAAGGTTGGTTTACAAAAGAAGGTTGTCATTCGATCTACATCTGATAGTTCCTCCTGAAATGGAAAGGTAAGAAAGATCCAGCAAAATAGAGGAACATGTCGAAATAAAAGCATTTTCATTCCTACCATGAAAATAATTAGCCCCACTCAACCCATTCATAATAAAGAGAACCTTTAGGAGACATGTCTAACATCAAGGTGCAATCAATTAATTTAATGGAAAAGAAAAAAAATTCATGGCTGTATCAGCCAGCATTTAACCCAGGGAAGCAGAACTAGTAGCAGATGTTTATTAAGAGAATTATTGCAAGAACTGGCTTACATGATTGTGGTGCTGGGAAGGCAAATCTGAAATCCAAAGGACAGGTTGTCATGTAGGACAGGCTGGAAATCACAGGCACAAACTAAAGCTGCAGTCCGCAGGTGGAATTTCTTCTTCCTCAGAAGTCCCTCAGTTCTGCTTTTGGCCTTTCAAGTGGTTGAATCAGACCCACCCGGATTATCTAGGATAATCTCCCCTAGTTAATGTGGACCGATTACAGACGTTAATCACAGCTACAAAATACCTTCACAGCAACACCTAAAAATATAACAACACCTTTCTATGATGCCATGGTGGTGGTAGAAAAAGCTCAGTCACATCAGTCTCAATGTGGAGATTAATGTAATAACCAAGACAAGTTTGTTGAAGAGGCTGGGAGACATTTTCTGACTGCATTATATTCAAATTGACATAATCACGGCACAATATTTATCTCTGGATTTCACTATTCTGAAACTTCTCCAAAGGGAGTAATCAATTGATCAGATGATTATGTAAATTAACTTCCTTTCTGTGTAAGCTTTAATTCTTTGTGACACTTGCCAAGGATGATGCCTTTCTTAGAAATTTTAAAGCTTGTATAATTTAAACAGTACTAACTCAGCATAAAAATACGCTAATAGTAATAATGATGGGTGCCATTTTGGGGCTACTTATTGTAGTCAAAATATACTTTGTTTTAATCTACAGTATTTTCCTCTTTTTTCCAGTTGAGGAAACTATGTTCCCAAGAGATTAAGTAACCGTTTCAGGCAATAGCTTGGATTCAATTCCAGGCCTAATGCCAAAGTTTTATTTCTCTAAACCACCTTGCCCATCTTATTCCCTGATAACAGAGCTGAGTTTCTAGTGAGACAAGCTTACTAAACATCATACTAGATGTTTACTCTCTCTCTATGCATGAGATAAATACTCATAGCAGAAGAACCCATACGCAAAGTTGTGGGCATCAGAACAAAACCTCGGCTGGTTTGTTGTTGATTTTACATCATTAACTACATTTGGCTAAATCAGAATTGAGACTCTCAAGCTGACTGGGCCCTGGGGGCCTTGGGTACACCATCAGAGATGTCACAGAACCTTCAGGACCTTGCTGACTGGCAGAAATTTGGGGGAACACTTCCATACCTGCTTCCCTTAGACTGCATAGATCCCACAACACCTTTTGGAAAAAGTTTCACCCTGGTGCACAGTTGGGGTTCAGTTATGTACCCAATTTGTCTGAAGTGCTGGGGTTTATAGTAGCCAAGACCAGGGCAGTGGTGGTGGTGAAATCAGGAGTCCTGAGGGCTTCCTGCCAGTTTGTCACTCCTGCTGTGTCACCAACCGGGACTCCTTTAGCTGACCTGAAATGGCAGTGTTTTAAGATACTGATTAATTCATGATTACTATAGTAATTTGAATTGTTTAGTTGATCAAATCATTTGTACAAAAATAACCCCCCCCAAAACTCTGTAACTATAGTTTGTTATATATTCTTGCAAATGATGAAAAAATTTAGTTGTGTAATTTATCTTATTGACCTGTGTTCTGTGACAGTACCTCGGTTAAGAAGTTTTCTAATGCATTACAGCTGACCCTTGAACAACAAGGTTTTGAACAGGTCCACTGAAATGTGAAATTTTTGAATAGTAAATACTGCAAAGCTACAGGACCTGTGGTTGGTTGAAGCCCGGGGCAGAACCCTGCAGCCAGCAGGACCGCCACCCAGAGAGGCGGAGAGCTGGCTGTAGATTCTACATAGATTTGCCACCTCCTGCAGGCTGGACGCCCCAAGCCCCGCGCCGTTCAAGGATCAGCTGTATTCCCTAATAAGCAGATGAAGAAACAGTTTTAGAACAATTAAAAGACGTTCCCAACTTCTCGCAGCAGTTAGGAGGTAGATCTGGGATTCAAACTCAGCTCGACAGCTCTCAGCTTGAGAGCTCTTCACCATTTCACTTCCAGTCGGTGGTACTTTACTGTCAGAGAGCAAAAGGCTGTGAAGTGAGGTTGTGAGATTTGGAAAAACCAGTAATCAAGTAAGCAGAGTTGAATAGGTGCATTTTCATTAGTTGAAAGAAGAATAATAGAATGTTTACATTTTTAAGGAAATAACAGGTTTTCTTTCTATTTTAAGTTCATCACCCAAACTTTACCACTAAAAAAACCAACTGAGCTTGTGGACAAAGGGACACAGGCAGGTCAGTGTGAGGAGGCCAGGAGCAGCTGCTCCCCAGTGTGGAGGCAGGCGGTCTTTGTCTGCAGCCTGGACATAAACCTCCGAGGGCATCTGAGCTGGGTCTCCATACCCACAGCTTGTCTGGTGAGTATTGCTGTTGCTGTCACTTCGGCTTTTCTGGACTTAGGCTGGAAGAGCTTTTTCTTCAGGGATGCCAGGGACTCCTCGGGAAAACTGTCAGTACCCAGGGAATGTCTTTCTGCTCTCACCTCCTCTTCTAGGATTCGTCTGATGAACAAAGTAGCTGCAAATGCACAGAAGACGTTTCTCTCTGACGGGAAGAAAGATGGAGTTTTCTTGGATGACTTCCCCAAAGGTATTTATAGTCTCAAATGCTATGATTAACTCACAATATTTTATGTTCATCTGTGTGAAGGCTACCATTGCCAAGCAACAGGTTCTATTAGCTCTCTCTCCAGGGCAAAAGGCTTCTCATGAAAACAAATTTACAGCATAACAAGATGACACTGATGGGAAATAGAGAAATGTAATCTGACAGAGACACGATGACAACCAAAAAAAAAAAAAAATACAACACCAAGAAACACCCAGACATCAGCTCAGTCTTGATGTCTTGATTTCTAGCCCTACCTTTCCCCCTGGAGTTCTCACGTTTCTTTCCCACTAGGCACTAAGCTCCCCGAGGACCGGGCACTGTGCTTGTTTACTTTTTCTCCAGCACCCAGCCTGGTGGCTCGGAGAGGGCTGGTTCTCAAAAATCTGGTAATGGACCTTTTGATAGTAGAATCTTGGTGTCTAAAATTATCCTGAACTGCTCAAACCAAGCAGGTTCTGAGTAGCAAGGGCTAAGATCAGCACGCAGGGCTTCGGTCTCCAGCCCAGTGACCTGCCCACTATATAAACCTGCGTCCTTGACTTAGGGGAGAAAGTAATCAGAGGGTTTCTGCTACTGCATTTAGGGAAGTTTGGGAGACGAGTGTGTGGAGTGGATAGGGCTGCTAAATTTTTATCTGCTAAACCTGGCAACCCTGAGAGTCATGCACATATGTATCTAATTTTCTGACCCTATGATGTGCAAGTCACGACATGGAAGAGGTCCTCTCTTCCTCATATTTGTGAAGCTGATCTGTGACTACGTCTATGATCTTAACTAAATGTGCTGGGGTTCAGGCTTTAAAGGGTGGAGGAGGACATGACTCATGGTGCATTGACGAGCAGATACAGATGGACTGATAACAGAAGTAAAAGGTGTGTTTTGTAACTGTTTTGGGTAATCTCAGTTTGTTGGTAAACGAATGATGATGGTGATAATGACAAGATGTATTCAATAACCACCTCCATCAGGGAGATTTTGGTTGGGAAAAGTTTTCTGTTGCTAGAATTAGACATCCGTATGTTGAATGCCATTTGAACACTTGCAACAGAAATTCAGAGTTTAAATCACTTTCACCATAGTTTTGGCAGGACTAGGAACACTTTTTTTTTTTTTTCAGCTGTTCTTCCTGATGGGAGCTATAAATAGCTTTGGGGAAGTATGTAATTATCTCAAAGTAGAAGCTAAAGATAAAAAGCTGCTTGAGATTTTAAAGGAACATTTAATAGTTATTATTATGTAACATTTATTAAGTATGCTCACTGTTCTCGTTGTCTTTGCCAGAAAGAAAGTCGGAATAAAAAGTCAGTCCAAGATGTGACATGTATAAATAGACCAAAAGGTATATTAACATGGTGCCAGAACAAAGGGTGGGTTCAATAAAAATGAAAATTCAGGGGAACAAAAAAGGCAGCCAAATCAGAGCAGTGTTGTGTAGAAGTGAGGAAAACTTATATTTAGTAACATATCTTAAAGCACTAGCAGTTTGAAACAAACATGCATAGCCACATAAAAACAGGTAACATTATGGCACATGCATGGGTAATACTGTGTTTTTGGCAGCTGGCTCAGCCTTTCGTATATAAAAGGAGTTTACTTACTCTGATCAATGAATGGATACTGAAAGATTTAAGTACTAAATAAAAATTCTTTGTTGGCTGAAGCAAAGTAAGTGTTATAATGATTCCAGTCATTGGCTCCTGGCTAAAACTTGTTGCTGTTTAAAGCCTATAGAAAGTCCACAACCAAGTAGTGTATCACTGGTATCCACCCTTTATCCTGCTAAACGACGCAAGTACTATAACTGTATAAACATATAATCTCTAATCTTATAATACTTCCAGGATGTAGATATTCAAATCCTTCAAGGTTCTCAGTAGTTAAACGAATTCCAAGAGGCCACAGGACTTAGGAAGTAGAGAGAGGAGAATTTAGTCCCACATCTGCATGAACACCAAAACTTAGGCTTTTTTTTCACGTTGTAACAGCATCTATTCAACCTCTTACCTATGCTTTCTTGTTTCCTTCACCTTGTCTTCCTTTCGCTTATGAAGGATTTTCCTTTAGAATCTGATTGTCCTTCTCAACCAATTTTGGACTTCATGATTCACCCTGTTGGCTCTGGTCTTACCATTGGCTTGTCCTCAACTCTTCTATGATCTTCTGGCCCTAAGCTGTGGTGATCTGTCTACATTTTTCATCACATCTTCCTTTTGGTGTATACTAGGTTCATTTCTCAGTACTGATCATTTGTGTAGATGCCACCCCACAAGGTGAATATCCTTATTATGGTTTGAAGGCATGTGTTTCTCATCTGCAAACAAGAAGCACAGAAACCCAAAGATCCTTATGAAGCATTATTGGCCCTTATATCCTCAGAGAACCTCCTAATATAGGGCAGAAATCCAGGCAGGCCAGGCAGACACACAGCTCCTGGAGGCCAGGGCTAATGGAAGACTTTTGAGATCTAAATAATTCAAACAGTAAACAAACAGTAACTCTTGGTGTTGGGGTTTTTCCTGGGAAGAGGAAGCACCCAGATGAGCACCCAGGCTGCCGAAGAGGGCAAATGCCCATGAAACCCTGCTTCTGAGACATCAGGAGCCCGTGACAAGAGCCACAGGCCCCTAGGCATTCCATGATCTCTTGGCCAAGCTAACATTCCTGAGGAAGAAGGTATCTGTATTTGGGTTAAAGGTCTGAGTAGGAACTTCACCAGCCTGACCTCCTCCCCATGGTCAAATCCTGCCTGCCTTTCTAGTGGTCACCATGTCTGATTTTTATGGGCCAAGCCTGGAGGTGCCATTCATCACTTCTCTTCCATATTCCATTGGATAGAGTTCACCCACATAGGTACACCTTCCTGCAGTAGAGACTAAGAAATGGGGCCTAGTTGTGCACCCCTGCTGAAGAAGAAATGACTTTTGGTGAAAACATAGCGTTTTCTGCCACAGTAGAACCAGCAGCAACCTCTTTGTTTCTGGCCAGAGTATCCCAAAGAGGAGAAACTACGTGAGACCTTGAGCTCCCCTCACTGGTGGTGGCCCAGGAGAACTACCCCACATGCAGGCCAGCTTGTCTTTGACACAGTCCAGCACCTCAGTTTCCTTATGCTGTTGATGAACTCTGTATCCTAGACTGTGAAATTCCTGGGTGAGTCAGAAAGAGCGACAGTCTGGATATCACGGCTGAGAAGAGAGACAAACAGATGAGCGATCCCACACTCATGACCAGCCAGACTCCTGAAGCACTGTGCAGGATTTCTGGAAGTATTTCAGGCCATGTCAGGTCATCTGACCTGGCAGCTAATGCCTCCATCATCTGTCACCTCTCTGGGGGCATCAGACAATGTGTTGCCGTGTATAGGAGTTCTGGTTGTGGGTGTACATCTTATTCGAGAGCGAGGAAAACCTGAGTGTGTCAGGAAGGCTTTCTGGACACTTACATGACTTATTAGTCTAGGCCACAAAGTCAGTTGTCTATGCATGGAAAGTCAGTGGGCAAGCCAGCTGTGTAATCTCATTGGCTGAGGACTGGAGATGGGCTCTGTGAGTGGAGGAAGCATGAAAGTGCAGCCAGTGGGTATGTTTACAGTTGTACCTCAGAGAAACCAGCTACTTCTGTAGACATTCCCCTCTGCTTATTCGGGGTACCCTTTACTCAGTGATGGGAAGTATGCATCCTGCTCTAGTAAGTGCAGCTGCTGGTTTTTCTTTTCTCTCCTCCTCTAGCTCGTTATTCTCTTCTTTCTTTTTCCCTGTTTTGTTTATTTTTATAAACCAGTGGACTCTGGGTGCTCATGGGACTGAGATGGAGTGGGCACAAACCCACAGAGTGGTAGCTAGAAAATACCCTGTTTTCTGGATCCTGCTGCATAGGCCCAGCTGCTGGGCTGCCCCAACTTTGTGCAAGTCTGTGTAAACACCACTGATTCCCACTGATGGGTGGACACTGGGGGACAGTCATGACCCATGAATGTCTGGGTGGAAGATCACGTGGAATCCCTGGTGCTGGAGGTCAACCACATGACACAGCCATTCCCCATGAAAGCAGAGCCTCATCTGTCTGTGACCCTCACATGTGTGATAGCTCATGAGTAAGATTTTCCTACCTTCTGATCACATTTCTCAATTCTTCCATTTCTGAATTCACTGTACTTTTAGGATCTGATGCTTGGCTGTAAGTTCCTGTTGTGTCTCCTTGGTGATAATTCACATTATGCCCCTAGAATCATGGCTGTAGGCTTCCTTCGGAAAATACTTCACCTGGTCCGAGATTTCCCCCAGATTGCTGCAGATCACCTAAACCTTAATCTGCAGTTGTCCTGCTGGGGCTTCCTGGGCCTCAGGAACTGGAGATGGGCAGAAGAGACCAATTGAACAGATAGCACAAACCCTCAGTGAAGGTCAGTGCCCTAAGTTGCCTTTAGCTCAGATTCTTTTGCCCCTAAAATACTATATCCCAAATATTTGTGTGTACATGGGTTAAGCCCATTTAGCTTATTAAAAGTACAGAGCTCTGCCAAGACCTACTGAATCCGAGTATTTAATACACAGTTTGGTCCCTAGTCTGTTTTCCAGGAGAGATCAGAAAACAGTCTCTCGTCCATTACTTTCCATGACTATCTATTAGATGGGTGTTGGGGAGAATGAGCTGTCTATCACTACCATCTTGGAGCATTCTGCTTTGGGTTAGGAAAGGTTCAGCGTCCTAGGAGTTGATTTAGAGTTCAAGCAAAGCAACTTCCTTTACATCTTAGTGAGACTCCCTCTCACTCCCTGGAGTCCATGGGCTGGCAACCCAGAGTCAGACATCGTGTCAAGGCATAGTTTTTGAAATATGAAACTGGGCTTGGGAATTTCAGTCTCTCAGCAGCTGGCCTTGCCTTAGTCTCAGATGTTGGCTTATGCACTTGACTCTCAACTAAATGGCCTTCATGTTGGTCTCTGCCTAGTGATAGCATTAAACAATAGCTGTGGTACGAGTCACTAGTCATTTTTCTCTCGCTGCTAGGCTCCATCCCAGCTTCTTTGCAATTAGCTTAGTTGTTCCCTTTGTCAGTCACTGCTAGAGTGGGTGACAGCAGATAGCTGAGTGGGAACATATCCCAATTTTGTCTCTTGGAATGACTCCTTCCTGCATGAGCCTTAACTGACAGCCAAGCATTCCATCTTTTCCCACCCCTAGTTTCGTTTCATTGGATTTTTAGCCAACTCAGATTGCAGGTCACAGGCAGAAATGGCTTCCGTCGGCATATTCATAATTTTTTTTTCCTTTCTGCTTTCAGACAGGCCAATTTCAGCCTAATCAAATCTTTTCATTGTAGGACCTTACAGAAAGCTACAATAAATAACAATCTTTGAACTCTTAACTATTTTCTTATCAAGTCTTTCATTGGGAAGATTCAAGAGGCACATGGTCTGAGTCCCAAGATACAAGGTTAAATATTTTAGTACTTTTCGTCAGGGAATATCATCTTTCCTGCCCAAGATGAAAAGTCTTCTTTCTACTGGAACTTTGCCTCTTCCATCTTTTTTTTTTCTATTACTTGCACTATGTTACTTCCAGTTCCATTTAAAAAAAAATTCATTGAGGACTCTTTCCATTGTAAGTGACAGAAAACTGAATAGTCTGGCTTGGGCCCAGGGAACATGCTATGCTCTGGACAGCCCGGAAGTGTATGGGCTAAAAGCGAGGAAGGAGTGGGTGGTTCTCTAGAGAGAAGTTGGGATACAATGATTAAAATCATGGTCTATGAATATTGGGTGGTCAGAAGTCAACAAATTTCTATTACATTTGGTTTCTCAGCTGAGCTGCTGAATGCTGCTGGAGAATATCACACAACGATAAAGACTGGTGACATTTTAAGTTCATGTTCTCCAACTTTATTTTGACTTCAACAGTCCTCAGCAAACTTTTCACATTGCCCTGGTCATGTCTTTTATAGGTTCCAAAAATCACTATTCCTAACTTCACCCTTCTTTCTTATGCTCAACTCCCCATTCAGCTTTAGCAGATAACCTTGCCATTTACTTCCTACAAAAAACTGTGGATAAAAGGCGAGACCTCCCTCAACTTCCTGTTTCTACATACACAGATTTGTCTGTATTGAAACCAATGTTACCGCCTTTCCTGCTCCCGAGTCCTACACTTCATCCTTCTGTCCTATAAAGGAAGCCCCCAGTTTGTGCCCTCTCTCCGAGATTTGCAAAGGCTCCCTTTCTACCTGCATTTCTCTCACAGCAACAGCTGTTATCACTTGTTTATTCTTGCCCATAAGGCTTATCATGGACTAGGTGTACCTTGATGTCAAACATTTTAAAAATATCAATCCTTTTATATAGTCACTGGAATATGTTGTTCTCCAATAAATATTGACTCAATTACTGCATGTGGAAATACAGCCACTGGAAAATGTTAATAATGAGGGTTATTGATGTAAGTAAATGTCCTGTGGGGCGGCAGATTTGTGTAGAAGAAGGAACACGAGCTTTGACCTGAAGCAGATCTGGGTTCACATCTTGACCAGTTGTTTAACTTCTGAGGCTTTGTTTTCTGCTCTGAGAAGGAGAGAAAAGAAAACCAATGCTTCACTGTTCTTGAGAAATTTGGAAGTAAAATAATGCTTGTAAGGTACCTGGCCTACAAAGTGTGTTCCATTAATGGTAGTGAGAATGAATAATAATGGGGATGAACTTGTATCCCACATGGGAGTTAATTGTCCATCCTTTCAGCAGTTGCTGCAGTGGAACCAAAGATTGTTGTCCCTAATTCTCTCCCACATCTCACCAATTTAATTACAAAGTAAATATTTGCTTTAAAGGAGAAATTGCAGGATACAGACTTCTTATCCCTTTATTAGACAACAGACATATCCTCTTTTCTTCTGGACATGTGACATGTAGAAATCTGATTCTTTCTATCAGCTGAGGACAAAGTCAATGCACAGAGGAAGGGAAAGGCAAGAGAATCTCAGTGAAATGGAGCTGGAGTCCGTAGATCACGTCACTCCTGAAACCCACATCCCTGCTGGACTTCTGGTTATGTGTGCCAATAAATGTCTTCATTTAAGCCAGTTTGAGCTGGGTTTTCTACTGCTTGTGGCCAAATGTACTATATCTACTCAATGTGACCAGTTCCTGGTACTCAGCAAATACTGACTGAATTGAACAGAAAATTCTTTCCCACAGATGATACATTTATCTTTCCTGGTATATAGTTGTTTTTATCTTTTTACATTTTTTTGTTTTGTTTAATTATAAGATGGTAAATATTCATTTTTTGATAGTCAAAGCAATATAGACATATGGAAAAGAAAACTTGAATCTCTACTTTCTTCTTTCTAATCACACTTTCCTGAGGTAACCAATTTAACCATTGATTATATATACTTCTATATTTTCCTCTATGCTTATGAAAACTTATAAATATCTATCATGTTTAGTTTTGTTTGTTTAGATTCAGTTTACAAAAAATGTGGTCATACTGTATACCTTATTCTACAGTATCTGCTTTTTAATTAATAGATCATAGCTATTTTTATAGGTCAGGCTACATAGATATAACTCATTCTTCTTAATAACTGCATACCATCGCTATATCTCTTTGCATCTTTGCTCTGCTTAAATGTTTTTCATAGAGTTTTATTCAAATTATTTTCTTTACCTGTAAGTCTGAGCCTTTAACTATTTCCTCTTTTATTTAATTATGTCTCTGAATTTGGAGCATTAGAAGGAAACAGTGGTTGATGGAGTCAGATAGGCATTGGGAAGGGTATGAAAACCCAAAAGGTATGTGATCATTAAGGCATCTAGTCTACCATTTTGAAATTTTACTTATTTGTTTGTTTGTTTGTTTGTTTGTTCGTTTGTTTAAAGCAGGCTGTCTTTTCTTCTGCTTGTCATAATTAGAATTTTTTTCCTCTGTGCCCTTTATAAGAAACCACACCTGAGGAATAGTCCCAGAGAGACTTTTCAGCTGCCAGCAACAAAGTAATAGTTTCCAAAGGATCCAGAAATTAGATGAAAACAAGAAAGAACTAAGATTTTAACCCTAACCCAGCAATTAAGGACTGTGTTCTTCTTTAGAATTGAAGATTTAACTCTTAGGTCTATTAATTTACTTATTACCATTAGGGGACAAATATACATTTTATTTTTTAATATAAATTCTTACTGATTGGGGATAGTTTAATTTCTTGTTAGCAGCTATGCTGTAGTTGAAAATGTGAGTAGTAGATGACTTTATGATGTCAACTATGTGTCAGTTCTCCCCACCTCCCTTGGAAGGTGGAAGAAGATATGGAAAAAGAGAAAACAGTGATTTTTAAACCAAGGGAAAACTAAAATGACCTGGCGCACTTATGCTCTAGGTGACATATGATCCGGGTTTTTCCTGGTTTCCCTAAGGAACAATTCATTCTTGACAACAGCAAAACCTAATGTCAGAGAGAGAAAAAGAGAGAGAGAGAAGGGAGAGGTAGGATGATACGAAGCAAATTGGACAACATAATAAGGGCAAGACGCAGGTAGTCACAATATTTCCAAGCAGTTTTTAGCAGCTAAACACCAAGGAGGACCAAACAGAACACCCTGTGGTAAATTAACCTATGAGCCAGATAGATAAAGGCAGCTGCCGTTTCTGTGTAAGTTCAAAGCACAGATGAAAATTAGCTCCTCTGGGTATAGTCATTTTAGACTCTAGGAACACGGGTAATTTTCTGAGGTTAGAAATATTGCAAAAGTCTAAAGCATGATTTTTCCTGAGATAACTGGACTCGGCTTGTCTAAGATGAGCCAAGGCTTAATAAGAATAAATCCTGAGTTGTTCATGAAGTCATTGAAAATGAAAACAAACAAAACAATGACCAAGTAGATGAACAAAGCAAGACCCAAAGTCCTTTTACTTTTATTCCTAGGAGAGATATAAACATATTTGGGTTTTCTTCGTTTTGATTTTTTATCACAATGAGTGGAGGTTTTATTTTGTGAAGTCCGCCTTTTCCCGGGTAGAGTATGCTGATAGTCTTCTGTGGGTGGAGTGACACAGAGAGAAGTTTGAGAACAGAGGGTCATTCTCTCCACTGTACAATAGTCTGGAATTTGCAATTCACTGAAGGTTAATGGACACAGTTTACTAAGTAAGTACTCTAAGGCACATTGGATGTAATGGTAGTTTTCTCTTCTGTAGCCAGTGGTGTTTTGAAATGATATTCCAGGTAATGTTAGTTTGCTCTTTGAGTGACTGTATTGTAGCATACTGGGGCGTATATCTAGGAAGATTACATTTTGAGCACCCATACCTACTTGAATTTCAAGGCTCCATGTTTGTTGGCTTCAAAGCAGTTATCAGCAGATAACTTAACTTTAATAACTTAAGCTTGATTTAACCAAGTAGTAGGTAGTTAGCAAGCCAATTGCCAGTCTGAAAAGAATTCTGATGTGCCTTGACTCTTGTCCTACACAAATTATCACAAGTTTCTGGTCAAATTTTATAGGTCAGCACGTAGTGAGAAGAATTTAGTGAAATTCTGGTGCAGATGGAGTAATCTTTCTTTACTTACTCATTTAATTTGAGTCATAAATTAGAGTCAGTGGAGTTCAAATCCTGGTGTTTTTGCAACGTTTACAAGAATGAAAATTGAAGAAAAAATGTATTTTAAGATGTATTTAGATGACAATACAATCTACACAATTCAATAAGATAAATTAATTTAAGGAAATATAGGGATAAGAAGAGCAAGGTTGTAAGAGAGTTGGGAGTAAAGTGAGCATATGATGTGCATGTATGTGGCACAAACTCTAACCTGAGCTTCCTTACAACCAATTCAAAGAGGGAAATGTGATCATTCAGAAGAGTCAGAGTCCACAAGGTAAGCAAAATTCAGTCTCATTAGGAATAAAACTATTCTTGACACTGAGACCAGAAATCACTTTGAGTTTTCTTTTGAAGAAGACACTAGGGATCATGTTGAATAGCGTTCTTAATATCACCCTAACAGAAAACATAGTTTTCTAGAAATGTCCAGAGCTTTTCCACTATAGACTGAGAGCATCACTTAAGATCAAATTTCGGTAAGAACAATTGCCCAGGAGGGAGAACCATAAAGCAGGACGGGTATTTTCCGTCCTGTCGGTCTGGCTTATACTGGAGCTAGATCTTACTAAGAGGGGTTGATAAAGAGCTGACCCTTCAGGAACTCCTCCCTAAAGAGTGCTCCTCTCCAAAGAGCTTTTGAACGTGATGAATGTGAGATAATATAATATCAACTTCATAGAGGTGTTGCGAGGATAAAAATATAGTTAATGTAAAATGTTAGATATTACTGCTTTTCTTACTTTTTATTTTTGTGGCAAGTGAGCAGTGTGGTATAATGAATATTGCATCATCTTCAAAGTCAGATTTATGGTTGGGTTTGTGTGTTCTTATACAATTTACGTAATATTCTTATAGCTCAGTGTCCTTTTCTCTAAAAATGGGAGTAATTTGGCTACTAGCTAGGATTGTGTAAAGTTTGAAAAGGACAATATAATCATATGTAACACATCTGTGCACCTTCCCTAATATGTAAAGAGTCCTTAAAATTCTAAAGACCCACAGAAAAATTAAAAGGCAGGAGCAGATAGATAACAGAAAATAATAGGAATGCCATAAGCATATGAAAAAGTGTTCAACCACACTCATAACATGAGAAATAAAAATGAATTATGTAATATACCGTTTCTCACCTACCAGACTGGCAGAAATCTACAGCTTTGACAACACTATGTACCTGTTAAGTCATACACCGCTGATGGTGGCCAGTGTAGCACAATGCTGCAGCATCTGTGGAAGATCATCTAGCAATCACTACCAAAATTATAGGTACATTATACTCTTTGCCCCAGAAAGCTCACTTCTGAAATCTGTTCTATAGACACATGTGCACAAACACAGAATAGCACAGGTATAAACCTGCATTGCGGCTTCATCTCCAGTAGCAAACAACTGACAATGTGATTTTTGAAGTCTATTAATACTGAAATTATTGAATGAACATCTGTAACCGTCCTTGATCTACAATGGAGGTTGGTGCTCTGTGTGAATAAGCTTTCTCAAGAAACCTGGGAATTAACCTAAGTGTATATAATCCTCCTTTACAATCAACCAGCAGCTGCTTAAGCATACAGTGTGTTAAACATGAAAAGAGGGATTTTTCGGACTCATGAGAAGACTCGTGATCTCATAACTTATCCAAACATGTGTACTGTTTTATAACATTTTTAATCTTCATCTAAAAACTATTTTAAGGTTAGCTCATTGACTGGTAACTATAATTTGGAGTGTCCTTTGCTTTTTACTGAACTCCCAGAATGCTTTCAAGCAAAGCAGATTTTATCATATTTAAATCACTGACTGGTAACTTCTTTAGTTAAATTCAAAAGGTGTGTTGTAGAAATGAGAGGAGAGTATTTCATTGAGGCGACAATAAACCAGGTGAAGAGCAAAGTCGCTCTTTAGACCATGGACGGATTAAATGAAATACTAAGGAAAAAAACCCTTGGGTGGTTAAAAATCGTTGCTCAAGAACACCACTGTGTTGAAGCTCTTTTGATCCCTCTTGCTCAGTTAAATGTCTTTAAAACATTTGATTCATTTTCAGAAGTGAATGTGAGATGTTTAAAAATATTTCCTTTCAAAATTGCTTTCCAAATTCCCAAATAAATTGAACATAATTACTACTGTGATTATATTCTGAATATAATCACTGTAATTTTATTCTTATTCATGTATTTATTCTTTGAGAAATAGTTGCACCAGAGTTAAAGTATTGTGGTTAATATTAATATATAAGAAATGAGGCTGTGGTTATTTAATCAAAAGGTGGTATTTTGTAGCTGTGTAAAAGGCAATTCCTCCCACTCAGTCATTTTGTTTTTTTCCAAGGTTAGTCAGTCCTTATAATTGAAACATTGGATATTCAGAGTGTGGATTAAAGATCTTTGTATTGCTTGTCCCCTTCTGTCTCTTGACTGGTGACATTCGAGTGCTGGTCCAGCATTGTCCATATATGTTAACCTAGAAATTGTACCTGTGCCATGCTGGATGTTATGCTCAACATTTTTATCTAATAGATTAAATAACTGTAACTGGTATGGGGCTGCACCCCACGGGCCAGCAAGCCCTGTCCTTGCCCAGCCTCAAGACTGAAGAAAGAGCCCAGAGTCAGTGACAGAGACGTCAGTGGTTTAATGGACGGGGGATCTTACACATCCGAAGCAAGGGTGCTGGAATGGCACCCCCATGTGCAGCAGAGGGTAGGCAGGATGTGGGAGCAGTCTTCCTTGGAGGGGGGTGTTACCATTTATGGGGGGAATTGATGTCAGGTTGGCTCATCAGTCACCAGGGAAACCAGAAAAGGAGCACGCCCCTCCCCACCCCTTTGATAAGCTGTCATGGTAGAAATGTTCTGATTTAAAGATTGGAACAATCACTAGCTGGGGCAGGCAGGTCTGTAGGCATTACTGATTAGGTCTGTGCGTAAGGGGGAAGGTCAGTCACGTGAGTAGGTGTGGGTGAAGCAGGCACTGGCTGAGCAGGGGATGTGCAGAGAGCAGGAGAACAGCCATCTTGGGTGGCCCGATCGTACACTGCTGTTTTCTTAAAGATTTAATGAGAATTTATATTACATAACATATTTTGTGTCAGACATTTCGAATAAAATTATTTCATTAAATTTTTACAATACACTTGTGAGTTAAGTAGGAGGAGTGTTCACATTTGTGAGCTAGTGTAGAATGTCTTCTGGGCTAGCTGAATTTACAGACAGCCTATTTTGTTTATCCAAGTGTGTTTCAACAAATTATACTCCAAACCTCAAGAGAGAAAAGAAAAAAAGACCGCACCTGCTAGCTCCTCGTGCTAGAGGCTTTTTTTGATCTGGACCCTGTTTCCCTGGGTGGACAACGCTGGAGGTGGGCAGGACGCTGATGGCTCCCGCAGAACACTGCTTGCTTTCTTGGACCCCCAAGTGCAGTTAATTAGTGTATCCTTAGGGCAGTTGTCAAGGGCGTGTCAAAGTTCTGCCTCCTGGCAGAGGCCTCCACCGAGCAGCTGTTCCTCTGAGCATTTATACAAGAAGAGAGCAATATATGAGGATATATGAGCAGTGAGTGATTACTCTTTATTGATTTTATTTCCTCCTCCGCTTCCAGCTGGAGGAATGAGGATTCAGTGATGTTTGGCTCCACTATGTCAATCTAATCTAGAGGTAAGGTTAGCAATGGTAAACGCAAACATTTCTTATCCAGGCCGTTTTTAATAGTTTGAAAATAGTCCCTGATTCATGACAATTTTGAACCAAAATGTGTTCTTGTACCCTGAATCTTAGTAGGGCTTGGGCTTCTAGTTTTCAGAGGGAAGGGAAATGAAGTTTCTGTGAAGGAAAAACCGTATTACACAGGCTGATACCAGTTTTGCCCTTTGATCCCAACTAAGGTAAGATAATCACAAGCGTGGGAAATAGCTAGAATCAAAACAAAACCTGACCAGATCCATCAAGGTCGAGTGCTCACGCTGCTAACCCATCCAGTGCCTCGTGCCTCCCGAGAAGATGCTGACCAGCAGCTACTGCCGAGCGGTGGGGGTGGGAGTGTGCGGCTAGGATGTAATGTGATATTCTAGCTAAGATAGAATTCCACCAGAATATACTCTCCATGTGGGCGAGAAATTTGCTTCATTTAGTGATATATTCTCAGTGCCTAGGTCTTCAATGATATTTGTTGAATGAATAAATGACTCTAAAGGTATGTAATTTGCATTCAGACAAACCACATATTAACTATGGCAAAGTATTTTGATTTCTACGGATCTCAATGTCCCTGCCCTTTAAGATGAGGATAATCATGTCTACCTTATAAGGCTGTGGTGAAGACAAATTCCAGAAACAAGTGTTTATTATAGGTAGAGAGGGATCAGTCTTAGATTTAATTTGAAAGTTAGATTTCTCAGAAGCAGGGCTTCCAATCTTAGGTTCTGCGTGAGGTTCCCCGACGAGCCACAAAGCTCTATGAAGTCGTACCTGTCACACTTTGACACCATGAAGAGACAATGTTCGGTCAAAAGCACCAGTTTTTTGCCTTCACCTGAGTATGGCAGTTGCCATGATTGCATTGGCTATGCAGTATGTATCAGATAATGGCAAGCAAACATGTCTTTGATTAATACATGGGATAAAAAGTAAAATGGTTGAAGTTCAATTTGGGGAGGGGCAGGAAAGACATTGATAGAAAAAAAATAGAAGAATGAGAAAGAGAAAGGATCTTAGGTTCAGCTTTGCTAGGTTGTCCCCAAATCCATTCCAATTATCTAAAATTCACTTCTTGTGATTTTCAAAGTCAGCTGGTATAAGTCACCCATGAGGAGATTAACTGTAACACTATCTCATTTCACCTCAAAAAAAAAAAAAAACACCACCCGCGTAGACTGCTTCATTTGTTAGAGAATGTCATCTAAAACACTCTTTTATTGAAGTTTAAAACATTTTAGTCTCCCTGCCTCTCAACAATATTATTTCTGAGTTTTTTTAAAGCCCGTGAAATTTCCTTCAGAATCTTTCTTTGATCTCTGCATTCTGCCGCCAGTGCTAACTTGAGTGCCACCTATTCAGGAATACAGTCCCTATGCTCCTGTACTTTCTAAAATGAGGGTAGCAACCCTCCTATCCAAGGTGATGGCCTCACCTTCCCAGCTGCTCTTTGCAGCATTTCTTCAAGCCCAACAGAAACCCAGAACTTGCATCAATCTGTGCTGCCTCCACTTCCCTGCTGTTGAATTCTTTAGTACTTCAGGTTTATAACCCTTGCTTTCCTGAACAGTGGTGCCTCTTGTTTCCTCATATGTATCCAATTTCTATTTCTGGATACATTTTTAAACTGGAGCTCCAACTATGGTGCTGTGTCTCCAGCTGGCACCCTTAGGGACAAAGTGAAGACCGATACATCCTCTGCTGTGTGCTATGTCTCCCCCAAACCTGGTCTTTCCTCTGCTTTTGAATTCCCTTGGTTTTGAATAAGTGTCCTAACTTTGATGGCAGCACTAAAATGACTTCCTGTCGTCCCTTTTCTCCGGATTTTAGCTGGGAAATGGGACAAAAGGGAAGCTGATGCTGGGGCATCAGTGATCTAGAAGCCGGTACACCGAAGCTCCTGTGTTAGGCTTGCCCTGGTCACAGAAACAAGTGGCACGTCCCCCAGACCTGCAGCTATTCTTGCTGTCTCTATCCCTGCCGACACTGACAGCATGTATGTACACAGGTCAAAATCTTCTCCCAGTTGTAAGAGCTCTACTCTCTCCACATGGGACTTTGCCTCCAAGAAACCCAGGTTTTTTTGCAGGTTCATGTTACTGAGTGATCCAGACCCCCAACTCACCTGCATGCACCTGAGTCTGCCTGCTAAACTGAACCATGTAAAATGGTCACTTTTTGTAGGTCAAAAATGGGCAAATAAACAAAGACCTTCAGTATAGCACAGGGAACTACATTCAATATCTTGTAATAACCTATAATGGAAAAGAATCTGAAAAAGAATAGATACATGTATACATATATACGTGTAACTGAATCAGTGCTGTACACCTGAAACTAACATTGTAAATCAGCTATACTTCAATTAAAGAAAAAAATAATGCTGCAATGAGAAAAATGGTCAAATAACTTCAATTTTATGATTCAACATAACAAATGCACTGTTTGTAAAGTGAAATGTGTGACTCTTCGTGGGGGCCGTGAGATCTTGTGCTGCCTAGAAAAAGAAAGGTTGAAAGAAGGCTGAGTGGCTTCTGTGTCCTCTGTAACCCACCTTGGTTCTGGCTTGAGCTTCTAAAGCAGGCAGGAAATAGTGGGTAGACCTCCTTCAAAACATACCTGACATTAAATGTAGGAACAGGTTATGGCTTCAGAAACATGGCTACAGGACCCTGGACTAACAATCAAGAAAAAGACTGGTAGATTTAGCTACTTAAGTATTTGAAACCTCTTGTGATCAAATGCAGCAGAATCAAAATAAGCAAAATTGGAAAACATACAAAGATTCTATATATATATATATGTATTTGAAGTGTAGTCAGTTTACAATGTTGTGTCAATTTACAAAGATTTAATGTTAATATATAAAGATAATACACAAGTCTGCAATAAAAAACACAATTACCTAATGGCCAATAAGCACCTAGAATACATCTAACTTCTCTAATAACCCAAGAAATATAGAACCAAACAATTTTTTTGGCCTTGCCTTTTTTTGAGTCCTTTTCTATTTTTCCAGCCGTATTTTGTATGAATGACATATCATAAGCTGCAGGTATTTGAAGTATATAATTGGTGAGCTTTGACATGTATACTCCTGGGAAACAACATTATGATAAAGAAAATGAACACATCCATCATCCCCAAACTCTCTTCTTTGCAATTCCTCCCTAAACTTTAAAAAATCGAACCAGTGTGGGAAAAATTAATAATACCAATAAAAACCAGGGTTGGTGAGAATGTCAGGAAAAAAGGCCATTTTGTACCTATTTTAATGAGACTATAAATTGATATTAGCTTTTGGAGAAAAATCTGGACGTATTTAACAAAAGCTTTTAAATTACACATCCCGTTTGACCCAGCAACTCCAATGCAGAAATGTATGAAGTAAATAAAGCACATTAAAGTATAATAAGAATGTTTATTCAAGTATTTCTTATAATAATCAAAAAAGAAATGAAAACTAAGTGAACTTTAAAAGTGAATTGGTTAAATAAATAAGGAAAATATATACTGAAGAAATTTACACTAAAGAAGATAAAATGTGTGTATAGACACCAAAGTATTTTAATAGTATAATTAAATGAAACAAGATGAGGCATGTTGTTTAAAAATGATTGTTTTTGTAAAGATATCTCTATAGATAGTAGAAAAATCTGGAAGATATCAAGGAAAATATTAGTGCTTATTTCTAGGTGGAGACATTAATACCGATTTTATTTTTTAGTAGATTTTTGAATTGCATGGAAATTATTTAAATTGAACATTTATTATTTTATAATCTGAAAAGACATAAAGTTATTTTTGTTTTGAATGAGATAATTGTCTTAATAGCCAGTTTAGGGATTTTGAAGAAACATTATGATCTGTGAATTGTTATTTTAGCATATTTGCATGGACTTATATTCATTTGATTTCATTGCTTAATAGTTCTGTTTGTGAATAACATGGTGTTGGTGGATTATTTTTTCTCAAGACACAGATCTAATTACAAAGTTACTGACAACACAGCTATAGCAAGCAGCCCATTTAGGCTAGGCAATTATACAATTAAAATAATTAGTTGCAATTATACCTAAATTTACAATTTAAGGATTAATTTCCCTGTGATGTGTAGAATCAGTACATCTTAATATTCAACTTTAAGAAGCTCAACTAAAGAATCTATGGAATCTAAGATTACCTACTTTACTTAGCTTCCAGTCAATGAATTAAGTACATTTAAGTTGAATTTACCATTCTTTTAAATGGAAAAATAAAGCATTCTCCTTTGAGAATTTCTTCTAAGTTTCTTCTGCTGAAAATTTTTATGAATATGATGAATAAAATAATTCATTGAATGGCTGAAATACGCCTCATTTCTCTAGGCTGAGCTGTTAGGAAAATAGCTACTGAAGACATTTGAATGATTTTGAAATGCAGTGATCTATACATATTTCCTCTCATCTTTATATTAAAAACAGAGGTGAAATATTGCATTAATTAAAAAAAAAGATTTCTCAGTAGAAACTGTATCCACATGTGATTTTTTTTTTTGAGACTGTTATTCCCTTTTTTTCTTCAAGCGAGGTGGAAAGCTGAAGATATGCTGTTAAGAGCAGGTTGCAGTCTACCTTTAAACAGATATGATCAGAAATAGTAGCACTGGACCAATCAGTTACAGTACAGCAGATGGAGAAAAGTCCTGAGAGGCAGCAGCCTCAAGGGGATGTAGTCAATTGTTAAAGCTTGCGTTTCCTGTCTGCTGCTGATGGAAAGATGTTAGAGCCTTCCTGTAATTGTATTATAGTGTGACTTTGGGAAGTGTCGATCATTGCAGGTGTTGACTAAAATCAAATGCACAACCTAAACGTTGAGAATTCCGTTTTGTTCTATGGACTTTCTGAGGACTCTAGCCCAGGAGGCAGCCCCTCAGATCGCTCTCAGAGACTGTTCCACCCAGGCAAGGGAGAAGCCAGGATGTATAGGAATTTTTGCAACAAAGACCAGGTAGTCAGAACATCAAAAGATTACCATTAATTAAAGAAAACCAGATATCTCAAGTTAAAGGAATTAGTTCTTTTCTATGTATGGGAAGGGGCCAAAGTCTGGGCTCATTGAGATCATTCCTTTGTCATGCACCTGGCTCTCTAAGGGCCAGTATCCTGTTCTTCTACATTCTTAGTTCCTTCAGGGGGCGCAGTTGTGGGTGGCAGCAGAGGCTCAGCTGCCTGCTTATCTACATCCTGAGTTCCCTCCACTCACTGACGAGGGTGGCAGTGGCTGATGGTGACGTGATGGCCACAGCATCCTTTGTTTATTGATATGGCTGGCAATATTTTTCATCTACACAGATAACATAATTATTTCTCTCTACATCTGTTATTCAATTAGACTGTGAGCTCCTTGAGGGGAAGGGCTCATCATTTTTTACTTTGTTATCCCCAGCACCTGGTGGAGGACCCAGGTATTATAAGCAAACAATAAAAACTGGTTGAATAAAGGATGAAAGAATATGGAAAAATCATAATCAGTAACTTGTCTTCTCTTTGTGCTAAGTAATTCTTTGAACTTTTCCTGAAGGCTTAGCAGTTGAATCTGAATTTAGAAAATGAATAAAGGAGCACTTTGTCTGACATTGTTAAGGAAATGAGATATGAATAAAGGCATTTTCCAGATAATGAAAGTTTTTCCCTATGAAGCCTAACTATTTCAGTGGAAATCTAGCCCACAATTCCATATTTTAGCAAAAATAATTTTGGAGAATTGAAAGATTTTTAAATCAGAAGGTCATCATTTAAAATCCATGACTGTGTTGTAAGTTTAGGTTGTTGTACTTACAGGTGATAATTCTTATTTTTCTTTTGAGTCTCAGTTTAGACTTTTTTACCCCTGGAAACCTTTCCTAACAGCCCACATATGGACCTCAGGCAACAGCCATACCACCCTCTTCTCATTTCATACCTTATCCATCCTGATGATAATCATCTGTTTACTTGTGTGATTTTCCTAGTACACCGTAATTTCCATAACGATAGGGATCTCCACGGCCTTGTTTACAGGGAACAGTGACTGATATGTATGTAATAGACAATAGGTAAATGTGGCAAGTTGAATACTCCACATTTAGTGTAAGAATGTCACATTTTACTACTTAAAAAAAATAATTTAACTCCTTTCTTCTCATCTCTGGCTCACAAGAAATTAAATCTGAGTTCTGAATGAAAATGATCCTCCTTTTATCCAGGATCATGCAATGATCGTAAGAATCTCAAATTATGACAGACATTTAGGAAAGAGAACAGTGGTCTCCAGCCTTCACTGGTCACCTTTGATGTGCACATTTTCCAAGCTCACAAAATCCTTCAAAGGCAGGAGAGTCCACTGCTTCCTTGCCAAGCTTGGGCGTGAGGTTCTTTGTGAAATCTCAGGCCCAGCCTCCCTAGATGTGCTATACAGCCCGTCCCTCCACTGTCTTCATCTTCCTTCAAAAGGTTAAATGCTAAATAAGCCTCTTGCTAGTCTTGCAATTTAAGAATGTTCCTTCAAGGACCTGAAAGCCATCTCTCCAGAATGTGTTACCAAGGAAGATACTGCCCACTACCCGACCTCCCAGTCTCCTGGGAGACTGGGAGCCTAACTTCAGTTGTCACCTCCAGATTGTAAACTTTACCTCCGGTCGTAAGGATAAGAGAAAATTAGTAATTTTATATTGAGAACATGATTTTCCTAGGTTGTATCCACTTAGCTATATAAAAGCATAAAAGACTAAGATTTTTTTTTCTATCTTTGCATTCTCTTTTGCCTGTGATTTGCATTGCATGCATCCTGGTTAAAGCTTATTCAATAATTGCTTTCTTTCTCTTCAGTCTTTGTGGAGAGATTTTCTGGATTGGGAAGAGATTTTGTTTTTAATTTTATTTCCCCAACACTTGGAACACTCTACAGACTCTTGTTCCAGCTACATGTGGGACACTCCAACAGCCAATCATTTGCCCAGTCTCTGAGTAAGTGACTACATTATCCTTCTTCATACTGGAAACAGCCAATGGCCAATTGCTACGTTTGGCCAGCAGCATGAAAGCCTCAAGGCAAGCGAACATTGCAAAGGTGTGAGTGGGAAGGGCTGAAGACATGTGACTTAGAGAACAAAATTCAGATCCATATGATAGTGAGAAGATACTGGATGAAACTGGAGTTTGTGGTGAGAATTACTCTTTCAAGGACAAATAAAAATTGAAAATAATAAGCTTAATTTTATTGAAAGTAAGAGAAGAAACTTTTCCCTCCTACTTTTTCCTAGAGCATTTACTTTGGAAAACTGTGAGTACTTCCTCCTCTCTTTGAAAAGTATGTATATCTTTTTGGAGACTAGATAGGCTTTTTCATTAAATTTATGATATTTATGACCCAAGAACGTCCTTTTCAAGGTTTGGGGAGCCGTCTCTCTGAAATGTAAACATCAAGCAGAAGGCTTCTCCCCAGTTTCTGAGGGAGGATAAGAGCCCAGCTTCAGTGGACACCTTGCTCCAAGTTGCAAAGCTACCTCCTGTCATAAAAATAGGAGAAATTTGTTTCTTCTCTGGATAAAGTGTATTCTTTCTCTGCTACCTTTGTGAAGAGGATTTCTGGGCTGGGAAAAGATTCGATTTTTAATTATACTTCCTCAACACTCTCAAATATAGCCTAGTTACCCACATATGGTGGACCCTGAGCAAATATTTTGGTTTTTATTTTTGTAATTGTCAACCGTAGTCTTCCTTCCAAGCATCCTCACTGGTGATTCTGACACTTCGTAGACATCTGGGTTGCCTGCTTTCTAACCAACCATTTGTCCTATTCTGTCAAGTAATTAGGCCACTGCTAATAATCAACCCAAGATCAGACGGTTGTATAGAAAATTCTTATGTTATTGATGCCATCTGTTTGTTCTGATCAGTGGGTTTATCTACTCCAAAGATGTAGATGTGTGAATTCAAATGGAATTTTCAGAATGAGGACAGTGGCAATGGTGAGAATTTAAACGGCTCTTGACTACTTAGGAAGCATATCAATTGCAGAGTTAAGAAATGGATCTTAGCTTGTTTATGTACGGTGAAGACTTAGAGCACCCCAGCCCAGTGATTTACCTGTAAATATACTCCAAATATTATTTTATAAGTAAATGATCTTTAAAAAGCCAATGGGAGTTGATTTGCATAAGTAATTATATTATTTAACTCCTCTCCCCTCCACCCAAGATAAATTATTGAGAACCTGAGTTTGTTACAGGAGGAGGGAGGGGGAGTTGTGTGATGATGCAAGGTTGATAATAATGAGTAATCTTCCCTAGTAGCTGCTGTGGTCAGAGCAGCAGTAACCGTTCTCTAGACGCGCTTCTGTTTGTTCTTAGAAAGCTAACTTTGACTAAGCATAGTTCCTATGACTTCTTTGCTATTCCCAAGCTTTTGGAGATACTGTAAAACTTGTGCTGATAGAACCTGGGGAAAATGTCAAAGGAAACAGATGAAACACCTGAGTAAATCAGAGCTTGATGTATGTGTGTGGGTATATGTATATGTGTATGTATATACATATATATGTGTGTGTATCGAGAGAGAGGCAGAGACAGACATAGAGAATACCACCCTCAACCTTTGTGTTTGAGACTCAGTGGTTTCAGCATGGCCTCAGGAGCTTTCAGAGATCAACAGGAAGAAGCTAAGTCTCATTCTTTCACAGGCCAGATCGAGAGCATGGTAGAGGCCAGTCCTCTCTCCCTTTATGTGTTATTTGGATTCCTAATCATGTCTCACTTATTACTGGACTCCCCGCTTTTGAACGACACAGAGTGGTGATCACATCCTCCTGCTGCGGAGCCCTAACTGACTGTTCTTATCTGAGAACCTGTGTGAACCAGGACAGTTTATGTATAAGTGGGCTCCAAGACACCTTTATTATTACTGTGACCAAACGCTCTAAAACTTCTGAGTGAATAGGAGTCGCTGGAACAGCGAGTAACCACTAAGAAAATGTGAGAGTCTGATCTTGAACTGTGTTCCTGTTGTAAGGCTCAGAATCTTATAGGGTGATGGCCAGTAGAATTCCAATTATCTGAATATTTCATCTGTATTTCTTACTCAGAGAAAGACATCACTGTGCAGACAAATGGGGAAGGGGTGGGGAGGAATAGAAGGCAGAAATAAAAATGAAGTCTGGTCTGATAGATGAGGGTTAAAAGAGGAACGTACTTGTGATTTCTATTTCTTTTTCCCCAGAGTCTTGAATCACAGAGTCTCTGTCATTTTAAACCAATTCTGACTGCTGCAGAAAATAGTTTGGCAAATCTAATTTATAGCCTCTTCCTATTGTTTTCATTAATATTGGAATAAAAGGTAGACTTATCAGGGCCTTCTGACGTGCATGAACATAGCGTTGGAACAGATTCCGTGATGAAAGGGGCTTGTTGTAATTGTCTTCAGCGAAGTGTTACAGCAACAGCTCTTTATCACTTTTTTCACAGCATCTGCCGAGGAGCTCATTTCCTGGCACTCTGACATCATTTCTTGGCCTGCCGACACCACGCGCAGTTGCAGGTGGGCAGCATGAAATGCAACTAGGCAACAAGAACACGGGTTCTTAGAAAGCCACTTAGCCTTGTCCACGCTCTCTTTGCAGGTGCTTTTGTTTCTGAAAAAGACTTTGTTTATACAGTGAAGAAAGAAGTCAGGGAAATTTTGACATGTCTACTAGCCTTATTTAAGTAATAATCTACTGATTAATGCTTATGACTATCATTTAAAGTTGGAGACACCTAGCTCTTGTATTTCTGAATAAAAGCAAAATGTTCCATCAATGACTCAGACTATAATGCTGAAAGAGGAAAATATTTTCTAACTGTGTAAAAGGAGAAATATGACTAAGTAGTAATGACAATCAAAGTAGTTGTTGGAAATAGAGTTTTTCCAGGAAAGCCATCAGAATTTTGCTATCATACCTGTTAATGAGGAGATGAGCATTTCTTCAGGACCAAATCTTCTTAGTGCATTTGACTTGGTTTCTGAAACCTGCTGACTGCCTTTGTTCCATATTTATTATTCACCTTTATTTGCCTTCCCCCATCTCTCCATGTTTGTTTTTTAAATGTAAATAAGGCCTCTTCTAGAAATTCAATTCCCTTTTCTCATCACTAGAATTAAACAAACAAACAAACAAACAAATAAGGCAAAATAAATGAACCAGACACAAAAAACTTTGTTGTAATTTCTTCTTTGTCTCTCATTCACGTAAAATTAGCTCCTGTAAGGGAGTGTTGTCTGCCATGAAAGCTAACTGAAGTAAGGAGCAGGAAGAATTCTTAGCATTTCTATTCTCAGTGGTTCAGGGGGCACTGGTGGTCTTAGGAAGTCTTCACAGAGAGATATTTCATTCTCTTATCTATGAGTGGCCATAATATGCATTTTCCCCACTCAACACAGGTCAAGTGTTTCTTATGACAGTTTCACCATTACACCATTCTCCCTAATCTCAAAGAAGGTATTTGTTTGGCTGGTTTGTTGTTTTTGATATAGATGAGGTAGAATAATGGAGTTAAGTCTTAGATGAGGTTTCAGATGAAAAGTCATGGGACTCTCAGAAGACATCATGGGAAGCTGCTGGTCTGGGCTCCTCTCACGACTATTTCTTCGATGAACTTATCAGAAAGTGGCCTCGGTCTTTTTAAAGGATTAGAAACCTGACTTGTCAGTACCCCCTAGAATAGGTTCGTTTTTTAAGGATGAGTGTGTAGTAACCAAGCTCTATGAGTGATATATATAACCAGTAATTCCAATTTATTGGGTTGTATAATGAATGGTAGGCACCTCATACCGTGGAATATTCCTGTACATTCTCTCATATACTTGAAGCAACTGGAGGGCAGTACTGGTGTCTAGCAAAGATATGTTCAGCAGGAAAGGGCTGCTCCGTTTTTGTTTTTGTACTCACCATGGTCTGTCTCTAGCTCTCAGGAGTAAGTCAGAGAAGAGTGTTTCTGTAGGGGGAAAGGGTGTCTTCGCTGACCCCTGCAGCAGAACCTAGTGCAGGGCAGGAGAACTTCCTCAGTACATGCTCATGCTGAGCCTGGATAAAAATCTGGATCAGGCTCATCTGTACATTCTGCCTCAGATTAAAAAGATGTAGCAATGGATATCTCGTTGACTTCAGCTCTTGTTCGTCTCTCAAGTCACACCTAGTCACAGCTGAGATGCTAGGGTCTTCCTTTACTACCTTCCTTGTGCTTCCCTTCACTGTTCTCCTGTATTATAGCTCCTGGTTCCTGCGTCCCATGTCTTCTCGCTTGGCTTTTCTTTCTCATCGTGGTAAAGTACATCCTTAAGGGACTTCTTAAGAATGGGGTCATGGGTGACAAATACTTTGATACCAAGAAAGTACTAAAAATGATTTTATTCTACCCTCATATATGATTGGCAACTTGGTGGTATAGCATTCTAGGTTGGAAATTATTTGCCTTCAAAATTTTGACGGTGCTGATCTATTGCTATTGGTGTTGCTGCTGAGAACTTCAAAGCCACTTAATTCCTCATCTTTTGTATGTGATCCTTGTTTTCCTTCCTGCCTCCGTGGAAAGTTATACAATCTTCTGTCTTCATTTTTTTTCTTTCTAATTTTTTTGTTGAAGAATAGTTGATTTATCATATTATACAACTTTTAGGTATATGACATAGTGATTCAGTATATATACAGATTATACTCCATTAAAAGTTATCACAAGATAATGGCTATAATTCCCCTGTGCTGTACAATATATCCTTGCTGCTTATCTATTTTGTACATAGTAGTTTGCATCTCCCAGTCCTACTCCTATCTTGCCTTTCCCCTCTTCCCTTGCCCCACTGGTAACCACTAGTTTGTTTTCTGTATCTGTGAATCTGTTTCTGTTTGCTATATATTCATTTGTTTTATTATTTAGATTCCACTTATAAGTAATATCACACAGTAAGTCTTTCTCTGTTTGACTCATTTCACTAAGCATAATATTCTCTAGGCCCATTGACATTGCTGCAAATGGCAAATTTTCATTCTTTTTTGTGACTGAGTAATATTCCAGTGTGTGTGTGCCTGTGTGTGTGTATACCACATCTTCTTGATTCATTTATCTGTTGATGGACACTAGGATTGCTTCCATATTGTAAATAGTGCTGCATGTGAACATTGGGATGCATGTATCTTTTTGAATTAGTGTTTTCCTTTTTTCCACATATATACCCAGATGTGGAATTGATGGATCATATGGTAGTTTTATGTTTAGTATTTTGAGGAAACTCTATACTGTTTTCCATAGTGGCTGCCCCAACTTACTTTCCCACCAATAGTGTAAAAGGGTTCTCTTTTCTCCACATTCTCACCAACATTTGTTATTTGTAGATTTTTTTGATGATAGCCATTCTGACAGGTATGAAGTGATGTATTTCATTGCTGTTTTGGTTTGTATTTCTCTAATAATTAGTGATGGTGAGCATCTTTTCATATGCCTATTAGCCATCCATATGTCTTTGGGAAAATGTCTATTCAGGTTTTCTGCTCATCTTTTGATTGTATTGTTTGGTTGTTTTGTTCGTTTGTTTGTTTTGTTTTGTTTTGTTTTGATTTGATATTGAGCTGTATGAGCTATTTATGTTTTGGATAGTGACCTCTTATTGGTCAAACCATTTGCAAACATTTTCTTCTGTTCCATAGATTGTCTTTTTATTTTGTTGATGGTTTCCTCTGCTGTGCAAAAGCTTTTAAGCTTAATTAGTTCCCATTAGTTTATTTTTGCTTTTCTCTTTTTTGCCTTAGGAGACAGATCCAAAAAAATATATCGGTGCAATTTATGTCAAAGAGTGTTTTGCCTATGTTCCCTTCTAGGAGTTTTATGGTTTCAGATCTTACATTTGGGTCTTTAATGCATTTTGAGTTTGATGTATGTTTATTTTTATGTTTTGTGTGACAAAAGTTCAAATTTCATTCTTTTACACATGGCCGTCCAGTTTTTCCAGCATCGCTTACTGAAGAGACTATCTTTTCTCCGTTGTATATTCTTACCTCCTTTGTTGTAGATTAATTGAGCATACATGTGTGGGTTTATTTCTGGGCTCCCTATTCTACTCCATTGAACTACATGTCTGTTTTTGGCTAGTCCGATGCTGTTTTAATTATTGTATCTTTGCAATATAGTCTGAAGTCTGGGAGGGTGGTGCCTCCGGTTTTGTTCTTTTTTCTCAAGATTGCTTTGGCAATTGGGAGTCTTTTCTGGTTCTATATAAATTTTAGGATGATTTGTCCTAGTACTGTGAAAAATGTCATGGGTTAGTTTTGATAGGTATTGCATAAATCTGTAGATTGTTTTGGGTAGTATGGCTATCTTAGCAATATTAATTCTTCCAGTCCAAGAGCAAGGATACCTTTCTATTCATTTGTGTCATCTTCAGTTTCCTCCATCGGTGTTTTAGTTTTCAGAGTAGAGGCCTTTCACCTACTTGGTGAAGTTTTTTATTCCTAGGTATTTTTATTCTTTTTAATACAATTTTAAACAAGATTATTTTTTGCTTTCTCTTTCTATTTCATTATTAGTGTGTAGACAAACAACAGATTTCTGTGTATTGATCTTGGATCCTGCAACTTTCCTGAATTTATTTATTAGTTCTCATTTTTTTTGGTGGAAGCTTTATGGTTTTCTATATACAGTATCATGTCACCTGCAAATAGTGACAGTGTTACTTCCTCCCTTTCAATTGGATGCCTTTTGTTTCTTTTTTTTTTTCCTTCTGATTGCTGTGGGTAGGACTTCCAATACTATGTTAAATAGAAGTGGCAAAGGTGAATTTAGAGGAAAGGCTTTCAGCTTTTTACCGTTGAGTATAGTGTCCACTGTGGGTTTGCCGGAAGTGACCTTTATTATGTTGAGATATGGTCCCTCTATACCAACTCTGATGAGAGTTTTTGTCATGATTGGATGTTGAATTTTGTCAAATGCTTTTTCTGCAACTATTGAGATGATCATGTGTGATTTTTTAGCCATCCTTTTGTTAACGTGTATCTCATTGATTGATTTGCAAATATTGAACCATCCTTGTGTCCCTGGAATAAAGCCCACTTGATCAAAGTTAATATTTACTTTTCTTAATTTTTTCTTTCTTATTTTTCATTATTTTGTCTTTTTGCTCTACTTCATGGGGTATTTACTGAAAATATCTTCTAAGGTCTCAACAGTAGTTTAAACAATTTTGTTAGAATATTTTTAAATTTGAAGCTTTTTCCTTTTCATTTTAAATGTTCCCCTGTTCTTTTTTCATGAATGCAGCATTTTGTTTTATGTCTCTGAGATTATCAGTAATGGTTGCCTAGATTGTGTTTCCTCATAGTTGTTCTTGTCAGGTTGTTTGTTTTGATCTCTTCTATCCTTGTCCGAGACTTTGCTTTGATATTTAGTAGTCCTTGATTGTCTACTCATGATTTACAGTGAAGGAATAAAAGATGATTAGGGATTTTGAATGCATGAATGCCATTTTCATATTTGAATTTCAAATTTGACCCTGAGTGAGCCTGTTGTCAGGGAACTCTCTAAGGTGTTTCCTTTGAGAAAGTCAGCTTCCTACAATGAGTGCCCAGCTGCTGGGGTCTTTGGGGGCTGAGTGTAATCAGAGAAAATGTGGGGTCTGCAGTCAGCTCTCAGTGGGTTCAAAGAAGTTACTTCATCTGCCTATATTTGGCGCTCTTCACTCTGCCTCATGTCTGCAGCCTCCTTTACTTTAAACATTTACTGTAGTTTTAATGAAGTTTGGAGAAGTGAAATAAGATATAAGTGTTCAATCAGCTGTCCTAACAGAGAACATAGGGGAAGGTTTTCAGGCCATCTCTATCACAAGAAGGCCTACTTTAAAACTGCATTTCATTGACATTTAAAGAAGATAGAGGTACTTGGCATAACATTCTAGTTTTATAGATTAGGTAACTGAGGTAAAGAAACTTTATCATTTGCTGGGTTGAGAGTAACCCAGGCTCGGGAAGAGAATTCTAGCATATTTGTTTTATCTTTTTGAATGACAAATAGGGATGTCGCCAAGAGGAAGTATGAAATACCAAAATAAAATGAGGTATAAAGGATATAAATTTCAGGTATGTTATGTTCAAGGTTTTTACCATGACCTTCATCTTTTATAGTCAGGAAAATTCCTGCTCATTTGAGGCCTTTAAACCCTGACTGATACAAAATAATTTCATTAAAATCCTGTATCTAAGAGTAAATTTAAATATAATATAGCAGTGGAAAAAGAATACCTTGTGCAGTTTTTTTTCCATACACATTTACACTGGTTTTAAAATTATTTTGCTTTGTAGGTCCATGCCATTGAGCTGTTTTTGTGTGAAGTTTTCTGGGTTTATAAGCAGGAAAAAAAGTGTGGCAATAAAAAGGAGTGTGGGGAAAACTGGCAACATACAGCCTTTGTGGGTGGTCGTATTTTTAAAACAGATGGAAAACTAAATATTTAAAGCCATGTTTTCTAGTGACAAATAAACATTTGAGTAAGACAATTACATTTTGAAAATTATGATGAAAACCTTTTTTTTCTAAGGACTTGAATTGCTCTTAAGCTGCATATGATTTTTGAAAACCTTCTAAAAATGTTGTACAGTACAGGACATTTTGTCATTTTGATATTTCAATTATAGCTTTCCTGGGAGACAGAGTTCTTTGTGCTTTTCTAAATATACAAACATCTTGCTGACATACACAATCAGGTTCGGGGCTCTGGACATCAACACCACTGAATAAATATTGCCCAACTGACAGAGAAAATGGGGGATGCGATGTAGAGATATTTGAAAAGAATTTTTTAATAGCAAGCTTTGGAGAAAATTAACATAGAGAGTTCTTAAGTAAAAGTAGAAACTGGGCCTTAGTTATACAAAGATTTTTTGTTTTTGTTTTGCTGTTTTTCCATGTTAATTGCATCATGTCTGTAGGAATACTTTCACCAAACATATTTAGGGAGTTTTTCATCTCAATGCTAAGATTACTCTGAGTCTGCTGTCACAGCTAAATAAATATAGTAAGAAGACATTTATTCACAATATGCCTGTGCAAATGACTGCCAGCAGTCTCAGTGACCAAGAATGCATGTGTTTAGAATTGTCTCAAACAAGGAAATGATTTCTCTCTGTGTAGTTGTTAGCTGTAGCCAAGTTCACTTGAAACCTTTTAGTGTTACCAGTTTGCATGCAGAAAGTGCTATTTTCTGTTTCATCTAGCATTCATTTGAAAAATGTTTGATTTATATGACATAACAAATGATAGCCCTATTAAGACGCTCTGGATGTACATTAAAGGATTTCAGGAGAGCTGGCACCGAGCCAGTCAGCTGGCTGACTCATGCTTATACCTGTGGGGGGACATTCAGAACAGTCACTGCTCTTCAGCAGGATGCGGGCTTTCGTTCTCTACGTTCTAATCATTCCTTTGGTCTTTCCAGCACCTAACTTGATTTTCCCAGCGTGTGATTTCTTCGAAAAGGATTATCTAACTGTAATAATAGTTCCTCTACTTTGTCCCAAACCGGGCTCTGTAGACAGCACACGTGTCCAGAAAGATGTTAATAGGTATTCTTGGGGAGTAAAGAGTTCTAGCTGGAATCAGTTGGGGCATACCGCTGGCTGAGTCCCGGCTTGGAGGATCTCGGTATCAGGGCCTCTTTGCCACTCGAGCCCCTGCTAGGGCAGCCAGCTTCATAGGCTTCACCCAACAGAGGCATCCAGTCTCTCTCCAGATGCTCCCACATGCAGTCTGGCAAGTCCATGGGGTTAACCCCTTACAGGGCCAACAGGCGATAGGACCCAGTGGGTAAAGGCTCCCTTCTCCACCTCTCAGCTGCTGAGGGCATTCTGTGGCTTCCCTTCCAGAGAGATCTAGCCCAGTTTCCCACAGCTTACTGAAGTCTCCTGAGAGCTCCTGCATGAAAAATAAATAAATAAACAAATAAGCACACACACGAAACAAAGTCAAAGACTTGATCAGCATGATTTCCCAATTTATAGCTGAGGAATAAAAAAAAAATTTTTGCCTTCTCTTGTTACTGAACACAGGATAGCTTCAAAACCGGGGCCAGAGTTGGCTTCATGGGTATATCCTATGTGGTAACATCGGGCCCTGCGTTTGGTTTAAATCTCTGCTGCCAACTTTTTGAAGTTCCTCATAATTAATGAAAAAAGGACTTCACACTTTTTATTTTATTTTATTTTGCACTAGGGCTTGCAAATTGCATAACTGGTCCCGGGCTGAGCTAAGTTGAAAGAGATTCAGACCACGGACTGTGCTCAGGACACCTTTTGCAATCCTGTCGTCCTTGTAGTTGAAAGATCCCCGCGTGAAAGCCTGGATCTGCAATCCTTTCTTTGCTGCTTTTCATCTTATGCAGGTGGGTTAGTGAGTGAGCCTGCCTGGGCTTCAGTTTGGCTGCTAATGACTGGTGGAGAAGACCGCGGCTCTCAGCCCCGACAGCCCATTAAACCATCCGAGGAGCTTTGAGAAATATCAAGCCGGGGTGGGGCTTTCAAGCAGCAGTATTTTAAAGCTCGCTCCGGTGGTTGGGATACTCAGCCAGGGTTGAGAAACCAGGGTAGAATGATGCCCAAGCTCTGGTTCTGTGTATATGATGTTACTTGCAGGCTCAGGCTAGACAAGCTTTCATAGTTCTCATTTTATAACAGAGTAAATTATCAAGAGATCATTGAAAGCTGCTCAAGGGACTGTAGGGTTTAGGGAGGCAAGCTTAAATTTTCATAGGGTCTTATTGTTAGACAGTATGTTGGAAGTTTGTAGCCCATTCTTACACCTGATATGAACAGTATTTATAATACTTCAGCTGTACACACAGATGCAATAAAAAGAGTTGTAGGAAAGAGAAGCAAAGTTCAGAAGAAAGGGGAAATCCAGTTGGCTTTAATGTGAAAACCGACTCCAACATGTTATGAAAACAAACAAACAAGCAAGGAAGGAAGTGAAGAAACAAAACCACGTGTTGGATCACCCTTCGTTTCAAGGACAAAAACATAGTTCCAGATAGAAGCATCACCAGGACCATCTGGAGGTTTGCAGAACTTTGGGGGAATAGAATGCTCTTATATGGGGGAGAGGATAACTGAACCAAAGAGAAGGCTGAAGGAAAAAGGAAAACAATCATGGGAAAAGATGAATTAATTAGCTGCTTTCATCCAGAATGTGGCAAAGCTCTCACTGATACACAAAGTTGATTCATGAATAGTATTTGATGGATAGAAAACATACATCTGAATTCTTTCCCAGATTTTTCTCTGATAATATGGAGGAAAATCATTAATAATTTGATGTCTGATGGAAGCTGGAGTCATTTTAGAACCTAACTTTTACATTATTAACACATGCTTCATTGTGTTTTTCCCCCATACCAATTATTTTTCTGGGAAGGAGGAAGTTATTTGTTTTCCATTTTTCTAATAAAATATGTTGCTGTTTTCTCCCCCTGGGACCTCTGGACCCTTGATGAGAAGAAAACTACTTTTATTTTTCATCACCCACAAATGTTTATCTACTTCAGTTCAGAGTGCATCAGTGAGAGGTCCATAAACATAAATCTCTGTTTTAGTTTCTTTTAAAAAACAACTGTGTAAGACCAGACTCCGTGCCTGCCTTCCCCTGCTGGTTTCTGCACTGACTGTGGTCCTGCAGGGTGTGTGTGTCACCGTGCAGACGACACTTACTCAGAGCACTGCATGTGCTTGCCGGCTGTCATGGACACCCGAGATGCTTGTTCTGTCTTCTCAGTCTCTTTCAACTTCGGAAATTTTAGTCCTCTTAAAGCATCATCAGGTCTACGAATTAGATGATATCAGCGGCAAATCTTGTGTCCTTTTTCTGTCTGCCAGGTTGGTAACAAGGTCCTCTGTGCTTCCTCTGTGATTCTGTCTCTGGAGAACGTGTCAAGCGTTGGATGAGTCCACACAGCCTCAGATATACTTTCAATTCAGAACCTTATTTTTGTTTGTTGCTGTGAAGGCTCAGGTGGGGTTTATTCAGTTTTGGAAAAAGAAGTGAAACTGACAGTCCTAGCTGCCCTGTGGATCGGGAGGATAGGCTTTTACTCAGAAGTTAAAGAAATGAAAAAAGAACGGGTCACAGCTTCAGTTTTCATTTTTGTAGAATCCCAACACGGGAACTTCATTGATATTCTGGTTATTCAGCTATTCAGAGCATATGTCAATGGAATGACATGCTGAAGTGATTACACTGTGGGGAGAGAAAATTATTCTGAAGGAATCGAGGAATGTTTTCTGATTCTTCACTCCATGACTTACCTAGATTTCATGTCTTATACTTAGGGAAACCAACAATAAAAGGGTAGCGTATTACCACCTAAGATTAATGTGCTATATCTTGCTCTAGCATATGTGTTATGCCCATAATTTTATAAATATTAATAGTATTCATATGTATTTCATAGATGGAGAAACTGGGGTTCAGAAAGCTTAAATATCTTGCCTGTAGTTGCTTCATCTAGAGCTCATAAGTCTTTTTATGTAAGTATTTGCGAGGTTGATCACTCTGCTTTTCAGGTAGTTTTATGGTCTGAGCCATTTTATTCTATATGTATTATATATATATTTATATTTTATTTTGTATATATAATTCCAGAGATACTTTTTCTCTTTTATATCTATTATATTAGAAAAGTATAATCTGCCTACCTTACTGAGTATATTTTTATGTTGAAATGCTTAACTGAAACAGTGTAATTATTAGTGACTTTTATAGTGACCAGTAAAGTAACTCAAGTATAAACTTCAATTCTTTGAGTATGTTGAAGTCGGCTTTATATATGTGTGGTGTATAATTTACCTTCTCATTAGTTCCCTTTGGCATTGATAGAGTGTTTTTATAGCATAGACCTTGATTTGAATTCCCAAATTGACATATTTCCCTTCTTAAAGCTTAGCAATTCTTGATACAACAAAAGTGTTCTTTCTTATATTTCACAGTTTCAGTAGAACAATAAGAATTTCTTCCAGCCTTGGAATTTTATAGTAAGGCCTAAGAAGACTATCTTCTGAAATCACAGTAACTTTGGTGTGTTTTAAATGGAGAATTATGTAACATGCAGAAGACAGTGATTGAGAATGAATTTTACGCATATAAAAAGGATATACTTTAGGAGGGTGGCCGTGTATCAGCTTGCTTATCTAGGGATAAGCATGAAATGAATAATGAGTGATATGTACATAGGGATAATGAAAATAAATATCTGGTCTTTCTTTATATACACACACATATATAAATATATTTATCATCTATGGTTTATTTCTGTTTTTGGCATAGGAATAGACTAAGAAGACAATATTTTGCCAGGAAGTCCTGGTTGGGATAATCTCTGGATTCTAATCCACATCTGACCTCTCACCCACACCCGTCAAATGTTAGCAGTTACCTTGCATTTGTCAGAACCTGGGGCCCCATTTGGGGCTCCATTTTCCTCGATCTCTTTAATTTTTTGTTTTCCACACCTCTCCTCCTTGGGAAAGGTTCTCTTTCTCTTGGACTTGGGGTCCCTGAGAGCTTGGTTCTCCTCCTGTCTCCATCTCTGCTTTTTCAGCCTAGGCTCTTTCCTCTCTCTCTCCTGCTCCTGCTCAGCTCTTTATTCTTTCTTTTTTACAGCCCTTTGGCTCTCATCCATGCACTCATCTTCACCTTTCTCTGCTGCCTCCCTAGACAAATAAGGCTTTTGAAATGGCTTCCGATGGATTGTCCTCTCTCAAATATTTCTTTTTCATTCCCTGTGATCCAGTCTTACTAAGGCTAAGTCAGAGACCAAGAATTATTGCTCCAAGGAAGGAAGGAAGAGATACTGTCTACAAGCAAGAAGTCATTACTCACCTTTGAATTTCAAATCTGACATTTTTAAAGCTATAGAGAGGCAATAGGTTTAAAAGCTAAGGGGCTGTTTTTAAACACTCAGATAAATTTGGAGGATTCAGGGCTTTCAAAGGTATAGCCTGAGGGAGCCTGTGTGACTCTCAGGGAAGTCCATATTGAATGTTACCCTGCTCACCAGGATGTGGGAATGGTTGTGTAACAAAGAGGAAGGCAGGTGTCCCAGGCAGTTGAGCTTGATAACAGCTTCCCTGGATGGAGCACACATCGGAATGATGCAGAGAAAGCAACTGAGAATTCCAAAGTCCCTAAGAGGCAGTGGACATGGAAATGCTGAGAGGAATGCAAGAGGTCTTTGATAAAGATGAGGTAGTTGCAACCACCTGGCAGCTGAAAGCTGTGAATAAAGGTAACATCACGATTCATCTTCAACATGTGAATTTACTTCCATCCCTATCTTAGAAGCATCAATGCATGCAGAGGACATTCCTGATTATTTAGTACGGCTGTCAAGTTTCCTAATACCTTATTAGTAAGGTTACACATTTCCACAGGTAGAATGGCTTAAGACAACACACATTTAATCTCTTCCAGTTCTGAAGGTCAAAGTCTTAAATCAAGGGGTTGGCAGAGCTGTGTTCCTTTCAGGGAGAATATTCCCTTGTCTTTGCAGATTCTAGAGGTCACCTGCATTCCCTGGCTCATGGCCCATTCCTCGAATCATTACAACTTCTTGCTTTTATTATTAGCATCTCTTTCCACTCACTCTGATCTCCTTATTTCCCTTTTTAAGGACCCTTATGATTACACTGTCCCCTTTTGGGTAATCCAGGATAATCTCCTCCCCTCAAAATCCTTAATCACTTCTGCAAAGTCCCTTTGCTACATAAGGTAACATTCACAGATTTCAGGGATTGGGCATGGATGTCTTTGGGGGCCCTTATTTTGTCTGTCACACCCAGTAACCATTCTAGGCTGTCTCCTTCTGTATCAAACTCTGCTGTGGCCAGAGTCTTCCAGTTGCTGCCCCATGAATGCACCCTGTGCTTTTTCATATCAACACCTTTGCTCTTGACTTTTCCCACACTTGGAAAGCTGTTACTTATGGACACCAGTGGCTGAAATTCTGCTCACTCTTTCATCCTCAGCTTTCTTTCCTCACTACCCCAGCCCACAATGCTTTTCTTCTTTTTGACCTTTCTAATCACTATTTTACATATATCATGTGAGAAAGATGATATTTACTATATTGTATTTTGCATTGTTATAAGTATCATGAAAAAAATTTTAATCAGGGTCTACTATGGGTAAAGCATTCCTTTTAAATATTAAGGGGAGTACAGACATGTAAAGGTGATTCTTGACCTAACAGAATTTACAGTCTGATAAGAAGTAAAAAAAAAAAATATTATTAGGTCAATGTGATCTGTTGGGAAAAAATATAGATTTTTTTTCATCATAACGTCCTATATTGAATTAAAGCTCTAACTTGGGGGCAAGTTACTTATCTCCACTGAAATTCAAGTCTTTTCATCTATGAAACAGAGATTTTTTCACTATATGATTCAATGTGCAAAGAAGTGATAGTTTGTAAAGTCTGGTTCATAATGTAAACTCAGTAAAGTTTCCTACATGATTTTTAACATTAAAGAACAAATCTGTGGGTGTTCAGAGGACAGAGTGAACATCCAGTGTTCAGAGGACAGAGCAAGTGGGATTTGGGTTAGGCTTTGAAATCTGGACATAATTTACTTCTTGGAGATATAAAACAGGATCCTGGACATGGGAACTTGGTTCCAAATGATACATACAGGCAGCTGGTTGGGGGGCGGAGGGTGGGAAGCACAGTGCACTCCTACAAGGAAGGCTTAAGCACAGGCTGAAGAATTTGCAGGATAGGCTAAGGGTTCAACCTGTTGTCAAACTGGGTGATTTGTTCATGGTCCTTTGTTTAGGGCTTCATCAGTTCTTACTTGTGATATTAAAAGCTCTGTAACAATAGAAACTGCATCTGTTTTGCTCATTGCTGTATCCCTAGCATCAGGACAGGGCACATATTAAGCACTCAGGAAATGCCTGCTGAATAAACAAATAGAGAATCACAAGGAGATAAACATTACATATAATTATTATTATTTTTTCCTTTGATGCAGAACAAAATGATCTGAAGACATAGACATCTTGTACACCTTTTCCAAGTTTTAACTCTTCTTGAAAGTTGATAGTGAGGACTATAAATATGAGGAGATAAGTTATCTGCTGTGTTGGAAGCTGGGAATACCGACAAACATATGAGTGCTTTTAAAAATACAATAAACAAAAGTATGTTGCCTTTTAAGTCTCAAAATCATTTCTATGAAAAACTATTAGTTATTAATCTTATTTCTCTGATTCTGAAACTTTGATTTGATAATTTATGGTGATAGTTTTGTATGTAGACTCAGGAGGATGGGTTTCATAAATAATTGAAAAGAATAAACAGATTCAATTTGCTGATACTTGATGGTTTTTAAACAAATGTATATTTTTGCATAATTCATACACCAAGTTTCTCTCTTCCCTGGAAGTTATAATAACTGTATGATGCATAAAATGCTTATCCCTTTGAAGCCTGATTGCTGGAGTTGATGAGGGAGAAAAATACACACACACACACACCATGGACATGAGAGAAAAATCTGTTGAATATCAGAGTCTGAACTGGTTTCTAACATCCAAACTTTTGTTTGAGAACTTTGGGTCTTACAATCTGCTAATAAACTTAAGCCTCTTTTCTGCTTTTAAACTATACTTTCTAAGGTGCATAAGGAAGTGAGTTTAATCATTAATAGGTAGGTAACCATGGCAACACCATAGTTACACTGCTATAATCAGCATCATTTTCTATCTGAGCTAAGAATAGCATAACATGTTGAGAGTTTTGCTTTAAATATGATTTCTAAGACTGGAGGTTGGTAGATGAGAAGGTTTAAATGCCACATTATAATTGTTCAGACCAATATTTCCATTTTTTCAAAGATAATGGGAACACGGTATTGAGATGTCAGTGAGATCTACATCAAATGTTAGTTGGTATATTTCTACCACCTTGGGCTACATCTTAAAAGAATGTATAAGATTTTTAATTAATAATATTTTTTCTACTCAGGATTAGGGAAGTAGCCACTCAGGAAGTGAAAAAGCTCACAAACTTGGGGAAATATGGAAGCCTATTTTTTTAAGTACATGGCAGAGTCTGCATCTAGGTGGTTACTATGAGACTAGTTCTTGCCAGTGGAACATGCAAAGTTCTAAGTGTCAACATCCAAGCTTAGATGACCAGATCGAGTGTCCCTTTCTTTTATCACTTGTCAGCTGTCCAGATACAGAGAATCTAACAAAGGAAAGAAGGTGGAGTCACTAGATAGGAGGGTCTGTGGTCCTGGAATCATTACATAAAGCAGAGCCCACTGCCCACCCTCACTGCACCGTTACAGGGATTATCCTGAAACAAAGGATGGAAGACTTTGAAAATCAAGGCAATCCCGTCTTCTTCTGATGGCTCAGACTCACGAAGTGATGTTGGCATGTGCATCAAAATATGTTCACAGGAATTCATCACTTTTTTCTTCATCCAGTGAACCATGGCAGGGGCTGTGGCTAGTCTGACCCACCCTGTCTCTTCGCTATGTTTTTGAGGTGCCTGTTCCCAACCAACAAAGGCCACACCACATGCCCTGCCTTGAATGCATGATGTAGAGCTGAGCATGGTGGAAGTGAATTGTCAAAACCATTTCAAGTGGACAAATTAAGAAGTTTAGCTAAGCTGCTACTTAAAATCCATTAGCACTGCTTTTTTTTTTTTTTTGCTAGTAAATAAAAAACCAGTAAACATAGCTTCATTTCTTTTCTTATTTATGACTGTTTGAGTCTCTGTATCTCATTTTCTTTTTATACAGTGCAGAGACAGTGATAAAATCCTTTATGAAATGTGGATTATTTTACATAACATCCTTTAATAGTATACCTAATCTCCAAGGAGGAAAGCAATTGACAACTTTTAATTTAGTGTGCAAATTTTTTGGCGTTTGGTAGTTGTGAGTAAACCTTAGGAATATTTATTCCCACGTCTGAATTTTTTAATTAGCCCAAAGTTCTTTGCTTCACTTTTTAAATATTTCTTCAAGAAAGTCATATAATCATCTGGGTCTTGGGCTTAAATCTGAAAAGAAAATATACTTTCAGCTCTCTCTTAAAAAGTCATCTACGAAGGTGTTGCTGAGAATATTTGTAAGAAAGTGACCCAAGGGAAGATGATATAGAGGATGATGTAAAAGTAGCCTTTCTACATAAAGTCCATTCCATGCCCACTACCCCAGTTTTGGGATTTGTGGCTTCCACCTGCTCGGTTCATAGTAAGAAGGATCTACAGCTTTAAATCCAGGCGTCAGTCTTGTGTGCATCCTGTCCCTTGCAGAACTGAGAGTGACAGATGATCTTTGATCAAGACTCTTAGAGGCAGAAAAGGGCAGGGAAAAGGCAGACAGAGCAAAGTGAGAGTGTATGGGTGCTGCCTTCCAACTTTTAGTGGTTTAAATAACATGATCTTTTAACTTAACCTTCGGGTGTCATTGCAAGCCCATCATGTCCAGTTTGGGCAAATGTATCCTTAAGAATTAGTTATATAATTTGCTAAGGAATGATTGTTCTTAAGACCCCTGAAAAGTTTCTCATGAGAATAACAACTGCAAAAGGGTTGTAGAGAAAACTTAGCAAAAACAGTATTTTGCTTTCTTTTGTTTTCAGAAAGAAAGAGACAGATCATGACTGTGTGCATGCCTGAGTGTGTGCAGCTTGCGAATGAGGCGCATGTAAATAAATAGTGTTTTACTGCCCCAGAGGATTGGGAATTATTTTAGTTATCTGTGTAAGGAAGCACCTTTCTCCTCCAATTCAGTGGGATAAAACAACAACCATTTTGTTAACCTTATACTTTCTAAGGGTCAGGAATTCACACGGGGCATTGTCTTCGCTCCCCCAAAGGTTGGGGCCTCAGCTGAGACAACTCAAATGGCTGGGGCTGGGACCATGTATCTGATTCCTTACCTGAGATGGCTCCAGGGCTATGTCTGTTGACCTGCGCCCCTACACGTAGCCTCCTCATGGCATCCTCAGGGTAGCTGGACTTCTTATCTGGTAGATTAGGGCTCCCAAGGAAGGTTTCCAGCAAATCAGGTAGAAGTGCCAGGCTTTTTATGATTTATCCTCAAAAGCCACCTTGTGTCTCTTCCTACATAACTCTATTTGTCAAAGAAGCCACAGCCTACCACATTCAAGGAGAGAAGACATAGACCTCACCTCTTAATGGGAGGAGGATGGAAGAATTTACGGCCTTGTTTTAACATTGGCCACAGAAGGAATAGATGCAGATGAAACTTAAAATCCAACAGATTATTTATCTAGGTCCCTCAGTATTCTGAAGACCAGGTGTTTGGATATTAACTTTTCTCCTTTGGTCCACTCCCATCTTCCATTCCCCTACGTTTTGGCTTCCTGAGAATGTTAATTTAATTTTTTCTGCAATTTCCTTTTTGTTTCTGAGCTTTAGCAAAGAAGTAATGTTAAGCGCTGTTTGCTTTGTATATAACTGATAACCAGTATCCTTACCAAGACTAGAGAAAGTCTTGCCTAGGGAGTTGGACACTGATACAGTGTTATAAACCCCCTGGAAGGAAAGGAACCACTATTGATCTTACATTGTGGCGGGGGTACATCTCTGTGTGATGGGCTCCCCTACACCAGCTTACCCACAGAGCGAATTGTTCGCTCCCTCAGGGTTTCTTTCATAGGTTTGGCTTCTCCTATATGAGAAGAGTAATGCAGACTGAATGGTGGCATCCAGCTGCCTCAGCCTTCAAGGCATGGACTTGATGTGCCTTTCCATTTATCTCTGCCTTTGTCTTCTTTTGATTATATACCTCCTGGTTTCTGTCTGGTCTTCTAGAAATATTTCCACAAGCCTGATCACTGGATACATCATTCAAAGCCTTCAGATCTGCTCCCTTTCTCTGACTGTCTTGTCGTTACAACTCTCCTTGTGTATGTGACAAGTTGGCCAACTCCTGAATCCTGGTGTTTCTCTATTCTCTTGTCAGAAACCATAACTTCTCCCTGCCTGATGCCACAGAGGCCCACCCTACCCACAGTCCAGCATGATGGTAAAGAACAGAAGGCTTAACTATGGAGAAAATCTTCCTACGTGAGTCCTGGCCAGGTGCTAGGACTCATGTGGGAAGGTTTTTTGTCTTTTTTTTAACAAATTGCAATCATCAGTGTTAGTGCTTTTACATTTTAATTCTAGTGTATGATAGGACCTCACACACAGTCCCATGAGGTAAGTACTACCTTTCTAAAGAAAAATGTCCAGTTCTACTCTTTTTATTTGCTTGTGAAATAATCAGGCAGGTTGTTTATTTGTTTTTTGTTGTTGTTGTTGTTATCACATGGTTTAAATCAGTTGTACTTATTGTAATGGTTTCACATAATTAAATAATACGTAAGTAAATGAAATATGATTGTAAAAAGAGAGCTGTGGCTTCTTGGGAAAACATTAAATGCATTAATTGCTTTATTAAGTGATTTATTGAGCAAAATTGTTGTAAAATTAAGTGAGGGAGAGATAAGTATAAAAGGTAGTAAAATAATTGTTAAAATGTAGAAGGATCTTGCACTAATTTGTTACCTCATCTGAGATTTATTGTATCCTCAATAAATGATAGCTATTATGTATTGTATTTAAGGGTAAATAACCAGGTGGACAAAGTTAGTACATATTTGATTCCTTTTCTTTTGTTGTTGGACTGACACTTGAAACAGAGCTTGGGTGGGAGGAGAGAGATTGTGTTTCATGTTCAAGGCATTAAAAAAAAATGTGTCTCTACCTAGCATCTTCTAATTACCTACTCAAGAGACTGTGTTGATTCTTCCAAGCTTTGATGGGCATCAACTGTCAGATGGTGATAAATCATTTATCTGTTCAAATAATGTGTCATGGACCCAAGTTCTAATAACAAGGAATTTTTGTAATCTAAAAATGAACAACAAAAAGTTTCACATGATGCAGCCTCATTTCTGTGGGTAAAATGTTCACCTCTAGCAGAGCCGTGTGATTAAATGTGCGTGCAGTGATGAGAAGTGCACGGAACAGTGAGGGTATGCCCAACCTTCCTACGTAAAACTTCAGCCCTTACCCCATCCCTCAAACATGGTTCTCCCTACCCTCTTTCCTGCTCTTGTTTTCCCCCATAACAATGATCACCTTCTTATATACCGTACAGTGTCCTTATTTATTTTGTTGCTTCTCTTCCCCCACAGCCTAGATTGTAAGTTCACAGAAACAGAGATTTTTCATCTGTTTAACTCATAGCTATACTATAGCATTAAGAAATATGTGACTCCATATGGTAAATGCATGCTCATGCCCATGTGCACACACACAAATTTATAAGTGAATTTATGAGTGAATAATAAATGTGAATTAATTATTAGTAATTAATAGAATTTTCCTACCACATAATAAAGCTTGCCTTGAAGTTACCCCAGGATTAGATTAGATTATCTAGATGAAGTTAGAGTATAGACACAGACATAGGCACACAAAGTTAGGAAGCGGCCAGTGATAAACATTTAGGTCCATTAGGATAACTTTGAAGATAATGTCTAGAAACAGATTCTAGAAACAGAAACCCATCTCAAAATGGCTTAAACAATAAGAATGCTTATTGCTTTATGTGACAAGAAGTTCCAGAAGCAGTGCTGCTCCACACCGTCTAATACAGGAGTCCAAAGAAGACATCATGGACCCAGTTTCTCTGAGTCTTTCTGTGCTTCCACTCTTAAAAGTATCAGATTTGTTCTCAGGCTTCAAAGTGTCTGCAGCAATCTAGGCATTACCACCAAACACAACAATGTTCAGAAGAAGAACAGACTATTTGCTTCTACGCGTTTCCTTTTAAAAATTCAGAAATATTTCCTGGAAGCCTTTCAGCAAAGTTACCCTCATGTCTTATTGGTCAGAATTGTATCACATGCCTACTAACCAATCATTGGTGAGGAGACTGGGATCCCCATGTTGGACCAATTAAGATTCACCCTCTGGCACCTGACCCATCCTGAACCACATGGCCAAGAGAAGGCAGAAACTAGAACAAATAGATTTTGAGGGGGCAGGGATGGAGGGGACAGGAATAGATGCTTGATAAGTGTTTGCTATAACACTAAATCACCAAATGCATTTGTATGTGGAGTTTAGGCTAAATATTATAGGATTATCTGAAGTACGTAGTTTAAAACAATGTAATAAAACCAATCTCTTTAATGGTTTTTATATATTTTTTATACTTAACCAACTAATTCTCTTTGTCAGACGTTTGTCTGATTTCATAAATTCTTCAATTTTATTTTAGTTTTAAAAATTATCCTATTATTTAAATTCAAGTAAAATTATATTTCTTACTGAAAATGTTACATATATTAAAAAGTTATATATATATATCCATCCATCCATCTCTCTATTATTTTCTGTATATTTATGCATAAGTAAATATCTGGAATGAAGCTCATTTAATGTTAATGAGAGTTATTTTTACTTGTTTGTATTTCACATGTATTTTTTGCTACATTTTTTGTACTTTTTTGGAGAGCTTAAGTATTTTGGAATGAGGCTATTTCATTTTTATGAAAATGATCATGACATTGTTCTAAAAGTAAAAAAAAAGATAACTAGGTTAAAAGTATCTCCGTATTGTTAAATCCAATAAGCAAATTATTTTTAAATGGGTAGTATAACCCCATTTCATGAATGAATGAATGAATAAATAAATAAGGAAAATTGTTATTAGAGCAATAGAAAAATTCTAGACATTTACGTCTAAAACAGATAAAAATGCTTGTCTCTGAGAATGATGCTGGTTACTGAGGACTTGCACTTTTCACAGTTTCTATGTTGTGTGACTGAGTCTTCAATGATTGTATAATTCTTTATAAGTATTAAATATAGTCAGTATAAATGTATAAATAATAATAATCAGTCCTTTTTGTTGGGTTACTGTCCCACAGCTGCTACTTCCTGCTGCTTATGCAAAGGCCATCCTCAGCCTGTCATTTTCTGCGGCTCCACACAGCCCCTGATGGTAGAACAGCTCTCCCCAAGGTTACGGAGGTGAGTGACAGGTGCCTTCCTGCTTGCGGTAAATACTGATGTTCTTTGCTGCTGCTGAGGCCAGTTCAGTGGGAGGCCAATGGTGTGACTCTGGCCTTTGCACTTAGACTCCCCACTCTGCCCTCCCTGAGCTCTGCCGGGTGGTGACCTGGCCAGAGCATATGGTGAGTGCACACTGAGTGGTGGCTCCCTTCCCTTCTAGTGCCTTAGGGCCATCCTGGGCCAGGCCAGCACTGTGCAGGCAGTTGGAATTGCTTTACAGCTGAGCATTTCAGACTCAGACAGGTTGGTTTTTAGGCATCTATTTCCTGAAGTAAGTGTTGGAGTTTGAGCCCAGTCCTCCCCAGCACTGTCAACTTTACTTCTCCTTTTTTGGTCTGAAAGATTAACTTTTCAGCAGAAAACCTCTATCTGAATGCTTAATATATTAGATTTGAGAATTACAGAGTGTCAGCTTTAGAAGCACCAGGCACGCATTTCTAACTTCCCACTGAAATAGCAACAGATACGTGCACAAAGACGGAATAAAGCATATACCACCTCTAAGACAGTTTTGGACAAGTTATTGCTAAATTTGGATGACATTTCGTTAAGGAAAAAAGATGAGGAAACTGCATTGAGAACTACTGGCCCTCGTGAATCAGAGCATTAAAAAACTTGTCGGTGAAAATAGGGATTGATCCTACCTGAGTAAACATAACGGGCTGCCGTAACAAAATACCAGAAGCTGGGTGGCTTGATACAACAAAAGTGTATTTTTTCATGACTCTGGAGGATAGAAGCCTGCAGTCATGGTGTTGGCAAGGCCATGCTCCCTCTGAAGTTTCTGGGGAGAATTCCACTTTGCCTCTTCCTAGCTTCTGTTGCCTTCCGGCCATCCTTGCTGTCCTTGGTTTGTAAATGGATCACTCCAGTCTCTGCTCATGGCCTTCACCTGGCCTTCTTCTGTCTTCACACGGCCTTCTTCCCTGCATGCATATCTCTGCGTGTCCTTCCCTTCTGCTCATAAGGACAGCAGTCATTGACTTTAGGGCCAACACTTACCCATTGTGACCTCATCTTAACTTCTGCAAGAACCCTATTTCTGAATATGTTGACATTCACAGGCATTGGGGGTTAAGACTTAAACTTATCTTTTGGTGGGGGGGACACAATTCAACCCACTATACTACCTGAGGCCAAGAGGGCTACACCAGATGATTGCACTAGATCCTATGCAGTCAGCGTTCAGTAACAAAGGCAGTGGTGGTGACACAGCGCTGAAACCTGGGACATAGAATAATAAAGATTTATTTGTGGCTTATATTGAATGTCAACTATGTGTCTGCAAAACTTTCCTTCACATATCTTCTTCATCCTTGGATTCAGGATGAGAAAGCAGTTGTGATGTGGGACACTGTTACAGGATGAATTGTGTTCCCCTCTTGTAAATTCATATTTTGAAAACTTAACCCCCAGTGCTTCAGAATGTGACCTTATTTGGAAACAGGGTCATTGCAAATGTAATTAGGTAAGATGAGGCCATTAGAGTGGGCCCTAATCCAATATGACTGTGTCCCTTATAAAAACGGGGAATTTGGACACAGACACACGCAGAGAAAAGACACTACGAAGACACGGGGAGAAGACGGCCACGTACAAACCACCTGGAACAGACATCTCTCTCATCCTTGGGAGGAACCAACCCCGCCGAGATCTTGACGTGGACGTCTAGAGGACTGTCAGACAATAAATCCCTGTTGCTTAAGCCTCCAGTTTGTGGCACTTTGTTATAAGACCCCTAGGAATCAAATGCCAGTCTCCTGGCAGAGGGGAAAGTATATACGAGGAAGCTTGCAGTGACTTTTGAAGCTTCTGCTCAGAACCACTTGCATAAATTCCTCTCATGTCACTTTGGTCAAACCTGCCAGTGGGGTGGCCTGAGTTGGAATCTGGAGGAATGGGGAACGCACGGGTCTGCTGAGTGCTCGGCCACCAGGCACGATGGGGCCTGGGCTGAAAAGTGACATGAATTTTCCCACAGTCTTTTTAGTAGACAAAGCCCTGCTGGAGGAGCAGGCCTGTCAAAAACACAGGCTCAGCCTCCAACTCTTGACACTAAGGTGAGCTGAGTCGTACCTAAACTGTGTCCCTCTTGAGTCCGCTCCGCTCTTGGCTAGAGCCCGGTGATCAGCCTCTCACTTTATTTGCCAGTCAGAGGAAAGGCAAGTCTTCTCTGGAGAGTGTAGGGCGGGGATAACATGGACTTCGGCTTCTACTATCCTCTTATACACAAATATCTGGAATAAAAAAAGACAGGGAAAGACATGCCATGAAGCAGGAAAATGTAATCAATCAGGTATTGAGTTTGGTAACAGGCAAAGAATTTTTTCCCCTGTGGTGTTTTAGGCAGAAACTTTTAGGCATCTGTGTCAACTCAGTGTCCCTGCAGACTACTGTGTTTGTGATCCATCCCTCTCCTTAGGACATGAGGCCAATATACAGTAGGACAAGGGAAATAATACATATTTAAAGTTTCGAGGATAATTGTGCTTCTAATCATATACTTTGAAATTATCAGAACCAAAAGAAAATTAAAGCAAACTCTCTAGTATCATCCATACCCATTAACTTATTTATTTGTTCAACACACATATGCCAGGCACTGTGCTGAGTATTAGAAATCTGGGAATGAACAAGACAGACCCGAGATACGTCCCAGTGGAGTTTAGACAAGGACAGGCAAAACCATTGACTAAGTAATGAAATTGAAGGCTAAAGGCTGTTAGGGTAAAAAAAAAAAAAAAAAACAGGGCTCTATCCCCCCAAATGGGTTTCTGGATCCCAATGCCTTAAGGAGGGTGGGGTCTGTCTCTCTCTTGTGAGTGGGCATTTCAGGGGCTGTGGCCCCAGCCTCTTCTTATGAAATTTCTTTCCCTTATGGAAACTGATTCCGGGGAAGGATTTCTCCCTCAAACTCGTAATTGTTTCAGCTGGAGAATCCCCTCAGAAATTTCTGCATAGGAACTTGCTTCAAGAGCCCGCGTGCAGATCCATGCCCAGGTCTGTTCTCTGCAGCTTTAGGACGTCAGAGGCCTTGCTTGACTAGCAGTTTTTACCCTTTATTGTTTTCAGCCAAAGTGAGATATGTTTCTATTAACTTATCTTCCTTTTCTTTTCTGCTCCTGCGATTTTTTTTTTAATAATGGGAGAGAGGTAACTTTTAGATCTATTTTTTTTAATGTTTTAAAACGAAAGTACTGGGAATTGAACCCAGGACCTTGTGCATGCACTCTACCACTGAACTATACCCTCCCCTCGGCTCCTGCTCTTTTAGGAAGTCTCTGTGGTGTCTAACAGTTTATTCTGCTTGTTATGGTAGCATCTTTACTTCTGTCAGCAATAAGGATAGTGACAACAATAGATAAGTGAAATATTCCATATGCCGCTGCCGCTCTAAAGACTTCCCCTACATAAACTCACTTTATCCTCATACCACCTGACAATAACGCTTATTATTAGTTTATTATCATCAACTGTTATTGTTTATTAGTATACTCTCCTCATTATTGATTTCTTCTGGACTTCAGGATCTCATGCCTCCTTTAATATCCGCATCTGTCTCCTCAGATCGTAACCTTTCTCCCGAGGAGAGTTCTTTCTTCCTCCAGTTGCATGTCTGTCTTGCTTGATTTGTTTTCATTCCTCCACAGCCCTTTGTCTAATACTGAATCAACTTCTTTTCTTTTTTTTCTTTAAATGGCTCTCAATTTCTCCTTGATTCCTGAGCAAACTTGATTTCTAGAGGCAGAAAGTTCCAAGCACAGACTATAAATCACTGTCTTTGTTTCTGCAGTATTTCTTTGAGCCCAAGAAGGTAGCATTTGTCTCTGACTTAAAGGCCCTGTTTGTTTTTATTTATTAATGAAATATGCCAGTCTCCTATGAATTTAGCCACAATCTGAGGCTTGCATAATTTTTAAGCCTTTTAAGAACGTAAATGATTAACAATGCAGAGACAGCTTGAGGCCATCCTGGGGGAAGATTTGTAAGGCCCTGTGGACAGACCGCGTGTATCCAAGCTAAACTTCACCACGTCCACGTTTTCACGAGTGAAGTTCAGAATGGCATAACACATTTCAGAATTCAGAGAAGTCTATCTCACTGCCAACCTAGGCCTCAAGTGAACAGTTTTAAGCTAAAAATTCACACCCTATTTTTCTGTAGTTCCTGTAGAACGTAGTTATAATTTATGATTTGATCTTGTTAGTAAAACAAAACAAAAAACAAATAAATAATAACCTCAGCAGAAGCATCAAATAATTTACATGACCCCCAAATATCTAAAAAGCCTGACACAGAAGGGCTTTTTCTCTGTAGTTGAATCTGCTCACTGTGGTCCCCAACGCCCACGTGCATGTGCTGAGATTGCAGCCGCCCCTTTTTGTGGGTCCCGGCATTTGTGCAGGTTTGTGGTTAAGCTACAGCGGCACCCAGCCTGAGGCGTACACCTCTGCTGAGTCTAGGACAGCCTGGGAATCAGACCTGTGCCAAGAGCAAGGCACCCTGTGCTTTTGCTGAGGCAGGCTTGAATTTTCCTAATGCCAGTGAGATGTACAAGATAGCTATTTGCCTTTGAACAAAGTTTCCAGAAGTTTCTGTGGCACGTCAGGGAAAAAACAAATTTGTGCAGCTTTAATTGCTTCCTTTCCCACCCGCTCCTCCATGCCTCAACTGTTTCACCGTTATTTGTCCCCCGAAGTTCAGCTTCTTATCTTTTTCTGAAGTTTCAAACAGATTTTGGGGTTTGCTGAATCCCAGTGAATGATTCCCTTGCCTTCTCTACCCAAGGTTGGACCAGTTCAGAGAGACAAAAAAAAAAAAGCAGATAGAGAGCAAATATTACCTGCATCACTGATAAAGGGTTTCGGGTGGCCTACGTGAGTGGCAACAGTGGCTATCTAGCTTGGAATTAGGCAGACCTCCACACGGGGTCCCAGGCAGTGCTGGGAAGCCCCAGGCCTCTCCAATCGAGCTGCTTCTTTAAAACTTACAGCAAAGAGGGCCAGATGAGACAAGTGCTTCCCACGGTTTCTATTATGGAGGGCCAGGGATGTTGGAGGAAGAGTGAAGCGATGCTTGCCCAGTTCCTTATCCCAAACTCACTAATCAGTCATTCTTCATCCCTAGGGGCAGAAGGAGAATGTGTGGAGGGGAGTTGCATAGAGAAGGGGGTTGAGGGACCAGAAGTGTAGGGGCTCCATCCACACAGATTTGGTTTGGCCTAAATATTTGTGTCCCCAGAACTCCTAAGGCCCAGGATAATGTACTGGGAGGTGGGCTTTGGGGAGGTGACGGGGTCATGACGGTGGAGACCTCATGAATGGGACTAGTGCTCTTGCATAGGGGAGCCCATGGAGCTCTCCAGCCCCTTGCACTGAGTGAGGATATGAGGAGAAATCTGTAACTGGCCCTCACCCCACCGTGCTCTGCTGGCACCCTCATCATGGACTTCCAGCCCCCAGTCTGTGGTGTTTTATTCCAGCAGCCCTAATGGACTAAGACAGACGGAAACCACGAGAGTGGGAAGGTACCCTCCTCTACGTATATGTCAGTAAAGAAAACACTAACAATGGTGCTCACTGGGCAAAGGAGAACAGAAAAAGAAAATTTTCTATAGGAAATTAGGCAAAATACATAGACAATTAACAGAATAAATTTAAAGTATAAATAAGTAGCTTAAAAATTGTCCACTTCTCTTTTGTTGTCAAATAATTGAAATTTAAAATAATGATGAGTTACTTTTTTCCACCAGAGGTTAAAAAAAAAAAACAGAATTTCTAGAAAATATTTTAATCAAGATCTTACTGTATTTTGATGAAAAAGCTTTAGTTTTTGAAATATAGGCCAAGTAAATAAGGATAATATAGACAAGTATTTAAGCACAAAAATGTTTCTTTTAGTGTAATTTATATTAGCCAAAAAATGGGCTAACATCTCAACATTCCAGTGAGGGAAATTGGTGAATTAACTAGGGCATGGGGGAATATTATGTATCAATTAACACCAATTTTCAATAAAATTTAACAAATTGAAGAAATGCTCATGATTAAAGTTTAAAACAATCAAGAAGCAAATCTATCTATCTATAAAATGATGACAATTTCATTGAATGTCAGAATGTACAGAAAATATACTTGGAAGAAATTTAGAAAAATAAATCCTAGTGTATTTTTCTCTCTACACTTTTATGTTTCCAATTATATAATCTTAGTGAGTATTCATTTGATTCTTAGTTTCCCGCCCACACTGTCCTCAAAGCCTCACTTGAACTAACTCATTAAGTCCTCACAACAGCTCTATGAGGGATGTACTATTATTATTCTTATCTCGTGGTTGATAAAAAGACTGAAGCAGAGAGAGATTAGTTGACCGTCTGAGTTCAGAGGATAGGATCTGATTAAGGACCATCAGATCCTAGAGTCCATACTTTTAATCTTGATGTTCCGCTGCCTCTATCCTGGTTGTTCGCCTGTATTACGGTCCAGGAAGGGACTTTTAAAACAGCAGGGTCTCTTTTAGGTGCTTTCCCTATACCAGTTCCTTTATTGCCATATTAACTGAGTGGCTCCAGAAGTTTGGCAGGGGTCAACTCCAGGATCTTGGAATCCAGATTTCATGTTCTTCCTACTTTACCATGCAGAATGCCAGGAAAGCTCTTTCTTGTTATTGTAAGAATTAATTTTCTTATAAGAAGACTAGTTACACTAAGAGGCCAGCTTTGCTCTGTCGTGGGTAGCATCTTCGTATGTACACTGCTGATTATTAAAGACAGTATTTGGAGTCATTGTGAACCATTTGTGTTTTAATATTCAGGTGGATTAAGAGAATGCTGTAACCTAATTAGAAGGCCAGATTGCATTACTTTAAATATTAGTATTTAGCTAGATTGTGAACATTGTTTAAAGAGAGTAGGACATAAGAAAATCAACTTCCAAAGTTGAAGAAACACATATCCCCACCTAGCTTACAACTAACAGTAAATTAGCCATCAAATTTTGGAAGTAACATCTATGGATTAAAGTATCACAGTGAAAAATTATGAACTCTTTCAGTCTCCTGAGCTTTCACATCCCCCTTACTAAAGGTACCTAAATATGCCAGTCAACTGTGGTCTGAAAATAAATGATCTTTCCTTTAATTGTGTCATAGTAGGAATTTGCTTTGAGAACCCCTGAAAACACTGTCAATACAGAATGATTTGAGAATAATTTAAAAAGCAAAATAAATGACAGCCCATTACTCTTCCTAATTAAAACAAATTAATTATAGAAACTTGCTGTCAAAGTGCTATACAAGGCAGGTGAATATACTCTAAATAGTTCATTGATTGCAAAAGAAATTCAGATCATATGGTTTCATTCAACAGCACTAGGTACTTAAAATCTTTGTTACAACTGACAGTTTCATACTGTGTTCTCATGGGATTTCATATTTTTTTCAAAATATTTTGCTTTAGTGAAAATTACAGTGTTATAAATGCGATCCATGGACCAATTCTTGTGTTGTATGACTCCCCCTCCCCACATCTTTATTCATGGTATCAATTCTCAGCCATTCAAAGAAAGAAAATTATTTTCATAATGCCTTAGATGGTTTTCTTTTTTCCTGGTCTAGCGAGGTAGCCTGTTATTGAATAAGCTTGTTCTTGATAAAAATTTAATTTTGATATTGTCTTAGGCAACTTGCAAATGGGAATGAGGAAGGATTATAGCAGTGAAATGGATGGATTTGATTAAAGATCAGCCTTGAATAAATCTTTTCTGCCAAATCCCAATATGGAGAGATGATTATATCGAGGACTGGCTGATCCTACCCAATGCCTCCCTCTCACTCCTCTCACTCCACACCCCATCAGAACAGGGATGCAACTCCCAGGAAACTGACTAAGACTAAATTTCTACTACTTGGAGGCCTAGAAGCTAAAAATAATAAAGTTTCAGAAAAAATGAAATTTACATAATTTTTTTTTTGGTATGCAAGTTTGCAGACCAGTGAGAGAGAAAGAAAGAAAAAAAAAAGACTGAACTGTATATTTTTCAAGAAGCAGGAACTAGGCCTGGCCTAAACAGTGCCTCTGTTTTGACAAACATGCAATAATATTGTACGCGGTGTGATCCATTGGCAAAACATTTTTCTCTTCATTTCAAAAAATAACTAAAAATACAATCATGACCAGGAACTTATCAAGGAAAATTAGTATAAATTTTGGACAAATTTAAATGGATGAACTTGTCCATTGCAGTAGTATTTATAATTATGACCATCATGCACTGGGATTTGGGCTCTGTGGTAAGAACCTTGCAAGTGTTATCGCTAGTGTGTGCCAGGTGGGCACAATGTTATTCTCCTTTTGTAGGTAAGGGAACTAAGGATTGGAGAGGTTATTAGTCATGGTTCTCCAGAACCAATAGGATGTGTGTGTGTGTGTGTGTGTGTGTGTACATATATATAAAACATTATACTTTTTTATTTTGATTTGCATTTATTTGCATTAATGAGATTGATCCTTACTGATGACTTTTCTAACTATATATTTTTAATTGAATTATCTATTGGTTTGGGGCATTTTTACTTGGTGAAGTTCTAGTATTTTATATACATAAAATCTGTATCTATATCTGTATCTCTCTCTGTTTCTATCTGTCTATCTATCTATTTACCTGTCTATCAAGATTTATTTTCAGAAATTGGCTCATGTGACTGTGGAGGCTTGGCAAATCCAAAAGCTGCAGGATAGGCCAGCAGGCTGGAGACCCAGGGAAGAGCTGCCCTTCAAGTCTGAAAGCAGGCTGCTGGCAGAATTCCCCCTGTGTTTGTGTCCTAGTCTCTTCTTATAAGTACATCAGTCATATTGCATTAGGACCCACTGCAGTAATCTCATTTAATCTTAATTATCTCTTTTAAGATCCTATCTTCGAGTACAGTCACATTCTGAAATACTGGGGGTTAGGATTTCAACATACAAATTTGAGGTGGGCCCTGTTGAGCTCCTAGCAGAGATTCATTCATTTGTTTAATGAACATTGATGGAGAGCTTACTGTGTGTCTCTCTGTGTGAGATTCTGGAGAAAGATTAAGTGGCATATTTAAGAACATGTAGGCGATTACTACAGAAACACTGTTTGATATCAAAGATGTGTTCCTAACCACTTTAATGTCTTGTAATGGGAAAAATCAGAAAATGAATTAACAATTAAGTATAGTATTATATAACCTTTTGGTGGAATACAATACAACTTAAAAAGGCTGATTATGAAGGAGGTAAGACATATGGGAAACTGCTTTTGGCATAAATAGCAAGTCTGGTTATCTATCTATATGTGTGGTTATTAGGACTACATCTGTGCACAACTGCATAGGAAAAAAAAAGCCTCAAAAGCAAGACATCAAAATACTAATAGTTTTTTTTTTGAGCAATAAATACTCTCAGTGTTTTTGTTTTACTTTCAAATTTTTTGTAATACACTTTTCTAAAATCTTCTAAGAGGTTAACTAATAAAAGGTTATTATTTTTGTTACTTATAAGACTCAAAAGACTGAATAATTTTGACATAGTAAAATCTCTCTTGGGACATTGATTAATCAAGGAACCATGAGTATTAGAACTGGAATATGAATCCAAGGACCATTAGTAACTTAATGATGCTAACTAACTACTGCCTATTTTATGAGCTAATAAGACTCATTGTCATCAGTATCTAAGTGATCTAATGATGCTGTTGACCAAAAATTCATTATTTAATTCTTCAGCTCTGTTTACTTTAAACACATGTTACTGCTTTAATGCATCTGGAAAATCTATGGTATTTGAAAAAAATTATTATTTATATTTCTTTCTCTTCTAATCATGGAAACTTAATGAAGTCTTTGAGAGTTTATGAAATGGTTAAATGGCAAAAGATGGATGTATTTTTATGACTCCCATAAATTTATTCATCTTACTCTTCTGTAATGGCTAATTAATCTTACTTTGGTAGTCTAGTTACAAAGCATGTACATTTCCAAACATTAACTATCCTCAACGTCCTTCTCCAGGGTTTTTCAGATTAAATTAGTATCTGTTACAGAAAGTAAAAAAAAAAAAAAAAAAATAGCACAAATCATTTACTATTCAGTAAGCACATACAATGTTCTGACCACTGCATATTTTCCATGGCAAGTTAGCCAGTGCACTGAGCTAAACTTCAGCATTCCAGCTAATAACACAGGCTGGTCCTTTTCCTATAGTCACTCACCAGTCTTTACCCACACACTTAACTCAACAGAGGGCTGGTTTTAAGTAGTCACCTTAAATAAGGACATTATATTGTGGGGCACTATAGAATACAGCAAAGAGAAAGAAATACAAATATTTTTGAAGTGAGTGAATGCTAGTGTGGCAAACTATGGGGAACAACAAAAGTGCTTATTACCTGCAGCAAAAATTCCCCTCAGTGAAACCTTAAATCTTTCTATTAATGATTATTAAATAATCCTTTGGTACTTGAAAGTAGTCACAGTTAGGATTCTATGACCTTGGTGTCAAAGAATTGTTAAAAGCCTCTTGTTTGACCCCAAAGTAGAAGGCAACATCCATGCCCAGGCAAGAGGAGCTAACTGGAGAGAGTGGATGGGCGGCTGAACGAGGGAGACTGACGATGAGGAGGGCGACGACGAATGACCCTGTGATGGTCTGAATGTTTGTGTGCTCCCGAATTCCTATGTTGAAATCCTAACCCCCCAGTGTAGTGGCATTGGGAAATGGGGCCTTTGGGAGGTAATTATGTCATGAGGATGGAGCCCTCACGAATGGGATTTGTGCCCTTTCAAAAGAGACCCCAGAGAGCTCTGTAGCTCTCTCCTCACCATGTGAGGATACAGGGAGAAGACATCAGTGTACAACCAGGAAGAGGACCCTCACCAGAACCTGGCCATGCTGGCACCTGAGTTTCAGCCTCCAGAACCGTGAGAAATAAATCTGTGTTGTTTATAAGCCACCTAGCCCAAGGTTTTCTGTTATAGCAGCCCAAACTGACTAGAACAGATCTTGACCTCTTGAGAGCACCTGCTGGTGAGTCTTGTCCCACCCAGCAAAAGTAGATTTGGAGAAGGAGTGAGAGAGGAGGTGGGTGGGAGAGACTTAGACCTTAGCATGTATCTCTGGATGCCAAATGGTAAGAATTACGAATAATGTGGCAACCTCAATGCATGGGCTAAAATCAACTTCTCTTATTCTAAAATGAGGCCTATTGGGAGGTAGGTCTGGTGTCTGTGAAGGGCGGATGCAATGTGATGGAAGAAACTGTCCCTTTAGGCTTGGATCATGTCAGTGACCCACACTGTGCCCCTTGGGCCAATGGTCTTATAAAACCCATAGGTCTTGACCTCAGTGCCCTCTTGATTCACTTTTCATCTTTGATCCTCATTCATTCCATCCATTCTGTTTATGATGTAACTACAATAACTACGGGGACTTTGTTTTGTCTCCCACAGAAGGAAGGTGAATTTATACTTGAGAACTTAAGAAAGGGGAAGCCATCAAAAATTGATCATCAAATTTGAATGGGGGCAGGTAGGGGAGAAAAGCAGAGAAAACGGTGGCTATTGCATGAATGGAAACACAAGTTTTCCTTCTCTCTACTCAAATCCAGGGTATGTTGTCTAGTGAATTTTAGTGCAGTTGAAGGGTCACCTCAACTGACCAGTGTGTGACTCTGTTCTGCCTAGGTGACTTGGGGGCAATTACTTAACCTACCAGCTTCCTTTCAGTGTCATTATCCACTTCCTGCTTGGGAACTGAATGGATGGTATGGGAAGTATGTTTTGCCCAGCACCAGACACGTAGGCTCAAGTCGGGGCTCGAGTAAATGTTTACTGACTTCAGTATTTAGAGCAAAGTCCCCCTGGACATATTTGCCTGAAGAACTGGTGTGGCAGGCAAAATAATGCCCCCATCCACACTCAAGAAGTCCATGTCTGAATCCCCAGAACGTAGGAATATGTTACCTTCTATGGCAAAAGAGACTTTGCAGTTGGAACTAAGAATAAACTCCTCGAGATAGGGAAAGCATCCCCAATCAGCCAGAAGGGCCCAATGTAAATACATGGTCAGAGAGAGAGGTGACTATAGAAGAAGGGTGAGAGAGAGATTTGACATTGCTGCCTTTTGCAGATGGAGGAGTATGGCCATGAGCCAAGGAATGTGGGTGGACTCTAGAAACTGAAAAAAGCAAGAAGATGTATGCTTCTTTAGAACCTCCAAAACGGACCTCAGCCCTCCTGACACTTCTTGAGCCCAGTGAGATCCATGTTGGAGTTCTTACCTACCTGGAAGAGAACAAGAACAGAAGTAACCCGCATGCGCACTGTGCTGGGAGAGACATGGGCCTTTATCCACTGGCCAAGTGCAATTATTTAAGCCAAGTGCCATAGGGGCACAGAAGAAGTGGAGATGGCTGGGGACTTATGGAAGGGTTTTGGACAAGTAATGGAAAGGTAAATGACACAGATTTGACATATTTCAGCAGATGTAGAAGTGAGATGAACATTAGTCGGAGGAGCAGCACAGTGGACGTTTGAGAGGGTCATGCACGTTCACTGGCTGGAGTGCTTGCCCCAGAGGACTGGAACTTGGGGTGGGAGGAGAGAAGAGTAGAAAGTGGGGCATCTGTGAAGCCTGGATGGAGAGGCAGCTTTGTCCACAAGAAAGCGCACAGCTTTGGGGCAAAAGACCATGGTTGAAGCCTTGGGGTTGAGCTCTCAAAAAGATAACCAGAGGGAGCAGCTGCAACCCTGTTCCACCTAAGTGCACCTCTGCAATCTGAGCGGGGCACTTACTGAAGTGCATTCTGGCACTAATGGCCTCAGAGGATTCATTCTAAGCTCTCCTATTAGTGACTCACTGCATGTGGGCACTTTGAGAAAACACAGCAGGAAAACACCGACTTGATTATTTCTCTAAAAGAGCCTTGGAAGTAAGTGTTAGTCCATTTTTATTTATGTTACTTCCTACCCAAACCTCCAAACTTTGTACTTCCGAGGATATATTTATAAAGCCCATCAAAATTGGAGACCTCCTTTCTTTACCCCTTGCTTGACACATTTTCCTCGTGTGAGTCAGACGTACTTACCTTCCTTCTCAGTGCGGTGCCACCAACCGGGGCTGGGAGGACAGTTTGCAAGCCCTGCAGAGTGAGAAAATGTGCAGCATGGCAAGTCGACCCCCAGACTAATGCAATGTCCTGTGAGGTCCAGGCTCCCATTAGGCAGCTCAGACCTTTCTATTTTTATTCTCGGGCTATTCCCTCGTGAAACCTGCAAAGCTGAGCCATCCATGCAAACTAGGGATACAGATCCAGTCAATGAGCCTAGAGACTGAAGGGGACAGTTAACAGGTTGAGAACAACTACTCTAGTCAATGGGAAATAGTTCTTTCGTCAACAGAAAAGCTTTCTTTTTCCTCTCTTTTTTAATTGACGTATAGTTGATTTACAATGTTGTGTTAGTTTCTGGTGTACAGCATAGTGATTCAGTTATGCATATGTATCATCTTTTCCATATCTTTTTCCTTATAGGCTATTACAAGATATTGAATATAGTTCCCTGTGCTATACAGTAGGATCTTTTTGTTTATCTTTTTTATATATAGTAGTTAGTATCTGCAAATCCAAAATTCCTAATTTATCCCTCCCCTCTCCTTTCCCTTTTGGTAACCATAAGTTCGTTTTCTGTGTCTGTGAGTCTCTTTCATTTCTAAACAAAGTGACATGATCAAGGAATTAGGAGATTGTAGCAATTTACCAGACAAGAGGAAATAAAGGCCGATACTTAGTTAAGCATGCAAGTAGGATTGAACTTCAGCCCCTGCCCCAACCCACACTAAAATGACAGTGAAGAGATTTTAGCTCTTCAACCTAAAAAGACAAAGGAAATGGAGAGGGGCCAAAAGCAAAAATTTTGAAGCTGGCAAAGTAGATGGATGACCAAAGACTTAATTAGCAGACCTGAGAAATGTGAGGATCTGAAAAGTAACCCAAGTTACACTACAGAATTCTCCATGAGTGAGGAATTGGTGGCTCTGTATGCCTCTGGGAGTGTAGGTGAATTTGGGACTGTAAACAGAAGAATTAATTGAAAGCTTGTTTGGGTAGAAGATTGTCCTGTAGTGGGGGCAAAATTTTACCTCTACCATCTTAGGTTTTCAGCTGGAAATTTTTAACACTACAGATTAACAAGAGAAAAAGCAACAGTTTATTAATGTGAACTATACATATCAGCAAGAAAAACCTAAACCCAAAGAAATTCAAAACAGCAGCTTAGAATCCCAGCCTATGCAGCAACTTCAACAAAGAGCAGTACCTTTGTAGAGAGAGGACATAGCAAAGGAAGGCAGTTTTAGGCTTCCAAGGGCATCAAACTGTGGGAAGGTAAATTTGTGGGAGGAAATTAAAGGAGTAAAGTTTGTTTGCAGATTCCTCTGGTGCCATCTCTGGGCCAAGAGTCTGCTTTAGTAAAAGGAAATTTATATCCTGCCTTTAGGCAGGAAATGGGGAGCTTTTCCTGGGTTTTCTGTCTCTTGAATGCCTTCAGGTCAAAATAATTTTTATGTCAAAGAGGCCTGTTTTGGGGCAACATATTCTGGTTTCCTTCACCCTCTCTCTTCATTCTTCTTCTATTGCATGAAGCTGAGACAATCCCCTCTTTTAACCAAGCAGATGATCAGAGATTTATTGTCTAAGGATTGTAAAATACAAGATCTTTGGACTTGGGAATACCAAGCAGATTTGACGGCAAGATTATTGTATGAAAACAGGGGCATTAAGTGAAAAGTTTACTCTGAATCTGACACCCTTTGCCTTCTTTTCCCTCTCACTTACCATTATGCTGGTAGCTAGATTTATACCATCCAAGTAGACATTGCAGGCTTTTCCTGAGGAATCTGATCAGCCAAGAAGAAAAGCTTTATAGAAATTAATGTTAGATATTTCTCCTCAAATCTGATCTGCCCCTTTGAGATTACCTTTTAGTCAGACTCCTCATTGAAAACTCCATCTATTCATTCACGGCTTTCAAATAGCCTTAGTGAGCCATCCTGAAATATAAGCAGACACCCCAGGATCATCACAAATTTAAATAAAACCTCTGATATGGAAGATAGAGAGCAAGACAAAACTTAGAGGAACAGATGATGCAGGGAGAAGAAAGCCTCAAAGAAATTAATCGTTAATATCCTCTGAGAGACAAAAAATAATTGCATCCATGAAACAGGATTGCAAAATGGAACGGAGAACAAAAAAGAATTACTGAAAATTAAAAATAGAAATGAAAAAAAAACCCACTAGGAGTGGATGGAAGTAAAAGTTAAGAAAACCTCCCAGAATACAGAGCAACAAAAGAGAAATATTCAAGGGAGTTTAACATCAAAATATTAAGAAGTTCAAAAAGAAAAAAAAACAGAGAAACTGAAGGCAAATAATTTTTAATTATATATATTTCAATCATCTATAATAGTTTAATTATTTATATATGCAATATATAATCTGTACAAAGATATATATATCTCACTATTAAAGGACGTAAGTTTCCAATGAAAGGGCTCTCTGAATTGAGTGCTCAGCAAAACGGATAAAAATAGACCCACGCTAAAGAACAGCTCTGTGAAATCTCAGAATGCTGGAGATCAAGAAAGATCCTACAAGTTCCCAGAGAGACAGAGAAATAAACAGTAGGAAGAGGAGAGGGAGGCTCCTACAAAGAGGATCAAGAATAAAAATGTCACAGACAGAAGTAACACTGGAGACTAGAAGGTACTGTTTTCTAACCTCAAAAACAATATCTATACATACTGTTAATCAAATGTGATTTTTAAATGTCTCAAAAATTTACCTTTTTTCAGGATGCTGCATCAGCAAAATGAGAAGTTATAGCTAGAAAGAAGACACGGTGTCCAGAGAACAGAGATTCAACTCAAGAGTTGCAAGAAGGGAAGCATCAGGATGATGGTGAAGGGAGACCTTAATGTGGGGGGTGCAGCTGGCCTGGAGTGGGGGTGAGGGGTGGGGGACGGTCTTCATGGAGCACATCTGAAGTTCCAGTGAGAGATGTCACTAAGATGCAACTGAAAGGACATCTGAGCTCTTTGAATATATTGAGAAGATGCTGACACAAGAGGGGAGAATTTGTGGTTGAATTCATGATAGAAAATCAGGCCAATGAAACTCTGGTGAAAATAAATTGTTCAATAGAGAAAGACATCATATTATGCTATTTGGATCAATAAAAGCATTTACTTGGCCATAAAAATAAAAACATTGATCCAATCAAAATTATAATACGTTTGTATTTGAAGGATGAAGATTGCAAAGTGTGTGGTGGGAGCAGAGAAAGAGAGCTAAATCTTCCTCTTCTCTTGTGAGAAATCAATAGTCAACACCCAACATGGAGAACAGTAGCAACAGACATGTGTCATTGGAAGTAAGGATGCACAGATGCCAAAAGAATCATTTAAAAGACCAGAAAATAGTTGGTTCTGGGGATGAGGAGAAGGAAGGAGGAGGTCTAAAAGTGGATGAGAGGGTGAGGTGAGGAAGGAGCAGTGGAGAAAAGAGACTTAGGACTGGATGAGAGGGATGTATAAATTTAAATCTGTAGGACTGGGCAACTGGTTGGATTAAGAAAAATAAAAGAGTAGGAGAAAGATGATCAGTGTTTCACGTGGGGTAACTGAGAAGACAGTGAGGTTACTAACAGAATTAGGAAGGCCAGAGAAGACATGGGTTATAGTGGGAGCAGAGAGGGAGAGACAATGGAATATAATAGAAAATGTAATGGCTCAGAAATGTGAAGATCCAGATTCTGCCACTTCATCTATATGACCACGGGCAGACCACCTAATCTCCATGGGTTACAGTGTCCTTACCTATGAAGTAGGAGATGGAGAAGAGCATAGTGATGAAGACCCCAAACTCTGGAACTGGATAGCCCAGGTTCAAATACCAGCAGATCCCATTCTTTTATCCCATTTACTATCCATGTGGTTTGGGCCATTTACTTAGCTTCTGTGTGCCTCAGTTTCCTCATCTGTAAAATGGAGATAATAGTATCTGCATTATATATTTATTTGCAGAAGTAAATGGGTTAATACATGAAGCACTTAGAACAAAAAGTCCTATAAATGAATTTATTATAAGTAAACTCTAAACTCTTTTTATTATAAGTAAACTCTAATGTCCATTCCACACTAAGTTTTTATGAATACATATTAGGACATGTTGTATTTGAAATGCCAGTGGAATATTCAGGGGAAGGAACAGGACAAGCAGTTATAAATATACTTCCAGAACTTGTGAGGGGAATCAGGATGATAAAAATTTGCAAGTTATTTGACTACAGTGATTGTTGATATTGGGAGAGTGAATTAGATTGCTTAAGGATAAGAGAGAAAAAAACCTGATACTACAAAATAAAAATACCCGATTGAACATAAAATATAAATGGACTAAACCTGAAAAATAGGAAGGAAACTGCAGAAGCATCAACAGATTTTCTCCCAGTAGACACCAGGTAGCACCAATAGATTGTGGCAAGAACTTGAGCCTTGGACCTGAACAGACCAGGGTTTGACTCTTGATTCGCAAGCCGTGTAAGCTGGGGAAAGTATTTATCCTAGCTAAACATACTCTACCTCAGCTGGGAAATACATAAAAGTTTATATGAATTAAATTACATATTATGAGGAACGTGTCCAATACAGTGCATATCACAGAATATACGCTGGGATGTCCTACACATACAGTGTTGCACACACAGTAGGAGTTATTTACCCCCACGAGCCTGTGTATACCTGGGGCCGTTGATGTTCATGCCGCCGGGAAGTCAAGCTGTTTCCTTCCTCAGTCCATCTCTTTCCTAGGTTTCTTCTCTCCTCATTCAGGCCTTCATTTCTCTTGGAGTCTCTGTGCAGCCATAACTTTCGAATAAGAGTCATGATTCTGTTGTCTGCTCCGTAAACAGTGTGAACAAATGACCCAGTTCACAGAGCCACGGCCAGGTGCAATGCAACATCTTCGTAGCAGGCATAGTACTTTGCATCTGCACACTGACTTCGTGCCTGATGCTGCCAAAGCACTTTCAGGAGCACGGTTAGATTTGAGAGTCCCCTGGTTTGATACAATAATGAAGGAAATTCAAATCCTGGAAAATGATAGGCTGACCTGACTAACATCCAGTGACAAAGAGTGCAGAAAAAGTCAGGTTTGATAGGTAGGATATGAAATCACTAGGGATTGGTCGCAAAAATGAAACAGTAAAAGCAGGAGTTCAATAAATGCTTGTTTTATTGACTGCGCCGTCTCTCTACAATCCAAAGTATTGATCTATGTGCTTGAGGAAAGCAGAAAAAAAAAATTTAAATTATAACAAAATAGAAACAGGTAGAATATAGTTCTTGGGATAGATTGAAACAGGGATAACTAACTGCAAGTTAGGACTCAAGATATAGATTTACACTAATTATTGTGGAATATATATGGTCGCATCATAATATCTCAGCCTTTCCTTCCTCTTTGAGCATTTTGTGCTTCTTCAAAAAATCTTATATTTCAGCATTTAAAAAAATGTATATCCAAGAAATCAAACACAACTCAAAGACTATCTATTACACCGTCCAAACTGTCTGTGTAATCATAACGCTGGGTTTTGAAATTGTGTCTTTGCAGAAGCAGAAAGGCAAAATGGAAAATCCTTCATGCCCTACAAGATGCGTCCCATTAGGAGGACCAATCTTAGAACAAGAGAGATGCAGGAAAGAGAAGCCAACGCAAGGTTATCTCGTTGCCCATCAAGAAGTGAGTTCTGCAGGTGTCTGCTTCCAGGAACCACAGCATCATACCAGCGGGTTTATGCTCATTTTATGCTCTAGGCTTAACACTACTGGCAAGGATTCTGCTGCCAATCAGAGTTAAACCAGTACTCAGCACTAATGAATGATTCTTAAGGTTTTATGTGTGGAAGAGCTGTGGCCCAGCCCAAGCCAGTCAGTGGGGCCAGAGTGGCCTCCAGTGATTGACAATATTTTGGTTTTTATGCAAAGTTTCCTGCCGTGAATAATGAATTGCTTAGCTCCAGCAAGACACACGCAGCTGGGGAGGGAGTTGGCTTTGGAGGTAGAGAATTCATGTGTGTTAGACGTCTTTGCCCAGTGCTTAAAACATTGGTTGGTTCTTTCATCTACAAAGTGAGGCCAATAATACTTTGCAGGGTTCTTATGAAGCCTAAATGATTAAACATAAAAAAGTGACCACCTCAGGGTCTGGCATATATTTAGAACTCCATAAATTTTAGATATTTCGTTTTTTTCTCTCTGAGTGGAAAATGGTCTTAGATAAATGACTGCAAAGCTGATCTTTGTCTACCTAAAAGTAGAGACGGGCGTACCCTTGTAATCACATTAGCCCTTTTCCATTTTATTGTGGCCGGAGAGGTGGATGTCTGTTGGCCCTGCTGGCTTGAATCTGCATAATCGTTTTGATTTTATTTCAGTGAGGGAGCGCCGAGAAAGGCAGTCTTGGAGAAAATGCCAGACACTTGTGGCTGCTCAACTGATGTTAATTAACCCTCACTAGCAGCATTTTGGCAACAGACCTTGACTCCTGTGACCTTTCATGCTGGATTGAATTACTCTCCAATGTTTCCTTTTCTCAGCCAAACCCTTCAGAACCTCCTCTGGCTGTTGGCACAATTCCATGAGCACTACAGTTTCCTGAGAAGCCTGAAGCTGACACCTTAAATGTGTTATTGCTAAATAAGTAGAATGTGAGACATTACATATCCAGTTTTGGTGATGGAAGATACCCAAGTAATTGTCATAAATATGCAAATATTCCCACCCTGAGCTCTGTGGAGGCTCAGGAGGATGGATTCAGGAGCGTCTTCTGCCTCCTGCCTGCAGTCCTTCATGAGCCTTGTGGTTATGCAGCAGGTCCACTCACCAGGACAAGGAACGTGGCTGGCAGAACGACTGCATCTCTCAGAGGATCAGCAGCTTAAATTTGGTGCCTTGGGTAGCATCGGCTTTATGTTAATTTTTAGTCCTCCTTCACTTTTTCTCCCGCTGTTTATGAAAAGGTGTTTTATTATGTGATTTGATTCTGTTTGAAATGAAGGCAGTAGGAGTCCCAGAGCTGAAAGAAGATGCTGACGCTTGCAGCCCTCCTGGGTCTCCTTCTGCCTGAGATGACAGTGCCCAGGCCCCAGCTATGACAAGGAAGGAACATGTCAGGTTCTGATCGTCCTTTGCATCCCCACCACTGCATTTTCTTGTAGAATGTGTTTAGTGCAATTTAACATTCTACTGTAAAGACAATTTTCAAGAACTTGGTAATAATAGTTATTATTTTGTAATTGGAGGTTACTACTGTTACTCCTGTTAATGCATTTTCTTTCCTGGAAGGAGACAGCACTGTCACAACATGTCAAAATGGTCAGTTTACTTTTCTCTCTCCTTCACCATATTTAATTTTTTCCCCATTGTTTCTGCATCACCTGGAACTGCGATGGGTACAGAGTAAACTGTTCAATAAATATTGGCTGGAGGAGTGAATGATGAGGTCCTACGAAATTAGCGGGACACAGATGACAGGGATGCAGCCAAATACTTACAGACTTAGGCTGGTGAAAAGTAGTATTATTTGCATGGGTTCTCCCCCACCTTCAACCTGCTCTTAGCTAACCGCATCATATCCTTTGGGGAAAATGAGTTTCTCAGGGAAGCCTTCTTTCATGCTATTTATCTTTTAAGCTTTATAAGTGCAGAGACCAAGGTGGTTTTTGCCCAGCATTCTATTCCTGGCACTCAGTAGAGAGCCTGGCATATTACAGACACACAATAAATATTTGCTGAAAAATTACTCTACGTTCTGACTGCGCCTCTTTTCTCTACCTACTACCAAAGTGTCTAGACACTCATCACATTTCGTTTAGAACACTTCCGTGGTCTTCCTGCCGGACTTTCATCCAGCCAGTCCACACTAGAATTGGATGCACACAGCTGCCAAAGTAATTTTCACCAAGCTGTGTTCACGCCATAAACTTCCTTAAGTCACCTTCAAATTCCTCCTATTTATTAACTTGTAAACAGGGACATTTAAGTTTTACACCAGTTGGTCTCCATTATCTTTTGAAATCTCGTTTCTCCATAGAAGTTCTTTGCACCACTCAAGCCATTTTTGCTTTGTCTTTAAATGTGTGCCTGCTTCTCTCTGGTTGTACCGACCATCTTGTCTTTCTCTCCGTCATGAAGGTTCAGGTCTTCAGAGTCATGCTTTTTTGCATATCCCATGTGCCTTACAGGTGTGGAAAAGACCCGGTACATGTTTTAGCTCTATGGAAGATGAGCCCTCAATATTAAACAAATAACATGAGGAAATGAAGCACACAGAGAGAGACTTGAAGTTATCCAACAATCTCCATGAAACTGTTAAATAAGCTGATCATAGGAATAAAGGCTTCCTTGACTCCAGCAGGGAAAAGGGGAGAAAAGGAGCAGAAAGTGGGGGTCCCCACAGTGCTGCGTCACTGCTGCTGCACTGATGCTCTGAGCTGGAGGAGGGATGGATGGAGGATGAGTCTTGGAAGTGAGTGGGGGCACCTGGGGGTAGTGGGGGTGGAAGATAAGTAAAGGCAGCTAAGGATGAGCTCAGCTATGTTCAATCAGCTGGTGGAAGTGAAGGGCCCGCAGCCTGGTGAGAATATCCAACTATTGTAGAAAGAAATCAGAAGTCTATCTTTGAAGTCTTGAGAAGTCCATCTTACTAAAACTAAATTGCCACTCAAGATGTGTGGTGATATCCATGGTCTATCCATCATGGTTTTTGCCTTTTTTAATATGATAGTTTGCCTCTGAAGACAGTTGGTTTTTTGAGACTATAAGATGATCTTACCCCTTTGTAGTCTTTGCCTTTAAGTGGTGTATTTAGATCATTCACATTTAAAGTGATTATTGATATAGTTTGCTTCATACCTGGCATGTTTGTAACTGTTTTCTGTCAGTTGTTATGTGGTCAGGCCATTCAAGATGACTGTTCTCTTGCTCTCTGTACATCACCTGCTCAACCAGTGCCTGCCTCACCTACAGCTACACACGCGACTGACCTTCCTACAGACTTGTCTCGACTGACCTTCCTACAGACTTGCCTCGGCCTCAGCTGGTAATTGTTCTAAGCTTTAGATCATAACATCTCTACCTATCAAAAGGGTGGTGAGGGGCGTGACCCTCTGCTAGTTTCCCTGGTAACTGATGAGCCAATCTGACATCAATTCCCCCTATAACTGGCAATCCTTCCCTCCTCTCTGGGAGCAAAGACTGCCGCCATGTCCTGCCTGCTATCTGCCACACGTAGTAGGGTGTACTTCCAGGACCTTGCTTCAGACATGTAAGTTCCCCCTACCCATTAAACCACTGATTTCTCTTTTACTGACCCTGGGCTCTTTCTTCGGGCTTGAAGCTGGGCAAATGGAGGCCTTACAGGCCTGCTGGCTGCAGCCCAACAATTGGTGGAACCGCCAGGAAAGCTAGGAAGCTCCTGTGAGCGCCGAAATGTCAGGAAACAAGAATGGGGAATGGAAAGTTGCAGGGGCCATCCACTAACATGTGTGGCCTGGAAGTTATGGGTGTAATTCTGAGGTGGCCGTCCACTAACACGTGTGGCCCAAAAGTTCCAGGGGTAACCCCGAAAGTTTCAGGGGTCATCCTGGGGTAGCCATCCAGGAATATGTGGGGCCCTGTGGTGGCTGTCCTTGGTGAGTGGGGGCCACCAAGAGAGTGCAAAGTCAGAGACTCCCCCTCCCCAGACTGTGGTGGAGATGTTGGCCGCCACTGCAGTGGGGAAATAAGTTAGGCAGTGGGGCAGTGGCCGCAGCTGCAGGGGGCCTGTTGCTTTTTGTATTAAGAAGGGCCACAGAGGCTGAGCTTACAGTCAAAGGGAAGGTTAACTTGAATGTGGATTCTTGTTCCTCTGAAAGTGAGGCATGTGAATGTGAGTGAATGATATGTATTATTGTCTATTACTGTTATTTGTTTAAACTGAATTGGCTATTTAGAAACTGAAAAAAATCCTGGAAAATGGCCAAGATGGGACTCTTTTGACATTCTAAAACTGGTTTTTGCGTATGCCTTTGAGGAAGTTAGCTTTCTGGGAAGAATTGTTGGTATTTCTCTTCCTGTGCCTTTGAGATGTAAATGACCTACCTAGGCTCTCAAGAACTTTAATCACTTGTGATCCCTGAGAGTGAAAAAAAAAAGCATTATTAAACTCTAGCAGGAAAACAGATTTCTGTGTCTATGTAGATATATGGAGAGAATTCATTGACTATCTGGGTCATTTCAAATAGGATAATAAAATATTGGAACATTAACTTTTAGGCAGGTCTAAGTTTGCCTACCTTTGCCTTCTTGGGAGAGGAAGACCAAAGTATAAGTTTTCCAATCAGGAAATGCTGGTATGACAAATAATTTACAGTTACCTGCTTCTTGGCTTTTGCCAGAGATTAAGACTTTTAAGGATTAAGATTATAATCAGTCATAATTTTAGCTATAGTAACCAAGTTCCTTTACCAATTACATAGTAATCAGCTGTTTAATCATGCCTTTTGAAGTCTTTTTTCATTTATGGACAGTTACTCTCGTACTCTGATACTGTTGCAAACGTGCTTCATCTTCAAGAAGATTCATAGGAAGGATCTTTTGTCAAGTACAGGTGTCCGATAAATTTCAGGTCATACCGCTGAACAGGGAAAGGAAGTTAAAGAATCCTAATGGAAAACCTGATGGTTTCATAAAAAGTTCACAAGAGGACTGGCTACTGAGTGAACTGGTGAATATGGTTATAACTTTTATGGTTCTTGTCTGGGATATTACTGGTTTTGATCTGTGTTTTTTAGATATAGGGAAGCCCCTCCCCTCAAGTTAGTTGTGACTTACAGCAATTTGGTAAACTTCACCTGTGGGTACAACTGAAGCATTTTCTTTTCTCTCTGCCTACTCCCTCCAGAAATTAGAGACTTTTGGGTTCCAAGCAGTCTTTTCCGGTGAATGAAATAGACTGTCTCTTAACGTGCAGTAATCTCAATATTTGGGGGATCTCTAGAAAAGAGAAATCCACTGAAGCAGTGTGATGGGCAGGCCTTTGGCATGGCTTTCCTGGCCTTGAGAGGTCTTTTAGGAATTCAGTCCTTTTGAGGAATTCCACCACAGCCAGTTTGGAGCAGTCTATGTGGTTGATTGACCAGACTTATTTTGTAAACAAATTAGTATTGATTTGGCTGAGTTTGGTGGAGATGAGGGTAATTTTAGGGAGAAAGAATTAGTATACTTCAGTGGATATTAAATTCTAGGTCTGCTAATGGAGGTCTGTATGTATGAAAGTTATTGTGTTAGCCAGACTTCTGCCCTGATGTTCAGGATGGAAAGAAAATTCTCTAAGTGAAGTTGAAACAGAGAATAACTACTCATGAAGTGTAACACTGCTTGCTTGAAGTCTGCTGCTAAAAGCACATGTACAATGCTTGTGCAACAATTCGGTTTAATTGATAAAATATATAGCCTGTAAAATGTTTCCCCGTCAGAGTACTTCTGAGCTTGCTCAGGGTGTGGTATTGTCTCAGGATGCAGTTACTGCTTGTATTTGCTTAATTGTCCTGGTCTCCCCTGTGTTGCGCCTGTTAGATTAGATGTCTTACGTTTTGTTCCGCTCCTGAGTGGGGGACATCTCTATGAGGACTGAGCAACGACAATAGCCTCATTGTGAAATGAGTCTAATTGCTGGTAAAAGAAGTCTAGAGCGAGATGCCTGGTCTTCTTCAGAGTCCGTGAATAATTGACTGGCTAATGTGACTATGTGGGGAGGACTGACGGTGAGGGGGAAAGACTCTTACCATCTTCCTGTCCTGCATGCCAATATGTCAGAAGGACCCTTGTTGATAAATGATACTGTATAACACATCGTACACTTTGCCAGGGTGACTGGCTATGAGCCTGTGTGGGCTATGCTGTGTGGAGTGGAATAGACTGGCTTCTGAACACACAAGTCCCAACTAGCATGATTAACTATTTTTTTGTTTGGAAAGACCTAATTGGTCCACCCCTAATGGCGCCCAACATAACATGGGGTAGCAGACCTATATTGTGACTGCTGACTCCTGGCTCGGCCACCAGAATGTTTCTTTTAGAACAACACATGGGGGTTTCTCTGGGTTTGTGAAAACCAGGGGTGGCCTTACCTTCCTTATAACTGGACAGTGTGCCACTGCCATTGACTCCCTCTCTATTGACCTGGTAGGTGCTCATCTCCAAAATTTGCCCACATCCTGGAAAATGACTGCTGTTAGCCTACAAGGTATCTTATTCTTGATACTCTTGGCTGCTGCTGTGTGTATTGTATTTGTGGTATCTGGTTGCAGTGCCCACCAACACACCTGACACATGGAAGAGGGATAGAGCAAGGTTGTAAGGGTTGTACAGGGAATGTAGGGGTGGAGTGAATGATCAGGCCACTAAATATGGCTGTTCTCTTGCTCTCTGTGCATCCCCTGCTCGACCAGTGCCTGCTTCACCTACACCTGCTTACGTTACTGACCTTCCTACATACTTGCCTCTGGCCCTAGCTAGTCGTTGTTCTGATCTAAAGATCGGATCAGGTCAGAGATCTGATTTTCTAAAGATCAGAACATCTCCACTATGATAGCTTTTCCAAGGGGGTGATGAGGGGTGTGCCCCTCTGGTAGATTCCCTGGTAATTGATAAGCCAACCTGACATCAATTCTCCCATAACAGGTAAGTTCCCGCCCTCCCCCCTCACCAGGAGCAAAGACCATCACCATGTCCTGCCCACCGTCAACTGCACCCGGGGTGGGGGGGTGTCATTCCAGGATCTTGCTTCAGACATACAAGCTCCTGTATCCATTAAACCACTGATGTCTCTGTTGCTGACTCCAGGCTCTTTCTTGGCCTTGGAGCTGGGCCCGCACAGGGCTTGCAGGCCTGCAGGGTGTAGCCCAACCGTTGCCCTTGCTCTTTGTGTTTTTGGTCTTCTACTCTTCCTGCTTTCCCTAGTTTTATTTGAACATTTCATATAATTCTTTTTCCTTCTTAGCACATAAATTATATTTGTTTTAAATGTTTTTTAGTCATTGCCCTAGAATTCGCAATATATATTTATAACTAATATAAATCTGCACTCATATAACACTATATTATGCTTTATGGGTAGTGTATGGCCCTTATAACAGAGTATTTCCAATTCCTCCCTCCCATTCCTTATAACAGAGCTGTCATTCATTTCACTTATCCACAAGCTGTATCACTGGATACATCATTGCTATCATTATTTTGTAACAAATTTATTTATTAGATCAATTAAAAACGAAAGATCTTACTTCACCTTTATTTATTCCTTATCTGATTCTGTTTCTTTCTTTATGACAGTCTGAGTTTTGAACTATATCATTTCCCTTCTCTTTGGAAAACTTGTTTTAATGTTTCTTGTAAGGCACCTCTACTGCCAACAAAGTAACACAAAACAATAACTTTGTCTGTCAGAGAAGTCTTTATTTCTCCTTCATTTCTGAAGGATAATTTTGCTGGATACAATTTTCTAGTTAGTGATTTTTTTCCCTCAACACTGTAAGTATTTCACTTCACTTTTTTCTTGCATGCATGGTTTCTGAAGAGAAATGTGATGAGATTCTTATCCTTCCTTCTCAATTTGTAGGAAGTGTTTTTTCCCGCTAATATTTTCTAAACTTTCTCTTTGCCTTTGGTTTTCTAAAGTCTGGATGTGATGTGTGTAGGTGTAGATAATTTTTGTATTCATCCTGCTTGGTGTTCTGAGATTTCTGGGTCTGTAGTCTGCATCTGTCATTAATTTGGGGAAATTTTCAGCCATTATTAAACCAGAGAATATCAGAGAGAAAATATCTTAAAACTTACTAGGGAAAGATGAACAGAGAATGACAATTAGATAGAAGCACATTTCTTATTTAGAAATAGGTACTTGAACACAGTAAAATTGTATCTTTAAAGTATTGATAGAAAAAACCATTTTTGATAAAAATAAGCTATGATTTAAGAGTGAGGTCATACTAAAAATATTTTCAGAGAAAGACTTAGAGGGTCTACCAGTCCTTTCTAACTCTTTTAAAAAGAGCTACTAAAGCATATAGTTTAGTAAGAAAAAAAAAGAATCCAGAAGGAATTCTGGATTCTGCCAGAAGCAAATTGATAATTTATGTTTGTCAGTATGAGTCACTACATATCCTGAAGAATATCCCTCAACAGAACACAGACATTCTAAACATACATGATAATTAATACATATTCACTTGAGTGCATAGGTTAAAGTAAAAAAAATTAGCAGTTGAGATCATGGTTGTGAGTGATCACAGATGCTCTGCCTGCCCTGACAGACGGTGTTTATTGAAATGAATTTGGGTTTAGTGGATTACTCGAATTAGACACAGGGCATAGGAGAGAGAGTTGGAAATGCCATCCCTCTCCCCTCATCTAGCTAAGAATCTTGTGGTATATGGCGTAATTTTCCCCAATTTTTCATCCCTCCCTATATCCATACCCTTTGCCTTGTTGAAACTGGGTGAGAGGCAATGCCCACTGAGGCAGGTTTTGGCTATGAAAATCAGGATCAGTTTATAAATTAAGTAATATTCTAGCCGACTGTCAATATATTTCATGTATTTCATATATAGTTCTCAGGGACACTCTGATCTCCTAGGTCACCAAACATCCCTGAGTCAAAATATTTTGACCACCACTAGGTGCCTAAGTCCTTTAAAAAAAAAAAAAATCCACCTTGTCTTTGGCAGCAAAGTGCTAAAATTTGGTTTCTGATATTTTGAAGTCTCCAATGTAATGAGGGAATCCATCTCAGTGGCAGTATCCAAAAGATCATTATTGTCTAGAAATGAAAACAAACACAGGTACTTCTAAGGATATCCTCATTAATATATACCCCAATGCCTAGTGAAGGGAGGGAAGGATATAGTTGGTATCTGTCTGTGTGCAGATTATACAGGATAAATCCATTCTAACAGTCCTGTCTTCCTAAATCTTTATATTCCTTTCTCTACATTGTGCCAGGGAAAGATTGGCGTTTCAACTTCATTAAGCATAGGTTACCATTAAGTCCAAGTTTGTACACATTTATAACACATCCTAGCTACACAAACGAACACGTTGACTTCAGTATCTCTAGTAAGTGCACCCACATTAAATAATTCAGCCTGGTATAGTGGTATAATCTGTCCTCCTTAAATAACCTTAAAAGCTGTTCACATACATATTCCCCAGGATTCTCCAGTGTACATTAGCAAAATATTGCAGTTCTTTTGGTGTTTAAACTACTTCCTCTTTGCTCATACTTATACTGGGTGTCCTGGAGCAAGTTTAGATTTGACTGTAGTTATGGCTCTGGTGACAAAGGGGTGGTTGCAGTGCACTTTGAGCAGGACAGGCATCCCGGAGTAAAGCACGTCTCTGAGGTGAGGTTATTACAGGGTTTACAAGCAGAGGAAGGAGATTCTTACAAGGAGAGTAAGGGCGTTTTCTTTGGGAGGAAGGCTGAGATTGACTCAGGGTTTGAAGATTCTCAGTTTTGTCTAAGTCGAGCCAGATATTCATTGTCTCAGTTTCAAGGCTCCATTCCTTGCTAAACACTGCCCTAAATTTTACCTGAGAAACTTGGCAAGGCTTCACATTCAACTATCTTTGTAATTTTGCAAACCACCTATTAAATTTTGTATTCAATTTTAGTTAACAATTCCTTAAATTACATTTCTCCAGTTCAGATTACTAGCGTAATCTGTCTCCTGCCCGGATCCTGACAGGTACCAAATGTGAATTGCAGAAATGTTTGCTAAAACATTGACTTAAAGATGATGTCAGCGTCCAGTGGCAATGATGACAAACAACATTGATGAAACAAAAGATTTTATTGAGTCCACTTGATTTCTTACGTAAAGTAAGTGACAAGCTCAACTCAAGTACAGTCTGAGGACCAAAGAGTTAATTTCTGGAAATCATGGGACGATATTGCTGGAAAAAAATCTTTCTCCTCAAGTCTTCTCCCTCTAAAACCCACTTTTAGCAGAGCCTCACATCAAGCCAACTGGCAAAGAAGAAACGTAGTTTGCAGAGTTCAGATCCAGCATCATAATACAGGGAAGAGGCAGGTGGGTTTGTCTCTGAGAGGCAATAAGATAAGGACTTAGGCAAACCTATAACTGGCACAGATAAGCAGCTTGAAATTGAAATAAGTAAATCCAGTTCTCACTGAAAAAAAGCATAAATTGCTCTGTGATTCACAAGAAGGGCTTTAACTTTTGTATAGCAAAGGAGAAAAAAGAAATTCATGATTTAACCACTCCATTTTATAATCATTTTCTTATGTATAAAAATTCTGATAATGTAGAGCACCACTGAATGTAGAATTTCAGAGATGCAAAGTACTAAAAAATTTTTTTTAGTTTTCTAATGAATCTTCTTGTCTTTGGCATGTCTGGATTGCACACTATGATTTAGCCCACTGTATTCAAGCCAAAATTCTTAACCTAATAAGAGGTGAAATCAAGTCAGTTTTTACTAATAGTTGGTCAGTAGTTTGCTCTTATTTTTTTAATTGGATAACTATATTGACTCCTTTGGCTCTTTTTTTCTTTACCTGTGAAATGAAAGTTTGGAGGTTTATCATGACTCCACACCTAGGAAAGGACCTCATAGGATGTCCCCGCTTTACACTGGGATTAAAAGAGGTGTCTGTAAAAATCACAAGAGTCAGAATCACATTTCCAGTTACCTATTTTGCCCGACAAGTGGTAAAGGGGAGAAAAAAAAAAAAAACCTTTTAAATGACCTCTGTCATAAACTTTTAATACTGAAAATGTACAGATGCACAAGTGTTTGTGGGTTTTATGGTAATGGGTCAGGTTATCATGTGTTGGGATTTTTCAATGTACGAAAAATGTTACTGTAGCAGAATTAGAGAGTATTTAGTGCCTCAAAAGACAGAAGCAGCAAAATACTAAATTCCTTTTTTTAGGTTTCAGATTTAACTGTAGCACTCATGAATTTCTAAGGTTTCAAACTTGACTATGTTCACATCCATATTCATGATGCTGTTTTTGTCTGTAAGTGCTACCCACTAGGTTTATTTTAGATGATCTTGTTAACACCCTGACAAGCAGTGAACCTCTTGGCTTTAGGACTTAGAAATGTGAAACAAAGATTTGATGTGATGGGGAGGGTAATAAAAAGAAAGAGGATACAGGGAGGAAAAAAAACCCTTCTATTCATGCTCAAATATCCACATGATTTCAGTGGTCAGAAATGAGTCTGAAATTTAATAAAAATGTATACAATAGATTAAGATGTATATGTATAAAATAATTTAGTGATTTTGAGACTCAGAATATTTAATTCACTATATTAAATTAAGAGTAGAGGACTATTTTCAACTATATTAAGATGTAATTCTCAAAGATATTTTAAGTACTTTAAAGGAACGCATTTGACTATTTAAAAAAATAAAAATCTGAGATCACTGAAGGATCAGTAATCATGCTTTTTGATCCAGGACTTTAGTCTTGATTAGGATATTTTCTACCATTTGGTAAAAAGAAAAGCGTTTTCACATAGTGATGAAAATATAACATACAAAGTAGATTTTACTGATTTTTAGGATAATCCTTCAACCACAATAATAATTCAACCTTGAGGCAAACCTACTTCACTTGTTAATTTAGTTTCTATTTCTGATGCCTATTTATTCATTGTTTTTCTTTTAAAATGCTGGAGTCTTTGGTAGATGTGTGTGTTGGTGTAATAAAGAGAAGGAAAGAGAAAATTTATTTTAAAAAACTGATCATAAACTGTAAAATGATTAGTTTCTTTTTGCAATTTAATAACTTCAGTAACATACTTTTAAAAAAGTACAATCAAATATGTCTAACAGTAAAGATGTCGATTAGGGGTTATATCATCAAATTGCTCATTCAGCTGTGGAACTGAGTTTGGACCATTGGTCCACTTTATATTTGGCAGAATAAATGACACATGTAACTTGTCTACATATAATGTGAACAGTGTTCAAGACCTGTTTTGCTGGACGGCCTGCAGAGGCATTGCTGAGCAATTCTGGTTCCTTTTTTTAAAAAGAAATTTTCTTCTTTTTTTTTTTAAATGGAAGTAGTCAGTTTGCAATGTTGTGTCAATTTCCGGTGTACAGCATAATGTTCTGGTCGTATATGTACACAGATGTATTCCTTTTCATGTTCTTTTCATTATAGGTCACTACAAGATACTGAATAGAGTTCCCTGAGACTGAAATTGTAGAGCTCTTGAGAAAGTACATTGAGAAGTGAAAAAGAAGAGTTGAGAATTCTCATTTTAGTATTTTTGTTGTTTAAGTATGCCTTATTCTTACCAGGGTGAAAAACACCTTTCCCACCTTTATCCTGCTGATCATTTTCTCCCTGAGCCAAAAGAATCTCACAGAAATGGCGTTTTTATGGCGACCTCCAGAGGTGTGCAGTGACAGTGGTGTCTGGGTCCTAGATCAGAGTGTTCCCACCACTGGCAACATGAATTAGCATGACAGACTCAAATGGATCTTATTTCTACCCCCTCACCACCTGAGTACTTATCTCATTTGATTGTTATTGTTTAATTTTCTGCCTGACAGTGTAAGCGAAGTAAGGGCAGGATCCGTTTGCACTTTATTTTACACTGTTTTTACAGTACTTTTAGTACAAGGTCTGGCTCATGGTAAATTGCTAGTAAGTATTTGTTGAATGTAAGTCTGAGGAATAAATAAATGAATAATGCTATGATCTCAGTTGCTGATGCAATGCTCTACTAAGTGGAGGGCAAAATTTTTATATAAGAGAATTAGAGTCTACAGTAAGAATAATCAAATGATCAATCCTTGACCAAGGGTGAATGGCTAAGCCAGTAATAGTCAACCTACTGGGAAATTCTAAAGCTTAGTCATTTATTAATCATCTTTTGAAAAGCACTTATTGAACACCTATTTTGTACTAGTTCCTGGAATAGCCTCTAAGGCAGCAATTCCTGACAGTAGCGGTACTCAACTCCCACCTCCTTTCCTGGTGGCGTTTTGCAATTTATAGGATCCTTTTTTGGTCACAGGCATGATATTTAGTGGTCAGGAGCCAATAATTCTAGACATTTTCCAGTCTGTAGGACAGTCCTTCACAATGAATTATTGTCCAAGGTCCCACAAGATTTTGAAATATTTGGCAATACATTCATATACCATATTTCAATTCGATATAAGATACCATTGGTTTTTTAAGATATATCATTATTTTATGTATAACTGAGAAAGGAGAAATGCTATAAGTTGTGACACATGCCTTTACGCTAGTTCTATACGAGATATGGCTCAGTCTCCATAGCTCTTGTTCTCTTGCCTACTCTGAGGGACTTACAAATTCCCCTGCATTAAGTAGCATGTGTTGGGAATCTTGCACATATTTCATTAAGAGAACATAAGCCACCATCATTTTATGGTGTCTGCCTTCCTTAAAGAAGCAATGTGCACTTCTTTCTTAAAGGAGGGAGCAATTTAGATGTTCCTTTGGAAAAAAAATATTGAATGTGATGGTCGTTCTTCAAATGATTAATATTTTAAAATTTCAAAGTGATGCCCAGCTACACTGTTTCCATGCCTTTGAAAAGCTATTTATCTCAATGCTGAACCATAGCATGATCTTTTAAAATGACCCACAAAGCAGATAACGTAACTGAAGTGACAACACTATGATCAAGTTTGCTGATCTTGGCTGCCACCTGGTTGAAAAAGACTGTAAGAAGCCATTGACTGTAAGATAAATTTCCTAATTTCAAAGAGATTAAAATGTGAGGGAAAAATGTACCCAGAGACAATAGGGAAAGATTTGTCTTCATAATTATCTGGGTCCAGAACCTATATTCATTTTATTTATGTATGCTGACTTTTCCAAGAATGCAAATCCCTTGTAAATCACAGTGAGATTGTGTTCTGCTTTGTTCAGAACATGCTGTTTATCATTGTGGAAGGTCAAGTCACTGATAGAAAAGACATTTGTGGTATTAGTGTCTCTGACATCACGCATCTGTGACTGTTGGTATTAGGAGTGACTACATTTAATGTAATTCTTCATATAGTTGCAAATATCTGACTAATTCAGATTTTGTCCTATTCAAGGATTTATATATTGACATACAGCCTCCTTAATTATGAATAACTTTCCTTTATTACTCCCTTATAGTAAAGTGAGGGTATTTGTTTGGTTTCTTTTGAACACAGTTTGCTGCTTTATTGTATGTATAACAATATAAAAAATATAATTTCAAAGTTTCATGATTACATTATATGTTATGATTGATACTTTTATATACAAAAATAGTGACAGTATTTAGATAATACTTGAAATTCACTGACATTCTTCATACAGATGAATCCACATGTTTTTCTAAGGTCTATAAATTTTTAAACTGACTTTATTCATAATCTTAGAATTTTCACACATTCTTCAGGAGTTAACTAAGCTCGGGAATTTTTTTTTCCTAAAAGAACTGACCTTTTTTATTAAGGCAATTACCCCCTACTCCCCACCAAAGCGGCTGCTCTTAGTGATGCATAGTAACTCATAAGATACTGCTGGCTGTTACCTAGTTCCTTTCTTATTCAGAGCAAAAGCAAAAACTTCCAACCGGGCATCCAGATCACCTCCTAAAGACTGACCATATCTTTGACACAGAACTCATTCAAAGGCATTTCAGATGGCCATTTCCATTGTAATAGTCAGATGAGGATTGTAGCCTTCAATCTGAAAACCTTCAGTTTAGAGGTCATTAATCTCAATTTTTTGAGGATTGTGAAGTTGGGGAAAGATCTAATTAACTTTCAATGGTTCAGTGTGATTTAAGTTGTTATGAGCCTTTCCAAACTTGCAACATCGCTTGGCTTCAGATCTTTTGTGTGGAATCGTGTAAGTGATGTTCAAAGAATCCTGGGGACCATGTCTCCTGTTACCTGGTGAACTTCACTCCTCAACATAGAACTGGCAACTGGCATGACACAGAGCCAACAAAGGGTGGTTTTTTTTTTTTTTTTCATTCTGAGTGCACCTAACGATTCTTTTGTCCTTGGGGTTGATCTTGAGTATATCAGTAACCTCTGGCAGCTGGTCTACTTCTTTATCTGAATTGTCTAGTTCATCTCTTTGCGTTTTGTCCCAGTGCCTCTACAGAAAAGCTTGTTCCTAATCTGCTTCTGGTGGGGAATCCCAGACTGTCCAAAGGGATTTTGGGGATTCATCGGTATAGTCAGATTTACTCTCTTGGAAGACAGTTCTTCAGCATGTGGTGATGCCTTGATGACCATAGTAAATCCTCCAAAACATCCTCTCAGAACTGGTTTGTCCTTCCTGAAGCCACAGTGGGAACAGGCTCCATCTTTCCAAGGTACCGCCGCTGGCAGCCAGGGTGCGTCTCCGGCCCTGGCAGAGCCAGCCTGCAGGTGCCAGGAGTCTGCGCTCCCCTCCTGTGCAGTGGGCAGCCACCTCAGGCTGCTGCACATGTCGTTGGGCCTATTGATATTGTATTTATTTTATTATTTTTGGTTTTTATTGTGGTATGGTTGGTTTACTCTGTTGTGTTAATTTCTGGTGTACAACGTACTGATTCAGTTATACATACATACATATATTCTTTTTCATCTTCTTTTTCGTTATAGGCTATTACAAGGTATTGGATATAATTCTCTGTGCCGTGGTCGTCTTTGGGGAGCAGGCCTGGAGCTGGGGTGGGACAAAGCAAGGAACTATACTTTTAATTGCTGCTTTTGTGTACTAAAATTGGTTGAACATTGGCAATTTCATATAGTTCAATCTAATAGATATTTTCAAACCAGGTGCCTGTATTGGTCTGATTAAAACATTTGTAATTGCAAAACAAAGAAAGATGAGACTAGGCAAGGAGACGGGAGTCATCCTGAAGGAGCTTGTATACATATTGTGATAAGGAGTTTGTAGCTGGGCTTGGTCAGGTTGGGGTCATGGAGACAACTCTCACAGTAATGTGGAGAAGACGCTGAAAGGGTAAGAGTCGGCAGCTACACTAAACAAGAAATAGGCTTTTATGGTAATCAAGTGACACATATAAAGATTAAACCAAGGCTACTGAGGAGAGGATCAGGTCAGGAATTGCTAGAGAGCTGGAACCAACAGGGCTGCACTGCCAACCGCAAGAAGAGAGTGGGAGATGGAGGAGGGGCAGGGCGGCTAAGTGGTTCAGACCTGTCTCTGGAGTCCTTCCATCGGCGCCCGTCACTCCATGTTTGACTTTGACAGGACTCTGAAGGATGTGCTGCTTCCCGTTCCTCCTCTGTAAAATGGATGTGACAGTAGGACCTCCTTCTTAGAGTCGTGGTGACTATCATGTGCAAGAGCCCATGTGAAACACTTAGCTGACTGCCCAGTGCAGACTGAGGGCTGAATGAACGCCAGCTCTTACTCTCACTGCTGGGTGATCCGTTTATAGCGAGGAGGCACAGGAGCAGGCTCAGACGGGGAGTGGGAAGATCTTAGACTCTGTTCTGGAATGTGGAGTTTGTGGTCTGGCTATCCAAGTGGTTTGTCTGCTTAAGAGGAAGAACAGAAAAATTGCACTACACAGAGGAGTCATTGGTATCCAGGTAGAATTTGAATCTATGGGAATGAATTAAATCTACATCTAAGAACAATGCAGAGTGAGGAGAATGATTAAAAAAAAGGGCAGGAAACCAATATTAAAGAGAAAGGGAGGCTTCAAAGAAATGAATGAGACATCAGTGATTCGGGAGGGGAATAAAGGGAAGTAACACTTTCAAATAGTCTTTGTGTATGCTCGAACTTGGCAAGGTTGTTGGGCATGTCCGTTGGCTTTAGCACCCAAGGGGTTGATGCCAACCCTGTGGTCCAAGGAGCACAGGAGCCAGGAGGCAGAAAGCAGAGGCGCTGCAACCTGAAGGAGGCAAACTGAGCCCTGGGCTTAGACCACTCTTCCCAGAAGCTTGCCTGGGAATGAAAAAACCAGGAGAGACTTGAGAACACGCACACATGGAAATAAATGTCAGAAAAGAAGGCAGAAAATATAGGGGAAAAAGTACACATGAGAGAGCAGGGTCCCTGAGGATCTGTTCTCCTCTGATTCTTCTGTTTTGCTTTCCCAGATAAGTAGGATTTGAAAATCCCAAACAATGAATCATTATTCTTGGCACTTACTTACATAAGATCTATCTTAAAGCCCTCATGGGAGCATGTGTTTTGTCCTGTTATAGATCCTTTTCCTGTATGTTTTCTTAAAATAAATAATAACATATTCAAAGGAGCAGTGAGAGAGAAAAATCAATCTGAAATGACATCACATGTCTAAGGATTATTTTCTAGCCTCAAAAAAAAAAAAAAAGCTCTTTCTGATAGCTTTTCCTACTAACATGCCACCTCTAGGAAGAACAGGAAAGTGCTGTGCCTCACAGTTAGAAAACTGTTTTCTATTTTAACTTCTCCAAAAAGGTAATAAACTGATTTCATCTGTCTATAAAGGTAGCAGGTGTATTTGTGTGTGTGTGTGTGTGTGTGTGTGTGTTTAAGAGACTTGGGAGTTGGAATTAAAAGTCTTTATATAACTAAAGGAACATTTTTAACTGTCATTGAAAACAGTCATACATAAAGATATATTTGATCACAGGATGTGACAAAAGGCATTTCTTGTAACAAGCAGAATGCATGCAGCCTGGGAGGGGACTGCTGTGCTGAGCTCTGCCCCTGCAGCCCTGGTGGGCAGCCACTATAAACAGAGACAGTGCACACAGGAGAACAGGCTTTTCTTTTTTTTTTTCTTTAACATTTTTTATTGATTTATAATCATTTTACAATGTTGTGTCAAATTCCAGTGTTCAGCACAATTTTTCAGTCATTCATGGACATATCCACACTCATTGTCACATTTTTTTCTCTGTGAGTTATCATAACATTTTGTGTATATTTCCCTGTGCTATACAGTGTAATCTTGTTTATTCTACAATTTTGAAATCCCAGTCTATCCCTTCCCACCCTCCACCCCCCATATGCTTTTCTGCATCAGCATCTGACTGATCCCAGGAAATGAACTCCTGTTAAAGCTGACGACAAGAACTGGATGATGATTTTAACATTATTTTGAACAGGTTTTCAATGCAGATGCTACTTGACATGTAAGGCAAAGGTGATTGATGTACATGAAGAAAAGCTCAGTAAAAAATGGCCTTCATGACTACCAAGCACATGTCCTTCTAGGCAAAAATACCTCCTGTGTCCTTCTTGCTGAGGGTTGTCCAGCATAGACTTGTATGATTCCTGGTGATTCCCTGATTCCAAATCTTTTTGAAATCTTTTTGTAAATTTCCCATAGTTTCCTAAACTTTTGTTATTATTTGCTACTTTATTTCTTAATTACTATTTTTATATTATTTCAAACTCAGAAATATGAGAATAGTACAAAGAACTATGTCCATACCCTTAACCAGATACACCAATTGCTCACATTTTCCACATTTTCTTCATCATTTTCTCTCACTCTCTCTAAATGTTTACTTTTTTTCTGAAGCACTTAAGAAGAAATCTCAGACATCATGCCCCTTTGTCATAAATACTTAAATGTATGTATCCTAAAAACTAAAGATAATCTACACAACCCACATATCCACAATTATAAAATCAGGAACTTAACTTTGAAACATTACTATTATCTAATGGTCCTTATTCAAATGTCATCAACTGTCCCATTTATGTTCTTTATAGTTATTTCTTTTCCTCAGTCTAGGGTGGGTCCAATCCAGAAGCAGACATGGTGTTTAGTTATCATATCTCTTTAATCTGGATCTGTTCTTCAGTCTTTTTTGTCATTTATGATTTTGACAATTTAGCTATTTGATGGAATGTCTCTCAGTTTCGGTGTGTTTGATATTAACTCATAATTAGACATTGGATCATGTGTTGTTGGCAAGAATATCAAAGAAGATATATCGTTCTTGGTGCTTCATAGCAGGTAGCACACGATTTGCTTAGTCCCATTGTTAATGACCTTGATTTTTACCACTCGGCTAACATGGTGTCTGCCAAGCCTCTCCTCTGTAAAGTTATTGTTTTTCTCTTCATCATTAACAATTAGTGGGGCATCCATTGGTAATTCTTGCCCAAATCAATTATTACTGTGACATTGCAAAATGGTGATTTTTCTAACTCTTTCCTTCTACAGTAAAGAACTTTTTCTCCCCGTTATGTATTTATTCACTTACTTATTTTATATCAGTTTGCACTCATGCATTTTATTTTATTCAATAAGATACAATAATTCATTATCAAATGAGGTAATTGATGTGTTAATTAAGTTGATGGGGAGGAACCCCTTCACCATGTATATATAGTAAGTCATCACATTATACTCTTTAAATATACTTTTTCTTCTCAATGATACTCCAATGAAGCTGAAAAAATACATTCTCATAGTATGAAATTTTATTCTATTTAATATATACAAAATCAATGATGCATATAGTCAATGATTTTGAAGAGTGATATCTTTGTTGGAATTAGTGTATAACTTCTCAGACAATCTACTAATAGTTCTCTTTTTTAAGCTAGTGTAGTATAAAGTTCACTGTCAGTAGGGGGATTTTCTCTTGTAGATTTTAGGTTCTGGTAAATTCATATTAGTCACAATATTAGTCATACTTTATGTAAGATTTTTGTATTTTCTTTGCTCAGGCACCCTCCTAACCTCAAAGAAGGACAACTTGATAGGTCAGGAGTGGTTTAAAATATATGTTGATAATAAATAGTTGCTTCTAATTGTTAATTATTGGTTCATTTCTCCATGTGGTTTAGTCCAGAAGCATTAAGCATTTGGACGCTTAGCAGTCTGTTTTGTTTTGGATGTTTTCTGGTCAATCTCTCTGAAAACCCTACAATGTAGAATTTTCACGTTTGGATCTTATTTGCATATGTAGAAATCTACAAACATATGACTGAAAGTGAAATGACGTAAACTTATGTGTGAACCTATTGATTACCATTGCTTCTCATATTGTCACTGAACAAGAGTGGCTTTGAATAGTTTAATTGAAGCTGCACCAAGGAAACTCTATGTAGAATTGTTCAGAAGCTGAAGAACAAGGAATCTTATAACCGTGAAGCTTCCTGGAGAAAAACTACCTGGAAGAAAATTAGAGTTTGGAAGGATTTCAAGTGTAGGTCAGAAGTATGGAAAACATACGCAGCACCCTTTTGACTAGGCCTCTTCTTGGACTTAGAGAAACAGGGTGATTAGGAGTGAAGAAAGGAGTCTGCTGGTTGAGAGACATTGATACAGGACTGTGTCTTCCATTTAGCAGGTTACTTAGGGTTTGTATCAGTTTCGTGCCTAGCCCAAATGAGGCATTCTATTGCTTGGGGAAATATTTTCTCTACTGTAGATATTCTAAGCCCTCATTTTGTTCTGTAATAATTTTAGAAAATAGCCTTGGCTTCCCATTAGAGGGCGGTTTACTCAAGTGTGCAAGTTGTTATTTTAGACGGTGAAAGCCACAGGGATGTACAACGTCACTGTGTATGTGGTCTTAGGTAGAACTTAGTCTTCATCATATTTAGATACTTCTAATAGAAAAAGTTTTTCTTTGTTTTTAATTTTAGAAGAATGGTATTGGTTTGGCAGTGGCCTATTTGAAATAGTACTGGAGTTGGGGACAGCTGAATGTAGTGAATTCACGCTTATTTGCCAGAATGGCTGATGCAGAAGGTTAAGTACGCCTGTGCTTCCTGCAGCAGTATATAGAAAATGAGCTCAGATGGCTTTCATCTGTCTCCAGGTGCTATGCTTCCATTCTTCCCACACTGACACAAACAACCTAAAGAACAAGTCAAACCGTAGTCACTGAAAGCGGCTACTCTGGTCTGTGGGTGCACAATGGCTTCCTGTGCAGCCCTGCAAAGCGGCCAGCAGCGCAGTGATCACGCATCCGCTCCAAGGCAGAGAGCTTCAGTCTGAGCTTGATGAATCCACCCAAATTCAACAGTGCATTGCTCACACTCATTGTAATTGTTGCCTGTATACAACAGGCAACAGTTTCTTCTTCACAAGAATATAAGCATTTATTTACAGTTGTTTAGTCAGGAACAAAGCATCAGGTAAGTAGGGGACTGTCTTTACATTATACACTGCAAGTCAATTATTTCCTCATTTTTATGACCAATTGATGATTAGTTTCAAGTTAGAAGCAAATGTTGGCTGATAATATCATATGTATGATATATATTACATATACCATTTTAAATATAATATGAGCCCAAAACATGAAACATTTCACTGAAGCGGATATACAGGTGGCAAATAAGCACACACATAAAACTATGTTCAACGTCGTTAGCCATCAGGGCAATGCAAATTAAAACCACACTGAGATACCACTACCTATCAAGATGGCTAAACAAAAAACTAGTGACAATACCCGATGCTGGTGAGCATGTGCAGAAACTGGATCACTCACACTGCTGGTGGGAATGTCAAATAGCACAGCCACTCTGGAAAATAGTCTGATGGTTTCTCATGAAACTAAACATACAACTACCTTGTAAGCTGATAATCGCACTCCTGGGAATATATCCCAGAGAAAGGCAAACTTATATTCACATAAAAACCTGTACCTGAATGTTTATAGTGGTTTTGTTTCAAGTAGACAAAAGTGAGGAACATCCACTGAGTGAAAACTTAAACGAATTGTATGTCTATGCCAGAAAATATTACTCAGCAGTAAAAAAGAGTGAGTTATTGATATAAGCAACAACCTGAAAGAATCTTCAGAGAATTGTGTTGTGTGAAGAAAGCCAGAGCCAAAAGCTTACATAATACGTGATTTCATTTGTATGACATTCTGGAAATGACAAACATCATAGAAATGGAGAACAGATTGTAGTTGCCAGGGGTTCGAGAGGGGGAGGCAGTAGGTAGGAAGCGGGTGTGGCTATGAAGAGGACAGCATGAAGGGTCCTTGTGATGATGGAGATGTTCTGCATCCTGACTGCATCAGTGTCAACATCTGGTGTCATACTGTGCTACGGTTTATACGTTTGTTAACGTAATCCTGTAACAGTGCTACGAGGAATGTTGTATTATCATACTCAGCTTTATTTTTCTCATCTATAAAATGAGCGAGGTGAACAACTTTCCCAATGTCACATAGCTTGGAAGAGATGGAACCAAGACTCAAATCCAGGTCTTTCTGACACCAAATGTATGCTCTTTGCTGTTCTGCTCATGTGACTGAGGAGTTATGAGCAGAGCAGAGGTGATGCCGTGATTAACGACGTGTAGCACATCTCCAGACGAGTCCGTGGGGAGACGGGTGACACCTGGGCAGCCCCTGGACCAGATTACAGTGGTCTGTAAAATGAGATGCGTGAGGCACCACAGACGCTTGGGTCATCACAAAGGAAATGTATACTGTATAGGAAGAATGAAAAATACTTTGTCAAAAAATTGAACATGGGAGAAAAGAACAAAGCATCTGAGGTTCTGTACTAAGGAAAAGTACATGGTGGTGCTTTTTGCTAGTAAGAATTGGTAGTAGAGTTATCTTGGTTAATTAAAAAAAAAAGGAAAGTAATGCTTTGTATTGACTGGTTCTGCTAGATGTTTTTGGATGTTATTCAGACAAGGAATGAGGGAGAGGACTGGCTCTCTGGCGGAAGGGGAGAGATTGGTGACGTGAGGGATGTGAGGAAGTCATGACTCAAGACAATTAGAATGGCTAAGCCTGTTTTGATAGCACATTTGGAGGGAGAAGGACAGTGTCAGAACAAAGATGAAGAAAACCAGGCTCCTAAGTTAGAGAGAAAGAGGGGGAACGAGAGTCCACGAATCAGTGCAGTGATGGAGTGATAGATTTGAAACAGATCTTTGACAGAAAATGTCAGATGTGTTTTGCATAACTGTTTAAGGTAGAACGTTTCACTGTGCTGAACAGCATCAGGGCATATTTTCCGGTTAATTTTAGGCTGATGGAAATAGCATTTCCGTGGAGCCTGCTGTATCTCACTTCTCCTTGTGTTTGGATTTCTACTGGCAAAAGTGCACTCTGGGGACCAGTGCCATAAACGAGTGCCAAGTCCCATTCTAACTCTAAAATGGACCACAATGGCCCTTTGGGAATGTCAAGGATAGAGAGACTTCAGTTTAAAATTGTCTTCTTTCCTTCCTGCACCTCTTCCCTTGGTAAGGCCAGAATTTCTGCCTGACTCTCTCAGATAAGTGTTGGGTGGCTGCCAGTCCCTGTGGGGACAATGGTTTGGAAAAAGCCTCTCTCACTGATTTCAGGGAGTTCACACGTACCGTGGGAGAAATCCTCCCGGCTGTGGCCCAGCCCTCCGGAATTCATGGACCAAGGGACCACACATAAGGAAGCTCTGGCTGGGGAGACGGCCTCTGTGTTAGTCCAGTTATCTTCAGGAGAGAAAGTCTGAGCCCAAAGAACTGTTCCCAAGATTATCTCCTTGTTGAGGGGCCTTCCTTTAAAGCCAGCCTCCTTCCTTCACCCTGTCCAGATGCAGTGGAAGTTTCTCAACAGCTTAAAAATTACACCCAATCCACAGTTTAGGGGATGTACCGTAGACTTCTGTGGTTTGTTAAATTTCCATAGTCCAATATCTCACACAACATGTGCTATTGACATTTAGCCCAGAAGAAACAATTTTCTCTAAAAGTAAATGATTACTAAGGAGATGACAACTATTTGACAAAAACCAAACACAGTCTAATGTTTAGACAAGGTGCTGGGGGCGAAAGTAAACTGTGGTTTTGTACTGAAAACTTTATATTCCTCCTGATTAAAATTTGCCTGAGAAATTACTTTTTGGAAATAAAATTTAATTCCTCAGTGCTCACCTACAATTCTTAAGACCAGGGCATTCAGTAATGAATAGATAAAATGGGTTCTAAAAATGTAAGTTTTACTTTCTCAGATAAATGTTCCGTTTGCTTACAAAACAGCCTGTTGCTTTTAGAGATTCATACTAAAATATTTACAGATGAGATAATATAATGTGTGGGACTTGCTTCAAAATAATCCATGTGTGAAGGGAAGGGAATAGGTAGAGGTATAGAAAATAGGAGATTGGCCGGGAGTTAATAGTTAATTGAATTTGGGTGATGGGGATATGAATGTTTATTGTACTACTTACTGTACTTTGCCTATGTTTTCCATCATAAAAAGTAAAAAAAAAAAAAAAATCACATAATGGCCACCCTTAGAGGCAGTTAGTTCTTGTGAATATGACTACTCTCCTCAAAGTCAGATCATCCAAAATTGCATAGCAACTGTACCTCATACTTAATACTTAGTTCTGCCCCCTCAGTCTTTGTTTAGCAAGAAATGTTGGCCAAAAGTATTGATATCTTTTCAAGGAGGAAGCTCCAAAGAATTCAGCTTGAGAAGCCGAGTGTGGAAGAACCTGCATCACATCTACTGTGTTTCTAAAGAAATACCCTCCGCTGGGTCAAGAGACCTATGTGCTTAGACGCCAGGAAAAAAAGTGAGGTTCTAAGAAGAGAAGACAGAGTGTGGATAGAATTCAGTTTTGATTTATCTCTATGAGCCTTGGAGTCAAATTCATGTCAGCGAATGTTTATAAAGTCTATTCAATTAGAATTTTCCTGAAAATTCTAGTAAGTGCATTTCAAATTCTCTTGCAAAATACCAGGGACTACTGAGTTCAATCACAGTTTCATCCAGAAAAACAACAGCACTCCCAAAGTACTGATTTTTTTTTTTAAGAGTTGGCCTTTGCCAAAGCACAGTTCCCAGACGGGTTATGCCAGTTTTCCAACCAGGTGGGCAGCTACGGCTTAAGTAACAGTGTTGGAACCATGATTGTTAGTGTAGGTGCAATTTTAGATACAGGCAGAAAAACAGAGATGGATGTCATTCGTTCATTAATCAACCAACCATTTATGAGGGAATGATGGCATAATGTTGTGTGCTCGGGCTCTGGAGCCAGACTACCGGGCAGCATCTCAGCTTTCTCTCTTACTGGGTGACCTTGGGCAAGTTACGAAACCTTTTTGTGTCTCATTTTTCCCCAACTCTTTCACAGTGCAGTGGATTAACTAAATGAATATTCGTAAAGGACCTAGAACAGAGTTGGCTCTTACAGTATAGTATAAGCTCACAAAGCTTATAGTAATAGATGTGCTGTTAGACATCAGCCCCAGGGTGTGGGAGCTTGAAAACAGACTAGAGTGTCTAGTCTAATCCTCTTATATTAGAGCTGAGGAGGCTTGAATGAATGCCGGTGTCCAGGCTCCACCATCAGAGAACTGGCATCTGGCTCAGGGCCCTCGGGCAAGTCGGGGGTGCAACCAGAGGTGAGAATGGTGACTTGAAAGTTACAGATAACTGTCCTACCAGAGGCTTTTCTGCCTAACTCTACCATCTGGCATCTGGATGGAACATTCCGTGAGGGCTCTCGGCCTTTCACCCAACATGTCTGTGCATCTGTTCCTATTATGGTAAAACAAAGCAACACAAACATCTAATGAGCATGCTCATACCTAATATTTACTACCGTGAAAACCTATGATTCTTCCTTCCCAGCTTAAAAGTAGTCGTTTACTTTAAAATGCCATGTGTGAAAAGACCAGCATTGCTAAGGGTAGAGGTGAAAGCAGTTTGCATAAATCTGAAGTTTAGCCAAGAGTCTGGGCTAATCCAGTAATGTTGCTTCTGACAGTAACAATATTCTGCCACCTAGTGGATAATTCAAAAAATAAACCATGTCTTTATTTTTTATTTTTTAAAAAATCAACATTATCACAAAGCTATGACTTCTAAGTGTCCTGCTACTGGACAGAAATGTTTTTGTGTTAGTAAGACAAATAGTTTTCCACAAGCTGTCTGAAATATAGTCTTGTATTTTTATTGATTTATTGACTTACTTTTTCAATGTAAAAAAATTCATCATGTGCCATCACTTCTCTTAATGTTACTAACAAAAAATTGTGGACACACAAAATATAAATCCAAATATGCTCAATTCCTAAAAGTTTTCATACTTCTAGGCCTGTGAGATAGATAAATGTGTTTATATTTGGCTCTTTAAAAAATTTATCCCTACTGGAAGAAGTTAAAATGTTGTCTACAGAAAAACTCTCAAGGAATCTATAAAAATACTCTTGGGACCATTAGGTGGGTTTAGCAAAGTTACAGATACAGGGTCAACACACAAAAATCAACTGTATTCTTACAAACAAGTAATGTACAATGGATAATCAAAGTTTTAAAAAATACCATTTACAAAAGCTCCAAAGTAACTGAAATTCTCAGGTATAAACCTAACAAAACGTGTATAGGATTCGCACACTTAAAATAACAATCAAACTACCACTGGCAGACAAATAACTATTCTGCAACTCAGGCAATTATCTATCCACCAAAATATAAATAAGACTTGATAAAAGTTCAATGACAAAGTAACATTCAGAATAATAAACACATTGCTTTACTTTAAAAAAAAATTTCTCTTTTCCAGTGTTGGGGGCAGTAGTGTCCAAGCTTAAGAGCATGAACCTGAAACCCAAACCTCCTAGTTTAAAACTCAGGCTCTCCCTTGTACTAACTGTGGGAACTTGGAGACTATCACCTCCTGGTGCCTCAGTTTCCCCATGTGATAAGGAAAGCACCTGCCTCCCAGGGCTGCTGAAAAGATGAAATACACACAAAGTCCTTAGTGTTCAAGTTCATTATTATTTTTACTGTTGTTATTTCCATGTGTGTCAGTACCTACTGATTATGGGGAAGAAGTTCTGAAGTGATTGTAATGAGATCCAATTCAATTTGAAAAATTAACAAGCATTTATTTAGGCTTATTTTATACTCAACATTACAGGGAATACAAAGCTGAATAAGACACTGCCCTGTTTTTGAGTCAATGTTCTTGTAAATCAGCGGGGGAGAATTAACTATAATTCAAAGCAAATATGTTGAGTGTGAGACTGGAGTTATCATGAAGTGCAGAGGTGAGGGAGGGTGTTTCTAGCTGGAGAAGTTGACTTATGAGCTGTAACTTAAATAATGGATAAATTTTAATTGAAATTAAATTGCTTAAGTGGAGATGGTAGGGAGGACTCCAGAGGTATATATTCTAAGCAAAGGAATCAAGTTGGGGGAAATCTAGGATTTACTTATTTTGGATGCAGTGAATAATTAGATCTGGCTAAAACATAAGATTTCTTCATTCTTTCACCCAACACTTATTTGAGCATCTACTCTGTGACAGGCTCTGTTTGAGGTACATGTATGATGGTCTAATGGAAGAGACAAAGATTCTGTCCTCAAGGATTTGTATTCCAATGAGGAAGGACTACTGCGAGAGAAGTCTGGAAAGAGAGGTAGAGCTAGATTTTGGAGGGGACCTAATGAAGAGCCAACAAAGGCTGCTGAGCAAGATGGAGCCATGATCAGGTGTTACTCAAGAAGGATTTATCTGGTGGAGGAAGTGTGTGTGATAGATGAAAGGATGAGGCCACAGAGTCACAGAAACATATTTCAATAGGATGCAATGTAAAGAGTCCAGGTAAGAGGTAATGAAGCTTGGACCATGGAAGTGAAAAGGAGAAAACAGACTTCAGAGACCCCCAACAGGTGGAGCGGGACTTGGGCCAGCAGGACGAGGGCATGAGAGAAATGATGCAAGGTGATGCCAGGCGGCTCACTGCAGGGAGAGGAGGCGGAGCCGTCCAGTGTATCGTCAGCATCACTGGCAGCGCAGATGGGAGTCACACCCACCTGTATTGTAATGACTCAAGCCGATTATTTGCTCTCTTTAAACCTGTTTCCTCTTCAGCACAATGGGAATAATTAAGGCTACCACCTTATTAGATTGTTGTGGAAAGTAAAGACAAGTACTTCCCAGTTTACTGCAGACTAGGTGAGTACTCGGCCCCGGAGGCTGTTGTCAGGGGAGTGAAGGAGGCTAAGCAGAGTCACCTACCCCTGCCTGTACTTGGCATCAGATGTGTTTATAGGGGACGGTGCTCTCTCCGTAAGGTTGACAGTTGTTCACAAAGAGGCGAATTAGTCAAGAATTTTTTCCCAACAATTGTTCCACATTAGAAAATGAACCACAAATTAAAGGACCTTATTTTGCATTTGGGAATCAAAATAGTTGTGAGTTTTGGTACTGTTTTTCTCATAAACTGGCATAGGCTTCATTTCAGCAGCTAGAAACATACCTCTTATGAAGGACAGAGTTCATGAAAAAACCTCAAGAATGAGAATTGGACTAAAGTTTCAATACCCCCAATCTCAGGACCGGTCTCTGAACATTGGCCAGCTGTAGCCTTTGATTACTCCATCTTTAGAAGCTACATAAAGAGTTTAATATCCTGCAGTAGAATTGGGGGTGGTTGTTAAGGACCAGGCAATGTGGATCAAGAAGTGTGCCTAGATGTCTATTTTCTGGCATTCCTTCCAAAGGAATTACGTGAATAGTCTGAGTCTATATCCAGGGGGACTTAATGCATGTTAAGAGAAAGAGAACGCTGAAATAGGAGAGGTGAAGTTGTCAAGACAAGGGGAAACTTACTAAGGAGGAACAAGAAAAATGCTGTCCCCTGGGAGGACTGAGGCAGCCCATTAATGCTGTTCTGGTATGATAAGGGAATTTAGGATGCCCAGAGCTACACATGCTCAGCAATAGGTTAAAGTAAAATTGTCTGCACTTTTGAGAGACACAGAGAATTCACTTTGCATTTTAAACATAGTAAACACAATTACATTTCTAACTGTCTGTAAGAACATGATACAAATCTTTTTGGACCAATTGACTCCAATTTGGCAGGCATATTTGGGATGGTCTGGCTTAACATAAAAGCAACTCTGCATGCAAAATCTATGTTGAGGGCCCAAGAGGAAACTTCAAATATAGGCAGTTATTCTCCAGAGCACCTGAAAATTAAGTGTCTCAAGACACCCATGTGAATGCTGGTTGAAAGAAGCTCACTCCACAGATCAGTAGTCTCTGGACAGAGGCAACAGCGCTATCAAATTTGAAAATTCAAAGCCGATGCTTGAAGTTGCAGGTGTTGATTTGCAATCTAGCTACATCTCACACGGACAACTTTATATATCATGATCAAGATGAGTAGCAAAAAGGATTTACATATTTATCATGGTTACTAAGAACATAGAAAGAGTATTATTATAACAATAATAACAGTTTCACAACTAAAATTTAATTCAGTAAGTATTTATCAGTTGTCTACCAAGTGCCAGACATCCTGCTAAGCACTGGGTTTGTAAAAGATGGATAAAAGCATGATCTAGGGGTGGAGTGAGAGTGGAAAGGAAGGTGAAGATAACTGATGTTTAATAACATTAATAAGTTAAATATGTTGCTGGTAGATGTGAAACAGTTTGCATTTATTTCATTTAATGTTCAGAGCAGCTTTTTGAAGTTTATAATTAATATCCCCAATTAAAGATGGGAAAACCGAGGCTCAAAGAGTTCAGTAACTACTAAACGTCACACAGCAAGGAAGTGGCAAGGTCTGAAGCTAGTTTTTCTGGCTCCAGAGACCATCAACTTTTAATTCGATTTTCTCCCATTTCTAACTGTACTATAAATCAGGTTGTTCACACTGCTCACAGAACTGTAAAAGATGTTGAGGCAAATGATTAATTTTTTCTAAGTCATATTAGTAAAGATTTCACATAGGAGGTAACTTTGACCTGGGCTTCAGAAGTTGATTAACATTTGGACAGGCAGGTAAGAGGAGGAGGATCCTAGGCACACAAAGTATAAAGGGAAGAAATGTTGGGGAAACAGGGAAAGGCTTGCAAAGGAAAATATTTAACTAGTAGCTTTTCTTACAGGAATTAGATGTAAGACATTGGAGAGAGGGAAGATCTAAGATAGATTTAAAAAAAAAGCTTTATTGAGATGTACTTTATCATACAGTTTACTCATTTCAAGTACAATCCAGTGATTTTTAGTTGTTTTACCAAGTGGTGCCACCATCACCATAAACCAATTTTAGAATACTTTCATTCCCCTCAATAAAGGGCCCTCACATCCATTTACAATAAATCCCCATTCCCTCTCCCGCCCTAGGAAACCACCAATCTACTTTTTGTCTCTATAAATTTGCATGCTTGGACATTTCATATAAATGGAATCATACAATATGTGACCTTTTTTTGTCTGACTTCTTTCACTTAGCATAATGTTTTCAAAGTTCACCCATGTTGTGGCATGTTTCAGTACTTCATTCTTTTCTATGATTCACTAATATTCCATTGTGTACTATGTTTGTTTATCCATTCATCAATTGAAAACTTGGGTTGTTCCACTTTTTGGCTATTAGGAATAACGCTGCTATGAACATTTATGTGGACATAGGTTTTCATTTCTCTCCGGTAGATACCAAGAAGTAGAATTGCTGGGTTGTCTGGTAGTTTTATAATTAACATTTTGAGAAACTGCCAAACTATTTGCCAAAGTGGCTGTATCATTTTACATTCCTGCCAGCAATGTATGAGGGTTCCTGTTTCTCTGCATCTTAACAGTGCTTGTTACTGTCTGACTTATAAATCACAGCCATTCCAGTCTGTGTGAAATGGTATCTTACGGTTTTAATTTGCATTTTCCTAATGACTAATGGTGTTGAGCATCTTTTCATGTGCCCAAGACATAAAATCTAAAGGCTATTTGGATAATGCACTTAACTAAGATGCAGAACATAAGAAAATTAGTGGAAATTGCAGGAAGGATAATAAAGTTGTGAGCTGTCTGCAAAATATTGAGTTGCAGATGTCCACAAGTCAGAGAGAAACTTGGATCTGGAACTCAGAAGAAAATTTAAGGCAGGACACAAAGATTTGGGCTCAGCTACATAGAAAAGGCACTTGAAATTAGAAACTGGATGAGTTCATTTACAGAGAAAATGTAGAGCAAGAAATTTGAGAATATTTAGGAACATCTGTTTTAAAGAAATAGATAAAGGATGGTGTACTAGCAGGGGAGACACAACTTTAGGAGCCATGAGAGACAGGTAGCGTGGAAGAAAAATTTTTAATTTTGCTAATGTTGATATTTTATTGTACTTCTTTGCAGTGTTTTTTTCACACAAAAATTAATAAATTTAGTAACATTGGAACATAGCATGCATGTTGTTTTATAACATTTTATTTCCACTCAACCTTAGGTCATGAACACTTTCTTCATGTCACTGAATCTTCAAATTATGGCTGCTTTTCAAGTATTTTGTTGTACCATAATTAATTTATTCTTATTTTGGACCTTTAAGTTGGTTTCTTGCTGGGGGCTTTTTAAGAAACACTGCAACAAACATTCCAGTACAATAAATTTGTGGGGCTCTCTCAGTATAAGTTCTTAGAAATCAGGATTTCTCGGTCAAAGCATATGAAAAAAAAAATGCTTAAGGTCCTTTTGTTATACATTGCTAAATTTCCTTCCAAAAATACTTTTCTTTCCCCAGCAGTGTATGGAAATAATTGGCCAAATGTATTGGACATGAAAAACATATCTCACAAACGTAAGGAAATTATTTAATGTCACTATTATTTTAGAAGCTCTGTTTCCAAGATCGCTTTGAGCACCTGTTGATGGGAACTGCCTGGAGAATTTTATAATTTTTTAAAGTTATTTTATTTAAGGTGTACAACATGATAATTTGATATATGTGCACAGAGTGAAATGATGACTACAGTCAAATTTTGAAAGAACAAAGAAAGGCCAACAATAGCAAACACCTCACAACAACATGGGAAGGTGAAGATTACTGATGTTGGTGACTGTGTGCCTGTTGGTGGCATCTGAGAGAGTAATTTTTCCTCGAAAGGGAGAGAAAGATACCAAATTGTAGTTCTCAAAGTCAAAAATTTTATCAAAAGTTTTCTTTTCCTTTTATTTATTTTGCTTTCTTCAAATGCCTTGTGGTTTTGAAAAAGTTTTATGGGAAAAAAGCTTTAAAACTTCAATTTAATTATATATATTTTTAGGAAGTTTTTTTTTTTTAATCACCACTTTTTTTCTTCATTTCTTCTTTACCCACACTCATTCATTTCCTGTTTAAAACTTGGGTTTGAGATCTCAGATAAATAGCTTCATAAATGATGCTACAGAGAAAAATCAAGGATAGGCTATCATTTGTAAGAAGAAAGAAGAAGCTTTGAGGTTCAGTGTGTGGATTTCTATAAATGTCAAACTTAATTTTTGTTTTTGCGTGTGGTGGGAATAGCATTGAATGTCACTGTTTGAGTCACTGAGTGGATGTCTGTTGAGCTCATTAATGCTCCCCCTTTAGAGAACCCTTTATGGACATCTACTCCATAAGTTTATTACCATTCGTGGGAAAATATTTGACCCAGATACTCTTTGCCTCTCAGTGACATGGATCATGATTCTATCACAGTGAGCTATTCGCTTTCTCAACCACAAAGATATACAATCCAGTCATTCCAAATACACAGGAACTCGGTTCTTTTATAGGCTCACACTTGAGCATGACCTCTTCTGTTTCTTTCGCCTCCTTTTTGATTTTCAGTTTGAGAAATGCCTCCTCCAACCCCATATTCAGCAGGGTATCTGGTCCTAAAGCTGGTCATCAGGGAAAATTCAGAATGTTCAAAATTTTGAACCAGAACTTCTCTAATTCTCTCTGGATGATGCATTTTTAGGACTATCTGGAAGCCACATGGATGACTGAGTGGATGGACTCACTTCTAATTTCTCCTGAGTTTGATGACCGTTGGTATCTTTGTTCCTTCATGTCCTTTTGTTAAGTGTTGGCATAACAAAATCCAGATACACTAACTTCTGAAAAGTTGTAAGGTCAATTCTATCTTAGGACATTTTCCCCAACTCTTACTAGGTCTTCTTTACCTCTCACTGGAAAGAGGACCTCAGAGCTCCCCAAACATTTCTTTACAGTTATCCCAGCTGACTCTTGGGAGTGGTTCTAGTAGAATAATGAAGAGCTAAAGAAGGTCTTATGTTTATGGGGTAAGAGGTTCAGGATGAAAGTAATATCCTAGCAAGTATAACTTCTAGTGATATGCTGACTGTTTTATTGAAGAAACACTATTCTAAGGTAAAAGTTAATCTTTTGAGGACCCATAAGAATTTCATATTTCAGAGCCATGTGGTCCTTAAAAAATTACCTAGAAGTGTTTGATGAGAAATGTTCTTCTGAATCTTTCTTGGTGGGATGCATTCTGACAGTAAGTGAATAAATAATCTAATGTTAACTCTGGAGAGAACCTAACTGATGCTTATAGTGTGGATTAGCGAAAGTTTCATGAAGCCTGCGTTACAGACCCAGAGTTTGCTTTAGATAAAATAAGAGATTGAAACCACTGAGGGTTTTAACAATTTCTCTGATATACAAATAACAAGAAATTAGCAGAAGGCTACTTCAGTCAGAACAGGAAAATCCAACTGAAGTGGGATATTTCTGATGGAATCTTTTTAGAATCACAGAAATAATAACTAAAATAATTCTCCTTAGTTTAGAATATTTAAAAATTTTATCACTCTTAAAAAGAGCATCGATGTGGCAGCATTACTGTTTGGGTCAGACAGAATTGAATTATGCTATATTTGTATTAATACCCTGAAATGATGTTTGAACATATAGTTAATTTAGGTGTTGTAAAAATGAAGGTAAAAGTCAGGAAGATAAATGTCACTATGTCCCCTTTTGTAATAGAAGTAGAATTACTACAAAGTTATTCCATATCTATTTTGCTTACTGCACAATTAATGTAAAAAAAATGAATCTCTAAAAACAACTTGAGAAATGCATACTATGTAAATTTATTCAGCGTAAGAAACTTCTGAAAACCAGAATTTGTCCAACAAGTAAAAACTGTATTATCATCGTAATAAACATATTTGAGAATAATTTATGTGCTCAAGTGAATATATCTAAAGCATACTATAACAATCATTTTCTTATTTAAAATATGAGTTATTACCAATACACCAAGCAGATTAAAAAGTACTTTTTTCCTTAAATTCAAAAATGGTGTAACTAACATCAGACCTGTTTTTAGGCTGACTTTTCATTTGTGGTGCTAAGTTTTGCAGTGACATTTAACCAAGGCCATTTGTGCCAGGGTTAGGCATTTTCACAAAGGTTGGCCAACCTTTCACTCCAGTGTACATACACCTTAATGTTTCTTTTGTTAAAGTTATAGTGACCATGTAGGTTTTGAACCTGTGATTGTAGCGCTATGACACTTCACTTAACCACTGGGCCCAGATCATCCCAATATGACATGTTTATGATTTTGTTAAGTGAAAACTGAACCCTTGAGCACCCTACCTGTTATCATGGAAGCAGAAATTCTCTTCTTTGTTTCTCTTTTTCATCTCTAACCCCAACATGACAAGATAAAATATTTGACTCAGCGATTGTTTGCTCATCTGTATGGACAGATACAGCTCTTGGCCTGTGTAACCTACTGCGTCTCTTTCTTCACTCCTGTAGCCACTAACCAAAGTCTCACTGTGGTCAGAGGCCTAACCTTTGGAACCTCGCCCTCTTCAGCTCTAGGCCACACAGAATCCTTAGCACCCTGTTCCTCAAACACTGTCGTAATGTTTTTCTCCTCTATTTAAGAACAGTTAGTGACTTTCTGTTGGCTGTTCTACTAACTATAAAACTTTTATTTTAAGACTTCACATTCCCCCTTCATCTGACCCTTTCTCCTCTAGCAGTCTCATTTCTTCTTGCTCTTTGGCAGAGTTTCTCTATTTCCAAGCCATCTGGGCTGTTACTAGCTCACAGGATTTGCTTCTAACCGCTTCCCTGCCTGTGCAGATGTTATGCCCTGAATCACTGGGAGCCCACAGCTTCCTAAGGTAGCCTGTTCCATCTCTGGGTAGGTCAGTTAGCTTTTCTCTTTACTGACCTAAATCAACCGTAGTATACAGTGTGTGATCTTTACTCTCATCTTTGTGTGTGTCCGTCTGATGGTGTCTCCTTTCTCAGTTGTTGTGTGTTACCTTGACAGTGGCACTTTGTGTAAGTTGTTGGGGAGGCTCTCTGCGTCTCCCAGACTTCCATAGCCTGATATACCCTCCCACCACCCCAGAACTACAGCAGCTCGAGCTCTAGTGTGCACAGCACATGTTTAATATAAATTTGATGACTAAGCTACCTTCTAACTGTGGAATTATTTATATGTGAAAGTAAATATACGTAACTTTACTTATCAAAAGATCACAAAATCTGTCTTGCAAATGGTTCTGTGAATTTTAATTGGAAAGACTGAACACAAGCCTGATCACATGCATACTTACACCAGCCCCCGCAACCTCCCACAGCAAAATGCCTAGACGTTACCAATTGTTTAACTAAGAAAAACCATTACATTCTGTATGTTTGTTTATAATTGGTTAACTGAGATAGTATTACATGTGGTATATCTATTCAGATTCAGAATGGCTTGGTTTTCTACGTATGTAATACATGGTTATTTTCTGGATCATAGAACAATTGGCATATTCAGTTCCACATGTGCAATTTCAAACAATGCAGGAAAAATATTGATACTTTTGCCTACATTTAATAATGTGAATATGAAGAAATATGTTGGCAAAAAAGATAATTATATTTTTCAAATAGCCTATGTACATCCTGACCTTTAATTAGTATCTCTAAATTGCTAGCATCTCGAAATGTCCTTGCATTTTAAACTGTTTCAAAACTTGCGCTTCCATAACCATTTAAATTGAATTTTCTGTGATACTATTTTAATCCTTGTAATCAGCCACAGCATATAATTAGATTTCAATCAGAACCTTTAAAGCTATGCAGTAATCTGAAAGTAAACACTTATAAAAATGTTAGGTCAATGTGAGTTTCTTCTCCTGACCTCTCTCTACTCCATACAAGTGACACTCTAACTGAAGGTGATAACTGAGTATGGAGAACAGAGCTTGCTTTCCATTTATTCCACATAATGTGGAAAATATTGTCCAGGGGCAGCCAGGTAGGGTCATCATCAGTAGATGTCTGGTATAAACACATGGTGGCGGGCTTTTCATTAAGGCTGTGACCAATAAACACTGACTGGCAACTGTAGACTGGCAACTGAGGGCTGAGTGTACCCCTCACAGTCATGCAAGGACTGAAGCTCTGGGACAGGGTTGTCGCGGCCGTGGTGGCTGGCATGGGTGTGGCAGGGGGCACGGTTGTGGAGGAACATTGGCAGGGGCTCATCTACAGACTTTATTGCTGTATTGTGCTGCTTTGTGGGTCTTGAATTATCAGCAATTAATTATTCTTTTTTCAGTTCTTATTATTACTAGATTTTTTTAAAGCCCACTTTTATGTCTTCCCATTAATCATCTTTGTAATTTTGGAAGGCAAAATGCATGAGGCTCAGAGCTAATTATGCATTCTGTTATGCCTTTAGTTATCTGGATGAAAGTCATGTTCCAACACTCAGTCCCTTCCCTAAAACTCATTTCCACAAGTGATGATTTAATGATCTATTTACTTTAAAGGTTTGCCTTTGGGGACAATGATTATCCTGGTTAGCTCATTTGAAAGAATAGACTTTCCTTTCACAGAATCTGTAAGTATTTATGAAAAAAAATTATTGTGGGCTTTGAAGATGCATTTAATATTAAAATGTGTTGAAACCTCTGCTTTGACCATCCCTAGGTAAAAAGGACTCTTTTATATCTATGCAGAGAATGAGAGTCATAGTGTCCAGAATTCTCAGATTCCATTGATTAAATATTGTAACCAACCAGCTGTGGAAGCGGGGTGGATGAGGGCAAATGGCAGCTTTGTTTTTGCAACTCCAAAGTCAGTGTGTGTGAACAATAAAAGAATGATAAAATGACAGAGTACTTAAATGTGATGATAATGAATCAGTTTCCCTGATTAGTTTTGTTCTTCTACAGTTCATAGCCAATAGCTACAATTAGCTAGTTAGGAATGCAAATATTAATCTCATGTATGCCTTTCAATTTGATCTCTTCATTTCCTTTTTACTCTGCAGTTTTGAGAAACATCAGTCTTCAGTATTAACATCCCTGACTCCTAGGTATAGGTCATACACTCGATTACAATAAAAAATATTTTCCTAAATTTCTAACAGCAGAGTGCAGTATATTGCAAGGAAAGGTGCCTATGTGATTTAGTATATATTCATATTTCTGTTAGGCTGTGCTTTTTTTGAACTCTTATAGTTCAATCAGAATGTGTGCAAAAACTCTCCCACTATAAACTCTACATTAATTTTTTTCTAAAAATTAAGTCAGAAAGACAACGCCAATCAAGTCCTGGATTTAGTGAGAACAAAAGCAAGGTGGATTTCAGTTGGGGAAGGACTGTCTCCTTCTAGATGTCAGTGTCTACCCCAGAGCCACATTTGCGGCAGAAGATTTCCTTGTTCTGGGTCAGGAAGCCTTCCCCCACCAAAGAGACTGAGCACTTGCCACAGTTAAAGCATTCGCTGTGCCACTGGCGGTCTTGAAAGCAGATAAACTTGGCACCTCTGAGACCTGTAAAGGAATTGGAAAAAAAAAAGGATAATCTATTCTTTCAACAAATAGATGGATCATTCTATCAGGGGCTCTTCTGGGAACTGCAGATACAGCAGTGAGCAGGACCATGTAGAGGCAAGTAACCTAAAAAGAATGCTGCCCCCAGTGGCCCTGTGTGCATTTGGTAACGTCACCATGGGCAAGGTCTTCCTGTGAGATCCAGCCAGATTCCCGTTTTTCCATAATCTACAGAAGTAGGTAGAATCTGGTTATACAAAACACAGTATTTTTGGAGACACTTAAGGATTACCTAGGACATAGAAAGTACAGGGTAGTGCAGTGGAAAGAGGGTGTATGTTTTGAAGTCAGACAAATTGAAGTACGATTTTTTTCCCCTCTTTTTGTGGCCTGGTTTACTTAGAAGCAAACTTAGGATAAAGGATAAAGTCAACGTCTATTTCCTAGCCTGGTATCTGATGTTTTAATGACTTTTGGTTCTTATTCTCTTCCTTCTTTTACCATGTTTAATTTTATTTAGGATAAAGTCCCATCCTCATGTTATGGTCTGGGACACAATTTCCAAAAGCCCCAAAGAGAGAATTTCATCCAAACTCTCCTGTAGCTAACCTTATGTGATGGCCTACGACCTCGCCCAGAGACGATTTCAGCTAGGCTTGCAACAAAGATCTGTGAATCTGATCCCTCTGGCCGCTGAGGCCACGTACCCACTGGTTAGTTTCTAGGAGATGCTGTCAGCCTCCGCCACTTCAACCTGAGCCTCACTTGAGCCGTAGGGCTTCTAAGAAAGGTAGTAGAATTTGAGTCTTCAGTGAGAGTGTATATCCCTAATACAAATCCATGGCACAGTTCAAGGAACTGCTTTTGAGGAGCTGATAGAAAAGGAGACAAGGTCTAAGGATTTGGGATGCCTAGGCTTGAGTCTTCATTTATTTGCCAAGTTTCCTCCAAGTGATCCTCGTGCTGTGAACTTTCTATGACTTGCTTATCACCCAGAGAATAAGGCTAAAATAGATCATGTGCTGATGCATGTGTAATTTCCAAATATTCCATTTGGGATGTTGAAGCAAAAAGGGTGAGTAAGTATTCTAATTCAGATACATCCTCCTTAAATATGATAATGAATGTTTGTTTTCATCCTTGAAACTTTTTTTTTTTATGTCTTCACATACAATTTACTAGTTCAGGGATAAATTTACATCAAATTCTTGTGCTTTCCTTGATTAAATTTATAGTTTGCTTTTTTATGATGCTATTATCACTACTTTTTAATAAGAGTAGATCAATAATATACCAACTAATTCCCTTGATGTTATTCAAAACATGAATAAGCTGCAAGAATAATGTTCTATATATACATAAATCATCTCTGTTCATAATACTAATTATTACGCATCTAGCATTTTGATATGCATGAGATTGTCTTGTTTTTTTTGTTTGTTTGTTAAGCCTTGTACAGGTGGCAAATATACAACTAATTCTTCTAGAAATTTACAAAGAAGAAGAAAAAAAGAAGCATGTGGTAGCAGGAATGATAAGAAAGGCCTGACTCAACATGTGAGATGACTGTAAATTGTTTTGATTTTGGATATATTTACTCCCTCAGATCATGAGGGTCATTTGCAGTAAGAAAGTCATCCAGGAAGCAGGTCTCTGGCACCTGTTTTATCTGGCTTCATTTATCCTGAAAATTTAATAGAACAAGAGCTAGCATTTGGGGAGCACTTGAAGATGATCCAGTCACTATTCTAAGCCCTTTACTTCATATAACTCTCCCCTCACGGGGTAGACATTACCATCAACCCGAATTTGCTGACAAAAATTGATGACTAGAGAGGTTCAAGTACTTGGCCAAATCACCCAGCTGGTAAATAGCAGATCTGGGATGCAATTTGAGGCCATTTGGCTTCAGAGCCTATGCTCCTAACTTCACCAAATTAAGTCTGAATTTCCTTTTGTAAGGAACATAATCAGCAACCTTAAGCATCCCTTTCTGAAGAAATCAGCATTTGAAACTCCTTTTACAAATAGTAAGCAGAAAGGGAAGAAAGCTAAGACGTGATCTTGTTCATTTTGCAAATAATGTGAATGAGGATCTCGGAGGTGACTTGAGTCTCCGTGGTCACACGGTAGTCAGGGCCAGAGGCGAGACCAAGGGCTTTTACTCCCTAGACCAGAGCTCTTCCCACTAGACCACACTGCTTCATTTACCCCAGAAAGATTGAAAGGTAAATCCTATCTTAGAGAAGGAGAAAAATAATTGTAGTTATACCTTCAGTTTGCCCAAATGAATCAAATTCATTGTGATGGAATTTTAAAAAATTACACCTGGTGACTTATAGATTTAATTTAAAATAGTGTATTAAAAACATTGTAATGTAGTCTCTTAGGATAACACTGTTTGCATGAATGTACAACTTTCAGAAGATAGATATATGGCAGTATAGTTCCCTATGCTACGTTAGTTCAAGTGGCTCAATTTTAAAGAAGCACTACTTCAGGGCCTACATATGTACTTAAGAGTCAGATCAAAACATATTAAAATGAGCTGCAAGTTTTTGCAAGGCCTGCTGCAGCCAAGAGAATAAGCCACCATCTCCACTAGTTTTAGTTAGAAATGGGACTCCCAGCAACGCAGCAATAACTACACCAGAAGTGTAGAAGCAGAAGAGCAGGGTGGTAAAGAGTGCAAGTTTGGAGTGCAACTCTGGGATTGCCAACATAACTCCCTGGAAGGGCTGGGGAGGTGACATAGCTGAGTGATGGAAACAAGGTGGGAGGAACAAAGAGGGCATGCCCTACACAATGGGCCAGCCGCTCAGCTCCAAATGACATCGACCTGGCCAGGAACATGAGGGCAGTCTTCTCACCCCAGGGAAGGCTCTTGTTTTTAACTCTTGCCTGCAAAGATGGATTGTACATTTGTTGTTTCCAAACATGGGCAGGCCAAACCAAACATGCTTACCGGCCAGATGTAGCCCACGGACCATTGTGTGATTCTGAAACACATGGTGCCTTGTGCAGACAAAGAGGACCATGCCCTGTTTCTCCAGGAAACTCTCTCCCTTGCAAGTAAAACCTATCAAGCTGGGTTTACAGCAAAATTCTTTCCTTTATTTGGAGATGAGTAAAGATTTAGCTTTTACTTTGTGATAGATTTGGAGATAGAGGAGGAGGAAAGGGATACATTAATCTTTCAATCTACTTCACATAAACAGCACTGGGACTAAAGGCTAGGGTTACAGTTCTGCCAGGTCACCCAGTGACCATACATTGCCTAAAAGGATAGCTGTTGGGTTTCTCAGGTGTGATGTGGGCTTCAGTTCTTTTATATCCTGTGGGCTTGGTGTTTTAGAAGTATCTCTGAGGAAAATATAATTTTTTTTTAACCTTGAGAATCCCTCTAACACAGATCAGCTTATCATTTGTGTCACTTTCAAACCATGTTATGTATGTTTTGTTTCTTCAATAGAATACTATCTTGTTTTATTTCATCTCTCCATAATTAAACCTTATTGTAAGTGAACAGAAGGAAAAGAGAATAATACATTTGTTAGAAGCATCTTCAATTGAGGTTTAATTAATTCCTGACCTGTGCTATCCTAATTATTACAGCTTCAGGTTTTTGTACAATACTTGCATTTAATTAAAACTTTTTCTATGCTAAGGTCCCTTCACCCTTGTTTGGAATTCAGCAGGACTTTGATTTATAAGTATCCCTTCCCCCTATTCAACTCAAAGTTCTGCCTCACATCAGGCCTTCTTTTGAGGAAGGTCTCTAACCACCCAGCTCCCTCTTCCCCAAATTATTACTTTACCTGGAGTCAGTACCATTAGGTTTAGTATGAATTACCCTCTGCAGAGCAAAGCTAACTTAATTATACTCTACCTGCCTTGAGGGTTCTGTGTCATACTTCTATTTATATATGGGTACCCATGTTTATTTCATAAGAGAAAGATCAGCCTTTTAAAACTTGCATTTCCTAAATTAACTCTGTAGTGTTTACATAGTGAGACTTGTCTCACGGGAGGCCTGCGTGACCCCGAGGAACTCACCAGTAATGGGTCTGGTGCAGGCGGCACACTTTTTGGCATAAAGATGGTTGTAGCAGTCCAGGCAGAATGGATAGTCGTCTTTGGACATAAACTCTTCTTCACAGAGCTCCTTCCGACAGCCACTACACAGAAAACACTCTTTATGCCACGGCTGGTCACGAAACGTTATCCCACCTGAAGTGATCACCTGGCAAAGGATCACAAAACAAGGCCGTGACCATGGAAACTCAGTTCAGACTTTTTGTGATTCTCTTCTGTGTCCAAGGGTGGTACTGCAGGCCACCCTATCACATTGTGTCAGGTTGTCTTTTCCCTGTGATTAAAAAAAAAATTAATCTGAGAAACAAAAGGCTATAGGTATTAAACAGAACTGGTGAGAAATAGCCTCATTTTTCTCATAAAATGGAACAGAAAAGAAGCAGGGCCAGAATGAACTCAGGAGGATGAAGAAGAAATAGGCCTTGATTCCTTTGCTCGTCTTTCTCTAACTTTCTTGTTGGTCTTCAAAGATCTGCCATTAGAACTAAGATATTTTCTTTGTTATGTTCTTACTTCCACATCTAACTCTTAAGGATCCTTTAAAAAAAAAAAAGCTAATTTTCCAAATGTTTTATTCTAGCAGCAGCAACCCTGAAAGAAATTGATAAAAACCATCACCTGCTAATAATGACTGACATTTCTTAAGTGCTCCCCCCCCCCAGTCTTCAGTCCTGTGCGTAACATTTTCTTAACATTCTCAACATCCTGACACAGTAGGGACTCTTACACACTTTAGAAATCAGCAACTAGTGAGGGTTAGTTAGAATGAAGTCACTTGCTAGGGTCACACTGAGCTAGCATCTAAATCTGCACAGTCTGATCCACATCCCGTGCACTTAATCATGAACACAGTACTGAGGCAAGACTGCTTTGCACTCATAAGTAGTTGACAAGTCTTTGCTGAATGAATGAACAAACATCAAGGGAGAAAAATCTTCAGAAATCAATTCCAATCTTGTATCCAGCAACAATGGGGCTGCTGTAGGAAACTGCATAAGTTGTCAGCATTAGGGCAGGAAGTCATGAGTGTTGGTTGTACGTTGAACCTTAATGCACGACGTGCTAGTGTTCTGCAGAGATGCTCATTACTCTTTCATAAGATTTTTTTTCCTAAACCAGTTTAATCTATGATTTCTAGTTTTTAAAAATCTGAGATATCTTCATTAATAATCAGATGAAAAAATATTAGACAGATCTTCTTGTGTAGCAATTGTTAAGTCATAGTGTCTTTCAAATCCATGGCGATTGAGCTCCTGGAGGGGCTGCGGAACCTGGGATGTGTTCCTGGAAACCTCTTACAATGACTGAAACAATGTGATGTCTGAGATGGTTCCTGTCATCTTTGTATTCAGCTTAATTAGCTACAGAAAATGTAGAATCTATTCTAAACCACCTTATTGTTGGCAAATTAAAAAATATTTGTCTAAGCTGTAAGCTTTTGAAAAGATTATTCTAAAAATATTTTAAAATCTTACTGTGATTATCTTAAAAATTAAAGGTATTTGATAGAAGTGTTTATTTTTTGTAAAGGAGAAAAAGTTTACTGTTCTAAATAAGTAAATGGGAAACATAATGGTATGTATGAACTAAAGCAATTTAAATACCCTCTACTGACATCAAATGTCTTACAGTGGGCACAGCTGAATTCAAGATTTCTTTGATTTGCTTGGTCAAATGATTAGCAGGTGATGCTTAAAAGATTCCAAACATGAAAAATGTATTCACGGTGAAATAAAATTGATGGACACACCAAAGATTGTTTAGTTAGAAGAAACTCTGGAACGTTAAAAATAGCGTGCTTGTGATTACATTCCTTTTGAAGAGGCAGACGGGCTGCGAAGTCTAATATCCAAGCTTGGTTTTTGCCACTGATTGATCCTAGGATTTAGAACAAGTTTCTTCTCTGGCGAAGTGGAGGCAATAATGATTTTGCACGCAGTGAATGACAGCCAATGAAACACAAAATATTCTATGTGAGACTTGTGGAGTTTGAGTTCACAGCCCTATAGTTTGAGGGTTGCTTGCTTTTTAGTAGAAAATAAATCTTAGTTTCACAACATAAAACCTCTGAAAAAAATTCTGTGGGCCTGGTTGTCAAGCAGTTTTGCTTGTTTTCTTTTGTTTTATATTTGGTCTTTGGCTTGGGTTGAAACAAATTGTTTTTCTTCAGTTGGATCATCTTAATCAAAAATATTTATATCCAGCTTTCCTTAAAGGACTTGTGGTTTTAAAAAATTAAATAGATCACCACATGCCAGATTATTTTCTATCTTCTACCCAATATAAACATTTTGTAAATTTTTTGGTGACTTCAAATCATGTCCTAAATATAGGGTAGGCTCCTGTAACCTGGGAAATGCCCAGTACTTCGCCCCAGACAGAGCTCCACGCTGATGTACTAGAGAAGTTCCCTTGAATCTTTACAGCACTGAAAAAAACTTTATATTATATGCCCACCAAATGATTTTAAGATAATTTCCACAAGTCTCATTAATATTTTAATGTAAGTCCTTAGGAAACATAGCCTAAAAATGGCCAACTTAGTTGGCCCTCAAAACTCTGAGCTAAATCTTTCCATTTTATTTCCAGCCTCTGTTTCTAAATGCGTGTCAGTGACTGATGATTTTTCAGAGGTTCATCTGTCCCAGGGTCATAGGCTCTGACTGTTTCTTGTAAAGTCTTTTTCTGAGTCAGTGTTTGTGACAGAGTAATGGAAGTCTCTGTGTACAAGATGATTTTCTGTCATGTTACTATCAATTGAAATTTTCAGCTGCCATTAGAGTATAATTTCATAATCCTGACTTAGGAGTTTATTGATGTCTCCTCAAATGCAACACTAGTATTTTAAATATATGTAGAAAATTACTGTGCTTGGGCATGTGTATGCACATGTGCATGTGTGTTTGTAGACGCCTTTGTAGAAAGTGGTAGTGAGTCTTCCAGCTGTCCAGATGCAAGTATACAAATCACCTTAAGTAGAAAGTAGCCCATAGATCAAAAATGTTTAGAAACCATTATCCTAATCCAATAGGTTTCCATGATTCAGCTTTTTCATCACAATTTATAGGGTTATTTAAACTTATGATGCCTCACAGGTCAAGGATTTTTTTGAGAATATCAATATCTATTTTATGGACTGTAGGCAGGTTTTATCAAGGTGATAGAGATGAGTGACTTTTTCACATAAAAGCTTAGAGGGTAAAAAGACTCGGACAAAGTTTACTTGAAAAAAAAGGACTTTTTTCCTATTGGAAAATAAGTTTTGAATGGGTATCACGTTAAAGGCCCTACATGGCACTCTGGCCCTGGAAGTGAAGGAGACCACTTGCAGCTCTACTTTCTGTCTGTCTGTCTTTTTTTCTTTTTTTAAATATTTTTCTTTTTTTTAAGTTCTGTTTTTTTTTTGTTGTTGTTGTTGTTTTGGGGGTGAGGGTAATTAGGTTTATTTATTTATTTTTAGAGGAGGTACTGGGGATTGAACCCAGGACCTCATGCATACTAAGCATGCACTCTGCCATTTGAGCTATACCCTACCCCCTACTTCCTGTCTTTCTAAAGAAGTTTCTTAATGATCTTTTCACTCTCTTGGGCCTATCTGTCTTCTAAACTTTAGAAATATAAAAGCTTCAGGCCAAGAACACATTTGTGTTGCTGGGACATAATGTGAGAGGTAAATATCCTTTTAAAATTGGTTCCCTTAGTCATTCTGAGACAAATCCGTATTTCCCTGAAATTAAACAGATCAAAAATTATTTTCTAAGAAATATTCTGTATTCAAAGAGAGACGTGTGCCCTCTCCCAGAATACATGAAATCTTTCATTAACAGCAGTGAATGGAACTGAAATATCAAATCACTTGATTTTGGAATATTAAGTTCATGTTCTGTGGAATTTTATGTTGATAAAATAGACGGCCATCCTCACTTCGACAGGTAGGGCTTTTGAACATGATGGAATTCAAAACTGACATGAATGTGTAAAGACAGGTATAACACAATAGTATCAGTTCATTCCAAATACCTAGTGCAGCTAAAATGCAATGGTCTGGAAGGTTCTACAAGCTTTATCCTCTTTAGATAATTACCTTCTTACAAAAGCTGCAGTAGTGAGCAAACTTCCTCTCAAAACAGGGCACACAATAGTTGCCACTCTCTTTGGAAATCAAAGGTTTTCTTCCTATCGGCTGTCGGCAGTGCTCACACAAAAAGCAGGTTTCATGCCAGTAGTTCCCCTTAAATTCCATTTTGCGGGAACCTGTACCCCAAAAGTAAGAACCTGTTAGTCAAAACCAAACATAGTTATGTTTTCTCTTAAGCAAAAATGCATCAAGTCAGAGCACTTATAATACATATTAAAGTTAAGGCGATTGACTAATTATTCTTATAGAAAAAGTGTTTTGTTTCTAAAACATTTATCTGGAAAAAAAAAAAAGAGGTAATTAGAGTTCAGCCATGATGATGGTGAATCATTCTTTCACCGAAAACTTTTGTGCTGCGTAAGCTACAGTTTTGAGATGTGAAAATGCTATAATGCTGCACGTGATTTAGGTAAATTGGGCCTTGCCAGCCATTACAGGGACATTAGGAAATCCCAGGACACAAACGCTCGAGACTGATGTTGTGCAGTTACAGTCTCCCAGAAAATCTTTGTATCTCTAATAAGAAAATGAGAAAGAATTGTGTCCTTAGACTGCTGTCCTTAGACACTGAGAAAAAAATCAAAACAGAGAATTAGTACTCACCGAAAAGTGTAGAAATTTACATGGATTCTTGTCTTCACTAAGAGAAAATAAAGATGACTAACTCTCAGACCAGTTTGGGTCAAGCTGCAGGATGATGGTTGGCCCCATTCTCCTATGATGGATTATGCTTTCTGATACCATTGGTTATGCCTCGGACAGGGTGTTTAATGCAGGGCTAGCATTGTTGGTATAGATCGTGTCTTTATTCCATGGCTCAGATTCTGGTTTTAAATGTTTCTATGAACTAGATTTATAAAAATACACAGAACCCAGTAATTTACTCGTTGAAGACATAAAGAATAATCTATTTATTTCTGAAGTATCCCAAATGAGATAAAGAGATAGCAAGAATGATGCCTTTCTCAGAAGCAGGGATTTGTACCCTAGTCCTCCTTTATCTGTGGAGGGAGGTACTTTTGAAGACCCCCAGTGGATGCGTGAAACTGCAGATAATACCAAACTCTGTATACACTGTTTTTTCTTATACATACAGATCTATGATAAAGGTTAATTTATAAATTAGGCATCATAAGAGATTAAAAATAGTAATAATAAAATAGAACAACTGCAACAAAGTACTGTAATAAAGTTGTGTGAATGTGGTCTCTCTATCGCAAAATATCTTACTCTACAAATTTAATGCCTTCTTTTCCATGTTAACTAAGCACTTATCCTGCTCCGTGGCCGTAACTTTTGCAGTGTGAGGTGTGACAGCAAAACTGGCAGGAACTTATTTTTTCTTCTTCACAATTTCATGGATGGAAAATTCATTCTTCCATTAGATCTTAGCAACCTCAGCATACAATTTCTTTTCTTTCATTATTAAGTCGAGAATTTTCACTTCTTCATCTAAAAGAAGCACTTTACGGCTTTTCTTTGGCATATCTGAACTGCCAGCATCACCACTCTTCCTCTCTGGGGCCATTATTAAATTAAGTACAGCTTTCTAGAGCACAGGCACTGTGACAGCGCAACAGTCTGATCTGCTATCTGAGAGCGCTCCTAAGGGTCTGCCAGGCAGGATACTCTGGACAAAGGGATGATTCACGTCCCGGGTGGGACAGAGTGGGATGGTTTGAGATTTCATCACACTGCTCAGAACAGTGCACAAGTTAAAACTTATGAAATGTTTATTTCTGGAATTTTCCATGTAATATTTTCGGACTGAGGTTGACCTTGGGTAACTGCAACCGTGGAAAGTGAAACCATGGGTAAGGCGGACTATTGCACTACGCTCTTCCTGTGCTTGGGTTTAATTCAAAGTACTGCAGCTTCAGCTCTAGACCAGAACTCCCTGTAACCTTACCAGGCATGATGGTCTTCTTGCAGTGGAAGCACTTGGAGGAGCACTCGTTAGAATAGCACTCTGAGCACAGCAGGCGCTCATCCTTGGCAACAAAAGGCTTTTCTACCAAAGAGTGATTGCATTTGGCACAGTTGAAGCATCCTTCATGCCAGTGACGGCCTTTGTAACAAAGATCCTTCGAGACAGTAAATAAAAGTTAATTAAAAGTATTTGCAACCAAACAGTCCATTTTATAAGACAAAACTCAACACTCCTGGGACTCTGGTGCCAGTAGTTTGTGTTGGTAGCTCGAGGGAATGTTGTTACTGATATTCTTGCCCAGAGAGAGGAGACGCTGGGGCAATTAAGAGCTAGAGCCTGGGGCTTCTCTGGTTGATCACCAAAGACAGATGGAAAATAAGTGGACCCTCCCCTATTTCTTCAAATTTCCTCTACTTTCCTTTTATAAATTATGAGAGATTATGGAATGATTTTTATTTTTAGGTTGTAATATCCTATTACTGTTTGAGATTTAACTAAACAAAATCTCAACACTACTTAACTAAAACAAAGGCAAAAAGAAGAGGAAGGAGAAAGATACAATAATGTACACTGTGAGAAGAACAGGCTGTTATGTGTGGGAGGGATCAGGGTGCACAGCATTTAGTGGAGACGAGGCTGATTTGAAGTCAGAAAATAGAGATTTTTGAATCTTTATATCTTCAATTATTTAATTGTTTTTATTCACTTGTATTCTTGTCATTCCAGAAATCATTCAACATTTTTTTAATTCTTTTTTTTTTATTGAATGTAGTCAGTTCACAATGCTAGCTTCAGGTGTACAGCAAAGTGATTCAATTATACATATACATACATACGTATTTTTTTTTTCAGTTTCTTTTCCATCATGGCTCATTACAAGAAATTGAATATAGTTCCCTGGGCTGTACAGTAGGTCCTTGTTGTTTATCTATTTTATATATAGTAATGAGAAATCACTCAACATTTTAACTGTGAAACTTTGGGCAAAAAAACTTAACCTCTTTAATCTTTAGCACCCTAAATTATCTCCTAAAATCATTGTGAGGGTTAAAGTATATCTTATATTTCACTGTACCTAAGCATACTGCCTGGAACTTGATTGATGGTGGCTTTGAAAATTCTTAAGTCCAATAGCAGAGCAATAGAGTATAAACAGTCAACACTAAAGAAAAAGCATTCCAAAGCATTTGTCTGCTATTCATGTGCAATAATTCTGTGAATTGAGGTAACACCTACCTTGGAATCTGATTCAATTGGTTCTTTGCACTCCTCACAATAGTTAGAAAATACACGATCATAACATGAAACACAGTATGGATTGTCATCCTTTAGTACATATTTCTTCCCAAGAAGTGATGCTGTGCAGTATTGACAATCAAATTGAGCAGTTGTCATTTTGGTTTAATCCTGTGGATAAAAAAATGATTTCATGCATATAAAGGCAAACATTTTTTGATAAGAAAAATTATAAAGTCTCAATAAATATAAATAGGAGTCAAGCCCCTGAATGGACTTAGTTTCTTATGTGAAAATCCACCAATTTGCGAAATAGGTTGTAGTCATGGTGATACTTGGAGTGATTCAGGAAAGGCTGCTCTCTCATCTTGGCAACTCTGTGCATTTTGCTAACAGAATGCATCAAGCCAGCAGTCAGACTGTGGAAAACATGTTGTACTCATCATTCACTAACGTGGGATTCACTGAGAACGTGACGTGTTGTCATAGGATTGTTTCGCCCCAACGATGTAAATATGAACTGTTGACAGGGTTTTCACCAACTGTCATCACTTACTATCTTATTGAAGAGCTCTGAAGTTTGGATTTCTATGGAAATAACAGTCTTTGTTTTACTCTAACTAAAACAGAAATGAGTAAGAACGTTGTCATTTTCTACGCCATTCTTCTATTTCCCAAGTTTTTATTGGGTACTTGATGAGGGTTCTGCACACCTTAGTCCTAAGGTCTTCCTGTACCACAGACTCTCCCTTGGGTCATCCTCCTGGTTACCTGTGTTTCCCATCTCCCCAAATATCCTGTTGACTCCAAAATCTCCAGCTTTAGCCTGTTCATCATTTGCCTCCTGGTCATCTCTATTTAAATGCCCTACACCTACCTGGTTAAATAAAATGCAGCAGGGAGGATTCAGTCAAAGTGCTCGGTCTTTGAGACTGCTGTTGAGCAATTATCCAGCTGCAGACCTGCAGTTAGAATCATCAATGGTAGGAAAGAGAGACAGGCTTCTTCAGGCTTTAGGGGCAAACTAATGTGTACACATAAAGAATAGCAGCAGCAGCGTCTTACAGGATGAACAACTGATATGAAACATAAAGCCAAAGCCCATATAAGAATTCTAGTTATTTTATACATTTAGAAAAACCATTAAAGGACACATGGATTTCAAAAAGGTTTACTTAGGCATTGAACATGAGTTTTCATGGTCACCAAATCAGCAGATTTTCTTGGAAAATAAATATATTAGGAACTATGAATATTTTCCAATTCTCCATCTCAGAAATTTGTTTTTTTTTAAAAAATTTTACCAAAATCAGAAAATCAATTATTGTAATGCTTTTTATAGAGTTTTTAATGCTAGTTTTCATTTACTACGTTCAAATTGTATTTCTAAGCATTTTGCCTTCTTTTATTCCAGCTGAGTGTCTTGATGAATATACATTGTTATTAATTCTGTTTATAGCAGATCTTCACTAACAGAGAAAAGACTGAGGGTTTGGAACATGTGCATCTTTTCCCAGGAAAGATGAAAATTCAATTAGAAAGTTCCCAATGGAACATGCCAAAATTATCTGCCAGGAATACTGAATTCCCCATTTGATTAATTCCACAGAAATGTCCCTTTCTTAGTGAATACAAACACATGAAAAGTATTATTGAGGGCTTGGAAACAGGAGGAAAATAGATCTGATTCCCTTGCAAGATTTTAAAATGCAAGTTTTATTCATATTTACGGTGATTGTTTATCTCTTAAGAGTGAAATAGGGTACGTCACTTTAACTTTCATCACTTAATATGGAAAATGCCATTTTCATTATTAACATTTACTTAGTTTTAGATGTATAAAATAGCACCATGAAACAACCTCTCAGGACTTAGGAACTCTTAGACTACTTCCATTTTGTGAGGCTTCTAGTATATTACAAAATGAAGAAATAACCAAAGAGCTCACAAAATTGGTAGAATTTCAAGTGTTTATTTTAAACAACACTTTAAATGCAATATTACAATATCTGTACCTCATTTGGTGATCAAGTCAGAAGTCTAAATAACTAAATATTTAAATATTTATTTTATAAATATATACTGATATCAAAATATATATCAATGAATATATATACTTGTCTAAATGTAAGTACAAGAAGAGACAGCCTTGCCTCATACCCATCCTAATCACACAATAGGCCTTGCTCCGTGGAAAATTCTTAACAAAATGAACCATATTTCCTTCATTTTTAAAGGAGAAAGGTACTTCTTATTCCATCTATTTGTTTTATTTAAAATTAAAAAAAAGTTTCATACATAGTTTTTAAAAACTTCTTTTTTTTTTTTAATGGGGTGTCCAGGGATTGGACCTAGGACCTCATGCGTGCTAAGCATGCACTCTGCCACTGAGCTATTTCCCTCCCCTGCCTTTCTACATATTATATAAAAATTTTTCATCTATTTTTTTTTAAAAAAGCAACATCAGGGAGTTGGGGAGGGGAGAAAACAGTCAATTCAATACGTCAAAACTATGTGATTTTTGCAGTTTATAGAGCTATGCAGTGAGAGTAGGCGTTTGGTCCAGGTCAACCTATATTAAATACCTGCTCAGTAATAGTTGAACTCCCCGCCCTTAAGAAGTCTAGATTCTCTTAGCTCTTCCCTTGGTAATCGTGAATATAATTTGAGGTAAGAGAACCAAATAAATGTTCACTCTCTTATTCTTGGTTGGGGAAAGTACACTAAGAGACTCAGTCCTCATTTTCATGAAGCCTATCATTTAACCATGGATAAATGACTACATCCAAATAGAGTTTCTTAAACGGAGGTGGTAGAACCACAAATATGATACACATTCCACTAAAACCGTATAGAATTCTTAGCAACTAATAGGAAGGAGTGAGGAGGAGAGGGAGTTCTCCTATACAGGATACACAATATGGGGAGACCTTTCTCAGAAGACTTTAAGGAAGCTGAGCTTTCAAAACATCTGTTGGGAAGGCAGGAAGGGAAGAAGGATCTTGGTTGAGCAGGGAAGGAAGGAGGAAAGACATGGGAGAATAGCACAGGATTACATCTAAGTTGGGATATGGTGAGACTCTCACCAATAGATTTTCACCCAGGTACATTCAGAAAAAAAGGAAGACCTTGAAACTACTTAAAGCTTTTTAAAGCTACTTGAACCTTTAATACAAGCGGTTTTAAGTAGGGTGGGGGCAGGCAAAAGAGGCAAGAGTATGAATTTTTCCTATCAGGTCACTTTTTACCACCTTTTCTCCTAAATATCATACTGTGCTTTTTCTTCTTCTTTATCCCTCACATTAATATTTTTGAATACTCAGGGAATAACTTGTGTCCACAAGAGCAGACCAAGTGGCCTGTTTTTAGTCATTCCCTGATACGAAAAATTGTAGGATAGGGGATGAGGACTACATGATTCTTATCTTGGGAGCCACAATCTGAGGGTTAATTTGACAAAGATACTGGAAAATTTTTGCTTTGCAATATTTAAAATCCTTGAACAAAGCTGATTTATAATTATAAGTCATAAGAAATCTTAACATTTACAGTATACTCTAATTGGACAGCGCTTAACTTTTCTAGACATGAACTTAGAAATGCTAGTATTAATATCAATTAGACATTCTTGTCAAACTTTTCAAAGGGATTTTATATATCAGTTAGATATATTATTGTCAAACTTCTTTCAAAGTCATTCTGCAATTATAGAACAGTTTAAGCACAGATTTTTTTATCATTGCATACTGGGGTTTTAGAAGATTGATTTAGAAGTATGTTGATATATCAAAGAACCTATGACAACAAGATAAGTAGCTCAGGAGTCCAATGTCATGAATGGACTTGGCTTTCTTTTTGCAGTTCCCTCCTTTAGATTTTAGATCTCTGCCTTAAAGGATGTGAGTTTATTAGTCATTGCTTCCATGGCTGAGGATGCTGTTTCTTAGATGTTATTTTTAAAACCAGGAATAATTTTATATCAAGTTATGTTATGTGGTGAGTTATTGATGAGAAGGCTAATGCTGAGAGCATTATACTCACTTATATTTTCACTACGCTGAGCAGAATTAATAGACACACAAGAAGTATACTTTAGAGAATGTTAAGCAGGAGAGAGACAAGGACCTGAGGGCTATGCATGGTGTCTTTAATATGATTTTGTTTGCGAGACATCACACACCATTCATTCATTCATTCATGCATTCGGTAAACAGGTAATTATTTTCTGTTTGCAAAGTAATCTGCTAGAAGTTGTGAAAGATAGAAAAACTGACTAGACTCAAACTAGACAGTTTAGTTTCCCCATTAAAAGTAATTTCCTTCTTCCGTCTCTTGACTGGTGGTTTTTAATGATCACTGGACATTAGAACTTCTTGTGAGCTGAAAAACACTCATTCTCATTCTCTACCTCGAGAAATTCTGGTTTAATTGGTTTGGGATAGGGGTGCACTTCAGAAATTTTAAAAATTCTAACATGCATTGTGTTTAGAACCATTGCTCTAAATTGTTATAATCTTTCATTTATCCTTATCACTTCCAAACTTTCGTTTATTTACAGAATGTCCTTACTCTTCCTACTATATATTTTGATAATGAAGGTTAAAAAAAGAGATATTTCCAGACACTCAGAAACTGAATATATCAATAGCACACCATATTAAAATAAACACCAAACAGTGTTCTTCAGGCAAAAGGACATTGATCTCAGATTGAAGCTCAGAGATACAGGGGTGAAAAAACAAGAAAAAATTATAAATATATAGATGAACCTGAATAAATATTAAGATAGAACAACACCTCTGGAGAATTTGAAAATTTAGACAAAAATGAGAAACTTCTAAGATGAGTAAAACATTAGAATTGACATGGGAAGAAATATAAAATTACAACTGGTTGGTAACTATCAGAGAAACTTGAATTTGAAACTAAAAGCCTACATACAAAGTAAAATACAAACCCACATGCCTTCACTAGTGGATTTTACCTGGCTTTTAGGAAGAAATAACACCAGTCTTAACAAATTATACCAAATAATTAAAAATAAGAAACATGATCCAGTTAATTTTGAACCCATTAAAACTGATACCGGTATCTAAAAATATTATGAGAAAAAAATTACAGGCATATTGATAATAGTATATTTTATAGTAAATACAAAAATTTTAGCACTAATAATAACTAATTGAATCCAGTCATGTATGAAAAAGTTAAAATCATAGTAAGTTGAATTTTTCCCAGGAATGCAATTTTGGTTTAAAATTAAAAAGAGATTTGACACAACATTGTAAAATGATTATAAATCAATAAAAAAGTTAAAAAAAATTAAAAACAGAATCACTCACATCTACCAAATAAAAGAGAAAGCCATATAATTATCTTAGCAGATGCAGAAAAGGCATTTGATAAAACTGTACTTCAATTCATGACTTAAAACTTAGCAAACTAAGAATAAAGAAACTTTCTCAAGGTAACTAAAAAATATAGCAAACATTATTCTTAATGGTGAATGTCGGTAGCTTTTACTCTGAGATCAGAAATAGGAAAAGAATGTCCATAATTATCACTTCTATTCAGTTTCATACTGAAAGTCATGGACTGTGCACTAATACAAGAAAAAAAACGTTTAAGAATTGAAAGGGAGCAAATAAACTCATTATTTGCTGATGACTGATTTTGTGTGAAGAAAATCCAAATAATTCTATAATAAATTATTAGAATTTATAAGTAAGTTATTGAGTTGCTGTATAAAATGTCTATGTATAAAAATCTATTGTATTCTTATATAACAGCAACAAAGAGCAAATGAAATTTTTAAAAAAATACATAATATAAGATGACATTAAAAACCCCTTAAATACCTTGTAATAAATCAAGTAAGAATATGTGAGACCTTTATGTGGAATACTTTGAAGGAACATAAAGAAAATCCAAATAAATAAGTGGAAAGGTATTGTACATTAACAGACTTGAAAACTCACGTTGTGAGGTGTTATTTTTCTTTTAGCCCTTTCAGAATATAGGAAAATGTTTTCATTAACTTGTAATAGGGAAAGCTTTCTTAAACAAGGCAGAAAAAGCACTAGCCACATAGGGAGCATTTAAGAAATTAGACTACATTAAAATTAAGAACCACTATTTTTCAGAAGATACAAATACAATACAATACAATAGCTACAGAGTCAGAGAAGGTATTACAACTCAAGAACTGACAAAGGATTCATATCCAGAACACACAAGGAGATTCTACAAATCAACAAGAAAAAACCAGATAATGTGATAATGGAGCAAGACTTGAATAGACACTACACCAAAGGGAATATTCAAATGACTGAAAGAGTTTAGTAAAGTTCCTTGATACAAAATCAATGCCTATTCCCAGAAATACAGTGTTTAAAAAAAAATGTTGGAAAGCAATAAAAAATATACTTGTATTAAATGTAGCACAATATATCTAAAAATTTTATGATAGTAAGAGAGTTTGTCATATGAAACCCCGAAACTTAAGGTGATATAGTATTGGAACTGGATAAACCTAAAGACCAGTGCAATATAATAGAAAACCAAATCAGACATATATGTATATGTATATCTATATGAATAATCAAATATCAAAAAAAATATTTCAGTTTAGGAGAAAACTTATTCAATAAATGGTACTACAATAATTGGTTATTTATATGGCAAAAATCTAAATTGGTTTTAGTAATAGATCCTACCCTACATCATACACAAAATATATCATCAATATGAAAAGCAAAACTGAAAACATAGGAGGAAATTTCTATGATCTCAGGTTAGAGAAAGTTTTTTAAAGATACAAAAACAAACCATAAATAAAATGATTGATGATTTTTAAAAAATTGCTCGTTGAAAGTTAAACTACTAACAATGAAAAGACAAGCCACAAAGTAACATATTAATAGATGACTTGCCATACATATAACTGATAAAAGATTCCAGTGCAGAATATAGAAAACATTCCCATGAATCAATAGGAATGAAAAACTCACTCATGGAAATATAGACAAAAGATACAAGCAAAAATTTTTCTTTTTAAAATGACAAATATTTTAAAGAAGCCTCAGTCGACTCAGTGAACTTTGAATTGATCTGTTTAACAAACCATGATGAAATCATTTATACTCACAGTCAGAAAAAATCAACAAATCTGACAATAAGAAATGTTGGTGAAGATAAGGAGCAATGGAACTCATGCTGAAATATGAATGAAAGATGGGTGGATAAAAGCAACCTGAAAAACAATTCTTCACTACATTCTAAAGTTGAACTTTTTACCTTCCATATGACTTGGTAATTTCACCCCTTACTGTGTGACTCATAAAATCTTGCAAAGCTCAAAAAAAGAATGCTCTAAACTGAAAGAATGCTCATGGCAGCATAGTTTATAGCAGCTCTAACAGCAGGAAACTCTGAATGTCTATCAAAGGGAAATGGATAATTAAGTAGATGTTTGGTCATATAACATACTGCTATATGGCAATAAAAAAAATGAGTTACAGGGACCCTCCTCAACACAGATAAGCGTCACAGCGTTGAGTGAAATAAATAAGTTATAAAATGGTAAATACACTAGGATTGCATTTTAAATAAAGTTCAAGAAAAGCCAAAATTGATTATTAGGAGTTATAATGAATATACTGACATGTTGTTAAACATAATAAATATGTTATTAAAGCTATTTAAAAAAGTATGATGGTGTCAGACACAAAAACTGGAATGTAATTTAAGGCTAACTCCTGGAGTAGATGGGGACTGAGAAGTTGCAAAGAGGGTTTCAGCTTTGTAGAAAATATTTGATTTCTTAAGCCAAATTATTTTTTATACTTCACATATATTAGAAATAATCTTTTCTATATATGTAATGTTTAATTTTTAAAAGTTTTAAAAAATGAGTGGATAATAAACAAATAGAAGTAGTATGTATTAAACCATTCTTTCCTTATGTTTGTCAACAGAGAAGTAATCTAGGTGGATGTAGCAATATCCAGAGAACATTTTTGTGTGATGATGGTGGTCATGGAATTTGTTGTCCAAACAGGGAAGATGTAGGGATGACTGCGGGCTAAATCAAAGGGTCAACTGCTCAGGGTGATCATTTTAGATGTGAAAGAGAGAAGAGTGAGAAAAAGTTTTCTCGCTTTTAAATATTCAGTTACCATGAAAGTGTGCAAGGCCAAGTGGTTCCAATATGCATGAACCTCATGCATGAGCACTGTGCAAATGAAGGACAACCTGTCTGTATCTTATTACTTTCCTGCCAGAGATAACAGGTTTTAAAAGCAAGAGGGCTTTTACCTTTTATCGTGAAGTTGAAATGTACTAGGATATAATTTGGGCCTTCTGGTTTCCAATAATGTCTCTATTTTAGTGCCATTTTGAGGAATTTTATTTACTTGAGGGAGCTGAATTACCATATAGCCTTTATTCTAAATATCAAATATAATTTGTTACATTGATTTGATTATGGCTTTTTCCCCATGGAGGCAGGTAATAACTATATAAAATCATTGCATTGCTTACTTGCCTTAAAATAGAGGATATACATTAAATAGTATTTAAGATTACTTCCATCTCTGTGCTACATGATCTGTAAGTTTTGCTAACTTGATGAAAATAATGCCACAATCCCTACTTTTGCATATATGTAATAGGGCACTACTCTTTAATTCAAAGTTTGCCAGACTTTCTGACTTAATTTTCATCTGGTTATTCAAAGCAGCTTCACTCAGCCTGTATAAATACATCTCTGCTCATCTGGGAGTGCTGCTCAACTATTTCAATTGCCCATTCAGGTCCCTCATTGATTCTGTAAACTAGATATGTCTCTGCCTTTAAGAAAGAACTTGGAAGAATTTAAATGGCATGTGGAATATTAAAGTGCTCTTGGGAAATGTTAGCTCAAAACATTGAAGTCTTTGAAACTTGTGTGATTGATGTAGCGAACTTGGGTGAAGTTAGAAAGTGGATAAAGAATCTTAATTTGAACTATGTCTAAATTTTCCCATTTAGGATTTTAATTTGAATTGTTGCTCTGAGGGCAGATAGAATGGCCAGTTAAGAACATTTTGGAAGCCCCACTGAGCAAGGTATATTGCTCTATGCTCTATAAACAGTGATAGAAACCATCTGCAGATTGACTAGATGTTCAGTCCACCTAATCTGCCAAGGCAGTTGTTTCAATCATTATCTCCTCCCTCCCTGCCTGTGTCCCCTACATATATTTATTGGGTACCACATCCTATTGACTCCATTTCAGAAGCATTTCTTATATCTTTGTTTAGGCCCTCCTCATATCTCTGATAGACCATAGTGGATTACATCAATCTGAAGATATTGAAAGTTTCTCACTCTATTGGGTGGAACAAAACACATTTCTACAGCATGACTTTTGTCCTCCAATAATAAGCTCAGTTTCCCTGGGGAGTTCCAGAACATCCTCCACAATGGTTGAGAAAAATCTTTCTCAGATTCATTTGCTCATCTTCTTTCCATGGAGAAAATCTCCAACAGCTCTTCTTTGACTAAAAAAATGAAGCCTAAACTCCATTACTTAGCATAGAGACCCTTTGCTACTTTGTTTACTTTTCTCTCTCTCCATCCCTTTTCCAACCCTGTGTCGTCTCTCTCTCTCTCACACACACACACATCCCACCTACACTTTAGCCACTTCCCATGGCTCCCTATTCTTCAAATATACTATGTCTTTTACACCTTTGAGCCTTCACATGTGACTTCTATCTCTGATGATTTCCTCCTGGTCACCCAGCTACCTTGTCCACCTGATGATTCTTCCCATCGGTCAAGGACCAGTTAAAATCTTTCTCTCTGTAGCGTCTTCAGATCTCTCAGGACAGAGAAGTTGCTGTCATTAGTTCATATATATGTCTTTTCCTTTTGCCACATTGGGTAATAGTTGTTGGGTACTGCATCTCTCTCTCTCTCACTTAGCTCCTCAAGAGTAAGGATGTTGCTTGCTTCTGTGTATCTCAGGCCTGAGCGTAGCAGGGCCCCAGAACATGCTTTATGGCTGAAGAAATAAATGAAGGGAAAACTTCCTGTTCCCCAAGAGCTTGGAATCCAAGACAAGTTCAAATGAAAACACATATACAAAGAAGATTCTGTCAACAGGATGGAAGATAAAGGCTCAAGCATAGAAAAGTTAAGAATCTGTATGTGTTCACTTGAATAGTGAATTAATTCATGTCTCTTATATCTGTGGCAAATATGTCCAAGGGCTGAGACAAAGATTAGGGAACAGAAGGTGAAGCTCTAAGGATCTGGCCACGTCAAGGAGAGTCCTTTCATTTTCCCTGAAGAAGACAGCTGCAGTTCCCTTTGACTGAGGGAACTCTGGCTGAGGAAGATATCAAAGCAGCAGCAGAAGATGGTTAATCTGTTGACATTATTAAAAGGTTTTTCTCTAAACTATGGGCACCAATAAGCTTTCATTAACAGTTTTTGAACTATTTGATCAGATACTTCAGTTCTCTGTTGGAAGATGTACCAGCCTTTCTGGGGCTGTGAACATGATTTTTGGAGGCAAGTCATTTCTTTACCAAGATTGCAAGGTCATTGCCTCTGAGATTTATGATGTTAGCTGAAGTATTGTTTCACTGAAGTGTGAGTGAATTTGACTAAGTTTGGGTGGAGTTAAATGAGATATATATATTAAAAAATCCACCAAAGTCTGTGTAAACTAGACCAGATGAGATAAATATATATTCTATATATATAAATCTAAATTCACAGGTTTAAAATATCATGGAGTTAGAATAACTAGTAAAGTTCTACTCTTAGGTTTTTCCTCTGTTTCTTTTCCTAGTTCTGAGGGTGAAGTTGAGCAGACTGTGTATACTTCCTTATGTGTTTTCTGCTTATGATCCAAAGCATAACATACTGAAAAGAGTACTGGGTTAGAAACCATAAATGGCTGCACTGGGTTGCTGTAGCCCTAGCATGTAACTTACGCGTTGTTATGGAAACCATTTCACCTTCCTGGCCCTTACTTCCCTGAACTATGAAATGATAACATTATCAGCTACTTGTGATCCCACTCAAGGATCAAGTGAGATACAAGCCTGGAAAAGCCATGAGTGAGCAGGTTGTATGTATATTCGACTTGATGGAAAATATGCAATTACAACTGTCATTTCCCATTTTGAAGAAGGAGACTATTTTCTTGCCCCCTCCAACACAACTTTTTAAAACTCAACAAACAATTTTAAAAATAACTAAAGCCATAACTTCAGGTCATCAATCAAAAATAACCTAAAACAAGCATCATAGAATTGTGGTGGAATGTTTGATATTAGTCCCTAGGGACATATTCACAAGCCCAGTTTGTTGGAAGCTGAATGTCTTGTGTAGGGAGGTCGAATAAGAATTCTCCTGAGAGCTGATGCACTCCTCTCCCATGAAACAAAACAGCTGACGAGAGCTTTCCATCTGGTTAATTTGTTCTGTGGATACTAATGAAGAAAAAAAAGTGCTTTGTAGGAGTTTTTTGGAGGGATTGCATTCAGAATCATGTAATTATAGCAGCCATTACTGAAATAGAGGTAAAATATAGTTCATGGTAATACGTAAGTATAACCATATTTTATCATTCTATTATTTACAAAATAAAAATGTAGGTTTAATACCATCCTTGATAGTTTTCCTTACTGTGGTATAAGAAAAGTTTCAAGACAAAAAGAATACCATCTTTTCAGGTGACACTGAATTATCTAGATCTCTGTCTATCCAGATATCAACTTCCTGCTTTTAAATCCAACATTAGGCTTACTTCAATTTTCATCCTAAAGGAGATGAAATTTCAGTAGGTATAAGCTGAGTCTTTCCTTCTACCCCTGTAAACTCATAGTTATTTCTGTAAAAGCTTCTAGAAGAGCAAATTCTGTTCCTAGGTTGCCTAGGGATCTCCTCAAAGTCTTGTTTGGGGTTTTGATTTAGTGCCAGGGTTTGGTATTTACAAGGACTGAACTAAAAGAAATAATTTATCTAAATAGGGATTACCTTGCCAGGTCAGCACATGGTAGGGATAGTGAATGTGAATATATGACTCCCCCAGATCAACCCCATTTCCCAGAAATGGAGTCTACGAGGACATTGCAGATCTAATATGAATATTAGTACTTCCCTACTCCCTCTGTGCTTTTTAAAAACTTCAACAAGTACCCTATGGAATTCCTCAAGGGCAGTCAGTGCTTGTGTCAGTTTTGTTGTTGTTCTGTTTTGCTTCATTTTATTGGTCTACTTGAAGATCACTTTCATCATGTTCATTAATTACTATCAAATATCTGAGCCCTGGTAGCTGTTTTCTCAGCAGTGGGGAGGAAGCGCCGTTGATTCATCTACTTCTTCTACCTGATTCCTCTCGCATCTAATGACAAACAAGCTTATTTAGCAAGAAGTGTGATCTGCCATTTGTAGAAATGAAGTCTACTGCGGAAGGACTGAATCTCTAACACATACTAGTCAGCTGAATAAACCCCACAGGGCCAGGTATTTGATTGCACAAGATCACATGAAAAAATTTGCTATGGTCTAGTGGAATATACTTCATCAGAGAGGAAATGTCTTCTGTGCCTTTTTTCCTTCACTTTTTTGAGTTCAATATCATGTGTTATAAGGACATTGTGACTTGATCACCGTAAACCAAGACACCTATTTTATTTCCTTGGATGTTTTAAAATAAACTCTAATTTCTTTCCATAATTAGTGATGAGGAAACTCTATCCTTACTCAATTCATCTTAAGAGGATGACAAACATATTCAATTTGCACAATGGCTTGAGACCAGGTTAGGTTAATAACCACGGATCCAGGAATTTAGACGAGCTGTGCTGGGTGCTCCAATCACCACAGTCCAGTCGTTTCATCTTAACCTTATATCATCTTGAAAACCTAAAAGTGCATGCTCCTTATCACATAGAAGAACCAGCAAAAAATACTTTCTGTAATTTTCTTTTCAATAAATATATTTTTAAATATGAGAAATAAACCATTTCTATTCTGACAAAAGATCGTATTAAAAACTGTTCAATGAAATGAAGAGTGTGCTTTATTTGGAAGGTGGCCAATATACAATGATAGATATATTCTTTAATAGAGCCCACAAAGTAGTTTTCTAAATCCATGACTTAACTAAATGACAACTCCAGTTAAGCAAATTAGGAAGAACTTTCAGTCATTTCACTCAGAGCACTAAATAAGATTTTACAATCAATCACATAATTCTTTCCTGAGACTAAGACAAGTCTAACCATATCATGTATTGGCTTTCATGTATCCTGGCATTAATGTGTATTATAGATTCTGTTGGTTTATGACCTTCTTCAAATTCATAAAACACAATGATGAAAGAAGAGCTCATTTCTGGGCCTTCGGAAATAGGGAGAGTCTGTCAACAAGTTCTGTTTCACCTCTGACTTAAAGCTGCAGGCATTTTTGAATTTTAAGGTATATGAGGGCACATTTATAAGTTGTATTATGATATGTTCTATGAAAGCCCTTTGTGTTTCTCTTAGATAATTTTTATATCCTGCCTTGTATTATAAATGGGGGGGGGGCTGTTGTGTCTTTTTGACCGTAATGTGGGCTCACTGAGAGCAGCTATGGTGTCTTACCCATTCCTGTACTCCCAGTGGAGCCTAGCAGCGCCCAGCACTCACTGGCTGAGTGTTTACAATGTCTCAGATAGAACTTATGGCAGTTTTAAAAGGATTTCTACTTTATTGAAAGTCGTGGTGGCTCAAGACCAGGAAAACAGGCTGAAACACCTCTTGTCTTGACTTTTCCGATGGGAGGCACCATATGACTCCCCAGGGATGAGAAGTACACGAGGTAAGCGTTCTTTCCTTGATTTCTAGGCTTTGGATACTCTCCTCTTTTCCTCTGAACTGGTAGGGCCAGACCAAGGATAAAAAGGGTCTTCTCTCTTTGCAAGTCTACCAGTAATTTTATAGAGGAATGTAGGGGTGGAGTGGGTATCTCTTTGGACATTCTTATTCTGTTTTCAGAAACAGTAGTCTCTGCAGCTTTTAGACTCCTCTGGAGCCTGGAGCAGGAGCTCTCCCTGGCCCTTGTCAGACTGGGGGTGGCGATCCCAGCAGCCTGGCACAGAGCGCTGGCCAGGAGGCGTATGTGCCGCCTGTCATCTGCACATCATTTCCAATTATTCTCCAAATTTTTAACTCTCAGTTGATCATTTTCATGATTTGGGGGAGAGAGATCATAGTAACACTTTATAAAACTACTCCATTATCAGCATCCCATTTGGCATTTTGGCAGCATGTAAATACATATATGGCAAAAAAAAGACATTTATATTTTGCCTTATAAGGGAGAATATTGTAAATTATACCTATAGATGGTGCTTTAGAGCAAATGAGAAAATATGTATCAAAATACCTTAAAAACTATTATGAGTTATGGAAAAAAAACCCTACTGAGGATATATAGGAATTAGAGAAATGGTAGATAGAACATTTTAGGAAGATATATGATTTGAAAGTACTGTAACTTTCGCACTGATCAAAACCAAATTTACCTTCTCCTCAACTGACATTTAACTTAAAAATACCTAATCTCTTGAAGAAACCACAAGAACAGAGATGAAGAGACAGGAAGGTGGTGAGATTGACTTTCCATTTGTACGTAGCCTTTTGTAACTTTCGATTTTTGTACCAAATGTATGAGTGGCCTATTTTAGAAATTAAGTGAAATCTTAACACAAATCGAACGGCTAAACTTAGTTCTCTTGAATCGCTTTTTCTTGACAATAAAACATAAGAACTAGAAGAGATAGATCAGTTTCAGCTCCTCATTTTACAGGGATAGAAACTAAATTCCAAAGAGGCTATTCATACAGCTAGTGTTTCTTTCCAGAAAAAACAGGAAAAATGGAATATAGCTTCCAAATAAAGTTTTGTAAATACTTAAAAAATACCCACATCACTAATCAAAATGAATTTTAACAAGCTTCTTTTTAGATTAGATTACTGGTTTGTAATGCATGAACTATTTAGGATCAGATTGTTAAAATAGAAATGAGATTTTCTTTAAGATCGGCAAAATGGGATGCCAGTTTAGTGACCCATTTAAAGAATCTTATATTTACCCCCATTTTGGTAATTTTGCACAATTTGTTTCTCAGCTATGCTCTGTGTGACCTCGTTTTCTCAAGGAGAAAGGAAGAATTGAATTCCACTCTCCAATATATTAGTTGCACCACCAGTCTGTTCTGCAAGTTTACTAAAAAAATTAAACCTCAGCCATTAGAATGAGGAGGAGGAGGAGAGTTAAAGAGAAGGAGGAAGGAGCAAGGATGGGGAAGCACAGAAGAGAAGTATAGAGAAATTCAGGACAAGGAATCCCCTCTAGCTCCAATTAGATATTTAGAGAGAAGGTCTCTGTGCTGCAGTTATTTTGATATTTTTTTCTTTCCTGTGAAAATATGCTTCTGATCCAAGCCTACTTTTCACAGAAACACTAAATCTAGAAGCTGAGAGGGATTTTTGAAATTCTTGATCTGTTCCTCTCACCTATCAAGTGAGAAAAACTGAAGTTCAGGAAGCAAACTGACATTTTTTTTTTTAAAGCCAACAGAATGGTTAGTGAAAAAGCCTCAACCAGAATTGAGATTTGCAGGCTTTTAATAGAAGCCATTTGTTGTTGCTGTTTTCAGACATAAATAGGCAAAAACTTTGTATGGCATCACAGCTTTGGTTACCAGTGCAATTTTTTTAAAAAAGGAAGACAAAAGCCCTCTCTTATTTGTATCTGGCACTCCAACTTTTAACTGCTCACCAGGTAACAGACTCACATGCACGAAGGGAGTTCATTCTATGCCTGAAGCCAAGCTGCCACTGGCTGTACAGAACCAAACTTTTATCCTAGAAGCAGGAACACGTTCCCTCCAACATACAAGGCAACTCAATTTCTATTGTTTTATGTTTATGATCGTTATTGTTGGTTTACTGTGGAGCTGGGAAGAAATGCTCAAAACCACATTTGGCTTTATTTTCTGGATCATCAGCTGAAAAGATGAGATAGTGATGTGTGTGCACGTGGGGTGTGTGTGCATTATGAGTATGTGTGCCGTGAGGAAGGTGTTTGGGTTGGGGTTGGAGGGAGGATGGAAGGTGATGTTAACTAGTTTTCCTAGTATTTATGCCTGAAGCAAAATAATCGCCTTCTTACCAGGATGTGATTTAAAAAGATACAAGGAACAGCTACGTCCTGTACTTTGTTGATAACACGATTCAATAATTATAAGTTATTGTAAGTTTAAAGTTTGTCCGTGATGGAGGGGGTGGCCAATAAATGGTTGTATGGTGGTAGTTAAAACCAGCTTTAGTTTAATTTTTATCTGTTCTCAGTCTCTGAGATTTAACCAAAGTTGGGTCTCGGCATCCGTGGAAGGAAGGTGACTGGGGCCAAAGTACTCAGAGCCTTCACTTGGCAGTTGTGGGTTTACAGCTTTGGAAACACAATATGTGGATCTCAGGTTGTTTATGTTAATTCTGTGTCTGAAGTAAAGGGAAAATCTGTTATCATTCCTTTGGAAACCAAATATTCACAGCATTAGTTGACAGATACTGGTTACATTTCCGTGTTATTTTTATTTTCACCCCAAGCCTCATTCAACATGTGGATTTGTAAGACATACCAGCGTGTCACACAGGCAGGAGCAGAGACCTTCCCTGCCTGGTTCAGGGCTGTGTCCCTGGCACCTGAAGCAGAGCCGAGCACAAATGTGTGTTGAATGAATACAGGAAGAAAGTCAGATGTTTGGCCATGGAATCTTAATGGTTTAGAGCCAAACAGCCACTCCCCTCCTGTTTTATAAATGGAAACCAACCCAGAAAAATAGTGTAAGTGAAGTAGCAATATGTATTGCAATAATAATTTATGGTTTACAAAGTGCTTTCATGTATGTTATCTAGAATAGTAATTCTTAAACATTTTCAGTTTAGTTTAAATATATTCTTCTGAAGAATATATATATATGCCTGTGTTCATATAACTTTCCCAAACCTGAATGAAGCCAGGGTTCTTGGAATCAGGCTCTCAAGTGCAGGTTGTCAACTACAGCCCAAGGACCAAACTGTAGCCCCGGCCTGTGTTTGCATGGCCTGGGGCCTAAACATAGCTTTTACGTGTCAAAAAAATATGAAAAGAAGGATAAAATTTTTTGACAGATGAAATTATATTAATTCCAATTTCAATGCCTATAAATAAAGTTTTATTGGAACATGGCCACTGTCACTTACATCAGTCTGTGGCTGCTTTTGAACTATTACTGCAGATTTGAGCTGTTTTGAAGTCTAAAATATTTACTCTCTGACCCTTTACAGAAAACATAAAAAAAAAGTGTGCTGTTAGTTATATTTTGCTGAGTATTATTTAAATTATACCTAAGTTTACGGTTTGAAAAGAACTTCTCCATACCACTTAAAAATATAATTGTTTACTAAAAGACTTTTAAAATAATACTATAAATCATTAACGTGTTGTTCAGAAAAGTACTTAATGACACGGCAAAATGCTTCTGATATTGCTTTAAGTGAAAAAAACCAGTATACATTAAGTAATCAATGTGATCTCAACCACATAAATACTTTTAAAGAGTAGAAAACAAGTTTAGAAGCAAATATGCTCAAATGTTAAGTAAGATTCAATTAAAGTTATAGATTTCTTAAAAAGATTTTTACTGTTCAGTACATTCTAAATTATAGAGTGCATAATGTACCATTTTGATAAGGAAAAATAAAATACTGAACAAAATTATAGTCGTTCAGTTTAAAAAAAAATCTCAAAGAGTAGACTCTTCTGTGATAGTATAACTGTAGAAATGTTCACAAGAACAAATGAATAGAAGGAAGGTAATCGCAAGACCAGAAAGCATTTTTCAATCTTGCTTCACTTAGGTTGCGTGGCACCGTGGTGTCAGGTGCTTTTTATTTTTTTCTGCATGCAAATTATACCCATGAATCTGCTAAAGATGGCAAATTTTATGTGAAGAATAAATTTTACACAAAATCAAAGCATTGTTAGTTCTATATTGAGAGGTCTTTGGTTACAATTTATGATAGGCCACTCCTTGTTCACAGAAGACCCATGAAATGGTCGTTAGCAGAGATTCACAATGTAAGAAAAACTGAACACCTTGATCAATGTTTCTGTGGACACTGTGCTGAATTGATCTAGTTGATGAATAAATAAGCAAATATATGAATGAATGAATAACCTGTATGTATGACTTTTTGGCTCTGTCAAAAAATGATAGACAGCTTGATACCTTAACCAGGACAACTATTAAATAGTCTTTTTTAAAAGTATTAGGAATTACATGATCGTGACGTTACTTAAATTATCTTGTGAACAGTAAGAATCATTAAATATAAAAGATCATTAAAGAGAACAGATCCAAGCTTGACAAGAACCCCAGAAGCCCATTTCCCCACCATCTGCAGTATGTACTATACTTGCAATTCAATTGAAAATAAAACCCAAATATGTTTTCTTAAATAATGTGAGCGGAGACATTATTTAAGAAATAATGATACCTCAAAATGATCTACTGAAAAATATGACTCGAGACCCATTGATCATACTGCTCTGGCAAAATGATTTAGCAAAGGACTACCTCAGAGCTTTGCTAACAATCAAGTAAGATGGGTTTAAGGTCCAGTAGCAACAGAATTGTAACAGCAGAATTTGAGGAGAAATAAAAACATAAATGACTACTGTTAGCATTGCTCTAATACAAAACTCTACAAGATGGGTGTTTTTATCCCAGCTTTAAGGTAGTTAGGCAAACTAATTTGCCTGAGTTCCCAGGGAACTCAGCATGGACCAGACTTCAAAGCTCTGACTCACTTCTCTGTATCACACAATCGCTCTTGCACTGACTTTCTAGCCTTGCTTATTTATTTAATGAATTAAAAATTTTTTTTCTTTTCCAGTGGGTTAACAATCCAACCCAGAGGCAGTATTGAAGAGAAGCTCATTCTATTATCTCCAATACTTCCCTTTTCTCAAATAAGATCTTAAAGCTTTCTATCTATTCCCTGACTCCATGTCTCATTTTACAAGTCTTTGGAAATGTGTCCATCAAATGCATTCATGCTTACTGATCACTTGAAATCTGCAAAAGAGTGTGTGGGATACTAGAAATTCAGTGGTAATTGCCACAGTTCCTTGCCCTAATGGAGTATATAGCCTTACAGAATATACAGATAAATAAATGAGATTATAATCTGAGCCCAAGAGGGCACATTGGTAGTATGGGAATATGCAGAAGTAATACCACATTTAAATTTGGGTGGAGGGTGGTCTATAAGTTCTTTCCAGAGGAGAGGGCACCTGAAAGCAAGTAAGGTGAGTTAGGTCTGTTTGCAGAGTGCTCTGCAGAGAAGTGCCCATGGAGGCCCGGCAGAAAAGAGGCATTTGCTCAGTTCTTAATTTGCTGAAGTTCATTTGGCTTGATTGAGCAATAGAATGTGTGCATGCGCACATCGATGCCATGGTAAAAATAGTTTTGGAGAAGAATGTAGAAGCTAAATTACTGAGAGTCTTGACTAATAATAATAATAACTAGCACTTAACACTTATTATGTGCCAGACACTGTTGCAAGTAATTTTAATATAACACATTTATTCCTCATTCCAAATCTAAGAAAAGTTATGCCATCATGATCCCCATTTCCTATACAAGGAAAATGACACACACAGAGGTTAAGTGACTTCTCTAAGTTCCCAAACCTAGTGAGAGAGACAACTGGGACTTGAGCTCTAGCCAGTCTGGCGTGAAAAGTGTTGTTCATGGACTAGTATTATCAGCATTACCTGGGAGCTTGTTAGATGTGCAAAAACTCAGGCACCAACCCAGAACTACAGAATAAGAATCTGTATTTTTAACAAAGACCCAGAAGTCGTTCTTGGGCACCTTAAAGTTTGAGGACAGCTGCTGTCATCCACTAAAAGCTACTGCTTCTCTTTAAACTTGAGAAGGAAATTGGATTTTATCCTACAGCCAGTGGAGAGTCAGGAAAAGGTTTAAAATAAGAGATTGACAAAACCAAATCTGTTTTTAGACTGATGGTTTTAGGTCAGCCTTCACGCTGGCTTCAATATGGAGAATGCAGCAGGAGAAGGCGACTCTGGAGGCAGGGAAACCTGTGAAAGGGCTGCTGTTCACCGAGTAAAGGAGATGGCAGCCTGAAACAGGGTGATGGCGGTGACAAAGGAGAGAAGCAGCTGAATGTATGAGGGAGCACTGACAGAACTTGGCAATTCGATGAATTGAGGGAGAAGTGGAGTTATTTCATCTCCACTTTTTGGCTGGAGCAAGTGGTTGCATCATGGTGTTATTTTCTGGACTAGAGTATACTTGGGGGAAATAGAGTGGAAAGTAGGAGGTGGAAAAGAAGAATTTACTTTTAGATTAAAATAATATTTGAGAGGACTGTGGGACAGCCAAGAAGAGCTGTTCAGCCAGGACCAAAGAGGGCAGAGAAACCACATAAATTACTCGGACATTTTGGAAGGGGTCCCAGGGAAAATTCTGTATCCAGATTTTTACCTGGCTTGCCTCTGATGTCCCTCCCCTTCCCTCACTGTATTTGCTGGAGTCCGAGTCTGCTCTGGCACTCCTGTATTCAGCAGACAATTGGACATAGAGGTTTGTAACTCAGAAAAGATATCTTAGCTGGAGATAAATATTTTGGATTCATAAGCATATAAAAGAGATGATGAGGAAGCAATGGCATTGCTCAGAAAGAGAAAAGGAGTCAAGGATATAGGGGAGAGGAAGAGGAATCTGTGAGACAGACAGAGAATGGTGGTCTTAGAGGTGGGAGCAAAACTAGGAGTTTGCTATCATGGAAGCCCTAGGTAAAGAGTGTTTCCAGATAAGTGGAGAACAGGGTAAAATGCTTCTAAGACACCAAGAAGATAGAGGATAAAAGATGTCTGTTGGATTTAACAATACACTAGTGACTGATCACCTCAGAGAGAGCTGGGGAAAGCTGATGAGGACCAAAGCCAGACTGCAATAGATTGAGAAGTGGGGGCTAAGGAAGTAGAGATTCTTAACAGAGTATAGACAGTACTTTCAGGAGACTGATCTATGAAGCTGAGGAATGAGGGTAATTGGAGGAGCTCAGTAACGAAGGAGAGGCTTTTCAAGATGGGGAATTTGAGCATGTTTAAATGGGTAATTGGAGGAGCCCATAAGGAAGGAAAGATTAGAGACGGGTTTGAGATAACAGGCATTAGCTTAGATCTTCCCTTTAATATCCCAACCTCCCAATAGGTCAGTAAGGGGATTCCGAGAATGGCCAGAGAGACAGGAAAACCCCACTGCAACCACCTGTTCCATATTCTGGGGTCTCCAGAGCCTCAGTCCTGCCATCTTTCCATTCTAAGCCTTACTCTCCACAGAAGGAACTGTTCTGCTGCCTCAGTCTTCTGCTTTTATTTTCATGGACACACTGCCCAGAACAAGTATGGCCACAAATTAACTAAGCACCTTCTTTGAAAGTTAACCCTTAAACATCATCTTCAGCTAAAATTCTGGCCTTACCCTTACTTGTCCTCAGGTGAGGACAGTTTAGAGATAGTTTAGGCATACCTTCACCTAAGCCTCTTAAAGATTTGGTGAACCCACCCACCCTAGGGTATGTCCGAAGCTGAGGTCTATGGCTTCATGGAGAACAGAGGTTCATAATCAGGACCCCCTAAGAATACTCAAGGACAGGTTTCAGGAATCTATCAACCCTAGAAATGTCATTGAAAAAATATGTTTGCAGTGGGCTTTTTTCCTGAGAAGAGGGTCCAGTGATTCTACCAGGTTCTTAAGGGAATCTGTGATCCCAGAGTGGTCTAGTGTGGAGAGAGATAAATGCTTAAGCTGATCATTTTGGAGGGATTTGAGGTGGAAGGGCAGGAAGGAATCCTCCTCCTCCTCCCCTTCCTTCTCTTCACAGCTCCTTCCAGGGAACCAAAAGTTAACCAAGAAAAACGATGACAATCAGGAGAAAGATAATTACAAGAACATGGAAATGTATGGTTGATAGCTGACATCTTACTCAGAACTTCACATGTGAACCCAAGTATTTGGTTTTCAATTCTGAAGAGGTTTCCTAGACTGAAAATATTAAAACATCCAAAAAACAAAGCTTCCCTCAAGTGTTCTAGATACACATTTTATTTTCAGTATTATAGTAGAAAGTGACTAGGCTTGCCTGAGGAACCCAAATTAATGCAGCTTTACTCAAAATATTTTTGGCAAGTACAATAAGAATAAGAGGTATGCTTGTCAATAAGGTGATGTTACATTAAACATAAGTCTGCTGCTCTTGTTTAGGTAGAACCGTCCCAGAATTGGCAGCTAATGATAACATATGGGAATAAACAGAACCAGCGTAGAAAACAGACATCAGAGTTTCCCCCATCAAGCAATTCGGATTATGGCTTTAGGCACATATCATAACAAACATGTTAAGAAATATCTTGTGTGATACACACGTTGGCAATATTTGTGTTAAATTTTAATCCATATATTTTGCTAATAAAATCCATATATTTTGCTAGAATTTTTACACGACAGTACTGTGATTGTGAAATGACAGCTGAAATGACAAGAGGAATTTCTCCCATCTTATTTATAAGAATTACATATTTTATTAATGATTCTTGTTAGTTCCCACATTTCTGAAACCCAAATTGACAAACTGAGGAGTTGCGTTTGGTTTTCAAATAGATGACAGACACCAAAGAAGATCTGATTAAAATAGTGAGGGAAAAAGCATAAACACATAAGGAAAACATACTTTTCCTTACGCAACACAATCTCAGTTTCAAGAAGCAATGCTTTAGATTCATGTAGTGTATTATATATCTGTGTGGGCCAGACACACAGGCATTGTCATTCAATCTTAGGAAACCTAAGGTTAGGAATTGTCTGTATACCTGTTAATGGAACATAGGCAGATTTCTTTTCTTTTTTTGGGGTGGGGGGAAACAGCAGGAATCTCACTAAGTTAAAATCTATAAATGACTTCAAATTGTCCTTTGAATATATAAATCCAATCATAAAATATCTTTAGCAATGAAGTTAGTCATTCAAATAAATTAAGCCAAATAAAACCTCGAATCCATCACCCTGTTTAAAAAAGAATGCAATAAAACTATGCCACCAATGTATAAAGCGATTTTCAGAACTTATGAGGCAACTCCAAAGAGTTACCTGGTCACTATGTTGCCTCCACACACATGGCATCCAAATGAGAAATCTGAGAAGCTCAGCTTATAAAATTTGATAACTGTTGGCTCAAATGACTCTTAAAAACTTTCTAAGAAACTTAAAGATGTATACTACTTGCCAAGTAAAAGTTTTCTCTTAAGCAGCCACTCAAAAGTTTCTAAGAATCTCTTGTACTTAAAACATTAAAGAAACAAAAATACCACATAAAAAGCGCAAAGGAAACATAAAGGAAAAGGAAACAAAACTTACTTTTTCTTAAAGCTGATTCTTCCAATGCTTTAAACAGTATGAAAGGAGAATATATGATGATATTCCCCCCTCCTCCAAGACATTCATATGTCAGCTCCAGCAGGAACAGAATGGGCCACCAAAGCTATCGGAGGGTCCCTCCCAATTGCAGCTTTTTTAACTTTGTGGAAGAAAATAGGAGGGCGTGTGGGTGTCCTCCAAGTCCTGTGACGTGCACAGAGCTGACTCCTACTGAGCAGGAAAAGCACTCCTTGTCAATTTTTATTTAAAATTATGAGTAACAAATTCCCTGCAGGATACCCTTAAAGGGAAATCTGCCGGAATTGGTATTTGAAATGTCTGGATGATCTCCAGGAAGTTAAACATATGAAGTGCCCATACAGACATTCACATCCACACTGAAGAAATTTCCACTGCCTAGGCTAAAGTAAGGGCATATTTAAATTCTAAAAAATTCCGTTAAGGATGTGTTTTCTGTTTCCTTGATTAATCTGCTTTTTGTTTTACCTTCGGTGACAAGCAGAATCCCTCTCATAGGTTAGGGATGGCTGAACTACACAGAGCTCAGAACTATCTGGAAAGAGATGAGGCCCCATGTTCTCACCTGCAGAATTTGGGGTAGCTTGAGAGATGAACGGCGGGTTGTGACCTGTATTACTGCCTTCCTGGGAAATTTGTGAGCCTTGGATTTGACTAGATTAACTCAAAACAGGCGCCTGCTTCCTTCTCCTGCACTGTGGGCCAAGCATCCCCGCTGCTGCCTGTTCCCCTGTGAGCTGGCACTGATTGTTACGTCACGCCTGCGGCTGTGTGACTTCATTTAAGCACACACGCGTGGCTAGAGCTTTCAAGAGTTGGAGCTAAAGAAATGTTTGAATATTGAACTAATCCACAACAGGAATTCTCAGTGGTTCGAACTGATTCGTAAAGCAAGTGACATTTGCTATCATCTATCTATCTATTCATTCATTCTTTCATTTATTTATATTTTTTAATTTTGTTTTAGAATGAAAAGTTGTCCTTATTTTCCTTTTTCTAAGGTACTGAAATTTATTTTCAAATTACTAGTGGAGCCACTGCTATATTTTACAAGTTGGAAACCTCGCAGAATCATAGGCTGTGAAATACTTTGTATATATTTTATTACTGTTGCAAATATAACATAGTAATTCTATCTCAACTTGACAAAAATTTATTTTTAAATTAATTTCAAATTTTAAAGAAACTCTTTGCTAGACATCTCCATTGGTGTGGTGATGATGGTAGTGATTTTTAAAAAATATTTTTATTGAAGTATAGTCAGTTTACAGTGTTGTGTCAATTTCTGGTGTACAGCCTAATGCTTCAGTCATACAGGAATTTACATATATTCATTTTCATATTCTTTTTCACCATAAGTTACTACAAGATATTGAATATAGTTCCCTGTGCTGTACAGTATAAATTTGTTGTTTAGATTATGATGTTGATAACAAATGCTTATCGAGCCTTACTGTGACTTCGCTCTTAAGCTCTCCATTCGAGGTCGTTTCTTCAGTCTGGAAAGGTGGGTGCGGGAAGAAATGCTCTGCCTTAATTCCCTTTATTCCCAGACCAAACTTGAGCTGTCCTTGTTCTAAGTGCCAAAGGGATGGTATGCTAATATTTTCTGAGGTCAGATGCAGTTATATACAATCAATAAACTTGAGCTGGGGAAGCACAAAGCCCATCAGCCCTGTGCGTTGTTATTCACCTGACTTTGATGATGAAGATATTATGAAAATGAAAGCATGATTAGCAGCAACAAGTTGATTCAGTGAAAAGTATGCAAGTATGTTCGCTTGGTGATAGATTTTAATCCTCATGACCCAGCGGCTAGATGGGCATTCTTCTCCTTTTATAGGTGCAGAAGTGGAGTCTAGGAGATAAAGTTGCTGGGTCCCCATCTAGTTTTGGAGCTATCACCCTCTTTGTTACACCTATGCTTCATGAGAGGATCATCTCCATCCAGTGATCCAACCTCTGATCCTTCTGCTCCTTCCTCAGACTGCTCCACTGGAGCTTCATTAATTTCATAAACGATCTTAATTAGCACCCCAAAGAGTACTGTCTTTAATCTTACCTGAAATTTCTTATCTCTCCCTTGTCCATTTTTCTTTTGAAATCCTCTTCCTTTGGTTTCACTGTCACACTCTTGATTTTCTCCTGGCTCCTAGTTTTGAGCATCCTCAGCTTCCTCTTCCTTTATTCACCTCACCCTTCCCCAGAGCTTCATTCTCAGTGCAGAATGTGTCTCTTTACACCCTCCTGGGGTTCTTTAGGTAAACAATGAACAGTGATATATTATGACTCCCAAACCTGTATTCTTAACTAGTATCACTCTCTAAGGTTCCAGACCTGTATCTTGTTGTCTGTTGGCCATCTTTGTCCAGAGGTCTCCAGGCATCTCAAACTCAGCAGTCCTTAATAAACATCTTCATCTTCTCCCCACTTCCCATCATACAGATAATCTGCTGTATCTCCTACCTCAGGGCATGGCCCCGTCATCCAACCCATTATCGCTTGGGCTCCTCCCCTTCCTCACTTATTCTCCAACATCCCCATCCTCAACTTCTATTGGTTCAATTTTGTTAACTATTTCTCAAATTCATCATTATCCCTGCATTCCGGCCCAAGCTTTTCTCACTTGGATTACTATTATCAGCCATAAAATAATTGGCATCTGCCTCAGTCTGAACCCCTTTCAACCATTTCTCTATATCACTATGAAACAATGTTTACTTAAAGATATCAGTTTATTGAATTTCTGCCTCTTGCAGAAAGTCTGGAATAAGAATGAAAAAAATTAAGTTCATAATGACTTGCAAAGAGACAGTCACAACTCAAAACTTCACCCACATCTCTTTAGAATATTAGGTATTTATATAAACATAATAAATATATTTAGTATGCATACATATAGCTATACAAAGAAGTGTATATGGAAATGTTTTCTTGTAGATGTTGATACAGCTATAGTTAAATATATTTAAATTAGAAAACCAAGACCACATTGTATATAGTATATCTTTTTTACTTAATATACTGTGAATGATTTTTCCAAATCAATTAAATATTTTTAAAGTGGGTGTGAATAATGGCTGCAATATAATGAAATGTATGATGGAACAGTGCTTCCTCTTCTCTCTGATTTGTTTTCTTCAACACCAAAACTTGCCCTGAGCATTTATAACATGAATTACAGGACTTAGATTTAAGGTGGGAAAGAGGGAAGGAGAAAAATATAGACCTCTCAGTTTTTTATTTACATTTACTAGAGACTATTTAAACAACTATATATTCTGTACTAACTGTGTGTCACGCCTTCAAGCAATTATCCAACCTGTAAGTCTATATGATAGACGTTTTAGGTAAGGACAAGTTCAGTAGGAAAACAATTTGATAAAGTGCTTTTTCCTTCTTTACATTGAATAACAAGAAACATAAGTGAAAACCAGTGGGAATTTTGTCTTAGCTTGACTAATCAGAGAAAGGGTTTTTCTTCAGCAGGTTAGCATCTGAATAAAAATATTTCAGAACCAAGAAGATAGCCTCCTTTCTGTGTGAGACACATCATCCATGTACCTCTTCTACCAGAGGCTGGGAAAAAGATTTGCACACATTTTACTGCTCAGAAGGGGAGACATTGATTTCACAAATAACACATACATTTTAAAGAATTTTGGAAAACTGTCAAATTGCCTTTCAGAATGAATGATCTTTCTAAAAGACAAAGCTAGTCACCTTACTTCCCTGATTAATTTAATCTTTAAAACTACCCCTGTTTTTAGGAGGATGGCTACACTTCTCAGCTTAGCGTGTAAGGCATTTCACGTTCCCCCTCTGGTCTCTCCAGTTTCATCTTACACTGCTTCCTCATACCATTTTTCATATTTCTCATATTTTAGAGATTCCCAAATGTCTCATTGTTTCATATTAATTCATCTTGGTACTCCTGAATCTCCTTTCCTCTGCCCAGAAATACCCATACCAGGCTGGTCCTGCTTTTCCTTCAGGAATCAGTTCAGGGGATCACCTCCAGGCTGTTCAGTTCCCCTCCCCGCTGTGCAGACAGTTTGACTTCTCTCCTAGCATCCTCTGCTTGCTTCTCTCAAAACATTTTATTGAACCATGATCGTTGATTCTTGCCATCTCCTTGAAAGCAAAGCATGTTTTTAAGATTTACAATCATATTCTTTATACTTAGCTGTTTTACAGGATCCAGGAGATTGTGAGCCAAGGATTTAGATTCACCATGTCCTCCCTTTCTTCCATCATACCCCAAAATAATCCCTTCCTTCCTGCTCTTCACACATCCTGGTTAAGTCTTACTACTAATCACTGAAGAGGACCAGAAGTGGAAATACAGTCAAGCTTGATAAAACAAATGAAACACAACACTGGGAACATAAAAACAATTTCATGCATGTTTAAAGTAGTTCCTTTTTTTGTGTGTGATGTAAGTGGAATAAACACTGTGTTTCTGAAGGCCCAAAAGTCAGGATTTAATATGTCTATGTATGTATATATTCTTTTCAGGTTCTTTTCCATTATAGGTTATTACAATTTATTAAATATAGTTCACTATGCTATACAGTAGGTCCTTGTTGTTTACTTATAGTAGTGTGTATATGTTAATTCCAAATTCCCAATTTATCCCCTTCTCCTTTCCCCTTTGGTAATCATAGGTTTGTTTTCTATGTCTATGAGTATATTTTCCTCTTGTAAATAAATTCATTTTATCACTTTTTTAGGTTCCGCATGTAAATGATTTGACTTTCTCTGTCTGACTTACTTCATTTAGTATGATAATCTCTAGGTCTATCCATGTTGCTGCAAATGGCATTATTTCATTTTTTATGGCTGAGTAATATTCCACTGTATAATATACACACCACTTCTTCTTTATCCATTCATCTGTTGATGGATATTTAGGTTGCTTCCTGGTCTTGGTTATTCTAAATAGTGCTGCTATGAACATTGGGGTGCATTTATCCTTTTGAATTAGTGTTTTCCTATTTTCTGGGTATATGTCCAGGTGTGGGATTGCTGGTTCATATGGTAACTCTATTTTTAGTTTTGAAGGAATGTCCATACTGTTCTCCATAGTAGCTATACTAATTTACAGTCCCACCAACAGTGTCGAAGGGTTCCCTTTTCTCCACACCCTCTCCAGTAATTTTAATGATGACCATTCTGACTGGTGTGAGGTGGTACCTCATTGTACTTTTGATTTGCTTTTCTCTAATATTAGTGATGTTGAGCACCTTTTCATGTGCCTGTTAGCCATCTGTACGTCTTCTTTGGAGAAATGTCTGTTTAGGTCTTCTCCCCAATTTTTGATTTTTTTTTATATTAAGTTGTATACGCTATTTATGTATTTTGGAAATTAAGCCCTAGTTGGTTGCATTGTTTGCAAATATTTTCTCCCAGTCCTTAGGTTGTCTTTTTGTTTTGTTTCCTTTGATGTGCAAAAGCTTTTAAGTTTAGTAGGTGCCATTTATTTATTTCTGCTTTTGTTGCCATTACTCTAGGAGACAGATCCAAAAAAATACTGCTGTGGTTTATGTAAGTGTTCTGCCTGTTTTCCTCTAGGAGATTTATGGTTTCCAGTCTTACATTTAGGTCTTTAATCCATTGTGTATTTTTGCATGTGGTGTTAGAGAATGTTCTAATTTCATCCTGTTACATGTAGCTATCCAGTTTTTCCAGTGCCACTTATTGAAGAGAGTATCTTTTCTCCATTGTATATTCTTGCCTCCTTTGTTGTAGCTTGATAAGTGTGTGGGTTTATTTCTGGGTTTTCTATCCTGTTCCATTGATCTATTGTGTGTTTGTGGTAGTACCATACTGTTTTGATTACTGTAGTTTTGTAGTAGTCTGAAGTCGGGGAGTGTGATTCCTCTATCCCCATTCTTCTTTTGTAACATTGGCTATTTGGGGTCTTCTATGTTTCCATACAAATTAAAAAATTTTTTTGTTCCAGTTGTGAAAGATGCCATTGGTAATTTGATAGGGATTGCACTGAACCTGTGGATTGCCTTGGGTAGTATGGTCATTTCAACAATATTGATTCTTCCAACCCAAGAACATGGTATATCTTTCCATCTGTATGGTCTTCAATTTCTTTCATCAGCATCTTATAGTTTTCAGAGTACAAATCTTTTACCTCTTTAGGTGGGGTTTATTTCTAGGTATTTTATTATTTTTGATGCAATGGTAAATGGGATTGTTTCCTTAATTTCTCTGGTACTTCATTGTGAGTGTAGAGAAATGGCATGGACTTCTGTATATTGATTTTTGTATCCTGCAACTTTACTGAATTCACTGATGAGCTCTAGTAGTTTTCTGTCACCATTTTTAGGATTTTCTATATGTAGTATCATGCTATCTGCAAACAGTGGCAGTTTTTCTTCTTCCTTTCTAATCTGGATTCCTCTTCTTTTTCTTCTCTGACTGCTGTGCAGTCCTGGGTTCTCTTTATTCTTTTGTTTGCTGAGTATGGCCTTCAGGATGGAGCAACCTGTGTGAATCTGTAGACCATTTTAATAGCCACTTTAACAGGGCTCCCAGATTCTGTGAAAAATACACATCCCGAAGTTTATAAATGTTTTTATTTCACCTGCCATGTACACTAGGGCAAAGGCTTCACTAGTAATAGTCAAAGAAAGCAAACCTTCCATTGTCCCCACCCTCTACCCAAATCATATAAGTTAGTTCTTGATAGAAAGAAATTCCATTTAGCTCTGGGTCAAGTGGCATTTTGGAGGAAGGAATGAATCATTCCTTCTCAATCTATAGACACACTATACTTCAGATCACTTTGACCTCATCCTTGGTGCTTCACAATCTGACTAAAGTACATTCTCTAAGAAGTTCAAGATGGTTCTACATCCAGGTTACATTCTACATCCTACAAAAACATACGGTCTGGAGATGGAACACATGAATACCTGAGCACATTGTTAAACTATCTCTACTGTTATCTGCAATGATAGGAATAATAGATAAGAGAGTTTAGCTACACATTTGCTGAAATGTAGCCAATGGAAAATGATTTACTAAGGTGAAATGGTTCATGAACAGCAAACTTTCAAGGAAAGAAAGACACAGAGGACTATGGACCTATTTTTGTGTAAGAAAAATATAATAAAATCCTTTAAAAATGTTCAGAATAAGAATTTTAAATTGTAACTATATTATATATGTATTAATTAATCCTAGTAATTAAAATGGAAGCTTCAAAGTACCATAATATTTAATAGAAACAACAGGCAAGTTTATTTTAAATAACATTCTTAAATCTGTCCATTATCATAGAAGATAACAATTTTTATTAATGAAATTAGATTTTTACATACAAAATCAGCTATATAATTTTATTTACAAAAAACAATAAAAACTGCTCTTATTTACTGTGGAAAAATAACCATTTTGATAAATGAAAAAATTTAATGCAAACAAAATAAGAATGGCTTTATTTGCTTCATCTCTTCTATTTTTATTTTCACAAATTAAGAAAGAATGCTTTTATTTGCTTCACTGTCTATGATCCAGTTTGGATACAAACATGGATTACTTTGGTATCTCTTGAAACATAAATGGTAAGGTCCTTAAAGACAATAAAAAATTAGGTAGGGTGTTCAATATTTTGGAAGCTGAATCAACAAATAAAAATAATAGGAGTTTGTGGTCACAGAGCATTTGTCATTTTTCTTCCTTTGCTCTTATGAAAATACATTAATAGAAAATTACCAATGGAAGATATTTTAAAATTTGTTATATTTCTATCTACTTTAATTAAAATGCTTAGCAAATTATATTAATTTCTTTCAAGCAATAAATACTTTATTTAGAATTAGAGGTAGACCAATCTTTGTATCCAAACATTTTAAAACAGAGTTTTAAATGCCATATAAGGAATTATACAAAATACTAATTTTCAATATTTGAGATTTAACTTCCTATTATATTTTAAATAAATTCTTTTTTGATATATAATAAATTGTTGCTTGAAACACATTTGGTTGAAATGATTACTCTAAGGAACTATTTCAGTTATTTTTAACTACTAATAATCTTTATAAAATAAGAATACCTAGTTTTTAATAAGGGTTCCCATTTTTTTAAAAAAAAAAGTTCCAGCAATTTAAATGTACTTGGAGATCCCCTTACAACAAAGTATTAAGTGCTATAAAAAAATGAAATTTAGAAATGCAAACTGGGTTAAAAGAAACCATTTGTATTAAATCTTTAATTTACAATGCTAAAATGTGACTTTTATCTATCAGTAGTAAATTATATATTTGTCTTTCACTCTTGTTAGCATCTTGTTACAGATTAGAGCACAGCAATGCTTGGGCCCCTCTGGTGTTCTGCACCTGTAAGCATCCCTTAAGCCTCCAACCACATAAAAGTTCACTCCTGGTGGGGAGATGGGAGGCCCTCTATCTGCCAGAAATAAAAGGGCTTAGTAATAAAAAACAAACAAACAAAAAAGCAAATTTCTGTACTTTAGGTTTGAAGCATTCTCTAGTAATTTTAAAATAAAATACACTATTTTCATTTGACACCACACACGGTTTTTTTTTTTTTTTAAAACATGACTGCATTTTAAGTTTCTCCCCAATATGTGTAAATATAATAATGTCACTTGAAATCCAGTAACATGACAAGTGAGTCCTCTCCTAGAGAAAATGATACCAGAAAATTTATTCTTCATTCAGCATCTAGAAAGAAAATAAACCTGAAATGTGTAATTTTTAGAATTACAATGTGAAAAAGAAATCTTCCATGGAGAACCCAATTTACAAAAATTGACATTTTTATAACATTTACAATGAATACAACACTACTGTTTTTAACTGAATTGTGACTATGGAAGGCCCTATTGGGGATTGTGAAATGAGTATTTTTTGGTAACCATTCACCTTTATCTTTGGGGAAAAAAATGTTTACTCTATGACAACACTAAGTAAATTAAAATCATTACTCTTCTGTCATTGATGATTTCCTGGATTTAAGGACAAGGTCTTTAATGGACGAAGAAAGTTCTTGAAGCTCTTTACGAGTAGTACTGGTGGTATCTTCTTGTTCTTTGTCTAATTCATCACTCAAGGGATCTTCTCCCTGCCCAGTTTTTTTACTTTGACTCACTAAATGCTTTACAACCAAACCTTGATACTTTACCAAAAGAGTATGCTGATCCTGTGAAAAACAGAAAGAAGAAAAGTTAACAGATTTAATTTTCTGTGGAACAAAGTAGGATTTGTTCAACCAATACACACTGAAGGTTTTCAGCTTTACAAAGTACAGGACATAGATGTAGAAAGCTGAATCTAGCAAGGTCCTTGCTCTCAAGGAGTTTATTATTTGGAGGGGACAAAATAAGAACACAGATCACTTTAATATAAGTTGACTGAGCTAGGTTCTATCACCAAAGATACAAAGTGATATGGAAGATCAAAGAAGCCAAATTACTTTTAGCCGAGGAGTTTCTCAGAAGAATTTGTGAAGCATAAGACTTTTTGAGCTGGTTTTTAAAGGACAGGTTAACCTGCATAAACTGAAATGGAAGACTGAACATTATTCCAAATTCAGAATATTCTTTACCACGGATCTTACAGGATCCTGAAAGATTCCTGAGCTATAGTGATAAAGTCAACCTCCTCATTCCCTGCTTGCATTCTTGGAAGCAGGAAGATGATGTTAATATGTTTTGTGTCTTAGTGTTCACAATGATTCAAAATATTCAAAACCTGAAAGCTTTAGAAGTTTCAAGTGCACTGAGAATGTAATACCTCTGGAATTTTACTGCTCAGAAAAGCTATGATCTGTGGGACACATCTTCCAGGAGCATGGAGCATGCTGTGGGTCGAGAACTGAAACAACAGGACCGATGTGAGATGCAGAATAAGAGCAGGGTCTTCTGTGACTTTCAGCTGTTCAGCCAGGGCTTGTCGATGTTGGAACAGTATCTGCCTAAACAAAATCACACAAACACATTACCATATTTTAACAAGTTCTCATCAATTTCAGTTCTTCCCTTCTGTATTCATTTTTAGCTTCTCTAGTTTAATTATCCAGTTCCATTTTAAGGGATCTTTAAAAAATATGGAATACAGACACATATAACCCTACATGGCATGGAAAAACTAGTAGGTTAGAAAATGACAGAAAAAAACTATACACACACACACCCCCTATACATATGGCAGGGATACTCTAAGTACGATTTTTATTTGGACTAGGGACCAAACAGAAGTACACTGGTTTAAATAAGCTCTTCTGTGAAGAAGGTCCTAAAGCTAACAGGAAGTTCCCATGCTTGATCAGCTGTGGGATTAGGGAACTCTGCTATCTTACTCATTTGGGTCAGAGAGGGACAATGAAGACTGACTATGCTTAAAAGTCTACAGCTACTTAGATACAACAGTTCTCTATGAAGATTCAGATAGTCAAATTCCAATTTCAGACAAGAAATATCACACATCTAAGAATTAATATTAATAATACAGATTAATTCAATGTTACCTTTCCCTTTTTTTGTCTCCCCTTTTTACCATAATATCACAAGCTTCTGCTGCAGAATCCAGACAAGAAAGGAAGTCTTCTATGCTCTGAAAAAGGTATTTAATAACATGATTTACTTTTATAAACAGTTTGCCTACAGGAAAGCAGTTCATTTAATTCTGTTCTATAATTTTATCATTTTAAAAAGGTCATTTTTCCATTAAAATTTGAAATTATGATTTAGGACTAAAGAGGGTTAAATGCCACCAGCGTGGTCTCCTCCTTCACCTCCAAAAGAGGTGTCTCAGTGCAGGATACTAATTTTAGATTTAGTTTACAATTACTCTGATAAAAATCTACTCAAAGACCACAAATTTTAACCCAGTATCTAAACAGAATAAAACTTTACTTACCTTTTCATTCAGAGAGCTATGGAGTTTTGTGAGAGCTACTTTAGTTTCTTCTGATAATTTACTTAGAATTTTTTTTCTTACCTATAAGGCAAAAAAAGTTCCTTTGAGGTTGTGCCTTTGACATGTAGTGAGTATAAGTTCAAATAAAACAAACAAAACAAAAAATGTTTATTTACTACTATAACAGAATGCAGAATGGAATTTATCTTTGTTCTTGAATTTTATACCACAAATTAGGGCTAGAAATATACTAAAACATTCTAAAAATCAGACAGCTAGTCAACAGCCAGAGGTCAGATGCAGCTCTCCTCCCTGCATCTGCTCCAGCAGTATAAGAGGAAGATGAGAGAGAAACAGAGAACACGCACCATTCATCTTGCTAGAAAAACGATTTGGGGTAAGAGGCTGCTCCCTCTCTTTTTCACTGTGGTGGGAACAGTGTTTTTCCCTAAGGCCAGCTGAGGGGACCCCCACTCATAAAAATCATGGATGCCTGTAAGTGAGGGGATTTGTGCCGTGGATGGATGGATGCTTGTTATATTGTCTGGTGTGGGGAATGTTTTCAGCACCCTCTCTTCACATAGATGTGTTTTGTGAAGTTTGGTGGCATTCTTGACCAGAGTCTTATGGCTCTTCCTAGTGCAAAATTTCTGGAAGCCTTACTGGAATGGCTTGGTCAGCAGGCCCTGAAAATTACAGTATGTCTTGGAAGACTGGACCAACCCACTGACTCCTGCTCTATGCTACACCAATCCTTCTGTGGCCCTTGAAGGGTAGAGGACAGGACCCCATGTATTTCTCATAGCAGAGGCTGACACACAGGCAGGTACATGAACTGTCCAAGCAGTTGGGAATCACTGCTCAAGCTGAAGAATGGATAGGGAACAGTACCTTCATGGGGTAAGAGGAAGAGATAAATGGACCTCTGTTTGGAGGCGTAGAAACAGTCTTTGCTATGAGAGGGAGTAACATGATATTAAAAACATCCCCCTCAACCTATGTGACAATGGCCACATCATGAGAGGCCACAAGCATTAGACTGATTTCCTTTGACCCAGATCAATGCCAGTGATATGCAGTCAGTCACATGAATGTACTTGTGCCTCTTTCATTTTCCCTAAATCTCCAACCTTATGTGGATCTAGGGTGAGAAAGAAGGAGAGGAGGAGTTCGAGGGACAGACCATATACTTCCTCCTCTGGGCAAGTGGGAGCCATAGTTCCATCTTACATTGCAAGAAGACAAGAATAAGCTTTGAATTCGAGATTAGAATTTAAGAAAATGAACTGGAATTAGCCTAAATAAATGAGATGGTGTCACTAAATGAAAATGACTGCAGAGTTACAGAATCTGGTCAGAACATTGATAAGGGACTTGTAACTCAGCAGGAGAAAGGGATGTAACACAATAATAATTAGGAGAAATTAAAATTGTTGATTCCAAAGTAATTAAGCATTATTACTTTTTTTTTCCTCCTGTGTTCTGGGTGCTTCCTGGAATTCTAAACTGGTGTGCTAAGCCTAGACCTTTAAGGATTTGTTAAAACTTCAGCTGCTTTATTTCCTGCTTCTATGATGGACATCTCTTCTCTCTGAAGATCTGTGTAAAGTGAGTCAGTTCATTTGTCCTGTCTCTCCATCCTACCTCCTTAAATAGTCACCTTCACACTTTGGATTTAATTTCACCATGTGGCCTTGCAATCTGAGTCATCTGTTGAGCTAAAAAAAGATTCTGTAGACCACTGGGTTTATTTATTTATTTATTTTTAGAGCTAATTCTAATGTTCTCCTGTTGCTTTCTACATGATAATAGGAAGCAGAAGGCCAAGCATGCATGCTGTGATTTTTTATTACAGGCATTTCCAGACACAGTGACTAGTGTTTTCTTACTTTATTACTACTTTTAATAGACTGGTTATATCACCCATCCTGGTAGCAACTGTATATACACTATACTAAACTTGAACTAAAAATCTGACAGATTTTTCCCTAAAAACTCCTTCCTGAATTTTAGTTTCCTCTTAGGTGTGAGAAAATAAAACATGCTCAGATTTCAAATCAAAACACATCAACAGTGGCAAGAAAATCACTGACTTACTTCACTTGTAATGGCTGCAGGATCGTCTACTGCCATCATTAAATCCGAAGCTAAGAAGTTGAAAATGAGATTCGTGATATCCGTACACACTGTCTTCATCAAGTGCTTGGTAAGAGCAGCCTGGGTATCATCTGGAAAATAAAGGTGCTTTACTAAAATAAATGTCCAAAAACAACTATGAGGACCAATGAGAAAACAATATTACGTATAATACCTGTAAAGAACTTCATCCCTTTTTCAAATAATCGTATATTATTGTAAAGGTTTGAAACCTCTTCTTGCAAGTCCTTTATTGTGCGCTTTCTGCCACTTCCAGAGGCAGAAGTTGAAGACATGAACACCGAACGTACCACCTCAAGGTAAGTTTTATTTAGAGGTCTGTGTGTGAGATAAATATATTTAGATTATTAAAATGTACTAGGTTTACACAGATAAGAAATTTTGCTTCTATGGAAATAAGGCTTTAAAAAACCTTTTTTTTTTTAAACCAGAAAGATTTATTTGGAGAATAGTTCACAAGGATGTTTCCCTCAAATCCCAGAAATTAAAATTTAAATGAATTATTTTTCTCAGTTTTTAAGTACTTGGTTACTGCACTAAAGCAAATAAAAAAACAATAACAAAAGCTTCAGTTCAAATTCAATTCAAAGTGGCTTTTTAAAGTTACCTTGGAGAATAGTAGACTATAAATCTGACCTCTATCCTCAGGATTAAAAATTTACATTCTTAATTTCAAAAGTACTCAATAGACAATGTATTTAAAAAAATTTTTTTCTGCCCAACAACTCAGAATAGATTATTTTAAAAAGTAATGGCAAATGATTAATAGTAACTTTCATCTTTTTAGATATGAAAAATATAATTATGTAACGTGTTCATGCACAAGAATGTTCACTTAAATTAAAAAAGAAACTCATTACAAAAAGCTGTATTTCTAAATTCAGAAAGTTAGATGCACTAGGATCCTGGATTGCATTTAGAGAAGCTTACACACAGAGACTATTTTGAGAGAAAACCATGTTAGTTAGCAATGGTCAAGTTACACATAATTTTTTTAATTTCTGTATAAAAGTAAATTTAGCCTGGCTCATCTACAAGAAAGTAATTTCTAAATTTATCCTCTTTGAGGGTAGTTTGTTACTTAATTTTCTCCCTAAAAGTTCAGTTTAGTCTCTGTAAACTCTCTGTAAAGATGATCTTTCCTTCATTTCAAACGTTCCTTTTCGTGCAATGGAAGAGACCAGCCCATGATCGGTGCTGGTGTTTTTCTCCCAACTAGGTCTGTAAGATGAGTAAGTGAGAATTGCCTCCACACTCCTGCCTTGTATTTCTCATACTGCCTTGCCTAGAGCACTTAAATGTTTGTTGAATTCCTTCTGTAGGCAAACAAAATCTGGCATTTGGTGACTAGGTTAAATTCTAAGTTTTGAAAACACTTAAATTATGTTTTCTATGATCTTGATAAAAATTTTATTTAATAACTCACTAAATTTCTATCATAAAACAGAAAAGATGTTCTTACACTTACTTTATTAAGTACTCGGCAAGTTCAGACATAAACTCCTCAGGGGCATCTTGTAAATGTTTTCTTAAAAAATCTTCAATCTCATCCTGGAACATAAAAGTGATCTCTGGCTTCCTCTTTACTATAATAAAAATGAGCCATAGGGAAAAATAATAAAAACAAACAAGTAAGCAACCTACAAGCAAATAAGGTTCCATTCACATATTTAAGAAGATGGTAATTCATTCATTGCTTACCATAAAGTCTGTTATTAATTTTTACCACCAAAATTGACAGTATCAAGTAGCAGTAACTAATGAAAACACTGTTAAAATAGGATACACAGTGGCATTCTTTTAAATAATGATTTTCTAACTTTTCTACAAGTCAATCAAAAAATAATACATGATTCCCCCCCCAATCTAACTTGGATGATGCAAACAGTTGGAAATAAAAACAAGTGGATAGAAAAACAACTTTTAGGATAGGAGGATTTCTTTTTGTTGAACAATGGATTCTGAGCAGAATTTCCTTCTTTATAAAAATAAATATTTACTAAAAATCAAATCATCTTTACAACTTATGTAAGTTTTTCAAGAAAAATCTTTATAATCAAGTGAGCCTAAACTCCAGTAGAATTAAGCTAAAAATTGTCTTTTGGAAAGGCATGGATGAAAAAAACAACTTAGAATTTTACACCCATAATTTATTTTTGCTCGCAAAAATTCTATACCAAGAAAAATTTGTATGCAGCTACTGTAATGGAAGTAATTGTTAACGGTGGAAATGTCATGCCTACTCACTTACTTGAAAAAGTATGAGTTGCAAAGAAAGCTAACAATATGTCCATTATTAATTGTAAAAATATAAAAAAGTGATTATTTCCAGTTAAATTAGGTTGCTGACTCTAAAAGTGAAACCTTAGAAATAAAAATAGAATAGCTCAAAAACCAATTTTCACGAAGCATCAAGATCTAAGTAGCTGAGATCACAGCTTTACAACAGATGGAAAAGTGCTATCCTTTCTTTTGGAGATCTGCTATCCATTCCTGACCTTTCACTCCAGATAGTATCTGATTTCTCTGTTTGCGTCCTGAATGCATTTTACTAGTTATTGAACTGTGTTTCCTTCTAGTAATCTTTCACACTGAGTTGGTCATATATTTCAGCTGAGACCCTAACTGCATCTTCCATTTCTGAGATTACAACACAACCCTTTGTCAAAAGCACTGAAATTACTTTTTTTTTTTAAGGTGGGATGGTTTTACTCTTTTATAGCCCCTCTCTCATACTATACACAAAAGGAGTATCATATGCCTATTTAACAATTATTTAAGGCTACAGGTTTTAGAGAAGTATTTTCTTGAATACCCCTTCACTCTCACTCCTTGTATTACACCTGGGGAATGGGAAAACCCATTTAGCAATGAAAAATAAAAACTCACATAGAACAGTCAATGCTAGTTAAAATAAGGATAGAGAGCTCATAGTTTCTAGGAAGCTACTTTTCCTTTAATTAATACTGTTTAATGTACATTGAGAACAGTGGCTATTTTTACCTGTCTTAGAATACTTTAGACAGATCTTAAGCAATTGTGCCATTACAAGTAGTAGCACATTAACACCTGAAGCCTTGTCACTTGATATTTACATGTCCCAGCTCAAACCCACACATAATAAATTCTGTGGAAGAGGTAAAAGAAAATCTCAAATTATCATTTCAAATTGTCTTCTCTTTTTGTTGGGGAAAAGGAGATATCATAGTTTCATTAATTATTTTTAAACAGAAACATAAAAAAATCCTAATTTCATTTAGAAAAACAAAGTAAGATGCCTCTCCCTAACTTAACCATACCAAACACTAACAAGTCGAGGAAAAGAAAGATTCATATACATAATTCTCCTGCTTAGATAGAAGCAACCAACCAATCAGGTGTTACCATAAAAATTAAATGTGCATAAAAACATTAATGTTTCCTACTTAAATTTGCGGAGATTCATTTTTCATAATATATTTTAACTTGTTTTGCATGGAAGTTGGGAGGCCATAAAAATGACTATGCAAGCTGAAACTGCAAAGTGTTCTTAATAAACAATGAGAAAATTTATGATTGTTCTGTAACCTTTTAAAAATGTTTGCTTTGAAAACATTCAGTGCTCTTATTGCTGGTTATAAATGTATAGAGAAATAAAACGTAAGAGTAATAGTTCTAATTTAGTACACTGTAATTTTGTGCATCAGAAACACTGAGAAGGAAAATGTTTTCTTTCTTGGTAAAAAACCTACTAAGAATAGTTTGAACAGTGCTTGCCTTCTCATCCTGTAACTTAAAATACAGAGCAAGCATCTTTTCTATGCCTGGGCAAGCTGTCATACTCCTTTTTTAACTCTGGATCAGTTTCCAACATTTTATCCTTTGCCCTTTCAGCATTGTGAAATATCTCTGAGAATTCCTTTAATGTGAAGCTTTTTGCCAACTTCACATCCTTTAAGACATTTTTATCATGACCATTTTCCTCATTTACGTCAATAAATGTGCCTTTACCAAGTCCCTCTGACTGCAGAGCTAAAGTCTCCTGAGCAGAGGCAACGTCAACATTCCCACGATTGGTCAGGTATTTCTTCTATAACTCCACTTATTCTTGATTCATGTTTTATTTCCAGTGTTACCACTTTTCCTTTCTTTGTCACACATTTGTCTTTGTTGGCTAACTCCCTCTTTTGATTATTCATTTTTGTAAAATGCCACACGATTTATCACTGGGGGACAAGGATGCAACACAACTACATGCTGTGTTTTCTATGCATAAAGCGAGTATGAGATGCACAGTGACCAATCTCCAATAAACTTTGAAATAAGTGATGTGACTGTCACAGATCATGATGCACATCTGTAATTTATGTGTTGATTTGTGGACTAAGGAGCCAGTAGCAAAATTTGCACTTTATGCAAATACTCAGAGTTAATATACACTGGTAACTGCACTAGGAATAGTGTTGTTGGGGGACTGATGTTATCTAACTGTGAAATCTGCACTCACTTAAACTATGCAAAGCAAGGACCTTCTGCATAAGCACAGACACCTAACCGTATGCATCTTAAGAAAATACGCTAAAAAAAATCATGCGTATTCAGAGGAAAAGTGAAATAAAGCTACAAACCAGTGTGAGATGACTCATCATCACTATCGTCCTCTTTTTTTCCTTTCTTCTTGGTTTTTTTAATTTTGTACTCTCTGGCATTGCCGCCACCGCCGCCTCTCACGCTTCCACTGCCCTCTGGTGGAAAGTGACATTCGTTAGTATTACCTAACTAAATTACCATTTTTAGAAAAAAATGACACTATATTGACATATTTAATCACTTGCCTTTTATTTTTCTACTGTAAAGTTAAACTTTTAGTCACTTTTAAGGCTGTAGTTCCCTTATTAAAACAAGTTTTATGAATTCAATCAATAAAAATAAATAATAGGATATGAAATCTCTTGAATTTGAGCAACTCACTTAGATAGCCTACCTGTTCTGAATGCAGTCTTTTCCTCTTTCTCTAATGACACCATTTTCTGTAGCTTTGACTGACATTTTCTTGGCCAAACCCATTCCTTTACCTCCTCTTCTACCTTCCCCAAAAGTGCCTTAGTTTGTTCATCTGTTAACACAGCCTCACTAATATCCCCTATTATAGTACCTCACAAATTTACTAATACTTGGTTTTGTCTTCTTGACTGAAAAATTATTTATTACCGAGGTTTACAGGAGTCATGCTCTCCTGCCACCGAAAAAGATAATGAACTTCTTGAAAGCAGGGAGCATGTCTCTCTAATGTTTGTTTTCTTGGGGTTAAAGCAATGCTTAACACATAACAGGGGCTCAGTAAATGTTGACCAAAAATATTAAACTGGTTAAGCAGAAAAATATAGTTAAGTTAAAAATATAGTTACACTGGCTAAATGAAGACTAAAAAAATATAAACTATGAAATAAATTAAAACATTAAAAAAGTTAAAAATGTTATTGAAGTGTTTCTATGCTGTTAGATATTTCATTTAAAACATCTTTTAAATAAAATAGAATACTTATCTAATGTGACTAACACTGAAAAATATTGAAAATATACTTCTTCATAAAAATTTTTTCAATAAAATAATTTATATAAACTAAAGATCTTTTTCTAAACTCTTAAGTAGAATTCCCTTAGAGTTCATCATATCCTATAAGTTTTTTTATTTTCCCTTGCTCTTATTATAGAAAAATACAACTTTCAAAAGCAAAAGTCTAAAGTGAATGTGTTTCTTACATTTGGTAATAAGTTTCTTATGGAGAAGATGTTCATGTCTGACATTATTCCATGAAGTGTAATTAAGCTATTACAATACAGTAGCACTATCACTAAGAACAAAACACTGGATGACTCTGAATTTTTAGAGGAGTATAAAACAGACTTGTTATATTGATAATAAGTACAAAACCATTTGATGAAGGTGGATTTTTAACTATACATGCAAATAAAATATTCATGGTTATGAATACTACTATGATTTATGATTTATTGCAGTAATTTACTATGCAGTTTTTCTAGAATAGAGAAACATTTCAAAATATTACAGAAAGATTCCATAGAAAAGGGTTTTTGAAGAGGAAACAATCTCAAAGAAATAGGAGTGAATTCTCACAGCAAATAAATATTAAGTTTTTATAACACATATTCAATATAGCTATATTTATTAATGAGATATAGTAAATAACTAATTTCTTTAACCCTGATATAGCACTAATAAAATTTTTCCTATCATAGAAAGTATGGGACATATATGTTAATTTGCAAAGCAAGTTACTAGTATATCAGTGCTACCTAGGGTAATTTCTAGTAACTCTAAACTAAAAAAAGAAATTAAAAAAAAAATCTCCTTGGGAAATTCATTCACTCAGTATTTATGGAGAACTTAAAAAATACCAAGGAATGCTTTAAGTACCAGGGAAACAATAAATGAGATGGAGAAGGTTCCCAAAGGATAAAACACATCACAGTGATAAAAGTGATGTAAAAAAAAACTGGGAAGATATTACGAGGGAGAGTGACAGTGTGTGTCTACTATTCTATAGGTGGCTAGGGAGGCCTCCCTGAGGATCTGACATTTAAAGGTGAGCTCTTAATGAAGAGCTCAGTTCTTCTAAGAAGAAAACAGTTACTTGAATTTCAGCATAGAACTTTCCAGGTAGATGGAACAGCTTGTACAAAGGCCTTGAGATGAACACAAACTTGCAAAATTCCAGACTTAAAAAAAAAAACAAAAAAACCCCGCAAAACCAAACCAAACCAATAAAACTACTGGGAACATAAAGGCTGAAGAAAACAACAGAAAGTCATAAAATTAGCTTAGTTCTCACAAAATAAAACACTGAATAAGTAATCACCAATATTTCCATCTTCATAATCAAAAGTTAAGTCAGTAGTGAAAGATCTGGTTAATATTAGCAGTTAAAAGCGAATCAACCAAAGTCCTTTCAAAGGTCTGATAAATGCAAAGTTCACCTCAACAAATAAAAAACTTATCTTGAATCTTCTTTGTTAATAATAATCATCATCATCATCACCATCATCTTTTTTGTTACCTGTTGCTTTCCTCCTTCGCTCATCTTTCTTATCCTTTTTATTTGTATTAATGCTTTCTAAAATGGAGACTTGTTTCAGATCTTCTTCAGTGATTAAATGAACAGGATTATTTTTCATTTCCTGAAATAAAGCATGCATTTTTTTTGTAGGCAAAAATATATAACATTATGAAAAACATAAAATAAAAGTTTATATACTCATATCCTAATTCTTGTTTGGTTTCATTGCTAAGAAACTAGAGCTTTGTCTCAGTTGCCATGCTGAGACTTTCTCCCCGTAATCAGTCTCTTCCCTTGCCGTTCTTGGCTTTTTGTATCTATTACCAGCCAATGAGAAATCCATTTCAGTCACTAAACAACTGATCACACAGCATCAGATGCAATCCTCTTCAACATTATTGACTGGTTTTATCACGGCTTAATGGGTGACACTTGCTCTCTTTCTTTTCAAGACTCCCAAGTCCAATGCCACTTGGAAATCTGAGATTACTAAAAAAATAATGAAATCTCTATCCATGTCCCACAATAATGATCATATGAGTGGCATACTTAGTCATGTAAACTTTTTTCCTCTTGATCTCTGCTTTTATAATATTATGTTAGAAACAATAAACTATTTTCAAGTTCAGAAACTGGTTCTTTATCATGGGAAAGAGTTCTAAATCTGTAGTGACAAATGTACATTTTCATGTGTTAAAAACAGTATTTCTTTTTCGGTTTTCCAAGGAAAACTATTTACAATGTTGAAAGTTCAAACAGAAGAATCACCTTTTTTTCTGAATTCATTTCTGTGGTTGGAGAAAGGAGCACAAGGAAAGAAAAAGACTGATGATTGTGTTTTTAGTTTAGCAAAAGATCACAAATAAAAATAATGATGTAGTCATTTAGTAACTGGTAGCTAACATACCAGATATTTTATTTACATTGCCCCTTTATTTACATTTATCCCTGGGGGAGCAGGCATCATGATCCTTTCTTTGGAGATGAAAAACTGGAGGTCTATTGTCCAAAGTCAAACAGAGAGTAAAGAAGTTGAAATTAGAACTCAGGTTTACTGGTATCAATCCTGTATACTTTTTACTCCTCTCTGCTGCTTTACAGGCCAAATGTAAAAAGATACCTCTTTTTTAGACTATTATTGGAGCTTAAAAGGAATAGGATAAAAATAAATTATTTATATATTTAATAACCCCTCATGAATTTACTAAAAGTCTATCCGAAATAAATTAGCTTGTGCTACCTATTTGTGAGCAGGCTTTATAAGCAGACGGTGCTGCTACATAGAAACATGAATTAAACAGTCATTAAAGCAGACCTGGCATGACTTCTCAGCACTTCAATAGCAGCTTCTAAGGAACTGATCAATTTTGATAATAACTTCTTTCCTCACTAACTTATCCTGTTGGTATATCCCAAATAGATAAAATTAACGAGGCTCTGCTAGATTTAATAAACATGCTGTGTACCAATTAATAAATGTACTGTATATTTATGTATATAATCCATAGATACTATTTTTATGGATTTTAATGTTGGACCAATACCCTCAGGTGACTTAATTGTGAAATGTGTAATTTCATTTATGTGATTTCAAGTTATAAAATCAGCTCTCTTAAGTTCTAACTTTTATGTCCTGATGGGAATGAAGAAGGAGAAAAACAAATCCAGGAGAGGAAATAAAAAAGGAATGATGCATTGAAGGAAAATGACCTATGAAACACTGTTCATTTTTGGGTATACTGCTTACCCCATTTTTCAAAAGTCGTAAGATGATTCTAATGTGAAAACACGGTTGAAATTAGTAGGTGAAAGAAAATCTGGCATACCTTTTCAGCTTTTTGGTGCATCAGTTCACTGAATAGTTCCGTACAGTCATTTAAATATTTTTCACTGACTACAATAGTATCGCTAAAGACCACAGCTGAAGCCTGTTTGCTGAGTGCCCTCATCACGTGTTGAAGCAATATTGCAGCATCTTCAACTGATAAAGAACTGGGCAGCAGAGGCTAGAATTACAAGAAAAATGAAAACGAAGTATAAATGCAATATAATACAGATAAATCATTTGTTACATATATATATATGCTCTCCCTAAGTGATCTCATTAAGTCCAATGGCTTTCATAACCATCTATATGCTGACAAACTCCCAAATTATATTTCTGCTTTTATCATCACTCTGAACTCTGAAATCACACATCCTACTGTTTCCCTAACCTCCCCACTCAAACTCCTCATAGGCACCTCAAATTTTAACACATCCTGTTGAAAACAATGTGGATTTGTGCCTCCTGCCCCGACTCCCAGCTCCCATATTCTCTTCCTCATCATTCCTCCATCTCAGTTAATGGAACCACTCTCCATTCAGCTGATCTGGTCCAAAACCCACAAGTCACACTTAGTTCCTCTCACAAACTCACAAGCAATCCAACTTCAAGTCCTGAAAAGTCTGCCTCCAAAATACATTTCTTCTTAGCTCTTTCTGCTATCCAAAATTACCATTTTCATTAACAACTGCTCCCCACCCTCATGAAAGCACCCCTCCTGAAAGCTGGAAATTTGTCTGGACAAAGCATTCCCAACAGGTAAAATGGTACCTGGCACACAGAAAGTACTTAATAAAATTTGAATGAATAAACAAAGACACCTGGAATCTCTGGGAAACATGTCTCCAAAGCAAAGTACTTTCTGCTTTATAAAGAGAATCTGGACTCTGAGTAGTAAATAATGGATTGGCCTCCCACTTCTTTCTTATCACCTACATTCACCTTTTTGGCATAACAAAGACAGGTCAATACTGAACACTGAAGTAAAACACTTATCAGTGCTAAAGCAGCTTGTGTTAATTCATTAGCAGAGATTAATGGATAGGAAACAAACAAATGCTACATGATGCCTGATGCCAGTAAAGCTGTAAATGCTTGGATAAGACTGTGAGAAGTCTCATCAATTTCTGTATGGCAGGACTGATATGAGTGTTTTATTGTCTGCTTATTTATTTTGAAATTCACAGAATTCTGGATGTTGACTATCCATATGTAAAAGGTCCCTCTACTTCAAAAGCTGGAAAGTCTTTAAGTATAAAATAATTAAGATTATTTCTGTCATAACAATGACTGCTAGAATTTAGCTCTAAAGCCATGACTACCTTTATGTATCCTAATTTTAAAATGGCTGCACGCCAGTGAAACACCAGTTGTTCATCAGTTTAAAGGAAAATTAAGAAAAAGATTTTTAAACATACTGCAATATCAACCCATGTTCCAGAGCTGATGGCTTCCTCTACTGATGCTTCCACCTGATCCACAAGTCCTTGACCAACACAAGCTGCTTTCAAAAACAGGAGCTGGGTAGTCTTATATCTTTTCTTTATGTAGCTCACAGCATCTGGGATTCCAAGTCTGGACAAAGCATCAAATTCTAGAAATATCACAAGGTTGGAATGGAATTGTCAATCATTCACACCTTTTAGAAATCATAGGAAAAGTTAAGTTCTACAAAATCTATTCTTCATGAATGCACTGTATTCTAACATCTTTTTTTAAGAATAAAATATAGAAGTGTACCACAGCCTATTTCCTGGTTATTCTACCTTCTCAAATTTTTATTACTAAACATATATTTAGAACAATTGGTTGAAGTATTTCACTATGTCACTTTCTCTCCAATTGAGGAGTCAAAGGGAAACATGAGAACTAAAGAGCAATAAAACTAGAAATGGGGGTAAAAGAATAATGATTTAAGTAGAAAAACAAAAACTGGAATTTATCTTTCCTATTACAGTTAAAGAATGGAATTTCAACTGTTTCATTAGACTACTGAGGACAAAGCAATTCTCTAGCCTAATTTAAACTAGTAAAAGACTTAGAATATAAAACAAAATTAAAAAGTTAAATTTGCAGCCATTAAAGCTATTGGAGATATCTACCATCTTCTCTCTGTCCCCAGATAATCATATTGAAGAAAATTAATCACAACAAAATTCTAATCCAAGTCCTTTGATGAAAAAACTGAAAAAATACATTACAGAAAGTCAAGAAAACATAAGCCAAGCCCCATTTTCATTCTAGCACACATTTAAACTGAACACTGATAACTTATATGTTTACTTATTTATAGCTAACTGATCTTACATAGTTTGACTTGGGCTATGAAATTGATCAAACTAAGTGGGTTACATATAAATATAAATATATATATTTGCTAATTGCTTTAATGATTAAATTCAATCAGTCTACTTTATGTAAATGACAGAACCTCAGAAACAGAATTTAGAATAACTTCAATGTTTCTGAAGTACCAGATAACTAATAAAAATGAACATTGTAAAACAGTCAATGAAATATTTCTAAGATTATGCAACTAAAAACCAGCTAACTTCATAAGTTATGAGATATAATAAATATAATTATTTTTATGAATTAAAAAGTACTTGAAGTATTTTATATATAGTATCACATTACTAGAAGGCTGGTGACAATCGATACCAGCTTTTGGCTTTTCTACATTACAATTGTTCAATAATTACGGAATTAAACTCAGTTACATGATCCACAAAAACCTGCAGGTCCCTACTTTTATACTCAAAAAGAACCATTATAGTCTGCTGGACAATAGTAAAGTACATGTGTATTCCCAGGGCTAATAAAATCTTTCTAAGACTATGTTTCATACTAGAAGTGAGTTTTAGTTAAACAAATAAAGAAAGTTACCGAGATAGCCATTCTGCCTGAAAAAAGAATCCACCCAAGCACTTTGTGTCCTGGAATAAATGTCAGGGACAAACACCGCCTTATCCTGTCTCCCACCAACCACAGTGCCTCGTAAGCGTCCACTATTAACAAGTTCCTCAAGAACAGCTTAAAAGAAAACCAAACAAATAGAAATAGAAATAAATCAGAGCAAGTAAAAAATCTCCAAAAGTAAAACACTTCACTATTTCACAATTTAGTCATTCTTACCCTTTAAAATAGCAATTTAAAGTTTCAATTCCATACTAAACACAATATTTTAGACAAAACTTACCTGCCATTTATGAGAATATTCAGGTCATAAATTCAGGAAATTTTGGCAACTAGCTAAATGTGCTGAACTTGTAATTCAAACTAGTTAATATTAATGTTGAGTTTTTCAGTCTGAGTGATTTTAGGGAAAAAACACAATATGCCATTATTATCTCATGATTAAAAGTAGATAAATAAGTACTTTGAGAATAGGTAATATACAGTCACTAGTGTTATCAACTTCAATTTTCTCATAAAGAAAAATCAAGATACCTGGATCCTGTTAGAATACACTGCGTGAAATAAAGCCATGAAAATTTGTCTAAATTATTACATTCCACTGATTAAACTGAAGCAACATATTTTAACCCTATGCATAACAGAAGTATAATGCCATGATTAAGAGGATGGATCCGGACCCAGACAGCTTAAGTTCAAACCTCCACTCTGCCACCTACTAGCTGACAAACACTGGGGCAAGTCATTTTACTGATGCCTTTATCTTCTCATCCTTAAAATGGGGATAATAATAATATTTATCTCACTGGGCTATTGTATTCAATTTAGTAAAGTGCTTAAAAGAGTATTTGGCATATAACAAGCACTCAAAAATATTAACTAAATAACATCACTACTACCATCAAAATCAAAAGATTGAAGTCAGTATGAAAACTGGATAGTGCTGCTATTAATACCAAATTTTTGCTTTTTATTTAAACTGTAACATTTGACTATACACTTTGTTTTAAATATCAAAATTCCCTAATAAAAGACAATGCAGATAGGAAGGACTTATTTCTAAGTGAATCAACAAGAACATTCAAAAGATGTCTGGTATAAAAATGGTTTAGGAGAATTTGCCTTTAACAGAAATAAAAATGAATTTACACATGAATTTCAGAATTTCAATGCTGAGTAAATTAGAGTATATCAGAAAAGTTTAGATTTCTCAATAGACTGCAATATATAATTTTAAACTTCGTGTGATTGTACAACACAAATCCAAGCTAAATTCAGACCAAAGTTATCAAGTTATCAGTTATTACTTCAAGAACTTTACATTATAATGAAATTCCACCAACCCCCGTTTATGTAGATTCCAAAATATGTCATATTTTAATTTTAAATTTGCCTTAAACAAAAAATTTAAGTTTAACTCCATATTCTGAAAAATACAGCAAATAAAATTAATTTTTCATTCTGTACTTGAATTTCTTTTCCATTCTTCATTTTAATTCTTATATTTGCACAGATACCTGATTGAAAGATTAAGGCATTGCTTTTAAAAATTATTCCAGAAAAGCTTAAAAAACCCCCAAAAAACCGTCAAAGCCTCATAAGAGCTTCACAAACACACAAAATGGGCAATGGACCAAAATTATTTTGGAGATAATACTATACTGTTCAAATACTAAGAATTTTTTTTAATGCTATAAACTTTCTGCAAAATTTTTTTTAGCCAAACACTATTTACTTTCATAAGAAAATGTAGTAAAAATCTGTAAGAAATAAAGTGAAAATTATTCTCAATCCTAAAATTTTAAATCTCTGTCTCTCTACATAGGTATACACATAAGATTATGTGCACACACAACTTTTTTTTATGCCACTCCTCTTGAGGTACCCACCACTGAATATTTGGTGGGTTTAACAGATAGACATATATATGAAAATTGGAATAGAGAAACTTCTCAACTTGAAATATTTTAGTTATGTAAGTTTTAAAATTAAAAGAGAAAAAGACATTAAAATTAGTAAGTTTTCTGTTAAGTCTATTCAACAGCTAATTAAGTGATACATAACTTAAAACAAACTCACAGTAAAGAAGCTGCTCCTGAAATCCATATTTTGAAATCAAAGAATTCACTGCTGTGGGCCTTTATGGAAAGGAAACAAACCAAAACAAAACAAAAACCTTTTTACTCATTATAGAGTTATACATTTATGAACGTAAAAAAAAAACCAGAATGGTTTATGAAAAATACAAATTAATTCAGAAGAAAACAATGAAGGCAAAAATTACACCAAATTTTATGTCATTCAGAATTACGCTACTGTGACACCAGGGGAATTGATCTGTCTTCCCAATCTGGGATCAATTTACTTTCCCAACAAATTTTCATCTAAAATTTAGTGATTCTTAATTGTCTGCCTTGCTCTTTATTGTACGTTTATTTTCCTTCATTCCATTCTTTCTGTCTGGGAGGCTCTTTTCCCATCTGGGAAGTCAGTGAATGCTACACAATTCTATTTTTGAAGAAAATAAGGTCATATATACTGAAAGGAATCTGTAATGACGTACTCCAGTTGTATGCCTGGGGGAGATTCACTTTAAATGCTCTCTTTGGCTCATTAGTATTTTCTGTAGTGATTACACATTTCTTTTTAAAAAAAAAAACAGCTTTAGTGAGATAAACATAATTTACATATCATAAATCTACCCAATTCTGAGTATACATTTTAATGATCTTTATTTATACAGTTGATCAACCAACACTACAATCTGGTTTTAGAATGTTTCCATTACCCAAAAAGTTCCTTCTAGATGTTTGCAGTTAAATTCTGTTGCCAATCCTGGACCTAGAAAACCATGATCTGCTTTCTGCCTCTACAGACATGCCTTTCTAGAAATTTCTTATAGATGGGATCAGTATGTGGTCTCCTGTGCTCTTGTGGCCAGCTTCTTTCACTTAGCATGTTCTTGAGGTTCACACATGATGAAGCATGGATCAAATATTCCTTTTTATTGCTGAATATTCTGGTGTATGGATACATCACATTTTGTTGTTTGTATCCATTCATCGTTGATGGACACCTGGATTATTTCCAGTTTGGGGCTATTATGAAAAATGCTGCTATGAAGATTTGTTTTCATGTATTTGTGTGGAAATATATTTTCATTTCTTTTGGATAGATTCTTGTGACTGTTTTTCTTTTATAATAATTACAATTTCTTTTAAGTAAAAGGAACTATAAAAAAGATCTAGACATTTTTCTGGCTCCAATTTTTTCTTCCCTATTCATTTTAAGCCAACAATTATGCCAGATCTACGGTTTAGGGTATGATTTTATTCTTATGCATATAATTACAGATTTTTAAGTTTTTCCAATTACTTGATCCTCTCTTGCTATTTAAGATGTTATAAATTTTCTCTTATGACAAACCTGGAAGGGAAGAAACAGCTGTCAATTCATATTTAGAATTGATATTAAAACTGCTGTGTTTGGGGATATTTGACTAAATTATTATTTTTACCAAATTCTTGTATAGATCAATTTGGTTTTTATTAAATTATTTTACCCCAAATTTTCAGCTAAATTATCTAGAGCTCCCAAACCAATTAGGTAAAGTTAGGTGCTCTGTGAAGTTTGCTCTCCTCTGTTTATATTATAACCTTCTTATGTTTTGTTTTTTGTTTTCTGTTTCCTTCTATGTAAACACACTCCTACGAAAATACAGAGCTCCTTGAAGAATCTTAAAATTTCTGGGTGCATAACTTATTGCCGGTGTTCAATAAAAGTTTAATTGAATTGCACAAAATGTCTAGCTTTTTTTGTACAATAAAACTTAGCTGCTGATTTTTTATTTCAATCTGCAATACAATGTAGTTTAGTATACCTATGTATCTCACTCTTCTCACTAATTACTCCTGCTCTTCTTCTGGCTACCTATAATAACAATAAATAGAAACTCTTTTTAATCAGAGATGCAGGTTTCTCTGAAAGCAGACCAGAAAAGTGAGTTAGTTTCCTATACTTAAGAGGCAAATATGAAGATACATCACATTAGGTGGAATTATCTGGAAGCTACACAGTCTAACAACCTCTTTTGAGGCTCAGAATTTATTTTGCTCTCCTGGTTTGATAACATCTCCATATAGAAAAACACAGGGCTACTGAGTCAGTAAAATATTTGCCGAATCTGATGATAACTACACCCATCACAATAATCAGTCAAAGAAAAAGAATAAATATTTGTTAACAGGAAGAATATATTTTTAGTTTTTAACTAAGCAATCAACGTACAGGATCCAAAAAAGTTACAAAACTGAGTCCCCTTCACTCCTATCACTCAGCTACTCAGTTCCTCTTCTGGAAGCAACTACTGTTACCAGTTTCTTCTGTCAAGAGGGTGATCTGGTGTAAGCTGTTAGACCCTATGTGGAGTAAAGAGGGCACCCACACAAGGAATAGAGCTGTAGCAGCAACGGGAGATCAGACACATAAAGGGGAATTATTCTAGTAAGTAAATCTATTAAGGATAATGGGAGCTAGGTTTCTCATGGTCAGAGAAGGGAGTTATAATTACAGAAAAGGAGAAAACTAGAACAAAACTTATGGCATTGAAAGGGAACTGGAGGTATCAGTGTGAACTCATGGTTTCTGATACATAAAAATAAAGATACAGAAATACAGGGGGGTGTATACATGTGTGTCTGTGTATCCCTTAGCTTGTCTGAGGGGAGGGCTTGAGAGCAGGAACAACTAAACAGCAATAAGCAATCTAGTGTCTGGAACTTGATTTCTAAATACAATACTCTACTAAAAGGAACCAGGCTCCTCGGAGAAATGGCTGATTACATGATTGAGACAGGGAAAGTATAAATTGATCCTGGAACTTCTTGTTGTGCTAGAAAGAAGTATTGGAAGAATGATGGGGACATGTCAAAAGGACACAGAAGCCACTCTAAAGGGCCTGCCACCAGCTAAAAAACCAGAGCCAATTTGAAAATCTAAATAATGATAACAGATTATAATCCAATGAATAATATAGGAAACCATAAGTCCACAGTAATTTAATAAATGAATAAACTGAAAATTTGATGAAAAACTGGGTAACTCACATGATCTCAAAATGCCCTCCTCACAAATACTTAATTATACATGGAAAATAAGTAGCTTTATGAGAAGCCTAGCAGATATCTCCTTACTAAGAAGTTACAATGCATCTCATCAGAAACTGGAAAAATGTAAATGGTTATGCCCTCTGATAGGGCTCAATGACAAGAACACAGAATCACTTCTGTGATATTTCGGTCAAGGATGTATAACCTGAACATCAGCTTGAAAAAACAGCAGAAAGGAAAAATGGAATATTCTACAAAATAACTGGCCTGTGATCTTCAAAAGTGTCAAGGTCATGAAAGTCAAGGAAACACCAGGTAACTGTTCCAGATTGAAGGTGACTAAGGAGACATGACAATTAAGTGTGTGATTCTGGACTCGATCCTTTTTCTATAAAGCATATTACTGGAACAATTAGTAAAATACGAACGGTGTCCAAGGACTGGATGGTAGTAATGTATCAATGTCAATTTTCTGATTTTGATGTTTGATTATAGTTCTATAGGACATTGCCCTTATTTGTAGAAAACACAGACTAAAGTATTTGTGGTGATAGGACATTATGTTAGCCACTTTCTCTCAAATGGGACAGGAAAAAAAAAAGGTTCTCTTGCAACTTTTCTGTGTGAGATAAAAAAAGAAAGAAAGAAGAAAACTGTTGCAACAGATTGCAAGCTCTCTCTTCTAACCTAGTCTTTTGTTCCATCAGTGTCTTTCATATACTAGGTATTCAATAAGTGCTTTTGATTGGTTGAATGACAAAAATAAATTACTAAGGCTGTCATGTAAAAATTACCCTGAAGGGTAATAAGAGTAGAAGAAGGGAGACTTGTTAGAAAGGTGCTATAACAGTTCATATAAAAAATGGACTGGAGTGATGAGAATGGTGATGTCAGAGAAGTAAAGATTACACAACTATTTAGAAGACAGAACTCAAAACATGTTGTGTTATGGAAAGGGCGGTGAGAGAAAGGATGGTATACAGGATGACTCCTAGTTCTCTGGCGAAACCAGCCTGATGATGATGTTTACTGCTAAAGGAAACACAAGTGGAAAAATAAATTTAGACAGGGTGGGGAGTGGGATAGCTCAGAGACAGTGAGTTATTTTAAATATGCTGAATTTGAGGCACTTGTAAGACACTTCAATAGACATGCTGTACAGGTGGTATGAGTCTGAAATTTAAAAGAAAGGTAAAAGCACCTAGGAAGACAGCACAGGACTGGGAAGAAATGAAGGCATGAAACAAGACTTGAAAGGCTAGAGAAAGGAGGAAGAGCCAGAGTGACTTACAACGTACAGACAAAAGAGGTAAGCAGAAGCCAGTAAAGTAGGGTGTGAAAATGAAAACAAGGGATGAGAACCTTTCAAGAACGAAGGCATAACTGGAATTTAATGCTGCTGCAAAGTCAAGTAAAACAAGGAGAAAAAAATACCCATTAGATTTAACAATATTGACATCACTGCTAAGTAAGCTGCAGAAGCCAGATGGGTGAGCTGAGAGGTGACAGAAGGTAAGAAAACTGAGACATTAATGTAGACATCAATTCAAGAAGGTTCACTTTAAGGAAAGGAATAAACAAGATGGTAGAGGGAGTACAAGATGAGGTTGAGAGAGGTTTGACTGTTAAAATGGACATACTTCAACAATAATGGGACTCCAAAACCAGAGATAAACTTAATGACACAAGAGAAAGGAGATAATTGAGAATGCAGGTTTTCTTAATTCCACACTGGAGTTTGTCATACAGGCCCCAAACTTTTCAAAAATTCTTACTTTAGAAAGGTTAAAGTGATTTTGAAAGTAACACTGTTAGTCACTAGAATTCTAGAATGTTATTTAGTAAAAAAAAAAAAAAAAAAAAAAAGAAGAAGTTCTAAAGTCATCCAGCTCCATCTGAGTCCCAAAGAAGTTTGGTGACTGACTTACCCTCTTAAGGTCGCATTGTTACCATGTGATACAGCTATGACTCAAGGACTTTTGACTTTAAACTGCATGCTCTTTCTTTTATCCCAGGGAGACTTTATATATGACCTGGATGTTTTCCCGAAGTGCATCTGGGGTCATGAGGGTGGTGAAGGTAGGAACAGAAAAGAGATGTGGGCTGGAAAGAGTGTGGCTACATCTAGGGCTCTGGAATCCCCATTCTTATTTCATAGAAGCTTCCCTTCTATCTGTTTAATAAACTAGACTTAAATCAGATTTTGCTTGAGGGAAAAAAACAAATCATGATCAGGAAGTGTAAAAATATACATATTTTAAAGCATGCTTACCGGGTAATAGCACTGAACAGCCCACGGATGCGTGCTTTATGTCTAGCTACAAAAGCTTCAGTAAATATCACTCCTCTGTTATCAAGATCAATGTGTCCGTTAATAATTCTACCTAGTCGATGAGTTAGTGCCTGAGGGTAAAGATGGATGAAAATTTTTATTAATTTGAAAGAAGAAAATTATACATTTACATTTGTACAGTCTTACTAAAGTCATGCTGCATGCTGATGCTGTATTAATCAAATGACAGAAATTTCAGCAAGCATGAATTAACAAGATATATGAGGTAAAATTAAGACTTAGGATCTAGGAAACTTCATAATCTTTCGGCAGAGTGGAGAACTGAATGAGTCAAATAGCTGATATGTTAAAAGGCTCAGATACTTGCTAACAAGGCCTATTGCTATTGTAAAATAAACGAGATTGACCAATCAATTTTCTAGAGAGTAGGCAGCTTAAACACAGACAGGCACGACATGTTCATAGGTCTTGGAGAAAATACTATATGGATCTTTTAACACTGATGGAGAGAAATAAATGTTATTCCAAGATTCTGTCACCTGGGATACATAAGACCTGAAAAGTTACCTCTTGTGATGCAAATATTAACAAACTATCTGTGTCCAGAAATCTAGACTGATAGACAACCTAATTTCTTGGTAACCTCAAGAGAGTATTCACAGCTACACTATTACCGGTATCAGGTATGTATGAAATAAGCCTAGACATATTTCACATTCTAGGACAAGTTAAATATATTCAAGTTGGCCTTGCTGATACTTTAGAGTACAGAAAAATGCTTTTCAAACAACCTTAATGAGCTTTTACAATACTATGATATTTAGAAAAATTAAAACTGAAAACCTTAAGAAACCATATGTATTTCTAAAATGTTATCAGTAGCATAGTTTTATAAGAAATCATCTGACTCTATTCTGATACTTTCAAAAGTGTTTAAAAATACTTCTTTTCACTTTCTGTGATTTACATATATTTGCTCAGGAACTTAGGCTACTAAAATGCTTTGTAAAACAGAGCTGTACCCTAAATGGTATTTTAGATGTAATTAGGGGAAGTCACTCTCTTAAAATGGGTGAGTAAATCTATTTTATTATAAATTAACCTCATGCAATTATGATTTGGTACATTTTTGTAAGCTGGATTTCCTTACAGTGATAATATACCTAAAAAGAGATTTGGCTTTTCCCTTAGCTGTTCCAGTAAATACAAAACAAAACCATCATTTGTTGAGTAATTCCACTGTACCAGCCATTTCACTAGATATATCATGTATCTAAGCTCACTTAAGTCTATGAAAAAGACAATTATTCCCACTTTTAGATATGTAACTTGAAGCACAAAAGAGATCAAATAATTCCCCTAACACTGAATAACTAAGCAGTGCCATAGACAGAATTCAAATCAAGGTCTGTTTAATTCCAAAGCCCATGAACTTTCCACTGTATCAAATGGATTTGAAGAAATACAAAAAACCTTAAGACTATGAACAATTATATACCAACAAATTGGGCAACCTACAAGAAATGGACAAGTTTCTAGAAACATACAATGCCCACCAAAACTGAATCAAGAAGAATCTACAGAAATGAAATAGAATCTACAGTAAAAGAAATTTCCTGCAAACAGAAGTCCAGGGCCTGATGGCTTTACCAGGGAATTTTACCAAACATAGAAGGAAGAACTTACACTGTCTTAAACTATTCCAAAAGACTGACGAGGAGGGAACACTCCCAAAGTCATTCTATAAAGTCACCATTACTGTGATACCAAAATAAAAGATAATACCAAAAAAAAAATTACAGGCAATATCTTTGATGAATACAGATGCAAAAATTCTCAACAAAATATTAGCAAATGGAATCCAACACCACATAAAAAAGATCATACATCACTATCAAATTGGATTCATCCCAGGATCACAAGGATGGTTCAACATACGCAAATAAATCAGTGTGATACACCACATCAACAAAAGACAAAAACTACATGATCATCTCAATAGATGCAGAAAAAGCATTTGATAAAATTCAAAATCCATTCACGATAAAAACTCTTGCCAAAATGGGTACAGAAGGAATATATTTCAACATAATAAAAGGCATTTATGACAAACCCACAACCAACTTAATACTAAACAATGAAAAGCCGAAAGTGTTCTCTCTAAAATCTAGAAGACAAGGATGCCCACTCCCACCATTTCTATTCTCAACATAGTACTGGAAGTCCTAGCCACAGCAATCAGACAAGAAAAAGAAATAAAACTGATGAAAATTGGAAGGGAGGAGGTAAAACTGTCATTATATACAGATGACATGATACTATATGTAGAAAACCTTAAAGACTACACACAAAAACTACTAGCGCTGATAAGTGAATTCGACAAGGTAGCAGGATACAAGACTAACATACAGAAATTTGCTGCATTTCTTTATACTAACAATGAAATATCAGAAAGGGAAATTAAAAAAAAACTCTTTTAAAATCACATTGAAAAATAAAATATTTAGGAATAAACCTAACCGAGGAGGTGAAAGATCTATATGCTGAGAAATATAAAACATGGATAAAGGAAACCGAAGCTAGTTCAAAGAAATGGAAAAACATCTCCCACGCTCTTGGATTGGATGAATTAACTTTGTTAAAATGGCCATGCTACCCAAAGCAATCTACAGATTTAATCCGATTTCTATCAAATTACCCAGGACATTTTTCAAAGCACTAGAATAAATAATTGTAAAGTTTATCTGGAACCATAAAAGACCCAAAATTGCCAAAGCAATCTTGAGGAAAGTAGAACAAAGCTGGCAGCATAACTCTTTCAGACTTCAGACAATACCATAAAGCTACAGTAATCAAAACAGTATGGTACTGGCACAAAAACAGACATATGGATCAATGGAACAGAACAGAAAGGGCAGAAAAAAACCCCACACCTCTACAGTCAATTAATTTTCAATAAAGGAGGCAAGAATATACAATGAAGAAAAGACAGTCTCTTCAGCAAGTGGTGTTGGGAAAGCTGGACAGTGGCATGGAAATCAATGAAGCTAGAACAGTTCCTCACATTGTACACAAAAATAAACTCAAAATGGCTTTAAGATTTAAATATAAGCCATGACAGCATAAAACTCCTAGAAGAGAACATAGGTAAAACATTCTCTGCATAAATTGTAGCAATGTTTTCTTAGGTCAGTTTTCCAAAGCAATAGAAATAAGAGCAAAAATAAACATATGGGACCTAATCAAACTTACAAGCTTTTGCACAATAAAGGAAATCATAAACAAAACAAAACAACTTAAGAGACTGGGTGAAAATATTTGCAAATGATGCAACCAATAGGGCTTAATTTCCAAAATATACAACTCAACAACAACAACCCAAACAAAAAATGGGCAGAAGACCTAAATAGACATTTTCCCAAAGACATACAGATAGCCAAAAGGCATATGAAAAGATGCTCAACATGGCTAATTATTAGAGAAATGCAAACCAAAACTATAATGAGGCATCACTTCACACTAGTCAGAATGGCCATCATTAAAAAGTACACAAATAATAAATGCTGGGAAGGGTGTGGAGAAAAAGAAACCCTCCTTACTGTTGGTGGGAATGTAAACTGGTGCAGCCACTATGGAAAACAGTTTGGTGGTGCCTTTAAAATAGAGTTGCTGAATGATCCAGCAATCCCACTCCTGGGCATATGTCCGGAGAAAACTCTAATTCAAAAAGATACTTGCAACACCAGTGTTCATAGTGGTACTATTTACAATAGCCAAGACGTGGAAGCAACCTAAATGAATCGATAAAGAAGACATGGTGATATGGTGTATATATATAAAATGGAATACTACTCAGGCATAAAAATAATGAAATACTGCCATTTGCAGCAACATGGTAACATCTAGAAATTATCATACTAAGTGAAGTAAGTCAGAGAAAGACAAATACCATATGATATCACTTATATGTGGAATCTAAAATATGATATAAATGAACTTGTTTAAGAAACAGAAATAAGACTCACAGACATAGAAAACAAATTTATGGTTACCAAAGGGGAAAGGAGTGGGGAATGGGTAAACTAAGAGTTTGGGATTAGCAGATAGAAATTACTACATACAAACCACATAAACAACAAGGTTCTACTGTTTACCACAGGGAACTATATTCAATATCTTGTAATAAACCATAAGGAAAAAAACATGAAAAAGAAAAATGTTTATATAACTGAATCACTTTGCTGTAAACCAGAAACCAACAACACTGTAAATCAACTATACTCTAATTTAAATAAAAATTTTAAAAAATAGAGGAGGAAGAAAGGTGACATCAAAAGATGTTGGTACTGTTGACACTGTAGGCAAGAAAACTGTTGCAGGGACACTCTGTGCACTGTAGGATGTTCAGCAGCATCCTTGACATTTATGCCACAAGATGCCAGCAGCAACCCCTCTAAATTATAATCTTCATCAGTTATTTCTTAAAATGTAACCAGACAATCAGAACTGTAGATATCCTGGTTCAAGTTTCTGTATAACTGACATCAGAAGCATTAAATAATCCTATGCCCTTATGGTATACTTGCTATTGCATCAAAGCAGGCCTTGAACTTAAGTCTATCAAGTTTAGAGTGTCTCTGCCTTCAGGAAGACTATAACCATTTCTAAACAATCTCATCAGAGCCATCAGTGTATAAATACCCCCTAAATATACTGCTATAAGACCAATAGTCAAACACTTGCAAAAGAGCAATTACTGGTAAGAAAGTCTGGTTTTTTTCCCTCTCATTAAAATTCTTTGTTTATTTATCTAAAAAGACACATTACACTATTAAGAAAAAAATACCTGTGTCAGAAAGTTTCCGGGAAGATCATAGGTTTTACATAGGTCTGATATGGTTACCTGCCCACTTTCTTGTAATTTATCATTTACCTCTTCTGCTAAGTGATCCAAATAGTTCCTAGTAGTTAAAAAAAAGAAAAAGAAAAAGAAAAAGGACTCAATCAATAAGGGATAATGATTTTCCTCTATCTTCTATGTTTGATTTCTGTTACAATAAGGTATGCCCCAAAAGTAATGAATATGGTGTGTTCCGGTGAACACCATTCCTTTCTCAAATTCTGAAAATTATTTTCTTCTTATCAGTGTAACTAAATATATGGTTAATCAAATAATAAATGCTAGAATTGTTTTCAACAATTAAAATTCTGTAGTCATTTTCATTAATATTTTTGGAACAATTTTCCTTTCAGATTTACAATCATATAGGAAAGATGATAAAAATTGTTTTATGTTGCTTTAAAATAATAGAAAAAAATAGAAGTTTATATTATTTCCAAGTACTCCACACAATTAAGCACTTACTTTTTAAGTACAATGATCCTTATAATGAAAATCATCACTAGAAGAGTTCTAAACAAAATGCCGAAGGGGTCACAATTGTTCTAAATTTAAATGTAAATTTACTTATAAAAAAAAAAGTGCTCTTAAATATTGTACATACTCATCTATCAGTTGTCCCAACACTAGCTGAACATGTTTCTCTGATTTAACAATGTCACCAATTCTATTTTCAATATGAGTCAGATCCACATTAATTACCTGGAAAACAAGTACAAATTCTATTAGTGATAAGTTCATACTGTTTCTTAAGCCTGGAATTACATATTTACAACTCTCTTTTTAAAAACTTACTTACCCTTAGGTGAATTTCAAATTGATTTGAAATACTGTAAAAAGTCTAAAAAAATTAGAGGCTTATTGCTTATTTACTTTCATTTCTGAAAAATTACAATTTTACTTGCTAAGAAAGTCTGTATTAAGAAGTTATGCTTTCCTCTAACAGGCACCATTTCACACAAGATTTGCCACTTTCTTGTATATGCTGTAGTATACCTTACTGATAACATGTACACTTATATTTTCTAAAAATATCTTCTTTTTTATATTTCTCTATTATTTACACATACTAAAAACAAGTAAACATGAAACTAGTGATTTTTCTCCCAAAGTTACATAAATCCTGTAATTATGTAAAATGACAACTATGAGTTTATTTTGTAAAGAATAAAGAATAAGCAAGTCAACTGAGAAAGAACTTATTAAACTGATTCAGTGTATCTGTGAGGATTATATAATTATTTTACAAACATACAAAATATGATACCAGTATCAGTAAATACTTAAGGCATTGAAAAAATTAGTAGTATCAATAAATTGAGGAATCAAAAAGTTTTAGAGCTGAACTTTACCTGTTGCAGATCAACAATGTTTACTCGACCTTGAAAAAAAAAAAAAGACACGAATTTTAAGTTACATGTAAGTACATACCAGCCAAAAATCATAAATTTCAACAGATTTATGTTTTGGACCATCAAGGTCCTCTTTCTACAAAATACAGAGGCCCAGTAATTAATGTCTTCAAACACAAACCAAAAGCTGAATAATGGCTGAAGATACAGATGATAATTTATTTTCAAAGTTTCATCTGTCACATCAGACCAATTATAAGCATCAACTGATACACAAGTTTGGCCAGACCTATGGGGGTTATTTATCTCACTTCACAATTTATTTATCATGACAAAGAGATTTTGACAACTAAATTCAGATAAGCTTTTTTCAATTATTTGAAACTGGTAGATTTCCACTTATTAGCAAAAAAGTATCTGTTAAGTATTCTAAATTATATCCAGTATTTTATTAGGCCTATGTAGGAAGATAAAAAATACACACCAAGGGTATATCTAATTACATCTAATGAGTTGTTTTCACAGTTGCATGTACTTCAATCAAATAGTGTTCAAATCTGCTCAGCAATTTGCTCAAATTTTAAAAAGACAAAGGAAACAAAAACTTCTTTTGTATGCTTGTAATAGCATTTCCTATAATCTAACAGATGTAGCTCCATATTAAACTGTTTCCTAATTTGCAAATACTTAAAGTTTAAAAAAAACCCAGCATGATAGGACAGCCTTGGTTTTTAATCCATAATTAAAAATCTCTGTTCCCTCTTCACAATTATCACCTGGTAACAGGCAGCTAAGTATCCACCCCTGAGTCATGCAATAAATTCATGAACTATGAAAAGCAGATGATTTAATTCACATATCGAACACATAACTCAAAATAATAAAAAATATTATTTTCTAAAGTGACAAGATTTGACTTCATTTAAATTATCTGATCATGTTTACACAAACCTTTTAAAAATATTAAGGCTGATTAGCATGTTAACAATTGAGAAGGGTGTCCTAAAACCTCCAAATCATTTATGATTTATGGTTTTAAGGTCCTCCCTATCCCCTTTTCAAAGAATCAGAAAAAAAATACTAAGGAATTACTTACCACCTCGAACATGTAGCTCATCTCTCATTTCTTTACTAATTTGGGCTGGAGTAACATATTCCTTCCCGTCAAGTGTGTGAACTACTTCTAGCTGTTTCTGAGCAATCAGTTTATTCACAATCTCAATGCAGTTCCGCTCTGACAACCTGAGGGAAAGAAAAATTAGGTTTAAAAAATGCATTTGATACATTCAGTGTTCAATAAATAACAAAAACGTATGAAAACAGGCTTTTAAAAAAGGTTTGGATAAAGAGTCTCTAGATTCTACATTACAAAATCTATAAACTTTGTTAATTAATACTAATTCAGTAAGTTAAAAAAATTTCTCCAGAGTAAGCGGGTTTACATACACTTAAATCAAGAAGTTAATTGTTACAAATCTATTACAGATTTCAAGTTTGCTCTCTTCTAGGCCTGCTTCTCATCTTCAGATCTGAATAGAAAACCGAGGATATATAATTTAGATAAGGCAAAAAACCTGCCGTACTTTTAATTTTCACTTTAACTTCAGTTTAAAAAAAAAACCCAAATTTTCTTTTAAATGAAATGTATAATTGCCTCACTCGTACAACTGCTCTGTAAGCAGGAGAGCTGGCCTAAGAAAACCGTAACAGCAACTTACAGTTAACCAAAGCACTTAAGTGTCCTAGTTTGCTCGCAGTGTTACAAAATACAGCATCATGGGATTAAGGTCTTCATCCCCAGAAAGAACATGGCAAGAGATAATCAACGGATAAAAAAGGGTTCTATTAGCATTTTACGTGTTCTGTAATGGTAAAAAAGCAGAGTCAGGGTGCTTTTTAGGATACAACCCAAAAGGTTAGTGGGTTTGTAGGAAATGTCAGTGTCAGGAGTCCCTAAAAATGACAAGTGGGACCATGGCTCTGGCCTAGTATATCTGTTCTGGTTAACAAAAAGGCAGAATGTTTAAAGAGTCAACACAGTATTTGCAAAGTACTATATTTTGAGGTTTAGCCTCTCCCTTCAAGTTCTTTCTAGGTCAGTAAGCGCACAGCGGCTCAATGACAGGTAAGAATCAGAAGGACCCTCTGAAGACTGCTCGGGGTCACCAGCCCCAGCTATCGTGGGGGCGGGCCGCGGCTGCACCTGGCTGGGACTCGGGTGTGGGTGTAGGCGCAGTAGATTTTGGTCTTCTCGGACGAAACTATTCTGGGAACCGCAACCCAGGGTCAGGGAGGTGGGGGGAGGCGGGAACCGTGACAGGGGCTGGGAAAGTCCGGGCTCCAGGGCGAGGGTCTGCGGCCTCAGATCTCGGCGTGACCGCCCAAGGGCTAATTTGGACTCCACACGGGAGAGGGAGGGTCGGGCACCTCTGCGTGGCCTCTGCGAACTGCGCCCGCTGGAAGTCAGCCGCCAACCGCCTAATTTCTTCCCAGGCGTCCGCCATCACGGCCCTACTCGCCGAGCCGCAGACGTACAGCAGACACGTCAGCCCGAAGGCAGCGGGAGCCGAAGCGGAACGGGCCGCGCAGAGGGACAAGACTCCTCCCGCACGCAGCTCCGGAACGCGCGCGGCCGGCGCCGGCGCCGGCGGGGGCGGGCGGGAAGCGCCGAAGCCCCGCCCACCCCGCGCGGGAGGTTTGTGCTCGGCTGCGTGAGGCCGGCGGGAGCTGCCGAGAGCCAGAGCGAGGTGTCTGACAGGCTGCGGATGGCATGCAGGCGAGCCAAGTTAGTAGTGTTACTTTAGGTTTTTGTTTGCGTTATTCCTAACGATTTGGCACAGTGATAATCAAATTAACCACTTTTTTTTCTGCCCTCCCTTTGGTTTTCGGGGAGGGGGTGCGGCGGAGAGGAGATGAGCCTGTGCCTGCAGTTGGCATCCCCCCAGCTATGACGAAGGGCAGCCAGGCTTGTATAGGAAATCATGCTGATTTCTGCTTGGGCTCAAAGCCTTGCCCTCTTTGGGTCATTATTTTATTTATTTATTTATTTTCCACAAAGGAGAATAATTCGGGTACCGTAAATACTGGGAATTGCTCTCACGTATTCTAGAGCCTTTCCTGTTTTCTTACGGGGAAGATTAGTTCCATTGAATAATGAAGAAATATAAACGTAAGATAATAAATGTATATGGCCAAGGATGGAATGGAAGAAGCAAGGAGTACTTTTGTTTTACTTTCTCCTACACTGATATCAGCAGAAAGTAGATATTTACTCTGGTTACCTTTCTTCACTCTTCACTTTAAAAAAGTGTGTCTATTATACATACATAATTCCTTTTAACCACACACCCTATGGAGTTGGTGAAGGGGATTTATTTCAGTTACTTTCCCATCTCGGTATCTTATTCTGGGTGATTCAAAGCCAGTGTCACAAATGTTCTTGTCTAGTAAAGTTCCTAGCTTTATTTAAAATGCAGAGAACACAGTAATAAAACTTGTCACTAAGGACTATCACCAAACAGGCAAACTGTTGAGCGATATGACTGCAAACGGAGAGATGGAACACCAGAAGTTAAAGGAGGTAACTTGGAACTGCATAGGTGGTGTGGTCCCAAAGGGCATCAAGCTTCAGAATAAACAAAAACATTCATTTGTGTAACAAATACTTACTGGTTACCAGATACCATGAAGTACAGGGTGGATAAGGCAGACATGATCTTGCCATAAACAACTTTTAAATCTAATGAAGCAGATTTAAAAAAAAGTATTTAGTATAAAGTATGGCATGTAAAAATAGGGGAGATATAATGTACTATGTGACTTGTTCACATCCAAACTTCTTACTTACCATTAAAACTCTCACCATCGGTATGGAGTCTACTTGCCAAGGGTATCCTCTGCCCTGTGCATCACACATGGATTAGCTTACTGTGTCCTAGATACACCAAGCCCTTTTGGGGCTTCACGTCTTTTCTGGAATGCAGGTCCTCTTCCTCACTCCTCCCTACCCCCATTTATTTTGTAATTTATTCTTCCATGATGTCCCAGTTTAACTAAAACTCTTTGATGAAATTTTTTAATTCGTGTGGTTATTCTATATGCTGTGTCCGCACAATTCTCTATTCAGTTGTCTTTAGCAGTAAGCAAAATTGTATTGTAATTTTTACTTACTACATTTCTCAATAGTCTGAACTCAGGGAACTCCTAAATGCTCTTTAGCATTTAGTATGACAACTGGTACATAGTGCCTTGTATTTTCCATAAATGGTAAGTGAATAAGTCAGTACAAATGTGTTGGTGCAACGTTATAGTTTGGTACAGTAGTAACATTTACATTTATTCTTAAAAGAGAATAATTCCTAAAAAGGGAGGAATTCATGATTGTATTTGTAGAGACTAGGTTTGTGCTGTCTAAAACAATAGCTATTAGACATATAAAGCTATTTAAATTTAAATTAATTAAGGTTAAGATTATACCAGCAATGAACAAGTGGAACTGGAAAGTGAAAACAATACCATTTTCATTAGTAACCCCCAAAATGAAATAGGTATGAATCAAACAATATATGCATGAGATCTACATGAGGAAAACTGTAAACTCTAATGAATGAAATCAAAGAACTAAATAAATGGAGAGAGAGTCCAAGTTTATGGAAAGATTCAATATTGTCAAGATGTCAGTTCCTCCCAACTTGATCTGTAGATTCAGTGCAATCTCGGTCCCAGAAAATCCCAGAAAATTATTTTGTGGATGTCAACAAGCTATTTCTAAAGTTTATGTGGAGAGGCAAAAGGCCCAGAATAACCAACACAATATTGAATACTGAAGAAGAACAAAAGTGAAGGGCTGACACTACCTGAATTTAAGACTTACTACAAAGCTACAGTACAGACAGTGTGGTATTGGTGAAAGAGTAGACAAATAGATCAATGAAACAACAAAATCCCAAAAATAAACCCACATAAATATTGTCAACTAATCTGTGACAGAGGAAAAAAAATGCAGTTTAATGGAGCAAAGATATTCTTTTCAACAAATGGTACTGGAACAACTAGAAATTCACATGCAAAGAAATTCTAGACATAAACCTTACACTCTTCATAAAAATTAACTGAAAATGCATCACAGGCCTAAATGTAAAATGCAACTATAAAACTCCTAGGAGATTACAGGAGAAATTAATAACTTTCTAGATAGGACACGAAAGGCACAATACATAAAAGAAATAATTGATAAGCTAGACTTAATTAAAATTAAAAACTGCTTGGCAGAAGTCCACATCAAGAAAATAGAAGACAAGCCACAGAATGGAAGTAAATATTTGCAAAAACACTTCTGGTAAAGGACTGTTTTCCAAAATGAAGTCTTAACATGCAACAATAAGAAAATAAAAAGCCAGGTAAAAAAATGGACCAAGGACTTTAACAAAGTAGATATACAGATGGCAAAGCAGCATATGAAAAGATGCTCCACATCATATGTCATCAAAGAAATGCAAATTAAAACAATGAGATACCACTACATACATATTAGAATGGCCAAAATCTGAAACACTGACAACATCAAATGCTGGTGAAGATGTGAAGCAGTAGGAACCCTCATTCACTGGTGGGAGTGCAAAATAGTACAGTACTTTCTTACAAGACTAAACACACTCTTAACATGTGATTCAGCAATCACGCTCTTTAGTATTTACCCAAAGGAGTTGAAAACTTATGTTCACATAAAACCTGCTCACAGATCTTTATTCATAGTTGCCCAAACTTGGAAGCTACTAAGATTTCTTTTAAAAGGTGAATGAATAAATGAGCTTTAGTACATCCAGACAATGGAATATTATTCACCACTAAAATGAAATTAGCTAGCAAGTCATGAAAAGACATGGAGAAAACTTAAATGCATTTTACTAAGTGAAATCTGGAAAGGCTACATACAGTATGATTCCAACAGCATGGAATTATGTAAAAGGCAAAACTGTGGGGACAATAAAAAAGATTAGTGGTTGCCAGGGGTTGGGAAGTGAGGAGGGATGAATAGGTGGAGCACAGAGGCTTTTTATGGCAGTGAAAATGTTCTGTATACTACTATAATGGTGAACACTTGTCATTGCATACTAGGTCACATCAATGGAACATACAACACCATGAGTGAGCCATTATGCAGACTATGGACTTTTGGTGATTCTGATGTGTTGATGTATATTATCAATTGTAGCATATACTACTCTGGTGGGGGAATGCTGATAATGGAGAAGTTGTATGTGTATAGGGGCTGGGGTTATAAGGGAAATCTCTACTTCCTCGAAATTTTGCTGTGAAGCTAAAACTGCTCTAAAAAAAAAGTCTTAAAAAATACACATATAAAATTTAACGTTAGTCTGCTAGTCACAATTCGCAGCTTTCAAGTGCTCAATAGCCACATGAGGCTAGTCACAATTCGCAGCTTTCAAGTGCTCAATAGCCACATGAGGTTCATGGCTATCTCATGGGTCGGTATGAAAAAACAATTTTATCTTCCCTGAAAGTTCTATTGGACAGCTCTGGTTTAGACCTTTGATAAGGGTACATACACATTTATTCAGACTCTGAGATCGTGAGACTCAAAGCAACCACCTCCACCTAGCGACCAAATATCCCAACTACAGTTTCAGTTATTTTGAATGGGGGATAAGAATTTGGGGAGTATTTCATTGTTGGCCAACATCTGATACATTAGCTGATAGAATAATGGTAAACAGCTCAAGTGGCTACTGAACATTTGAGAGATTTCTTTTAAGACCAAACTTTGTGTAGACTTGAAACACAGAGCTTCAATTTTCTAGAAAATTTTCTAACAGTTTTTGTGACTACAAACTTAAGTCAAATTTTGACATGTACATTATGTGGGAAGGACTCAGGGTCTTTTCAGCTACACTAGGTACGTGATTGTGACACTTAGATTCATCTTAATTTCAAAGGCTAGTGAACTATTCTGACATCTGTAATGTGGATTGATGGTTTCACTGATCTGATATGAGATGTGATCCTATAAAGTTCCTCCAAGATAAACTTCCTCCAACTTAACTACGAAAATAAAACTAAACAACTGCAAAATGGGTATTTTCAAGCAAATCAGTATTTACTATTTTCATTATAGAGAGATTCCGAAGACGTAGACAGTGTTAGTTACACAGCTGACATTATTTCATTGTAGTTAGGGATTTAACAATCACCTTAATCCCACCACCAAAAGTGGCAGTATAATCCTATACATAGAGAGCATCAATGCCTTAGGAAACTGCTATTATTCATGGGTGGAAGTAAAGAAAAAGATCAGTAGAAAAGAAGATGAAATTGAAGAAACAGAAATAAGGGAAGCAATACATTATAGGGAATGGAATAGTTAATAATACCTTTTCACAATCAAAGAAAGTGTAAATAAATGCAAGCCCATTGGCTTTTAGAGCAAAGAAGTTGTGACTTTTAAGAGGGAATTTTTTTTTCCCCTGCGATGGTTGCAATGAAAGTCAGATTGTAGGCCTACCTCAAGAGCAAATGAGAGTAATGGGAGAAAGAACGAACTGAACTTATCAGGTATTAAATGAAAAGAAGATAAGTTAATGAAAAGAGAGATGATGATGTTGAAGAGGTGGGCAGCAAATCACTTGGGGGGTCATAGAATCAGAGACTATCAGGGCAGGAAGGCTCTTCTGATCATCCATGCTAATACCCATCCACAGTAAGGATTTTTCTGCAAGGCCCTGGCAGATTATGTACTTTTTGCTTGAACACTTAAAGTGATGAAGCGTTCCCTTCTTTGCAGGGTAGATTAATCCAGTCTGGGACAGATTTAACTGTTAGAAATACCTTCGTTATACTAAAGCATGATGTGTCTCCCTGGAGCTTCCATATTCTTTCCTTGGGTGATTCACAGAATGACTCTCATATATCTTTCCCATGACAACTCTCCAAACATTCAAAGCATGTCCTTCCTGTTTCCTTTTTCCAAGTTAAACGTCTCAAATCCTTTGATTGTATCTCCTGACAAGATTTCCAGACTGCTAAACATCCTGGCCACCCTCTCTTGTTAAACTCCGGTTTGCCAATGTCAGCTTTAGGAAGTGATGCCCAGAAGGAATTTGTATTTTACACATAGTCTGACTAGAGCAGATGACAGTGAGATTAATTTCCCTAGGTATTATACTTCTGTTAATTGGACTCTTGGCTTAAATTGAGCTGGTAATGAACTGTATCTAACTCACATTTATCTAAATTGCTATCAAACTAAATTTAGTCTATTCTGTACCTGAACAAATTAACTTTATTTGATAAATTTCACCTTGTTAGTTTTGACCTATTCATTCATTCTTTCAACAAATAGTGTTTGAGGTCTACTATATGCCAGGGTTTGTGGTGTACCTTGGAGATACCAAGCAGCACAAACTATTCTAACTGGATGAGATTATTTCAGAGATTGACTGTGTCAGTCAACGTTTGTATTTCTGCCATCATCTGTCATCTGTAAATTTGATAAATATGATTAAGTCTTTATGCAGTTGAATAACAAAATTGATTAAGAGAGAATCAACGACATATACCTGTGATGAGCAGTGACGTTCATACAATAGGATCCTAGATTTAAAAAATTTTAGAGCCAGAGGGGAATTTAGGAATATCTAACTGTGTGATTCATTTATTTTATAAAAGAATTAACATGTACCTTTGAGTATAATTATCTTAAATATCATATTTTCCTTTTGTTTAGGGGAAGATCATTGAATGACACTTTGTTTCTGGAATTTCAGAATTCAAATTTATTAATCTTAGGAGGAGTAAATTTTTCAAGATTTATTCTTAAGGGGACTCATACTGTTTTCTAACAATCACCCTTTTCTTTATTTAAATCCTACAAAGCCATCTATTTAATTATTTATTTTAGAATATGTCCTTCTTTAGTATATTTTTTCTTTTGTATTCTTATTCCAAAATGAGGCTTAACATTTCATTTTGATATTTGTAGTTTTTGTTGGGAGGTGAGGGAGCAAGTTTCTGCTCACTGTGACCTTTCAACTCATCAGTAAATCAATAACCAGCATTGCTTCTGGTTCACATCGCTGTCTTTGGTACCTAATCTCTGTAGTCTGACCTATGGAGTAAAATACATGTAAATGCTTTTTAAATTATAAAATTCTCTCTATAGTCATGCCCCCCAGTTTATTCCTCACTTGTGTTATTTGTGAGTATATTGTCAGAATTTCATTTTAGAGCCACACTTCTGTGAAAATTGTGCTGCAAATATATATATTTATTCTAAAAGCACTAAGCATCCTTTTGTTTCCAAGGGAACAAATTCTATATTAGTCTTTTCAGGTTTTGCTTTTTTTTCCCCCAGTTCTTTCACAGTGCTGTATTTAGAGCCAGATGTATTAGCTCCAGGCAGCACTTGCTTTCCTGTGTACACTTCTCCACAATATAACTCCCAGGCAAAATGACAAAAAAGCAAAATCACAACGAACAAGTTAGTGCTTTTGTCAGTGCTTGGGCTTTGTTCTCAACGGAGCCGAAAATTTTTATGTTTCACCAACAAAACACTATTTAAAGGAATATAGTGCCAGCTTGTATCAGTGCTAGGGTAGTGGTATACAGAGTTAATAGTCATAGGAACATTTTCTAAAGAAATACAGTGTCTGTGCTTCCTGCCAAGCAAGGGAAAAGTCAGACTGGCTCAGATCTCCAGGAAAAACTTAAGGCTTTCTCCTTCCCACCTTCCCCCACTACACCAACTCCCAACCCATACCTCTCAGGCAGCTGCCAGTCTATTCTCCATATCTATGAGTTTTAAAAAAATTTTTTAGATTCCACATATAAGTGATATCATACAGTAATTGTCTTTCTCTCTCTGGTTTCTTCTTTCTTTATCTCTTGCTCCTCCTCTCTCAATTTCCTCCTCCTTCTTTCTCCATGTATTAATTATTAATTACACCAGCAAGATGACAAGTTGTAAAGAAATTGAGGACTTGCAGCAGATGCCACACTATTGCAGCAGCAGTGACAACATCTGGAAGTTGTCAAGAGCCACAGCTGGCATCCCTAAAATTTACCTTCCTAAATTCCATTCTGAGGAGGATGTTTCTGAAAGTAACTTCTGGCCAGCTCCTAAAGTGCCAAAATCAAGGGTAGTTGGCATCTATTCTAGTTTATATGAAAGGTAGAAATGTCTTCAGTATGTACATAAACAGGCAGTGTTATTGCAAAACTTCAATTCTCCTGCTCTTGTAAATTAGTTTCTCTGAATCTTAAAATTTATGCTTGTATTTTAAGCAGATGGAGTTTTTTTATGAGGGAGATATTATTGCTGATAACTGTTATTATTATTCATCATAGTAACTATGTTTCTATGTAATTTTTACACTGACTAAACATTTATTGTCTTGCTCTACATCTGTTTGACCATAGTACTTCCAATTGATTTCATAGGGTCAGCAAATACACAGCACACAAGCTAACACTTCTTTCTAGCACCCAGGGAAGACCACTAATCAATGATGGCATTTGTCTTGCTAAGCCTGGAAATGCCTCCGATTTCTTCTCAAACAATGTTCCAGCCAACCACTAACAATATATCAGAGTTGGCACTTACTATGAAATATATTTACCATTTCTAGAGCAAGGCCATATCTCTGAGAAATAGCCTCATGTAAAATGCTCTGTGGGCAGTGGCATCAGAAATAAAAGTGTCGCCAATCTAGTATGTCAGAAATCTCTCTGAATGGGGCATTGTGCCAGGAGAATCAGACAGAGATCCTAATTTCTCAGGAGACAGGAATTCAGGGAAGGTAATTCTGGTTTAGACTTGGAGTAAATGTCAGATGGAAGTGAAAAGAGAAAACAAACTTTGGAGCTGTATCTCTAGACCTATATATTGTCTATCTGTGTACCCATTACTGAGATTCCTTTCATTCTACTGGGCATTTTTTTTTGTGTGTTCCAAGATGGTGCTAAATTGTGACATCATGAGTGTTCCCTGGGACTAGTGGTCCAAAGGAGTAGTGAAAGAGAGGACATTTGTTTTTGATTTTGTTTTCCTACTACGTAGAGGAAGGAGCTCCTTCTTTTAACCTAGTGGTTCTCACTTTTTGGTCTTAGGAAATGTTTGTGTTCTTAAACATTTTGAAGATCTCCCAAGGAGAGCTTCCATATATGGGTTACATCTAACAAGATCTACCATGTTAAAAATTAAAATGGAAATAAAATAAAATAGTTATTGAAAATGATTGCAGTAAATCCCTGTTAACATAAATAATATACTTGTTGTGAAATTATCCAGTCTCCTAGAACAAAAAATTAATGAGAAGAATGGCATTGTTTTATGTTTTTGCAAATCTTTTAAAATTGGCTTGTCAAAAGAAAATTCAGAGAACTTTACACAATATAAATATTTTATTGAGTGAGAAGCAAACTATTTGTGAACAGGGAGACTTCAAAACTTAAAGTGGTAAAAGGTTGGCTTTATAAAGTTTATAAAGCATTGTTTCCTATTGGGATTGGTAACTAGAACCTTACATTTCTTTTAGGGTGATAGCACTGTATAAGGTGATTTGTATGTTTATATGTTCACTTGATTGGCTAGGAAGCTATAAGGTGATGCTGATTTGAGGAAAACTTAAGTTTTGTTTAAGGTCAGAGTCAGCATTTCAGGGAAATCAGAACAATTTTGAACTTTGGTTATATGACTGTAAGTGTTTGGCCTAGAGGTATATTCAAACTTGCTCTTCATTTTGGTTTTTTGTTTTCTTTCTAACAGGCTTAATAGAGGGCAGCTAGCTTCTGAATTCAGTTTGTTATGCTATCACACATCATATAGTCTCTGGAAAACTTTACTATACATTCATGACAAAAAAAGTGTGAAAAACACAAATGTCTTAGTACTATTTGGAAAATAGTTTTGGCCTCACAGTCCCCCTGAAAGATTTTGAGGATACTAGAGGTTTCTGACTGACGTTTTGAGACCTGCTACCTTAACCCATTCTGTGATGACTGTTGATGATGTAAAAATGCATAGGGAAAGTCTCTTGCTAGGGCTGTCCCTAGCACTTCACCATTCAAAACTTATCAGGTCTGTGGAAGCAATATTTATCAACTGAGATAATTTTTTTTCAATTAAATGTTTATTGAAGATATTTTTATAACTTCCACAACATCTGCATCATAATTTAAAGAAAGTACACTCCATAACTATTGATACAGAAAATTATTTCATCAAGGATAAATAAAAAATAATCAGGTGCAGGGAAATACAAGTAAAAATAGAAACCCAAGATTGGAGTGAAAAAAATAACAATGCGGATAGCCAGGCCATATAACCCTGTAAAGCTGGCTTATTCATTTATCGAATAAATGTTTGTTTAGCACCTGCACCAGGTATAGGGATGCATACATGACTAAGGCAGCTGTAGTTGTTCCCTGTGTTGAGCTTACATTCTAGTTATGTAACTTGCATCCCAAATATGATTTTAAGCAAAACAAATACAAAACAAACCACCAAATATATGTCAATTACAAGATTATCATTGATACAGATGGAAAGGGCCCCTCTCAGGAAGCGAAGACTTTTAGAGGTAGACTAAATAGTTTTCCTAAGGTAAAATGTCCTAGTGGACTTCATAAAACTATTTCTTGTGGCCTCCATTGATGAAAGTGGACAGCATGAGAACAAAATGCAGCTGAGAGTATCACAGAAACTGCTTTTTGTGAGACGAACATTATAATGCGTCTATTGCCAGTCTTGTGAGACTGTGATTCTAAAGTGAAATTACTTGTCTTTTTTGTATTCACATTTTTATAGTACAAGCCCCAGCCGGTCCATTAGAACTGCATACTGCCTACTGAAAATTAGTCCCAAGGCTCCACCTTATAGCAAGAGGGCCAGGAAGTGTGGAGGAGCCCAGGATATTTGATAGTAAGTAAATGTCCGATACAGCTGGTGCCTTGAGGGAGTAGTTCTGTAGAAGGGAAGTTTTTGTTGTTACTGTTATTTTCCAGAATGGGAAAGAGTGGTCTGTGCTATGGGCTGAATTGTGTTCGCCCCAAATTTATAGGCTGAAGTCTTAACCTCAGAATGTGACTTTATTTGGAGATGGGGGTCTTAAAAGAGGTTATTATGTTACAATGAGGTTGTTAGGGTGGGCCTTTAATCCAATAGGACTGGTGTCCTTATAAGACGAGGAAATCAGGAGACAGAAATACACAGACTGAAGACCAGGTGAGGACAAAGAGAAGACAGATGTCTATTAGCCAAGGAGAGGGGCCTCAAAGGAATCAACCCTGACAACACCTTGCTTTCAGACTTTTAGCCTCCGGAACTGTGAGAAAATAAATTTCGGTTGTTTCAGCCACCCGGTCTGTGGGACTTTGTTATGGCGGCCCTAATAAATTAATCCAGTGCGATTCTGTGATGAGGGAGGAAGCCACTGAGGGGGAGGAGTCAAAGATCCACGCGAAAGGGAGGAGGCGGCGGAGGGGAGGGGTGGGAACCGGAGGGAGGAAATCTCAGCAGAGCAGGGAAGTGTGGGATGGTGTGGTAGGCTGAAAAAGACGTCCACACCAATTCCCTGGAATCTGTGAGCACGCCTTTCTGTTGTGATACAGTTCAGGTGTGATAAAGTTAAGTCTCCTTTGAGGTTTACCTTGGATGATCCGGGTGGGCTCTCGAGACAATCACGTGTATCCTTATAAGAGAGAGATTGAGAGAATTTCAAGACAGACACACAGAAGAAGAGAAGGTGAAGGGATGCAGCCTTCAGCGGAGGAACACGGGGAGTCGCCAGAAGCTGGCAGTGGCAAGGAGAGAACACATTTCTCTTGTTTAAGTTTGTGGTAATGTGTTCCAGCAGCCACAGAACACTAAAAAAGAGGGACCAACCTTGGATGTCAGAGGGGAAGTTGTTTCCTTTTAGATGGGAGGTACAAAAGGAAGGGTGCTTCTACAGTGATTATCTTGGAGGTGATGGATATGTAATTGATTTTTTTTTTTGTATGTTGTGCTATTTATTACCAAAAATAAAAGGCAACTACTGGTAATCAATAAATATCCCTCCTTTTCTGTACTAGATCTCTGGTTTTCTCCAGGCTTCTCTTGCCAGACTGTCCATTTTGTAAAGAATGAGTCTCAAGAATTTTTCTGATTTTTCACTAGGTAGAAACCCAGAGTTTAGACAACCCCAAATATAATAGAAAGCATTGAGGTTTTTTTTTTTAAACTTTTTATACCAACAGTAAAGCTTCTTATTTTGCTTCTTTAAGTCTTTAGTTATAAATAAAACATCAGACCAACAAAGGGTCAATAATGAAATACCCAGCTCCTCAAGGTATGTACGTTTCATAAGTTAGAAATTTTACTTTTCCTGAGGTTGGAACAACTTTCATAACAAGATTGCTTCTTTGAAATACTGTTAACAGTACAATGGTCTAGATTGTGTGTTATAAAATCTAATGGTTTTTCCTCATAAAAATCCATAATATTACTATGATTAAACACTGCTATAGAACTGGGTAAATACATTGTTTTTCTCAAATCTTGTATTTGTTATTATACTTATTCTGACAGGTGGGGGAACATTTGGGTGAATGCTTGTTGTTAACAGAAGGATGAATTAGTTCTGCAGCATGAGTTGGCATTCCGTAAAATCCATTCACAAAATAATTGCTTTCAGGAGTTTTTCATCATTATAGCTGCGAAAGAGAGGCACATCTGTGCTCCTTGCAGTATGAGACATTTATCTTTCAAGCAAACGATACATGCTAGAATAGATTGGGATACGGGAGAGAAAAAGATTCAGTCGTGCTAGTTGGGACTGATTCTAACCTTAGAGGCAGAATTGAGATTCAGCTCTACAACTATACCACAAAAAGCCACAACAGCCATATGGAGGCTTCACACATTCTAATTCTGTCTATGATAGCTTTCTTTTGGGTAATTTGGTAGAGAAAGACAATATGAGGAAGGAACATGTTTAGAAGTGCATAAAGTATTACTTATTATTTATTGGCTTGGTTTTAGAAATTTGATGTGTTGCCGTTTTCAATGAATAAGAAATGCTCTAGTTTAAACATACAGCGTGAAATTCTAACCCCAAATGTGTTTTCTCTTGCTGGTGACATTTTTGCAACAACACACAAGCCGAACAATGGATAGGGACATTGTGTGTGTGTGTGTGTGTGTGTGTGTGTGTGTGCGCGCGCGCATGTGTGTGTTGGGGAGGGGCTAAGGAGGTGCAGGAGAACCAACTACTAGAAGCATTATCTGGCACTTTTTGAGCTCCAAAGATTCTTTGCCTCTAGTGTCTGACATCCTTCACTTCCTTTCAGTTCTCTCTGCAACCACCAGCAACTTGCCTTAATAAATTCCCTGAATCTAGGGACAAAGTCATTCATTTTTGTTACTCAATAGATGGACATAACACAGTGCCTTGAGTTGAAATATTTAATTGTCACCTTATACTTGATTTTTACAATAGTTACGTAACTGTTTTGTTAATTTCACTTTATATATCTACAGCATATTTATATTACATTTATATTTAAAAAATAATTGTGTTAAAGCATAGTTTAAGTCATACCACTTGTGCTTTTTAAAACAAAACATTTAATGGCTCTTCATTGGTCAAAGAAATGAGGTGTAGACTCCTAAAAATCTCCTGAAATAACCCTACACAATCTATCCCCTAATTCTTGCCCCAGCTGCAGCCTTGTCTGCCTCAGCACCGTTCAGGAGGGCTCGGATCCAGTCACGTGCCACATTGTTGCCCTTTGCAAAACCTGCAGGATTCCTGCAGGGCTCTGCACATTTGTACATGACAGTTTACCTCTCTAAAATACCCTTTCCCTTCTTTTTCATCCCTGACAAAGTAAGTTTCTCCTTCATTTTTACTCTAATAGCCTTTATCTGCTCTCCTCTTGAATAATATAAGGATCTTGGAAATTTTTAATTTTTCTACTTTTATGATTTTTAAATTCTATTCCACCATTTTTATTCTCCAAATTAGTCAAGGATTTAACATTGTCTTTTCTCTGAGTTTAATGTTCCATCTGCTTCTTTCCTGTTTCCAATTGCTTTATTACGAAGTAGATTTGTTAGTAGTACTTTCTGCAAAGAGCTATTAGTCATACTATTATAGTCTTTAAATGTTCATCAGTCAATCCCATCAGCTCTTCAAAATATCTGCAGAATCCAACCACTTTTCACAGCTTCTACCACTGTCATCCTGCTCCTCTTCACACAGGTGATGGGAACAGCTTGCCAGCTGATCATCCTGCTTTTGTTCTTCCTCTCAGTAAATACTGCTAGTTACTTACCAAAGATCTAGCCTTTCCTCTTCTGTTAACAAATTGTATCCTAACTATATTAAAGTGACAAAATACCTAGATAAAAAATTACAATTCCTCACATCTATTGCAATGAAGGGGTCGAGGAGACGCCAGAGTTGTCTTTAGGGGAAGAAGCTCTTTGGAGGTGATAAATCTGGGGAGAACATTTTTCTCTTGCCTCTTCCTGCATCTTAACGCCTGTAATGTGGATGTGTTAGCAAGAATTTCAGCAGCCACTGAGGCCACAAAGTAAATCCAGGAGAATTACTGAGACCTTGACACTGATATCTTTGAGCAGTGGAGTCTATACCAGCAATCTCCTAACTGATACAGTTTATCTAAGACTCTTGCCCACATACTAGCCAGAGAAATCTTTTGAAAATGTGGGTTTCTAAGGGAAAACATCAAAGAATGGTTACATAACTTTGAAGTAGGCAAAAATTGTTTATACATTACCTCCAAGAATATTAACCAAAAAGGAAGAAAAATGACAAATTGAAATACATTAAAATGAAGAACTTTCATCAAAAGATACCATTAGATATTGAAAAAGCAAGACCCAGCATGGGAGAAAATGTTTTCAATACATATATCTGACAAAGGGTTTATATGCAAAAAAATGTAAAGAACTTCTACAAATCAGTAAGGAAAATATTGCAACTCAATGGGAACATAAGCAGAAGACTTAATGGACACTTCACAAAAGAGAGTATCTAAATGGCCATTAAACATATGAAATAAGCTCAACCTTATTACTTTTTAGGGAAATGTAAATGAAAACTAACTTTAATAAAAGCTAAAATAATGAAACAATGAAATAGCAATATACACCCACCAGAATAGCTAAAACTAAGAAGACTGACAGTATCGAGTGTTGATGTGTATGTGACCCACTGTCTATGGAAGGGACAATGTAGAAACACTGCTTGGCATTGTCTAGTAATGCTGAACCTACTAAATATCTAATACTCCAACGATTTAACTCTGCGGTAAAATCCAATAAAAATGCAGACAAACTGGGGTAGGCTTAGAATAGTGGCTCTTTGAAGATGTCCACCTCCTAATCCTCAGAACTGTGAGTGTTACCTTATGTGACAAAAGGGATTTGGGAGGTGTGATTAAGTTAAGGATATTGAGATGGAGAGTCTATCCTTGACTATCTGGGTGGGCCTGATGTAATCACAAGGGCCCTTATAAAAGGGACACTCTAGAAGTCAGAGTGAGGGGGGAACAGTGTGATGGCTAAGCAGAGTAGAGTGATGTGGCCGGAAGTCAGTGAATGCTGGCAGACTCTAGAAGCCAGAGGGGGCAAGAAACAGATTCCCCTGGAGAATTTAGAAGGAACCAGACCTGCTGACACCCTTCCTTTTGCCCCATGAACTTCACTTCACTTCAAGCTTCTGACCTCAGAACTCTGAGAGTGGGGGCTTTACTTGTTCTCATTAATACCATGTCCCTGTAACTAGACAGTAAGTATACCAATAACAGTTGTTGGAAAACAGTGTGTGAATGAATGAATGCAGTGTCTTTATTTCTCTCGTATTTGGTAGGTAAGTTGCCATGGTTTAAAATTCTAGGTTGGCAGTTTTTTGTTTTTCTTTCCTTTTTCCCAGCACACTATAGAGGCTTCTGGCTTCTCTCTTACCTCTCAAGTCTCTCCTTTTGTAACTTCTACTGGATGTTCTACCCTCTGTGTCTCTAAACTTCTTCACTGTATCCATCTCTTCATTTGCTTTGTTGCTCTCTTGGTAGTTTATTCAAATCAACGTCAAATTAATTAATCCTCTCTGTTTAATTTATCCACACAAAGTGCACATCATAAGACTAAATCTCATTGAATCATTTCAGAGTAAATTTACCTCTAACCACGACCTAGGTCAACAAATAGAATTTTGCCAGCACCCAAAAACCCCCTCATACCCAGTCCCAATCACTATGACTGTCTTCCTACCTAGAGGTAACCATTATTCCTTTAATATTTCCATTAGTGAAATCTATTAAGATCAGTGGGTCTACTGACAACAGATTCTCTTGTTTTAGTCTATGAATATCCTAATTCCTTAAAGATGTTAGCATTGATTATAGAATTTTAGGTTGACAGTTACTGTCTTTTGGCATTTTGAAAATGCAGTTCATTATCTTCTGGCTTCCATTACTTTTATTGAAAAGTCACTGGTGAGTCTTATTATGGATCCCATCAAGCTGGTCTGTTTGACTTCTCTATAACTGACTTTATGATTTTGCTATTTTTCTTCCTTTTTCATTGATTTCACTGTAATGTGCCTGCATGTAGCTTTCTTTGTGTTTATCTCTTCTGGGTTTCCTAATGCTACCTGAACTTGTGGCTTGATCTCTTTTGACAGCTTTGAAAATTCCATAGCCACACTCTCTTCAACTATTTTTCTGCCCCATATTTCTCTCCTCTCCTTCTGAGATGCCAATTACACATCTGTTCAAACTTTTCACTGTATTCCCTGTTAATCTCCTATGTAATTATCTCTATTTTTTCTTCCTTTTGTTTCTCTGTACTTTATTCTGCACGTTATTTTCTGACCTATTTTTCCAGGTGACTTGCTCTTTTTTTCATCTGTGACTAATTTATTATAAACCTATATATTGAGTTATTAATATTTGATCATTACATTTTTCATATCTAGAATTTTCATTTGATTCTTTTTTGTACAATTTTTAGTTGACTGACAGTATTTTTAATCTTATTTTTTATTTCCTTGAAAATATTAAAATGTATTTCTGGTAACTATTATTTCGATATTCTGTTTCTGTTATCTGTTTTTCTCTTGGTTGTGATCATGTTTTGTCTCCCTGTATCTTGTTTATTTTTTAATGTAAACTTCACATTTAACACAAAGTGATAGAGATAATTTAAGGGTATAATGATACTGTTTTCTATCAGAGAGTATTTACATTTTCTTCCAGTAGATGGCTAGAAGTTCCAGATCATCTTAATTTAATGAAAGTTTGAGATGATTCTTATCTGGGCTTCAGTTCTTATAAAAGCCCGTCTTTTAATGATAGACCCTCATTCATAGGGTATATTTGTTTGTGGTCCCAAACCAATGTCCAAAGTTTTTATCATTACCCCTGTCTTGGGCAAGTAGTGAACTCCAGTTTTTTTTCCCCTTGGCACAATGAATCTGTTCAAAAATCCTGCTAAGTCCCTGATTCTCTCAGATGTCTCTTCTGGTATAAGCATGTACATCAAGGTAAAGTGACCCCAAATACAGATCTCTTCTTTTTTATTTCATCCCTTAGGTCTTATTCATTTAATTAATCCCTGCTTCTTTCATCCTCAAATGCAATCAATCAGATTTAATAATTTTTTTTGCCAATTTTAATAATTGTTCTTAGCATGAAGGTTGATCTGATTTACTTTGCTAATAATTACTAGAAATAAAAATCATGATCAATTTCTGGGTTTGTCATTTAGACAAGTTCTGTTTTATTCTTTGGAAATTTTTTTCTGTTCTTTTCTGTAAAGTCTCCTTCTTTTCATGTATCAAACTCCTTTTATATGTCTTTCATGTTTATTCTAAAGATAATTATTTTATAGTGTCTACTCAATAACTGCATTACTAGAAATTCTTGGAGGATATAATCTTGCTGCTTATTGTGGTTTTTTTAAAAAGGGAGTTCTAGATTTATGTGTTAGATCCATCCTTTAATTGTGTGTGACCTTAGGCAGTTTGCTTAAATTTTTAAGGCTTAATTTTCTCCATCTCTTTGAAATGGAAATTATGTTGAATATAATTTCCAAATTTAGATGTGCAATGTAGATTTTTATTTTTACCTGTTCTATTAATATAAAGGTGAGGAAACCTGTGCTAATTTTTTGCTTTCTACCAGAAAATAAGTTACAATACAAATGTCTTGCTCTGTAGGTATGTAAAACTTGGTGTTTTGGAGCTCCCTGTAATCACAATGGTTCAGTTTGCCATTACCTTGACAGACAGAACTCTCATCTTTACTGCTAGAGAAACTTGGGGATTTTTGCTTCCAGCAATATGGAGGGCTAGACTATCAACTACAAAATGAGCTGGATATAATGCAACAATTTTTAAAGTTCACAAGGGCACTCCTTGTTGTTCAAAAATAAAGAAAAAGCAGGAATCTGGCATGATAAACCAATACAGGATTTATGGTTGCATCAAGGTATTTTCTGAATCAAGGAGACTTGTGTTTTCATGGCTCAATAATACCTTATACCTATGCAAAGTGATTCCTGTAGTCAGTTCTTTCAAAGGGATGTTTTATTAGTGAAAAGAAGCTAGGAGAATAAAGGCTTTCTACAGCAAAAATACATGACAAAGTCACTTCTTTGTCCTTGGTTCTGGCTACTAGGTAGGGCAAGGAATGTATTTCTTCAGAATTCCTAAATAAAACCCTGACTTAGTAGTTAGGTTTATATAATCCTAAACCTAGAAATTTAAATAATATGGTTATGGGTATCTGGCAGAAACAAATAAAATTGCTCTCTAGAAAGACCCACACTGATTATTTCCATAGATTTGGATTAGCTGAGCTCAAAGTTCAAAATTATAAAACATTCAAGAGATAAGGCAGCATGAGTAAGAATCAATGTGAACAACAGACAGTGGAGGCTGTAATGTGGTACAGCATCACTGGAAGTTTTTGTTTTGCTTTGTTTTTTTTTTTTTTGTTTGTTTTTTAAGATGGAATAGACTTGAGTGTATTTCTAGGTCAAGTGGAAAAACTGATTTAAGATGGAAGAGTCAGGGGAAATAACTGATGGAATTCCTGCTAGTATACCAGAAGAGAGAGAGAGAACAGAGGTTGAAGGGAGTGGGCCCTTTCATCCCCTGAGAAAGGGAAGCTGATGTTGAATCGTTGAGTTAGGAATGGACCAATCCTTGACAGATTCATGGTTCAATTTTCTCAATGTAATAGGAAGACCAAGGAGGTGAGGGTGGGTAGTGGAATTGGAAACTTGAGGGTATAGGTAAAATTTTAGATTCTGCACAAAGAAGGAGAGAAAGATGAAGAAGAAAAAGAGAAAGGCAGCTGATCAGTGTTGACAGCCTGAGTGTGGACATGAAAATTTGAACTATATTCATGTTGTGAGGTTGTGGCATTTTGTGAGGTTGAGCCATGGAAACATGGAGAAGCTGTAAAGACCACAATGAACAACTAAAGGCATATTCAGAGCAAGAGCAAATGAGTAATGAGAATCCCTGCATCAAGAAAAAGTTGAAATTCTATTCAATGTTCAGATTTTAAGACAGAAAGAAATTGTGCACAGGAATTTTGAAAGCTTTCATTGAAGGTGAAATGATTATAAATTTAAATGTTTTTGTGCTAGAAACAGTAAAGATTAATTATCTAGACAATTGACTTACATGGACAAATACTGGACAAATGAACTCTGAATTTCTTTACCTGATTAAACTGATTGCTGAAAATTTAAATTTTTTTTCTCTTTCTCTAAATGTGTACAGCAAAACATGGGGAAAATCAATCTTAACCTTCTTTCAAACAACATATTCAGAAAGTGGTTAGGTACTGTGCATGTTAAGTTTGAAATCTTGAGAGCCAAAGAATAAGTGCATGTATGAATTTTAAGTGGTTTCCTATATCATCACTTCAGCGCCACTGGAGTCATTCACTATGTTAGGTGTTCTAATCATTTATTGATCTTCTGCTAACTAGCATGGGAGCTGCAACAAAAGCCTTACCACATTTCTATCCAGAATTGCTGCTGCATGAAAGCACCTGCTGTGAAGAGAATTAAGTATGGATGAGAGATCCTTGCTGATTTCACTCCCAGCAGGTTCCACATGGGAAAAAAATACTTCGGTTCAGGAAATCCTAAAGTAAGAGAGAAAATGAGAAGAAATGAGGGGGATCTGTAACAATAAAAGATAAAGTGAGTTGAGAAAGTAAACAAGGTACGACATCGTTTGAAAAAATTGTGAAATTCAGAGACTCTAAGAAGAAAGAGCATCTCCAATAATGGTTTGGTGGGGGAGCTCGATTTGGGAAGTGTCCAGAACTAAAGGAAGCAGGGAGTTGATCTGATTCCACTGCTCTTGGCATCTCACACAGCTCTTTGGCACAAAAGAATCCACTGGAGGCTGCTAACTGCTTAGTATCCCTCAAGGGGAGTTTATGAAGAACATTAGGTAATATACAGCCTTGTTTAACTTAGTTGCTACATTCAGTTTTGGTGCTAAGGATTTCATTAGTTGCCAATATTTTCTTTTTGTTATGGTAACATTGCGATGCTTGTTTTGAAGGGCAGTGAAAATTACTTAGAATGAGGGATATTTTAAGCCTGACTAAAATATGATCAGGGCCAAGAAGCTTCTCACCAAAAATCTCTTAGGCTCATTGTTTTGACTCAAGAGAAGAAGCTTAAGGAAGCTCCTATTTCCAAACTACCCAGTTGTTACATGCTAATCCCTCGACAGTGTGCTTCCTCAGTTCGCCTGTGCCCTCCTTCAGCTTCTGCCTTAGGAAAAGGAATTACCTAGTGAGGGTTAACTGAAAATCAACAGAAGCACACTCACTGAAAATATGGTTAAAAGAGATAAGTTTTTATTTATGAATGTGGCAAAGCTGACTGCTTCTTACAAAATAATGGTGGTATACCATAAAAATAGAGCCTCTGAAGAGAAAGAAAAAAAAGCATCCCAGTGTTTAAACATCACATCATAAAGTTCATATGCTTTATTTTACAGGAAATCCCCTCAGATCCTCATCCAGAGGCTACTGAATATTGTATAACATTCTTGTATACCCAATTATCTACTGTTTCAGCTTACACATGATGTGTGGAATAGATAAATCTGGATATTCGTGTGAAATCCACTATCAAACTCTATGAGGGTATAGGCCATATTTATCTAATTCCGTTTTGAATTTCTAGTACCCAGCATATGCCTACTACACAGTAATGGCACAGGAAATATTTGTTTAATAAATGAATAGAATGAAAATTAATCAAGGTTATAAGGAAATCTAGTTTTCCAATGAATCAGATGTGTGATACATTCTGAGAGACCTGAAAAAAAAATCTAAGTTGTGATGCTAACAGTGTTGCCTTTTAGAGATAACTGGAATGGAAAATATTCACTATTTTTCCTGAGGTCTGTCGGCTCTGTCTTGAATGACCTAAACTGTGAAATTTGTAACTGAGAATGTTGGCAACTACTTAAATCAAAAACAAACTCAGTCATATTAAAAATTGTGACCTCTGAGTAGAAAATGGGTATCCTTTTATTATACTCTTAAGCCAGGCTTGTTTTTAATATGTCCTTTATGTTTAAAACACAGCTCTTACCAAACTGAACTCTAAATTATGATGCATATGACCTAAATATTGTCTCAGCCAAGAATCTTTTAACCAATCTGCTTGTTAGCTTAATTCAACATAAGAGAGCTGGTGTTTCTGAATCCCAGAGGCCAGTTCCATGATAGCAGTAATCCTTGAGTAGTGTAGATTTTTTGGCCTTCTATTTCAAGAAAGGAAGAATGGAATGGAGTCATATCAATATTAATTCCATCAACACCTTGGCTGTATTCTCTGTCCAAACTGGGCAATTATTTTACTACTAGTCCTATCCCATGATGACTTCATGTGGGCCTGGAAGAGATTCAATGTTGATTCCTCTTCCCCACCCCTCAACCCCGCCACCTTCCCTTAAGATGGAGACCAAGCTCCTTGGTGTGATTCTTGGCATAGACCAATGTACTCTATTTAAGTGGTCATACTCTTGAACAGAGCAGTCAGCCATTTAGCTGTCTACCTCTATTTTCTCCTCTACTGAGACCTGTTTTCCCTCTTGGGTGACAGTTTTGGACTGGATATATGACAATTCCCAAGCTTGTTCCCACTAATATGTGGCTGCATCTATCTACAGAAAAAGACATGCATCTTTATGCAGACTAACCCTAAAGCAGTAGCATCTCTCTTTGTCACCAACAGAGCAATCTGCTGGCATGCTCTTGTCCTTCAGAGTCACTGGGCAGGTGTCAATCATTATTGGATCGCCTAACTCTGGGGAGCATATCAAGCCCTTTGAGGGTTCCTATTGAAGATCCTCTGGCTCCCTCTTGGCTCACAGCATCATAGGAACTTCCCCCTCCACCCAAGCCCTCCTCCCAAATCCTTTTTCCAGTCCCACTGTTAGAAGCAGACAGAACTTAGGATCTAACCCTTAAAAGTAGACACTCATATGCACAGGTGAGATGCACATTTATATGACTTTTTTTAAAACACAAGTCACTCTGCCATCTGCATGATAATAGAGCATCTGGACTTAAGCAGAAAACTGGGATACTATTGGCTTGAGAAATGAGAGGATGGAGTTCAAGGATGCCAGAATGACTGAAAATTTCAGAGGACAACCTGTAAAGGAGGAATTCATAGAGAGGGAACCTCAAAAATATGAAGCTGAACTCTCTTCAAGTCCCTTTAAATTATTGAAATTAAAAAAAATCACCAATCTATGATTCTATATCTAGTGAAAATACTCTTCAAATATGAGGGCAAAATATAGATGTTTTCAGATAAATGAAAGCTGAGAGAATTAGTTATCTTCAGGCCTTTGCTTTCAAGAAATACTAAAGAATGTCCTTCAGGCCAGAGGGAAATAACACCTGAGGAAAACTGAACCTACTGCCAGGAAGACGAGAACAAGAAACGGCAAATATATACATAAATATGAAAGATGACTATTTCCTTCTTTTATTTCAAGATATTTATACAAGATAAATGAGTGAGGTTTGTAAAACATTTACAATACAAGTGAAATATAAGAAAACAATAGTACAAAATAGGGGAGAGTTAAGTGGAAGTTTATTCCTACAAGATTCTTAACTTTACATTAATTGACACACTAGTAAGTCTAGGTAGACAGTGATAAATTAATCCCTAGAATAGCTACACCCAAGTAATACAGACGGGTAGGTCTATCTAGCTCAAAAGTCAATACACAGATTAAAATTTAATACTAAAAATCATTTGATTAACTCCTCCTCCCTCCCAAGAAAGGCAGGAAAGGAGGAACAGAGAATCAAAAAACAGGACAAATAGAAACCAAGTAGTAAAGTGGTATACTTAAATCCACCACATCAATAATTGAATTACACTTAAACGGTCCAGCAGATCAATCAAAAGGCAGAGTGGATGACAGTAGAGAAGAAATGAAAAGGATAAAACAGAGAGATGCACTGGGAGTAGGTGCTGGCTACTGTTGCTCAGTAGAAGGTGTATATTGTGAAAAGTGTCTGATATAACGTGATATTGTTATATTGTCTATGTTAGAACCTTCACTGATTTGTCAGGCCTAACTTTAGAACAACAAGTAGAACTCACTGTTGTTACTGGCTTACTTCATTGCCTGCACACTGGGAATGAAAACACACATCCAGGTACTAAATTATCTTTCTCTTGGATGTTTACAGTCTGGAAGGCATTGAAATAGCTAAAGAACAATGAAACAAGGGAACTGGGGCCAACACCCCTGGTTATTTCTTTCCTGAGTTATTGCTTTCCTTTATATCATCCACCACAAAATAGTGTGTATCTATTTTTAATGACACCCCGGGGGATAATATTCCTCTTGGCAACTTAGAGCAGTGCTTAGCAGGTTTCTCTGGAAAGGAATGCTTTATACATAGCATGAATCCGTTGTGTTGCTTTTTGAGTTTATTTTGAATGAATTAAGAATTCGTTGAACACCTGCTATGTGCAGTACACTGGGGAAGGGCAATTAAAGGCAAAAGTAATTTTAAAAGAGTGTCTCTATCCTTATTAAAGTCAAATATGTGTGGAGAGAGAGATGTAAATATTCAGGTAGTTAATTAAAAATACAGGCAGTATGATAAATATTAATTGGTTAGCAAAGACAATAAATGCAATACAAGTCCCTAGTAAATATAGACAACTGTGAGATGGGCTGATTAGGGAGAGCTTCAGAAAGAACATGTGACTTTCCCTGAACCTGAAATCATGGATAGGATTCAGACTGGTAGAGAAAAGGATGAGAACTCATTCCAAGCAAAGAATATTGGGGAACAATGCTGTGCCATAATGAATCTACACATTGTGCTTGAAAACAAAGGGCAGGCAAGCCCAACCTGAACAGAGTGACCAAACCAGTGTTGGAGACAAGAAAGGCAGGTTAGGCAAAGCCTCTGGGAGGGATGGAAGGCAAGTTAAGCTGTTTTAGCTTTTACCAGAAAGTTACTGGATGTGGTTGAGGAGAAAAGTAACATGGCAGACATTGTCATGAAAATTAATTTGATTGTGAAGTGTTGTGTGGATTGGAGACTAGACGATTCCTCTTATTTTGCTCTTAGTATAGTCAGAGAAGGATTTGAATACAAAAATTTGTATTTGAGGAAAGAATAAATACATTTACTATAGCCTACCTGTATAAAGCAGATAAGGAAATGCTAACGTTATTCATTGTAGAACTGCTTCAATGAGAATATTACACATTGTTGAGTATCTATGAATTTTTGATCAAGAAAATTTATGTGACCTTAGTTATGATCTATTAGCAATCATATAGTTATATCTTCTAATAGCCTGGAACTCATTTTGGATAAGCTGCATTGAATCCCCAGGAGAAGGAGCTCAGAATTTAAAAGTCTATCATTGGCATGACTTTATTAACTCTTCTTTGTTCATGGGAGACGGAAGCTTTCTATAAAAACTTAATTTTTTATTAATAAAAATGAATTAACAATGCCTCCATAGAGGCTTCCATTCTGTGTTTCATTTTGGCTTCGGCCTTATTTCAACCTTCTTTGTGATAAAGTGGAGGCACATTTTTTGTCTTTACTTATTTGCTATGGAAGATTTATATACAGGTACCAAAATATCTAGACACCTGCATGAGTCTGGAAACTTTATAGTGCTAATGGTAAGATGGTACATCTCTAGAGAAGCACTCAGATGGAACTCTTAGAAAGAAACATCAAAAACTCTTCTTCGACTTTTCTTGGTAACAGTTTTATTTATTTATGAAATGTTGGGGATGGGGTTAGGGACTAAACTGGAGGAGATATTTTAATTTTTAAAAAATTTAGAGAAAAATTTAATCTTTTGGGCTTTGTTGTAATATTGTATCATGCGGTTCCACGATGCTAGTGGTCAGTGAAATTTCCTGTGAATTCTACTCTGCGTTGCTTATGTCACCCTGGTGTATCAAGGAAGCTCTGTCTATGAAAGGAAATCCTGGGAGCAGTATGGGTAGGACTTTGCAATTTGATGACATAATGACACTACATATTAGATCATTTTAGGGAAAAGTTTGGTAATCATCAGCCTGACTATGATTTATTGTACTATTATGGACGAATATGCTAGGAAACCATTGAATTCTGATTTCTTTTCATTTTCAGCCTGTACATATCATTTTGAATCACAGGTGTTATTAGGACTTGGTGAATGAAGATATCACTTAATATTACGCAGAATTCTACAAACCCAGTACAGTTTGGATACATTGTAGATGGTCAGAATTACTGATCACTAAAAGAATGACTCATCCTACACATCAAAGTAATTTTATATGCAGAACAAAGCTTAGTAATTATAAGGCATAACTTTTCAATTATTTTTTGGCTTTTACATAAACCTAGCTTTAGAAGAACCATTAAAAGAAATTAGGGAAAATTCTTTTGCAAAAAGTAACCTGTTTGTTAGAATCTGGACAAATCCTTAGCTAGGCCATTCCCACCAAAGAAGGAGAAGGAGAAGGAGAAGGAGAAGGAGAAGGAGAAGGAGAAGAAAATGAGAGAAACCTCATCACTTACATTTTTCTTGTTCTTGACCCAACCATCCAGAATAAATGTGATACACTATTACCTTTGTGATGCCTGTTTCTCATTGAAATCTGTAATTGTGTTTGTGGTCACATTTAGACATATGCACCTAAATCCTGTCCTGTTGTGAACATTGAGATCCAAGTTTATATCTCGTCTCTGAATGCATTATGTACTATACGAGAGTTCAGCCACTAACTGGGAGGGAGAGTTGTAATGATCATACCACTTCTTGAGGTTAAGTAGGAAATTGGGTTGCCACTTGGCCCAGTGTCTGATGAAAGGCATGCAGATTTTCATTCCTTTCAGTTTTCCAAGTACCTGTTAGGCTGTATCTATTACACTGTTTGGGAGTTAAATTTTTTTGTATTTTTTTTATAAATGTAACACTTTTTCTATTAAATGACCTAAAAATATCTCTGATATCTCCATGACTGTCTTAGTCTCTTCTCATTGTGGGCAGGACAATCGCACATAGTATGGACTGAGTCTACTCCCGGAGTTTGTAGACAAATGCAAAGTGGACCAGAGCATAGGGAGGGATTAATGGTGAAAACAATGAAAAAATAAAGTTTGCTTCACAAGAATCAAAGATAGTAATCGTTTCCAAAATGACATGTCAGCAAGAGCGATTGGAAGGCTGGAAAGGAGGCACTGGTCACACAGTAATGGAAAATGTGGAAAACTTTGTTGTATTTATGGTTAGCATTTTTCTCTGCATAATGGATAGTATTGGCAAAACATTCTTTCTTGTGGGATGGAAATAACAAATTAAAAATTTTTCTCTTCTGATATTCATGAAATCTCTAATGGTAACCAAAGAACTTAACTTATGTCCTATCCTCCACCATGTAATTTCAATCCTTCAACACTAAAAATAGTTTACCCAGAGGTGTGCACTGAGAGAGACTTGAGAGAGGTTAGGAAAGCCTGTAGCTGAGGCTCCAGAAATTACCCCACGCATACACCATCTGCTCTCTGTTCGCCTGAAGAAGTATATGGTGTATCAGGGCACAGCAGCCGGTACTTTGACCCCCAGCCATGGGTGGCTGACTGGAAAGCAAGATGTTCTGACTTTTTGTACTTTTTGTACAAAATGTACATTCCCATTTTGTCCCGAGTGAGGGATGATTCCAGTCATGAAAACCAAAGCAGTACGTTGCCTGTGATAGACAACTGGTTTAAAAATACTCATTATGAAGGATGCTATTTATTTCTACTTTGAATTACTTTCACTTTTTTTGCTTGATACTATTTATTTTACATGAAATAGGTAAATAACCAATTTATATTGCAGAATTTTAAAATGACATTCAGAATGCATGTCCAAGTTGTATTTTAGTGGTCCTTCTTCATCATTCCTTTTGTAACAGTTATGAAATAGTTGTCTCTAGGTGGCAGCATTTCAAGCCTTTATAACACATACTTAAGATACACAAAAAGAGATGTTCCTGAATGTGGCTAGTGGTGATTTGGAGGAAGCTTGGTAAGACAGCCTAATTTGCTGAGAAAAATCAAGAGCTTGTTGAATTTTCATGGTATATTTGGCATTAACCGAAGCCAAACTGGCAGGAAAATAACTCCCCACAAAATAAAAAAAAAGATTGTTTTTGTTCACAGCTGGGCTTCCCAAGGACCATCATTGTGATTCTCTATCCACTATGCTGGCTAGAGCTTGGGTGGAAAGAAAATCCTCTCCAGTCATCCTTCTCAAAGTGTGTGAGTGCAAAGAGCATTCTCTACTGTAGCATCTGTGTGGTTTCTTAACCATTTTGGCAAAGGGGAGAAATTAGGACCTGGCCTGGGCTGCAAGCCCTCGACAAGACCAGATTGGATGCCTGTCATTACAGCTGTCATTTATTGACTGCTTATTATATGCCCACTTCAATCTATTTGCTTTACATATGGTATGGATTAATTTCTCACAATAACCTTGACAGGTTGGCACTGCTCTTCTCCAGTTTGCAAATGAAGTATTAAGGCACAGAGAGGGTAAGTGACCTTGCCCAAAGTAACACAGTTAGAAAAGTGGCAGAACTAGGATTTTAATTTGACCATCATGCTGCAGAGATTTTGCACTTATCTGATGTGCTATACTGTATAGTCTTAGCTGGGAAAGGCCTGGAGGGAAAAGTACAGCAGCAGGTGTCTGTCTGTAGCTTTATCGGGTTTAGGGGAGAAACATCACTTCTTTATGCTCAAGGCTTTGTAGAATATTCTTCTGAAGGTTTTGAGTCTACTCTCTGACCTGGTACTTAAATTCAGTTCAGCATAAATTTATCAAGTGCCCCTTGTGATCTAGGAATCATGTAAGGCACTAGAGACAGCGAGATACAGATAAGACTATGCTAAATCTGAGAAAGACGTTCTTTATTTTATAAATGTCCTCAGATGGCATTCTTTGCTGATGCCCTTAAAGTAGCAGACTAATGCAGTGAGAATGCAAAGTTCCAAATGCATGCTTGTTTCTTACTAGAGGTCAACCTCCCTTTTTGTTCACATCTCATATCATTCAGTGAAGTACAACTGGAGATGCTCATACCAGATGAATCCAATTCCTAGTGTCCTCTCTGGCCATCAGCAGCAGCCATGGGTGCTTAAAGCTGCTTATTAACCTGCTGGCCTATTGATGAGCTTCTCAGACCGCAAAGATGCAATAACTTAAATGGAAGAAAAAGAGTCAACTTTCTTCTTCCATCCCTTTATTTCATTTGGTTTTGACTCCTGACTTTACCTGTTCTCTAACAAAGCAAACAGCATGTAGCAAAAGCTATCATCTGATAAACAGTCACACAAAAAATACTGCCTCTCTAGCAATGAAAGCATCATCTAAAATAGTATTTGCTACCACCAAGGTCCATGCACTACATAAAACACTAAATACTAAATACATGGAAACCTCATCCTTTAGCTGTTTAGCCTCAACTGCTGTTCTCGATTCTGTGATTATTTTCAACAAGTGATTTTGAGCAGTTGATGAGGAATTGGATGTGAAAGAAGACGCTTGAACTTCACAGATAATATGTTCACAAAAAGGACTTGGAAAGACTTACTATTTCCATGTCTCTAAAATCCATGGAAAGTGGCAACTTTATAGGTGGAGATAACTTGGGGCCATGCTGTTGGTGGCACTCTGAGTATTTCATGATAGTAACAACACCAACCAGCATTTATTGAGTCAGGCCCCAGGCTAAGTATTTAACATTTAGTTTCATTTAATCTCCCCAAGCACCTATTTTTCATACAAGGAGGCTCAAAGAAGTAATTTGTTTAAGGTTCCATTGCTAATGTGACAGTGGGACTCTTACACTGGGAAATTTGTTTAACCAGGCCATGCTCGTGGTACTGTCCCAGGCACTGTAACCAAGTCATTCTTACTTACTCTACTTAGAGGCCACCCATGGAGCAAAGCCCAGCTGTAAGCCCTTCCTGACTCCCTGAATTTCTGTGGATTTATTATGAGAAATAAATTCACCCTCAATTATATACTCTCACTGCTCCAGAGACCTTTTCATTTTACATTTTATTTCAGATTTATTTCTGTTGGGATTTCATTAGTGTCAGTTATCCATTGATGTAACAAATTACTCCAAAACTTTGGTAAAGCAAGGAGTTCCAGCTATAGACACTATTGACTGGCTGTCTTACATTCGTTCCTCCCACTTCATTGCAAACAAAACTGATGTAATTTAGGTATATGACTGAAATGTGAGCAGATAAAGGTGGAGTTCCACTCATGCCTCCTAGCTTCAGGGAATAAACCATGAAGTGAAGCCCATGCTCTTCTTTCATCCCTTGGGAGGTGTAGTCTGAGAGTAAGAGACTTGGAGGTGCTGCAGCCATTTTTGTGACCACGATGGCAGAGCCAACAAAGTAGCAGGGAAGTCAACCCAGAGTCCTGACATTTTTGAGAAGCTAAAGTAACCAACTCTGGAACTTCTACTTCAAGAAGTCTTGATGAGTGAGTTACTAAAATATCCTTAATGTTCAAGCCGCTTTAATTCACCTGTTTTGTTAAGTGAAGCAGAACTCTTCCTAAATGACAATTCCTATGAAAACAACAAATCATATTTATTCCTCTTGGCAACAGAATAAAAGTATATAAATACTTGCTCTCATGAACAGCAGTAAAATGTGAATTAATCTTGAGACTGTTATAATTTATCATTTTCCTTTTGGAAAGTCAGTGCCAATAACACTGTTTGGAACTTCTAGGTCCCTGAGGCCATAATGACTATGTGTTAAAGGTACATTTAATCAAGATTAAATTAGAAATGGTTTTCCCAAGTTTTGAACTTAATGCTTTAAAATATTAGAGAATATAGGGAGAAAGCTCAGAAGATTTGAGCAAATGATTTAGAAAATAACAAGTTGGGAATTGGAAATGCTACAATATGTAAGAGGAGCATAGTCTGCTAGGCTGGGGGTCATTTTGTGCTACCAAATTGTGTGCAGGACTCCTGTGGAGTCAATCAGAGTCATATGCAAAAATCGATGTCAGGCTCTTTCCCTGAACCTGTAAATGAGGAAAGCAGAAAAACCTGAACTATTTCTTTATAAACGTGTGGGAATGCACCAGCTTTCAGCGAGGTCAGGTGTTTGATAGAAATGAATGTGCTTGAGACTTTAATATTGCTGGATAAATGAAAAGAAAGAGAATCTTATTCACTGTCTTTAAACTTGAAATGATTTTTTTTTCAAAAAAGCCCTCAGAACTTCTTCAGTTATTAATTTTTCCAAACAGTTAAGTGTTTTAATGAATACTCTTTGAATAAATGGTATAAGATTAGACTTTTTTCTTTCCAATAATCCTAGGAAATAGTTCCTTTCTTTTTAGGCCTAAATTTAACCTGTGGGTCAGAGGTTAATCTCTGTGTGCTCTTGTTTCTGGAGTGGGAGGTATGAGTTTAATATGCATGGCACCAACCATTGTACTGTCCATCTCCTTGACTGTTGGAAAGGGGGTGAGGAAGGGGCAGTGGAATATTTGGCGATGTCAAGTCTCTGAAAACCATTTTTAAAGTTTTGTCATGGAGATTCAAGGAAAGAATTAAAAATCACCTTACAAATCCTGATATGGTTATAAAATTTAAGCAGAAGTTGTGATGTATTAAAGAACAATGTTTTAATTGACTAGATATTTAAAGAGCCAGCACATAGAACCTTGCCTGAAGTCAGTGTTGATTAGAAGGCGTTCTTATCAGTTATATTTACAGAGGGAATTTTTTTAACCTTGATTTTTTAATCTTTAGTGATGAAAATTTTCTTAAGCATTACCAGGCCAGGTCTGTAATTTATAAGCTCATCATTCATGGGGACAAGTGGTTATTGTATTTTTGTTGCTATCACTTTCTTACTGGACACATTTCATCATTTTTATTAGAATTTTATCACTCTATAGTATTTATTAAATTGATACCAGAGATTTACACTATGCATCATTTTAGGGTCTGCTGTATGAGGTCTATGGCAATTTTGATAAAAGTCATAGTATTGATCTATTGATTGAAGGATCCGGTTTTTGTTGTTTATGTAAGAGATCAAAAGAAGTTCTTGGTAAGATCAGAGATAGAGACAATCTAGTATTTGTAGACAGAGCCCTCAAGAAATTTGCAGAAAGTGAGATGTTTATAGAATAGTGTGGAATTTGGGCATTACAAATCATGTGTTCACCCCTTTATCTTACATTCAAGGGACTGGAGGATCCCCTAAAAGTTCCATTATCTTGTCAAAACCCATATAGTGGGTTAGTGCAATAGGAAGGGAGCCCACATCTTTTGAGTCCTGTCCAGAGGTCTTTAGACTATGTCATAATTTCAGTCTCAAATAGCACGAAATTCCCCTAATAATCTACTCCCCAATAGATTATCATTTTATAGTTATCTAAACCCTTGTTTTTCAATGACATTTGTAGGGTTACATTCAATTAAATTAATATATTGGTACACAAAAGTTGCATTCATTATTTTTGCCCTAGAACAATCTCTTTAACATTTCAAGCTTACTTCTGGTTCCAGTGTTTTAGGATTTAGAATATTACCACATGATCTACTTATACTCTATAACATAGCTTTTCTAGGTTTCAGTGGACTCATTATAAAATAAGAATGTTGCTGTAATTGAATTCTCTTAATCTGTATACAGTTTCCACTTATTCTTGCAATGAACTCTTCCTGGTATTAGTATTTCCTTGTGTTTCTCTCATTGGGGAATAAAGGCTTTCTTTGTGTATATGAAAGAATTTTAGGCGTGAATGGTTAGAAATTTTTTTTTTTTTTTGGCAAGTGTCCTCTTTATCTTTGAATTAAATTGGGCTTAAGACTGACCCTGAAGATAAAACGACTGTCGTCTTTTAGAATGCCCTAGAGTCTGGATTCTAAGTAAGGTCTCTGGGCCAGCCTCTGTCTTCTGCGTCTTTACTGCAAATCTTTCTTTCCTGACGTCTCAGTTCTTAAATTCTAGTGCCAGAGATGCAGAGCCGTTACTCATTCTCCCTTCATCCACCACTCACACCTGTCTTACGTGTTGAACTAACACTCTGGATGAATCATGGCCTCATTCTCCAAAGTTCCTAGGGCCTCAAGTCGTCTGTTCTCAGAGATCCTGTGTATGTCGGGGGTTGTCCCGGTATTAGCTGCTCAAAGCCTTCTGATTGTGGTAATGGGCCTGGGAGAACACTGATGTATGTGAGCTCATGTAACATCAGCGCTCGGGCTTGAGGTGAAGTCAGTGGTACTGCAACTCCAGGGCCTGGTTTTTCTAATGTGTCAGCACAGTGTCAGGGTGAGGGTGATTATCCTGATGGTGAGGAGAACTAAACAGTAAATGCCATCAGGGAAAACTGGAAGTCTGTGTTCATAATAGACACAACATAAGAAGGAAAATTCAAAATTTAGTTTTTTTATTAAAAAAACACTAAATATAGGACTTTTGTGACCTAATTTTAACTAAGGTTTATTTATTGAGCAGTAAAATAGCAATTAGGTATTACAAAGCTAAATATACCACATGATACCACATGAATTCTTTGCCAAGTTTTATTGTTTCCAATATTCAGATTTACTCAGTGCTCATCAGTGTTCATATAATCTAGTCCCTTACTCGTCCAATGGGATTATTGTTTCAGATCTTCAAAAAAATTAGATTGCATCCTGACCAAGGTAATTTTGAGCGTAAAGGATTTGTGTGAATACTAACGAGTGCCACCTGAGACCTTTCAGTACCTACAAGCAGGTCTTGAGAATCGTTTTGGAACAGAGGGCTTTTAATCACACACAAATTCTTTGAACAGTTTTTTAAAATTTTTTAAAACATTTTTTATTGATTTATAATCATTTTACAATTTTGTGTCAAATTCCAGTGTAGAGCACAATTTTTCAGTTATACATGATAAAATATTATTTCTTATTTTTTTCTATCTGTTACATGTTCATCCCACAAGCAATAAAAATTGAGAAAACTTAATAGATGAAATAATTACTTACCCTGCACCACAGGTAGATAAGCCCCAGTGACGTTTTGGTGTAAACTCTTTTCTTTTTTTAATTAAAAAAATTTTTTTTTTAAGTGTGCAATCAGTGGTCTTGAGAGTGTTCACAAAGTTGTGTGCAAACATCACTGCTAATTCCAGAACATTTTCATCTCCTCCAGAAACAACCCCATACCCATCAGCAGTCAGTCCCTATCCCTGCCTCCCTCCAACCCTAACATACACTAATCCACTTTGTCTTTATGAGGTCTGCCTTTTTTACACATCTCGTTAACATGTGGTCTCTGTGACTAGCTGCTTTAACGTGGCATAAGGTTTTCAAAGCCCATCCATGTTGTAACATGTTTCATAGCATTTTTGTTGTCAAATAATAAGCCATTGTTCGGATGTACCATGTCTTGTTTGTCCACTCAGCAGTAAACTCTTATAAATTCTTTGATTCACACACATTTTTTTGGATGCAAAATTGCTCTCAGTCTATTTCTTTTATTTCTATTTTAAAATACTAACTTTTCTGGGTTTCAGTAGACTCACCAGAAAATGAGGGTGTTACTGTAATTGATCTCTGAGGTCTAGCCCTTCTCCTGCCATCCTATGAATCTTTGTTAAAGTTTCACTTATTCTTTGGAAAAAATTTTTGCACACCAATATAAAAATTCTTTTTAATTCACCATTTCATACCTAACAGTGCTTTATGAACATATTTATGGCATTGAATATTATTTGATATTATGATTTTTAATGACTATATTATTTTATTATACAATTATATCATAATGTTTTTACCAATCTTTTTTTTAAACATTAGGGTTTTTTTCTAACTTTCTTGTTATATTTTATGCTCAATTATTGTCTTTGTAAAGAAACTCCTATGCAAATGTCCAATGATTTGTGCATAATAAATTCGTAAGTGTATAATTCATGGGTCAAAAGATTCCCCAAATTTAGGTGTTTTATAAATATAGTGAACATTACTTCCAGAAATAATGTGCCAGTTATATACTCCTGAATTTTAGCTTAGCATATTATTATTTAAAATACTTATTAATCAAGTTTAATATGATAGCAGATTGTTTTATGTTTCTTTGTTTATTAAATTTTCCCATGTATTTATTTATCACTTGTGTCTCTTCACACATTTTTTTTTGAGTATTCATCTACTTTATTGGTTCCTTCATGTATTAACATTTTGTCATAAGTTTGCAGCTATATTTTCCTGAGCAGATTCCTTGACATACTAGCTGTGTGATCTTGGGCAAGATGTTTATCTTGCCTGTGCTGCAGTTTCTTTAATTTAAAGTTGGACTGATCTCGCTCATCTCTTCAGTTAATGTTTTCTGAATCTGGAAACGAGCTCAGCTTTTGGGACTGAGTAAGACTGTGACTTTTTATTGGAGGGACCACCCTCACCTTCCTGCTCGTCTGTTCTTGCCTTTTTACCTGGGTGGAGAGGTTAAGTAGCACCATCGTTGGCTGCACATCTAGAGGGGCTAAGCTCTATTGACAATTCCTGACAGGTCAAAGCCCCTGGGTTGCCTTTCCTGCCTTGCCAGTTGTCCAGGTAATTGTGGCCCACTGACATCTGCTGCTAAGCACCACCCCCTGGACTCTCATCTCTGCAGATGGTAATAAACCCAACCCTGTGGCCACCTCTCCACAGGCAGCTCTGCCCTGCAGAGAAGGCCACCGTAGAACTATTTAGTGATGCTGGCAGCCCTCTTACCAATGCGTCCCTCATGGCCTTGCTGAACAGTTCTTTACTCGGTGTCCCCTTCTTCCAGGGGAACATCATCCTCTGATAAGAGTCCTAGCCTTACATCACTCCAGCACTCCACTTCTCTCAGCCTCTTTATTCTTTACTCTGCCATCTGTTCCGCGTGGGCCTTCACTTCCTCAGACTTGCAGGAGCCATTCTGGTAACAAACGCACCCACTCCCTGAGGTTCCTGCCAGGTTGTTAGATCGCATGCCCTGTGAAAGTGCTCCAAATCAATAAATCCGAGTTTATCCGGTCTTATATTCCAGCCCTTCGGTTAAGCCCCCTCTAAATCCGATGCCTGGTGCACTCTCCTGGCTCCTGTTGGTGCTGCAGCTCTGCGGGTGTTTAGTCTCTTTCTGCCTTTGTTGCGCCCCGCTTGGCCCTGTGGAGGTGGTGCTGGGATTTAACCCTAGTCATCAGACTGGCAACCAGGACAGGAGGTGTGGGCAGCTTCTGAGGGAGTACCTGTTGCTTCACGTGGGAGGGGCCTCTGTAGCATCTTGTAGCAAGAGACCTATGCGTCAGGGTCCCTTGATTTTCCACCACAGACCTTCCTTGGACTGTTTAATCATCAATGGAGTTCTGCAGCTTTAAGTTTCAGAGCTGCAGTGTGCTGCTCAGTTGTGTCTCCTCTTCCACTTTGTAAGCTATTAAACAGGCCAGTGGCTTTCACACTTAGCCCTTCACTGCTTTTTAGCAATGCTCAGTTTCTTATTATTCCTTTGTAGTTAGCAATACAGTTTATGAGTAACCGACCAACTCTGCTGTCCTTGTAGGTATTATTCCTCTTTATCCTCCAAATGCCTTTCAGTTTATCAGTGGAGACCATTTGCAACTAGGCTGCCTTGTGCCAGGGACTGTCCCTGCCCCATATACCACTCAGGATGGCATCATCTTAGCCTGCTGGGCAGTGAGTGAACCCATCCCCAAAACTCATCTTATGGCCACGTTTCTTGGACTATGGGTGGTACCATTTGTGTCAGTCAGGTCCTCAAAAGCAGGCACTGAGACAGAATTAGACAAGTATATTAGTTTTCTATGGCTGCTCTAAAAAATTACCATAAATTGAATAATTTCAGACAACACACACCCATTCTTCTGCAGCTCTGGAGGCCATAATTTCCAAAATCAGCTTTCCTGGGTTGAAATCAAGCTGTGGGCTGAACTGCACTTCCTCTGGAGGCTCTAAGGGAAAATCTGTTCTCTGCTTCTTCCAGCTTCTGGTGGCTGCTGGCATACCTTCCATTACCAGCGTCTTCAGATCTCTCTTGCCATTGCCTTTCCTTCTGCTTGTGTTTCTGTCAAATCTCACTTGGCCTCTCTCTTACAAGGGCATTCGTGGTAGGGCCCACCTGGGTAATGCAGGATAATCTCCTCATGTCAAAATCCTTAACCAGCCACAGCTGCAAAGGAACCCTTTTCCAAATAACGTATGGTTACAGATTTCAGGATTATAACCTTATATCTTTGAATATTAAAATATAGCCCCCACCACAACATGCAAGAGACTTACTGGGGGAATACTAGTGAAGAAGAAAAAAAAGAAAGGAAATGAAGAGCCGGTGTGGAAATGCAGTTCTGGCATCTCAGAGGGAGTGAGAGGGAAGGCACAATGGGTATAAAGTGTCAGGCTGCACTGCGATTCCAGAAACTGCCCAGGCTGACAGGGAATCCTTGAGCCAAAGTACTTCATGTATAAAGTCCTGTGTCTGCAGGAATGGGTCTGTATCCATAAGCCCATTGTGCAAAGGCACTGGCTCAGTGCAGCCTGGGGAAATGTGGCCTGGACAGGAATGTGGTGGTGGGTCCAGAAGAGTGGGCGCTCGGGCCATCAGTCAGTTACGCTCCACAGAGCTAGAGAGCTGAGCAGGGCATTTTTCATGGCCACCACGCCCATCCATATACGTTTCCCTCCGATCTTATTGCCATCAATCTTCTCATTTCTCAAGGTCCCTGACTAGGCAGCCCATTAGCCATTAACCAATGATTAGATTTGTACCCATCTACCTCTCCTTTTACAAAAAGTGGAGCACAGATTATTGCCTGAAGTTCTGCTCAGCGGGAGAATTTCCCTCTCCTGCTCTTGTTTAGGGACACCCTTGTCAGGGGCTGACATAAAGCAGCAGTCTATCCTTGGCTGGGGACATGATAACTTGTAGACTCACCTCTGAAAAAGGCCTGTGCATTTTCCTCCTGTGGGAACTAGCCATTAAGGCAGTGTTTCTGAGTTCAGAGGTGGTGGTGAGGGAGAGGCATCAAGGCAGCAGTAGTAGGTACCCTGGGGTCTGATTCACCAACTCATGTGACTTACTTGTGCTGTCTAGACCATCTTGAGCCTGGTCGTGAGTGTACCATTTCCATTTAAGAGTGGAATGTTGCTGCACATGTCCAACTTCAAAATTTGGCACATCAAATAAGTCCTAGTTCATGGTGGGCAGTCCTGGTCACGTTGTCACACAGTGTCTTGTGTCTCTGCCGGACTCCGTTCAAAGCCTAGACCTGCTTTTCAAATGAAGGAGACTTGTTGGAGGGTGATAGCATGTCCTTGTTCCCAAATCCTGAAGTCTATGTTGTAATTCTTCTATTGAGCCTCTGTTTGCCAGAGACACTTCAAGTATCATTGAATGTCTTTGGTCATAAAGCCTAAATGACAGGACCACTTGCACCACAGCTTGTGCCCAGCATCCCCAACATCGAGTCTTCTCTTATTCTGGAACCCACGTAAAACTGGCAGCTTTATGTGTTACTTTGTAATTGGATTCAGTCACATCAAGATATGGTATATGTTCTCTAAAGTCTAAGAAGTTCTACCAAGCACTGTGCCTCTTTCCTTGCAGTGGGAGTGACAAGTGCGGCCAACTTTTCTCACTTTAGAGAGGCTATCCTCACCTGCCACAGACCACTGCTCCTCTAAAAACTTATCTATGTGTCTGGTTTCAGAACTTTCGTGTTTTATGTCACTCTCTGGCATGCATGTGTCTTTCAGAAGCATCTCCTTTGCCTACTTCCTGATCACTGCGGGGAGCCGCTCGTGACGGAGGGCTGCCGAGCACAAAACTTGGGCGTAAAACCCCAAAGTGCAGGGCGCCAGGCTCTGAGATTGAGGCTGCCGAGCACAAAGGTTGGGCCTAAACTCCCACAGTGCGGGGCGCCCGGCTCAAAGGTCAATTGAGTTAGAACAATCTCTGTCCCGCCACCCCTTTTACTAAAGAATGCACCAGGTGCGCTAATGCCTGAGGAAACATCTTTGAGCTATTAAGTCACAAAGGACCTTCAGAGGGAGAGATACAATCGGCACACAAATCGGTGATCTTTTTAGAGAACAATCACCTGAGTTGAATGTATACGAGTCACGAGGTTAGGCCTTATTGCCTACGTGCAGGAATGTATGAGCTAATGGGTTAAAATCATATAAAAGAACCGCCTGAAATAAACTCGAGGTCCACTCTTGACCTAGCGTCTTGCGGGCTAGAGTGAGACCCTCTCAACCCCAACTTGTCTTGCTGTCTTTTTGTTACGTCTTTCCTTTTCTCAGTCCTGCAGCACAGGTTTCTGGACCTCATCAATTGTCGGCTGGCTCTGACAATCACCAGGTCTGATTAGCATATTGCCATCAGTGTAACGAACCACTGTGATGCTCCGTGGAATATCAAGGTAGTCAGTGTCCCTCTAGAATATAATAAGACTAAGAGCCAAGCTGGCATAGCCCTGAGGTGAAAGAGTGAGGGTGGATCACTTCTAATTTTCTCTATTCCCTGGTGTAGGAAATAAATATTTGCTAAGTCAATGCCTGCATTAAAAGTGCCAAGAGCTGTTATGATTTGCTCTGGTGATGATACCACATTGAGAAGAGCAGCTGCAATTGGTGTCACAACCTGGTTAATTTTATGATAACACATAGGTATTCCTGAACATATATCTGACTTTTGTACCAGCTAAACAGGGAAGTAAAAAGAGGATATGATAGGAATCATTACCTCTGCATCTTTCATGTGTGTGATGGTGGCACTAATCTATGTGATCCCTAGGAATACAGTATTGCTTTCAATGATGGGGGGTGGGGGGCAAGGTAAAGGGGGCTTCTTACCATAATGGTGCTTACACTGTGGATTACAGAACCCCCAGTTCTGTTCTGGGGGTGCAGATAACCCCAGCTTCGGAGGAAAATGACCACAAAATGGGTCTGCAGTCCCTGTGATTCAACTATGAGATGGACTCAGGCCTAGACTCCGTCTATCCCCTTACCTCCACAAGCTCCTCTGACTGCCTGACCCTGGTGGCATTTCAGGTCTATGGGGGTGAGCATCCATTCAGAGTACTATCTGATAACCTCTAATGTCTGAGTATTTCTCTTTCTCCAGTGCACAGTCATCCTGGTTCATGGCCGCATGTACCTCTGGGGAAGACTTCGAGGAAGAGTTCTAGTAAACATTCATGGCCATATGCAAAGTCTTCCTCTAATTGAGAGACTCTGGGTTCAAGAGCTGGCTTAAGTTTCATAAGTGATCCTTTATCCCCACTACAGTGACTCACATCAGGTTTCTGTCACAGGACCTAGAATTTTTCCATTTTTCCATGTCGAGCAGTATTTTAATGGCTGCCCATCTATTTTATTCCTAGGGTTTTGTACTCAATTAGCTACCACCAGAGATCATTTTAGGTTAAGAGACTTTGATTACTGCTCTACCCCACTGGCTTATTATGGTAATTGCACGCAGCAAGTTTCTAATAACAGTGCTACCTGGTTTCTGTCCATCTGGAAATAAAACCAGGGAGCCCAATTTTATGATGGCATCTGCCACTATCATCTCTAGCCTATGGAGAACAGCTTCCGTAAAGCTTTTTGAGGATGTTGGTCTTCCCCACACCAATGCATTTCTTAATACCTTGGTGAAGGAGATGTCCTCTGGCCCAACAAGAGATGTGGCTGGAGGTGGCTGAGCAGATTGCACATGGCAGTATTATTCCAATACTCTCTCCCTGAGTCTTTATACTCGTTCCTCTGTTCTGTGCTAGAGTCTGGCATCTTATCCTTCTTGTTGGGAGGCCAGTAATGAGCTCATATTTTAAATTTTATCCATCATTTCCTAGGTGTTTTATGTTTGGAATTACTTTCTGGTTATATAGTCTGTTTATATTAGTTAGAATCCTGTCTACATTTATTCATTATTTCTTATTTCTCTTGACTACAAGGACCTCATTATACTTTAATTATGTGTTAAATATTCCTTACCATATTATTAATATTGTTTTAAAGTTTGGAGTATAGCCTTCTATTATCAACTCACAAATAATTTTTAATCTTGGTTTCTTTCATGTTTTCATAAATGTCTTTGATTCTGCTCTGCATTTTAGTGAGTTTCTTAATACTGTCTTCCTACTTATTAATTCTCAGTTTGACTGTTTATCCCATACATTGGAATTTCTCATTCCAGTTGCTATATTTTATATTTCCAACATCTTAATTTTAAAATTTAAATGTCTTTATGTTGTTTCTGTTTCTTTATCATTCTTTTTCTTTTCTTTTAAAGTGATACCTTTGTTTATCTCATTGGATACTTAAAATATATTTATTTTAAATTTTTGTTGGATTTTTAAAATGAGATATGGAGTGAATTCCTGTATCAGTTATTGATTTTGTTGGTTGCCTATCCTAGCACTGGAATTTCTATTAGTATTTTATTCTTATGTAACAAATCACTACAGACTTAGCAGCTTAAAACATCATTTATTTATTATCTCATACTACCACTTTCCATATTTCAGAAGCCCAGGCACAAGTTAGGAGAGAGCCTTATGATCAGGGTACCAGATGAGGGCTCCTCTGAGGCTTAGAATCTTTTCTCAAGCTCAAGCAGTTAGTTGTTGGCTTAATTTATTTTCTTGCAGCCGTAGAGCACATGGTGGCTTGCTTCTTAAAGGCCAACAGGAGAAAGCACCTCTGACTTTTTTTTTAAAGAGCTCACATAATTATGTTAGGCCTATCTAGGATAATCTTACTTTTGAGTGTCTCAAAATCAACTGATTAGGGACCTTAACTACATCTACAAAATCCCTCCACCTTTGTCATATAATGTAACCTAGTCACTAGAGTGCCACTCATCATATTCTCAGGTTCTTCTGTCAGTCAGATGGAGGGAATTACATGAGGTGTATACATCAGGAGATGGGAATCTTCAGGGTCATCTTAGAATTCTGCCCTTCTCACATATTTTAAAGACAATTTAAAGGGGTGGATAAACTTATTTTCAGTGGGAGATTTTATCTCTTACTTGCTTTTTTTATCTGTCTTTGAGGAGTGGTTTTGCTGCTGCTCTCACTGATCCTATTTAACCCTAACCCAGAACCAGGTCTTATAGGTTTCTTTTTTTTTTTTTTTTTTTTAATGCTAGTTTCCTGAGATGATGTTGGGGATCCTGAATACAGTCAGAATGGTGGGGGAGAGGAAGATTGTTGGCCTTAGGTACTTATCAAGAGGCTCTTCTATGTCCTCTGCATCCCTAATTTGGACTATAATTCTAGGCAGCATTTTACAAGAGTTTTTTGTTTGTTTTATGTTTTTATTACTTATTAACTTTTAAGCTTTCTTTAGGACTTGGTGCAGCCAAAACCTAGACTCTGGTTTCAGAAAGTGAGGCTGGCATTGGTTTTATCTGGCGCTCTTACAGTTTCCTTTATTCCCACCTTCAGCTTCTGGCCCAAAGCCCAACCATTCTGTGAATTCACTTCCCACTGATCATTTTTCTTATCTGTCCATTTCTAGTACATCATGATATTTAACTGTTAAGTGTTTGATTTTCCCATTTTATATTGGTCTTCAGTCATTTAAATATCAGAGACAGTTTTCAAAGTATGAACTCATTATGCCATTTTCATCCAGAAGTCCTTCTGTGTATTTGTGTGTGTTTCCTTATAAAATATATTTAGTTTGTCATTGTTTTTGGTCCCAAGAGTTTTTATGATTTAATGAGGAAATTTAACCCATTACATTTATCATTTTATAAACAGATTTGGTCTTTGTGTTGTGTTGGCCACGACTCAGAGTCCTGTTAGTGGGCATGCAATGTGAAATGGCTACTGGAGATCTCATTCGTGAATAGAGGTCTGGTGAATGGGTTCCATCCCTCTGGAGTGTTAATTTTGCTCCTTAAGAATATTTGAACATAAAAAAAATTGTCACATAACAGTCCAGTCTCTGTTACTAGAAGAAAGTTAATTTGTTTAAAAACAGAATACTGTAAAATGTTGATGTAAGAGTTAGTGTAAACTAAGTCTTGATCTTCCCCAGAAGAGGTATCAGTGCTGCTAGCTGCTCTTTCCTGCAGAGACTTTTGGTGTATGCAAGGCAGCGGCTTATTTTAGCTGTTTTGTCTAATTGCTACCCAGGGCTCCAACTGCCTACTTCTTGAAGGCAACTTTAATTGGTAAGTAAAGAGATTTTTTTAAAAAATAAATGTTTAATTGGGAATAGTCTTAGATTTATAGAAAAGTTGAACACAAAGATAATGTAGAGAGTTCCTGTATACCCAAAATCCAGTTCTCCTAAATCTTATACCTTTTATTACCATGGTACATCCAAACACAAATGCTACTTTACTTTAATTGAATTTTAGACTTCATTCAGATTCCATCGACTTTTCTATTAAATGTCCTTTTTGTCTTTCAGGATCCAATCCAGAATACCAAATATTACATCATGATGAATAGGTTTTAAAATCTAACATAGATTCAAAAGGTTTGATTTGACAACTCTAGAGCAAACTGTAGCTGTGCCTAGGACACATAAGTTGGAAGCTATGATTCATAGGGACTACTGACGTTGCCTTCTGTGGAGAGGCTTACTATCAGGGCCATACACAGCATCTTATATAAGGAAGCATTTCATTTCCTCTTGGTTTTCCTGATATTATGGAGTGCATTGAAAGTGGAGAAAACAAAGATACCAAGGCACTGGCATCATGTTTAGTGGTGCCTTCTGAGGATAAAGATTTGTCACTAACACAGAAAAGAAGTATCAGGAATTTAGCACAGGTCAAGCTGACCCAAAGGAGAGGCTCAAGATGGATAGCACACCATTTAACACCCGAGAGAGCTGGACGCTCTAAGCCGGTTTCCTTGGTTACTGGAAGACTCTCTACTCTGTGTAGTTGAATAACAAATTGTTGAACATTTGAATAAGTGGTCAGAGAATGTGCTATGTGGAAGTACTGGGGGTGCATAGTTACTAAGAAACCAACCTCTCTTCAGAGGCCTATAGGTAAATGAAAAAATATATTCTTCACAGAGATTCAGTCTGGTTCATCAGGAAAATTCCCCTTTGTGTAATTTTGAGTTTTTTTTTTTTTTTTGCCCTTTCTAGTAGCTAGGAGGCATGGAACTTTTCAATATTAAAGGCCCTTACTCTTAGCTGACCAAGTGCTCACAGGATTCAGAGGAATGCATAAAATAGCATGTTAGTCTTGAGATAGACACTCCAGCCCACACAGAATCCAGTAGAATTTAGGGGCGGCTTTCTCTGTTCCTGTTCATCTCATGCATCCCACTTTTCAGGTTCAAGTTTTGAGCTGCCTTAAGTGGCTTCCCCTTTCACGGTTATTAGGAGATACAAAACCTCTGTTCTTCTGATCTCTGCTTTCTCTTCACACCTCCCAGCTACCACTGGCCCGTTTTCTCCTCAGCCTCAGGGGAATTATTATTCAGTCCAATCTGTTTCTATTTTAGATAGGGTTGGGATTGTGTGTAGCCGGTGGGTGGCTGCATTTTGGATTCTGTGGGAGGGGAAGCGGCAAAGCAATGAGACTTATTACTCAGACACATTACAGTGCATATGTCCTGTGCACGGTTGTGCTAAGAGGACCCTATTTAGATGCAATACCAAATGTTGACTTTTCTCCTCGTTGCCTAGATATGTAACAAGAAGCAGGAAAGGAATTGGCATTTTCTAGAAATCAGGAGTGGAAGGTGGGGGAAGTGGGAGGAGGATCAGGAAGAGACTTCGTTCTGCTTTACTTGTTTTAGCTTTTGCGTTCTTCAGACTTGCCAGTTTCTTTCTTTTCCTTTCTTGGATTCCTATTTGGACTCAGTGTGTTGGCTTGTTTTCTTCCTCTGGGCAGTTGGGAAGTCTACATTCTATTTTTATTGTACTAGTGGTTATTTTTTACTTTTTATACCACATTTAAAGCTCTTTCTCTCTATCGATCAGTGTCAAAAATGAGAGAATGTCCATTGCAGAGCTGAAATGCATACCTAAGCAGTTTCATTCCAGCATTGCTGTTCTTAATTATTAAGGTCTTAAACCTATGCAGTGATGTTTCAATCTTCTTATCCTTTAGCCTTTATTTTTAGCATTATTTCCTAGCTTCTTTAACAGAAATTATTGAGAGCAAGGTTTCTTGAACTGAGATTACATACTCCTGAAGTGTTCCCTGTATACATTTATTTTAGTCAGTGAAGGATGGTTTCTTTTACTGGAATGTTGTTTATCTGAAGACTTGGGAAAGTATTGTTGGATCTTTGTTGCCATATGTATTTACAAGGGAATCAGCAGGATTCCAGGTCTGTATGTATTTATCTTTTGTGTGCAGTGTATGTGTGTGTGTGTGTGTGAGAGAGAGAGATTACCTAGAAGGAAGAAAATATGCAGAGTATATGGAAAACTTTGCACTTTATGTATTCCAGGAAACAAGTGGTATAGGGTTTCTATGTGGATGAAGGAAGGGGTGGTCTGCCATAGTGTTGAAAACAAATGCTACTGTCATTCAGCCCCATGGTTTTTCCAAGGCTGTCAGACAGAGAAGGAGGGGTGTGTGATAGTTTCCTAAGTCTGTGGGAGTCCATATAACATTTTTAAAAATAAGATTTACCGCTTTATAAAACATTGCTTCTTTTCCCAACTTTAATTAATTACCAACCAACTGAAACTTATCAGTTGAATCAACTGAAATTTGTGCTGAAATTGTGCTTTATTCAGTGTTTGTTTATAAACATATGATTTTTCTTCTTTCCATTTCCAGCCAAAATGAAGTCCCTTTTCACAAATGTCTTCAATTGTTATCTTTTATTACTTTGCTTGTCTTCCTTTATCTTACTTAAATGTCCTCATGTACCTTTTAAAATAAAAAATATATATATATTATCTTTGTTTTGGAACTAGGATCTGTGATGCACAATCATGACTAGAAAGTACAAAGCATGATAAGGACATTGAGAACAATATGAAATCATCATAGATTGTGGTAGATGAAGGCATTATCCCTAAGCTTCCCACACTGAACTTGACAACAAAGAAGATGATAGCTCTCCTCAACCACAACCACTAAATTGATGCCAAGCAGTAGTTATCAATCGAAAGAAGCTTTCGATGCACTTTAGTGCCAATTTAAAAGTATAGGCTTTTATTATTGTAAAGATGCAAATGAACCTAAAGTTTAGTGTCTTTTATGTAAGAAAACAATGAGTGATAACTTCATGAAATAATCATTCTTTCCACACCATTTACAAAAAACTGCATTTTCTCTCTTTGTGCATATAAGGTTTTTCTTTATTTCCAAACACCAAGTTCAGGATTTCATCAGAATACATCTAAATATACATTTTTCTCATTAATTATTCCTAAAACTCTGAACTTTTTAATCTTTGATTTGCAAACTCAGGTTTTTTTTTTCCCCAGTGAATAAAAATCTTTCCTTGATTAGCTTTTACCTTTTTAATTGTTCCTTCTCTTCTGTTCATCTTATCTTGAAATTCCTATCATGTATAGGTTGAATATTTTATATTTGTCTTCTAGGAATCATCATTTGTATCTCTTAAACTTCTCTTCCTCTTTAGGTGATGTTCCTAACTTTCTGTCTCCTATTTAACATATTTGGGTCTTCTTAGACAACGCTTTCTGCTATTTTGGGGTTCAAAAACAAGTTTTTTCTTTATTTCTTTTAGCAATACGCTATTTGATAGAGTTCTGCTTCCAGAAATGGTGATCTGGCTTCTTTGGACAACTGAAGAACAAGTAAACAGGGTTGTAAAACAAGCAAAAGTGTTTTGTAGAAATGTGAAACAAAAAAATCTGGTTGAAGGCATTACTTCAAAGGACAACAATGAGCTGACAATTGGCTTTGCAGAAGACAAGGGAATTATATCTTCAGAGTGCTGCAAGAAAATAATTACCAGCACAGAATTCTATACCAAATGGAAATATTCTTCAGAAGGAAAGACAAAGATATTTTAATAGAAACAAAAAGTGAAAATTAATCAGCAATAAACCTATACAGCACAGGAAATTCTAAAGGGAGTTTATCAGGCAAAAAGTAATGATGATAGATGAAATGTTGGAGGGGAAGAAGGAAGGAGTATATCAGAAAGGAGAAATTTCAGGTAAATGTAAATTATCTTTTAAACAACAATGATAGTCTTACGAGGCCTTAAAATACATTCAGAAATACACACACACACACACAAACATAAAAATGTTCACTCTCTGAGAAATGGTTAAAAAGAGATAAAACACGTAACTAAGTCTTTAATAAATTAAGTAGTCAGACTGTGATCACAGGTAACAGTTCACTAGTTCAATGAGGATGAAAGAAAATATATAAACTACACATAGGAGAAGAAAATGGTTTAGAAATATTTAGTTGATCCAAAAGAAGATAAAAGAGAAAGACAAGTACAGAACAAACAGAATAGAGATATTAAGATGGTAGCTATGAACAACTACATGTCAGTAATGGTATTAAATCCAAATGTAACAAATACTTTAATAAAAGCAAAGACTACAAAACTGGATTAGGAAATAAATACCCTATATTCTGCTTTTAAGGGACATTTAAAAAACACAAACATACAGGATGGTTGAAAGTAAAACTGTGGAAGAAAATACACAGTACAGTTTCTAAATAAAAGGAACCTGTTATAGTTACACCATTATCTTCCATAAGTAGAATATGACTAGATTTTATTCTTTTATGAGCAGCAGCTCCACTCATGGCCAGACTGTCAATGAGTGACCAGTTTCAATATCTCCTTTTAGGTTCTGCTTCCAAGGACCACTCCTGAGACCATCTGTCTTAGGTTGAGTCCCTGGGAAGGAGAATGGGGTGCAGAGGGTTTGGGGGCATGCTCTTGGGTACAGCAGTAAGGGAATGAAGGAGCAGGACTGTACAGAGAGTGAAACTGAACTCAGATGGCATCACAGCAGAGGTCTCAGCCAATACCATTAGGATCTCTGAAACTGGGATGGTGTCCCAAATTGAGGCAGTACCCCCGGCCTTTGAAGCCTCATATCTACCAGCATAGGATCCAGGCTCTCTTTGAGAGGGTAGTGTGCTGTTGGGCTACATAGCTGTCTTTACTGGAGGAAAATTTTGGAGGTGGGACTCAGCTGTGAGTTATCTGAGTGACCCAAGGCCAAGTTGGTTTCTTGGTTGGTACTTGAGTTTCCTTATCCATAAGTAACTATAATGTTTCTCTCATAGGAGTGATATAAGAAATACATGAGATAGTAAAATCAATGCTAGACAAATGATAAGGAGCCATCCAACATGAGGTATCTTTTAATAGGTCAGGTGGCTTTGGCTTTGTCAATTTGGAAGGAAATTTAGACATGCCTCTCTCTGTTTATTTTGGCTATAGGTTCTGGGAGGAATTCCTGCTGTTTGGTTATTTTTGGTTATTACAGATTGGCAGTGAGTGCAACTCCTGGGGAACCCTCATCACCCTGGCTCCCTGTCAGCTGGGTCTCTCTGCTCCAGTGCTTGTTCTCTGTCCTCTAAGTCAGTGGTTGTTATGGGTGGTTTTTAAGGTCTGTTTCATTTAATTCCTAGGTACATAAAGCTTTCTACATCTTTCTTTTCTCTTTCTATCATAAATTCCAATAAATATTGATAAATGGAGAACATCCCCCAGAATTTCTCCCATGTTTATACATTTAGCTTGTTCCATAGTAATATGGGAAAGGGGATTTAATTTCTGTGATGGCATCTTACCTCTGGGTGTCCTGGAAGGTGACTATGGAACACACAGGGTCAAGAGGGTACAAAGAAGAAAAGACAGCTACTTCTGACCTCCAGGAGCTTACAATAGTTGCCTCCTGAAATGATCCTTTACATAATTCTACCTGTAGAAGGAAGATTATTAATATTTGACAAATACTAATAGGCTAGCATTTCTATGTCAGGAACTGGGCTTGGAGTAGGAGATACACGTGACAACCTACATTCTGCATTCTATCCCCTTCACCGTTTAGATCTACTCCTGTTCCTTTAAGTTTCACTGTGTCCTGCCAGAGCTTCTTCAAGGTGGTGGACACTCAGAACTTCTGTCAGCAACGATTTACAATGGGAAGGCCGGTAGGATAAGCTACACTCTCTGGGGCTGCAGCTGATGCTGAGGCCACAAGTGATACTCATCGTCCTTTTCATTTACCCGCCATTCTGTATATTCCTCATTCTCGGCCAGCATTTCTGTTGATCTGCTCTGCTTGGCCAGTGAGATAACTCAGATCTTTACTCCCGAGGGACCTGACATCCTGGTTTCTGCACCCTTGTTGGGGCAGTGGTTGCTCCAGTTGCCTCCTAAGAGTTGTCCTGCATGTGGAAGTATGCAGAGGTAGGCCAATGAATCTGCCAAGTCCCAGACGTTCTGCCCGTGTGTCACAGCAACTCTGTCTTCTCAAGATAATCAAGCTTAATTACTCCTGGGATAGTATGTACACATATAGAAATTATTACTGTTCTTATTTTTTTGCCTTCTGGCATGAGGAACTCAATAATTGCCAGGTGTAAAACATTTATTAAGATTTAGTGGACACCTTACTGTGCCCCTGATAGAGGTAACCCCTTCTCCACTGCCAGGAACCATAATCTCTAGACAAGCAAAGCCAAAAATTGTGGGACCAGAAGTGACATTTAGGTAAGCCACTACTGTTTCTACCCTTTGGTTCCCAGACCTCACTAGCAGGGACATAACACTATAAACTAGCCATTGGTTTGATGTATATCAAACCTAAACTTTGCAGGACAGCGCTGCACGTGTAAAAGCTGGAATCTCAGTGTGTCATTACAGCATGAAATCAAGAAGTCAACTTTTGAGTAATAAGATGCATGTATATGAACCAGAGGGTGTGTGTGTGTGCTCCTCATTGCACCACCTTTCCTGTGGGTCCCTTGGCCTGTGGTGACGTTAGGAGGGGTGCCATGATGATAAATTGGACACCCTATAAGCATTCACACAGTGCTGCTATCAAGGGCCTGCACACAGGGACAAACTTGTACCCAGGATAGGTACCGATTCGGTAAAAGAAAGAATTGCTGCCCTTCTGGAGTAGAAAAGATTTCAAATAACCAATTTTCTATTACAGTGGCTGGTTGGTCTCCTAGGAGGGTGCTGTCATACTGAAGACTTGGTGTCAGGCTCTACGGCTGACCAGCTGGATTCATAGCCGTGGCAGCAGCCAGGTCAGCAGAGGTGAGAGGGAACCTGGGCTTTTAGACCCACGTGCAGGCTCTGGTACAGACTGAAACATGGTTTGACTGGCCTTTCTAGGCTGAGAAGGGCAACAGGAGCTTCCTTTTAACAGCACAAGCTCAGATTGAATTCTTCTGGCCATTCCTCCGTAATTGAATATTAATCCTAGAACTGCACTCACATTCATACTCCCGGCGTTTATTTGAAGTGGATACATTTCAACCTGGGGTATATTGCTTCCTCTGTGTTTTGTATTTTTAGGTGCCCTATTTTCAGTCTGCATTTGTCTCATGAATTGTTCATTGTAAAATCCGAGAGGGCAAATGTTTTTTTCTTGGTAATTCCCTCTGAATAACATTTATTAAATATATTATAACAGCAATATGTCAGTAGCTGTTGTTACTGAACAGTGGCAGGTGATATTCTTGAAATATAAGTTTCATAAGGGCAGGGATTTTTTTTTGCTGTGTTTATAATATAGTCCAAAACCTAGAGCAGTATCCAGCACATTGTACATGTCAAGAAACATTTATTGCCTAAATAGATTTTCCATAATACTTCTGTAGAGTATGATTATTCTTATCTTACTGTTGTAAAAGTTAGAGCTTGAAGCGTTTAAGTAACTTTCGAAAAGTAACACATCCAGTGAGTGGCGGAGGGAACATTTGAACCTAATTCAATCTGACTTCAGAAGTCTCACTTTTCCTACCTCCTAATGGGGATTACAGGGTGACCCTGACTGTCAGACAATTCACCTGTGTTTCCCGATATATAGAAAACCCAATGAGGACAGGACACGTCAGATTTTGTAGCCCCAGGAGTTAGCAAGTGGCTTGACATAAAATAGGCCTTCCATAAATATTTGTTGAATAAATGGCTCTGATTTCCTCAAATAACTAAGGTGAACTTGCTGCCATGGTGGGTCTGACTGATTAATTTCGCTGTGTCTATTTAGTGATCATGACAGTGTTCTTTGTGTGCAATTATTTTGCCCAAGTTTTTGGTCCCTTCACACTGGTTTGAAAATGTAGTCTCAGACACAATGAATGGGAGGCTTATTTACCTACTGATCTTGGAAATGGGAAGGTATGGGGAGAAGAAAAGATAGGTTCACAGTCTTCCCCCAACATTATAGAACCACAGAAAAAATTCCTAAAAGCTTTGACACAAGTATAACCTATAATCCTTGGTTAAAAAATTATCACTAATCAGGTATTATTCCAGATTAACTTTTCTTTTCATGGTACTCATATGATCCCCAATGACTGGAGTTTTATCCCCTATAAATTAACTCACATGGAATTGGATTCACTGTAGAACTTAGAAATTGGAACAGAAAATTTCTCCTTGAACTTGGATTAAGTGACTAGACATTTCTAAACTAGCATATTCAGAGCAGAGAATCTTCTATGCTTGTATTTATTTTCTGTAGATCCTAAATCATTTGAGATTTCTTATTGTAATGTGGGAATTAGCATTTAGTTTCCAAGAGACATTACTGAAAACCTTTTTTAATTTTCACAGAATTCACAGGCATAGGTTTGTTTTGAAGTTTGAAAATAACTTGTACAGATGTGACAAAAATGTAGGAAAAAAAAGAAATATTAACAAAATCAAGGTGTTTGTGGGATCAAGAAAAGTAAGGGATAGTAGTTCTAATCACAAAAGTGAAAAGAAATTAAGCAAAATTATCAATCAATTTCATGTTTTGATTCAGTAATTCAACATAAACTTATATTTTTCCTAATGAAAATATAACCAAAAATATTTATTTGATCAATCAACAGTAAGGCTCTCCCTATGATTATAGATAGAAGGAGGACTAAAACAGCGAGGAACAGCTTTTACTAGTAACAGTCAAACCAGCCTGACAGACAGACCACCTTGGAATACTGCCCCGCTGAGACAATGGGCGTTTAAAACATCTCCTTCAAATACCAGGAAAGAAGCAAGTAGAAATTTTACCTTATTTTTTTTACTTTGGGATTTTGACTGTCAAAAGTAAGATAAAAAGGAGAAAATACCACCAGGAAACTTAGATTGTTTTAGCAATGTAAAATTTCCTAGTTCCAAGAAGGAAAGAAGAAAATTGAGTTTCCTTGACAGTCAATTCTCTGATTTTACACTTGAGTGTAGGTCATCTAAATCCCTATTTTAATATTCTATCAGGTCTGGATAGTTACTCTATATGTGTGTGTGTGTGTGTGCGTGAGAGAGAGAGAGAGAGAGAGAGAGAGAGAGAAAGAGGGAGATGGAGAGAGAATGAGAAAGAAAGTTGGGTGTATTGCTGGTTAAATCTGTCACATGTCAATTCTGCTCGGGTAAACTTTTGATAGATTTAGCCTGAGGAATATCACTAGCTATTATCGTCTTTTCAACTGTACGGGCCAAAATATGAATGCATAACATTAGACTGTATCCCAGTGGAAAAGAACTGAGAGATGTTTCTGAAGCAGAGTAGGGAAATTTGCACCGTTCTGTTATAATTAATGCCTTTCCCGGTCTCTGGATAAAGAGGCATTTATTGCCCTCTGCTCTAAGCTGGCATCCTCTATGATGAATTTGCTTTGAACCGTAAAACAAAGAAATTTTTCAAAGTATAGACTATAAAGAGAGGAAAGTTGCTAAGCGGGTGACCAGTATGATGAGAGAAATATTTCCATTCATCATGTAGGTTTATATTTTACTCTGTGGGATTAGGAAAGAGAAGAGTACTCTTTTCGCACCAGGATCAGTGAAATAAATCTCAGTAATAAATGCAGAGTTGAACTTTATAATTCCAAATTAGTGAACAATGATGATAATAAAATGTAGCTCAAATTCAAATTGGTCAAACATTTAAAGCAATTTAAAACCATACGTCACATTAATACCATCATATGACTATTGTCAGAACAATGTAAGAGGCCCTGCTGGGCCACGTGACAGGTAGATCAAGAAATCCACAAGGTAGATGTAAGAGATAACATCCTAATAGGAACCATGCCCAAGCACCCCTCATTATGGGGTTCCTCAATCTGATGGTTTCATCTACTCAGTTCCGGTATCTCTACTCACCAGCACCTGAAGAGATCCTTTTAACTTGGAACATGTAGAGAGGCAGAGTCCACAATATGGCATGAAATATATGGAGTTGACCAAAAATTAAATAAAACTTAAAATACGGCATGGTCAAGGGTTAGCTAGAAAACCCTTCATTACCCATCATGGCGTGAGGCATAAAACTTCTGAAATCATGGAAGTGGAGGAAAGACAGAGAAGCCAGGCAGCAAACAGGATAGAGTATTTGAGACCCAGGATATGCATGGGTGGAAAGGAGCCAAGACTGCATGCCAGGATTGAGCACTTAGTGGAGAGCTGAGCCAGGGCAGCACGTTCGCCAAAACAGAAACCTGGAAAGCAGGTGAGATAGAGGAGGTAGAGACACTGGGTCATCTAAGTTAATTAGGTAAACTTCATTTCTCCCTGGCCTGGGGCTGTTTATAATAGGCTGGCTGGCTGCATGCTATGGGAAGGTGCTGACTAGTACTGAATGCTAGAATGCTGCTGAGACCATCGATGGGGTAATGCCAGTAATGCCTTGGAGGCATTACTTTCTGTATGAATCTACTGGTTTACCTCATTCTCTGCTACTGCCTCTACTTCTAAGGTCCATATGCCACGTTTGTCGGGCTGCTTCCTTATATCTGCATGAACTTTTTTTTTTTTAAGTAGGGAATTTGAGGTTGACTCTAGAATAGAAAAGTTTTGAAGGGAGTTGAAATTAAGAAGCTCAAGAGGAAACACCCAGAATATGAGGTCTTGTTAGTAAGTATCTTGTGGGAATAAGAGCATTCTGGTTGAATAAGGGCATAAAAACACAGGGATCCTGAAGCCTGGGTGGAGTGAGCACCAAGGAAAAGTCTCTGTTCCTTAGCTTTCCTCTGGACATCACTCACTGTGCAATACTCCTTGTAACCACATGGTTGAGTAGAAAAGTGTATCAAGGATGAATTATGGTTCAGAAATGTTTCCCATTGCTAGGGTCTATAGTTTATAATTTGGGGCTAGGAAATAGTAATTTTATTCATTAATAAGTTATTAAGAGTGAGGGAAGGGGAGAGAGACATAGACAGAGTAGACTTCAGAGGTAACAATGATGGAAAACCAGGCTAGGGTGGAGGTTTTAGATGAAACTTCCAAAAAGCAGTGGTATTGGGTTGAGCTCTGACAGCTGAGGGGGAGTTATCCAGGGAGAAAAGGTGTGGGTGGGTAGAGATTTGGGCAGAGGGCTTTCCAAGTGGAGGGGAAAGCGTGGAGATGAAAGAGTAGAACACATTAGAGGGACTACAAGTAGTTTGATGTGGTGTAGTGAGAGGAGGAGGATGGAGAGAGGTGAAGTTGGAGGCATGAGAAAGGTGAGAAGGGCATTGTTTGTTTGATTGCTGTACTAGGGAACTTGAACTTCCCCCTCATGACCATGGGGAGCCCAAAAAGATTTTAAGTGGTAGAATGTCATGATCTGATTCCCATCTGATTCCCTGGGGGCACCAGGAAGGATTGATAAGATGTGGGTAGAACTGGAGAGAGGAAAGCCAGGAAGAGGCACCTGCAGAAGTCCAGGAGGGACTCAATGGTGACTAATCTGTGGTATGAGAGTGGAACTCAGTATTCATAGGTGGGTTGGAGAGATTTTAAGGAAGTAGAATAGGCTTTTGACTGCTCTGGTTATTTCTTTTTAAAAAGAATAGATTAATTTTTTTTCCTGCTCTATGAAGTATAATTGACAAATAAAACGGTAATATTCTTTAAGTGCACAATGCGATAAATTGATATATGTATACGTTGTAAAAAGATTTCTCCCATTGACCTAATGACACATCCATCACCTCACATATATACCTTTTTGTGGGTGAAAACAATTTAAGTTCTACCCTCTCAGCAAATTTTAATTATATAACACCTTGTTATCACCATGTTATACATTAGGTCCTCAGACCTTATTCATTTTATAACTGAAAGTGTGTAATCTTTTGTGAAACTCTCCCTATTTCCCCCACTCCCCAGCCCCTGGCAACCACTTTTCTACTCTCTGTTTCTACAAGTTTAACTTAAAAAAATTTTTTTTTCAAATTCTATGTATAAGTGATACAATACAGTATTTGTCTTTCTCTGTTGGCTTATTTCACTTAGCATAACACCCTCCATCTTCATCCGTGTTGTTGCAAATGGCAATATTTTCTTATTTTTTAAGGCTGAATAATATTTCACTAAATACATAAAATTATTTTTATCCATTTATTTGTTGATGTGGACTTACATTGTTTCCGTCCTTGGCTATTGTGAATAATGCTGCAGTGAACATGGAAGTACAGGTATCTCTTCAAGATAATGGTTTCATTTCCCTTGGACATATACCCAGAAGTGAGATTGCTGGATCATATAGTAGTTCTGTTTTTAATTTCTTGAGGAACCTCCATACTGTTTTCCAAAGTGGCTTCACCAATTTATATTCCCACCAACAGTGCACAAGGGGTCTTTTTTCCATATTCTTGCCAGCATTTGTAGTCTTTTGTCTTTTTGGTAACAGATATCCCAACAGGTGTGAGGAGCATCTTATTATGCTTTTGATTTGCATTTCACTGATGATTAGTGATGCTGAGCACATTTTCATATATGTGTTGGTCGTTTGTATGTCTTATTTCTATGTAGGTCTCTGTGATGCTGAATAAATAGGGATGTGGCTTTCTCCGCTTTCTCCTCAATATGAACACCTCTGCTAGTGCTTTCTGCAGAAGGCCTTCTATAGAACAATACCTTTTGTGACAAGATGGATGGATTTCATATACTTGTATGAATCTGAGTGGGAAAACTATTTTTCAAAGACAATGTTCAGTAGAAGGATTCCATTATTTAGATGATTTTCTTTCGGCGACTGCCTGTTATCTCACACCATCAACTACTCTGGTTACTCCAAGTGAGTTCCAAGCTTTTTGCCTGCAGCATTATGGAGGTTATTTTGGCCGTTTGTTTCATGCTCAGTCATGCTGAAAAATACCCTCCGCAAGTCTAAGCTAGTGTCTCTGATGACATTTCAACAAGATCAACAGTGAGCAAACTTTGGGTTCATAAGAATCCCCTGGGGAGCTTGTTAAATAAAGAGTCCTAGAAGCTACCTTCAGGTATTCTGATTTAGTAGTTGTGGGGTCAGAATCTCCATTTTTAATAAGTGCTCCAGGTGATTTGGGAACAAATTATTTGTTAATCACGTTACCCTCCCCCCAAAAAACCCCTACAACCTATTCTATAATTTGTTTATATTTTACCTGATTTCTGAAGTGGAACTTAAAATAAGTCTATTACAGTAAATAATGAATAAAAACATGACTTTGCATTATATTCATTTCACTATTTTTTTTATAAGCTATAATCAATTTAAAATAATGAAGGTCTGGAGCTTGTTAGGTGAATGGTGAGGTGTTGCAGGATGTTGAATGTGGCCTTGCATGACATTTACAAATTAGACTAGCCTGACGGTAGATAGGGCAAGGCACAGTTCTGTCTTGCATATGTTAGAAATGGAAGTGTATTCTGGGGCAGTGAGAAACAAGGGGTGTGTTCTTTAGTTAGGTGGCATCCGCATTGCCTGGGAGATTACTAGAAATGCAAATTCTCAGCCCCACTCTGACGTACTGAGTCAGATCTTTTGGGATGGGGTCCAGCAGGCTGTGCTCTAGCAAGCCTTCCAGGTGATTCTGATGGACATGGACATTGTGAATAATGGGTCTAGTGCACTTACGCCTCTCCACGGAGACTTACCTGTTTCGATTTTGTAAGCTTAGTTGTATATCTCAAACGGTGGAATTGTTGCCTGACTTGTTTATCTAGAATAAATTCACATCTTAGAGAGTGATTTAATTGGGATTTGGTTCTATCTAAAAAGACAAGAAAACAAAACAAAACAACAGTGCATTTGAAAGGTAGAAACTACTTTCTCTCTTAAAGCACAAGTTAGATAGAGCAATCTAGGCCTATGTGACCCTCCATGACATTAGAGACCCAGGTTCCTTTCGTTTTGTTGTGCAGTCTTACAAGCACTGCATCCCCAGATTCATGCATTACCTCTGAAGGCTGCTGTGGCCAGAGCATGTACCTCTGTGTTCCAGCCAGCAGAGGGAAGAGAATGGACACATCACAGGAAATGCAGACCCCATTGCCACTTACAGTTCATTGGCTAGAACCAAGCTGTTGGTCGTTGTTAGCTTCCTAGGAGGTGGTAACATATAGTCTTAATTCAAAAAAGTGATATACCCAGCTAAAAATTCAAAGGTTTTATTATTGAGGAAGAAGAGGAAAAGAGGAATTGGGCAAGGAGCTGGGGGAGGGATTGGTTGCTTCTGCCACGGTGGGAGTCAACATGTCAGGGAAATCTGTATTTCTGATGTGTACCTTTTCTTTCTTTCTTTTTAAGCTTTACTGTCTATGTATGAAAACTATGTGAAGCTTTTAATTCATATTTTCCATTTTCCACTTTGGATTTTAATCTAGTGCTTTAATAATTCTCAATGATTTGAGGAAAAGGTTGCTTAATCTCAGGGAAGTTATAATGATGAGACAATTCTATCTATCTTTATAGCTGTCTGAATGTGTACATAACATTTCCGTGACAAACTATTGCTTCTTTGCTGGTGTATGTTATGTATGTGAATATATAAGGGAATTCCCATTTTAAAAATAATGCTTCTAATGGCCCACTTTCTCAGAGTTTATGAGTTATGCCATGTCAGAGAATGATTCTAGAACCTTTAGGGAAATATCAAATTTACATGATAATATCAGTGACTTATTTTAGACAGCTTTAAATAATTCGTTTCTCATTTTTTTCCAACCTAGTATTTCCTGACATTTGAACCAGACAATGGCTGAATACAAATGTTTTATGTGCTCTTTAGTGGAGACACCTACTGTAGAATGGTTATTGAAAAGCCTATGAATCATCTCCTTCTCTAAAATATTCAGTTCTTTAAGGCTGATTGCTATTAGCAGATCATATTATTTTAATTAGAAGAAAACATGGCTGCTGAAAATCAGCCGAAGGTTCTATAAATAAAAGTATCCATCCTGCAGAGTCAAATTTTAATTAACCTTTTAGCATGCCAACCTTTCCACTAGAATTTTCGGGGCTTGCAGACATTCATTTTGTTCAAAAGCCATATGGGCTATTTTTCATCTGTATGAATCCAAATCTGTGAGAGAGCGCTCATAGAATACAAACGCACTGTTCATCAGCTGTCACTTAAATACCTTTACCCAAATGAAAAGACACCCCAATCAATGCAGCATGGTGTGGTGGAGGGGGAAATACACAAGATGGAATAAAAGAACTATCTCTTCTTTTTCCCATTTATCTCCTCATTTGAGCCACCATTTGTATCCTGACCTGCTTTGGCCTTGTTAGTGTCTTAATGACAGGCTACTTACTGGTGATTAAAGCAACGTAAGGCTGTAATTACCGGGAATCAGACAGTCTACTTTTACTCTTAGTTATTATCTACATGAAAGGTGTTTTCATAAGCTATTTGTTGGAAAATCCATATTTGACATAAATAAGCATTTTCTGCAGATTGATTTTTATGTGTTACTGTGACTACGACTGTGAATAAATGCTGGATCAAAGTACAAAAGGTGGCTGGACCTGAATTCACTTCAGTTCCTGGTTACCAGGAAAATCAGTTTTCAGAAAAAATATTTCTAATTGTTATGCAGTCAATGAAAGCCATCAAACACAACCATAGCAACCACTGTCAGAACCTGACCTTAATAAGCAAAGAGGCCTGATATTAATTCAGTTTCTATGGTTATATTCAAAATAAATGTGATATTTTCTTATTTAAAATTTACAACCTTCACAACCCTCTGTGTTTATTACAGTAATCAACTGTATCAAATTTACTAAACCTACTAAAAGCACCAAATGACAAAATTGCATTTTGCAAATAGTACCATAGATCTTCAGTGGTGAATTGGTGACTCTAATTTTAAGTGGAAAACACAAGGTTGACCACTGAATGTTTGAAATTACTCGTCACTATGATCCTGCATTATCTGGATGCTTCTAGTTCTCTGACCATTGCTTTTCTGCCTTTTGGTTATATGTCTTCCTGAAACCTGATTCCTTACAGGAAAATGCTTTGTTATCTGTATGCACATCAAGATGTAAATGTTAGTTATTGCTCTTGGGCAAGACAGAAAATTAGACAATCAAGCAAATAGTTAAAACCAAGAATTTAGTGAGTATAGAAGGAACAAAGTGAGAGTCTAGGGTATGGGATTGAAGGAGACAGAAAAGGACAGATGTGGGTTTATACTGCGAGCGGTAGAGCCAGGAAAGTAGGCAGCTCTGACAGGGTTCCCAATCTTCAGCTCTCTCTCCTCCAATCTCTAAAAACACTTCCCCTCCCCCTCACCGTAAACCTGCTTGGTAGGCAGTCTCTGAAATGAGCCTGGATGATCCCTACCTCTTGGTATTCACACCCTTGGGTAATTCCTTCTCTAAATGGATTTAGTGACTTGCATCTATCTGATGAATAGAATACAGCAAAATTAATTGGATATGTCTTTTGTAATCAAATTTCGTAATTTGATTACAAAAGACAGTGACTTCCATTTTGCTGGCCCTCTGTCTCCTACTGGCATGCTCTCGTGCAATGTAGCTCGTTTACCCATGGACAAGCTGCAACGTTGTGCTGTGAGATGCAATATGGAGAGGTCCACGTAGTGCGAACCGAGGGAGGCCGTCTGGCCAACAGCTCACGAGGACGTGAGGCCTCAGTCCAGCGGCTGCGAAGAACTGAGTCATTCCAACAGTACTGTAAGTGAGCTTTAAGAAGGATTCTTCTCAGCTGAACCTGGGAGTTAAGCCACACCTGCACTCCTGACCCACAGAAACTGTGAGATAATTGCTATTGTTATTTTAAGCTACCAAGTTAGGGATAACTTATTACCCAGCAATAGATAAATAATAGAGCTAGACTCTGAAACAGCTATACGATCCAGCTACGCAGAGAGAAAGCAAGGAAGGGTTGGTGTGTGGAACGGAAGGGTCCTCTCAGCATACAGGCAGGGATCAGTGTCAAGAGACACAGATCAGGAGGAGACAAAAGGAAAGAGGGTAAGGGAGAGAAAAAGAGAAAGAAGTATAAAGCATAATCTTACTCAGAGGTCAGGGTTTAAACTCGAAACAAGGACGACATGGACATCATCTGAAACCTGAGAAAAACTTGGCCCTTAAGATTGGAGCAGTTTGCAGGATCTCCTGCTCCTCCTCACAGGTTACTGCAGACTCGAGGAGTTACAATTAGAGAAATAAAATCTACCATGTTCATGATAGATCTCTCCACAAGATCCTTGGTTTAAAAACTAACAATATCTATATTGTTGCAGGACAAACAGAACTCAGACCTATGAATCACAAGTTATGAATCTCATATTTCATGTCTTATAGTTCATATTTGATTATAAAGTGTTCCTTCTCCTCTGATTCATGCAGACAGTACAGGATGATGTGGGTGGAGTGTGTGTAACATTGTCTGAGGAAAAGTGCACTGTGATGTGCTATCTGAAGCCACTTCCTGCAGGCGTCCCCTCTGAGATGCCTCTCACTCACAAAGCTTGGTGTTTGCAGGGTATGTCACTCACAGAAAAGCTTGTTTCTGCAGACATCTGTGGCTTGGCTGATAATAGCAGAGAGCTTTCTGCAGTTGTCAGCCAACACGGGATCCAGAGAATTCTCACAATTCCATCAGGGACTGTTGAGGGAACTGTTTCAGGAATATGGTGAGTGGTAATCTTAGGTCTCAGATATAAAATTTCCCCTTAGGTCTTTTGAACTGGAGGTTTTTCCAGGAAGACTTGCTTTGCGGCTTGTGCCTAGGTCCACCAAGCAAGTAGCTTTATCTAACTGACTGGTGGGCTTTCAGCACACCCCACTTCTTGTGTCTCCCAGATTTTCTAAGAGAGATTTGATGGCAGCATGGGTGGAAGTGACACCTGTAATCAGGATCAGCCGTCCTTTGCCCCAGCTGGTGATTTGGGCTTCCTGAAGAGAAAGACATGGCTGGATATCCTTACTGAGGATCCACTGGGCCTGCACACGGGGTGGAGCTGAACCACACTTAGTATCACGTGCTCTAAGTGTTAGCATTTTCTCAGTATTTACTCTAGTTCTGCTTTGCTCGCAAATCTCTATAGCCAGCCAGTGGGTGAACTGTATTCTCTTCCACATCCTGCCCGAAATGGAGTCACCAGTGTTGGCAGGCAGGGAGCCTGGGGGTCTACTTCACGTGCAGGCCTCCAATGCCTCTGGGATCTTGATCCCCATATTTAAGACATGGTGCTTAATGGACACACTCTGACAACTCAGTCTAATTTAAAACATCTCTCTTGATCTGCTCATCTTCTCTTAGAACTGGGCTTCCATGGGAAGATGGGAAATGGGCAGTGTCTCCAGGTATGTCATTAGAGATCCAATTCCCAATTATAGGCATATAAAGGTATGTTTATAAACTATCTTTGAGTATCAATTTCAACATTATCTATGACCTTCTCTCTGAGTGACAAAATTTTATTTCACCTCTACCATCTTCCTCCTTTTTCCCCTTTCCATATAGTTTTATCACTTTTTATTTTCTATCTTGATTATCTTATAATTTTAAATTATAATGCTTAAAATTTTGTCGATTTGTCATTTATAGATTGTCTCCCTTCTTTTCTATATAGATGAGCTATTATTTAAGTTATAAGGAAACAGTTTGTCAAATTCTGGCAGAAATGCCTGTGTATATATATATTTTTTTTCATTATGCACTCCTTTCCAACAGCTGCCTAAGAAGCAAAGGAAAATTTTGTAAATCTTTGCATGTCTGAAAATATCTTTATTCTACTCTTATCCTTAAATGAAAAAAAAAATCTAGATTAAAAATTATTTTCTCTCTAAATCATTGGGTGATGATTTTGAAAAGCTTTTTTGAAATAATTGTGGTTTTCATTCTTTGGATGTGATCTCTTTTCACTATTATTGATTAGGATTATTTCTTTAACATAGTATTCTGAAATATCATGACAATATGCTTTGTTTTGGATATTTAAAAAATTAATTATACTGGTAATTTTTGTTTTTTTCAATTTGGAAATGTACACTCTTTAGTTTTGAAAAAGCCTGTTTTTAAATATTTTTATGCCCATGACCTTCCTTCTAGTCTCTTATGAAACTCGTATTAGTTGGTTATTTCAGCTCTTGATTTGATTCTCTTAGTTTTAGCTTTTCTCTTACATTTTTCATCTTCTTGCCATTTATTTGCTTCTGAGATTCTGTAGAAATTTTAGTTTCAACTATGCTATTTTAACTAAGAATTTTTCCTTCTAAATATCATCCATTTTTATTGATGCAAAACTTCAGTCCCTCTGATGTATTAATTTGCATTTTGTGTTTAATTTTGAAATGTTCTTGCATTTCCTGCATTATCTTTCCTCTGAATTTCTTTCCTGGGTTTGCTTATTGGCCTCCCTCTTATATGCTGGAGGCTTTCCGCATAAGTTCCATGATTCCTGGTGACTATTTTTATTTAACAACAAGGCCCCCAAAGTTTGGCTGGAAGTTCTGTGATCTCTCTGCTTATAATGGGTAGTACACTCTTGTGAAACTGTCCCAATGATGGACAGACACTCAGGCCCCCAGATTTCAAGGCAGGGAGGTCTATCTCTGGAATCTTTTAATATCTACAGGAAAAAAAAATCTCCAGTCTTCTGCCTGGGGCCTGACCAGTGGTTTTTAGTAATCTGCATAGGATGGGGCAGAGGTCTTGAAATCAGTCTGTCATATATACAGTAGGTCAATAATTATTTTTAAGTATATGCCTCATTCTTGCTCTACTATGTGCCTCATATTCCAGTGATTTTATCTTCATCTGTTACCAGCGATTAAACCTTCAGTTTCTGTTCCTTGGGGTTGGGATACTTGACGACTTGTATTCAGTGTGTGGAAGTTGGGGAGGAGAATTGAGGGGGCTGAACACAGACTTTCAAGCTACCTTCCATCTCCCTCCTCCACCCACTCCCCCACAGCCTGTTTGTAATTTTCTGCCCTCTTCTATCAAATGCTTCTGAATCCTGTGCTTTGCTGCGGTACTGAAAGGGCTGGTAGTGAAAACCAGCTCATTTTTTTAATCAACATTCCCCTCTGTATGCCAGTAGCCTGAGACTCTAACTACCAATGTGTTTTTACTGCTCTATCTGCTAAAATTCTTCTGAGATCTCTTGTTTCTTGATCTTGGTGCTGATCAGCATGTGTTCAGTCTGGTATTCTCAACTTGAAGCTGTCTAATATGAAATAAACTACATATATGGATACCACTTATTAAGCACTTATGCGCCAGACATTGTACCAAGCACTTTGTTATTTCATTTAGCATTCATCATTTCCATTTTACACATGAGGAAACTGACAGAGAGATAATAAAGGTTGACATAATTATAAGATGTCCAATACAAATTTTTATTCCAATGAAAATTAAGTGTTTTACCTCAGAAACATTTAATCAACTGTAAGAAAATTGACTTATATTAGTGAGAGTGTCTTTCATCCCACGAGACTAGCCTGAGCTAATGACAAGACTACGTGAATGTCCACTTATGAAAAGTTTATATCTTAGGCATTTTATATCTAATGAATGACAGAAAGTGTCACTTCAAATATATATTGCATATCTGGAAAAGAATGGATAATTTATTATTATGGATTTTTTCAAAGGGTTACTGAGCGCTTATCTGAAAGATACATATTCTTTTCAGTTTGACTTCGTTATAAGTATTACCTTCAAGGGTTGAATTCTAATCTTAGTTTATTAGTGAGTTTATTACTGAAAGACATGCTATAACTTACCACATAAAGGCTATAGACCACAAGATATAAATGAATAGAAGAGGAAATTTTCTAGCAAGGAAAAGGATGTAAGTGTCCTGGGACCCATTCCCAGCAAACTCAGTCCGTTTTCTTCTCAAGCAAAAAGAATCTTGATCTCATTAAACAGAATGCTTAAACCTCACGCAGTTAGTGATAGACAGTGCCCGAACTGCTGTGTGCATTGCGAGTCTTCAGAATAGCTGTAGGCTTACAAATACCCAGCTACTTTAGAAAAAGTTTTCTTTATCATTTATAAAAAATGCATCAAAAATCTTTCACCAACAATAAAAGATTTTTTCTCCTCAGGCGAAAGAATAATCAGCTTGATTCTTGCTTCCTCACTCCTACTCTTGCAATCAAACAAGCTAGAACCAGACTTGAGATGACGGCGCGTATTACCTTCAGGGACTTTTCCTAGTGGAGCGAGAGAGGCGCTCTCTTCCGTCCTATATTTAAGAACTAGCTTCCAAAGACCCTGGAGCTAGAAACACTGGAATTTGTACTGTTCTTTTTGACTCACTGATCTCCAGTGGACAGCTTTTTGAGGGGATGGAGTGGGGATAGGGTCTAGCATATATTTATCTATTTGTTTGTTTGCAACTTTTTATTTTGATATGCTTTCAAACTTACAGAAAATTTTCAGGAATAGTACAAGAAGCTAGGAATACCCATGTAAGCTATACTCAGATTCATTTATTCACATTTTGTCCTATTGCTTACTCTCTATGTAGTTGCATATTATTATTATATTTTCTGAATCATGTGAAGGTAAATTAGAGAGGTGAATTTTTACCTATAAATAATTCACTATGTGTTTCCTTAAAATGTGTTATCATAGCTACTGATGATATAGTTATCAAGATGAAGACATTTTCTTAATTTTCCCCATTCAAGATCCAGTCTCAAGGATTGCATTTGTTTTTCATGTCTCTTTGATGTTCTTTAGTTTGAAACAGATCTCAGCCATACTAAATGTTTTTGGCTTTAAATTCTTGAAGGGTACAGATCAGTTATTTTGCATAATATCTCTCAATTTGAATTTCTCTGATGTTTCATTATTGTTAGTTTCAGGTTATGCATTTTTGTCAGGAACTCCACTAAAGCGATGGTTTGGCTTTCTCAGTGAATCATGTTGGAGCACACAGGATGGTATAATATTATAACACACATTCTAAAAATTCTATCAGAAAGTAAAATGACACATTAAGAAAATACGTATTGGTTTTTCTGGAAAAAAAAACTCAGCCTATATACATTTTTTCTATAAAGTAAATTGTGTGCACTTGGAGTTGTACAGTGGCAGTATAGGTGTTATGGTCCTCTGCTACCAAAGTCTAACCTGGCTGGATGCTAACAGTAAGAGCTACCATTTGCTTTACTGCCTACACTTCTACATAATTTAGAATGTTTTTGTTAACATTAATTGCCTCTTTAACTTTTTTTCGGACATTAATATTGAGATACAGCATTAGCATGTGACTAAAGAGACGCAGGTGTTGGGCAAAAGCAATTAAGCATGAAGAACACTAAACACTGTGCTCATTTTTTTTTCCTGCAAACTGTCCTCCTAAAGTCCATCTCCCAGAAAATAAAACAGTTTTTAAACTTTTAAATCTAAATTAAATTAGTTTATGGACACATATTGATGCTGTTTCATACAGAATTGACTCAGATGGGAAATCAAGATTGGAGCCCAGAAGGCGAGGGGTTGCCAGTAGGAAATCTGTGTTTTTAAAGTTCCCCAGGTAATTTTAACGTATAGCCAAGGTTAAAAACCTGTGTGCCAACCTCTGGCCTCAGGGTCTCACCTTCTACCTTAAACTGCTTTTCCCCAAAAGAATATATGGTACCAGATTTTCAAAATAAAGGAAAAAATCATCTTCCATTTTAACATTGTGAATTAGGATTATTTAAAAAAAGCTATTTAATAATAGATTATACAGAAACACTAGCTGTCGTGGAAAAGCAAATAATCTACAGAAATAATTACTTAAGAACCACCGGTTGACCAAATATTTCACATTTTGTCACATACTGCATTTTCTGGGACCTTTTACTTTTCAGATAAGATTAGACAAGTATGTCAGTGAATGTCCCCAGAGCCATTCCTGAGAAGGGGAAAGCCATACACTTTGGGCAGATGTATCTCCAACTTAGAGCAAAATTACTCTCCTGCTATCTACTTTAACTCAAGTCTGTAGTAATTGATTTGATCTCTGGCAGAAGTGTTAGGAGTGCATATCAGCTGTTCCCTGTTTCTTTTTAGCTACTTGACATCTCTTCACCGTCACTGACCAAAAGTCTTCAGGATGATTCTATAGCTACTGACTATCACAAAAGACTGCCTTGGGGAAGTCATGTGGAGAATAAAAATGTATTTTCTCTTCACTCTGGAGGTGGAGTAGGGAGGTGAATTATGTGATATATAGATATGTATATATATATAATACTTTTGGCTACAAATTGGTAGTTAAATTCTGAAAACCAGGAAAAATTCTTGTAGCTCTTTTAGTGATGACTTTCCGTGAACATCTCCCCATTTTTTCATTAGATTTGCTTTCTGATAACACGAGGACTAATAAAGTATATTCATGATTCATAATTAAGGAACAACTTTAGAAATAACTATTTTTACATCGAAGTGTGGTGGAAGAAAGAAAAATGTGGTTTCCCTTTCCTTGCATACAATGTCAGAACAGCAAGCTTGCAGGCTGCTCCATCCAGAATGGCACCCAGAGGAGAGGGAGGGGGAGAAAAAGCGCCCCTATTACTGAGGCATTAGAAATCCCCCTTCAAGTAACTCCTCAAACAAAGTGAAGCTAGAGAAAGGTTTCTGAAGTCTCTGTTTCTCGAGGGGGCCTTTGCACCTTTCGAGGTAACTCTTTCACTCTGATTTCCCTTTAACGAAGCAGGTGAAAGGCCATTTGGCACCGGCTGGTTTCTTTTACCCCAGATGCCTGTGAAGAGCGCGGTTGCCAGGCAACCAAGTCTCCGGCTCTCTTTGTGCCTACATCAAGCTAGGAAATTTGAAGGGTTTTAAAGCTGTTGTCTTTTGCAGACAACTTACACTGAAATGCCTATAGGTTTTTAGGACTATTTTTTAATTCCTTACACTGAAACTACATTATCTCTTCTAATTTTCTCTCCTTTGTAGAAGAGACTATTTAGAGTGTATATGGCTATACTTCCACAGGAAAATATCAAGACCTTGATTTCAAAATCAGAGGTGATTTACATTTTAAAAGAAGAGCAAATGAGCGTCACAGCTGCGTTTCGTATGTTCCTTCCTGTCAGCTTAATTTCTTCTCCCTTCTTTTGCGTTTTAAATTTTTACTTGCTTTCTTCATTTGTCTTCATTTCACCCCACTTCAGCTGTTTCTTTTATCTCTTATTCTCTCCAGTGACTTGAACTCTGTGTTAATGTATTCATCTTTAATCAGTTGCTTATCCAATGAATTCCAAGCGAATCAAGCTTTTTTTTTACAACCCCACTGGTTTATATTTTCTTCTTCTGAACTCCCTTTATTATGATTTTAAATCTGTTAAGGGTTTAAAGAGGGAGGGTTAAGGGGAAATAACTGACAAAATATTCTCAGGTGTTATTTGGACTTGCTCCTGACACAGAAACCTGCACCACTGCTCTCTGAGCTCCCAGCGTGGCCTCTCTGCTTGTCCTCTATGGTTGTCCCCTTGGCACATTCCATTAACCCTGAACCCACAGAGTTCTCCAAAAGTTCTCCAAAAAGGTATTTTGGTCCTACATTAATGTAGGACATTGTCTTACATACTTAATGTTAGGAAGATATTTCATTGAGTGCCATTCAGTTTTAAAAGACATGAAAAGGCTATGCTTCCTTTTGTTCTATATCTCTGAGTCTGACGATGACTCATAAAGTAAATGAGAGCAAATTGGTCCAGCTATGCTTTTACTATCAGTGCTGACTCTGCTGCTGCAAGGGGGAAACACCTGGTAATGAGCTAAGAAACGAGATCAGAGTTCTCCTGAAAAGATGTACACTCAAGACAGTAATGCATTTCAAACTTGGACACCTGGTGATTCCCCCACCTCCCCAATCAAAACAACCCTCAAGCATCCTGATATTTATCACCGTGAGGTAACAAGTAGTTTAAGGATTTTGGTTTATTTGCTCACTGCAGACTTGTTATAATACAGTAGTGGATCTACTCAACGTCATTGCCTGAAAATCCACTCTTGCAGATAAATACGTCTGTTAGAATTGTTAAAATAAAATGAAAAATGGGCTTAATTGTTAACATACTTACTGTTGTGACTTTGAGTTAGTAGGCATGCAACCAGTCACATATATTTCTGGAACTTATAAGTACAAACTTCTCCCTCTGTGATTCAATTTTATGGTCTTCCATATTTGCTGTGAAAAACATAATAGAAGTGTTATATCCTTCTCTGTATGATAAAATCAGGGTACTGTATTATAGTAAGCCAGAAAGCAGGAGGTATGAACTTTAATATGAGTTCGATACCTAACTTGTGTTTTGACTTTGGGCAAGTCCCTTAATCTTGGTCTCAATTCCCTCTTCTGTAAAGTTGTAAGGTAGGGATAAATATTCTCTGAGATATATTCTGCTATTAAAATTCTATTATTGAATTTGAAAACCAATAACCTTTTCAGTGAGTCTGATTAAGTAAAGGAATGATATAATTTTTTTTAAACTGGTAAAGTTTTTAAGTGAAAAAAAAAGGACTTAAACCTCCTTATATTTGTTAATTGAACTATTTTTTACTTAGACATGCAAGTTAAATTTTCATAACTATTTTTGACTCTATAGCTAGAGGTTAAAAAGTACAGTTGCTGGAGACTGCCTGTGCTTCAACCTGCCATCATCATTTGCTAGTTATGGATCAGGGGCATGCTCTTTAATATTAGTCTTTGTGCTCAGTTTACTCATCTGTCAATTGGGAATAATAATAGTATCCGTAAAGGATATTGTGAGGATTAAATGAGATGACTCACTTAAGCTCTGGGCAAATGACTAGAGCATTAACATATTCTTGATATGTGACAGCTTTAACTATCACTGTGCTGTCACCAGCTATCCTACGCTATTATCTCTCCATACTTTATTGGTGTAATAATAGCCTCCCAATTTTTAAGTCTTTCTTAAAATCTATTCTATACACTCCTCCCAGCTGAGACTCCCCCAAACACAATTGTCATAATTTTACTCCCCTGCTAAAGACTGTAGCCACAGATGTCAGTGAACCTATACCCAGTAGAACTGAGTATAAATTAACCTGGCATTTAAGGCTCCCATTAATATATTGGTTCAATTTATCTTCTCAGCCTCATTCTATTACTTTCTCACATATAAATGCTCTGCCTGAAGGGAACTTCCCAAATGCCCCGAGAACAAGTGCTCTGCTCAGCCGTGTTAAGCAGTTCAGGGCAGAGGCTGTGAGAAGTCTTTATAGCCCGGCCCATCCAAAACCTGACACACAGTGGGCGTGCAGTATTTGCTGAACTGAATTGCTTCTGCTCATGCTGTTTTCCTCCCGGGAGCCCTCTCCTGTCTTCATCTGTGTAACACCTATCCTCCCAGGTCCCATCTGAATATTGGGAGTTACCACTGTTCATAAGCTACCTACTTCCTCTCATAGTACTGTCATGAATCTGTCTGGTAGTACTTACATTCTGCTGTGATTATAATGACTCTTGTCAAGATCTTACATTCTAATTTTTAAATGGGTTTGAGAGCAGTGTACTATGTCTTACTCAATTTTATTTCCTACAATGCCTAGCATTTTGCTTTGTTAACTGCCAGTGGCTAGTTGTCAAGTGAATGAATGTGATGAACAGACTAATAAAATAATATTATCCATTGTTTTGTTGCCATTTTTAGAAAAGAATGATCATATTTCCATAGAAGCAAATCTGCATTCCCTACCAGGCTTCTCAGTCTCTACAAGTGTAATCACATTTTGCCTATTCAATGTGACTTCAGGTGGCTGCTGAAGTCATACTGGCTTTCTCATTATCCCATGGACGTGCCATATTCAGTCTTAGCCCATCCTTTCCTGATGTTTTCTTTGCCTGAGTGCAATCCTGTCTTCTTTTCAGCAGCCCAAACCTTACTTTAGGTTCCATCTCATTTCCCAAATTCTCCATGGAGCACTCCATGATGACTTCAGCAATATTTCTTTTCTTTCATTACTGAAAAGAGAAATTAATGCACTTAATTTAGTACTTAATCATACAAAGAACCCCTACACTTCCCAGAACAGTGAAACTGGGAGAGAAATTGTAAGTGTGGTACTATAGAGATTCTAATATGGAAACTTGAGAGGGGCTATTATCATATTTTTATTAACCATTTTTAAAATTTCAGTATAGTTAATTTATAATGTGTTAGCTTTAGGTGTACAGAAAAGTGATTCAGTTATACAGACCATATATATGTATATTCTTTTTCAGATTCTTTTCCATCATAGGTTATTAAGAGGTATTAGATATAGTTCCCTGTGCTATACAGTAGGTCCTTGTTGTTTATCTATTTTATATGTAGTAGTGTGTATTTGTTAATCACAAATTCCTAATTTATCTCTTCCCCCCACCTAATTTCCTCTTTGGTAACCATAAATTTGTTTTCTGTCTGTGAGTCCATTTCTGTTTTGTAGATAAATTCATTTGTGTCATTTTTTTAGATTCTACATAAAAGTGATATCATATGATACTTGACTTTCTCTGTCTGATTTACTTCACTTAATATGATAATCTCTAAGGCTATTTCCATATTAACCCACTCTTGGAAATTCCTTTTTTCCTCCTCTTTGGGTTACCCATATATTATCTATACAGATTCATTCTTCGCTGTTTGTTTTTAAGACATTTAAGCAACTGAATTACCTCTAGTAAACAGTATGACTTTACATGTGATAAGTGCTGATTATATTTTAATTCAATAGAAAAATATGGTTTAAATTTTTGTCTCAATTTTTTATGTGTTTTAGTCTTTTAACCCGATCAGATATTAGGTCCTTGGGGCAGAGGTCAAATCTGGAACTTCCTTTAAATTTCTTGTATGAACAAACATAATACTAATTACATTGGAGATTTCCAGTGCTTGAACAGTATTCACTGTTAGATGAGATCTACCTGCCAAAATGGCCCAGTTCATTTTAAATTTATTTCACAATAGGTGACACTCTAACTTCATTCTGTTTTTCCTGGTCTATTGGTTCTAAGCTACTGTCACACAGTTTTTTCCTGGTCTGTTGCCTTCTAATTTATTGTCATACTTACTGGACTTCTTGGTAACTAAGGCAACTAAAGCTGTATCTTTGTAGAAGACTTACACAGATACTTCTTGGGGGTAGGTACACAGGGTGGGATAGGATTTGCTCTCTCTACTGTGTTCATACTGTTTTCACCTTCTGACTGAAGAAGAAAATGGGCTGCGTTATAAATATTTGCTGAGAGGCTAATATAAAGAGCAGTGTGTTAGACCCTTTATCTACACCGTTTAATTTTACCTTCTCAAATAGCCTATGTGGTTGATATTAAGCTATATTTATAGACATGAAAACTAAAGCTGAGGAAGAAGTAATTTACTCTGGTTTTTATCCTTAAACTTTATTTCAATCCTGTCTGATTCCAAGTTCCCTGCCAACAGAAGAGGGTAAGACAGTGGATCTCCAACTGCAGTGAGCAGAATAGTCACCCAAGGAACTCCTAAAAATACATATCACTGGGATCAATTCCAAATATTCTAATTTGTTAGGTTTGGGGTAAAGCCTAGGAATCTGTATTTTAAGAAACACAAAAAGGGATTCATTTGGAACAATTTTGAGATAAGGAATAGTTAAGATAATAACAGCCATAGTAGTAGTAGCAGTAGTAATCATCATTATCATCATCATCATCCAACACACGGATCAATACCACTCTGTCTACCCATTAATGCACTGCCTTTCTATTTGTCAGGCATTGTATTGTTAAGCACTTATGGCATATTTTGTTATTTAATTCTCACAATCACCTAACAAAGTATATATAATTATCACATCCCTTTTACGTGAGGAGGGAACTAGGATCAGAGAGGTAACATAGTTGGTAAGTGGTGGGAAAAGCACATGCATACCCACAGCTCTATGAAAGAGGCAGCCAAATAAAAGGAAAGCCAGGGAGACTGCTGTCGGGGGGCCTGAAGAAAGAGAGCATCAGGAGCAGATGATGTCAACACCACAGACATAAGAACACATACAGAAGTGTTCCCTTGTTCCCCGTTATTTGTAAATGAAGAAGTCATTGCTGCTTTCTACAGGATCGACCTGAGTAAGAAGATGGGAGTAGTAAGGCAGAATATAGAGAGTTAAAGAATGAAGGGAAGATGTAAAAAATAGCTTACACCCTCACTTTCTGAATTTCCAACAAAAAGTAAGGAAATAAATGAGGGTTATTGTAGGGGATGATGCAAATTTGGTGAGAATTTTTTTTTTAAATATGGGATAGTCATGAAAATATTAAGGGGAAGGAACAATGAAGAAAGGGAGGTGGATAAGGATGAAATGAGGTACAATTAATGAGTCAGAGTCTTAGAGAAGATGGGATGGATCCATTAGCTTTGTATAGAAGCACTTATTTGTCTGGGGTAGGCGAGGAGGGGGAGAGAGGAGCACAGCTGTGGATACAGATACGGGTATTTGACTAGAGATGCTGGCATTTATGTGCAGGGAGGTGGGAAGTTGTAGCACATATGTGATGGGTTTAATTTTTTGTGTTGGGAAAATTAGCAGTGTATTCAAGCAAACTGGTGAAGATGCAGAATAGCTGCTGTGAGGAAACAGGCAGGGTTGACTAGAACTGTATAAAAGGACTGCTGTGAGGTTAAAAGCCCAGCTGAAGGGTAAGATCATATATTGTAGTGGCAGTGCTGTGTATGCTTGCGTGGTTTTTATTCAGTGCTGTTCTGTAGAAGCAGAGAAGTAGACACCAGGATTGGGTTCGTCTTAGCTGAGGGGTTTAGTAAAACAAGTGGTGTGGGCCACAGTGACATGTACATGAGAATGTTGTGAGTAGGCTTGGTGAAATAAAGGACTCTGGAACTGGAAGCTTAGGGAAGACAGTGAAGCTAATAGAGGCTTATAGATATGGAGAGCTGAGCCAAGGAGTTGGGTTTGAAAGAGATGGTAAAGCAGTACACAGTGAAAGTAGTGAAAGAACTGGGGAAGAGGGCAGTTGTGGGATGAAAATGGGAATAAGTGGGACCTAATGTATTTTAGTTACATGGCAGCAGCCTGTAAGGAATGTGAAATTGTTTAGCTCCATGATCTAATCTATTTTCTTCTCTTACTTTTTAGGAAATCTGAGATCCTGACGTCTAGGAAGAGACCTGATTTTGGCCTTGTGTTTCCTCTCAGGTACTGTGAGCTTTTCAATTAACTGGACCTTTATTCCTCGTGCCTCCGTCGCTATCAATTCTACTCTCACTTACTCTTTGTTAGTCAAATTAGGACAGAGAAGTATTTATTTCTTTAATTTCTAGAATAATGACTGCAATGTGTAGGGCCATGCATCAGGATCACCTGGAGAGCTTGTCAAAATTTTATATTTCTGGCCTTTACTCCAGACGAACTTAATCACAGAATCTCTGTGGGGGTAGATCTGTATTTTTAATAAGCTCCACTGGAGATTCTGACTCATGTGACTATGTTAGGAGATGACAGTTTCAATAAGGCAGAGTTTATTAGATTTTTCTCCTTTACCAATTCATACTCAGTACATTTTTGCTGTTGACTCCTATTTGTTGAACAATGATGCTGCTGGTGGATTTTGATGTTGGGGTGGAGAGACAAGAAAGCAACAATTCCATCTTGAAATTGGTACATTTTCTAAATTTCTCTTACACACAGCACCTCACCTCCACTTATGTATGCCGTATGTCCATCCAGTGTTAACACTAACACCTAATGCATTTGGAAAAGCAAAACCAAAGTAGAGATCAAACTGGAAAAGACTTATAGAATTATGAAACGTGACTCTCAAAAGCTCCAAACAGTAGAGATGATTACAAGTAAAAGGGGAATAGAGATTGGGTGGGTGTAAAAAATAGAGAAGCAAGTAAGAGTTTCAATTCAGAAAGACAAAGAGATGTGTTGATGGTGACTACAGATGTACTGTTCTGCTTTTGGTTGAATTAGATGTGAGGTAGATGCCCACACATTTGAAACCTACTGCCCCAGTTACCTTTTGCCTTTTTTGGTAGTTCCACGATCCATTAATAATCAATGAATTCTCTTGGCACTGAACTCTTATGTTGTTAGATTACCCACACTGAAAAATTTCAGTTCACAAACAAAAAGAAATCTTGTTTTTGGTATCTTGGTACCTAGAAGTTAGTAGAGCATACATTATTTTCTTCAGGTTCTGCTGACAGTTTTCAAGGAACAAAGGCACAGTGTTGCATCTAAAATCTCCCCTTAGTGACATAGAAGTCAGGCTTCTGTATATTGGAGTTATGAATCACATTCATGATGAACTCACATTAACTCAAATGAACCCACTCATGGATGAAAAAAATCATTGCTTGATAATATTTTGTGTGGTGATATCCTAATCCATAAGCAATGAAAATATTCCTAAAGTATCATTTGAGGAGGAACTATATCTTAGATATATTTTTATACTTGCAAATTATGCTTTTATTATATCTTTATTAATGATTTCAGTTTAACCTAACACAAAACCTTTCTCTCTCTCTCTCCTTCCACCTGTCTTCTCTTTCTTCTGTACCACCTCAACACTCTTTTTTCTGTTTCTCCGTGTATGTAGGCTTATTAAGATCTTTATTCCTTCATGTTAGAAATCTTACTACAGGAAAAACTAGAATGAAAAAACTCAGAATTGCATAACCTGAATAAGATTTGGAACATAGATTATGCCTTTCTTTGATGAAAATTAAGTGACCAGATAGCAAAGATCATGCAAGTTATTCTTCACTTGATAAAGCTAAATGAATTAAGTTTTAACATGGAGCATGTGAGTTTCACCTCCCTGCAATGAATCACCATCATCTCATCCCTTTACTTCTAGTCCTAGTGCCCACGTAGGGCACTGTGTACAGGCAGTACTGTGCTGCAATAACAAACATGACCATTCAATTACTTATTCAAGCATCATTTAAAATTGTTCTTACTCCTCAGTGAGAGAAATATCTCTTAGGTTTGGGTTCAATGGAGTCATTTAATAAATTTTGTGCAATATTATATTTTTTAAATGAACTTGCGGCCTCTCTCTTGTAAAATCCACAATTGAGATGCCCTTCTTACCTTGGACTCAGGCTAATGATGCACGTATCCTGCCCCTGCACTATGTCTCTTGGATCTGTTCCTATTTAGGAATCGTGCCGTCTCTGGAGTAACTAACCCTTGCCCTTGACCTTGTTTCCATTTTCAGATTCTGGGCCTTCTCACTTGTTCTTTCAGTACTCTGGCCCCAGTGTTCTCTGATCTGAATTCTGGAGCCTTGAATGAGACCAGCACTATGCTGCTCTTTATTGTAGTCCCAAGACGTCTGACTTTGTACTCACTATGTAGTCCCTTCTCATACTGTAGCCATCTCCTAACTGCCTCTGTGGTACTCCTCTTAAATCCATTGCCTGTATTATTGCCAAATTAGGAGTCCTAAATATATACTTTTACTGTGATACATTCCCTAGTGAAAAACTTCAGTGACTCTACAACGCTTACAAAATCAAATTGGCATTCCATAGTGCATCATTTTATGTCTTCATCCACAATCTATTTCTTGCCTATTTTTTCCAGCCTTGTTTTTAGTAATTTTCCTACATATAGCTTTTACTGTGACTTTCTTGATGTTGTTGGATTATACTTTTACTTTTTAATTTATTGTATTCTTTCTCCCTGAAGTACCCTCCCTCTCTAATTCAGTTATGAAAATCCTACTCATTTTCTAAGTTTCAATTAAATTCATTTTCTGTCATAAGATTTTCCATCATTTTTGTATAAAGTTATCACTTTTATCTGAATCCCTATAGGTTTATGTTTTATTCATTTGATACTCACAGATATTACCGTAGCTATTTTGGAACGTAGCATATCTACTCAACCAAATAGCAAACCCTGAACAAAGGAAACTTTTTTATATACCTTTGTATATCAAACAGAGGTCTGGGTCTAATAAGTACATAGAAAATATTTTTAATGAAAAGTAATGATTAATACATCAAAATAAGATACCTTTATGAAATAGTAAATGTTAATTTTAGGATAATGATGATCATCCTTACTGCATGAAGGTTGAAATTTACTGGTCTATAAGAACATTTCCATGGTGCCCATATAATTTCAGTAGTGTACATTTTGCTTTCAAAACTGTTTCCAACCAGCATAACGTAAGTTTTAATTAGAGTTTACAAAAGGGAGTACTTTCTTGGTTTATATAGAAAGAAATGCTAGAACACCCTGGGATTCATTACTTACTAGATGTCAACCTTAGCTTTATTGTTTGTAAGAAAAAAAAGTGCCTCAAAAACAAATAAACACTCTATATAACATTTGGTTTATGGATTCCTTAATTTATTTTTTCATTCATCTAAAAGTGCTTATTGAGAATTGACTGTGTGATAATCACTGAACTTGGAACTAGAGATATGATGGTAAACTGTTTCCTGGCCATGGTGAATTTGGGGAAAATTAAAGTATTAAGGTATTATTATCCTATGAAGGGAAAAGAAAATTTATCGTATGAAGGGAAAACCAAGTTTATGTATTATAAAGATACACAAGAGAACATGGGTTATTTCGGGAAGGTGAATGACATGTCATCAAATTTTGTGAATTCCTCGGAAGAAATTAACCTCCTATGTGCCATAGACTGTGCTATGCAGTGAGTGTAGGGCAGCTGTTGTCGTCTTTGTTATTGTTCAGCAGTTCATCCTCCCCTTCTCACATGGGCCGAGTATGCCTCCCCGTTCCATTGATTTCAATCTTGTTCATGTGATTGTTTTGACAAATGAGATGTGGGCAGAAGGGATAGGGTGACCATTCTTAAATGAGACTTGAGAATCATCATGAGTTTCTGTTTCCTCTGGCACCGTTGCCATTTGCCATAAAACCATACCCCATGTTGTCACTGTTCCTTTAGTTTTTGTTCCAGAATGAGAAATATGTGGAGCAGATATGAACCCATCCAGTAGCCTAGACTTATGCTTAGGCAAGCCCAGCTGAGGCCAGCTTGGCCAAGCGGTAGGCATCACACACATGAAGAAGAAACAGGTTTCTTGTTCTAACACTCTAAACTTAGTTGTTAATGCAACAAAAACTAAATAAGGCAGCAGTGAGTGAGGCAGTGTGTCTAGTAGAGAAGAAGGACATTATTCAATGGACAGTTATCAATGCTCTTTGTGTTTTGAGGAAATGGAGTGTTTCTAGAGGTATATATAGTGGGTGAACTTACATTATTCTGGGGGAAGAGGAAAACTTTGTGAAGTGGATCATACTTATATATAAATCAATTTAATTTAGCTTCTAGTCATCACTTAGTATATCCCACATCAACTTCTGTAGGGGAAGAGATGCACCTTTGGGAAACTATATCCCAGAAAAATCAGATGCTATATCCACAACAGAAAACAATTGCTGTTTTTAATTCATGTAGTTGTTCTGCAGAGTTACATATTATTTTAATGAAGGACTAAAGGATACAGTTCTGTATTTTCACTTAAGATCAATATTCTTGTAGCTTCTACATGAAAGGTAGCCACTGTAGGCACAAGCTTATTCTGTAGTAATAGAAAATATTTTTCTGAAAGTTATAGACCATAGGCTACTTAGATTGGTGCAGTCCTTGAGATGACCTGGCCAACAGCCTCATTTTGCAAGCCAAGCAGCTGGGGTCCACAGAAGCAAAGTTGCTTTTCTAAGGCTCCTCTGTTGGAGTTTGGAAAGGGTCAGATATGGAGGTCAAGTGTCCTGATATCCGGATCACAATGCCTATAACTTTGAAAAAAATGTTTATTTATGTAATTATCTTAAGATAAATTTTAAGGAAAGAATTGATTATAAATATTGCAAGTTCCTGGGGTGATTCAACTTACAGACAAGAGGTAAATTTTAGAGGCTGAACATTTGTATTAACCGTAGGTCAAAGGAATCCTTAGGCTATCTACCAACTTTTCCTACATTTTCCTGCCAACCCTGGTCATATTATACACTTTTATTTATAGTATTTTTCATGGTTTATTGTTACATAATTATTTGTATGATCACCCAATTAATACCTATCATTTATATAATTTTTCTTTTAAGCTCCATTAAGGCAGAGACAATGTATCTCCAGTAACCAGCACAGTATTTGATACATGCTAAGTACTCAAACACTTTTGTGGGATTAATGAACAATTTTTCATTTATCTCATACAGGTAGAATGATTATGCTTCATCTTATGGTGTGAAGCATGTCCCATGGTAGATAATCTCTTGTTGCCAAATTGTCAGTAGAATATGTTTTTCATAAAGTCTGAGGGAAATAAATTAATAGGTTACTTTTGGCAATTTGTACTGACAGATCACATATGGAATGTAACATTAAAATACAACATTATTAGTAACAATAAAATATAAATTGGCACAAAAGGATCACATTAAAATTATTTCATTTAAGAAGAAAATAAGGGTGCACAGTGACTCATTAAATGAAGATCTACTCACATGGAATTAATAGAATTACTAATAAAAGATTTCAAAATTATTTGAACGACTAATGCTTACGATATGGGAAACTAAAAAGGCAACCGTGTCCTAATTTACCACCTTGATATTTAGAAGAAATGACTGTTGGATTAAGGTAGCCTCATTGTTTAACTCTTAAATGGTGCATTACTGAGTCATGTAAAAAAATGAAGTTTTAAGGGAAATAATATAGATCCCAAAAACTTATTTTGCCAAAATTCTGGGGACTCTAGGGCTAAAAGAATAAGAGAAAAGGGAAAACCAACATACAGCTTCAGAACTGCTTTCATAGCCCTGCTGTCCCTGAGAAACCAGCTCCCCAGATGACCTCCACTCTGCTTTCCTGGCTGTGAGGCCTGCTGCATTCCCTAAGAGATCACCATGGGCGTTTAAGAATGGCGGGAGGCTCCTTGGCATCCAAAATTATGACAACATAGAATAAAACTTGAACCAACCAGGAAACATTTATTATTAAGTAAAAGTTATACATATGTACGTATTACTGTAAAAGAACCAAGTCTTGCTGGAGTTTTTGAGGAGGATATTATTTATTAATGACACACATACATCTTTCTTACATAATTGCTGAATGATTTGAGAAATAAAACAAAAAATGAATAAAAATATGAGCCAAAGTGCCACGTTTATCACTGCAGGGGTCACGACCCCACTTTTGGCTTTAGGTACATTAGCCAAGTGGGTTTGGTACCTGAATCTCAGAATGAGGGAATTTCATCCATTTACAGAAAGCACTGGACTTGGGGAAGGTCTCCTCTCATCATACCTATCCCAGAGTTGGCTCCCGCTGGACTTCCAGCATGAAAGTGCGAAGGAAGACTGACAGTCTCTGGGGAGGCTGTCTTCAAGAGGAAACAGGAGGGTGAAGCGTGTCTAGTTATTCTTCCTATGTTTGCAGAAAAAAACACTTTATCTTTCTAAGAAGAAAATGACTAACAGCAGCTACAAAAAATACCAAAAGTGCATTAGTTGAACTCTCTCAACACAAGGAATATTAAGAGTAGAGGGAAGTTTACCAAATTACCTATGATGAAGGTGCCTTTAGTGGCGATATACTAATGTTCTTGTTTCAAAAAAAGCAGGGACAAAATTGGATATCACATCTACTCTTTTTAAGAATAAAAAAGACCTCAGTTGAGAAGTGAAAAGTAATAAAAATTTCTGGCAGATATTTATTTTGATGTGGACTTTAGGACTAGGAAATTTTCTATTAAAAATTAACAAATGGGGCATAATTAAACTTAAAACTTCTGCAAGTGAAGGAAACCATCAATAGAACAAAAAGACTACCTACTGAATGGGAGAAAATATCTGTGAATGCTATAACTGATGAGAGGTTAATATACAAAATATATAAGCAACTCACACACTCAACATCAAACAAACAAACAACTTGGTTTAAAAAATGGGCAGAAGAACTGAATAGACATTTTTCCAAAGAGGACATGCAGGTGGCCAACAGGCATGAGAAAAGATGCTTGCTATCACTAATCATCAGGAAAATGCAGATCAAAACTATAATGAGATATCACCTCACACCTGTCAGAATGGCTGTCATCAAAAGAACACAAATAGCAGTTGTTGGTGAGGATGTGGAGAAAAGGGAATCCTCGTTATGTGTTTTTTTACGTGGTTGTCTATATATTTTCACATTAGATCATGGGGACCCTGCAATTTTATGACAAAAGAAATTCACATGCATCTCAGTCTGGAAAAGGAATTTACTAAAGTTTAAATGAAGAGACTTTCACAAAGGGACTCCAAACAGAAGTGTGGTTAGGATTAAGAAACAAAACAGGGGATGTCGGGTCATCAGAGACTTGCAACAGAGGAAGCTTTAGGGCCCAATGGACAGAATAAAGGCTTAGATCTCCCCACTTCTTTCTCCTCTCATTGCTATTACCCTATTCAAGCAGTCATCTCTTTTGCTGGATTAATGCAACAGACATTTTCAGTTCTCATCTGGTTTGGTCTCTTAGTAGCCTGCTGTTAAATATCTATTAATTTATTTTTTTACATTTTAGTGACCATTTTTCTAGACTCTCCATTTGGTTTCTTTTCAAAAACATCTGAGTATTTTTCCTCATAAAATCTTTATTCTTCACGGATTCTCTTGCTGCCTTGATCTCTCTGGATATTTTAAACATACTTACTTTAAAACCTCTTGCTGATCCCTTTGATCTCTGTTTCCTTGGTATGAATGATCCCATTATGGCTTTTCCCAAGCTTGTCTCCAGTGGGAATTTTTTTTTTTTTTTCTCTGAAAGACTTGGACATTCCTTGCATTTTGCAGGAGTCTCTATGTTGCAGTTTCAATGTTACCAGGACCTACTAGGTCACCACTTGAAGACTATGCTTTATGCTAGTTCTCGTGCAAAGTTTCTCTACCTCAGGGGGTTTTGTGAGTTTGGGTCTCATCCCCATGAAAGATAAAGGCCTTGGTTCTATTTTGTAGGGGCTTTTTTCTTCTACCTCCAAATCAATTTGGTGTTTTTGTAGTCCCTACAAGGACTCAGTTTTCAAATCAGTTGGATAAATTCCCTAAGAGAGTGATTAGAGTCATGTGATAAAATTTATTTTGTAAGAAACCTCCAAACTGTCTTCCAAGTGTCTGCAGTATTTTGCATTCCCACCAGCAAAGAGTGAGTTCCTGTTGCTACACATCCTTTCCAGTAATTAGTATTTCAGGCTTTTTGGATTCTAGCTCTTCTAATATTAGCATCTTATTGTTGTTTTTATTTGCATTTCCTTAATGACACAGCATGTTGAGAATTTTTTCATATGCTTATATGCCACCTCTATATCTTCTCTGGTAAGGTGTCTGTTCTTATCTTTTGACTTTTTTAAAGTTGGGTTTTTTATTTTCTTATTATTGAGTTTTAAGAACCCTTTGTATATTTTGGATACAAGTCCTTTATCAGATAATGTATTCTGCAAATATTTTCTCTGAGTCTTTGGCTTGTCTTTTTATTCTCTTTCATGAAACAGATGTGAAATTTTTAATTTTTAAAAAATTATTTAATTATTTTTTAAAATTATTTTTATCTTTTTAATTATTTTTGATTATTGTAAAGTATATATAACGTAAAACTTATCATTTTAACCATTTTTAAGTGTGTAGTTCAGTAGCATTAAGTACATTCATATTGTACAACCATCACCAATATTTACCTTCAGAACTATTTTCATTTTGCAAAACTGAAATTGTGACCTCAGTAAATCATCCTTTCCATCCGCCTCTTTCCCTAACACCTGGCAGCCACCATTCTACTCTCTATCTCTATGCTTTTGACTACATACCTCATATAAGTGGAATCATAAAATATTTGTCCTGTGTGACTGGCTTATTTTGCTTAACATAATGTCCTCAAGATTCATCCGTCTTAGAGTATGTATCAGAAATGCCCTCCTTTTTAGGACTGAACAATATACCATTGCATGTATATACCACATTTTGTTTATTCATTCATTCACGGACATTGGGTTGCTTCCACGTTTTAGTGATTGTGAATTATGCTACTATGAATGTAGGTGTATAAATATCTCTTTGAGTTCCTGCTTTGAATTCTCTTGACTATATATCCAGAAGCAGAACAGCTGGATCAAGTGGTAATTCTATTTTTAATTTTAAGTGGAATCTCCATATTATTCTCCATAGAGGCTACACCATTTTGCATTTTCATAAGTTGTGCACAAATTTTCTAATTTCTCCACATCCTCAGTAACACTTGTTATTTTCTGTTTTTTGTCTTGTTTTGTTTCGTTTTTGATAGCAGCCATCCTGATGGTTGTGAGGTGGTATCTCATTCTGGGGATTTGATTTGCATTTCCCTAATAATTAATGATGCTGAGCATTTTTTCATGTGCTTATTGGTCACATGTATATCTTTGTAGGAATGTCTATTCAAGTCTTTCATGCACTTTTAAGTTGGGTTGTTTGTTTTCTGGTTGTTGGACTCCAGGAATTCATTATATATTCTGGTTACTAATCCCTTATCAAATATATAATTTGCAAATATTTTCTCCCATTGCATGGGTTGCCTTTTTACTTTGTTTTTTATGTCCTTTGATGTACAGAAATTTTAAATTTTATTAAAATCAATTTATCAATTTTTCTTCTTTCATGGATAATGCTTTTAATATTTTGTATCTAAAAACTCATCACCAGACACAAGGTCCCGTAGATATCCTCCTATTTCCTCAAGAAGTTTTGCAGTTTTGCACTTTACTTTTAGATCTGTGATCTATTTTGAGTTAATTTTTGTGAAAGGTGAAAGGTCTATGTCTAGGTTCACTGTTTTGCATATTAGCATTCAAATATTCTAGCACTATTTGTTTAAAAGACTATCCTTTCTCCACTGAATTGCCTATGCACCTTGTTGAAAATCAGTTTACTATATTTGTAGATCTATTTTTGTCACTCTATTCTATCCCACTGATCTATGTGTCTATTCTTTAGCAAATACTGTGTCTTCATTACTATACATTTATAATAAACCTTGAAATGGGGAAGTGTGAGTTCTACAAATTATTTTCTGCTTCAGTATTAGTTGTTAGCTATTCTAGGTCTTTGCCTTCTTATATGAACATTAGAGTCAGAATCAGTTTGTCTGTATTTACAAAATGTCTTGCTGGGGTTTTGATTGGGATTACATTTACTCTATAGATCAAGTTGGAAAGACTTGACATGTTAACAATATTGAGCCTTCCAATTCATGAACACAGAATATTTCCCTTTCTGTTCCCTATACAAAGATAGAAAAATTCTCATAGCTCTAAGCTTTTATTTTTTTAATTCTAAAATGCCAGTTTCCAGTCCTTTTCTAGGTCTAGGCTTAAGGCCTGAAGTCTAATCTGTATGCTTGTAAAACTCCATGTCTCTAAGGTACATATCATGTCTTTCCCACTTTCTAAACCATATCTTCTTTCAACTAGAACTCATTGATACACCTCTGAATGCTTCAGCAGACTAGATTTATTTAATTTGATTGAAGTACTTTTTACAGACTTTTCCTGTGGGCTTTTAAAATGCTAATCATTTCCCCTAGGATCTCTGCCTTTTTCTGGACACTCATCTTTAAAAATGAGTTTAGGCACCATATTCTCAGTGAGGTATCTTCCAACTCCCTGATTAGGTTGAGGTCCCCCAGGTGTGCACTCCCTGGTCCTTGTATGTTCTAGTGTTTATCAACCAGGCAGGGGAACCTGAAGTAATTTGAAAAGAATACAAAAATCCTTTACTTGCATTTATCAAACATCTTGAAAGGCACACAAAATCATCAACACAACCTCAGCTTTTTTATATGCTTCTGTTCTCAAAACCATGAAAAAAACTCCTTTGACTCCCAGGAATTATTAGTTCCTGTAACCAGCACCTCCCCTTTCCATACCTTTTGTGTTCTAGACATTTAGGTTTTCCTTGGGTTTAGCAGCATATGTATAATTAAAATGTTATAGTTCACCTGCACTAACTTAAGATACTTTTTTTTGTTTTTTTGCTGCTGATCATTCTTGACTTTACTCAAATCTTACGCTTCAGTTGTTCAGAACTGATTTTACTCATACTGTTCTCCCTCTCTGGAATGCAAACGATAATGCTCAAATCTTCGCTGCTTCTACAAATATTGAATTTCCAAGGCACAATTTATGATTTCATCTCTGGTGATTTCATTGCATCTCACTCATACATTTAGAACCAGTTCTCCCACTGGATTGTAACCAGTTGTGTACGGTTTCTTCCCTCACTAGACTGAACACAGACAGAATGAGCACTGATAATCACACACAGTGGCAGAATATGAGAAATTTATCCTTATGCTATGACCTATTAAGTTGCACATGATTTTTATAATTCTACCAGAAGAGTCAGTCCTGGGGAATAGGATGCCCTTTTGTCTGCTTAGAATATATGAGAAACAAATATTTATCAAGTCCTGTTATGTTCCATCTAAACTCAGAATCACCTCTGACCCTAAAGGAGGCTGAGTGAAACAGCCAATTTGAAGATCCCAGCCACCCAGTAACAACAAAGGAAACCTAGGTGATGAGATGCTCATGGGTGGGCCGTGGTGTAACCAGATTAACCATTCCAAGGAGGGAGAGTATTTTACTTTCAGTTGCTGCATATAATTGCTTAAAGAATAGAATCCCAATTTCTATTTGCAAAATGAGCACTACCATTTAATTATTTTAATAGTTACTATATAAATACTAATGGTATAAATGTTAAAATACAGTAAGTTATAAAATGAAAGATATTGCAGTAATCCTGAGAATTATTAAGTGTCTTCCTGAGAAACAAGGCAAGACATACATTCATAAAGTTTGCTATCATCTAGCCTTCACTGGAAAGAGAGGAAAAAGTGAATCTCCTACAGATGACTGGGCAGAGTTTATAAAATGAGTAAAATGTAATGAAATACCTGTGCAGAGCTAAACACCTAGGAGGACGGAGGAGTGTATTAACATTAACTAGCAAGGAAAATTATATTTCAGGGAGCGTAAAAATAAGCAAGTTTCATAGTTAAGGAGAAGTTAGGAGAGGATGCATAATGTGAAATAGAAACAGAAAGAAAAATGTAAGGGTACATATTCTGAAGCATCAAACTGTGAACTAGCTTGGTGACAATTCCTTTCCATTCTGCAGTGAAAATGACACAGCAGGAGATACGACTTTTCAGTTTCCCTAGGAGTTTTGCCATTTAGGAAAGGAATATGTGAAGGAATTTATTCTACTTGAAACAAAAATGGAATTTTTAAATATGTCATCATGAAGCTAGATTTGAAATATTAATAACCTGATTTACAGTCTGCCTCTCTGGAAAAAAATGTAAGCAACAGAATTGTCATGAAACTCCAGGAATTTGAAATTAGCTTAAGGCATGGCACATTACTGCAAAATCTTTGAAGACTGTAAGCACCAAGATGGGAAGAAGAATGCTGTCTGATCTAAAAGGGAATAATGAAAAGAAATAGGGGGAAATTGAGCAAAGGCAACTTTATACTAACCGTCCAAAAAATTGATCAACAGTGACAGGGGAACAGAGCCCGAAAGAAGTGCTAAAAGGTTGATGACATGAATAATTATAACCAATAATTGCATTTCATTGAATAGCATCTTTAAAAATCATGCAAAAAGTGCTGCCTAGGCTTGCTGAGAGAGGCACCATGTAGCCAGCATTATTTTTCTCTGATTTGTGGCATCCATAATAGATCAGGTTCACATATACTGTGCAGTTATTATTGTTGTATCTGGAAAATGTGAATGCATGGCACATGGGGAAAAGCCAAAGAGAATCAATCATTTGAAAATTGTAGAGCTGGAAGAGTCTAAAAAGAAAACTTAATAACCCAACTTGTCACTTCAGATTAAACAACAACCCAACCAACTAGCCAACCAACCAAGCAAACAAAAAACAGAAAAAAATTCTGAAAACCTAATGTCTGAGAATAAGTGACTCTTTGAAGGTTGTAGAATTAGACTGTGGCAAAGCCAAGACTGTGACCCATATTTCCTGACAGAAAATCTAGTTCTCTTGCTAACTCTACTCTCTTGGCTAATTAAGCATTTCCATCAACTGCTTAGTAACTGGATGCCAGGCACAGCTGAGGCTTCCTATATTCCTGAACTTTAATACAGCATGTCTCCATGGCCTGAGCTCCTTAGGATGGCTTAGAGCAGGAGCTGAAAACTCAGATGCTACTTAGACCATATAAATTAGCAAAGGGGATAGATACTCAATATCAAATAAAAAGAAATAATTCTCATTTATCTCAAAGAGATATATACCTTGTTTTCTTAAAACATGTCACCATCATGACTGTATTTTGCTTTCCTACTTTTTATTACTCATTCAATTATTCAACAGATGTTTAAGTCAGAAATAAGTTTGATATGTTTGAATAACAGCAGAAGGCCAATGTGGCTAGAGTAGAATGATCAAGGCGAAGAGTAATGGGAGATGATGTCCAAGAGAATAGAGATGCAAGATCATGTAGTTGACCCAGTACATGTTAGGGGCTTTAATTTTATCTGATTTTATTTTATTCTGTACATAGTAGGTAGTTTGCTCAGGACTGAAGGTGTTCCTGGGACATGGGAATTTCACGTTAAATCTAAGAACGTCCCAGGCAAACTGAAATGATTTGGTCAAGCTAGTGATGGCAAAACATCTGGTGGTTTTAAGCAAGGGCCATAACATGGTATGATTTAACTTTTATAAAAGTCACCACGATGGAGACCTGACTAGAAAGGCGAGACTAGAAGCAGGGAGACTTGTTAGGTAACAATTGCTGTTGTCTAAGTGAAAGATGATGGTCGTCTTTACTAAAGTTTTAGTGGTGATCCTTAGTGAGATGTGGACAGATTCAGACAAATATCTTGAAAGGAGTGTGAGTAGACTTGTTGATAGATTATATACCAGGGATGAGGAGAAAAGAAAAGTCAAGAATGAACAACTGAATAATTGTGGTTCCTTTTACTGAGATGGTGAAAGCTAAGGCAAGAGTAGGTCTGAAGAAGAAATTCCAGAGTTTGGATTCAGACATGTATGTTTGGGAGCCTAATCTGTATGCAAGTGGAGATGCTGAATTGAGTACAGAGTTCAGGGTAATGTTTGAAACTAGAGAATTCTGAGAGTCATCAGTATATAGATAAATGTTTAAAAGCCTATAGCATGAGTAAGGTTAGAGAAGAGAAGAGATATGAGGACTTAGACGTAGTGTGCTAAATGTGGATGGAAAAATTAAGCAGTAAGATGCAGATACATTGAGGAGAACCCTCCGAAGAAGCCTGAAAAGGGTCAGTGAATTAGGAGGAAAACATGAAAGTGTGGTGCCATGGGAACCAACAGAAAAGTTTGTTAACAAGGATTACTGGAGAACTTTTCAAATGCTGATGAGATGTGTAGTTAAGGTAACAACAAAAAAATTGGTTTGGGAATTAAGCAAGATGGAGGTTATTGGTGACTTTGATAAGAGAGTGGTTTCAGTGGAGTGGAGGTAATAAACGCTTGACTAAAGTGGTTTTGAAAGGAGAATAAGTTCGGAGGAGAGACAGCTCACACATCAATTAGTTGGAATTTTGCTGTGAAAGAGAAATGAAGCACTAGTTTGATGCGGGATGTGAAAAAAATGGAGTGTTTTAAAGATAGAAGAGATTACTGCATGTTTGCATGCCGATAAGAATAAGCCAGTTGAGAGGGAAAAACTGATAGTGCAAGAAAGTGCAAAATCTTTGAGTATGCAAAAAGAAAATGGAGTTCAAAACACAAGGCAAGGGTTGGTCATAGATGGAAGCCTGACATTTTGTCCATTTCAGCATTAAGGAAGGTGGGGGAAATGGGTACAAATAGGGGTTGACTGAATACAGAAAATATATCTGTATTAGAAGAGACAAAAGAACAGAGCCATAGATGTAAACCACTTGACCTTATGGTGGGATGTCCGTGCGCAGTGGAAGCACGGAGCAAAGTGAAAGCTCATGCCCTCTGCCCCAAGGCAGCTGCTGCTTGACTCTACACAAGTGTTTTTTTTGTTTGTTTGTTGCCTGATCATTGGATATTTCAAGAGAAATCTGGAATGTGGGTTATAATGGAAGATCTCCTAATTTTTAAATGTTGACTTAAATTATGTAAAACAAAACAAAGAACAGCAGCAACAAAAGCACGATGCAGGACAGACACTTCTGATGTCTGAATATAGCCTGGGGGCCATGAGTTCGGAGCTTCTGTTCTGCAGGCTTAAAACCTGGTTTCCCATCTACAAGGGCAATTGGCATTTGTTCATTTCTTCAGAGGAACATGAAATCAGGCAAAGAACAGTACATACCAACCCTCACTCTTGCTTCCATTCTGAGAGGGGAAATTTCATTTCCTAGGGAGTCCCTAGTTTCCCCGGTACTTGCCTGAGCAGTCCCAGGGGGACCTGTGTGAAGCTGCAGGTGAGCCGCATGTCCGGACCATGCTCTCTAGAGAGATTTCTTTTTATTCATAAATGGGTAAATGGGAAAAATAAGTATAGGAACCAAGAGAGAATTAAGTGATACAAAAAAAAAAAAGAAGCAGGATTCTGGGAACTCAGAAAAATAATGTTGTCCAAAAGAGCTATAACCTAGAAACCAAAGAATTTGTTTACATTTGCTTATAATCCCAATAAATATTAATTATTATAAAATGGTAATAGGAGGAGGATGAGTGGCTGCTGCCGAAATTTATTGAACGTCAGTGTAAGCCAGACACTGTTCTAAGTGCTGTGAACGAAAAATACTGCAAACCGTATCAGTAAACAAAGAACGCTGAAACCGTCAAGTCATCAGTGGCTGCCGCCACCCCTCAGTGAGGACAGGCCTGCAGCCCAGGCTCTGCAGCCACTCACAGTGTTGCACTCTGAATAATAAAGGACAAGATACTGGCCCTAGATAGCTCGATGCTTGTCAAAGGAATGAATTCAATGAGCCCAAATGTTTGCTTCCTCCCATACATAGAAAAGCACTAAATTCTTTAATTTGAGATGCCTGATTTTCTTTAGATAACCAGTAATCTTTTATCGTTCCAACTACCTGGTCTTTGTTGTAAAGCTCCTATATATCCTAGCTCCTCCCCTACCTCTTTGGACAGTCCCTCAGAGCGATCTGAGAGGCTGTTATCCCAGCTCGAGTCCTCCCGCCAAATAAAACGTAACTCTCAACTTTAGGCTGCGCATTTATTTCAGCTGAACGTGCTTAACAAGTGTCAACTTACTTAAAACTCACATCAACCCTGCAAGGGAAGTACTGTCATTATTCCCATCTTATAAATGTAAACTGAGGCACAGAGAAGATAAGTAAATATCTCTAGGATGCAAAGAGTTAAATGTAAAATGAGCTAGCAAATACAATGCATTGCCTTAATTTACTTTAAAATGTTACAGCATAAGAAGTGCTGTCTGTGTGCATTTTGGTTTATATGCACCCCTAGAATCGTTAACATGAGGTGGGAGGGTGGGTGAGAGAGTAATCAGAATTTGAAAGACTTCCTTTAAAGTCACCGTCCCTGACTCCACAGGTAGCAGCTACAAGCAAATGGACTCTCTTTATCTCTGGTTAGAACTAGATAGTTTGTTAATCAGTATAAAACCACATGAGAAATTATCTTCATTGATGAAATTACCGATGTTTAAGATTTGTGGGCTGGCCAGAGATATTAATCAAGTGCCAGCGCCTTTGCATAAATAAGGTTTAAAATCAAGATGCGCATTCTTTTGGAGGAGTAGCTGAAGGCCTAGATTCAAACTGGCCCTGAGATGATCCATGAAACAAAGGATCTGTCACCTGATGCTGATTAAAACCTGACTGCATTCTGCCACTAGAAAACTGTCGCATCTGCCTCACATGACTCTTCTTTCTAAGGACATAGAGTGTTTCAAATGACAGGATGCTGGGACTTCATCAAGCTTCCTGGGAACAGGTTGTAGTCCCGTTCTATGACACTTGCTGTTAACCCGGGCAGATGCTGCAGGATTGAGATCAGTCCCCCTTCACTGCAATATCCAGCCTGTTTCTGGGTAGTGAGGTAGGGCATGTAGTCCTCCTCAGTCTTGAAGTATTTCAGGCCTTCTGAAATACTGCCGACTGAAGAGTCTAGCGACCACAGGGGACCAAATTGATTTAGTTCGCAGTAAACACATCGATTGAACAAAAGAGAAACCAACTTTCAGAATCAAAACAAAAATGTTCTCCCTCCAAATTCTATACTATATTGTATTGTTTGGTATGTACTAAATAACATCTACTTATTCATTTATTTTATGAAATATTTATTGAATGTCTACTAGATCTCAGATTTTGAAACTGGTCATGGAGATACGACACATCAGTAAGACAAACACAGTCCGTGTGCTTCTTTAAACTAGTAACTTTAAACTAGTAACTACACAGATAACTGCAAAGTACAGTTCTGGTACTGAAAAGTGTGAAAGGATAAAAACAGAGTTCTGAGAACATAGAGGAACATGGAGCATGTAACTCTGAGTGGCAGAGGACAGACGGATGATAAGTGAAACCTCCCCAGGGAGAGACTAGAGATTAGGTGGCTGATCTGATGTCCTCCAGGAAACACAGCTGTGGTGAACTCAGGAGGTGCACCACCATATTATTAAGCAAGAATGTTTAACACAACTTAGAACGCTTTACTGTTAAACATATAAATTAGCAGGTGAAATTATTCATATCAATAGTGAATTCCTCACACCACAAAAATGTCATAGGTTCCTTTAATACAGCGCATGATCAAGTATTAGTTACAGATCATTAAATTCTCACAGAGAGAGACCCTCAAAGCTGAAGGTTTCCACAGCACCTGCTGCATAGGCATAAACCAGAAATTTAAATAAAATGAATCTCAGTGATCCTAAAAGGGGCTATCACTCATGAGGTGATTTTGTTATTTTGTTTAGCTGACAAGAAGTTGAAATATTGAATACTGTGTTTCAATTCCAAATAGACTTGATATGTGCCAAATCCTTCAGAACAACCCAAAGAGCTGTATACTATTACTCATCCATTCTTACTGTCGGGGAACCTGACACGTAAAGAAGTAAACTTACTTGCTACATCTTACATGTGCAGTAAGTGGTAGAACTGGAATTCAATTCAAATCCAGAACTGGATTCAAACCCAGGTACTCTGACTCGAGTCGGCTCTTAACATCGAGCTACATTTAGTAGGCTGTGTTTTGTGCTAATATATTTAGAAACTATTCATATGCTTTCATACACCTATGAAATACACATATATGTATATAGATTTCCAAAATATCCTTATGTAGAAAGTAGAAAATAACAGGTAAAACTTGAGAAAGCCATCAAAAAATTCTGCTGAATGCTCTGGAAGCAGAATGCCTAACTGGTAAATTCTTTCGAACTTTTGTGTCATAATTTGTATGTCATATCTAACACTACTAGTCTGTGTGTAGGTGGAATATGGTCCCATCTTGTTTCACAGAGTTAACACAGCCCTGAAGCCCAAACTTTTAAAGATGACACAAAATAATAAGTCATCCCCACCTTACTTTTCAATATAGTTGTAAAAACGTCAAAAAAAATTTAGGAAACAGTTTAAATATGTAAATAATATACCACAGATACATATGATTTGCCCTAGATTGCAGAGTTAAATACCATATTAATGAATGAATATATCAATATCATATAATTAAATTGGTAGTTAACTGAACACTGCTCAGATCCTGCCCCTACTTGCCTCATGGAGGCCATGGCTACCAGTGATATTTCCCAAGCTGGTCTTTCTCAGTACTCTGTTCCATACAATGCTACGAGGCATTAATGAGTGTGTTGTGAAAGAGCAGTTTCGTGCTCTCTGACACCCTATTCTACTACTCACCCTTCAAGGTTCGGTTCAAATGCACTTCCGTCTGGGCTGTCCTCCCTGCCCCTGCTCCTCCCAAGCAGGAAGGAGCCCCTGCAGCCCCATCCGTCTTCATGGGCACCTTCATGGGTGCTTTTAACTTTCGTCTTGTGTTAGAGTTATTTGAGGAAATGTGTTCCCTTTTCTCTTAGAGTCGAGGTTCTTTGCGTCAGTATCTCAGTACCCTCCACACACAGAATCAAGCACTAATTGTACCTCTCAATAGAAATCACATGGTTATCTGAAAGCTAGAGATGGAAGTCCGATAGTCATCTAATCCTATCCTGTTGTTACTTCTCCTTTCAGAACAAATCCAATCCAAAAGGAAGTTATAAAAGCCACTTAGATCTATGTGAATGCTTTTTAAAGATTATTATTTAAGTCTAGTTCAGGCATTGCCAATCTTGTGCAATACTTCTACTGATTGATTCTAATCCACTTAAAAAACCTGCCATGATACATAATGAATATGTTTTCTAATACACAAAACTAATGGTTTAGAACAAATTTTCTTTCCATAGAAATTACCCAGTGAAACAGAAAAATGAAGCTTTATAGAGACATAAAACAATAAGCATAAAATATTATAAATGAGGTATCTGGGGTATAACCTACCATTAGCTTTCTATTAGCAAGGGTTAGAGAGAGTTCTGTTTGTTTTAGGAAGATGTGTTATATAAGGAACTGAAATCCTAGACACAGAAGGGAGTGTACATTGATTCCCTTGGAAATGATTTATGGTTTAGGCTCTGGTGGGAAAACTTTTTTTTTTTAATTTTACATCTCACTTGAAAACATTCACCTAATTTAGTCCAAAATGTTCTTTTTCTTTCCTAAAACTGTTAAATGAAAATTTTTAGAAAAATTTGACATTTTCTGTTTGTTTTAGAGTTCACAGTTTAAAAGAAATAACATGGACCTTGAGTCCCTCTGTAATTATATTAAGAACATAGATCAATTATAGCTTAGTGACCAGCTTGATAATAGTCTATGTGCTGGGGGGATGAATTTAGTTCAAGCTGGTTTTGCTTATGGTCAGAAAGCTATTCTAAAGTAGTTCAATAAAAATATCTGATTTACCTGTATGGCTTATATGAAAAAGGATTTTGCTCTATAGATTTTAACAGTCTAACCAGTTGTTTTATTTAGAATCCTCTAAACTTCTTTGTTAATGGTATTTAATATTGTATCATTTTTACCATTTAATGATATTTAATTTTACATCATTATTACTGATAAAGTACTGGTATTTTGTGCATCTGATAGTAGAGAGAAGATATTTGAAACTTGCAAGCTTTCTTGAAAGTTTTAGGAAGCATATATAATTTCATGCCTATGAGTATGTCAAACACATGTAGGTCAATAAATTAAAGTAAAATATTGGTGACTGAATATACAATTTGTTTTGCATGTGGTCAATTGAGACATTATGATAGGTCTATAACTTTGATCTTGTTTAGCATCTTAACTAGGATTATTTCTAATTGATAGCAATCTGATTGAGGATTGATTTTTTAAATATTTACAAGCTTGTATTAGAGTTTAGTTTTGATAGTTCAACTTTTCACAAACGTGGAGTAATATTATAGAAGTCTTTAGTGTACAGAATTTCCCCATCCAAATACGTTAACTTTGGAACAAATTGGGAAATGAGATGCATTTGCCTTTTTAGGGCTCCCTTAAAATAAAACAGAAAACAAAAAGTGAAATAGAGCCTTGGAAGCTCAATTTGAATAATCTATTCTGTTTATGGTGATCTCAGCAACTTACGAGACCATTCTAGACTAATGTTTCTACAATGAAACTTAGCTTTCTCTGTCTTTCTCGAGATTTTTCAGTACTGCAAAATGCCAGTTTTTTTCATTACACTTAGAGAACAAATACACCACTCTTCATTAAAATCATGGAAGCTTTAACTTGTGCTTTCTTTGTCTGCTGTGCCACTCTTAGTACTCCTTAGCACTTTGTGAAAACTGGCATAGTGAGTGAGCTCCATTAATATTATTTATTCACCACCTTGACACCTCGAGGAGCTCATGAAGACACCCCTTTCAAGACCATGTACAAGGTCATAGTTTTTAATGACCAAGTCATGAAAGGAGTCACAGTACTGTGCAATAAAGATAACCTTTCCACAAATGTTTATTGTTTACAATAGAAAAATGCTATTAATATGTGTGCAGTCAGAATAATGTGCTGTCAAAACACTGCAATGGGTTTTTTTTTTAATTCTTATTTTTTATTGAAGTGTAGTCAGTTTACAATGTTAGTTTCAGGTGTACAGCAAAGCGATTCAGTTATATATACACTTAAAAATATATGTATATATTTTCAGATTCTTTTCCATTACAGCTCATTACAAGAAATTGAATATAGTTCCCTGTGCTATATAGTAGGTCCTTGTTTATCTATTTTATATATAATGATAACACTGCAGTGCTTTTGATATATGAATTTTAAGCCTAAATGAGAATGTTTTTCTTTCCTAAATTAAATTAATCTTTTTTCCTTGTAATTCCCTTCTTTTATACCTCCCTTCCCCTTACATTTGCTTAAATATATTTCAAGAACTCAGCATTCTTGAATGCCAACTTCTCTCGACCTGCCAACCAAAATTCAAAACAAAAATTGCAAACTAAATTGTTAGATTTTGCTCTGTCTGTAGATTATAAATTAGATGTGAAGTTGGTTTTTAACCTCCAGAAATGTGAATTAAAACATGTTCCTTAGACTCCAACTACTATCTCGTATGGTTGATTTATTTAAATGACTGAAAAAAAAAAAACAAGTCATTAACAGTTAGTAGAAGATACCCAAAGGTTAAAAGAAAAATGTGGCTAATATAATTCATTATAAAATTTGGAATTTTTAAGCTTTTGGTTTCATTTAATGAATAGAAAGAAATCAGCGAAAATTCAGGGGAAGGAGTTATTGACTTCATTTATGTAGCTTTTTACTAAGAAAACTGTTCACAGCCTACAGACTGATTCTACAGAGAACAGCTGAGGGAGTAAATTAGAATGCCGTAAGGGCTGGTTAAACTCTCAGCTTTACCACTAATATATTTATAGGTGTGTTAAGGGAGGCATTCATCACACAGTTATGATTTAAAACTTTAAATTTTACATAATTATAGTTGGATGACAGCACTAGAATTTCTCTTTGTTTGTTTCATCAGTCATGTTAACTGATATTTTAGCTTGGATGCTAATTTCTTAGTGCTCAAAAGACCGCTGTATGAATGTCATGGGTTAAAGGGAGACAATGCAACATCAATTTGATTAATATTTTGAGCTAAGGGGAAAAGAACGATTGATTTTAATCTCCTTCACTGAAACCACCATGCTGGTGCAATGCCCTGCAGAATCACCAGGAAGAGAGCGGCCATGGTGCTTCTAGAGGAGGCAGTGTTGCCACACAGGCCAAGAGCCCAGACCCTGCGGCCTGACACCTCATGTTCTGACACTAGTTTGACATTTGCTAGTGCCTCAGTTTCCATATGGATTTATTATAGATTAAATAGATGTTACCAATAAAGCACCTAAAATTATACTGGCACCAGTGTTACACCACTACAACAAACCCACCGGAATGGCTAAAATGAAAAATTCAAATAGTGCTATGTGGGGGAAAAAATGTGGAATACCTGGAACTCAGACGTTGCTGGATGCAAATAATAGAACCTCAGTAAATAATATGTGAAACGGAAAAATCCGTTGGCATTCACTACTCAAAAAGGTAAGCTGGTATTATCAGGACATGTTTAAATTCACGTTAGAATAACTTATTTCCCTTTCAATGTGGTGTTAATGCCGTCAGGGCAGTATATCTCACTATTGCTGGGAGATAACTTACTTCCAAGAAATTATTATTGCTTAGAATAAGTTTCCTGTATTAGATAAAGAAGATAAAAATTTGGAGCAAAGAATATTGCTTACATATTTCTTTCACTTAATGAAGAGATGGGATATGTCTACAGTGAAATGGTATAATTCAGGCAGGCCTGAGTTATATGTGAGCATTATTCAATGTGACCTCCTCTCCCCTAAAAACCTTGTATTTTTCATATGACTATTATAACAACAATAAAGAGATTAGAAAAATTTTCTCTCTCTGTTTCACCTGATTCAAAAAATTGCTTTTAATCTTGCCGTGTTTCCCTCTGTTGCTGGAATATACATATATACACAGATATGTATATACACACATATATATGCATATATGTGTGTGTATGCTGAGCTTAGATTATATTTTCTGTTCTGTATTTTTAACTTAAAATGATTTACTAAAGTGCCATTATTTTCAGAGTTTAAAATTGTTACAGAGCAGTTCATTGATCTATTTCATAATTTACTTCTCTGTCCTTATTTTTTACTGTTTAGAGTAGGGTTTTTTTTGTTTGAATGACATCTTACCTAAATTTGTTTTTTGTTTGTTGTTTTTTTAAAATTGCAGTATAGTTGATGTATAATATATTAGTTTCAGGTGTTTTTATAAATTATACTCCTTTAAACTTATTACAAAATGATGGTTGTATTTCTCTGTGCTGTATGATATATAGCCTTGCTGCTTATCTATTTTATACCTGGGAGTAATGGAGATACAACAATTAAGCCTTGCTTGTTTCTGTTTTGTTACATATAATTGTTTTATTTTTTAAGTTCCACATATAAGTGATATAGAGTGTGTGTGTACGTATACTTATACATATACACACAAACACAATGGAATATTAGATCAAGTTCAGTCACATCCTGGTGATGAACTGACATCCTGGTCAGTGTGAAATACTATCACTAAAGAAATTACTTTCACCACTTTATCAGGTAATAAACACCGTATTTTAAGTTGAATTATTGTGGTCAATATGTGGTTATATATTTTCTCAAATATTTACTTAATAATTTGATTTTTTCTTTTGAATGACCTTTAATGTTCTTTGTCTGTTTAGCTATTTGAATCCTGTCTGTTGTATGATTGGTATAATAATCTGTGTAATGTTGGCATTAGTCCTTATCTGCCATTATCTGTGAGATTCTGTTTCATTTTATTTTTTTCATAGTATTCAAAGTCATATATGTTTTCCTCCTTTGGTCAATGTATTTTCACACCAACAATACAATTTTTTTTTCTAATTTTTCTGCTCATTAGTGCCATCTTCTTTAGTTTACTTCAATTTTAATATTTTATACTGAACTCTTTAATTATCCTAAAGTTAAATGTCTCTTGAATTACCATAAAGTTTTTGTATATCTCATCAGGTGTGACCTAAATAATTTTCCTAAACATTTTTATCTTCACTTCATATCACCAAAACAAACTAACTAAACCAAACTAAATTAAGCCTTGCCCAGATGTAGGGGTCACCCCTGATTTTGACAAGCACCAAATACAATGCGATAATAAAACTGAGAGGCAAGAATTCTCTGGTGTCAGGTTTATGTTTTTATATTTACACTTACGATTCATAAGTCAACTGGAGTCATGACATTTCTAGAAAATTAAATACAAATTGGGTTAAACTTCTACCACAAAAATGTTGAGGCCAGTGTTTCTCTTAATGTGTCAAGACTGCTTGGAGGAGATGCGCTTGCGTAACTTCTCATCTTTTCCTGCTAAGCTTTAATTTCCATTAAATTCACGGTCTTATCTAGTTTTTACACTGGAGCTGCTATTTTTTAATGCTTCATCGATAAATTATAAGCCCCATCACTTCTCTTTCTCATGATACCCATATGCACAGAAATTGTACATGTACAGCAAATGTTGGTATTTTACCCCCTAATTTTAGTTTTTTTTCCTTTTTGACTCAATAATGATTTCTCTTGTTAGCAAATAAAATAAATTATATTAAGCATTACTGTTCTCCAAAAGATTTTAGAGACTCCATCATCAACATTCTCATTTATCTCCACATTGTCCTAATATTCCTGCTATGCAGTTTGAACTAATTTCTTCTTTATCCACAAGCTCTTCCCCTAATTCCAAATTTCTGTTAAATGTCTACATAGAACCCTAAATCAAGTTGTGTTTTGTTTGTTTGTTTGTTTGTTTTCACTCTGTTGTTTCCATAAAAAACATACTTTCAGGCTTTGGTGTTTCCCTTCTCAGAGTTCTATTAAATTATTTCCTAAGCAAAGGCATTTATCTCTGGGAATCTGAAGCCAGCTGTTAAAATATGCCTTTATTTCTAGTTGCAAAACAAACTACTCCTTGTCTGGCCAAAATAGAATGATATAGCCCTCTATGGTCCATTTGCTCATGGATGATGAAAGGAATTTAATTGCATAGGATAAGGCAGGGTTTCAACTTTCAGAGTTTATTTTTTTAATTCACTAGATCTGACATCTGTTAAGATGAACAACGGGAAAGATGCTGGTATTAGATACTTTTAGGAAAGATCAGAAGTCATTGAACTAGTTTAAATTTCTACAGTAAGATAAAAATCACGGACTGGACTGGGAGACCCAAGACCTAAGTTCTGTTTCTTGGCATTCCACTCTTTGTAATTTGGGGGAAGTCATTTTGCCTTTCCAGTGTTAGTTTTCTATTGGTAAAATGAAGAAATTTGACTAGTTTAAAGTGATAATTTTGGCCTATATAAAAGATCCTACTTTAAAACATTAACTTTTGCTTCCAAGCTTGTGACCTTTCTGGTTTACCTAAGATAGTATACTTCTCTACATATTCAGTAGTTTCTTGGCTATTTTTAAAATGACATTTTATTTTTTAAATTATAGAACAGTTAGGCTGTGTAGGAAGAAAATCTTTCTAACTATAGAATATAAATTTCTACCACAAAGAACCTAATCATGGAACAACCAAATTTTTCTTAGTTTATTTAATTCATGGATTCAATTTACATAACTTAGAAAGAACTGGAAAAATACCAAAAAAAAAATTGTGGAATGAAGATTACAGGTCACCACAGAGAGATAACATTGAAATATTACTACATAGTGTTAATACATTTTGTTCTGTTCTGAAATTTTTGTAAGGCATTGTTAACACAGTCGTCTGTTGGTTTACAATTAGGGAAAATGTGAAGTTTACTACTTAAAAGAAAGTGTCCATCAGTATTTTCGATGACATTGCTCAAAGTCCTTATTTTTGGGTTTTTCAGACAGCTAAACATGTTTAAGAAAAAGTGTTCTTTCTTTCTCGAGGAACTTTTTCAATTTTGTTTCTATACAACTAATGAGAATGTTGAAATGTTGAGAATGTTGAAAATATGCCAATACTCATGTCTGATAATCCTGCGTGCTCGTAGGGTGGGTAGTTTGGGGTGAGGTGACAAAGTGAGGAGGAGACAGCTCTGGTTGGTGAGTAGCATTTAGAGTCTGGAGTGAGAAAACTGAGTTCCCTGAGAATAGTACTGCACATTTCACTGGGCCAGCTTTAGAAAAGATGAGGTCCTTACAAAGAACAATGTGCTGTAAATAGCATCAGTACACGTGAATTGCTGTGATGGGCTTTTCTTGAAACATTTTGTTCCATAGATCCTGGGTCATTGTGTTTCCTCTTGGGGCTCTGGGTTTGCAGCTGCAAGGGTGAGGGAGCAAGCAGGTTCTTTCTTCCATTGAAATTATCACAGACACAAACACCAAGTACACGCTCCTGATTTCCCAGATGAGTGATGCACTCTGAACAAGGGGGTAATGCCACTCCAGTGTTACAAAGAATTAGACACACAGGGAGATGGCTCCTGGCAGACACAGGGGGCAAGGAGACTGCCTCATTTCAGGAACGGTTAAAATCCAAAATGCCTTTCAAGTCTTTGCTGAGATCTGTGGCAGAGTAGGGGTGGGAGAAGGTAAAGCGGCTTTCATTCTTAAGTCTCTTTTGACTGATTCTTGCTTCCGGACAGAGTCCTTTATCTTTGCCCCGGGGTTGATCCAAATGTGGAAACAGCTACATTGGGATCATAACACTCCAAAGCACCACAGATAAAAAGAAATTGCACGAAGCAGCTTTTTTACTAAAGCTTTACTAAAGGGTCAACTTGCTCACCTCACAATGACGTAAAAATCACAGTTTATTTCCCACTTCGAGCCCACTGTGGCTGTTCCTAGCCAGGTAGCATCTTGATCGACTGCCAACTTTCTTGCTCTTCTCCTGACCTTTCAACCCCTTCTCCTCACCAACCTCTCACTATTATATAGAGCAATATTGACCTCTAGTTCCTGGCCCAAACCTGCAAATCTACACGCATAAAAATGCACAGAGTACAGATGAACAATATCCCTGCTCCTTAGAAGGTACTTGTATTTATATATAATAGTTACTTTTTCTGTGAGGCATAGGTGGCATTTTCTATCTGTAAGTATTTTTGTAGGATTTTGCGTTGGCTTATACAAAGCTGAGATATAAACTACAATTGGGGTCACCTCATAAACATGGGTGTATCTGGACTTCCTGTGAAAGTGACAATTAGAGTGAGATTCCTTTCCGGCTGTGCCTTGAAGGGTGGTTTGGAGGTTGTGTGAACTCGCTTCACATTCTTCTGGGATTTCTTAGTCATTTTTTCCCTGAGTGTCAAGCCCACATTCTGGATATTTTTCCTTGTCAACTTGTATGGTGATACCACTTGTAAATGCCACGCCTTAGTTTTTCTTTGTTATGGAAGTGTTGATGTAAGTCTAATGAAATTCATTCCCTGTGTTGTTGACTTTTGTTATATAAAAGTACATTTGAGCATTAGAACAGCTAAGCCGTTCACATTTGCAAAACATCTGTCATATCATTTGTGATTAAATTTTGATTTTTTTTTTAGCATCCTATACACTGATATCATAGTTGTTGCCAATCTATATATTGGTAACATAAGGACTCACTCATTTCCATATCGGTGGCATCACTGCAAATCATGATGCTCTTTGAGCTGAGTAAAGACAGTCTAATCTTAGCAATATCCTTGAGTATATTTAAAGGATCTTCTAAAATGTCAGCTGAGAGCTCGAAGATGTAGAGAGCTGGAAAGGACATCACTCCTATCCTTATAACAAGAAAAAAGCTGGACAAACTGCAAATTAAAGAATTTTCAGAGTGAACAAGTAACTCCAAAAAATGTGCGAGATGGAAAAACAGGACCCTGGAATTTGATTACTTGGGCAGAAGCTGCTGAAAACTATATTATCCAGTAAGAACATGCAGCTAAAATTCTTTTGAAGGCATTGTTAAAGGCATTGGGCTAGTGTGAGTGTGAAGCTTTTGGAGGCCACAGGCATAGGTAGTTTACCTCCTTATAGGCTCTTCCTCTATGACAGCCATTAAATGCTCACACGGAAGATTATGAAGAATCCTAAGAAATGTTCCCTGTAGTTCTGCCTGGGAGAGGGGAACAGCAGTCAATGCTGAAATGCTGAAATGCCACCCACATCCAGGTTCTCTATTTCATCTGTGGAGTAAAAGCCTTTGATATATACAGGGGAGAGCAGTAAAAAGTGTTGCATTGGAGCACTGGATTTTTGCAGAAGAGGGAAGAAAATGAGGAGAGGAATGAAGAAAGCTCCACCTCTGGAGAAGGGTCAGGAGTACATGCTAGACCCAGCATTACAGCCGGAGGAGGAGCAGAAATAAGGGTGAAAGCCATAATATCTAGACATAGATATTGCCTAAGAATGAGTTTGATCAGAACATCAGAGAAGGCCTTTCTTCCCAGACCACCACCCTTCAGGCTAACAAGCATCAATTAAAAACAAAAAGAGTGAAGTACATCTGAGACAGATTCTCTTGAGAACATGGCAAAGAGAACCAAAGCCAAATGGGAGCAAACACTGAGGAAAACCATCTAACAACCAGCCCACACTCTAAACACAAAGTATCAGCAGAGGTATGTGAAGCCTCTTGTGTATTTTGGGTAACTATAGCCACAACAAACTTCAAACACAGCCCCTCTGCTAACCAGATTAACAAAACCCTTCACTGATAGCCTAGCAGAAGAGAAGGTTTGTTCATCTCCAAGCATAAGATATATTACCACAGTATCGACAGGCCTGTACTTACGTATCACTTCAACGAAAGTTATGTAGTATATAAGAAGGTAAGAAAAAAAAAAAGTCTGAAATTACAAAGCAATCTTTAGAAGCAGATTCAGATATGACACAGATATGGTAATTACCAGAGAGGAAATTTAATTATTTATATGCTTAAGGTTATAATGCAGAGGATCTTTGAAAATATCAACCAAGTTGATCAGCCTCTAGCAAGACAGACTAAGAAAGGAAGCGACACATTTTAATAATATCAGAAATGAAAGATAGGGCATTATTACAAACCCACAGTTATTAAATGGATAGTAAGGGATTATTAAAAACATCTTGCTCATGGCATTAATGAAGAAGTAAAGCTTTGACATTTTAAAAAATAACAAACACTTTTTGTGCCTATATATTCAACAACTAAGATAAAATAGACTAATTCCTTGAAAGACATGAACTACTAAAACTCACTGAAGAAGAAATAGAAAACCTGAGTAGTTTACTGCAAAAGAATAAATAAAACTATAGTTAACGCTTTCCAAAAAACAAAATTCCAGGCCTAGGTGATTTCACAGACAAATTTTATCAATAGAAAGAAAGAATACTAGTTCTGCACAATCTCTTCTAGAGGATAGAGGAGGAGGGAATGCTTCTAATTTTATAAGGCCAGTGTTACACTAATACCAAAATGTGAGAAAGACATTACACTAAAATAAAAATACAGGTCAATATTCCACATGAACCTAGACATAAATATCCTCAGCAAATATATGTAAATCAAATCTTGCAATATATATAAAAGAACAGTATATAGTGATCTATTGAGCTTTATTCATAGAATAAAAGATTGCTTCAAAAATTTAGAAAATCAGTGCAAGTCACCATATTAAAAGACTGAATAAGAAAAAAACATGATATCAATAGATGCAGAGAAGCTATTCAACAAAATTATATTTCCCTTTATGATTAAAAAAAATTCTCAGCAAGCTAGGAATAAAGGAAACTTCTTTTACCTTATAAAGGGCATCTGCAGAAAGCTTATAGCAAACATCATACTCAATGTTGATAGTTTAAATACTTTTTTTGTTAAGCTGTGAACAAGGCAAGGATATTGTCTCTCAACAATTCTATTTAGCAATATACTGGAAGTCTTAGCCAGTGCAGTAAGACAAGAATAAGAGATAAAAAGCATGTAGATTGGATGAGGAAAATAAAATGATTTATATTTGCAGACAACAGGATTATTGGCCTAGAAAATCCCATAGACTCTACAAAAGAAGTCCCAGAGTAGATAAGTGAGTTTAGCAAGTTTGTAGACTACATGGCCAATATCAAAAGTCAATCATTCCTATATACCAGAAATGTACAATTGGAATCTTAACTTTAAAGATACTATTCATGGGGGGCAGGGAAGAATAAATTAGGAGTATGAGATTAACAATACATACTACTATACATAAGGAAAAGCAAAGGAACTAGGACAGTCTGACCATTTTGGAAAAGGAAGTTAAATTTACAAGATTTACTATTTGATTTCAAGACTTAACTATAAAGTGGCAATAATAATTCAGTATAGTAATAATGAAAGAAGAGATATATAGATAATTGAAACTTAACAGAGAGCAGAGAAATAGACTCACACAAATATAGACCACTATATTAGTCAGCTCATTTTGAAAAAGTTACAAAGGCATATCAATGGAGAAGGGATAATCTTTTCAAATAATGGTGCTAGAACATTTGGACAATCATATACAAACCAAACCAAAACAAAACAAAAACAATCTCAACACACACCTCAAACCATATGCAACACTAACTAAAAATAGATTATAGTCCTAAATATAAAATGCAAAGCTATAAAATTTCTAGAAAAATACAGAGGAGCAAATTTGACACAACTTGGTTTTGACAATGAGTTTTTAGCTATCATGCTAGGAGCATGATCCATAATAGAAAAATTTATAAGTACTGTTTTATTATAATTAGAATTTTATTCTGTAAAAGACAATGTTAAGAAAATGAAAAAACAAAATACAGAATGAGAGAAGATATTTGCATATCATATATCCAATAAAGGAATCATTTTCACATTATAAAGAACTTAAAATTCAACAAGAAAAAAATAGGCAATGACTCTGAATAGATAATTCACCAAAGAAAATATACAAATGGCAAATCAACACATAAAAAATGCTCAGCAGCATGATTTATTAGGGAAATACACATTTAAAACCACAATGTGGTATCACTTCATACCTGTTAGAATAACTATCATCAAAAAGACAAGAAATAACAAATGTTGGAGAGAATATGGAGAAAAGGGAACCCTCATACACTGTTGCTGGGACTGTAGGTTGTTGAAGCCACTATGGGAAACAGTATAGAGATTCCTCAAAAATTAAGAGTAGAACTACCATATGACAGAGATATTTCACTTCAGGGTATTTATCTGAAGAAAACAAAAACACTAATTTGGAAAGATATATGCACCCATATGTTCATTGCAGCTTTATATACAATAGTCAAGATATGGAAATAATCGAAGCGTCTATTGATGAATGAATGGATAAAGAAATAGTGGCATGTATAATGGAATGCTACTTAACCATTAGAAAGAATCAAATTCTGCCATTTGCGACAAAATTGATGGACCTTGCAGATATGGAGAGCCAAATTTCCAAATGCCTTGGAAAGAAGTTATAAATCAACAAGTTAGCCGGAGGCTAGAATGAATCCTGTGGTAAGGGATTTGAATTGGTGATATCAGGATGAACTAATGTCTGTTTTCGTATACATTCAGGAAGATACATACAGAAATAAATAATGGGATCACTAGATTTAGCAATTAAAAAATACAGGACATCCAGTTAAATGTGAATTTCAGATAAGTAAGAAATATATATGTATCTTTTTTAAGTGTAAGTATGCTCCATGCAATATTTGGGACATATTTTTACTAAAAAATTCAGTGCTATTCTGAAATGTAAATTTAACTTAGGATTGTATTTTATTTAGCAACCCTAAATTATAGATATTGTGTACATATATGAATGAAGATACATACTTAAATTTCCTAGTTCTAGCCTCTGAGAGAGCCTGGAAGCATGGTATCTCAGTAGCCACAATCACAACTAACACTCAGATTTTGGTTTCTAAGTACTATTCTCCAGTAAAATGAACAAAGGTTCCTTAAGGGAATGGCTGATTAAATATTTGGGTAATATAGAAATAGACATGAGATTGGGTTTTCTAGTTTTGTAGTTCTAGAAAGTTAGGAAGTGCTTAAAACAAAATGAAGAAGATGATAACAATGATGAAGGCATGTTAAAATAAATTGGAGCCATTCTAAGAGAGGTCCTGGTAGCCCAAACTGTACAATTTGAGCAGCAAACTAAATGATAGTATTGGATTATAAGTCAAAAAGTAAAATAAATATCCTTGAGTATATACTTCAAAAATAAATGATTGAAGAAAGAGAGAGAAAAGAAAGAAGAAAGGAAGGAAAGAAAGAAGGAAGCAAGGAAGGAAAGTGAGAAAACAACAAACATTCCTTACAGAATAAATATACAAAGAATGAAGGAAAAATGATTCTTTTTGTACACCGCTATAGTAATTGCAGATGAAACACTGATGAATGCTAAAGTTAGTGGACAAAATAATTAAGGATTAAGAGAATATTTGCATAGTCTCCACCAAAATATTTACTGATTACTATAGTGCTTTTAGCATATATCTACCAATTCTCTGATAGTTGTCTTATTCTATAATGGCTGCTATACAAAATACCATAGACAGGGCAGCTTATAAACAACAGAAATTTATATGTCACAGTTCTGGAGGCTGGGAATTCCAAGGCATTGGCAGATCCCATGGCTGGTGGGAGCCCACTTCCTGGTTCATAGAGGACTGTTTTCTTGCTGTGTCCTGACTTGGCAGAAGGGAGCTCTCTGGGATCCCTGTTATAAGATCACTAATCCCATGCATGAGGACCCAGTAACCTCTCAACAGCCCCACTTCCTAATACCTTCACACTGGGGATTAGGTTTTAACATGAATGTTACAAGGACACAGATATTCAGTCTGTAGCAATAGTCGCCCCTCCAAGATGTGGAGCTTAGTTTTGCCTCCTCTTGAGAGGCTAGACTATTTGTAACAAATAGAGTCGGAAGGGAAAACAATAATTTTTACATTGGAGAAAACTGGCAGACACCACCTTAACCACTGGTCAAAGCTGACCTCACTGGTAATAAGTCAGGCTGACGTCATACACACCCAATGCGATGCCATGAGACGGGGATGTCACCTCTTTGTTACTCTTCCAAAAAATATGTTACCTCAGTATAATCATTAGACAATGTAAAAAAAAAAAAAAAGAAAACAACCTAAATTAAGGAACATTCTATAAAATGCCTGACACTTCTTCAGAAGTATCAAATTCATGAAGACAAGAAAACAAAAACAAAAAACTACCACGGATTGGAGAAGACCAAGGAGATATGACCATGTGATATCCTGGGTTGGATCCTGGAGCAGAAACAGGACATTAGTACAAAAATGGGAGTATCTGAATAAAGTCTATAGTTTAGTTTAGGATTGACCAACTGAGAACGGTGGGCCAAATCTAGCCCATCACCAGTTTTTATAAAATTGTTAGAACAGAGCTGTGCCCATCTGTGTTACCTATTGTCTATGTCTGCTTTTACGGTGGCAGCATTGAGTAATTGTGACAGAGGCCATCTCTCTCACAGAGCCTAAAATATTTACTGTCTGCCCCTTTACAGAAACAGTTTACAGATCCCTAGTATATGACTATCTTTTTTGCACATAGTCTTCCAAAGAGCTAAAATAACTTCAATATAAATTTTTTAAAAACTGTATGATTTAAATCATCAATCCATTTTAAACTACCATTGTTTGAGAGCTTACTCTTTATGAAACACTTTGCTAAATGTTTTTCATGTAACTACCCTAATTAATCCTCTCAGCAGCCCTTTATAAGTTATCCTATTATTATCTTTCTTTTACACCTGAGGAAAACCAAGGTTAATTAAGTCGAGTGACTTGCTGAAAGGCACAGAGTTCACATGGTTGAAAATACAAAACTAGAATTTGAACTGAAGCCTGCCTGAGACCAAAGTCCATACTCTTATTCTGCCATCTGTATGGATGGATCAGTGGCAGATACCCAGTGTCACCTTCATATCAAGTTCAGAATTCATTTATTCAACATGCTGAGCGCCTACCGTGTGCCAGCTACTCTGCATGTTTAAGGTCAACATGCCCAGTTTTCAGAGACCCATGGAATGACAATTCCATTACCCATAGCACCTCCTGAACTTGCCCTTGCTCTCTCAAAGCTCTGATTAGATTTACAATTATGTATATATCCCTCCCCTGAGCTAGTTTCCTCTCTTACCCTTCCAGTTACATTGACTCAAATAATAAAATGCATACCAAAGAATAAATCTACATCACCTTTCCCTTATCCTTTTTATATAGTTTTCTAGTTTAGTGGCTTCAATGTCCCTTGTTGTTGTCCTTGATAATCTTACTATTTTGTTAATCAGTAAACAGATATATCCAGTCTTTACTTGAAAGTCATTTATAGTCCAGTTTTCTTGTAAAATCTTGAAACGACAGGTTAACTTTTTTTTAGTCCATTAAAACTTGTCTAAAACACCAGTTATCTGAGTCTGTTGGCTATTTGCATTTCCAGTAAATGAGCATTTATTATACTTATTTTTTCTAATTATTAAATATTGCACATTAGTTGTAAATATAGCCTTTGAAAACTAACCCTGGAAAAACAAATCTATTAGATATCTACTCACACTGAAGAGAATTTGGTACTGCAATTTCCACTAGTTAAAAAAGGAAAGGAAACACTCTTTTTGATTTCTGTGGGTACTTTATGGTTGGGGAAGGGGGCACGCCTGGAGGTTTGTAATTCATTTTAGTGGAAGTCTACTTCTGGTTGACAGGATACTTTCAATGTGCAGATAAATGACTGACAAAACATTAAGCCCCATTGAGCACAGTTAAGTATTCTTGCTATCTGAGCCTTGGTTTGACATAAGCAGAGAATATTTTTATTTTAGCCACACTTAGAATTCATGACAAGTTCACTTTCAAACACTACAACTCTGATGGCATTGCTGTCTTTACATAATGCTTCAATTCCCTTTTAAGAGGTTACAGTACCTGTCTGGGTTTGACAAGTGAAGCTAAAGTTTTGGTAACTCCAAAGGTGTACCATCATTGGAAAGGAACTGATGAAAGGTTTAAAAGAATTATGTGAAAAGCGCCTTATTACTTTCATATCAGAATGCCGTTAAATAAAAAGCAGACAATTTCATTACTGTCAAGAAGCGCATGTTCAGCTATACATTTCTATAGCAACATCTCTATCTATAGCAACACTTCACTGTTTAATTCAAGATACAGATCACATGAGGAACATGTTTCATTTGCTTATTCTGTAGGCAATTCCTAACCCTGCTTAGAAGTGATATCAACATACAGACATTGATGAGAAACTCAACATGACAGTTTGTTGGGTGGAGGAGAAAGAATCATGATTCAAAAATAGTAAATTATAGTTTACTACTAAGGAATAATGCTAAATCTGGTATTTAAAGTCCTCCTCAAGGATGTCCACTCTTAAGCGATTTCACCAAGTTCCTTGGGCTACCTTGTCAGCATCTGTGTCATCCTCAAAATCCACCTTGCACTCCCGAAGATCACAATGTCTTTATGAGCATTTTTGTGACTTCCTAGAGGGCATATGCTTTCTTTTTATTCTCTAGTTCTAGTTGCTGCTTTCTTTCTTTTTAAAGATTAATTTTCCATCTTTGTTGTGTGGTCCCTGGTTCATGCTATATTGATCTGAAAGTGAAACCCAATACCTTTTCTTAAATTTTGCCAAACAAACTACTCACACAAAGGCATTTGAGTAGATGGATTTGGCAAAGGTTTGGAAAAATGAAGGCACATGGCAGCAATGAGAACCATTTCAAAATCAAAAGTTAGACAGTCCTGGTTTTAAAAGTCTCTTGGCTATTTCAGTAATGAGATGCCATCTGCCTGTCATATTACTTCACCTTCTCTTTTCCTGCATCAGTATTTTTCCACTTTTCTAACTTCCCTTCTTTCTTCTTGAGCACCCCAGACCCACTTTAGCTCTCTCATCTACAGCCTCATTCCAGCTGAACCTCAGGTTCCATCTACTCCCTAAATGGTTCCTTAAGGGTTTTTTTTTTTTTTTTAATTTGAGTAAAGGTAGATTTATTTAGAGAGATCCATTGGAAGGCAAGAGAAAGGCCATCAGGTGTGGGGTTTGGGTGCTCAGATTAGAGTAAAAGTAGGTACACACTCCATGGACAGAGTGTAGGCTGTCTCTGGAGAAGGAGGGGAGACAGGCCGTGAGGGGCAGTGTTGCCCGTTTTTATGGGCTTTGGTAGCTTCATATGCAAATAAATGGAAGGACCAATCTAACTAGCCTGGGGAAGGGGCTGGGATTCCCAGGAAGTTGGCCATTTCCCACTCATTGACCTTTTGTGGCTAGCCTTGGGACTGCCATGGTGCCTGTGGGCATGTTATTCACCGTGCTAATGTATTACAATGGAGTGTAATGAAACTCAAGATCTGATAGAAGTCAAATCTCCCACCATCTTAAGCCTCAAGGCCTACTGGGGGTTGAATCTTTCACCATTTTGATGCTAATTGCTGTAGCATTCCTTAAATGGCTGTGCCCTGCCCCTTTCTTGTCTCATTCCCCTCTCAGAGATTTTACTCCCATAATTTTATGGGGTTGCTGAGGGGCGAAGGTCCGTCTTCTGAAACTACTTTTAGGCCAGGCTGAGTATGGGTGTTGACCCTGCCTTTCAGGGAGTAAAAATCTCTGAATGTCTAATCTAGGGGCCCCAGGGGCAGGACAGCCTTTTGTTTTTGCATCCGAGGTTTGAGGATGTGGGTGGAATCCTCACATAGCCATCGTCTGAGGTGGGACTGCTGTAACCCACTGCTTCCATTGACTTCTGATGAATGTTCTTAAAGATGACGCACCTTTGTAACAGCAGTTTGACAATCTGTAAGGACAAAAAGACTTAAAAGACATGGTTAAACATCTGCAGTCGATAAAGAGACTTGTTTGTGATTACTAGAATTATGACTGATTATATTTAACTTAACATATCAAAAAAAAAATCCTAGTTAACTTAATATCTAAGATGCCTCAGGTTTCCTTTAAAGCATCTTAAAGTTACCTGGGGCTACAAAGAACTTTTAGAATTTGTTAAATATTGAAAATCTTGATTATGAAATTCTTTAGTATTTCTTTTTTACGAAACTCTTTTACTGAAAACATACATCTTACTTTTCCACTGTATATTCCCTTATTGGGAAGAACTTTGATGAGAGCTCTTAGGATACTTACCCCATCATACATGGATATCAGAACAATTTCATTCAAGGTCAGTGTGATCATCAGTGTTTTTGGCTTGATAATCATAAAGTCACTGGTAGCCTGGCTCAAATTCTAGATTGTCTATTCTCAGTGCCATTTCTGATCTGTTTTAAATGGAAATATAACCTTCCTCATAATATGATTTTGGAAGTTAATAAGTTCTCAATACATCTTAAGTTCCTTTCCACCCTTTGTCTATACATTTCATGGATTCAAAATTGGATGATCAGAAAGTCATTTCCTCTGAGCCCATCCATCCCCTGGTGGTGTCCATGTGCTGATCACAGTCTTCCTGTCTATACTGGCACACCTGACAGGGGCAAGCTTTCTGCTTCCTCGCATTCATAGACTTGGTTTTGCCACTCTTTCTTGCATTTGGTTGGGGTTGAATACCTTACCTGCTTTGTACTGAATTATTTATCTGTCGTTTGTTTCTTAGCACTGTCAGAGCACTGTCAGGTTTGTGGACAGCTGAGGAGTTGGGCTGTATTGCTGGGATGGCAGGTGGTGTCTCAGTGGCCAGTACTTGGATAGGCCAGGCACCAGTTACGCCCGCCTTGTGGGCCCTGATGAATGTAGCTTCCTGACTACTCCAGCTGTGGCTGTTCTGCCTCACCTTACGCCTTCTTGAGTTCTCTCCTCCCCTGTTCCCAGCTCATATGTCTGCAGTAGTCTTTCCTGTCATAGGCTTGCTAACTCTAATTCCTCATTAACTGTTGTCATGAGTTTTCTTTTTATTCACTCTTTTACTGGTATCTCATGAAGTCATCTAACAAAATAATGCAATACAATTAGGGTGTATTTGAGCATGATTTCAAAATCTGTTGAAGTTCTCAGAATTTACTGCAGGTATGTACTGTACATGTAGAGTGCTTAAACAGCAGATACTAGCACAGTGGAAACTAATTATATAGCTGGAGTAAGAAAACGGTGAAGTCCAAAGTTATAGGTTGTCACTTTGGATTTTAGTGTCTTGTAATAGGAGGGGAAAGCTTTAGTGTGTGGAAAAAGTACTTACAGTGACTTGTGTTAAAATTTAGATTCTTATATATACAGAATAAACTGGTGTTTTGCCAGAGGGGAGGGAAGTGGGGTTTTGGGTGAAATAGGTGAAAGGGATTAAGAGGTACAAACTTCCAGTTATAAAATAAGTAAATCTTGGGGATATAATGTAAAGCATATGGAGTATGGTCAATAATATTGTAATAACTTTGTATGGTGACAGATAGTGTTTAGATTTATCATGGTGATCAATTGGTAATGTATGTAAATGTCAAATCTCTATGTTATATACCTGAAATTAATGTAATTTTGTATGTCAACTATATTTCAATAAAAAATAAAAAGAAAAAATTCTAACTTTAATAAATTAAATTTAAAACCAACTCTAAGCTTAACTTACAATTCTTATTTTTAAAATAAATCCATTTTTTGCTTTAATTACTGTTCAATTAGCTTATAGATGTATCAGACTAAATTCCCTAGATTTTTAATACAATTTAAATAGTTGATTAATGAATACCTTTAGCTATCTCACATTAAAATCTTAAATCTTTTGTATCTGATTCTCTTAAGAAAATTAAATACAGAGTAAAACAGACCTGTAATTTGAACAAAAAGGACTTCATACGCTCCTAAATGTGTCTTATGAACCTAAAAGTCTCTGTATATGGATTTAATAAATTATGTTTTCCTTAGCTGCTGTTTTAAACAAAAATTACATATATTTTGCATTAATATTGTAAGTGTAACTCATATTATCTTAAAGTATTTTTTTAAAAGTAAGTCTAATACTGTAACAGTCAAGACTCCATTTAGAAACTACAGCTACTGTGAGTATTTCACACGGAAACCTATTGAATATAGGGGAAGTCCTTGAAAGAGCTGGGAAGCAGGGCATAGCTAGAACTACTGAATTGGAAAACAAACCACAAAACCTGCTGTCCAAGGGCCAGAAATTTCCTGTGTCCATGGGCACCTCTGCTGCCCAAACTTTGTCTCAACATCCATGAAACTGAAGGCTAGACTCTGAATGCCAAGTTCAGGTACCACATCCTCCTTCCCTGTTGTTTCCACAATACTATTTGTTAGGTGGGTACAGTAGCAGAGGGTGTCCTCTGTTTCTCTTCTACCTTTCATGGCTCCTGAGTTTATATCTTACTGGCAGAAATGATTTCATATACAGAGTCTTAGCTGCCAGGGAGTCTGAGTGCTGTGATTTTTATTTCTTGGTTTTTAAGAATGGAGGCACATGGAAAGGTAGAACATAGCCTAGTGAACCACACAGCCTAGTGAACCAAAGACTAGAAGGGTGAGAATTCAAACATGTAAACAGACAGAGAATGCAAATAACCTTTTTTTTTTTTTGAAATGGAGGTACTGGGGATTGAACCTAGGACCTCTTGCATGCTAAGCATGCACTCTGCCACTGAGCTATTAACCTCCCCACAGCAAGTAATCTTTTTATTGCCTGATGCAGAGAAATAATTCCACCAGTAGTGGAACTAAATTTGTGTTATATTGAAATATTTTTCAACATGGTTTTGCTGAATATTGTTCCTTCTATGTGTGCTGAGTTAGATATTCTCTTTAGGAAAGTGAGATTTAACTCTTGAAAATTACTCTTTCTGTTGAGATAATAGAGTTGCAGATCTTTTTCATTTGGTCCATAATTGTGAGGTACATGTTTATCCTGGCAAGTTAATACTGGATTTTATAGACATGGTGGTATCAGATATCGGCTTAAGTAATAATTGCTCTCTTAGCAATGGGGTTTGATCCTCTACTAAAATTACTGACCACTCTTAGGTTTTTTTTAAATCAGCTGTTTATTTATATATGTACACCTCTACTGGACCCTAAGCTCCTTCAGGACAAAACCATCATTCTATATTCTTACAGCATCCGGCAGACGTGTGGTGCACATTGTAGATCAGTGTTTTTCAAACCTTTTAAAAACTCCATTTTCCCTCATCATAAACATCTTATTCTTTCTTTGAGTGTTATTTAAAATTTCAAAATAAACTAAGTGTATAACTCAAATCCAATTTTTAAAAATGCTATTTTCAGAGGAGAAACATTTTGATCTTAAAGGCTATTCATCTCTTATTTTGCATAATATCAACATGCTTATTGCACTGCCTGTTTCAATCCACTTAATATCAAGTGCTTATGTTGTGCTTATTACATGTCAAATATTGTCTTAAATACTTTGGATGTGCTAATTAATTAGTTATCATGGCACTCCTATGAAGTTGGTACCTTAATCATCCTCATTTTACAGATGGGGAAACTGAGGCACGTAGAGGTAAAGTCACGGGCTGAAGGTCACACAGCTGGAGAGTGATAGAGCTGAGATTCAAATCCAGGCAACAGGACCCCAGACTCCACATGCTCATGCATCATGCAGTGTTGCCTCTGTGTCTTTAATCAGATCCTAGATGCTTTGAATGTACTTTCTAAAGGTACATACCCCTCCCCACAGAGAATCATCATGCTCAACAGAATAACAGAAGTGCTTAATAATGAGAATCAAAGACAAAGATTAAATTTACTATTTATTCAGCACTTTTTACTGAACACCTAAAATGTAACAATGTACATTATTATGCAGGTTGTGTACATTTTAATTTGTATTATTATTTTGTTATTCTTTTTATTTAAATGATTTTTCTAATATATCTATATTTTTAATTTCAATTTCTTTTTCCTCCGTCAAAGAAAATGAAGGGGAAGGGAACTGATTTTTATTCCTGGCCCTTTCTTTGGTTATCTATCAATTCATTTTCACAGGGAAAGATCATAGTACCTAGTGATTGGTGGCCAACAGAGTTGTGTGTTGTTCTTCTTCCAAATATATGCATTTACATTTAGATTTGAATTGATCAGGGTAGACCACTGTCACATACCAATTTTTAAAAAACTCTTTCATAAACCTTTTATTTTATAATGGATTTAGATTTACATAAATGTTGCTAATACAGTGCTGAGAGTTCCAATACACACCACACTGTTTTTTCCTATTATTAACATCCTATATTTGTCACAATTAACAAATCACTGTTGGTGACCTTATTATAAGCTAAAGTCCTTACATTACTCAGATTTCTTTAGTTTTTATCTAATGTCCCTCATCTATTCTAGGATCTTATCCATGATACCATATTAAGTTTAGTTATCATGTCTCCCTGGGCTATTGTAGGCTGTGACAGTTTCTTAGATTTTCCTTGTTTTTGATGACCTTGACAGTTCTGAGGAGTACTGGTGAGATATTTTGTAGAATGTCATTCAATTGGGATTTTCCTGATGTTTTTCTCACAATTAGATTGTGGTTATGGATTTGAGGGAGGAAAGTCACACAGGTAAATACCATTCTCACCGTATCGTGTCAAAGGTATATACTATCAACATGATTCATCACTATTGATGTTAACCTTGATCATGGCCAAGGAGGTGTTTGTCGGGTTTCTCCACCATAAAGTTACTCTTTAACCCTTTTTTTCCCTAGGGTGTTACTGTGTGTAGCCACACTTGAAAAACTGGGAGTTATGCTTCATCTTTTTGACAGTGGAGTATATACATACGTTATTTGAATTCTGCACAAGATAGCATGTGTATTCTCTTGAATCTATTTTTTGTCTATTATTTATTTAATCACTTATTTATATGGGCATTATATTTATTTATATTTTAACTCATAGTTATTTTATACGTTTGGTTATAATCCAATACTATTTTACTCAATTTCTTGTTCAAATTGTTCCGTCTTTGGACATTGGGAGCTCTTCTAGTTGTCCCTTTGACATACTCCTTCATTGTGGATTTTTTTGGTGGGGGGGATCACTTCTGAACTTTCTGATACTACATAATGCTTTTCCAGCCATTTTATATTTTCTGCCTCAGTCCTAGAACCAGCCATTTCTCCAAGGAGCCCTGTTCCCTTTAATCAGGGAACAATATTGGAAATCAAGATCCAGATGCTAGATGTGTTCCTTGCCACTGGAGTGTCATTGTTTTTAGGCCCTTTCAGATGACAGGGCAAGAAAATATGTGGGCACAGTAACTTATGTATGCACACATATCTATGAGTACTTTCATATACACTTGTATTAGTTTCTTAGGGTTGCATTAACAAAGTATCATCAACTAGGTGACTTAAAACATAGAAATTTATTTTTTCATCATTTTGGAGGTCAGAATCTTGAAATCAAAGTGTCAGCAGAGCCATGCTCCTTCTGAAGGTTAGGGAAGGAACTGTTCAATGCCTTTCTCCTAGATTCTGCCAGCCTCAGGCATTCTGTGGCCTGTAGCTGCATCACGTCAATATTCCATCCTCATATAGCGTTCTCTTTGTATGCCTTAACATCATCTTCCCTCTGTGTGTGTTTCTCTGTGTCCTTTTCCATTTTTCAAAAAGTATCCTGGTTGGATAGGATTAAGGCCCACCCTTAAGAGATACTAGGGGGTAGGACCCAAACGTATCTTTTAAGGGAGACAATTCATTTTGTAACAGTATCTATCTGCATTTATATTAAGCTAACTTAACATCTCCAACTCTGATTCATTACCATGTAGATAATGATAGTCTCCTCCCCTTGCTGGTCTGTCACTTCTCAGTCCAACAATGAAAAAGCCCACTTCCACCTGCCACCATCCATTTACATAATTGTTCAATTCCAGTATGCAGGTATGGTGGTTTCAGAACTGTTAACCCTTTCCCCAGTGAGAAACAACTTTACCAACTAGAGTCCAGTGCTTGGTTCTTCCTCTTCTTATAAGGACACCAGTCATATTGGATCAGAGGCCCACTCTAAGAGACAGCTTTTTAAACTTAATCATCTCTTTGAAGACCTTATCTCCAAATACAGTTACTTTTTGAGGTTGTTACCAGGAAAAGGAAAATAAGAATTACCTCAGTTCTTAGTTACCTGAAAAAAGATTTTTGACAAGAGGCAAAAAGCGTAATATAAGCAAGATTTTTATTAGTGAAGTAAAAAAATAGTGAAAGATAGTGCACTCCTGAGAATTGGGAGCAGGCCAATACAAGAGAGGAAACATGGCACCGTTCCTTTGTTTTTCCTGTTTTTATATCCTGGTTTCATGATTGATTGATTGATTAATTGACTGATTGACAACTCAGGTTCCCTGCACTCTGGTTGATTGACAGCTCAGGTTCCTTGTGTTTTGAATTGTTCTTTCCCCTTCCTCTTCCCCTGCCCAGTGCTCATTTCTGTCTAACTACCTAACAGGGTGATAGGGGTTGAGATTTCAGATACAGATTTTGGGGGATCACAATTCAGCTCAAGCAGTCCTTCAGCTATTCAACCCTCCTTTCACCTCCCAACGCTACCAATGACTGAACTCTTTACCATCCCTTTGGTTTTAGCTTTTCCAGAATGTCATTTATGTGGGTTCCTGTATTAGCAGCTTTCCAGACTGGCTCCCTTCACTTATAAATATTTATTTAAGAGACATTCATGTCTTTGCATAGCTTGATAGCTCATTCTTTCTGTTACTGATTAGTATTCAGCTTTATGGATGTATCATAGTTTGTAAATCCATTCACTTGTGGCTTTTGGCAATTATGAATAAAGCTGCTTTAAAATTTGTGTGCAGATTTTCGTGTGGACAAACAATTTCAAGTCATTTTAGCAAATACCTAGCAGCATGACTGGTAGATTATATGTTAAAACTGTATTTAGAGTGTGAGAAAATGCCAACAGTTTTTAAAGTGGCTGCACCATTTTGTATTCTCACCAGCAATGAATGGGAGTTTCTGTTGCTCCAAATCCTTACCAGTAATTGGTATTGTCAACTTTTTGGGGTAACAAGCATTCCAACAGATGTGTAATACTATCTCATTGCTGCTTTAATTTGCATTTGATTAAAGACTTATGATGTTGAGCAAATTAAAACAACAAGGAGAGTTCCAGTTTCTCTGCCAGCAACTGTTACCGTCAGTTATGAGGATATTAGCTATTCTAATAGGTGTGTAGTGGTTTCTTAGTGCCTAATGGCAAATGATCTTTTGTGGTGAGATATTTGCAGATCTGTAGCACTTTTAAAAAATTGGGTTTGCTTTCTTAGTGTTGAGATTTAAGCATCCTTTGTAGGTTTTGGATAAAAGTCCTTTATCAGATTTATGTTTTGCAAATATTTTCTCCCAGATTGAATTTGCTTATATTTTGTTGTGGATTACAAATGGCAAATGGACATACATACATGAGATTCTTAGTATTATCTGAATGAAAGAAATTTTTGAAAATGCAGATTTCCTGGAGAAGATGTTGGCTAGAGCCAACTGAATTGGAGAATTATAGAAAAATGTGATTTCATTTTATGTTACTGATTGCAAAACCTGTAAACTTGATTTCAGCCTCTTTCAATCTAATGAGGCTGGTATAATTTTTGTCATTTCTTAGTTTAGGAAGCTGACCATTCACAATTTAAGAAGGGTGTAAGTAAATTGCCTAGGATCACCCAGCTGATAAGTGGTGGAACTCTGTTTTATGTCCAGATTTTTATGCCTTAAAAGTCCATGTTTTTCCCACCACAAATGGACAGTCTTGCTAAGAGTAGGAGAGATGGCAAGTTGATATATTAAAAGCCATAAAGCCAATCAGTAGTAAAGTTTCAAAATGAAATGTATTTATTAATATCTATATTAAAACCATCTGTCTAAGGTATGTAGTCAATGCTACGCATGTATATATATGTGTATAACTATTTTTTAATACTCAGCATATAAAATATATGTTATAAATGCTGAGTATTAAAAATACACAAAATATGTATATAACTTATGCAATATATAATATACCTTATATAATATATTATTATAATTTATATTAATTATGCTATTGCTAACATATAACATTAATACATTATATATTACATATACTGAGTATTGAAAATAAACTTCCTAAGCCTTATTCTAGTGAAGAAGATTGGGGATGGCACGTGGTCATTTACTATGAGAAACTGATATAGAGTCTATACAACACAATACTATGTTTCTTTTAAAACTGAAAAAGTTTTTTATTTCCCTGAACCTCAAACTCATTTTCTCGGACACTGTGTTCTCTTATTCAGCAGTGTCTTCTGTGGAAATTATCAATGCAACACTATTAATCATTTAGCAGCTGGGATAAGAGAGAGCTTTTAGGAGATCTGGGTTGATGTACAATTCAGAAATAATAATTTGCTCATTGTGCTGCATGAGATGCCTGACACTTCATTCAGTGAACCAGAGACACATCTTACATTTTTTTGCCCTTCTAATTTCTGAAATTGGAATGATTAGTGTATGTTTCTTTAATAGGCCTTATCATATTTATAATTTAGTGCTATGAGAACAATATGTGACATTCTTTTGATGAAAGATTAAAGGTAAAATGAAAGAAAGTTAGCTTTCAACTCTATTAAGGTGGTTCATTTTTTATCAATTAATGCAAAATAGCAGGGAAATGTTTAACTAAGTTTTACAAAAGGAACTGGGCTTAAAAAAATGTCCCTTTAAACTAAAAAGTTTCGAATATGTAAGATGATTGTGAATTCATGAATATGGAATCAGCTTATTAAATTTTATTTTAATATCACAAGGTGCTGTGTTTATGTATGGTCAAAGCTTATATGCTGAGACATTTAATATAACAATAAGACTATAATCTGGACACACTTTTAAAGAATTAGTTACATTACTAATGCTTGTATTTAGAAAAAAGTGAGTTTATGTGAGATAAAAATACTTGGAAAGTTGTCGATGACATTCATTTAAGTAGAGGATGAACATTTGCGGTAATCTCATATTAATTGCCCAAAATAAGTTTATGTTTTGCTTATGAAAGTAAAATTATTGACTCAGTTCAGTTTTCTAAACATTGAACTTTAAAAAAATCAAAAATTGTTCTGGTCTACATAATGCCACGTAAAAACTCAGAAATTGTCCTTTTCCCAAGTGAGTCCTTTTTTCCATCAAGTCTTCTCACATGTGTAAAGTGCTTTAACAAGCAAGACAGGGCTCTGCCCTTTCAATGATTCTCCCAGCAAACAGCCAGAATCTTGAAGGATTACTTCAGCTGTTCAGGTAATCTAGAGGCTGCACCTGGTGGAGCCCCGTGCAAGGAGAGCTAAAGTCAGACAAGTCAAGTCTCAGTGCCATCACATTAGTCTGTAGCTTGTCACAGTCTAAAACCACAGGGTCACTGAAGAGTGTGAGTCCTTGGAAAGAAGTGACACCACGTAGTGGCTAGAAAGCCTAGAGTCAAACTATCTGAGCTGAAATTTTGGGCTCCATCATTCACCACTAGCTGACCTCAGGCAAGCTACTTAACATCTCTGTGCCTTACTCTCTTCATATCTGAGTGCAAATAAAAGTGGTACCTATCTCATAACATTTTGAGTTAAATGAGTTAGTCCATGTTGCTGTGTGGTAGGAGTAGTCCTGGAAGCACTGTATAAAGCATACACTCACAATTTCTGTTGTTCACGTTCTTTCCACATTTCCTTTGCTGTGTCTCTGCCTGCTTCAGAAAATAGAAGATGATGGTTTGCTTGTGTAATATAAATTTGAAAATGTCTTGTGGTGTCATTTTCCAAGGGGAAAAATACTTTCTAAAATTCTAATCCAGTTGATCAATACTTTCTAAAATTCCAATTACAGTTGATCAATAAACCTTTATAACTAAATAAAATTTAGATATTCTCATTCACGTTAATTATCTGCTATGCTTGAAAAACAATGGGAAAGAGCTCCTGTGTGATGGAAAAATTATGAACTCATTAGATTTCATTTGCATTGTTGGGAGAAATTTTAAATCTCATATTTAATTGCATTTTTTCTTTTGTAACACAGAGCATTAGAATTAAACATCAAGTCCCACTGCAGAATAAGAGGAGCTCTAAGAACTCTTATTTGATTAACAATAATTATTTGCTAATTATTAATGATGTATTGCTCCACCTATCAGTTATTTTAAACATTCCAAACATTCCATACTTGATTTGATTCATACAAAGTTCCTCCTCATATCCAGCTCTTACCTAGCTTTCGACCCATATGAATCAAATTTGTTTCCGTTTCCAGTTGGGACATACTTTGATTCATGACTTCATCACTCATGAAGAGTTTAAGTTCCTCACAGGTGTTTTGACTGAGATGGAGGTAAAAGGTCATAAAGGGGTACAGTGTGGAACCTGTGTCATAGCCACAGCGAATGTTCTAAAGAGCAGATATATGTCATGGTTGTGGCTTGCCCGATACAGGCATTTTAGCACATATTCTCTTTGATAAACAAATGTTTGTTCTAAAACACTTGAACATAAACATTAAGTAATGGACAGATAATTCAAAAGAAAACCTTTAAAGAATATTTATATCATTTGAGAACATTAATTTTTAGCAGTGATTCATCTTAATCTTGCCCAGCCTTATTTTTAAGATCCCCAAAGAGAAAAGTTTAATTGCTTATCTCTCATGTGATGTTAAAGCACCAGTTTTGTGACCTCTGTTTCCATCATCTCACGTCCTTCTGACTCTCCTGTCCTTGCCTCCCTCCCTCTCTCACTTATAAACATCATTGTGCTAATTTTGGGCCCATTTGGATAATCCAGGATAATCTCTGCATCTCAAGATCCTTAATTTAATCACATCTACAAAGTCTCTTTTGCCATATAAGGTAACATTATTCATAGGTTTCAGGTATCAGGACATCTTTGAGGGCACATCATTCTGCCCACCACAGGGAGCAATGCCAAGAGTAGGTACTGACACCTGCATCTGTGTCAGGGGCTGGTCCCCTACTCAGTTCTTGCTCCTTTTTGTAAATACCAATTTTTATAGATTTGAAGAGAATCTATTCATGACTCAATAATTATTCATTAGATAAATTGCTGTTTACCAGAATGACATTGTTAGTTACACAGAGGTCATCAAAAATATTGTACATAATTGTACAAAATTTTTATTTGAAGTCATATCTTAGTCAAGGGAGAGATGAATCCAAGTGCAAGTGAGTCCTTTTTTCCATCAAGTCTTCTCACATGTGTAAAGTGCTTTAACAAGCAAGGCAGGGCTCTGCCCTTTCAATGATTTTAAAATAAAATACAAGTCAGTATTTTTGAAAAAAAAAATGATGAAGCTCAGAGCAGAGCAATTAAGCTAAGACAGCCATGGATTCAAATTCAAGCCATGCAATATAATAGTTGAAAATAATGTTATCACATGGTTAAATCATTGTTCACTGATTGATGATGGTAATTTGAGAAATGAAATGTAAAAGCATATTTTAAAGAACTTATGATAAACATTAAGACAATTAAATTCAAATTGTTAGCTTTGTGAAAATTTCTTACAAATAATAGAAAAAAAAATCCATGAAATGTTACAGAAATGTAGAAATTCACTTTTCTAATGGCTCCACTTTTCTAACAGCTAGTATCAACTCTATTCTTAAGCTTGTCTTTCGCAACAGAGTGAAGCCACTTGGTTAATTTCATCGTAGTAAACTTGGTGTGATAATTTTAAAATCAGAGTTGGAGTCCTTATTGTCAAGTGTCCCAAGCTAGATACCAGCTGCTCGTGTCATTCCCTGACTGGTCTGTGGTGCAGGTATACCCCAGAGTTGACTTTTGAAAGTGGCCCACTTGGGGACCAGCTAGGCATCTGCCCTCCTGCTTGCCCTGGGGCATTCTAGAGAAGCAGTCCAAAGAGCGTGACCCCCAAAGTCCTGCTGATACAGGCTTTAGTCTCTGCCAAGCTGTTCTTAAAAGCTGGCAAAGCCAGCCCCTTTCTTCTTCTGTGCCTTCTTTCTACCTTCCCAACTGGCTTAAGTCCTATTCCCATAAGAAAACATACGTATCCTCGCACTTTTGTGGAAATCTTTAAGCATCCTCTCCCTCTCTTAGTTGTAGCTCTGTAGGTATGCTGTGTTGTGTTGTAGGGGTGTGTGTGTGTGTGTGTGTGTGTGTGTGTGTGTGTGTTACATACATGCTGGTACTTGCTCTTATATCATACTTGGGCTTATTTTTCTTTGGCACAAATTGGCTAAGCATCAGCCTCCATGATGGCTTTGGATGAGAAGTGATCATTACGCTTCTGTCCCACACTGCAAGGGAAATTCTTGGGGTGGGGATGATCTGGGCCGAGGCACAAGTCACCTTCTCTATATACAGCAATTAACGTCGCTCCCCACCACCCTCCCCTTTCCCGTGCCTGGCTGCGGGCCAAGATTTGCCTTCTTTCAGTTTTATTTATGGACTCTCTTCAGGTGGTTGGGGGAAGACAAAACCAATTCTTTGGTTTCCTTTACTGTTTTAGTTTTACATCTTGCAGGATAGTGTAGAGTTTAGTTATCTGTAATTTGGGACCTAACCTCCACAAATAGATGGGGATAGTTGCAAGGGAAGGCAAGATGACCTAGGGCTGGTAGTTGATTTGTCTTGATGACAAGTTACCTACTAATGTCACTCCATTAGAGCTCTGGCAGTCAACAGTGTGGTACTGACAGAATAATTAATGTGCAGAAAATGGAAGGGTCTGTGCATTGATGGCTCTGAATTAAGCATATACTAATGGAGGTCCACTATAAACCAGTGCTGAAGGGATGTTTTTGTTTAATTAACGAATGTAATGGGGAAAAGTTATTTAAAGATGGATTGAAGAATTAAATGGGAGAAAAATATGAAGGAAAAGAACTTTGAAGGTCATCAGGTATTTTTTTTTCAAAAAAAACAATATTTAGCAATGAAAGGGAAACATCTTTATTTTCTGAGGCTCAAAAAATTTACCACCCAAAGACTGCCTTTGAAATTACTCTTGGAGAGAGTCCTCTAGCAAAAAGAAGAATGAATATAGGAGGAAGAGACACTATAGGGTGATAGCCTCGCAAGTATTAGTATTGTCTTAATAAGAACAACAGTAAGCAAACAGACCCTACAGCAATCTAGAATTAAAATTTCAGGTGATCCTAATATGACTTGGGCTACAAGGGATGTTGGACATCAGTGGGGGCTGAGAATAGTTTAAAGAAAATACATAAACATTAATAAATTCAAGAAACTGCTGGTTAATAATAAATGCAAATTTAGACTTTAATTAGAAATAATCACGTAGAGACAAAAAATAGCGTGTCTGTTATTTTACATAAAATTCAAGACACCATCAATTGGAAAATACACCACTATTTTATTTACCACTGTGAAAGGAAAAATGCTGTCAGCTATGAAAAAGGGCTGCCAATCAAGACACAATGCTTTCTTAGTTAGAATTTTTATTCATATTGAAAGCAGTCTTTTAGACATTATCATCCTTATAAAACTACAAAAATGAAAACCAAAATAAAACCAGTAAACGTATTCCTAAAACTTTTTCACACTGAGTCCAACTCTTCTAAGTGACTTTTTAGAGTCATTAATGTTTGTGTTTTTCTGCACAATATAATCCTCTGTGCTATAAAGAGTGGTAATATTTTTTTAAAGGATTTATAGAAGTAAAACTACCATGCATGGCAGGTGGAACTGGCCTCCCTTAGCCTTCTCCCGAGGAAAGCTGCTGAGTATGTCCAATTCATCACCCACGTCAACCTCTTTCCCCGTATCATTTGGTTCCTTTTCTCCACTATTTTCTCTAGGATTTTCTTCCAAATTGCTGACACCAGTCTGCAGGTTATGATGCTGGCACTTTTGATATCCCTGCGTGCTCAGGGAATGACAGCTCTGTCACAGCTCCGGCCTGGCCAACAGTGATCCTAAAACACTAATGACTTCAGACCCCCCTAATTTTCAACATTTTACATTATAAAATACAAGCATTTTAAAACCATGAAATATAACTTTCAGCCAGCAAAATAATAAAAAATAAAAAAACTCAACCTTTCTAAGATAAGATAGGAAAGTAGGGAAAAATAAACATAATATGGTCATATAGAACTCTAAGCATTGCAAAGAAGAAAATCCCATTATAAGAATAATTTCAATAAAAATGAGTTCAACTCAAAAATGTAAATTAGAGACACATAGATTGGATTTGGAATAAGATTTAGCAGTATGTGGCTGTATTAGTCAAGACCCCCGAAGAGAAAAAAAAATCCAAGTATTTAGAGAAGATTTAATACAGGGAATTGGTTATATAGATGCTGAATGAACAAAATACATTAGATTAGCAGCAGAAGCAAAAAGGAGGAGTGATACTCAGAGATCAGTTAAGTTTGCAGACATTTCTACACTGGAGCCCCAGCGTCCACACTTGCTGATGAACTGCTGGAGACGCTGTCACATCCTGTTTAGGATCCACCGAGAGCTGCCCCTTTGGCAGGGTTGGAGCAGCGGCCTACGTGTGGCTACCACCAGTGCCGTCACTGTGCTGTCGCCACTGTTGCTCTGTCACTCCTTCTGCTGCTGCCACCACCCAAGACGCTGCCAGAAATGGGAAGCTGGCTGAGAGGCATGTTCCCCTCCTCCACCTTACAAATTCCTATCAGGACTCCCGTTAGCAGAACTTGACAGGAAGCCAGTTGGTAAGAGATCCTGGGAGATGTCGGTTGCAGACTCCCAGCCCGCTTTCACACACAGCAGAATACAGAAGAGGCCGCGGACAAACATGCAATTAACTGACACCATTGTCTACAAGACATGCATTTAAAACCAAGGGATATGGAACTGTTTATTTAGTCATTCACTCAACGAATATTTATAGCATGCCTTCGAAGTGTCAGCTCCTCTTGCAGCGTTGTGATACAGCAGGGAGCCAAACAGACGGAATACCTGTTACCTCAGGGAAGCCAGACAGCACACAAAATGAGTAGTTAAACCTGCAGTATTTGGGGACGTGACAAATGCTATAGGAAAAGTAAAGCAAGGAGGAGGAGTAGGGAGGGCAGAGGATTGCAGTTTATTAAAAAACAAAAGCCTAGAAAGTCGTCGTTGAAAAGGTGACATTTGAGCAAAGATGAAGGAGGAGAAGAAAGAAGTCAGAATGAAATGAGTAATATTTATTTTAATAATACACTGGTAAGGATTAAAATGGAAGTGCAATAGAAATAAAAAAGGATGTTGCTTGTTGGTAAGAGGAATCTTAGATCTGGAAGATACAGTAATGTGGTAATATACATAATGTGTAGAATGTCAGTGCAGCCCAGAAACATAAACAACAACAATGGCCAGAATAAGGAGAAATGGGGATGCCAAAAATTGTGGTTTAAATTGAAGGATTTAGCAGACAAAAACTCTTATTATAGTAGATTTGGGCAACACGGTAAGAAAATGTTAGCTTTGTGTAAAAAAATCCTTTATATTTGGAACCTAAAATAAATATTGCTTTTATTAAAGAGAGATGCATGGGAAATTATGAAATGCTGAATGCAATAAAAAGTACTACATATCAATATTTGTGAGATTTAACCAGAGTAGAACTTAGAAATTTATATCTTCCAGTACATTTAACCAACACCGAGAATATTGGAAAACAAAGACATTAGCTAACCTCAAGAATATAGAAAAAGAGAACCAGTAAATACAAAAACTTAAAAATAGACTAAACATTTCTGAAATAAGGAACTGAAACAAAAAAGTGTTAACAAAATTTTAAAAAATATTTCAAAATAATGAGAAAAAAAATCTTTGGTAAGACTAATCTAAAAAAAGAGAAGATACAAATAAACAGAACAAATGGAAAGGAAATAACAATAATCATGAGAAATATTAAAGTAAAAAGGGCCTCACTAATGAACACAAGTAAATTAGCAAAACTACAATTAAAGCTGTTGCATTGTATTTACCTTTCTCCCTTAGAGTTCAGCAGTGACCCTAAGCAGAACCACAGGGGCTGTACTTCAGTGTAGGACATTGGTAAGAGCTTGTTAAACCACTTTTTCTCCTGCTTAGCTCATTCTCAGGTCCAGACTTCATGGGGAATTCAGAAAGATGCAAAAGTAGAGAGCTGGAGAGAAAGGGTTTCTTTAAATAGAGAACTGATGGAGTGAGGTTGTATTTCTCCCTACCCCCAAACAAATAGTGAGTTCTTTAAGACCACCTGGGGAATTTGATTTGCATGTCTCTTGGGACTTGGGAGACATAGGGCTAGTATTTCACTTTGTCTTGGAAAAATATTTTGAAGGTGAGACTGTGATGAGAACAAACCTGTGGTGGTAGAACTAACATTACCTAACAGTCTTTATAGAGCTTGAGGGGGCACTGGAGTGAATATGTGCTTCCTCTAGGCTCCTTCATTCCAAGAGGAAACATGAAGGTGTGAGAGAGCCCCCAGTGGTGAGTTTGTGTGGGGTGCACACCAGAAACCAATAACTGAGGAAAGAGTCATACATAACTTGCTGCCCAGAGACAGAATGTCCAGTATCAGGGACCTGTAGGTGGTGGCTCCCCGGAAATAGATCCTGAGTGAACCCCCTAAGTAAGTGCTCCCAGAAATAGTCAATATTAGTCATGGGCCATGCTCAGAAGCCATCACTAGTAGATTACAAGGGTACTGGTCAAGGGAGATCTTTTTGCCTTTAGCTCTCTTCTTCTGTCTTCTTCCCTTCACCTCTGGTGATGTTAGAGTCAGCATAGTAATGACTGGAGGGAAAAAAAGAAAGAAGAAAAGAAGAAAAAGTCTCTGAAGACGAAAGAAAAGAAACTAAATCAGGCTTGAACTAAGCGAGGAGTGGTTGTTGAAGACAGTGCGACATTAATGTTAGCTGAGCATTTAACTGAATAACTGGCATGAACTTCTTTTGAGAGTTGGGACTGATTTTGTCATTATATCGTTGTGGTATTACATACGGAAAGACACAAACAGTAGTTTTCAGTGTAGAATTATTTACAATAGTAATAAGGAAAAAAATTAAAACAACTCCAGGTATCCATCATCATGTGAATAGGGAAATCAATTTTTGAAGATTTAGACAAAGGAATATTATACAGCATGTAGAGTAAACTAGAGCTAGAAATAGAAACTGAAAGACTAAAGCTTGAGTGCTGAGTGGAAGTCATTTTTATTGTAAGGCAGAGCCCAGTCCAAAATAGTAGCTAAACTTTGTTGGATGGGGTTTGAAGGAGGAAAATGTGGTTAAGTCTTTAAAAGCTGAAAAATCTCGAATCATCTCTGTCCTGTATTAAGAAAGCAAAATCTCATGCATATAACCCAGGAATCCTGCTCCTGGGCATATATCCAGAAGGAACCCTACTTCAAAAAGACACTTGCACCCCAATGCTCATAGCAGCACTATTTACAATAGCCAAGACATGGAAATAGCCTAAATGTCCATCAACAGATGACTGAATAAAGAAGCTGTGGTTTATTTATGTAATGGAATACTATTCAGCCATAAAAATGACAACATAACGCCATTTGCAGCAATATGGATTTTCCTGGAGAATGCCACTCTAAGTGAAGTAAGCCAGAAAGAAAGAAAAATACCATATGAGATCGCTCATATAAATCTAAAAAAACAAAACAAAACAAAAAAACATAAATACAAAATAGAAATAGACTCACAGACATAGAATACAAACTTGTGGTTACTAAGAGGGTGGGAGGTGGGAAGGGACAGACTGGGATGTCAAAATGTAGAATAGATAAACAAGATTATACTGTATAGCACAGGGAAATATATACAAGATCTTGTGGTAGCTCACAGCAGAAAAAAAATGTGACAATGAATATATGTATGTTCACATCTAACTGAAAAATTGTGCTCTACACTGGAATTTGACACAACATTGTAAAATGAATATAACTCAATAAAAAAAATTAAAAAAGAAAAGAAGGCAAAGTCTCAGAGTGCAGCTGGTCAGCTGGCAAAATCTGCAGTGGCTGGGGAAGGTTTCCATGGCGCATCTCATTTTGAACTTTGGGATTTGGGGTGCCTGGTTACTGTTGTTGTGTAGATGACTTTCTTGGTTTGGAATTATGACATCCAATTATCTTTTAGTAAAATCAGATCTGCCTCACTTTCAGCAGGCTAAGTACCAACATGGGCAGATCTCAGAAACACAATATTGAATGCAAAAAGCATATTGCAGAATCATTGGGCGGTAGGAGTCTTTATGTAAATTATGTAAATTTAAGAACACATGCAAGAAACGTGGCATACTGTGTTATTTAGAGCATATTTAAGAAGAATATTCTAGGGATGGTTATTAGCCACTTGTAGATTGTGTTTGCTTAGTCCTCCTAGACACTGAAATCAGAAAAGAAACAGCTAGGCACATATGGCTGACTGGATTTGTCTACCATTCCATCAAAACAAAAATACACGAGTAGCTGCTTCTCTCTGACAACAGTTTAGAGCTAGCACCACCAGGCACAAGCGCCTTGGCTGATTTGTGGAGTCAGGGGTTGGAATTTCAGGCTAGCGCGAGGCTGTGCTTACACGCTCTATTCGGAGCTCGTGAATTGACAATGCAGGAATGATGGCCCTGTCCTCCCTTCAGTATTTCCACATTCTGCCTTCAGTGCTGAAAAATAGACAGGAAGCTCTATGTTAGAGCCAGACAGACTTCTCTGGAGGAGCCACTGCCTTTCAGGGATTTCTGGGGAGAACTCTAGGCATCAATATTTTCTTTTCATCCAGTGGCAAAAATTCAAGGACCAGGGGAATCATTCAAATATTTATAGGAGCTACCTGCCCATACCAATGCCTAGGCTCTCATCAAACTTAAAGAAAGGCATAGACCTTGTCATCAAAGGCAGGTACTTTTAAAAGATAAACAGCATATACTCTCATATATCTTTAACGCAAAAACAAATCTTCATATTTCTGCTAAAGTGTTGGTGTCCGTGGGATAACGATCTGTTTTCCTAGCTCAGGAAATAAAGAAGGTTGAAATTTATTCTTCGATGGGAAATTTCTTCCCCTTCAGGAAGAATGACCAGAGCTTGACCAAGCTTCCCGTGAAATCCTTGTCTGTCCTCCCTAGTTAGTCTTTTTCAGTAAGCAAAGCCACCGGTCAAGGTCCCCAGATCCCCTGCTGCAGCTGCCTGAGCCTCCCTGGGTGGGCAGACCCAAGACGGTTCTTTTCCTTGCCCTAACCCCAACCCTGCAAACCACAGGCACAGCAATTCAACTGCAGAAAACGTGCCCCTTTGCTCTTTTGCAAGGATCCGCTCTTTGCCATTGGATAATGTAGGTTGTATTTTCCTATGTTATTTACTTTGTTTTTAGATTTAATCAGTATTGTCAGAGGTTTTTATTTTCACAGCCAGACCTTGTGCGTTCTGTGAAAGCCCCTCAATGGACCTTTACAGCTTATGTGACCTGCTTTCTTTTTTATTTTCATCTCTCTAACTTTAAAAAACTCAACCCATTTCCTCCTTTCAGCTGCATTAGTGGTGCTATGTAGAACAGGATTCAATACTCTTCCAAACTGTTTGCTGGCAGCCTTTTAATCTGAGTGTTTTAAAACTTGCTTTTGAGCCAGAGTTTTACTAGAATATAGTAGAATATAGTAATTATTTACTAGAATATAGTAATTTTTCTTTCATCCTTGCTGCATATTATCAGTGAAATAAACCAGTGATTGTAGAGAATGTTTAATAGTGATAATTATTTATGGCCAATTCCCCCAAATATGTTAATTTACTTAGTAGATATCTAATCCATAGGTACATTCAATAAATACGAACTCTTAGATTAGTTGATTCTGACTATATTTGTGTGCACCCAGTTTGTTAAAAACTTTTCAAATCAATTTAATCAGTCAACCAATTAGATCAGTTGAGGCAATATTACCAACCTGATATGATTGCCTATTTTGCCTGAATATATTGTCAAATTCAAGCTATTAAAACAATAGGCTTTTTAATCTTTTTGTTGTGGTCCCCACCATTCTAACGGCTTTACGTGCAATCTGAATCACAGCCAGAAGTCATTAGAGCTATTCTGCCTTCCTCCATACTGATTCTGAACAGTGGAAAATCAGTCATTATACTTAATTCCTAATCCTGTTGTCAAGCCATTTCACCATCTCCCACTTCATCTATATTGTTTCTTTCTTAGTGCCAGTGTTTCTGTGTCTGCTTCATGGAGTTTAACATTTCTGTCTTGTGAGTCAGGCCCCCAGCAATCTCATGCAGAGGACTTAGAGGACAAAAACATCAGGCTCTTAATTCAAGATAATTAAATTGTTGTTAGTTAAATTAAGTAACATTATAATTTAATGTGTATTGATTAAACATTAATTGGTGTTAATTCAATTAATTATTGTTGCTTCCCCCTCCAGTTTAGTTCTGAACTGCAGGACTGTAGTCCCCACAGAGAAGGGAGTGTGTTCGCTCTAGCTTTCCCTGCTTCATGGCCTGTTCCGACCTCTGCTGCTTCTGCTTCCTCTGGGTCTGGACCTTGGGAAATAGTGTTTAGAAGGAAAGGACAAAGGCCTGCCTGACTGCTTTGCACTGTACCTTTCCCTGATGCTGGGGTGTTTTAGCAAGCTCCTTTCAATATCATCCTAGCTCTGCTAACTTCTGAGTGTCCACTTGGTCCCTAGAAAAAGTTACCACCTCTCTCTGTCAAGATCTGAATTTTTGGGCTTTTCTCAATTACGCTGTCTATCTCCGTTCAACCATCAAATGTACTCCACCCAGCCTCTAATCTTCACATTCATCCTAACTGGTGACAAGCACCTGTTTCCTTTCACTCCCAAGCTTCAGAGACAGCTCCAGTGGTCTGTTCTAATCTTACATGGGGGATATGGCTTTTTGCAGCTTATCCATCATCTAACAAGAAATAAGAGGCTAGTCTTGCATTCTGGAAGATGTTGCCCCAAATATTGTAGCAAGGCACTCATATTCCCCTTCTTACTTGACTAGGAGAATGGGATAGAGTGGAGAAGAAACACCAAGGCATTCTCTACTCCTGTACATTTCCTTCGAAGAATCTTCTCTCCTTTTCAATAAATTCTCAGGTATGTGATGGTATCCTCTAAGGGTTACTTGGGCTTCTGTCATGTCTTAGCAAGCCATCAACCTCAGATTAACTTAAATAATTTTGTGTTATGATAAATAATGTATTTTGGCTGAAACTAAATTGCTGTAAGCAACACAAATATGGTAATGATGATTAAGACAGATTCTGTTTTTATTTTATCTATACTGTGTGGGAACTTATTTCCCCCATGCCCTATTCAAACTGCTAGGCATCTCAATGTTCTTGGCCACTAAATAGACTGACTCAGTTCTCTTATTGGTTCAAAATTTTAGTTTTTGATCCTTACATGATTGTAAACAACTGTAATTTAAGATTTTCCAACTTCATAGCAGTTATAAGGTGTTCATTCAGCTAGTTAAGAATATCTTTGTTTTTTAGATTATCACTGGATTGCAGACTTGAAATATGTAAATGAGCCCTAATTGAAAAGCATTGACATGAATCAAATAATTTTGTGTTCTTTTCCAAATATAGTCACTATAATTTTTACAGCATAAAATATTCCCTTGCAATTAGTCCTTTATGTGTCTGAGGATACTCTGGTGTTGTCAAAATCAAAGTTGACCTTTAAAAACACCTGACCTGTTTCCTTTTTATAGAAAGCCACCCCTTTCTAACATTTTTTTTCTTTAAAATTTGCCTATTTGTAAGACATATTATTTTTGTCTATTTGGCATAAATATATGAGAGATATGCAATATAAATTCCATAATCATATTAGAAACAGAAGATAAACTTAGTTCTCATGGGTATCTTATCCCAATGTCCAAGTGTTTTTATAACATTTTTGAAATGTTTTCCTACCTTGTTAAAGTAATTAGGATGCCTGGTCCTTTTTTTCAATTAAAAAAAGTTTTTAATTAAAGTATAGTCAGTTTACAATGTTGTGTTAATTTCTGATGTACAGCATAGTGATTCAGTTATATGTATGTATGTATATTCCTTTTCAAATTCTTTTTCATTATAGGCTATTGCAAGGTATTGAATATAGTTCCATGTGCTACACAGTAGGATTTTGCTGTTTTTATTTTATATATAATAGAATCAATAAATCTCGAACTCCCAATTTATCCCTCTATCCCACTTTTCCCCCTGGTAACCACAAGTTTGTTTTCTGTCTGTGAGTCTGTTTCTGTTTTGTAAATAAGTTCATTTGTGTCATTTTTTAAGATTCCACATGTAAGTGATATCATATGCTATTTTTCTTTCTCATTCTGGCTTACTTCACTTAGTATGTCAATTTCCAGGCCCATCTTTGTTGCTGTAAATGTCATTATCGTTTGAAGTATATCCTTTTAACTCTTAGGTTTGAAGAAGCATTCAGGTGGAAGAAAGGAAAAGAAAAAGACGGTAAAAACCACCTCCCTGTTCCTCGGCCATAGCTGCTTCATCAGATGTTGCTTTCAAATGTTTCAGCACCAGATGAAGATTTTACTGAGCACATTAAGGGTCCAAGAACCGTACTTTCCATTTCACTATATGCTTCACAGTTTTCATACGTAGATGTGCATGTAGAAGTCACTCTCATTAGACTCAGGATGTTCAGGTAAATCTGAATATGGTTCAGCTAGTTGCTGATAGGCTTACAAGGAAGTTTTCTGTGAAATCCCAGTTCAAATATTTTTTAATAAATAAACACAAAAGAATAATGAATGGTCTTAACTAAATTTTACTGTTTGTTTTTTCTGAGCTCCACATGGAAGAAGATTTTCCAGAATAGATCATTTTAAAACCTATAAAAAAAAAGCCAGTAGGAAATCACTGGTTTCCCTCCAAGCAGTGTAACTCAGGGTGTAGAGTCTTCTGGTTTTAATCTCTTGTGCTCGGCTCCAAGATGCTCCCGCTTCTTATTTGCAGCCTGCGGTCTTGATTTCGACAGTCTATGATTTGTAAGCATGCAGTGCGGGACACAGTGACACTGTGTGCCTCTTATCAAGGGTGCAAATAGAGGAAAGTGATTGCTTCCTAATGGGTTGGTCTCAAGAATTTGCAAATGTAGCAATAACACCACCAAAGTTCCCAGAAAGAGCCTTCTGTGTTTGCTGTCGTGTATTTCTTGTTTTTCCTAGCTGGAAATTTAGTAATGAGTTTTATCTGGAATAGAAGGGTAGAACTTATTTTTATTTTCATCTGCCTATTTCTCCTTAAAATTAAATTGTGTTTGTACTGTTTTCAGTGAGGAAATTGTTTTACAGTTGTTTATTAAGGTTATCATTTTCAATCCCCCTTTACTTATATTTACACTAGAAAATAACCCAGAAATATTTAGCTGCAGCTGGCAATAAAAATTTTACATAATAGCCAGGCCAGTAAAACTCTTTAGCTCCCAAAACAATGTTCATGCTAGTTATATAAAAGCTAGGAACCATGTTTGATTTTTTAAAAAACCGTCCTTGTGATCAATAACTAGGCATTTTAAAGAATTAACTGATTTACAAATAAGGCATCATTATTTTGTAGTTTGAGTTATCGGGTGTAATTTAGTTACTATAAGGCAATTTTTGGCTGATTTGAGCTTGCTTATTTTGTATACAAAATCAATATTCACTATCACATGAATTTTTCAGTGTATATTGTCAAGGTGTATATTATACACTACGTTCAAGGCACTATACACAAAAAGGAAAAAAATATAGTCCATGAGAATTACGTAAGTGAAGTGAGTATCTTTAAGCCAATAGCTAAAAATAAGTGAGTCACATAAAGCGACTAATCAAAATCAAAGGAGAAAAACATTCTTAGCACCATTCTCATTTTCTCTTGATAATTGGTTTTCTTTCTTCATAACTTTGGAATTAGAGGAGACTTAACCATGGAAGAAAAAAAGGCACACAGAGAAAATGAGAACTTGACAGACCCACAGGATTAACATCGGCTTTCTCTCCAGATTTGTTAATGACAGACTTGCTCATAATGCCCGTAACTTTAGGAAATCTCATTCATTGGCAAGCCACTTTCAGTGTTCTTTGTGTTTGCAGCAGATTGTGTATATTTGACTGCTTTTCTTCCTTGCATTTTCTTTTTTTAAATACTGGTCTGATATATTAGCTTTGGAATGTTGAAATAAAAATTGTCTCTCCCTGGATTAGCCTTTGAAAAACCAGAGAAACTTTAAAATGAGGGGAGAGCTGTGTCTTTCTTTAATACTCTGCTCTGTGTGTGTCTCTATTATTTCTTTGTAAGCAACAATGAACTGAGTGTTTCATAGTAGATATCAGTAAACCCCTTAAGAGATGAACCACCACCAAAGGAGAAGTTCGGAACTCAGGAGTAGTGGAGCAGGAATATCTTTGTATGAGGAATCTGGTCTATTCCCTTGGCTCTAGTTTAAAACTATTCCTCAATTACTCCTAAAGGCTAGCAGCCAACCCTGTACCTATGATTCCCCGGAGGAAATGCCACAATTCTCTCAAACTTTATAATTAGAATTTCCCCCCTATTTCACTTCTTGAATTTAATCCTTGATGATTATTTTTGTTTTGTTACTATAAAACGTGATGAAAGTAATATATTTTTTGGAGAAAATGTGAAGAACAAAGAAAAATAGGGAGAGCAATTAATCTCATTCAAAGATGGGTCAGTGTTAATCATTCTGATATGTGTTTTGCAAGATTTATTTGTATGCATACACGCACTTACCACATATGTAAATATCTTGGGGGAGTAGAGCAGTACAGTATATGCTCGTAAATGCTTGTTGAATGGCCCATTGAAAAGTAGAGATCGGTTCAGGGCAAGTAGGAGACCAAAACAGAGTGAACGTAAAAGGCACAGATCTCAGGAAAATGAATGAGCGACGTGAGGAACTATTATATTCACAAGACTTCCTTTTACCCTCCATGCTGAATTACCCAATTTTTAGCTTAAGGCGTGTAGATATTGAAATCCTGATCTAAAGCCTAATTTCTGGAAACAGGAAGCGTGTTGACTAGGGCCGTCCTTGCCAGGGGCTGTCTCATCTCCTTTGCACTGTGTCTCATTTTGTTTAAGGGCAAGATACCCACTTTCCCTGCATGCCCCAGATATACAGTCTCCTCTTATCCTGCTCTCTAAGCATCTGACTTGAAGGAGTTTGGGGTTGCTTCATACAATTCTGTCACTTTGAGGGACAACAGTAAAATCTCTGGGGATAGTTGACAGAATCAGCTTCAATCAAAGCATGAATCAAAGCAAAACTCGAATAGAGATCCGAATTTGAGTAAGTTTTATGAAGGAAAACTTGTAAATCTTTTAAAGTATTTCTTAAACTTACTCTCAAGAGATTAATCTCATTTCATATTCTTCACTGAGCCACATAAATTTCCTCTACGTAACAGGACCTTTACCAGAAGCACTCGTAACTGGGGCTCACTTTTTTCTCTTGGCCATATGTTTTCTTATCTCATAGGATGTTCGCTCTATGCAGTGAATCAGGGAGAACACAGAGGTGCATTCAATTAATTTCTTAGCTCAAAGGCATCAATCTGCAGTTTCTTACATCCATTACATCTGTTGGCAGGGCTTTTTATGAAGACTGACTACCATTTCTGAGACAGCACAAATTTAACCTGAGCGCTTGGACAGGTTTTTTGATGACATGGTTGATTTCCGAAAGGATTTCATTTCACACAAGGACATGATTTTGAGAAATGGTAGAAAAGGTATTGTGGAGCAAACTTGCTTTGCAAACTCTTTTGAAATCCATTTTTATTAAAGTCTAAGTCTCAAAGCAAGTGACACAAGTTTACATGGTAAATTTCACCAATATGGTGAAAAGTTTTGTGATTAATTTTTTAATAGGTTTTACTTTTTAGAGCAGTTTTATGTTCACAGCAAAACTGAACAGAATATACAGAAGTCTCCTTTATGCCTCATTCCTCGACACATGCATAGCCTTTTCCACCATCAACATCCCCCACCAGAGTAGTACATTTGTTACGACTGATAAATCTGTATCAATGCCTCATCATGACTCAGAGTCCATGGTTTATATTAGGGTTCGCTTTTGGTGTTGCACATTCTATGGGTTTGGACACATTTATAATGATATTTTTTAAAAATCCTGATTCATTCAGCATATATTATTATTCACATACTGCATGCCTGGTGCTATACTAGAAACTGAGGTTGCAAAATAAAAGACACTTTGTTTTGTTTTTGTTTTTGTTTTTCCTCAGAGGAGAAGACCATATGGTGGAGAGACTGACATGAAACCACTCTAACAAAATAAGGTATATGTGTACATGTTGCAATAAGGATGCATACAAAGAACAGTGAAAAGAAAACAATTGAAGACATCTTAAATGTTGGGTTGTTTTGTTTTGGAAGAAGAAAAAAATAAGAAATGGCTAGGATTAGGGAGAAAACAGGAAACAATCATGCGATGGGACAGGTATCGCAGTTACACTGGAAGTTGAATGACATTTAGTATTTAATTTACAAAGTGACTAAGGGCACCTTCACAATGAATTATCTGCTTTCATTCCAAACCTACGTTACTTACATTTGGAAAAGGAAATAGGACTCTTGCAAAATGAAATTTCCCATCTTATTTGGCTGTTCCCTGTATTAACTGTTTTTATTTTTTGATAGTTAATCTATATCTGTTCTTTGAGTATATTGCTCTTGATCAGCAGCAAGAGGTTTTTTTCCATGCAAAGTAAAACTCTGCCTAAATTTGGAAATAAGGAGGAAACTGACTTCTGCCAGCATTATTGCCAGCATTTTTACAGGAAAGGAGGTTACAATTGAGGGGATAATCTAAAATTATTAGGATCCTGTGAGGAAAGAGTGATCACATCTGACTTGGTTGCTCAGTCCTTGCATGTCTCCTCGGCAACCTGGAATCAGGATTTGACTCTTGACCAATCACTGGGAATGTGACCATAGGAAGGTTCTTTATGGTAATGATTGATGCTTTTGCTGTGTATACAGGGAGCCACAGACTGTGACATAACAGTATGTCCAGATTGCTTCACACAAACATCAAGATTGATGTGCACCTAATTTCATTGTTGGGATTCTGAGTTTTAATTGTCATGGTCAGTTACACAGTAGAATGTCTATGTGACCAACTTCATCAAAACCTTGGACCCTGTGGCTCAAACAGAGCTTCCCTGGATAAGAACATTCTGCACATGTCTCTAGTTTGATGCTAGAAAGAAAACATGTTCTGTGTGGCTCTGGATGGGGAAGAACTTGGAAGGCTGTGCCTGACCTCTCCGGACTCTGCTCAGGACATCTCTTCTATTGCTCTTACTGTACGTCCCCTGCTGTATTAAACCTTAGCCATGAGTATAACCTGCTGTTGAGACCTGTGAGTCCTTCTGGCAAATTGAGGGTCATCTTGGGACCACCCCCAAACAGATCGATCATAAACATTTAAATCTCTTATACATTTTACTGTAACTTATTATAGAATTCAGTTCAGGCGTTTTGTTGAGCAACACAGTACAAAGAATAAAAATGTTAATTCCATATTCTGTAGCGCTAGTTTTTTGTAAGTTTCATTGAGTATACTGTACATATAAAAACGTGCACAAATTATGAGTATCCATTGAATGAGTTGTCACAAAGTGAACACACTTGTGAACAAGCCCCTAGATCAAGAAACAGATGTTACTAGACTCTCAGAAGCTCCCTTGGGCCCCCTTCCAGGTGCCGCCCCTCCCAAAGTTAACCACTATCCTGACTTTACTGTGATAGTTCAGCCGGTTGTGTTTCAGGAATGGATTACTACAGCTTGTACTGTGCTGTGATGCCTTCTTTTGATCAGCATCATGTCTGTGGAACTCATTCACGTTGCTGCGTGTAGTTGTGGTGGATTCACTCTCATTACTCTGCAGTTTTCTGTCATGCAAATATATACCACAGTCTACCCATTTTATTATAGATGGATATTTGTTTTTCCTTCTTCTTGGCAGTTGCAAATAGCACAGCTGTGAACATTCTTATGTATGCTACTTGGTAAACATTTCCATATATATATATATATACACACACATAGAAGTGGAATTGCTGAGTCATAAGGATTACATATGTCAAACTTCAGAAGACACTGATAAGCAGTTTTCCCCAGTGATTTTACTAATTAGCACTCTCACCAGCAGAAAGAGAATACCAGTTACTCCCACATCCTATCAGCACTTGATACTGTCTTGTTTTTTCTTTTTCTTAGTCATTTTGGGTAGTAGTTTAGAGAAGCATATATTTTGAAGGACTTAAAAAGTTAACTGTAGATGATTATCTCACAGTGTCTACGTATATCAAAACATCATCATACCATTGTGTGTAATTTTTATTTGTCAATTGTTTAAAAAAGTGGAAGAAATAAAAAGCTGACAATAGTGTGTATGATATTACAGGTCAAAAATTATATGGGTACTGAAATGTAGCTTTCCTCATTTTTTTGGCCGAGTTCTTACTTCTTTCAAGCTCCACTTCTACCAAGAGTACAGAAAGAGCTTAAACCTACTTATTGAAATTAACTTAGCCTCTATCATCTTAAACAGTCCTTTTCAGGTCAGTTTAAGATTTCAGTCCTTTTCAGGAATTTCTGAGCTCTCAAAATGTCTCCTGGTCCCATGGTGGTATCTGTGTAGAAGAATGTATCTCAGGATAGCAGTCAGTCCTCGCCTTGTCTCCTGGCCTGCACCAGTCCTCTTGCTCCTAGATCTCTGGTTGAGGTGTGGTTCACCTTCCCTTGTCTTTGAAGCACCACCACTTTTACAGTTGCACTCAAGGATCAAATGTCAGATGTTTTCTTTCTTTCTTTCTTTCTTTCTTTCTTTCTTTCTTTCTTTCTTTCTTTCTTTCTTTCTTTCTTTCTTTCTTTCTCTTCTATCTTTATATCATATTCCATCTGTAATACATGTCAAATTGTTTTTTCAAATGTTGTCATTTTTCCACCACTATTTATTAAATAATTTTCTCCTTTGACTCAGTAATTCCACATTGACTAGTCTTCCTAACAGTGAAAAAAATGACATTCAACAAACAAATATGCTATAGTGAAAAGCTGAAATAACATCATGGTTAAACAAAGTGAATGGTAAATACATTCTGGAACATCCTCATGTGCGAAATTATGTGGCAAGTAAAAATTATGTTTTCCCAAGAATATTTAAGGTTAAATATTCATGAAAAGAATTACATTAAAAAAGTTGGACACAAAATGATGCACAATATCTCTGTATCTATACTATACACATACATACACTGAATAATTTCCTTAACTCTTCTTCCAGATCACTCAGTAGCTATTTTTAAGACATATGCTGTTTGAATCTCCAAATGCTGTATTTTTTTTAACTTTACTATGCAGTAATTTTGCCTTTATGTACCATGGCTACTCTCTTTTTGCCATTGAATACTGTAAGGTTTGTTAAAACTCATATTGCTAGAGTAGAGAGTGAATAAACAGTCCATGGTCTTGCTCCTGTTCAAGAGTGGTGATTAAATCTTTCCCTCAGATTTACAAAGAACAGGTTGATTCGATGCACCCTTCCTAGTTCATATTCCAAAATCTACTCAGCACTCACAGGTGCACCTCTGCGCTATTGCAGTTTATCATCCTCCTGCCTCTGTCTCTGGTTATCTGCTTTTCTCAGAAGTCACTAGAAAAACTGTACTATTCAATATGCACAGCTACCAGAGTTCTTCCTGTGTCTGCTTCCAAGATAGTAATTTTGTTTTCAGATTTATTATACTTGAGTCTTTGAGTTAGAAGAGAGATTTAAGAGGATGTAAGAAATATATTGCTGCAAGTAAGCACTTTCTTTCCAAAGAGACAGGACTGGGAACAGATGCACAGTTCCCTCACTATCTATCCCTGTTTCTTTAACTAAAACACATTACAGACTTAAAGAAGAGATGAGATCACTTGGGCTGCTAAGGAAGTCCTCATAGACTTGAGCGAATAGTGGGACTTGGTAAGTGGAGGACAATTCACACAAAAGAAGAACTGAGAGCCTGCTGAAGAGTATGATCCCAGATTATGCACAGTGTGTTCAGGAGACAAATGTCATTTGCTAGAATGGACGTGGAGTTGGGGGAGAGGACATTTATAAATAAGTGATGAGAGGAAATTTGGAGCCAGATTCTGGAAGACATTAAGTGTTTTGTTTTTTTCTTGTAATTGAAGCTAACATCGTATTTCATTTATTACCAGGACTAGAGAGGTTTGAGTTCTTTAAGAGACAGTCAGCATCTTTTCACTGCATTTCAAACTGTTGTCACAAATGGTGCATGAATTGAGATTTGTTAGCTTGTTCTTCAATAGACGCTGAGATCTGGCCGCTGAGATTCATTACCCCCACCTCAACTAGTTAGCTGAACCCACCATCATGGTTCACTTTGATTATTACCTGGGAATTCTTTTAGCTGGTCTAACTGGATTTTTGGGTTCTCAGGCAGAAGCCTGAGCCAGCAGTTAGCTGGAGCTGAGCAGTATCCAGCTCTGTAAATGGGGCTCACTCCATTTAGTTTCATTCCCCAACTTGCTCTGCTGTTCTCCACCTGCTTGCTTCTCTCACTTTGTTACCTCCCCGGCCAGAAGGAATGTGTTGCAGCTATGCCTCTAAGCAGCACCTTTTTTTTTTTTTAATGCAGTGTTCTTATATAAATATTCTTTCAGAAAGTATCTATGAAAATTCACTTGACAATGTCATGTGCAATTTTGTAAATAAAGCTAAATGACTATGCAGCAACTTTTATGATTCATTGGAGGTTCCTGCTCAAAATAGTATTGGGAAAGGACTATTTTGTGAATTATTCTTTGTCCAAAAACTTCTCAACTGTAAGTGGGGAATGCATACTTTTATGAAAGTAGTCTGACTTTTAACTGTCAAAATTCTGGGTTATGGCACTTAATATTTTATTAGTTATACTTTATCAAAGGAAGACACAGCCTCTTATGCTGTAACTTAATTTTTCTTTTTCAGAGATCATACAGAGAAGTTGTTGAGAAATTTCCCCTTGTTTAGCATGGAGGGCACTCAACTGGTTTCTATCTAAGATCTATGGTGCCAGCTTCTTCAGGCTTTCCAACAATTCGATTGAATTGAAGCATGTCTGTAGCCTTTGTAAAGGCTTTTCAGCTGCAGGGGCACAAAAGCATGCAGCATAAGGGCCTGCCTGCCTCTTTGATCTAATTGGGTAGAGCTGTGATTTTGTAAGCTGCCTGGCTATCTTTGCTAAAATGTGAAGACTTAAATGTGTGAAGTAAATTGTTTTGTTTATTCTGTTCACATAAGGTGAGCAATATGATGATGTGGCTGAATGAATGAGTAATTAGGCTCTTGCTTTTCAATAAGTGAATTTAAAAGCGAAAGAACTCCTTGCTGAACCTGAGTTAGCAGAAACACCTGTGCCAGTCTGGGAGCCAGCACTTTATCTGAGTGAGAAGCTTTATTTTAGGCACAATTAGACTAATTACACCGCCAGGTTTCCTAGAGGTGATAGACTTTTCTGTAGTAGTCACATAAGAACCTTTTGTAACATTGCATTTTCTGTATCAATTTACCAGGAGGTGGATGCAAATTTTAATATACTTCAGAAATATTTTCATGATATGATTGATATAGCAAATGTCATAAAGTTTCTTTTAGATCTGCAGAAGGAAGTTTTGTGTTTTTAAACCGTTAAGTGTAGAAATGAAGTCTTGTCAACTACCACGACAAGGTAAAAAGTCACATTAAAGATGGTTGCCAGTCATACTTTAGTTTGGATGAGAGTCTGTTACTTTGACTAAAGAATAAAAGAAATGGCCAGCTATATCATTCAGTCATTTAAGGTGCTTCCTAATGTTAAAGAAAATGGGAGGAAAGATACAATAACAGTAGATGTCTGATGTGAAGATAATTTTCTTATTAATGTATATGATTCTGATACTGTTTCCTCCAAATCTGGAGCTCTCTTTCTTCTATGTAAGCTATCACTTATTAACAATTAAAATATAATGTGTATACTCTATTAAAAATATTGGACTTATGTTCATGTAATATATAATTTTAGCTTAGCATATTGCAAATCATCGAGTGACCAACTTAAAAGTACAATGATTCGATGTGTTTTTTGAAGGCACTGGGTCATAGTGAAATCTTGGCTGTCGGTGAACCATCTTAACATCTTTACAAATACAATCACTGTGATGGGATGGAATTCAAGGGGTCATTTATACCAGAGGTTTCCAATATGAGGCCACTGAGCCTGTCTGTTAGGATATGCTAATATTTAATTTAAGGATAGATGCTGGCACCCTCAGCAGGCATGCATGTCATAACTCAGCTATCATGAGCTATCCTGAGGGAGGTTCAGGCGTCTTGAAACAAAGGTGTTGACACAAGCCTTCCGTGCATTCATTTGAGTTCTGCATATTGTGATTATTGCAATCTACTTGTGCTTGATGAGGTGGATCTGCAGATTATATTAATTAGTTTTGATGAAACTAAGCCTCTCAGAGTGAACAAATGGTGTAAAAAAGATCCCTGCAAAGAAATCATAGCTTGAGTATGTTACTAATAACACAGGTGCAAGTAAATAAGAAAGTGGCAGAGCTCACACTTCTAAGACTGGCACTTCTTCAGCCACAGTTTGAGCTAAACACAAAAACATCATAATAATACTTGAGATGTTGATAAAAATAATTTAAATTATCAAGGAGACTATTTGAAATTTATACATCCAATGTTGTTAAGGCTTATTGTCCTGTTTATTTAGCCCTGAGTTACTAGCTAAGCACAGTGTTAAGCCATCACGAGTAGGAGGACATTGAAAAACTAAGCATTTGGAATAAGATGACCATTTCTTCAGTGATATTTAGGATCATAAGATAATCCAGCACTTTATAAAATTTAATCAAATATACTAAATATTTGGGTGACAATTTTGAGGCTTCCTAATAGCAAAGAACAAAATGCCACATACCATTAGGAAAACGTTTGTTCTTGCCCTGGTTAAAAAAAAATAGCTAAAATATTATACAGAAGTTAATATTAAGACAAAATGAAACCCATTATTTGTCAGAAAATTCTATTAGAACATGCATGGGAAACACTGATTAAAATAAAAACACTATATTAAATAAATATATTTCATATATTTGTGGAAGTTCATTATATGGATGGATAAATGTAGAGCCTTTTCTAGCATTCAGACTACGTGTACTTTGTAGATTATATTTCTTTTGTGAGCAAAGGGAGATATCCCACAGAAGATATATTCTCAAAATAAATAACTAGATTAAAAAAAAAAACTAACTACAACTATTTGTTTTATGGACAAAGTCTGTACATATAACTACTGATAAAATTACTGATTTGTTTGGAATTATAAACAAGGTTCCTGGTTATGGTTATACAAATGTTTTCACAACTGAAACCCATTCATTTATTATTTGTAGAGAAGACTTTAAAAATAAAATTGTACCATATTCTAATGTTATTAATATATTTAGGTTTATAAAAACAAGACTTTTGAACAGCAGAACTCTTCGTATTTTTTTTTTTTTAATACAATAGGAGTGACCATGAAAGTCTTTTTCAACCCAGCAATTTTCTGGTGGTCTAATGGCAAGTATTTAAAGGAGTTGACAACTTTAAAGAAAAAAAAAGAGAGAGAGAGAGAAGGAAGGTTTTTTTTTTTTTAAAGGACAAATGTTCCAAATTTACTGACCCTTTTAGGGTAGAGGAGCTATAACACTACCTGGAAGTTTTTTTTTTTTTAAAGAAATAAACACATAATCTGTCTCTCATGTTAAAGGTGACATTTTAACAAAGAGTGAGAAAATGCTTTTTCAAAGAACCTCATGTTATGACAAGAGAATTTTGAAAACAGGTACTTGGAAATGTTCTCATCGGCACTATGTTCCTTTGTTGACAAAAACAGTTGTAAACGTATCACCTATAAACTCTAAAGTCTGCATCCCTGAGAACAGAATTTTTTCATCTTTGAAATCTCCCCAAACCAAGAGCTTTTGTAGCTGCTATCTCTATGTTTTAAGTAGAACATTATGTTTATTGTTTTGTAAGACCTGATCGATATCAGGGAAGGTAAAATTTACCAGCTCAATTTCATAACTGTCCTTTCTGCTGGACAAGGTAGAAAAAAGGTGTCATGGTTTAGTAGAAGCAGCCAGTGAAACAGTTTTTTCATTTGAATCTAAATGTCTGTGTGGGATGTCTTTTCCAAATATATCCACCAAGTATCGAAACAAACTGAATTTATACATCAGACCTCAGAATTAGTATATTGCAGAATTTAATGCAAATACTAATACAAGTAATTTCTAAATATTATACATTGCGGTATGTGTTCACTTTTTTTCACCATTTGAGTTCAGGATGCAAATAGCCGGATACCACTTATCGAGGCACGGCTGTCCCAGAACTGAGCTAATATCATGGATGAGACAGTCCCATGGGAGGTCCTTCCATTTTCCACAAAAAGCTTCCTGCACAGTTCACTTCAAAACAGAATATAAAATATTTCTACGTGATTTTTTTCTTTAGTCTAGGAGAAAGCATTATCCTTCATTAAAAGAGACAGAAGAGTAGCATACTTAACCTTTGACGGTATTTTCTTCTCAAAACTAAACTCTTCACCTGTCCTCACCACACCCCTCTGCAGTTTCTCCCTTTCTGTTTCTCTCTGCCTTCAGGTCCTTTTCTTTTTTGTTTGAAAACAAACCTTGACCTATCTTGTACTATACTTCAGTTACCATTTGCTTTGAATTTCCATATTGCCATAGCATCCAAAACTATGGAGTCTTTCTGTCCCAAAGTCTTCACTATTCCTTTTTCACGTCCCCTGAAAATACACCGTCTGTTGTTTGTACTCAAAGATCTTCTGTTTTCTCTTAAAGGTCGCTAATGCCTGTTTGGTAATTAAATGCCCTTTTCTTTATTCTTCGTCTCTCTGGCCTCTTTGCAGCATTTCACACCACTGACTGAAACCTTCCTCACTCCCTCTTTTCCCATCATTTCTGTGATGCCGTAACATCTTGTTTTTCTAAGTTCTTTACCCTTCTTTGTCTATGTCCCCAAGATCCCAAGTGTCAGTGTTCAATACTGTCTGGTTCCTGACCCTCTAGATCAAAGAGGAATCTTTTCTTTATATAAAACCTTTCCACATCCTCCCCCTACCCCCATACAATATTTCCCATCATCTGATTTAGTCAGGAAATAGTCAGGAAACTAAATTTTTGCCCAGATTATTCAAACGAAGAGACTGAAATGAAAGGATTACAGACGTGTTGTAAGAATTAAGGGCTCAAAAAAAGGATGGTGTGGTACTCAGAGAATAATGGTATTGGGAAATTATCTCCACCTCAAGGGCTGATGGAAAAGGGGGAATCTAATTTATAGAAGCCTAGTGAGACCTGAAAACTGGCAGGAGGTCACTGCTAAGTGGGAGCTATAATCATGGAGGGAACCAGTTACTGTCAGAAGTCAGACTGGGAAGCAAGGAAGAAATACCCTGACTCATTCCTGCTCGTACCGCCCTCTGTAATTCCCTGTCTATGCTTCCCATGGGATAAACTCAACCTGAAGCCACCTGGTAAGCAAGACGGGGCATTCTACAGAGATCAGCTTCCTGACATGCAAGGTGGGCAGAGAAGAGCAGACAGACCGATGTCGAGAGGGGGCAAAGAGTTATCTCTGTGCCGATGACTACAAATATTTTTTTTTCAATTGGATTGCTTACTTTAATCTAATTTCCAGGTCAGTTGACCACTTACACATGATTGTTTTTTGGTATCCCTTGAAACATGGTATGTCTAAAAGCAAGCACCATTTCTTTTTGTAAACCTGTCCCTGAACTGGCCTTCATTTCAATTCGTGCCGTGCTTGCTTTAGAATTTTCTCTGACCTGTATCCAAGTTCCACTATTTTAATTCCAGGACCATATTCCATTCTAGTCCTACTGTAATCCTGAGATTCGATCTCTACTTTGAATTACACTTCTGGAAATGTAATGCCCTATGTTGTTTCCCATGCCCATCTCATCTTGCCTTTCCTATTACCCATGTCCTTGGGGACTGAAGTTCTGTCCTCGTGGCTGGAATGTGGCAACCAGCTGATGGTTATCTGAGTAGCTGTTGTCCATCTGGCCTGCTTGAGTCTCTGAAGAGCCACTATTCTAGGGGCACAGCTGTCCTTCCTGCTCCGCACGTCTGTCAGGGCATCTTCAGGGTGGGCATCCCAATGTTGATGGCCTATCTGGGTGCCCTTTTTGTGGTTAGCGTTAGTCTCCAGAAACATATAATGTCCCATTTGTGGTTTTCTTTCTGAACTTCTATTCAAATCTGTACTCCCCAGGGCCTACCTTCTTCCTGCAGGCTAATCCAGTTCTGGGTGTTCGTCCCTCCCACTGGGTTCTTTAAAGTCTTGGACTACCGGGATGTGTACTATGACTTCTTAACTCCAGTTTACTAAGCCAGACAATTTTTAACATTTATTTTTCTAATCTAAAAAAATGCAACCTAGTTATAAAAATATAGGATGATACAAAAAAATCAAATGCAATCCACCTATATTTATAATGCTGACATCCAGAAACAAAAACTAATAATTATATATACAAATTAATAATATATTAGATAAGTATAACATATTGTAATAGATATATCATTAAATATATGCATATATAGGCAAGTGTTTATTTAATATTTCACATCTCTTTAGAACGCACTATATTCATATATACAATGTATTCATGAACATATATAGATAAACATATATGAGGATATACTATATGTATAGCTATGTGGTATATATTGTTAAGTGCTTATATTGCTTCCAGCTTTTCACAAAGCATATGTCTTTGTGGAACATCAGATTTTTTTCCCCCTTTAGGACAGAGCCTTCAAAGTGGAATTACTGAATCAAAGGCAAATAAATTTGTGGAAAGGCTCTTAAGCATATTTCCAAGTTGCTGTCTTGACAAAATGGACCAACATGCCCCTCTTCTAGTAGTATGTGTGCACACAGGCCCCAGCATTCCTCTCTTGCCACACCCTTTATTACAGAGAATATTTTTATGTTTACAAAGGTCCTCAAGTTGTGAGGCCAGAATTTCCTTATAGTTTCAGGGATGTTCCTCTTTGTTTCCTCATCATGAACAGGAAAGATTTTGAAGAAACTACGTCTCTTACTCTGTCTCACGGTCAGAGCAAAATGGAGGGCACCCTACCTTACCCATGTCCCCTCTCCAGCGTATTTTCCATGGAATGGGTTCTATCTGTTCACTTCACTAACAAGAAGCCAGGGGAGATTTGTACTTAACCGCTGAAGAAGATGCAAAATGATGAGAGTGAGCAGCTAAAAAAGAGTGGACACCATCACTGTAAAAACAACCCTGGGATCTTCCTGGACACATGCACTCAGGAAGTTCGTGGTGTGTTCCACCGTTAGAGGTCTCAACTGGGGGCCGTATCTGATGGAAGAATTTGGCTCACAGCCTGTAACATTAGCAAAAAACCCGTTAACCTCCTTTTGTTCTGTGATAAAACATGTAGAAGAACAGAAGGGTTTTAATTTCCTTGTGCAGCCTTTTAAAAGCTATGTTGAGCCTCCCTCCCTGCCCCGACCCCCATTTGACAAATATGATCCTGGTTGATGGAAATATAAAGAAAACGCAGCACTAAAAAGTTCTGTGGTACTTTTCTTTTCTTTTTTTTTTTTATCATAACATTTTGTGTATATTTCCCTGTGCTATACAGTGTAATCTTGTTTATCTATTCTACAATTTTGAAACCCCAGTCTATCCCTTCCCACCCTCTACCCCGCCCCCCACCCCGGTAACCACAAGTCTATATTCTCTGTCCATGAGTCTATTTCTGTCCTGTATTTATGCTTTGTTTTTGTTTGTTTGTTTGTTTTTGTTTTTTAGATTCCACATATGAGCGATCTCATATGGTATTTTTTTTTCTCTTTCTGGCTTACTTCACTTAGAATGACATTCTCTAGGAGCATCCATGTTGCTGCAATCTGTGGTACTTTTCTTAATTTTGAGAATTGAAGTGTGACATTCTTCAAAGCGTGGCACTAAAGGTGATAATGCTGTCCTGTTATGGGAATTAGCTCCATAAACCTATTTCTAATGCTGCCCATAAAATAGCAAAGCCATTCTCTTCAGTTTGTTCCACGGAGCTTTACTTCCATTTATCAGCCATTCCCTCTACACGCAAAAGAGGATCTTGAAGATAAATATGAATGCATTGCTATCTCACTTTATTAAGGACAATGAATCCTTCATGTGAGAGTTGATAGTATGAGCTGTATTGTCTCTGTGACAAATGAAAGGCAAGACAATAGCAGTAAATATTTATCTTAGTCAAAATAAAAGCTCAGAAGTCCTCTTCTTGTGTTGTTAATTTCCACCTTTCCCTGTCGTTAGCTCTGTACTACTGCTTGTCAATTTCACACTGGGAAATAGTGCAAAACAAATGGAGACTAGTTTCTGGCATGCCCTCTCCCTTAAAAAAAAAAAAGAGAGAGAAAGAAATCCCATCTGAAAGCAACACTTAAATCAAGCTTACGGTTGTACCTTTTGATATTAAAAAAATGTTTTCTGAGTTACAGACTGAAAATATAGATTTAATCAAAAGCTTCTTTTCTTATCAATTTCCATTTTCTTTTGGAAGCATTTGCTAATTTTCAAAGCGAGTTAGTAATTTCCCTGATTTGTGTTTTAAAGGCTGAAAACTGTGTTATCTTGAAAAGGAACATTTTAGAAAGAAGCTATACATGCTACTTAAATCCTTTCCATCAGCCTTCTGTACCATATGTAGTGAATTATGTCCTTCTTGAATTCATAATTAGAGGAGGGAGCAGATGGCTGGGACTCATTGTAAAATCATGTACCATTAGATAGTAACTTATGCATTTCCAGTGACTACTTTCTGTAGTGGGGTGAGCTAGATATTTAAGGCGATTTATTTTTTAAGATAAAACAAAATATATTTTCTCTTTTAGGTTAACTTGCTGTGTATATCAGAATCACTTCACAGTTAATTTTCAAATTGCTATACACTAAGTGTGTGGGATTTTTTGTTCCAATTCCTTTTCATAGATATTGTGACAGAGAGACTTTTGGAATAAAAGTCCTTACAATACAACCAGCAATTTTATCCCTTTCCACTTATTTTCAAGCCCTTCCTCTATGAAAATTATTTTCAAAGGCATTTGACCTACTTTGTAGAACCTTACTGTTTCTTCCAAAAAAGATACATTTGGGCAGGTGCCTCGTTAGGCTGCGGCTAGAGGCAGGTGAGCTAGCCCATCATTTTCTGACTTTGTTCTAATTCTACTCAGAGGAAGTGTTGAGGAGAAGTGCTAGGGGTGTGTCTCTGTCTCCTAGTGTCATCCACGCATTCCCAGAGGCAGGTCAGAGTCATTCATTCTTGTGCAGAAACGCACACTTGTTGAACACTTGTGTTTTTGGGGTTTTTTTGTTTTTTGTTTTTTAACATTTTTTATTGATTTATAATCATTTTACAATGTTGTGTCAAATTCCAGTGTTCAGCACAATTTTTCAGTCATTCATGGACATATACACACTCATTGTCACATTTTTTTCTCTGTGATTTATCATAACATTTTGTGTATATTTCCCTGTGCTATACAGTGTAATCTTGTTTATCTATTATACAATTTTGAAATCCCAGTCTATCCCTTGCCACCCTCTACCCCCCCTGGTAACCACAAGTCTGTATTCTCTGTCCATGAGTCTTTAGATTCCACATATGAGCGATCTCATATGGTATTTTTCTTTCTCTTTCTGGCTTACTTCACTTAGAATGACATTCTCTAGGAGCATCCATGTTGCTGCAAATGGCATTAGAATACTTGTGTTTAACAAGCACTTTTTACTTTCTCTCTGTGTGTATTTTGGGATTACCTTCTGCTGGCTGTAGGTGGACAAAGCATTCTGATCTGATAACAAATGAGGTCTGAGGATAGTCAAGTCTAATCCTTTGGAAGGCAGTTTTATTATACCTTTAACATTCAGCTTTCAGACTGCAGAATTGTCAGTATGGCTTTGGCACTGCAGTGGCTACATCTCTGGAAGGAAGTTCTACTTTTTCCACACACCCAGGTTTTTGTTGGTATTTCACCTCTGTTGTTTTTTTTTTTTCTTCTCTGCTTAGAATGTTGTTTTAGAGAAACTATGGAACCTTACCTAGTGACTTAGTAAGGCAAGAATTAAAAATCATGATTTCCATTTTTATCCCTGCTCTATGTTTTCATGTTAGTTAATATGTAATTGTTCAAGAGTCTTTGTCGAAAAGGAAGGGATATTTGTATTATATAACAACAATTTCATGGAAATTCTGGAAATCTCTGCTTTGGCATTTAGTGAAGTAAATATGTAGCTGCGTAATTTACAGTAAAATATGTCAACAAAAAGTTGCTCAAAATGCTGATGGGCATAAAATTAATGTTTTCTTAACTGTGAAATCAGATACCCTGTAGATTTTTTTTAAAAAAAATATTACATGTCTTTTGTTGAGAGAAAAATATTTCTGGACTACTTTCATACAAACAATGAAAGCAGCGCAAAGAGGGGAGTGATGTCGTATTTGCAATAATGTCTAGCTGGGCCTCATTGGTATTCCTAGTTATAAAAATCCTTACATTTTTTAGGACCAACTACTTAATTAATCAACTCTGAAAGCAGAAAGCAGGTATTCCTGGAGGACCTCCAAACTGACCTCAGTCCTGACCTCATTATCGTCAAAGACTACACTGTTTAAAGAACAACAGAAGTTTAGGGGCTATGGATTCTAGGAGGATCAGGACTTTGCCATAGATTTCTTCTAGGCTCAGAATCTCAACTTTGGCCTAGAGCTTTCCTTCTGCAGTTCCAGAGATCTGCGTTGACCAGTCCATTCACCCAGGACTTGAATTGATCTAGGAAGCATGTTAAGATTTTAGATCAGAACTCTCTCCCCCCAGATTTCTGGGGGTATCCTTCTTTAAAGAGTATGTAGATATGAGATTTTAGTGGAAATGATACATCCATTTGTTTCTTCTCCCAATTGGTCACTGTTTTCATATGACATGTGCCCCTCTGACTGATATGGCTCTTGTGTTTGATACCTAGGACTAGGGCCATGAGTTTAAGGACTCCTTGGAAGGTGCTCAGCATGAATCCTGGGGGTGTCATCCTGTAGACTAGCAGCAGTAATTGGTGTCCAGGTAGACCTGTGACTCAGCAAAAAGAAGAGTCAGTTGTGATTGACATTAATTGCGCTGGCTCTGTGAAGGCAAAAGCTTTCAGTTAACTATTTTATTTTATTCATTATATATTATCTATGTGTATGAGACTATTGCATGTCTATATTATATATAAATATACATTATATATATAAACACATATATGTTGAATGGACACTTCCATTCTAATCACCCTCCCACTCATTCATTGCAAACAGAATATTATATGCTTTGTGATAATGTTTTGGACATTTTTAATTTGGCTTAACATTCTGTGATTTTTCTCTTTGGTTTCCATCTTTATTGTTCTTCTTCATATTTTATATATATATATATGCTTATACATATATATATATATGCTTATACATATATGTATCATATATTTGTATAGTCATTTGTCTTTTTTTAACTCCAGAAATTTCTATTTGATAACTTGGAATTGACACAGGCACACCTTGTTTTATTGCACTTTGTTTTTCTGTGCTTCACATATACTGCTTTTTTTTTTTTTTTAACCAAATTGAAGGTTTGTAGCAACCCTGCATCCAACAATTCTATAGGCGCCAGTTTTCCAACAGCATTTACTCATTTCATGTCTCTGTGTCACAGTTTGGTAACTCCTGCAATGTTTTAAACTTTTTAATCATGATATTTCTTATAGTGATCTGTGATCTGTGATCAGTAATGGCTGATGCCCTTACTGCAACAAGATGATAACTTGCTGACATCGCAGAGGATGGTTACCAATTTTTAGATATAAAATATTTTTAAATTAGGGTATATACATTGTGTTTCTAGATATAATGCTATTGCACACTTAACAGACTACAGTAGAGTGTAAACACGGCTCTTATATGCACTGGGAAACCAACAAACTAGTGTGACTCCACTAATTGTGATATTTGCTTTATTGCAGTGATTTTGAACTGAACCTTCAATATTTCTGAGGCATGCCTGTACTATCTTTTTCTCACATTTATTGCTTCCAGTAAACTATAACTATATACAGTAAATTAGCCAACATAAAATTAGCTTTTATTTTCCCTTTTTAATTTTTTAAAAATTGCTATGGAAATTCTAATCTAGGATAGACATTATGTGGAAAAATTATATTACTATGTTACTGTTTTTTCCTCTCAATATCTAAAAGATCAAATTCTTCTGGAATATTGTTCAGTACTGGAGGGAAATTTGATAACAGTTTCAGGGGAAGTAACTTGAAATTTAGACATAAACATAAACCACCTTCCATCAGAAGAAACTCAGATTGCTCTGCTAAAACAAAAAAGGAACTTTATCTAGAGACTAATTTCTAAAATAGGAACATATGCATTATCACTTGTCAGTTCTACATCCTCTGTCTGAATACACATTATACAGTAGTCATTTCTGATAAATCTGTGATGTGTGCATGTGGCTGGAGATTTTCTAGTGCACTCCTGACTTTATATAGGTCAAGGTAAGGGGCTATTTATTTTTATAGTGCTGAGAATATGGATTTCTAGAATATGTTCATTTAAAAAAAACAATAGTCTCTCTTAGAAACAGACCACTAAAAATAACTGTCTAAACTAGGACTTGACTTTCTCTCTGGGAATTCCTGACTTGCTGGTTTTCCCAGAATTGCATTCTGGCTTTCCTCCTTGTGCTGGGTACCACAGCAGCAAATAACCTTCAGGAGCAGATCTTAGACATCCTCCCTCAGTGTTCAGATCCAAAAGCATGGGGCTCAAAGCCTGCTTTCTCAGTCTGAGTTTGAGTTTCAGGACCTGTCTCTTTAGAAAATCAACGTTTGTTCAAGGGTTTTTATTCAAGGGTTGGTCAGTATCAAGGTCTATGACACTATTAAAATTTGTTTTTAAAAAATTAGATACAAATAAAATCCAAAGGGTACTTTTATATTCATGCAAGTATTTAAAACCTCCATGATAAACACCTGTGTATCTGCCGCCCAACATGGAAAGAGCACCTTGAGGTCACAGGTGCTCCTCTCTGAGTCCTCGTTCTATTACCTTCACCCTCAGATGAAACCACTATCTTGAATTTTGGGTTTATTATTTCCTTGTTTTTCTATATAGCTTAATTTTATGCTTAGATCCCAAACAATCTATTGTTTAGATTAGTACGTGTTTGAAGTTTATGTGACCCAATTGAACCATACTGCTGTTTATTTTTCTACAATTTTTTTTTGCCATTCAAAATTATTTTCTTAGGATCTCTTTATGTTGCTGTATTTAACTGCAATTTATTTTTTCTGCTGTAATCAGATTCCATTTGTAACCATTTGAAACCATTTATTTACAGATTCTGCTGTTGATGGATGGATGCATGGCATTTTGACAAGGTAATTTCTTTGTGTCCACTTTCAGACTCAGGACTTTTTTCATTTCCATTTATTTCATATCCCAAAACACAAAGTCATTGCATTTGGAGCATTTTAAAATGGCTATTGAATCGCCCTCTCTGATAGCACACCCTCCCCTGATTCCCTTCCATCCTGAGCATCCTTCCTTTCCAGGCATACATGTTGTGTCACCTTACTGTGTATGCTGAGAGCCGTGATGTCTAAGAAGTTGAGGCTAAAGAAAAGGGTGTGTCAATAATTCGTTTGGGTAATCTGTTGATAATAATAACTTCTAAAAGAGTAAAATCTCATCCCTATCAAAGTGTTCTTTTTCAGTGTCAGCAACTAGTATTTTTAAATAAATAAAATGTCTGGGTGAAAAGTCATGTCAAGTCACTGAGTCTGATGCCCTTTCCACATATAAACACACAAAGCTTAGATGATAATGTATTATTTACTATATAATTTCCTGAGAGTTCATTTGCCTGGCTGGAGGGACCTGAATTTTGTTCTTTTTTTTTTTTAACTTTTATTTTATGAGGAAAAATTGCTATTGCCACCAAAAGAGTAGGACAATCAACAGACTTTTCATCTTTATTTTCAATGATTTTCTGAGAAGGGAGTTAATTCCCCTGGGATGATAATACTTTAAAAAAATGAGTAAGAGCTTATGGTGGATAAGAGAAATGTAGTGTTATCTTGGGGAGAAAGTGAATGAAATTTATAAGGGAGATTAGAAAAGGGGCTGAGATTTTAGCCAAAAAACAGAGGAAGTAATTAACTTCACAGAAGAGATAACATGGCTCATATCTTAAGTCCTTATTGAGAATTTATGATTTTTCTTTATTGGTTGATTTACTGCATTATATATGTCAGAAATAAATGCAATGAGGCTTTAAATGCAAATGCCTTACACTGCACATTGAGTAATTTTAAAGTGTACCTACGCGCTACTTATGTTTAAAAACCACAAGCGAAAGCTTGAGTTTGGGAGTGAAAGGCTGTCGCCACCTGCTCTGTGAATCTGTAACACTGTCCTCTTGTACCACGCGGGTTTCATTCTGCAGATAGTCACGTCCCATTGTAAGAAAATGAGCGAGGAAACATTCTAATGATTTTCAGGAGAAACAGCAGCTTTTTTCCTCTACCCACTACTGGTATCTTCCTATGACAACATTACTCTTGTTAAATTGTAGCACCTTATACTGAAAAGCAAGAATTTTCATTTCCTGTCCTTATTTCTGTGACATACCAGCAAGTTTCTCTTTCTTTGTTAAACACACACACACACACACAGAATGGAATGTGATATTGGGAAAGTATAGCCTTGAAAATACAGCTCATGTGTCAGTTTCTTATAAATGAAGGCCTTGAAACTAATCACTATTCGGCCTGGAGTACAGTTGGTATTAGTTTGTTAAACTTGCCCAGAGGTGGGCAATGGGCTTAGTCACATTCTCGGGAGGGAGCTAATGCTGGAACAGGACAGGGACATTTGTTATGGCTGAAATGCCTTTGGCCAGGCCAGCAGGGGGACACCATGCAGAGGGACAGCATGATACAAACTGGACTGATAGATACGTGGCTGTGCAAATGGCCTGGCTCTACAGCTGGGCCGCGTGAACCGCTGGGTTACATTGACCTTAGGTTAGTGATAACCTTTGCCTTCCATCTCCTCATCTGAAAGTTGCTGGAGGCGATACCTGACCTATCTCTTTATAGGATTCTAATCATTGAATAGAAAAACATATGAAAGATTGATAAACTTTTAAATGTTATACATTCATTTAAAAAATAATAGCAGAATTGTTTATGTTCATTTGGTTTTCACAATGGTAGAAAGTATAGTCCAGGTGTTTTTTTAGTTGGAAATGAAGCTCACAGAGTCTATGACTTGTCAAATGTCACATATAATGACACTACTTATATGCTTGGGGTTTCATTCTAGGGTACTCCCTATGGCTTCTATTATATAAATGTTTCAAAGTAGAGTAGATTTTGCTGAGGGGGGGAGTTGTTTGGTAATTATATATTAGGTAGAACACTATTTTAGCTGCCCGTGACAGAAACCCCAAATATGATAGCTTAGAAGAAAAAAATGGGCACTTATCCTTGAAGATGGCTTCAGTGACCCCCATTTCCTGGTCTTTGAAAGTCACGGGGTCCTCCCCTCCCACACTGGTGTCAGAGTCAGTCTGTGTGACCAACAGACAGCAGCAGTGATGATGTGCAACTTCTGAGATAAATCATGAAGGACAAGGAAGTGTCTACCTTGCTGTCTCTTGAAATGCTCACTTCAAGGGAAGCTATCTGCCATGTCATGAGGACACTGAAGCAGCTCTGTGGAGAAATCTGCGTGATGAAGCACTGAGGCCTCCAGCCAGAAGACGTGAGTGAGCAACGTTGTCAAGTCTCCTCCAGCCCCAGGCAGGCCTTCAGATAATGCTCTCCCCAGCTGACGTCTTAGCTGCAGCCTCATGAGAGATCCTAAGTCAGACCACCCATCTAATCCCCTGCTGGATTCCTGACTCTCAGAAACTAAATTAAAGTCATTCATTTTTGTCATTTTAAGCTGCAGTGTTTTAGGCTAATTTATTAGTGGGAAAGACTCCTAATAACTGACAAATGCAACAGTAGGACTTGCTGAGGTACATATGGATTCTTATGTTCAAAGCTTTGTTCAGAGCTGTATTTGACTTCAGCTCTTGGTTCTCCATTTCTCTGTGTTTCTTCTATTCTCAGACTCTCCCCTCCCTGTGGAAGAAATGATGAAAACTGACAGATTCTGGCTTGCATTACATTTAAGCTTTTAATTCAAGACTTTAAAAAATCATGCTCTCTTTTTCCTACCCCTTTGATAACTATAATTTTATCCAGGACTGTGAATAGTGCTATTTGGGTCATATGCTACCCTTTAGAGCACTTTGGGCAGGAAGATGAGTACCATTCTTGGCCAGGCCTACATCATGGGTCAGACCCACCAACACAGAGGAAAAGAGGTAAGTTAGAGACAGTCCTGCTAGAATCATACTAAGTAAAGGTGGGGAAGTTCCCCAAAGAAAGGGAAATCGGATAGTCAGACAGCACACATTCATCACAGGATAGGTGGTTATTCACTTTCTCTTTATACTTTTATTAGGATAAGGAAAAGTCTCAGACAAGACAGCTATCTGTCAGATTGCAGAGACAGACAGACATTTTCTCTAAAGGACTGCTCAGCATGTGCCACTGGGAAAGAAAAGACAACACTTTTTTTTTTTTTGATAAAGGCATCTGTAATGCTTCTTTGGTTAGAATGTTAAAAATTAGTTTGCAGACCGAAGTTTCACGGGTTGCTTGTCAATTGAATCAGCTCTATGTAGGGATGAAGCAGTGGAATTTCTTATTTGGATAAAAAGTTGGCCCAGGGAGTTCCCTGAGTGCCTTGTAGTACTCCCGTCCCTCTGAGCTCAACACAGTCCAGGGCAGCATTTATCTGAGGTCCTGGAACTTCCTGTTCTCTGAGTGACAATTCCTGTTCCCATGCTCTTCTCTGTATCTACCACAACATTGTCTGAAATATTTAACAAAATTGCTTCAGCAAATCCATCCCTCAAAGAAGAGGCTGGAACTGGCACTGGAACTGGGTATCCATTTGCCTTTAAAAGATCCTCAGAAAAAAATGCCATCAGACCTGGCATCCTTGTTTACCTCAGTTACTAACAGAAGTTTAATTCTCCCCGAGGTACCTCTGTACATAAGTTTCAGTACAACTTTTTTGTCAGGACTCCACACCCATCTGCCAACAAGACCTATTGGCCATACCTTAAAAATATACCCTTTATTCAACCACTTCTCACTACTGCTACCCAGCATTCTAGTCTAAGCCACAGTCATCTCTATCCTGGACCTGATTGATAGTAACTTAATTGTTTGTTCTCTTACCTCCCTAATGTCAGAGTTTTACTTTGCAACTAAGCTGGATGAACCTTTAAACATGTAAATCAAATCATGTTGTTTCCCTCATCAAAATCCTTCTATTGCTTTGTATTATAATGTGAACAAAATGTAAAGTCTTCATCATGACCTTCAAAGCCTTACATGATCTGCCCATGAGTATGTCTCTAACCCTACATACACCCTACCACTTTCTACCTCCCCACCCCGTTAGCTATGGTACCTTCTTGGTGTTCCTCAAATTCCCCATGGTAAAAATCCTCACCTCAAGTCCTTTGCACTTGCTGTTTTCCATGTTTGAAATGCTCTTTTCCCAGCGTTGCATAGTTCTTAATACTTTCCTTTATTTGAGTCTGTCCTCAAATATCATCTCAGTAGGACTTGCTTAGCCATCATAACTAAAAGAGCTTCCATATCCATTGTTCTGCTTATTCTACAAGGTCATTCAGTAGTTTTAATAAATAAAGCAAATTAAAGGGTAGTGATTATGTATCTCAATCTATAATATAAACTAGCATGAATGGCTAGCTTGAAAAATGTGTAGAGCTGAAGTTCGTGTTAAAACGCTGTAAAGGAAAATCCAAGGGCTGAAGCAAGGCCATAGAGGTCACTCTGGGGACCTGAGAAGTTTGGTGGGTAGAGCTGAACAGGGGGCGAATATCTACTACATTAAAACTTTCCAGGGTCAAGTTCCAGGGAATTCTATTTGACCTTAAGTAAGTGTATTGATGTTTTATAAGTAGATTAGGGAAATACATATTCGATGCGATGAGATAGCAAAGTCCTTAAGAACATAAACAGAGAGAATTTGTACATGTTATTCATCCTTCCTCGGTGCAAATATACACACATCTTGTAGAAAAAGGAACAATGATTTTGCCAAATTTACCTAGAACAATGGAGTAAGATAAAATGCTCTTCTCATAAGTAGGAAGAATTACTATATGGTGATAGGGAGTTCTATGCAAGGAATTTCAGACCCTAAGGAGAGATTTTTTTTTGATGATCCCTGTTATAATAATTAGTTACTGTCCTATCATTGAAAAGTTTGCTTATTTTCTGTTTTTCACTATTAAAATAATTTTTCTTTTAGGGTCTTGGCTTTTATTGGCCCTTCCTTCTTCCACATACATATTAGAATCAGCTTGCCATATACCACAAAAAATTCTGTTGTTTGTTTTGTTTTGTTTCGTAGAAATGGCATTGAATATTTACTTACTCTGTATGGAATGGTATATTTCTACCTTTAGGTTTTCTTTATTTTAACACATTTCATAATTTTTTTGATAAAATCTTATATATCTTTAGGTGGAGCTTATTCCTAGCAAATTGCAGTTTCTAATCCTTCCTCCTGGTTAATAAACTTTAACTGACTTTTTATGTAATCTTACATTCAGGAAATTTTAATACTCTCTTATTAAGTCCAGTAATATACCTTTAAATATTTTGAGGGTGTTCTACATAGAAAATCATATTATCTGAAAATAATGACAGATCTTTCTTTCCAATCTTTATTATCTTTTTTTCATAGTTGTATTAATTAACTATAATGGGAAACCATAGTTTATAATTGTGGGAGACCAAATTTTAAAGGAAATGCTTTCAATTTTTAATTTTGGAATATGGTAGATAATTGGTCTTTTTTGTAGGTATCATTTATATTTAAGATGGATTTCTTCTTTGCATCTAAATTTTAAGATACATTGACTTGAACTTATTCATAAGTGGGGGAGGGTATAGCTCAAGTGGTAGACCACATGCATAGCATGCATGAGGTCCTGGATTTAATCCCCAGTACCTCCTCTAAAAATAAATAAGCCTAATTACCCACCCCTCCCACCCACCAAAATAAAATAATTAAATAATACAATAATAAATAAAATATTTTAAAAAGTTAAAAAACTTATTCATAATACTCTTTTGTTGGTTTTAATCTCTTCTGCACATGTTTTGCTTTTTTTGTTTGTTTTATGATGGGGAGGTAATTAGGTTTATTTATTTATTTATATTTGGAGGAGGTATTGGGGATTGAACCCAGGGCCTCATGAACCCAGGACCTCATGAATGCTAAGCTCGTGCTCTACCACTTGAGCTATACCCTCCCCCCTCTCCCCTCCACTCACCAGTTTTAATGTCTTCTGAATCTGAAAATGTTCCCCTTTTCAATTTTCTTGAGTGAATAATTGATGCTTTTCCCTTTTATTTTTTGATCAGTATTGAAAAGGTTTGCCAATTTTACTAGTTTTACCAAAAGCCAAATTTGGCTTGATTATCCTTTGTAAGGTCATTTAAATTTTTTCTGTTTCTTTTATTTCTTCTCATAGGTATTAATTCTACATTATTCTTTTCAAATTTATATGCTTAATTAATCTTCAGCTTTATTTCTTTTCCAAAATTAATGTTTAAAGATAACATTTTCTTAAGTACTGATGTGGCTGTGTCCCAATAAGTTAAAAGAAATATTTTCATGATTATACAGTTGTAATTATTTTCTCACTTCTATTATAGTTTCTTCTTTTATTAACAACAATAAAGTTTAAAATTTTAAGTATATTGTTTTTAACTTATTGTTATTAATTCTTAACTTAAGTGCACAGTAGTCCATAAAACATGTGCTTTGTGGTATAGATTCTATTAATGTGTTAAGATTTAGTATTTTTGGCCTAGTTAATTATCAGTTTTTGAAAATGTTCCATATGCTTAGAAATTAAAAAGGGTTTTCTCCAGTTTTTGGCTATAATGAGTCTATATACTAAGTCAAGTGAGTTGGATTGTAATTTTTAAAATCTCCAATCTTTAAATTTTGTCTACTTAAGCTATCAACTTGATATATTCCTCAATTTATTCTTGAAGTCTACACATTTGTTTTATGCATTCAGTCTTTATTATTTCGTTTACAAAGATTTAGACTTTTATCTTCATGTGAATCGAACTTTGTAGTTTCTGAAATTAACATTTTCCACATCCGCATATATTTTCCTTGTCCTTATATTTTATGTTTACACCTGTATTCTGATGACGTTATAATTTTATAACGTATTCAGTGTTTATAGCTTTATTACCCAACTTACTATTTTTCTTTGTCTTTTTTCTTTTTTGCTTTTTTAAAACACCTTTTGTGGTATGGTTTCTGTACAGTAAACTACACAGACTTCAGATGTACACTTTGGTGAATCTTGATAGATACATACACCAATGAAACCGCGACCACAATCAAGATAGCTAACACTTCCATCACTCCCCAAGCTATTTTTCTTTACTTATTGCTTTTAATCCTTGACATTTTTTTCTCGATTAATTTCTTTCTTTCTTTCTTTCTTTCTTTCTTTCTTTCTTTCTTTCTTTCTTTCTTTCTTTCTTTCTTTCTTTCTTTCTTTCTTTCTTTCCTTCTTTCTTTCTTCCTTCCTTCCTTCCTTCTTTCCTTCCTTCATTCCTTTCTTCCTTTCTTTCTTTAGTAGATCCCTTAGGACTCCCTTTTGTTAACCAGTTATAGTAAACTCTCTTTTTGGGGTTCTGAAAATATCTACAGTTCAGTCTTACTTTTGAAAGATTGTTTACCAAATAAAGAATACTAGTTTGACAATTAATTTCATTCATATCTGAAAATAGCATTCTTCCATTTTTTATTATAGCTATTGAGAAATTAGCTATCAGTCTAATTATATTTACTTTGAATTAACGTTGTATATTATCTCTTAAAAAATCAATAGCTGTTTTTAATATCTTATTCTTGTCTTTTATGTCTTTTATTTTCAATATGATATGACTTGGTATGGATTTCTTTTTTACTTACTCTGCTCAGGTTTCATTCACGTTTTGGAATCTGAAAATTGCACTGTCTTCAGTTTTGAAAAATTCTCACTGCTATCTCTTTATATTCTCTCCACCTGATATTCCAATAAGTCTTACGTTACATCTTCTCATTCTTCCTTCAAATTTCCTGTTTACCTTTGTGTTGCCATTTTGTAATCTTATTAGACCCATTTTTCAGTTTATTTCAACCTCTTTCTAGTCTGCAGTTAACCCATAACTTTACTTTTGTTTGTATATTTGTATCTCATAGTTCTATTTTATTTTGTTTTCAAATCTACCAGTCAAGTTTGATAAGTTCTTATTCTTCATCATGCATGTAATTCTTTCCTTTGTTTACTTGTGCATGTTAAAAATATTTATTTTCTATTTGATACTGGAACATTCTAATATCACCTTTCTATTCTGGGCAGATTCTGTAGTTTGTTTTCGTTGCTGATCCTAATATCAGCTTGTCTCCTTGTATCATTAGTAAGTTTTTAGTGTGAGAGCATATTCCTTGAAACTGTGGCAATTTTTTGAGTCCTATGTATTTCCATCTATTTGCTCCCACCTGTGCGTGGAAATAATAGAAAGATGATTGGTAAATTGTCAGATTGGATTATTTCTGGGCTGTTTGGCTAGGATGAAATCAGAGGCAAACCTGTGTGAATGGGGACTTGTAGTTTCAACGGGTAATTTTTTTCTTTGTTATCCCCAAACTCAGAGTCAAGTTCAAGTTTTGGTTTTGCCTCCACAGTCTCCCTTTTTGGGAATCTAGTTTACCCACTGAGTGATCTACGTTCCAGGGCCTCCAGTGTTATCAGTGATCGCTAATCAGGCTTCCCAAGTTTTTGTCTTTAAAGTCCTCAGTGAAGTCAGGTTGTTAAATCCCAGCCCTCATCTACCAGGATGGGGAGACAATTCCAGGATTAATGCAGTTCCCAAGCTCAGTAGATTCTTATTGTATCTGACCTTAGTGGATTTTGTTTACTTTGCCTCTGGCTTTAAAAAAAATACTGTCGTACTTGGATATATTTCTCTTTATATCTTTTCTGCCGTTATGTTAAAAACGGAAGATGTAGGTGTTCTTGAAACAAATCAGATCATGTTACTCTCCTACCGAAACACGCTATTGTGACTCATCACATTTAGAATACAATTTAGAAATTTTTCATGGCTATACAACTTTATATAGATCAGTCTCTGGCTACTTCTCTCTCATTTCCTCATTTCCTATGACTGTTACTTTTGTTCTGTCTGCTTCAGCCTCAGGGAACTATTTGAGTTTCCCCTATTATACTAAGCTCACATCAGCACTGAGGCATTTTAACCTGCTTTTTCCTTAGTTGGAATGTTCTTCACTCAATCATAACTTGGCTCTTCAATTCATTCAGATGTATATTCAGTGTGCGGATGTCTCCTTATGTAATTTTTCCTTATCTATCTGATTGTCTTCTACCACTATTTCCATAACCTGTTTTATTTTCTGTATTGTGCTCATCACCTCCTGATACACACACACACACACACACACACATACACATATATATATATGGGAACTTTTTCTTTCATATTAGAATGTGAGTTTTGTGGAAGCAATACTGAATCCCTAGCACCAGTTCCCAGCACAAAGTTGTCATTCAATAACTATTTGTTGAATTAACTATTTGATTCCTTTAATTCTGTCAGTTCTATTTTTTGTGGATTCTTTGTATCTCACGTTAATTTTATACAGTCTTCTATATTTTCCCCTATTTATTTTATCATTTTATTTAGCTACAATTTACTGAGTTTTTACTGTAAGTTAAACATACACATATATTATTTAATCTGAAAAACAACTTCACGTTGTGAATTATTTTCCTTATTTCACACACGAGGGATCTAAAGCGAGAATGAATCGCTTTAGGAGAATGAATAAAACACCTAAGGTCATACACAACCAGTATATGCATTAAAACAAGAATTAGCACCAGTTCAAATTATAGTTGTATCACCTCAAATCTGTGCTCTTTACCAAACCAGTGCAGTTTATCCTCCCTCTGAAATTTACTATAGTGATCAATTTAAAGTCTGGAGTTTTGTTAATCAAAAAAAATCAACTACTGATAAAAGCAATAACATTGATGAATCTCAGATTACGCTAAGTGAAAAAAGTCAGGCATTTTTGTCTACATACCAAATAATGCCATTTACATGAAGTTCTAAAATAAGCAAAACTATTCTACAACAAGACAAAGCACATCAGTGGTTGTCTGGACCCAGCGAGTGGAGTGGAAATTGACTGAAGATAAACTGGAGGAAATGTTTTGGTGATAGGAAAATTCTCTATATCTTTTTGTGGTGGTTACACAGCTGTCCACACTTTCAAAACTCAGAAACGTACAATTAAGGTAGATGCAAGTTATGGCACATTAATCACACCTCAATAAAGCTGATTTAAAAGAAATATGCAAACCAAATAGTCTAGAATTGTGGAAGCATATTCTTGAGTTATTACAGCCAGCATTTTACATTTTGTAAGTATCAGATCTTTGAGATCAGCAGGCTGGGAATATGGAAACCTGATTCCATCTCTGAATGTGCTCAGCAGTTCTCTTAGTTCCCCTGGATTCAATTTTGTCATCTACAAATCAAAGCGGTGTCTACAATTTCCAAGATTCTGTCAGCTCTGCAGTAGTTAAATACAGTTCAGTTAGAAATAGCACTGCTTTGTCCTCCTCGACTTCTGGGAGATTGTTTGGTCCCTGATCTCTACTCCACAGTTAGACAAGCGGCATGAGTCAGTTAGCTCCAGAGAGAGGACAGAAGGAAGAACACGTGGGGCCGCCCATAACCTAGGGAGCAGTCTCATTTGCCTATAGTGTTTGTTTTGCCTGTTTTTTTGTGTGTGGGAATATTCAGAATTTCGAGTAGGCTGAATACATAATGGCAGACATTATGTGAAGGCAATATAGAACTTGGCTCTCCCAATGATGACTGTATCGTAATTTTTATTATAGGACATGTTTCCACAAGTCAGGCACAGATGATAAATAGTTGTAAATAAGAAAGCAAATGTGTGACTGTGTAGAATTAGGTTCTTAAGGAGAGTCTGTAAGTCAACCAATACAGTCTTTGTGCACTGCCTTCTGATATGCACTGGGGAGGAGGGGGGAAGAAATGTATCATCATGACTTCCAGGAATTTGCCATATAGTGAGCAGAGGAGACAGGGTACATTTCTAATATGTCACATTGGAACAGGTACAACAGTAGAGGACCATACCCATGGGAGCGTAGGGAGGAAAAAGTAATTCTGAGTAGGACAGCTGGCAAACTTGCTAAAATATTCATTATTTACACTGGACTTTGAAGAATGAGGAAGGCTTTCGGAAATGACTATAGGAAGGAAGGTTATTTCAGCAAAGCTCTCTGGAGAGACTGGAAGGCCTGATGGAGAGTCTCAGAGGGACTCAAACAATGAATCTGAGGCAGCTTAGGCCACGATCTCAACATTCCTGTGCTGTCTGTGCTTTGGAAGATGTTTGCACAAACAAGCGCAGGATTTCTGACAAGGAACCTTCTGTGAGTTTAGGATATGGGTCTTGTAGAAATACTTCTATTTTAGCTTTAGGACATGCTGGGAATTTCTGTTAAACTGAGCCGCATTTCCTAATTCAAATGTCTCGGCAGTGCAAGGAGAAATGAATGCACTGCCTCGTGTGGAAACACTGGCAAATATTCAGCCTTCTTGCCACAATTGCTTTGTATGTGTTTAGCTTTCCAGCCAGCAGCCATCTGGGAGAAACGCAGTGAACCTGACAGCATTCCCTGAGACTGAGGTGACGAGAGTGCTTTCTTTCAAAGGTGTGCGTTGAGTTGGCGTTCAGAATGTAAAGAAAGGGAACAGTCAAGGACTGATGTTTTTGTAGTAATTCACATCCAAGCATTATTTCGTGTCAGTAGTAACTAAAAAAAAAATGATTTTCGCTTTTGGTGGCTCCCTCATCCTTCGGTTCCTGGCAGTCCGAGAGGTTTTTCAGTGGAGCTCTGTCTTAAGTGAGCAGTTCTTAATCAGTGTTATCAGCTTGGAAGTTTTAGTGGATGGTCACCTGCGTGTGTTTGCTGAAGCAGCCTGCTGAGCGGGCAGTCCCCAGGCAGGGTAACGTGGTAACACGTGCATGCTTTTAGGAGAGGCGCACCCAAATTCAACTTCTGTTTGCTGGCTCTGTGCCTGGGTAGTCGTGTAATTTCCATTTCCATGTGGACAAGATGAGGCTAATAATTCATCCCCTCTCCACACAGTTGTGAGAGTTAATTGTGCAGGTCGAGGTCAGCAGCCTAACAGAATTCCTCCCGTGGCAGTGTCCTGCGCTACCCCTGGTCACGTAGGAGCTTTTCCCCCGTCTCATCTTGCCCCAGGCTGGCTTTGGCTACTTTGCCTTTTTGTTTTCTCTTCTTTGAAAATGCCTTTTTTACCCCACCCCACTCCAGAGATGGCGCAAATACCTCTCTTTCTGAAACTCTGCTCTTCGTCATAACACTTGTCACTGTTGGCACTTTCTGCTCATTGGTGTGATTATGGGTTTGTAACCTGGGGGAGGGTAGGAGTCGGGTTTGTCTCCCTCTCCATTGCGTGGCAATTCTCTGCATCTTGTCTGGCACTTAGGAGTCTCAGAAAATACTTGTTGAATTGATAGCAGAGTGAAGTGAAAAAGCAGAGCTTTTGAATCTCAACATAAGACACTTCAAAATCCTTGTGGAGAAGATCAGCATTTCTGAATAGATAGAATTTTGGAGTCAGATAAAGTTGAGTTCTGCTCTGCCAGGTAATTAGCCAGGTTATCTTTCGATAACTTAACCTCTTTCAAGCTCAGTTTCTACATCTGAAAAATGGGGCTATAATAGTCACCATATAATTTTTTTGGTAGTATTAAGTAGGATAATATCAATGAAAGGCCTGGCATAGTGTGTCATATGATATACACACTATAAATGATAGTTTTAAGTAAGGAAATAGTAATAATAGTATTAGTACTAAAACAAATATTCTAGATTGAGTTTAAAAGCTCCATTCTACGTTGAAGCTAATGAAAATTCCTAATAATCACTAAAGTTTAATGTTGGGCAATGACATTTATCTGAATAATTCAAGAAAATACAGCCAAGTGGTATGCTTTGAAGAAAGTTTCCAGTAGAATCAACACATTCGTCAGTAGCTGACAGAGCATAATATCTTAAACATTTTGGAGTTGAGAGTATTTGAAGAACAGAAGAGAGTTATTAATTTATGGTGAAAGACACTGCCATTCACTCCATTTTACTAAAGATGCCTCTGAGGAATGGAAAGTCAGGTTACAAACACATTTGCGAGTTGAAGACAGACCTGCTCATTCTCTATATGACCCTGCTTTTTGCAGGTTTATGAAGCTTCATGTGCTTAGAAAGGATTCATCTACTGGATACTTCTGTCTCTATATTGGAGTCTCTTGGATAAGAGGGAGCCATTGATCAATTTTCTCCTGCCAACCTCTCTCATCGTCTTGTCAGGTGTACTGATGTGCTGACAAAGAACCCCTTTGAGATGGCTCATGAATAAGCCCATCAGAATTTTTAATAACAGAAAGGCTTGCGAATGGGGCAAGATGTTACCTGCAGGAGGCATAACTAAATCTCTACATGGGAAATCTTTGGTCTCACTCTGGCATTGGGTTACTTATGCAAGAGGGAGAACACACATGTGACTCAAGTTAGTTACTAACTCCCAAATGAGGAAAAATACTCATTGCAGAGAATCTGTAGCTTCAAGAGCACTTCAATACTACTTGGTATGCAGAGTGCTTTACAGCCTTCCAATGGCAGAAGAGCCACTTTGGAATTTATTGTATACATTAATTTGATTGCACAGTGATATATCTGTTAGACAAATTACCACAGGTCTAATTAACAGGCAGTCTTAAAGCCACCTGATTACTGATTTACATTACATTTATTCGATTCCAATGTATTTGTAGAGATAAATTAGATGTAATTTCCAGGTAATAAAACTTAAGTGGTGTAAAAATCTCAAGGTTACTAGATCAAAAATGAAGGGAAAAACTCAGCCACGTCCTGAATAATGTGCACCATTGAATGAGGTTTTGTGTATCAGTACATAAGCAATGTATTTAGTCAAGAGATTGTTTTTAATCTCTTTTTTTTGTCACTGACTTGCGGGGGGGTCTGCACACATCCTTCAGTTAGGGACCTCAATTTCTTCATCTGAAAGTAAGTTGTTTGGGTTTACTCTCTAGGGTTGTTTTTAAGAAAATGAATAAGACACACAGAAGTGCTCTGTATTCCCATGATCTGTAATGACAGAGTATGAAATCTTTTTCCTCTGATGAGTCTGTGTACCCTCGGCCATCCTGAGCCAAAGACGATTTGGTTTCCATATTCCAGAACAATCTGTGACTCCAGAATGTGTGTCTGGGTTGTTTATCCTGTCGCCAGACGTGAAGACAATCTATAAGTAGTTCATAAATTACAGTTTGCCATAATACTGGTAAGCATCTGGACAAAATACATATTTTTAATTCTAGGCTAGTGACTAAATAAAGTGTAGAATAAAAATAACTCACTGTTTATATATCTGAAAATATCAATTATTTTCCAGTTATTCCAAATCCAGTAATTGTTGAGTTATAATATTAAATACTTATTTCTGAAGTTAGAAAGAAGTAAATTACTTGACCACATTACTAATGCCAACTAAAAATTGTCACTTGCGATCTGGTTCTACAAGAATGAAGTTACTAGCCCCTGCAGTCACTGACCTTTAACACATCTTGAAAGGAGTTCAGGGTGGAGATCAGGAATGAGGTGCTCTGTGCTCTGGGAAAAACTGGCAGAACAGGTCTTCAGATAGTCGGATATTTTCAGGAGAAAATTTTATGAGCCCAATTCTTGCATCTTCTTATATCTAGAAAAGCACTAAAGCCATTAACAGAGACATCTGCTCCTCATGACTAGCAGCAAACTTCTGCCAAAATGTGTGCTTGATTGCATTTACCCCCTTCACTAAAATCATATATATATATACTGACCTTCACCCCTACCTCTTCAGATTAGTTCCTCAGAGCTATCTGAGAGGCTGTCTCTCAGGCTATAGTCCTCATTTTGCCACAAATAAAACTTGACCCACAACTCTCACATTGTGCTTTTTTTTCCCAGTCAACCCGAAGCTAGAAGATATTAGAAAATTCAGAGCTCTTGGCCTTCTTTTCTTGTATGGGAGCACCTAGGGTATCATCTAGAAGCTTAGAGACTTGTCCAAGTTGAAGCCGGGTTGGTTAAGGAGCTCTGCCAAAGACTCTCTGATGGTCTCACCTTTGATGTCCATTCTGAGTACTGAACTTCTGAGTTCTTTCTTTGGTCCAGTCTCTTCTTGAGTCCCTGATGGCTTGTAAGTATTGTTTTCAAAGAATCCAAGTCTGGTCTTCACAAGTCTTCTCTCAGGCAGAAGGGACCCCAGCCATCCCTCCCTCCCTCACTCTCTTCTAGACATCAGCTCCTGCCTTCTATATACCACGTTCTGTCTCCCTGTTTGGGTAACCCACTTCACATACAGAGATGTATTTGCTCCTCCCTTCTGCCCTATTCCAATCATTTGCCTGTCCCTGGACTATCCTTTGTTATCTGTTCCTTGAGCCTGTGGCAGTAACATGATGCTTTACTTACTGGAATAAACTTTATCATCTAAAAGTTGGGTCTACCTCTCTAGTACTTGCACTGCATCATTGGCAGAACTTTCCAGGTTTTAGGTTCTCTCAGTTTGCCCTGTCTCGTGACAGTTAACAAGATCACATCCAAAAGCTATCTGAGGCCTGAGATCATTAGGATGTGGTCAAAAAGGGAACAGGATCAATAACTTTTCTTAATAGAAGTTGTTGTTGTCAATGTGCTTTGTACTGAATTCAGAGTTAGTGTATTTTTTTCTCTCAACATTCACAAATCCCAAGATATAAGATGAACTCTTAATGTTCTTGGTCATTACATATAATATACTAGGAAAAGGGTTTTATCAGGTAGTCTAAGGAGGGAACTGCATAGGGTCAGGTGTTTTGGAAAATAACTGGCAGAACTATGATTAAGAGTTTTAGTTAATCCCAATGGAGAGTCTGGACTGGAAATCCTAAAATAGAACAATATTCTGACTCTGCAGCTTGTTGATGTTTCTGCTAGAGAGGACTTTTGATTTCCAAGATGGGCATGGAAGGTGAATCTGAAGCCACTCTAGTTTTCTGGGTCCAGGCCAGGCAAAAGTGCATCACCATCTAATACCAAAGGCAGGTGTCATGAAGCACTGGTCTGACTCAAAGGCCTTATGTATTGAATCCAGGTTGCATGAGAGCAAAAGCCAACTGATCTTAGAGCAGCATTTTGCAAAGAGTATTACTTCAACCACTACTTTTGGGGAGGTAAATTAGCATTATAGAAAATCAGAGTTTCTATGATTAAATATATTTGAAAAATGCTGGGTTAAATGAAAACTCCTTTATTGAAGGACATCTTAAAGACTTTAATATGTGAAAGTGACTTGCAAATCTCAAAAATAAAATTTCAGGGAGCATTTTTCAAATGTTTTTGACCACTGGCCCAATTTTTATTTGATGAGCATTACAGAGAATGAACCTTCCTAAAACTATACAGCTGAAAGTTGAACAGTGGCAGGGTAGAATGTAGATTTTCAAGCCTTTATGAAGTTATTGCTTTAGTCCATGTAAGAAATGTTGAAGCCTCATTGTTTGGGGGCAATGGCAGTGAACTAGAAGAAAAGAGATATATTTAAGAGATATTTTTGGTTAAGTGGACATATGGAAAAGGAAGAGAAAGAATCATGAAAAAGTTGATTTCTTGTTTCTTTCTAAGTTTTTGACTTAGGCAACATAATTTGTAACAGTGCCACTAAGTGAATGAAAGTTTGGAAAGGGATTAGATGTTGAAATCTCCTCACACCAATTTCCACCCCAAGTGCATCAAAACAATGCAAAATCAAGGAAACAAACTAGTGTAGAACTGTTCACATATGTACCGTGACTGTCATTTTTTGATTTGGTATTTGTAATAAATGTATAATGTACAAAATGTGTTTAGTTTTTAAATTTTAATTCATATATACAGGCAATCTGGATTTTCATGTAATTGGAAATGAATCTCAAGTGAATGATTTTGATCATAAGCATTGTAAATAACCAGCACTAAGTATTGCACATTTAAACTGAATTCTTTTATTTTAAGTATTCACAGTACAGGAATTCATTAGGCCTGAATAGAACATCATTATTTACACATACAAGGAATAACTCCAGTGGTAAATCAGTGAGGTACTTACACCGAACATCAGAAATGTGATTGAAGAGAATTTCTTCTTATATATACAGGCTCAAATCATTTGTACATTTATTTCTGCCGGGGATGTTAGCACAGACTGAAGTCACTATTAATTGCTGAACGAAATTTCACAAAATTACAACTATAGTAATCACACCATATGTTTATAAGCCCAGAAAGACATCGATGGGCAGGAACTCACATTGTAACGGCATTTTAAAGGAAATTTTCGAATAACATCTCCAATTTAATTTGTGGAAAATACAAGTTCTCCAAGTAGCTGAATATACAGACCCTCAATGGCATTTTGCCTTTCATGGCTTATTAAAATATTTGCTTAGCTGCCATAATGCATCATGTTATTTACAAGTTGAATCAATGAAAGGAACAATATGGTAATAAACTAAGAGCCAAGATCGATGTTTGCTGAATGTCATAAACATACAACATCCTGGTCGGTGAACTTGGCCTCCGCACTGCTAGGACTGGCTACTCCTCATTTGGATTAATGCTTGACTCCGAGATGTAGCAAGACTCAGCTGCATGATTTTCACTTGGAATAGTAGCTAGAGTCACATTTTCTTACCCTTGTGCTAACTTCACTGAAGCTGTTCGTATAACCTGAATGAACCAAACTTCTGCAAATAAATAAATAAATACGTGTATAAATAGGATCCCCACTGTTTTATAATAACATAGCAATGAAATTACCTTCCAACAGTGTAAGTGTTATATTGGTGTTTTAAGTCACCAAGTGCTAAGTTCTAGCCTTACTATATCATGATGAATAACTAATTTTATGGGGGTGGGGGATGGTCATTGGTCCACAAACAATATCTGTTTGGAATTAAGCCCTTCCAAAAGCACAAATATATTTTCTGAAAAAGAACACAAAAACAAAAATAAGAACAAGACTTCACTGAATGGAGTAATTTCTGTCACGGACTACTGCAGATTATCAGTATACAGAGCTTTGGTCTCTGTGGCCAAAGTTGTTATTTTCTATGCAATCATTTTCTTCCCTTAATTACCCAAGTTACTGAGAAAGATTGGTTTTATGGTTTTTCCTCCTACCAATTACACTGATTGGCTGTCCACACTTCCTGGATGTTCTACGTTCTTGCCCAATTTAGGGCTCTGCAGATCTGGCCTTAAGATTTCTATTTTGCTGTTCAGTTTTTTGTTCCTGCCCCCCCCCCAACCCCCGGCAGTAGTACTGATTTTTGGCAGTGTCAAAGAAAAAAAAAAGAGAGACACAGACATACCATTCTTGATTGTAGAAAAAGCTGCCAGAATATTGTGTTCATAGTATGGAATGGACTAAAATGATTTTTTTCACACCCTCATGCTTTATGATATAGTAAGTTGCTATACATTAAATTGTATCATTGGCCAACAAACTATTTTATTCATTGTGTCTTATGGCCAACGAGAAATTCCAAGAAGAAAATTGCAGGGTGGGGTGGAATTTACCATAAGACGCTGCAAAGTTATTAGAAAATAAGCAAGGTGACTTTGTCTATGGGCTCATCAGCACTAAGAGCAACATCTTCACTCAACTAAAGTCTAAAAAGGACTCTTGAAAGAAGGTGAATCATGCACACGGACTGAGATGAAGCCTGTGGGTGAGTTGGCAGGTGAATCCACCCAAAGTTGCACGAGTCACCAATGGCATGCATTTTCTCACCTCATATAATGTAACTTTAATATTGTCATAGAATTTCTAGCACATCTTATTTCAAACATGCACTGGCTACTAAAATAAGATTTTAAAGAAAAGCTGATGTTTGATATAAAATAATCATGTTTTTTCAAGTGTGGAAAAATACTCTACAAAAAAATAAGTAGAAAAGTGATTTCTGATCGATGTGTGATTTTTATCTATAAAAATTCAGATGACTAATTAGTGTGCTTACGACAACCCTACTGGGTCCGCATGGCAATAACACACATACAGAAAGTTAAGAGCATTAAACAACTATTAGCACAATGCAATTAAATCCTTATCGGAAATAACATGAACCTATAAACTGTACATTTGGCATTTAGGTTTCAGGGTGTTTCTAAGAGTCTGTTTAAATATGACAATACAATAGTGCAAAATCACATTACATGAATAAAACATACAATTACCATCCAAATAGTGTATGGACTACTGACCCTTACAAGTCACACATTGGCTAGAATTGGCACATTTTGTTTCAGCATGATAGTTTTGACCATCCTGACTTGAGTGTATGTCGTTCTATTCCAAGTTACACTTGAACTACATTAAAAAAAAAAAAAAGATAGGCATGGTGTGTCTTGAGGAAATGAGGTCAGGGGAGCATGTGGAGTCTTTACTCTTTGTAATCCTCCATCGAGTGCATCTTTCTTTAGCAGCACTTTAATTAGAGCTCCTAAAGAAACTGCCTGTTGACTTCTTTCCCCCCTTTCTTATGGCTCACAGAGCATCCACATGACCACACGGAAGGGAGCAGGGAGGAAAGAAGAAAAATTCTAAAAGACTGCATGACAGCTCATGCCCTGTGCCAGGCTAATTAAACCAGGATGTCGAGTCAACAAAGCAAAATTTGTAAAAGCTTTTCGGGTGATGATAATGTAAAGTCCACTGCACTCTGTTGGCAGACGAGAAATCTGTGGCCCAGAAAAGCTAGCGAATTATACAATAGATTGTGTAAATGAGAACTTGAGTACTGATCCTTATTTATTGCTCCTTTCTGTGTCTCTTGTTGCCATTTTCCTCCTTTCTGCAGCTTTGTGGGCTTGAATCTACCTGCAGACTTGTTAGCTCTTTGCTTTTTCCCTCTAAAAAGTCTATTATCCACATGTGTTTTTTTTTTTTTTGGATTCAGAATAAACCTCAATATTCCAATGAAGATGATAAATCTCAATAACTTCATTCAAATAATTTTGACTGGTTGCATTTCCTCCCGCAAACATGACTTCTTACCTTCATCTTACACAGGATAAATGGAAATGGTATTTCCCATATTGTCACAATTGCTCCACTAACCCTGACTCCTGCCAAACCCAGCCTTAAAAAAAAGAGAAAAAAGACAAAAGAGAGGGGGAAAAAAGCACAGGAATAAATATATTGTTTGTGAAGCCTGCCATCATGCTGATAGCTCTAGAGACTTAACCTTTTAAGAGTAAAAAAAAGTCATTATTTTCACAACCTTTTTTTTTTTCTATCTCTATTTCCGATGCCACATTGCCTGTTAATCTTCCTGTGCAAAGGACTTTCATTAATTTGAGTGTAGAGCATCCATAAACTGAGTTTTTTGTTTTGTTTTTCCCTTTTAAGTAAACTCCTGGTCACAAGTATGGCAGTCTTTGTCCTTCGATTCATTATTTTAGAATAACGTGAAGTATTTGAGATAGGTCAGCTGTTATTTAAAAAGTGCACTGCTCTCAGTTTCACACAACCAGCGATTCTTGATTTGCTCAAGGGCTCTTGAAAAAAACCAGTATGTGAAAGCCCTGATCTCATTACAGTCCCTGGAGGCACACAGCCTGCCCCAGATGAAGGTGAGCTCTCTCCTGGCAACCTCACCTTGGGTGAGGATGGCATCTTCAGGCCTGTCTCATCCGAGGGACCGAAGGTGGCTAATGAGGCCTGTCTGAGATCAGGGGATGCACTGCTGTAACTCTAGCATGTATTTCTTGCATAATGAATAGTACTGGGTTGTAATTTAGTCTGGGTACTGCTTCTGCCTAGCCTGCTTTTCCATCTCTCGCACTCTCGGTAATCAACATGGAATGTGGCCACGTGTAGAAAGCCACCAGTTTACATACCTCTCTGTAGAAATCACTCTTAAAATTTTTCAGCTCAAACTTGTATTTGTTTTTCACAACGAAAGTCCAGCAAGCTCTAATGCTAAATACTTGACAGGTACAATTAATTCAATAATTTGGGTGCCAGAGAACTCAGAAAAAGGACTTGATTCACCTTTTTTAAGTTTTCTAATGTTGTACCTGAAATAATCAGTGTTTCTAATATTCTTTAAAGTGACACAATGAGGAACTGCTTAAAAATACTATTTTTGAATATCATTCTTTTTGTATACATTAGAAGTAAAAATTTTCCTGAAGTCTACTTTTTGTTTTATTACAGTACAACTTAGAAATTGTGCACATGAGCAGCTGAGATTATTCATGTCAAAACTTTGCATTATGCAATTAGCAATTAGAGTAGTCTAAATCACAGGCTGGCTAAGAATTATTTTATTTCTGCATGACTAAACAGATACATTCCTGCTTATTGAATGTATACCCTAACATTAAAAAAGTAACTTTTAGCATCCTTTTTAAACTTTAGGAAAAGTAGATGGAGACTTAATTCTGTCTCCTAACTTGTATCGTTAACTGGATCTGTGGTTAAACTACTGGACAGTTGAAATGAGGGATTAAGACAAGTTGTTCAAGTTGTTGAATATTTCTAGGCTTCTTTCCTGACCAGAAAATGATCTGAGAATCTTCCTGGTATTCCCTTCTGTGACTTGAGCTAGACCAACTGATAATAAACTAAATTGACTATTAATTTACTGATTGCTCATTACAGGGAGAGGAAATGAGGCCTGCTTTGGGTTCCAATTATTTTAAGAAATGGTGTATATGTTTAGTAATGTACACAAGGCTTGTGCAATACAACTGCCAGCTTCCCACGCCACCCCCCATTACTTAGTGATTCCAGAAGATGTGAATGCATGCTTCTACACTATATTTATTTCCTCCTCCCCTCCTGAGGATTATTCCTTTGGCTTATTTAAGTTTGCAATGATTCTTGTAAACTACTTAACGTTTTCAGAGTTTTAGAGCTGACATTGTGGAAATAATTTTGGATTCCATACAATGATCTTTCATTATAGTGACCCATACTAATTGAACCGAAACATCATTTCATTTGTCCTCACAAAAAACGCATCAGGAATATGTTACCTCCACTTTACAGATGCAAAATCTGAGGCTAAGAGATGTCATGTAACTTGCACACAGTGAGTGGCAGAGCTGGGATTCAATTCTAAATCTGTGGTCATCAAAAATCCATGCTTATTGTAAATCACAGAGAAATAGAGCCGTTATTTTGTAACTTTAAATAGAGTACAGTCTATAAAAATACTGAATCTGTGTTGTATACCTAATATAATACTGCAAATCAACTATACTTCAATTTAAAAAAAAATCCAAGTGCTACACCTTGTTGCTATAGCCCGGCTGCAGATTACTTTCTACTCATCAGGCAAGGACTTTGGAACCTAGGAAAGAGGTCCCTTAAACACATACAGCAGAGAAGCAGATCACAGAAGCCTAAGATTTTATGGCTATAAAAGATGTTAGTAATTGGATAGTCCAGTCTTTTTGCTGCAGAACACAAACATGAAGTTAGAACCGAGAAAGAGAATGAAGGATATCTTTTTCAAGGTATACAGTATTTTCTTGTCCTGCTAAGTCCTCCAGGCCAAGAACTGTTCATGCCTTTTGCGTAGACTGGTGGTTCCCAGAGGTGGCTGTCACCTCTGGTGGAGACTTTACAGCTGTTCACCTCTGGGTCCTATCTCTAACCAACTGGATCAGATCTCTGGGGCGGGGGTTGGGAGGGAAGCGACAATTTTAAGTCCTCTCCAGGTAACGTAGATGTGCATTCAGGCTGGAGATATCCCGCTGCAAGCCACTCAAATCTTGAAAGAAGTTCGGAGACTGTAAATAACCTGCCCCAAGTCAAGAGATTTGTTGGCCAGTACTAGGCTCTTGCATGAAATAATCAGGCATAGATAATGTTTTGGGTCTTGAAGTAAAGGAACATTTTACCGACAGGAAGATTCCAGATGAACAAAAGAAAGATGATAGCTCATATCAATTGAGCAATAGAACACGTCCCATTTAACAGGTGGCTAAGACGCAGACCTCAAAACCGACTGTACATCAGAACTCCCTGGGAGAGACTTTTAAAATATAGGTTCCAGCTCCCATCTCAGACCCAGAGAATTAGAAGCTGTGTGATACTAACGCTTTTTCCAATGATTCTTATGCAGCTGGTCCAGGGAGTCCCAAAACATATGTGTATTTGAGAACCATTGGCTTAGGATGGTTCACAAACTATAGCATGGAACAGAAGAACTTAGGAAAAGCATTAAAGGCACGGAGTTTTGGACTTATTTGAAGAGATTCCAATTATATGAGCAGGGCCCAGGAATCATATTGTTCATAAACACCTGTGGTGATTTTAGGTGAGGTGACCCAGGAACAAGGCTTTTCAATACTGTTGACAAAAGGCAGCTGATGTTGGAAAGGTTCTTCGTAAATTCTTCTTAAAATATTTTCAATGTAAATTAAATGAATAAATATATATATATTGGTCATGAGTTAAAAAAGAACTAAATTGTCTGGATGTATTCAATCTGGCTTACTCCAGTTCGCCTCCCTATTTTACTGTCATCTGGGGATTGATTTTGTGCCTCCACTACCTCCTTGAAATTTTTGCATCAATAAACGGTTAAAGATTCTTGTAATAAGAATGTGGATGGTTTAGAAAAATCTAAAATATTTAAAAATAATGCCCAATATATGGTCATCCTTCTGCAGGCAATTAAGTTCTCAGTGAGTAGTGAGTCTAAGAGTTGCAAAGGATGTCAGTGGAGAACTAAAAGGAGGAAGGAGTTAAAGGAAGAGGCTTAGCTAATTGAGCACTTACTATATTTTATGCACTGGATTCATTTCTTTCCAAATATTAGTTAAAATAATCCATTTTATACTTTAATTGTCTATTCAGGGAAATAAGAGGGAAATGTGTTGGAATATTTACCTTCAAACTATTATTTTGCGATGGTCATTGGAATTGCATTTGTGAATAGACGCATATATTAATTTAGATCCTAAATGAGAGTGGATTAGTGCTAAAAGGAATGTTACAAACAACAAGGTCCAGAGAAGTTAAGTGGCTTTCTCAAAGTTACAGCTTTTTGAAGCAATAACCCAGCCTAGCATTACTCAGAGTTCTGGTTTAACAGGCTAGCTCTCATTTATGTTGGAAAATGCTCTATCTAATGCTTATGGATATTGATGCATTCATTATGAATTACTGAGAGGAAGATCACTTTTGGGAGGAGCAGAGCTTATCCATTTGCAAAATGCTACAAAATCTATAGGTGAGAGACATCCAGAAAAATACACTATCTTAACTGACTGATGTTTGTGATATAAAGGAGTGCAGTTAGTGAGGAGAGGAAAGATACTCTTCCTCATGCAGAGTTTGGTAATAAATATGTACCCTTCACAGAGCTTGCACTTTATTTTCTCCTTAAATACTAATTGTTTTTCCTATTAGAAACAGTTGGTAGGTTAATATTTGAATAGAATGTTAACATGTTCCAAATCCTTTTTAATCTTTCTTGGGATGATACTCCTTTTGGGGTCTTAGAATGCAGTAAGACTGGAAGGACATAAAATGCCTTCCTTTTGCATCCAGGCAGCAAACTGCCCAGTGAAATAAATATAAGATATTGCTGGAGCTGCTATCACACTAAAAAGAAATATTTTGTATGACCTCTAATGCAATATGTTTATTCATTCAACAAATATCTATTGAGATCCTCCTCTGTATTAGGCACTAGATTTATCTTTTAAATTCTAAAATTTATTTTATTTAATAGCTTGATTATAATAAATTTATTAAGAAGTTCCCCAAATGAGATCAAAGTTTAAGAGAACTCAAGGATATGATCAAGCACAAAGTCATAATATAAAGATCTAAACCTTGTTTTGGTAACATTAATTCACGCAAAGACATTTTTTACCCGATTACCTTAAGACTCATGGAATCTAGTTTGAAAATAGGGAGACAAAAAGATCTCAGTAGTATAGTTTCCTGTTCTTTCCATATTTGCCCTCCAGTTGGAGGCAAGAATTTAAAGTCTCACCAAATAATTTCTAAATATTTGGTCATTACACCTCAAATGCTCTGAGCTTTCTAAGCCCTCAGAACAGAAAACGTTTCTGCAAGTTCTGGGATTATAAGGGTTTATGTAGTAAATATAGAAATTTTTAACTGATATTGGTTTCCCACTTAGAAAATTTTTTTCAGCTTCTACTTCATATTGTCAAATTTATGGCTGTCATAAACTATGACTGTCATTTTTTTTTTTTTGGACATGACATACTGCTGGATATGGAGAATTCAGAATATATTCTTACTAATAAGGCCTATAATAATTAATATTTATATATTCTTACTAGTAAGACCTTCAATAAATAATATTTAAATATTTAGAACATTGAAAGTAATAGACTTTTGATATTTTTAAAAAGAAATTTAAAATGCTCTATTTTTTATATTCACAATCTATCTCCTAGCAAAATTTGTCTTTATAACCAGTAGCAAGATAATTCTGTCACATCTTTATCTTTCACCATGAGATAGCTTTAAAAAGAATTGGAATCCACAGGATTTATTTAAAAAGTGGCTGAGAAACAGTCACCATCTTGAGGGTTGCATTGCACTTAAAATGTCGTGAAAGCTCATTTCCTTCTGCTAAAGCTCAACTCCTAAAATATTTAAACCAGAAAGAAAGCTAACAAGTTCCATGTTTTATTTACTGTATACTTTTTCAAAAGCCAAAGTGCTTCCACACAGAGCATAACATTCTATTGGCCCTAATAATACCAATAAGGCATTCACATTTTTAGCATTAAAACGTACTTCAATGATAAGATGAGAATATGATGAAAAAGAACACAGGATCAAGAGAGATCGTATCCTTAAATTCTAATCTTGGTCATGTCAGTAACTCATGTATGTGTGTGTGCAGACATATGTCTTAACAAATATCTCTGGATCTAGCTACATTCATAAGCAGGATGAAGAGACTGGTTTGTAAACATTGTCATAATTTCTTCTAGCCCTAAAACTCACTGATCGGTGGACCCAGGACTAAAGCTGACTCATTCATTTTGGCACTTCAACTTCAGCAAACTTATTCTTCTGGGACTTGGTAATGGATTTTTAATATACAGATGTGCTAGTTAGTCCCTTAGTATTGTTGTCTTAGCTTGAGTCATATTATCGGCATATAACCATAGTCTCAGACCAAATTCACAGTTGACAACAGAGGCAGTGCCCTCAGGTTTCTCAGTTCTTTGAGATCACGAGCATCTACCATGACAAAAGCTTTTTATTGAACATGTTTCTGCTTTTTAAGAAAGCAGGTGTTTCTAAACTTGTTAGCAATGAATCCTCTTCAGATCATTTTGTAGGCCAGAAAGCTAGCAAAGTAAACACAAATGTATGAATTTGACTTATTTTGACATGATGAAATAAATGTGGGTGAAGAACTTTCCTTATCCAGAGGGCATCCACACAGACATTCCATTTCTGGATGGAGTGTGGTCAAAAGAGATAATACCGAGGGAATCTTCCATTAGGTCAAATGAGTAAACAAAGTTTGTGGCTCAGACACAAGTCAAGTAGCTAAGCAATTGGGGAAATTTGCTAACTTATGTTCAAGAAATCAGCAGTGACTCATATAAACTCCACTGAGAGTAGTATGTGTATAAACATAGACTCAAAGGATGCTTCCCTGTCCCTCTCCATTTAACCGTAAATTCCTTTAAGGCAGTGGTGGTACCTCGTTCATCTTTATCTCTGGTTAGGGCATTACTTGACACAGGGAGTCTGTTCAATCATGGATAAAGCAATGAACCGGAAAACAAACGGTCCTTCATCTCATGCAGGAGTCTTTCTTTGCTCAAATCCTTCTAGTGGTCCCAAGAGCTCATTCCCTCATGAGGCAGTCTGGATTGTTGGAATTAGCTCCTTCTTTCTGAATTCAAACTTGCCTCTCTAACTTCCATTTGATGTTGAGAATTGTGGAGTTGAGGTCTACTGTCAACACATATAGGACAATTAGAATAAGTCACAAATAGACCCAAATGGATGTCATCAGAACATTCTAACACTTCTGATGGGTTTTTGGTCTGCATGGAGTAAAGTCATTCAAGATTCTTTTGGGGACTGCTTTCCTTGAAAAATCTTTATCGTCCCATCTTTTCTCAAATACTGTTCTCTGCTTATATCTGGCACTTAACCTTATGGAGGAGAAACACTGTACAGCAACTGCAAGTTCAGGAATGAATTCTCCAAAAACTTGATAGAATGAAAGCTTATTTTGGTTCTGTAAAACCCTGAGGGCCATGGTCATATTACAAAATGGAAAATAAAATACCATCTCCAGTTAGTATCTCTAGGCTAGAAATGTCACTTTACTGGAACAAACAAAAACTTTCTGATGCCTTTCAATGCCATTCATTTATTCATTCAACAGACATGCACTGAGATCTGACTCTGTTTTGCATGATGTGTTTCCTACAGACCCCTATTTTATTATGTGTAACATCTTATACTTAATACCTTGAGGATAATTTTATTTAGGTTCTTCTAAATGATGGGACAAACTATGTCTATTTATTTGTCCAAATGGTAAAATAAAATTGCTTTAAGCATTGGGCATTCAGAAAAAATATTTTAAATTGATATATTCTTAAAATTATGCATAAATGTACCATTTGTAAGTATGATTTGTATCTATACATATCCTTTCCCCTTGTCACTTGACGAGATGATTTGTTTTATTATAATAATAAGTGCTAAGATCAGGAAGAAAACCGTCTTAGATTTTCTTAAGTGTTACCAGGATTACTTCCCAGGTACTAAAAATCCCAACAAATTAGATATTTAAAAATACTTAATTTAACTTAAGAGCATGAGACCATGCGGCTGCATTTGCAAGTCAAATGAATGAAAATAAATGGGAAGTCTAATAGCTTTCCGAATAGAACCATTCTGCTTCACTATCTTGCTTATTCACAACATGAATAATTCTACATTCACAAATGTGGTGAACAGGTAAAAAGACAGGTCAAATAGAGAGTTATACACTTTGTTCAACTTTGAAGTCAAAGAGGTTAGAATTCAATGACAAATGCTTTTCCTTTGTTACATTATGCAAACCTGAAACTAGAGATGATAATATTTAATGAAAATAGTTCGTATTTGAAGATGTGCATCTTCATTTACCAAATGGATTAAACAACTGATCGATGTAGGAACAACAGTCCTATCACAAAGTTACATTACAGACAACCACAAAAATACGAGGAAAAAAATGTGTACCAATGATAGAGAAGAATAAATTATTTTTCAGTGCACATAATTAGGTATATATAGGATAATTTAAAAACAAATGGAGTGATTGCTAATGCTGCACCCTTAAAAATCGCCATCAAAATATACATGTTACCCAAGAGAGAGTGATAAAAATAAATTGCGACACAAAAGCGAAATGTTGTCTCTCTTCTCATCCTCAAAACCCGGATAATAGCTCATCAAAATAATTTGCCAAGTGTGCAAATGATGGAAAACTAATTCCAAAACCATTTCTCTAAATTACCAACAGACTTATATTCTTGATGCCTTTTCACGTGATCACAGGCCAAGCATGCATGTGATTCCCAAAATCGTGGAAGATTTACTGTGAAATCTTTCCTCCAGTTAAAGTAACTAAGGTATAATTTATTGTTTTTGTCTACTTCCTTCAGATACTTTGCTAGCTCACTGGGAGAGTTATAATCTTCCACATGAATGAATGAATCTGCTGGAATATAATTCTCATAGTTTTCCCTAGATGGCCCCAAAACAACAGGCACAGAGCCAGCCAGAAAAGCGTTGTAGAGCTTTTCTGTGATGTAATCTTTGTGGATTGAGTTTTCAAAGGAAAGATAAAATTTGCAAGTAGATATTGTAGGAATCAAATTTTTATCATTCACATACTCTCCAAATGCTTGCCCATAGGTATGGATTTCAATGCTTTTGCTTAGCTCATTGTAATACTTGACCCTGGCATGCTCAGGGTTCCAGTTACTTACAACCCAGCACACTAACTTCTCTTTGCTTGGCACTTCAAACACGAAGGGGTTTGTGCTCACGGTCAAGAAGCCATAAGGCACTTGGATATCTGAGTCGCGGCGATAAGTCAGAGTCAGATTGAACAGGTGCTCAATTCCACTCTTTTGGGGAGTGTGAGTTGGTGATTCCAAATTCATCCAAATCCATTTCTGGAAGGGTGGCCTCGCCTGCTGAGGTAAATTAGTCAGATCCCAACTGATGTCTCGGTGGTGGATCAGAACTGCGTGAGATTTGTTGTACAGAGAACGGTCTGTGGTGAGATGGCATCCTTGGATGTTGAACATTGCTTGGCAAGATGTCAGGTCAAAGGTCTGCCCGAATGGCCACACCCAAATCAGAATAGTCGTTTTATTGAAATAATTGGTTTTGGTGGAGAAGAAGTTTTTCATTTTCAGCACTGAGCTGGCTGACTCCATGGGACTGAAGACCCAGCTGTTGGTGGGCTTGATGTAAATGAGCAGACATGCCATGAAGCAGCCCAGGATGATGCAGACGATTAAAAATGGGCGGAGAATTCCTTTGGATGCTGAGGTCATAATTTTTCCTGTGAAACAGAAAGAGAAAGATAGAGGGGTAGGTAGCGGTAGAGATAAAGTGCTGATCAGAGATACAATTTGAGATAAACGGGTGGTACATCCTAAAATACACTTAATCGCAAAATCAATGGCATTTTCCTTTCCAGTGTTAGCAACAGAGCTTTCATTCAAGCCAAGAAACTGCTTTTAAAAGGAAGTTTCCCCTAAACTGTATAAATAATGACTCAGAATGTGCTATAAATGTACCAGTATATCTTCAAGGCGAGTTACATTTTTTTCAATGCCATCCTTACCTGTCATATTTTTATTTGCTTGTAGAAAGTAACTGACATGACAAAGACTGTCATCACTGAAGCTATGACTAAAAGTTTTAGTATTTTGATATCACATGAGATTTGTGAACATTTCCCAGTTGATATAATCACTTATTTACTAGTGCACTTTTTGAGTGCACTTTGTGACTTTGCGACTCAGATGGAATTCAATAGAAAATTAAACTTTAAAAAGGAAAATGCTGTTTTCATACTTGGTATAAGTTTATCTTCACAGTTAAAAATGCATCAGAATAGTCATCCTGTAAAAAATGGCAACTCTTGATGTCTGTTTTTTTGTTTTGTGTTTTTTTTCAGTACACTGTTGCAAAATTTGATAAATTAAAATCCCTTTCTTTTACTTTTTATTTTTTTCTTACAAATTTTTTTTTGTTTGTTTACTTTTAATGCTCTGTGAGTGTACTCAATGTCCACTAGGATGTGATAGTCAAATGCTCTATTGGCATTAAAACAACATTCTCACCTATGTGGTATTGGGGCATTCAAAAAGTTTTTCTTAGGATTAAAATGATATTAATATTATCAAAATAAAGATATATGCATTCTCAAAAGAAAACAATTTAATGTCATGGGGAATAATATTGATCTTGTGAATTTTAGCAGCTAAAATATTAAGTCAAGGCTTAAAAAAATTTAATGTCTTCAATGTCTTTCCTCTTTGACTTTCATGTCTCCTTATGACTATGAATACAAAGACAGAAATACATAGTATGTTTGCTAAACTGTTTCTTGACCAAATTACTTATCCTCTGAAATTCATTATTCCTCTCACCAAAATAATATGGTCTATCAATTTCAGATTCATTAAAGTATTTTGAAATTTTGATCTAAACTAGCGTAGAAACATTAGGTGTTTCCTTTCAGAAAAAGGGGAAAATTATCCTTCATTTAATTACCTAAATTTATTTGAGTACTTAAAAAATTGTATTTTTTTTATTATACAATTTTTCTTAGAGCATATGACACTGTGTAGATATTAAATGTTGATTTTGTAAGTCCAAAGATTCTGGAGTACTTCCTAGAACAGTTGTTGGAATCAAAGACTGAGGCTGGCCATCAAAGTTAGCTTCCGTGTTGCCCAATCAATAACACCAGGAGAAAATGTATATACTAAATACGTCCAGGAGCTGTTAATTAACCCTTGGGCTGTGAGAACTCAGGAAGGAATGTGAAGGAAATCTCAACTCTTTAAAACTAAGTGACATTGATGGTCCTATAGGTCAAATTTTGTGAAATATGGTTAAAACAGTAATTAGAAGGAAATTGACAAGTTTACACAATTCAGGGGAAATTAATGAACAAGTTGGTCAACTCAACCAGCTGGACAAAGAACAAGAGTCCAAGGTGGAAGAAATAAGAAGTTAAAAATTCAAGAAAGGTTATAGATCATTGAAATTGAGAGCAGTACAAAACCCCATAGTACAAAGTACAAAACCCCATAACTCATGATTAATAACATCTGGATAAAATACATAAAACAAATTATAAATAGGGTCTTTCAAGAGTTTTTGGTATTAGCCTTTTACAAAAGATTTGCTCTATAAGCATTCTATACATAGAGGATCCTGTAGCAGATATTTGCTGGTTTTTACTGGCAACCACTCTCCCTTCTTCTGATAATAACTCCCCAATTTCCTATCAGGATATTGCCTCTCTTCCCCTGGGTACAATCTTTGGGACTGCAGAGAACAATATCTCCCTTTTTTCCCAACTAGTGTTGAGCAGGGGCGACAGATCATTCAAACTCTCTCTCTCTGGGACTTTAAAATTTGAGTCTAAGGGCCAAGAGGGGAAAATCTTGGAGCTGATGAGTCACAATGGGGTTCCCCGAGAAGACAATTATATAAACTCTGCTCTCTGGGTCCAAGAAGCCCCTCGGGATCCCGCCTTCCTGGGCTTGGTACTTCAGGTATTCCGTCAGTCCCAAGAGCTACTCCACGAACTTGCAATCCTTTCCTTTTTGTTTACATTAGTTATAACTGGTTTTATTGTTTGAAACAGACAGATCCAGACAAACAGCAAAAATAACCCAAAACAAAACAAATTCTAACCAAGCCGCCCCCACCCCCAAAGTGAAAAACACGAAAACTCAATTCTCTCTCTTCCTCTTTTTCTTCCTGCAGTATATGAAGTATATAACTTGAATCTTTTTAAAATATATCCACAATGATCTGGGTTTTTTAAAAACTACATATAAATTCTCAAAACAGCAAACAAATCTCTTCACTCCGCCTAGAGTTTAGTATTTGGTGGTGGGTGACACTCGACGATGTAATCTGTTTAGGCAGGCTCAGAGGACAGCTGTTCCCCATATAATCATTGTGGTGGTTAATGTCATGGTATTGAGTACCTGGGATTCCGCAGAAGTCTTCTGAATACTACGCCGAGTGTTCATAATTTAAATTGCCCTTTAAAAAATGTTTTGGGTGTCCTGTCGGAGAGTTTTGTGGAGCTCAGTGGAGCTGAGCATTGGGTGGGGGTGGAAACTGAGAGGAGGTTTGTTTTTGGTATTGCTTTATTTTGCTTTTACTCCTCCCTACGATTTTTGTGCTAGGATCCTTTATAAGAATAGAAATATAAGCCTTATACTTTCCACACTTTACACTGAATTGTCTTCTTCCCCGAAGTACCATAAAACTTTATATATTTATCGCTTCACTTTCAAAGTTTCCCTTGACACCACACGTTCCACTAAACCTTTCTCTTGGGCAGTCTTGCGCTGGGTTCCCACAATTCTCCCCATTAGCTCCTGAGCCAAATGCCTCCTGCCTTTGGGAGAAATGCCATTTACTTTTTGGCAAGAAGATATTGGTTGATCTCTGGAATGCTATCAAATTTGTGTTTGTGAAACTTTCTCAAAGACTTTTGGATATATTCTCTGGTATTTCCAGGCGTAAGCCTCTGTTTTAATTCTTCCAAACACAAGAGAAGCTGCCACCAAAATATGCCAGCTTTGGTCACCAGTGCTTTTTCTGACTATTCCTCAGAACACATTCTGGCGTAACTAACAATTTCCTGACTTGCTCCTACTGTGGTTTCATCTTTAGGGATATTACCTCCAAAAGGCTCAAATCACTCTCTTTTTTCACTTTCATTTTTGGCTCCGACATTTGTTTCCTTTGGTGTGTAAGCTGCCAACTGTCACTTTCCTGCACTGGACACGTCTTTATCTTGGGCAGTTTCTATATTCAGTCTCTTTGAAACTTTCTTTTCAATTCAGGGATTAACCTTTTTTAGTTTGATCTCTTATCTGCTCTCTTCTCTCTACTTACAAGCACTAGTTCTTAATCACTGCTTCGATTCACTTTCGCAGCCCTATTTACCAGCTCTGGCTGCAGCCCAAGGGTAACTTGGCCCGTGTGCCACCTAGCCGTAGGGAACCCCACAGACGGGGCCGGGGGTGTGTTTCTGGCTGCCCTTCACAGGCAGTCTTTCATAGTTTGGTTGTCAGCACCAGCGCTTTCTATGATTATTGTCAGGTTTGAGACCATAGCAGCCAGCCAATGAAGGTCAAGGAAACCTGGAAAATTTTTTATTTTGGGTCAAAATATTACTATATTTTGTTTCTGACTCTGAAAATAAGAGTTTCTTCCTTTCCAATGACAAAGTAGAGCAATTAACCCATTGGATTCTCCTTGACATTTCCTTGTCCTTCAAATCCACATCCAACCTAGCACCAGGTCCTGCCAGTTTTGCCTCCTACATATTCCTCAGATCAGTTGACTTCTCCCCATTTCTTAGGTCAAATGTATAGCATCTCTTGTAGGGATTACTGGCCCTGCTTTTTAAGTGGTCCACCTGGTACTCACTTCTGATCCTTTCAGTTCATTCACAATGCAGTTAGACCAGTGGTTCTCAGAGTGTGGTCCCCAGACTGGCAGCATCACCATTGGCATCTCCTGAAATGTTGTTAGAAATGCAAATCCTCCCACCCAAAGCCAGACATATGGAGTCAGAAATGCTGGGGTGAATTCTAGGGTGCGGCCCAGCAACCCATTTAAAAAAGTCCTCCAAGTGATTCCGACTAACACTTTTCAAACCATAGATCTCATGTTATCCCTCTGTTTAAGGATATGAATTCCAATGGCTTTTAAGATAAAGTAAAACACGTCTTAATGTGGCTTAAACAGCTTTGGATGATGGGGACCTTGCTTCTGTCTCCAGCCTCGTCGTGCATGACAAGCTCCCTTTGGCATCCTCTGCAAGGCACTTGGCCCTCGTGCACAGGGTCACTGCCTGCAACAGTTTCCTGACTCTCTCTGCTGATTTACTCCTTTGCACTTTTCAGGTCTCAGCTCCACTGGCAGTTGCTTATGGAAGGATCCCTGACAACCTCCCAACACCCTCCACTGCCCAATATACACACAGATCAAAGCAAAGGCCCCCAGTATGTGTCCCATGCTACCACGTGTCATTTTTGCATAGCACTTACTGCAGTGGCAAGTTCACTTATACTTGTGTGAGTGTTTAGTTAATATTACCTCTGTTCAACCGCAACTAGGCTCACAGGGTAGATACTGGGGGTTTCTCCTCAGCATTTAACCCCTAGTGCCTCGTCAGAGCAGGCCTATCCTTGATGTCAACAAATGTTTCTGGAATGACCAAATAACTAACAATTATCGAGCATTTGCAATGTTCCAGGCACCAGGCTAAGACTTTTATATAGATTTTTGTCATTTAATTCTCAAGAAAAACATTTCTTTTTGTTCATTTAACAAACAGGTAGGTTATCACTTTCTATGTGACATCATGGTTCTAAGCACTTAACAAATAGTGATTTCTTTAGCTCCCTCATGACCAGATGAAATATATAGTACAATAAAATTCATTTTTACAAACGAGGAAATGGATCCCTATTTGTCTCGTGTCACACAGAAAGTGGTCAGTCAAGATCTGAGCATGAGTGGCTTGACCCCAGCGCATTTTGCTTTAAAAATACATGTTAAGAATTGAGATTTCAGCTTACAATTGCAAAGACATCTATGAATTGTAAGAATAAAATTTCATTTTATGACATATATTACTCTGGAGCCGTTGTTCATTAGAACAAATGAGGTGCAGCAACACTTCTCTCTCTGCTCTTATTTTGGAAATCGGTCCAGAATACTGGAAGTTTTAGGTAACTCTCCTCCTGCCGCCAAGACTGTGTAGAGAGGTAAATCAAAGCAGGGACAAACTTAGATTTTTATTATCATTATTATTGGGATGTTATAAAGCAATTCAAGGAACGCCAAGGGTTGTTGACACATTTAGAATCACTAAATCGCTAACCCACGTCCTCTCGGGCAGTTATATCCCGCTAGCAATGTTCTCTTTCAGATGCATTCCTGACGTGCTGCTTTGCTGAGTCAGCTTTGAAAATCAACTCACCTCAAAGATCTCGGTTGCCTAACAGAAAACAGACTCATAGACATAGAAAACAAACTTATGGTTACCAGGGAGGGGCGGGGATGGGATGGGATAAGTTGGGAGTTCAAGATTTGCAGATACTAACTAATATCTATATAATAGATAAACAAGTTCATACTGTAGAGCACAGGGTACTATATTCAGTATCTTTTAGTAACTTATGGTGAAAAAGAATATGAAAACGAATAGATGCATGTTCACATATGACTGAGGCATTATGCTGCACACCAGAAACTGAATAACATTGTAAACTGACTATACTTCAATAAAAAAAATACTTATATATACAAAAAAATAAAAAGCTAGATTGCCTAAAAACAATAAAGAGACAAGGAATCATTTAGATACAATTTTCAGTTATACCCCAGAGTTTGCCCACATAATGTCATTGGTGAGTATTTTTTAATGGACTTGCAAGTATTTATTTTTATCATTACTTAAACCATAATAAATAATTCTTTCTCTATAAATTTCTATATTCCCTGGATCTCTCTAGACTACTGTATAAATTCATATGCTTTTGAGTCACCGCTGTAGGACAGTTTGATCTCCATATGTCTCACTACCAGGAATGTCTCTTCTTCAAGGTGCCCCTCAATGGTTTCTGTGAAAGACACAAAAGATTCAAGCGGACTCCAAATGGTCTGGCAGCAGCAGTCCCCATCCACCCTGTTTGTCCTTCCTCATGTGGCTCCACTAGTCCAAGAATCCACTTGACGCAGCCTCATTTCTGCCCTAACCACTGATTGTGTGGACCTAGAAACCCAAACGCAGCTCTTCCCTGACCTCTAACCCTCTGGGTGCCAGGGTTCCTGGGTTCATGTTGCAGCTGGAAGACCAGCTCTCTAAATGAGACTTGGTCACTGACTCCAGCAGCTTTGTGCTGAGACACTCACAACATCTCTCCCAGAACGTTTCCCTTTATTTTTGATCCTCTATCTACTAATAGTAGAGGCTTTATTCTAATTTACAGGGCAAGGGAGTGAAGCCACAGGAAATAAACTGCTTTGTCTCCCTTTGCGCTTTCCTCCACCCCTGTCCTCTACGTTAAATTCTTGTTCTTCCAGCTACAAAAACAAAAATGAAAACAAGACACAAGACACCATCATGCATATCAAAGGATGTTAATAGATAACTAAGAAGGAGGCTGCTGGAGAGAGAATATCTACTTATAGAGAGAAACACTGAATTAGATGGGGCATTGCCATGACAACAGCTTCTGGATCAGACCAAGTTTTGCACGCTGATCATCTTTTGAGCTCATGTGAAACTAATTAGCACCAGCTTTACTAGGATTAAATAAAAACAGCCCACTGTCATTAATGAGGCGCTTCTGAAACTTCAGGTTAAATCTATAGTAAGAGAATATGCCAGTAAGAGCTAAAATAGAAAGGATGAGCTGCAAGAAGTCAACAACCTAAAAGACAACATGGTAAAAATGTGGTTAAGGAGACCGCAGGAAAAGAAGCAAGTTGCAAGTTTGCAAGTTTAATCCACTTGCAACTGAGTCACCTGAAAATAAACTGATTGACTAACAAACTTAACAGAAGACAATATTATTACAAAAAAAGTGGAATTTAGGAGTAAAAACATCCAAGAGTGAGAAACTTAATCTTACAGATACAAGTACTACAGTCCTTGGAGGGGAGGACTTCTATCATAGTAATTCAACTGGCCCCATTGGCTTCTTTCTCTATAGCCTGAAAGAAACATCCTCAAGGGTCATCTAACTTTCTGACTCTGGTTTCTTCCTTAGGAAATAATATTTTGAATATTCAGTTTACCAAGTAGATGAATACTCAGAAGAAAGGGCCATATTTGGTGAACATACTAGAGAAAATGGAGGCGATCAAAAAAGAACATTCTTGTTTCTTCCCACCCCTCCACAGTGGAAAAGACCACTGTCCTCACATCTAAGGCTCATTCCTCCTCATAATTCTGGAATCTAAATGAGTAAAGTGACCTCATTCCAATTATTATCCCTGATTTTTCCTACATCTTCAACTTTGATATCTCTAATTGTTGTTTTCCCTTAGAATTTAAACACAATCACAGTCCCATCTTCTATTGAAGAACCTTTACCCTCCCCAACACTGCTCCTCTGTTTTCTCTATCTTTGCAGTCACATCATCCATACACCTGCCTGTCTCCAATGGAAATCATGATTTATTCCTTTGACTCCCTTAACCTGACATCTAGTCAATTATTACAATTAGTTAACTGAAATATTGTAGCATTTATTAAGTCTCATTCTTTTTCTCCATCCTTTAGTTACTTCATTGTTCGGGTCAGCATCGCTTACTTCGGGGATTGTTGTAATGAACCATTAACTATTATCACTGATACTGGTCTTGCTTTCCTTCAATCCATAGGAAACACTGTGACTTGAGTGTTCTTTTTTCACCTTTCTTTCTATCTCTTTCAAAAAGTTCTATTACAAAAGTTATGTTGGGGAAGAAGGAGTTAAACCAGCTAGCCTGAGATCCCTCCTGATTACCCAGGAGATGGGGAGTGGGAGGGAAGGAGGCAGATGACCTAGTCCAATGTCCTTGCAAACATGGTAACTTGACCTCCGAGCTGACAGACTAATGATATTTGCTGGGAGGGAGAATTCTTATCTATGAAATACTTTGAGAAAGATGTTTTTGGTTTAGAATTGCTCACCGTAAACAAATATACATTTGTATGGCTTTATGAGGCATGGCTCCCTGGAGAATGTTACAGAAGCTTCACAACTCTCTTAAGTATAAAGTGGAGATGTTTTATAACTTAACTGCTCCCCACTGTGTGAGGTGACATTGAGGACTTATACTGTTCTTGACCAGAGACTTTGGGTAATGTGAAAGGAGAGCCTGCGGGGAGGCCAGAACATTCCAGCCCTCTCCCTGATGCTTGACCGATTGCATCCTTAAAATACTGGTCAAGTTTGACACTGGGCACAATTTGAGATCGAAGTGAGTCTCAAATGACAATATGATATTTGTATTAGCTTAATGCTTGCTGTATACATCTGGATTGCCCCATTATTTCCCAAATTGCTTTTACTATTTAACTTGCTATATTGAAGGAAATTTTTATCAGTTATACTTGTTAATAATAATATCCCTTCAATTTTATATTTGTTTCAAAGTTTTTAGTAGGCTGTCTTTGGATTTAATTTTGGTGGTTTTGGTACACATAGCTATTAAATTGTCTGTAGTCGAATATGTGTTATCTCTTTCCCCTTTTCTTCTCGTATGTTAGTACTTAGAAAGTATTTCATACCTGAAGATTAGTCAATATGTTATTCTAGGTTTTATTGTAATTTATTTTATATTAGGCATTCTAATTCTTTGGAATTATTTTTATACTTTACATATAGTAAGGAGTAACGATATATTTTTCAAATACCTAGCCAATTCTTCCCAACAATATTTATTGCATAATTTTTCCTTTGCACATTGTTTTATTTATCAAACACTTTCAGGTATATGTATGAGTTCATTTCAAGATTATCTATTCTATTCCATCGGTCTATCTGTTGATTATAGCAGGTTTTAAATTGTTTATATAACTTCCCTCCTCATAAATATTTTCTTTAATTGCATATAACCTATTTGTTCTTCAGATAACTTTAGAGTTATTTTCATCAAGTCCATCCTTGAAAAAAATCTTGTTAGTATTTAAGAAGTATTTCATTATGTCTATTGAAGTTATTTGCAAACTATGACATACCAAACGTAGTTGTTCTTTTCAATGAAAACACGCCGTGTCATTCTATTAAAATTGTTTCATATCCTGGAGTAAAGATTGGTGGCGTATTATGTCTAGAATATTTTTCTGAGGCATTTCATCTGTTGTCCTTGTCGCTGTGAGGTAGAGCATCTTTTTTTTTTTCCCCTTCACATCTCCTAATTATTTCTGAAATCAAGAAAAACTAACGATTTTGCACTTTTACATTTTATTGAAACAGTTTACAGAACTCCTATTAATTTTAAGAACTTTCTATTGGTTTTATTGAGTTTTTAAAATATATTTGCATAACCTATGTAAACAATATTTCTCCTTACAATTTCAATAGGTAAAATACATTGCTTGTGGCTTAGAATTTTTGAAATGACATTAAATAATAAAAATGATGGTTGGCTTCTTTGGCACATTTCTGCTTGTAAGGACTGTGTCACTTCTGGCCGTTGTGTGAGACAGAAATACTGTTTTCATGTTAAGGAAGGTGCTTTTTATTCCACGTTTAAATCAATTACTGATTCTATTTTTTTCATTTGCTTGTTTTACTTATGTGCTTTTTCTTCTACTAAAAGTATCCTATGATTTTTCTTATTAGGTCTTTGATGTGTTATAATATTAACATGTTTCCTTATATAAATCTTCCTTAAATCATTGGTATAACACCATTTTTCTGTACTGTTCTTTTTAGTATGCATTTTTTGTTACAGGGCCTTCTTAAGTTTTGGTATTCAGGCTAGGCTATTTACATAACAAGTTAGATGAGATAATATCACCATTGCACTGTCCTTAACAAATTGTAAGCACAAAATAAACGTCAACTGTTATTATTAATATTTATTTTAGGCATCAGGAAGTATTATTGAGAAGATTTTGTAACGTGAGGATTATTTTTCCTTGACAATGTGAAACCAGTTGGCCCTGATCCTTCTCTTTTTTTAGTTATCAGATAGCATTTCCAATTTCTTTTATTTATATATTTACTTATTTCTCTATTTTTTGAGTTAATTTTGATTATTTGCATTTTCCCAGAATTGTCCTTGGCGATTAAGGATTTTTGGATATATTAACTGCGTAGAGTACTTTTTAAGATTAACAACATCAGAGCAATAACAGTAACTTCCTCTGATTTTTTTTCTTACGATCAAAATTTCCCCTGCGTCTACTTTCCTTTATCCTTAAAGAAGTCAGATGGAGCATTAGCTCCTGTTACAGACTGAATGTTTATGTCCTCCTCAAATTCATATGTTTAAGCTTTAATTCCCAGTGTGGCTGTATTTGCAGATGGGGCCTCTAAGGAATTAATTACAATTAAATGAGGTTGTAAGGGTGGGACCCTGGACCAAAAGGATTAGTGTCCTTATAAAAAGAGACACCAGAAAGCTCTTGCTTTTCTCCCTGCCCCTGCAGACCCACAAAAAGGAGGTCACGTGAGCACACAGCTAGAAGGCGGCCTTCTGCAAGCCAAGCAGAGAGCTCTCACCACACACCTACCCAGCTGACAGCTTAATCTGGAATGTCTAGCTTCCAGAACTGTGAGAAAATACATTTCTGTTGTATAAGCCTCCCAGTCTGTGGCGTTTTATTATGGCAGCCCTGGCAAACTAAGGCACCTCCTCATCCAAGGCTTTCACATTTTGACATCCCTTTTATCAGGAATGTCTGTCACAGCACTTACTTTATTGTATTGCTCAATAAATTTTTCTTTTATGAATGAAATCCACAAAAGGGTATATCCCTCCTCTCAAAGGAATAAGCTCACTATTCCGTGACCTGTGTGTATATGTTAATGTGACCGATCATCTCTAGGTGCGACGACAGAGTCTTTTTTTTTTTCTCTCCTGAGCCTGGAAAGAAGAGAAACAAATCCTGAATGTCTTCCCTCTGGTGTCTAAGTGCCAGGAGGTCTTCTCCAATGTCTTCTCTTTGTCTTTCTCTAACTTAAAAAGTAATAATCAAAGTGTAGTAGATACAAAGGTAACAAGTGATTCACTCACTATGTATTCATCTATGACTCAAACTTGTTTTCTTTTTACTTTCATGCTAAGTGAAATAAGTGGTAGATTGTATCTTTAAAAGATGTGAAAAGGAAGACCACTCACTGGCTTGTGGGCTGGCATGTTCTGTGACTCAGAACATCTGCTCTGCACACAGTATGCCTGGTTTCAAATCCTGAATCTACCTCCAGCTCTCTATGAAGCTTTCCGGCACATCCTCAACCTTTCCATGTCTCAGTTATTCATCTAGGAAAAAAAAAAAGGCTACCTACCTGCCTGATTTGTGCATACAAAATGAATTAATATATATAAATTACCTGGCACATAGAAGCACTCAGTAATTATGAACTATAACATTTGCTACATATACACGTGTAGGGCTTAAGATGTATGCTTTTTCATTACTGAACATGAAATTGCCACATATAGCAGTAGCAGTAATAAACTTTGCACTTCCTCTGAAAGACGGGGTTGCAGAAGATTTTATGTGGGGTAAACTAGTCACTTAACCACCGAGCAATAGGTCACATCTCACAAAAAAGAAAGTGGTATTTTGCAGCATAAATGTGTCACTACTTGTCATTGGCCACAATGCAAAAGGCAATTTGCTCCATTTTAATTTGATTTTGTTCCATCTTTTAGAGTAATTACTGGACAATTATTTTGTCATAAGCTGTATGCTTAAATGGCAAATCTGGTTCCATGAGATTAAGAAACTCATTTTCTCTGATGTGCTTTGCCCCTCTTTGACCTTCAATTTCTGAAAACATATTTTTAGGTGTTATCTTTAGAAGTGATTTTTCACTCATTTTCATTTTCTTAATTGTCATTGCTTTTCTGTACTGAAATTTCATTTTTTCCTTACAGCTAGGAAACTGACCTGAAGCTTTGCATATAGCAGATGCTCGTTAAATATTTTTTTAAGTTCCCTGTGTTTATGTGACACAGTGTTATAAATGGATGGTACAATGAAAGTTAAGTAAGCTGCTTTAAAGAATTCATAAACCAAAAAAAAAAAAAGGTGGGAAAGTAAGATACAAATCCTGTTGAATAATAAATATTTTCAAAGATTTTGTCTTAATAAGAAAGACTTTCCTTCTCTGAGCTGTCACAGTTTCTGTGCTTCTGTCCAACATGGCACTTATGTCATCATGAGATCAAAGTCGATTTGCCAGTGTTCCTTCCCTATTAGACCCTACAGTCCATGGACACATGAACCAAATTTATTTTCTTTTCTAGCTACCTCACAATTTCTGGTACATGGGAGGCATTTTTCTAAATGATTAAATGAATAAATAAATGCATGAATGAAAGATCAAGCAACATTCTGACCTTATGGATTTTTCCTTCCTTTGTTTGGAGTGGAGAGGACAAATTTTCTATGGGATGAGGACACCCAAGCTCCCAATGTCTAGAAATTTCCAGCCATAAACATTTCAAAGATTTAAGAGAATGGGGTGTCTGCTCTTTGTGGTATGAAATACTCAGATCCTTTAGAAATCCCAAAGTTAGGGAAACTGCCCTTTTTAGTTGTTGTTAGATGGCAACTCTGTGAAAGCTAAATATAAGTGAGATCCTTAAAGCAAAAGAACTTAGTATTTATTTTAACCATGTGATTCCATGAATTTCTAACAATAGATGCTGAAGTGAAGCAAACAGGCACACTACAAAAGTCAACCACATGCAGCAGTGAGGATGTAGACTGATACTTTTTGACTGCTTATTATATTAAATGATTAGCATACTCTTATTAAGTATTGTAGTTCATATTCCTTCCATTTCTATTTCAGTGACATAGTAAATCAATATAGGAATTGAGACTTACAAATAGCTATTTCTAAAAATAATGGCATTATTCAAAGCCTAGAGTTAGTCTCCTTTATTAATGACTGACAAGTGGTTGACAATAAAAATATTTGCAATTTTTACATCAACTGAAGATGGAAAGATTTGTGAGCATTTGTATTGATGGTGATAGAAAATAATTCAGCAATAATTTTTAGCTGGAAAGTATCTTTTGTGATAATCTAAACTGACAGTCTCATTTTATAGCTTAATGAGAAAACAGACATGGAAAAGTTTATTTCTTACTAATGCCACATATTTAGTGACACAGTAGGAACTTCAAGCCACATATTTTGGCTTATGGTCAAATACTTTCCATAATACAATGCCTCTTTATGAAATTGAGAAATAAGTAGTGATACTAACAATTCAAAATGAAAAAAGTCCAAATGCAACTTATTCATGGACTAGGATTACGATAAGTAAAACAGAAAAGTAACTGAGAAGAGAAGTCTTGCCTGGATGTTGAATCAACGTAGCATCTTGCCTTGGCCCTCCTGGTCTGCATACATCCCTTTACTTCCTCCTCCTTCAAGACAGTGTCTGTGTCCCAGGCCCCGGAACGCAGGGGTTTGGGGCAGTCCCAGGAGCCAGACAGAATGGTAGTTCAGTCAAATTTGGTCTTAAGTCTGACTCTCTTCTAGGCCTTTTAAAAGCGGTAGCAAACAAAGCCTGCCTGTCAAAAATTGTCCCTGCTCTGGGGAAACGGACGTCTGTGTGAATGTTCTTAGTGGGCATGAATCTAATGGAAGAGGAATAATTTAAAAAATAACTAGTATTATTGAGCATTTACTATGTGGCAGACTCTCTGTTGAGGACTTCGTCACACACTGTGCATAGATAGCAATAATCGTAATACTATCTTATAGGGCTGTTTTGAGAGTTAAGTGAGATAATGAATCAAAGTGTTTGGAAATCGCCTGGCATGCAGACAGCACTTGGTGAAAGATGGCTGTTACTATGAGTGTCTCATTTAATCCCAAAGGTCCTGTACAAAGGCTGACATGTCATGAATTTTACCAAGTGAGCAGAATTTGTATTTGGTGGCTTTGGGGCCAGAACCCAGACCCACGCCCTTGACCCCACTAGTTAGCATCCTGCATCTTTTAGGAATTTTGGTTGAGTGAGAACGACGAATAAAGCCAGAGCTTAAGGTGCATCTCCTGCTGTCTTACACAGCATCTGAGCAAGCTTTAGTGTGTTCTCTGAGCCTTTGTATTTTTCATTCCTAAACCGGAATAACACCACCTACCTAGAAGGTGGTTGTGAAGAAATACAAGGCAACAAAAAAGAGTAATAGTTTGAAAACTCTGTACATACTTTCCTTTTTGAACTTTCTCAATGTTTGACCTTTATCTTAGCAGGTCTGTCTACCTAACCATCTATGGGGGAAGTTGGGTAGGTAAGTTAGGATTCATTTGAGAAGTAAAAAGAAAGGAGAATGTAATTTTCAGCTTCTGAGATGTAGTCTCAGATGCAAGCTCAGTTACTGTGGGACGAGACTTTTCAAATGCCTTTATTCTGTTTTTAACATATCAAGGGCTAAGGAAGCTCTCTGGGCTTTAGCCAAGCTGGGGGCGCTAAATAATTGAGGGTGATATTAAAAACAGGGAAGTGGCGTAGTCTCTTAAAAACCACAGGAGCTGTTGAAGTCAACTTGAGCAGGGTCATCAGACACCTGAGATCTTAAGGGACAGCTTCCCCAAGCATCCCTTGGTTCATACGTGGTTTGGGTGGGTGAGGTGTGGCTGGGAGGCTTGCCAGAGGCGAATGCCATGATGTGGTGAGGTGGCCCTGCAGGGCTGCACAGCTGACTGCCTGGCCCAAGACTGGGTGGCAGCCACAGCCAGACCCCTGCTCATAGCACCAAAGAAGCAGAGGGGAACCCATGGCAACCAGGCTGCTCCACTGTGTGTCCTTACTGGTGAAGAAATAAAAATTTTGTACTTGAAACAAGACAAGAAAAATGTAAACACTTTTCTCTGCCTGTTTGGGCCTCCTCCCTCCATTCTGGAGTGCTGTGCGCCTGTGCACTATGTATTAACCAGACCTGCCGACGGGCAGAAATGCCTGCTCAGCCATAAAGATCAGCTTTTCTTCTGCCGGTGCCAGCCATGCAACTCCTAGGAAGACAACACTTCTTTCTCAGTCCTGTAAGGGGCCATGAGGGCCCACCATTCGCCTTGTACCTGCACGCATCTTCGGTGAACTTTATGTACAAGGCCGATAAATCATTTCCCCTTAAAGATCATGACTGGTGCAGAACAGACTGGCCAGATAGTCTGGAGAGATATGGGCTGCACTTAATAGAAGTTCTTAGCTTAAATACTTACTTATAACCTTATTAATGTTAGTTAACTACCTTGTATTCTGCCTATTTTACAAGATTGCTGGTTCTTGAATGATCAAACGTGTGACTGAGCCTCTGATTAAAATTAATGATGACTAGGTGACTTAAAAAGGTTGGTCAAATATATAGTCCTATCAGATCAAGGCCTGAGAGAGTGTAATTCTAGATACTAGAAGAAACAACAAGAGGGAACTACTGCAGGACCATGAGAGACCCGTAATACGAGTGGCCCAGGGGTTTTTTTGGCTGCTGTAAATAGGTCCTAGTCCAGTAACAGCGCACTGCGTGGCCTAACAACAAAACCCATGCCCAGCAGGGGACTGAGCCTTCCCAGTGCCAAGGGACAAGCTGGTCACGAAATGCCTCCTAATCTTCCATTGAAATTAAGACAGGAAGGGAAAGAACTGTAAAATCAAGAATGTTACCCATCAGCCAGTTCTACAAGAACCAAGTCATTAGCCACAGCAGTCACTGACTTACAACACACCCTGGAAGGAATTCAGGGCGAAGATCAGGATGAGGCGCTTTGTGCTGCAGGAAAACTGCCAGAACTGGCCCTCAGGTGGTTAGATGTTTTCAGGAGAAAATTTTAAGAACCCAGTTTCTTACATCGTCATACTTAGAAAAGCACTAAAACCATTAGCTAAGATTTCTGTTCCTCTCAAAGAGTAGCGAGGTTCTACCAAGATGTGGGCATGACTGCAGGTACTCCCTTCACCAGAATCACACATATGCTGGCCTCCACCCTTCACATCTTTGGAACAGATGTCAGAGCTCTCTGAAAGACTGCCTCTTGGGTCATAATCTTCAGGTGGCCTAAAGTAGAATTTTCCATTTCTTTCTTAGATGACTATTGATTAATTTTTGTTGACTCTGGGAAGTCCCAGGTCACAGTGATCCCAGCCTCAAACTTAAAACAGCAGGGCAAGCCAGAAGCAGGGAGACTGAAAGAAACCAGACAGGAAGATGCGTCCCCTCCTTTTCTTGCAAGGAGGTTTTATCTGAGGTTCTGAGAAAAGCAGGGGAAAGGAGACAATATCTGAGAGAATAAAAAATGTGATATGACCACAATGGACTTTTTCAATCAAGGGGCAGATAACTCTAGGCCTGGTGGCCAAATCTAGCCATTGCCTGTTTTGTAAATAAAGTTCTACTGAAAACAGCCATACCCATCCATTTATGTACTGTCCATGGCCACTTCTGTGTTCTAATGACAGACTTGAATACCTGCCACAGGGATCCTATGGCCCACAAAGCCTGAAACATTTACTGTCTGGTCGTCTGAGGAAAAGGTTTGCAACCCCTTATCTAAAACATCATGTAGAGTTTATTTTAAAATGTAATGTGATGTGCATTTATTTAGTTCGATATTTGGTGGCTCAAGTGAAATGCCAGAACTCAGCATTTCTCTTTACTACTAGTTTAATCTACATTAAACTAGGTGCCCACAATATCTGTATATAATTATCACTGCTAGCCACAGAGTAGATACCATATTTGATGACTGGATTTATATTAATTTGTCTCTGCGTCTTTCAAAGTAACCTTATTTCTCATATATTTCTTAGCAGATAACGTAGTATTGGAGATGTACTCTGTTGAGACAGAAGGTGGGAGTGGGGCAGGGAGAAAGTGAAAATAGAGTTCCTTGCCTTTATTCAATAAAGGCAGAGCTGAGTGTGCTAGCTGGGAAGGTGATGGGGCCATGCCCTCCACAAACACCTTTATTTTTCTCTTTGATGAGCTCCAAGATGTATCTTTGAAACCATAGCCTTGGGGAAGTGGAAGCTGAAAGGGCATCCTTTTAGCTTTAAATAGTCCCTGTAAGAGTCTTGATACCTTGTTGGGGCATTTTCTCAGTGCAGCTTCAAGGACGTGAAATCCTGAAACCGAGCTGACTCCTAATTGTTAAGGTTGAAGTCATAATTGGCAGAGCAACACAATTAGTCCATGGCAATGCTTTGCATAAAATTCTGAAACATTTTGGAATCAAAATCTCCTTTGAATAAATGAAAACTTTTAGACCTCTATCATAAAAAAAAAGGAAGGGAAAAAAATAAGTGTATGAAATGATTTGCATTTCCTTTCAAGGAAGTTTTTTGGGGAATGATTTCTAAATAATTTGTTCAGAACTGGGCATGTATAGAAGTAATCCTTGGGCTTCCATTATTCACAGATCACTTCCTTAAGGTCTTCTTGTCTTCCCCATTTATTTCCATCTTCTTCAATCTCTCTAACCTAGTCATACTTCTGGGGTCCCTTTATCATTTTTTTTCCTGGTTCCAAATAAAAGCATAATGATGAAAGGAGAAAAATAAGATTATAATGTGTTTATTCTGTTACTATGGCAGTGTCAGACTTTTTAATTTGGGGACCCCTGTGTCTGTTTTTAGCCAGGAGAAAAACCCTGGCAGATACTATGCTGTTTAACCTCTGACTCCAAGTAATTCAGTGAAAGATAACAGTTCCATTTCAACCGACTTCTGCAGTGGAGAAGGTTTTCCAAGGTATAATTTACATCTTTCTCATTGTAATTTGCAACCATTTAATTTGATTCTGTCTCCATGTAGAAAGAAAACATCTAGCCGACCTTTTTACCGAGTTTTTAATATTTTTGAAAATAGTTATTGACAACCCTCAGCTATCCTTTCTTTAATAATAATCTAAGTTTCTCTAACATCTCTTCATACTGATGTGCCACTCTGTAAATACAAAGCTGTGGTTATTAGGACATGAATTTGAGTGGTTTACCAACTAAAGAATATCACTGTAGTCACTGACCTTTAACACACCCTGGAAGGAGTTCAGGGTGGTGATCAGGAATGAGGCACTCTGTGCTCTGCAAAAAAACTGGTAGAACAGGTCTTTAGATAATTAGACATTTTCAGGAGGAAATTTTATGAACCCAATTTCTTGTATCTTCTCATACCTAGAAAAGCACTAAACTCATTAATGGAGACATGCGCTCCTTGTGACTAACAGCGACCTTCTCGTGACTTAGCAGCAACCTTGTATCAAGATGTGTGCTTGACTGCACAAACCCCTCCACCAAAGCCAGATATATATACACCACCCTTCCCCGCCACCTCCTCAGAGCAATTCCTCAGCTGTCTGAGAGGCCGTCTCCTGGGCTATAGTCCTCAGTAAGCCCCAAATAAAACTGAACTCACAGCTCTGACGTTGTGTGTTTTTTCTCCAGTCGACAGTTTTGGCAACCAGGAAGGAAACCAGAGCAGACGTCTCTCCTTCGCCTGGCTCTGTGAGGATCTGAGCCTTGGTAGCAGCAGAGGCCTTGTGGGCCCATCCGCCTCCTCGGAGAGTCCAGAAGAATTTGGGTGAGTCTTTCCTGGTTCTCCAATCTCCTGATTGTTGGTTGATGCTCCTGTGTTTTGTTTGGCAGTGTGTAACAGGTACCTGGCTCCCAGAGGTTGAAAGTTGAAAGATACTACAAGGTCCCCGCCAGGTGAAAGTTACTGGGGGAACTCAGTTGAAAGACGCTTGGAAAAAGTGCCCCTTTGCTCAGTTGAGAAACAAAGAGCAGTCTGCACTAGGTGATAGGTGAGGAGCTGGCCTATCATCTTTCCTAAATGAGAGTTACCAGAAAGCCAGCCTCCAACTAACACCCTAACAGGGTTTATGTCTTTACATAGTTGCAAGAACTAACTTAACTGGGAATTAAAGAACAATCTTGCACTGAAAATGGCCAAAATGGGGCTCTTTTATTGTATTGTAGTTAAGTTAGAGAAAGCCAGCTCAGTAAAACATATTTTCAGAATTCTTATCCTGAGAGAACAAGTCCTTCTAAGAGAAGCTTGCATTTCTCTCCTTGTGCCTTGAGATAGAAATGTTCTACCAAGGCTTCTAGGAATACTTACCTAGAGCATCTCTAATTCTTGAGACTGAGGGGGAAAAAAGGGAAAAGAGGCCCTCTGGTTGTGTCTGTCTGTAAGTCTATGTGTGCATTGTAAATTTATCTCTTTAATTCCAGATAGTATTGCCAAAATTAATTTGTAAATGAATGCTATTTAATTGGCTTAAAGGAAATTAAGCACTTATATAAACTCTCAGAAATATTACAGTAACTAAACCAAATGAATTTCAGGTTCAAGTGAACTGGGAAATATTCAGTATTCAATTAATATTTGGCATTGAAATTAATTTCTTTGTTGATTTAATTAATACAGACATGTCTTTAAAGTCATCAGCATTAAATATAACACTTTTATCGTATCTAGGTTTACTAGAAGTCAAGTAAGATCTTGTTATATCTGTTGTGAATTTGTCAGCAAGCAAAGTAACTCGGTATAATGAAAATTTTTATAAGTATATTAAATGTAAGTGAGATAAGAGCTTTTGGGTATGCTCCTCAAGAATAATTATGTTTTAGGAATATCTACTTAAAAATAGTCTCTCCAGATATTTGGTAACTTGAAACTTCAGCATTTTGCTAAATTAAGTTAAATGACAGAGGTTTATTGAATATCTAGGTCATTCCCAAATAAAATAAGACACTGAAACATTAATTACTGAACATTGGACTGTGTTAGGACTGTGAATAAATACATTTGGTGCCACACTGAGATATTTTCTATAAAAAAGCACAGAAATTAATGCTATTTTTAAGTTTGCTAATGTACAGACTGCTAATGTAAAAGACAATTCACAATTGCTTACTTCTTAGTTTTTACTAGAAATTAAGGTTTTGAAGAGTTGAAGATTCTAATTTCAATACATAATTTAAGCTACTAGAAATAATAAAGGAAACGTTTTGGTGTGCAGAGAAACGAAGATTTTCAGTAAAAGAAGGAATGAGGAATGAAAAAGCAGTTTGTTAAGAGAAAAGAAAATAATTTGCCTTAAAGCTGGTTATTTCTAAATAGGAGAGAAAATAAGGGTCAAATTAATATGGGTATAGAAAGTTATAGAAAGTCTGTGAGAAGAAAAATATCTTTAGAATTCTATGTATGGTCAGAACTGACTAGAATAATCTTAATTGAGTTTTAATATTAAAGGTAAAGTGGTACAAATCTGAATTTGGTTTCTCTCTCTGTTAAGAGGACAAAATTTCTTAAAATATTGATCTGCTTTTGAAAACAGGTTGGAAAATTTCCTTACCTATAACTGGTAATCTGTTAAAACTTTCTGTATTTGCCTTTGAAATCTTTTACTGTCCTTTGGTTGAGTGAATAAGTATTGTTTCACAGTGACCTGTGATACTATTTGACAAATGTATTAAGCCATTTTGATGTTTTTACAAACTTCCACGAGTCAAATTCTAATAAAGTTCTTTTGACTGCGAGCTGACTTTGGGATGCTCCAAAGATCCCCTGAAACATCCCAAAGAAAGATATTAAACTAATTAGGTTCATTTGATCTGTTAAATTACATGGGGAGTATTGTTAAATGAGTAATAAGTCTTCTTATGTTATATTGTATGGGTAAATGTAATTACTCTAGACATTCTAGAAATTACATGGAATTCCTAAAAATCTGATATGTCCTGGAAAAATGTCATGAGTCATAATTCTAGTTATTACCTTAAGATGTTACATGTCACAACAGTAACCATGTTTCTCTCTCAATTGCATTTTAACCTTGTTTTTAAGCATGTCTTAAGTCTTTTGTTGTTCAGTTATTGCTTTACTCAGATGCCTTTGTAAATATGCTCCCTCTTCAAGAAGATTCATAGCAAGGAATTTTTTTTTATACGTATAGGTTTCTGATAACTTTCAAATCATACCACTGAACTGGGTAAGAAATTAAAAAAATTCTGACTGGAAACCTGATGGCTTTATAAAATGGTTAACTAAAAAAAGGATGAGACACAAAAGACTGCATGAACTGGTGAATGTGGTAATAATTTTTATGGTCTCTGTCTGAAACATTACTGGCTTTTAATCTGTGCTTCCAGATGTAAGAAAACCCTTCCCCTCAAGCTAATTACGGCTTATAGCAATTTGGTAAATTGTACCTTTGTAAACAGAAGTGAAACATTTATTTTTTATCTCTACCTGATCCCTCTAGTGATTGAAAACTCTTAGGTTTCCAGCAGCCTTATCAGATAGTTACGTATTTTCCGGAGAGAATTCTATAAATCCGATCGCTTGCATCTTCTCATACCTAGAAAAGCTCTAAAATCATCAACAGAGACAGCTGCTCCTTGTGAGTAGCAGCAGACTTCTACCAAGATGTGTGTTTAATTGCACACACCCCCCTCACTGAAATCATGTATCTGCTGACTTCCCCTCACTTCTACAGAGCAGTTCCTCACAGCTGTCTGAGAGGCTGTCTCTTGGGCTACAGTTCTCAGTAAGCCCCAAATAAAACTGAACTCACAGCTCTCACATTGTGTGTGCGTGTGTGTGTTTTTCTCAGTTGATATATTTCATACAGTGGTGAAGAGTTTCTATCCAATCTTATCTTTTTTACTTCAATCCCTAATGTGTTGTTTGTGCGTCTTTAAAGTGGGACAAGTAGTAGCCTATGACTTCGAAAGAAAATGAGAGGTTTTTAGGCCATTGGATTCCATATTTCCTGTCTCAACCAGAAATTCCTCATTTTAGAAGCCCTATTAAACATTTATTGTATTTCTCTTAGGCTTGATTCACAGAATAAAATTCCACACTTCTCTTTAGAAAAGCTAAATAATGATTAACACAAATTATTAACTACTTGGTTATGAAAGTGGTTTTAAAAAATTTAATGACAACTATGGGGCAATCATATTTATTTAAAACCTTGAAACTCTTAGCAATGCTGTAAGATGACAGTGGATCTCATGAAATAGCAATAGAAAAAAAATAATAGAAAATCTGTAGGATTTTTCTTTTAAATGTCCATAATATATGCTAAATTATCATGCTGTAAACACAAAAGACCAGGTGTTCTGTCTTGCCAAATGCATACCTTTATGAGACAGATGCAGAAATATTTTTATCTCTTAAAATATTCATCATTCTGTTCTGTTTTGTTTTTAATTGAATAGACTTTAAATGAAGCAAGAACATAGTCAAGAAAACCTCTAGCGAACACAAAGATTTTGAGAAAAAGATATACTCAAGTCCCACCTCCCACCAAGAAAGAGGTAAGGTCATGTGGTTATATGTGGTAGATTCATCAGTTAATTCAATACTTATGATTTTTGCCCAAGTTCATGTTGAGCACTATTCAGGTTGCTGTTGATACAGCAGGTAAAGGGGATAGACAAGCTCTCTTCTCTCATGCTGATAACACTTTATTGGGGAATGGCAGACAGTACAATAAAGACAAGTAAACAAGACAGTATCAGTTAAGGCAAGTTACTTGGAGAAAAAAAAATACCACTAGAGAGTGACTGGTGCCTACATAAATAAGATAATATTAGGGTATTTACCGGGAGACTTAAATGACAAGTGGGAGCCAGTCCTTCAAAGATCTGAAGGAAAAACAGCAGAGAAGAACTAGAGGAAATGGAAAAATGCCATTGTGACCAGACAGGATGCTGTGTGCCTTGTGGAACTGTATCATTCTTCACAAGGAATACATTTCTTGACCCTCTCCACCAGTCCAAATTCAAACCTCCCATTTTCTACAAATTCTTCCCTTTTGCCTCCAGTTCTTTCAAATGTTTTCCCTTAGAAATTTTTTTAAACTTATTTCAATAGTACAGGGAAACTTCACACCTAATTACATATAATGAAAATGCTTCTGCATGGCTCTCTTATGTCCTCAGAGTACATAATTATCTCTTCAGTAATGAGAACTGTGTCTCTTTATGTATTTTGTCCTCCATAGTGATAATTCTTATGGGTGTATGATATTAACAAAATAAGAATCTTGAAGCTTGTTTAAGTTCTACCAGGACTTGCCATTGAACCCTGGGTCTGTGACTTACTCATTAGATTTTCTAATTCTAGAGTAATGTTTATAAAAAGAAAAGAGGAATGCCTTGGGGGTAATAACCTCAGTAACTTGCACAATAGTGACAGAAGTACGTTAAATAAGAGTAAAGCAGTTGAAGCCGCTCAGATTGGACACATTTATCCAGTGTATCCTCAAGACTTAATCCTTGGTTAAAGGACTTAGACTTGCTTCTTAGCTGCTAGCTGTCAGTTCTCAGGCTTAGCCTTCAGAGACTGACCAGTGTTTTTCAGTAACTTCCTTTTTTTTCTCGCTTGGATTTTGGCAGCGATTTATGCAGAAACTTACATTGCAGAGACTCCAATCTTCAAGAAAGGGGACGAAACATGACAGGACTTTGTAGTTAATAAATTGAACACGTCTCAGTGATGCAGTGTGGTTTTCCAAATATAGAGACTAAACAATTACTTGAAATTCTATTCAGACCCATACACAATCATGAACAAGCAGGAACAAAATGCATATAGAAATGCATATGATGGTAAATGGCAGTGTCCCCAGGAAAAACATTAAAGAAAATCTTTCATTCCAGTCTTCCAGTTGGTTTGCACTGATGATTTCAGGAGGTAAGTTTTTACCTTGAGAACTGTCAAATGATAGTCAACCAAAAATGGTCTTCAGTATTAAAAAAATATTCTGCTAGATGTTTCAAAACAGGATCTCAGGATGGTGTCTCAGGTCTCTTGCTTGATTTAAGGGTTAGGATGAGGGGGTGGTGCCATATCTAAGTGGTAGAAAGAGAATCATTAAAAAAAAAAAGGGTTGGGGTGAATGCAGGAAAACCAATAATGGGTATTCATCAAGTTGATGGGAGCCCTTGAATAAGATAGAAGGATTCTATATTTTGCTGCATGGTCCCTCTTTAAAGCTGATATTTATATTTTTAAAGTACTTAATGTTAAAGATCTCTCTATTTTGTTTTTATCTGGTTCCAAAAAAATAAGGGTCAGGCAGCCAAGATAAAATCACAATGGAATTCAGAGAATGACAAAAACAAAGTGTTTGGGAGCCCTCGGTGTGGAGCTTAAAAAGAGTCTAGATTGTATGAAAGATGTGTGATGCAGACAACTCTTGCACCCCACTTCACCATGCTCTGAGCCCTACCTGGCACTCCAAACTCTGCTACAGTGAGGTGACCATCTCCATGTGACCCTCCATCAGCTGTGGCAGAGGCAACCCAACAGTGCTCTTCCTTGGGTCACATAACTACCACTTACTGCCTAGAGACTTCTCTGACACTTGAGCATGGGATATTCTTGGAATCTTGCAAAATGTTCAGATGTGCTGGGAACTTAATATCTGAGGAGTCTGTCTGTCCAAACAGGGATGGGAACTGACAGATAAATGCTTTTATCTTTCATCCCCTAAGCAAACAGCTCTGACGTATTTCATAAGTCTTCTCAGAATGTGTCACGGGCTTGAGTGCCAGTCACCTGTTTGGTGGCCAACTTGATAATATATTCTAGAACCAGCTTTTGCGTCTTTCCTCTTTCACTTGTCCTGTTATGGGCTTCTATTCCTTAGAATCAGATGCTCCTCAAAATTATTGGCAATCAAGTCTTTGTCTCAGCTCTTTGGAAAAGACTAAAACTAAAACAGTGAGGATATAGAGGAAGAAAGAAGGAAAAAAAAAACAGGAGTAAATAAACCATGTATTGTTCCTAAAAGAGTAGACAGTTAACTGATTTATGTCCTAAATCAAGGCTATGTTGTTATGAGTAACTTAGAGAAAGTGGGAGAGTTTTACAGGTAACTGGGATTTTCAAGTTTCTGATTGACTCAGAGCACAATCCCCAAATGCCCCATTCTCCAGGGTTTTAAATGTGTTGTCTAAATGGAGATCTAGAAAAATATATTTCCTTCCAATCCCAAGGCTCTTTGTCATTACTACATATTTTATGAATTTCATTAATTTACAACAGAAACCATAGGAAAATCATTATCTTCAACCTATAAGGCAATGATTCTAAGTGACAGTAATATTATTTTAGTTTATTCCTACTCAACAGTATATATGTATGTGTGTGTGTGTGTGCAGGTATGCGTGAGAGAGACAGAAACAGAGAGAGAGAAGAAGAAAGAGATTTGAGTTTCAGTTTAACTGGTTTTAACTAGTTCATTGGCTATTTTTTTTTAAAGAAAAAAAGGACAGTTTGATTTTGATATAATGTAGGTTCTTGACCTCAACATATTAATGTGGGTTGTTTTTAGTTTATGATTGGTATAAATCCCTGCCACTAACATTAAACTTTATGATCATCTATTTTAAACTTCTGCAAGAAGTAATCTTAGATTCTTGCATTTATCAAATAAAGCATTTAACTCTAAGGATCACAGTATCAATTCGACCTACTGTGCATGTTGTCAAATACTTACACTCAATTCCTATGAAAATTAGCATGTCCATAAGATTTAGGTGGAAACTCAACTTTCCTTCATTATTGCCATTGACTTACAAATAAGAGAAATCTTAAAATGGCAAAGTGCATTTAAGCTTCTTCCTAGGATACCATCTATACACGTACGTTCTTTGAATTATTTTATTTGTAATTTCATTAGACATTTCAAAACACATCAGAATGAAAACATTTTTCAGTATTTAACTTAGTTGGAACTGTAAATGAGTCTTATTTGTTTTCAGGGTTGGTTTTATTTCATTAAGTCAGAATTATTTGTTTTATAATTACATGTGGAAGTAAATACTTTTCAGACTAATGAAAACACTCACTCACTCAGCTTTATCTCAAATTTATTTGGCTGGCAGAAAGAAGGTAATCTCTCACTCACCTTTACCATATGAAATTAATTTCTCTTTCTCAACACAATAAAAACTTTAATATGAATTCCTTCAGACGAGTCAATACCAGAAACAATTTTAAAGAGCAAAGGAGAAACGTGGTAAACATACAGCATTAAGAAAGAAATTTGAACTTGAGAGAAAAAAGGTTTTATTTATAATGCCTTCTCACTTTAGAGTAGTTTTTCATTTTAAAAAAATCCAAAGAGAGAAATTAAATAAATAATTTTTAAATGATTGTGCACTTCTTCAATAAATAGAACTTTGTCTTGAGAGATTAAAGTCTAATCCTTCCCTTAAATAGAAGAAAAGCAAAAGAAAGAAAAACAAAGTAACAAGAAAACCAAATCTCATACACATACATGCACTTTTAGCAATAATAGAAAAAGAAACTATGACTTTTTAAGAGCTATAATTTTGTTCCATTTATTTATCTTAGCTTGCATTTATCAAGTCCTTAGTCTTGTGCTGGCTCTACTGTGCTGAGTGTTTTATTTACACTATTTCACTGAATCTTCAAACAACTCTGTCCTCCACGATAATGGCATTATTTTACTACGCTTAACTGGGGGTGAATTTAAAATGCAACTGAAACCATCAGCACAGCTTAATTTGAAATTAGAACTGGCATGATTATACTAGTTACATGTTCATCAGAATTTCCAGGGGCAATAACACTAAACTGCGCAGCAGCAGATCAGGTATTCACCAGCATAATGCAGCAGTTTAAAACATCTTTATTCACTGCTTGGTGGGTGACGGTGGGCCGCGCCTCAGCTCCCTCCTCTGGGCCCTTGGTGTTCATTCATTTCCCACTTGCAGTCGAGCCCCTCCATAGCTGAGCGCTTCTCCCCAAGTCGCTCCTATATCTGTGATCTTATCAAGGCAAGAGTACAAAGGACTGGCCCCCTTACTAATGCAGGCCCTCTTTGAAGGGCCATCCCATCCCCAGGGCTGCAGCTAGTTTACCACCATGTCGGCAGGACTGCTGTATAAAAGCAGTGGCTTGTAGCCGAAAGAGCTGCAGGATGCACGGTCCATCTAGGAAGAGTTATATGGGGACTAAGTTCTAAGTTCTAAGAGAAAACATTCGAGAGAAAACAAAGCACAAAGACAACAGTGGAGGTAAAACAAGGACACTCGCAGAGTGAAAGTCTCTGGAACGTACAACTACAGCAATTCCTGAACAGTCCAACTCCAAGCCAGTTGGACACGACACCTCACACTACAGGCCTGCTTACCTCAGTTCCTGTTGACTTAGTTTAACGCTGTTTCTGGTGTTCAACAAAAAGTTATAATTCATGCTAAAAGGCAACAAAAAACACATTCTGAGGAGAATAAAAACAAGCACCAGAACCAGATTCAGATACAGTGCAGGTTTTGGAATTATCAGGTGGAATTGAAAATAGCAATGATTAGTATGTTAAGGGCTCTATGGAAACAGCAAATGACTTGCAAACACAGATGGTTAATTTTGCCAGAAAAACAAAAGCTCTAAGAAAGAAATAAAAATTTCAAAACACTAAACAGAAATATGTCTTTGATGGACTCATCAGTAGACCAAACATAGCTGAGGAAAGAATCTGAGTTTGAAAATTTGTCAATAGAAACTTCCTAAACTGAAATACAAAGAGAAAAGAAAAATCAACAACAAAAACCAGAAGAGAACATCCAAGTACTATCGGACAATCTCAAAAGGAGTGACACACCCAAAATTAGAATATCAAATGAAGAGGTAAGAGAAAATAGAGCAGAATAATTAATTGAAACATTAATGGTCAAGAAGTTTCCAAAATTAATGATGGAAGCCAAAACCACAGATCTTGAAAGTTCAGAGAACACCAGGTAGGATAAATAACAAACATCCTACCCCTGGCATATCATTTTCAAACTGCAGAAAACCAAAGGTAGAGATACAAATTTTGAAAGAAGCCAGAGGGGATAAAAATACCTTACCTAAAAGGGAACAGGGACAAAATTATAGTGGATTTTTTTAAAAACAAAAGCCATGTAAGCACAAAGAGAGTGGAGTGAAATAGTGAGTACTGAAAAAAAAAATCTCACCATTGTAGAATTCTAAATACTGAGAAATTATTTTTTAAAGTGATGGAGACGTAAAGACTTTCTCAGACAAACTAAAACTAAGGGAATTCTTTGTCAACAGAACTGCCCTTCAAGGAATGCGAAAAGAGTGCCTTCAGGTTTAAAGAAAATGATATGTTGGAAACCACATCTACATTAGGAAAGGAAGGAATAAATGAAGGTAAAATCTTTTATTTTCTTATTCTTAAGCTAAAAGAAGACTATTTAAAGTAATAATACTACAACATACTGGGTGATTTTAGCGAATGGATAAGTGAAATCAATGACAACTGTGCCATAATGGATGGCGGGGAGAAACTGGGAATCCTCTTATAAGTGATCTTCACTGCAAATGAAGTGGCATAGTGCTGTTTGAAAGTGGACTTAGATTACTTTAAAATGTATATTACAAACTCTAAGACAGTCACTAAATTGTTTTTTTAAAGAAGTATAATTGACACATTGAGAAAAGAGACAAAATAAAATCATGTGCAAATAAAACCACAGAAAGCAGAAAGAGAAGAAAAAGAAACAAAGAACAAATGCAATGAATAAAAAACAGTAACAAACATGGTAGATATTAATCCAGCTATATCAATAATCACTTCAAATGTGAATGCTCTAAATGCACCAATTAAAAAAGTAAGACTCAATATTATGAATGAAAATACTGCAACAATATCAGTAAACAAAGAATGCTGAAACCAAGTCATCAGCCTATGCCGCCCCCCCCACCCCCCGCCCCGTGAGGACAGGCCTGCAGCCCAGCCTCTGCAGCCACTCACAATGGTGCACCCTGAGGGGACTCAGAATAATAAGGGACAAGATACTGGCCCTAGATAGCTAGATCCTTGTCAAAGGAATGAATTCAATGAGCCCAAATGTTTGCTTCCTCCCGTACATAGAAAAGCACTACATTCTTTAACTTGAGATGCCTAGTTTTCTTTAGTTTACAAGTAATCTTTTATTGTTCCAACTACCTGGTCTTTGTTGTAAAGCTCCTATATATCCTAGCTCCTCCCCTACCTCTTTGGAGCAGTTCCTGAGAGCTATGATCTGAGAGGCTGTCGATCTGTCGGCTCAAGTCCTCCCGCCAAATAAAACATAACTCTCAACTTTTAGGCTGCGTATTTATTTCAGTCGGCAATATTTTGCTTACAAGAATCCTACTTTAAATGTGAAGACTCAGATAGTTTAACAGTGAAGAGACGGAGAAAGATATACAATGCTAACAAGAATTAAAAGAAGGCGGAAGCAGCTATCTTAATTTCAAACACAGCACTTCACAATTAAAAACAATTATCATGGATAAAGATAGACACTATATAATGAAAAAGCAGCCAATTAGCCAAGAAGTCGTAACAATTCTAAACATGTATGCAGCTAACAACAAAGCATCAAAATACATGAGGCAATAACTGATAGAACTGCAGGGAAAAACAGACCAATATATGTTTATTGTTGGGGACTTTAACACTTCTGTTTCAGTAACTGATAGATCAAGCAAGTAGGAAATTAGTAAGGTTATAGTTGATCTGAACAGCATCATAAACAGCCACGTGTGGCTAGTGGCTGTGGTATTGTACAGCAGAGCCCTAGTCTCCTGCTGCTCAAAAAGTGGTCTTTGGACAAGCAGCATTGCTTGCTTTGGAGCCTGTAGGAAATCTAAAATCTCCAGACCTACTGAATCAGAATTTTCATCTTTAGCAAAAACAAACAAACAAACAAACAAAAAACCAAAAAAACAAACCCCAGGTGATTTGTATGTATATTAGTTTGAGAAGCACTGATTATGAGAAAACTGAAACATTCTCCAGGATTAGACTAGGACATCTATTACTGCACATTGTTCAACTCTGATGACCATCTCTGTCATCTCTGTCTATTGGTAATATCATTGGCTCAAATTTAGAGGTAAGAACTAGTGACAGCATGGCAGTCTTGTCATCTTCTGGAAGTTTGAAGAAATACATTTTTACTTCTAAAAGCAATTATCTTTGCAAGCTCCCCAAAATACTTTCTACCCAATACTAGCTACAGCTGTACCTATAGCAGATTATGCACAAACATTATATACATTCTTCATGCTCAAATCATAATATTTTATATGTGGTAATACCTCAGATATTTGAAGTGTTTATCTTCTGAATAATCGCTCATATTGCAAAGTAGCATCAGAGTCAGAGGAAGAGTCACAGGAGGCGGGGGAGGGATAAAAAACGGTCATTGGTTCATAAGAGATTTTGCATATAATCGAGAAATATAAAAGAGTGGGTGGCCCACATAATAGTCACAATGTGCTATCAATGGACAACTTTCCAAATAAAAAGAAAATGGGTATTTATAGTGAGTGCTTTTAGCTGAAACTAAGAGAGAATGGTGTCATCAGAGATAAGGAAAAAATAGAGAAATTGTGGCATCTGGCCCTGGCTAACAGATACAGACACGGGAAAGAAAGGGCAGCACATCCTCTGAAGAAGAGCACGGAGGAGGCATGAAAACGTTCAAGCAAACTGCCCTGGCACCCTCAGGGGAATTGCAGGGTCTTAAAGTTCTGCAGGACCTAAATGGTCCTGAAAATATTTAGAGATGTAAGCAAACTAATTTCTATTATGACTTGCTTCAGAGAACATCACTGTCTTCCGAAGGGGCGCACTGAAGGCAGTGCTCAGGACAGACTCCCAGGCTGCGTGCACCACTGCTGTGCAGCCCCAGAGATGCTGGGATTTATCAAGCACCCAACCTGCTCCCCTGCCAGCTAGGAGCCTGAACATGTAGCAAAGCCCAGCCAGGGATGCCACAGGTTTCCAACCTTTCCTTCCCAGTGAATAGATCAAAAGGTACCCTAATCTTTTGTAGTGTCACAATTTTAGCCAAAGATTTTAAATAACCAAGCAACAGTGAGCCTACTCTGCTAGGTCTTGATGGCTTTTGCATTTTACACTGAGACTTCTTTTAGATTGTTGGGCACACTTGCTAAGAACCCATCTGCAAACCTTGATACTACAGAAAGACATTAGGGCTTCTTAGAGCTCATTTCTAAGTACAGCCTCTGAATAGCTGGATAATGCCAGATAATCCAGTCTGGGAAAAAAGAAAAAAATCTTTAAACATTCTACCCAGCAAAGATTTGTAAATCAATTGTTTTAAGTTTAGGTGGAAAGAGTTGGTTGACTTCCTGATCATGTCAATATTTTTGTTTGCCTTCAAAATAAACCCCACATTTATTATTAGAAACATTTCATCATCCTGGATTTTTGGCATATTTTACCTGAGGTGTAGTGGATACAAGCAAATGCTTTGAAAGATAAAGACATGGTTTTCTAACTGGTATTGCCAGTTATTTGTGATGCAAATAACAGATTCTGTCTGTAGAATGCTCTCACTATTTCAATTTGGCAAGTCCACTCTTTTGCTGTATCAACTGGTGAGCTTGCTCGGAGGAAACAGTGCTAGTATTTTGTGATATTTCACTATATTACTGTATGACCTTATTGTTCAGCCTGAGGATCTGGACGTTACTGAGAATATGTAATTTTATTACAAAACAGACTCAGTGAGAAATGTAACACATTATGCAGACAACATACAAAACTTTAGAACATTAAAGTCACAATCTTCAAATATTGCTTGTGCTTGGGATTCTGTTTAAAGTCGAGTGTTAAGAAAAGCTCAAAAAATCTTGTGATTTTATTGGGGGTCCAAAGGATGGTCATTTTTATGATTAATAAATGGATACACTGGATTAAAAGATGCAGAATTTCAATAACTGGCACGTATAAAAAAACCATATGAACATTCTAGAACTGAAAATAGACTGAAATTAAAAATTCAACTGTTATGTTTAAGGTACACTGTAAGTAAGGAACTCAAAAATCCACTGGCACAAATTCTTGGAATGGTGAACGCCTCTCCTTTATGTGCCATGATAAAAGGCATAGAGGAGGGGGTGCATTTTCATAGTGATATCCGGCATTCACTGTATTAGTAATAAAGATGTTATAAGTACTGCATTTTCTTTTATCTATGCAATGTGGTTTTTATTGAGCAGAAACTGAATTCATAGTATAGTTAAATGTGTAAAATTTGTCTCTAGATCTTGTAAGTATTTGTGTGGCCCGTAAGTATTCATGTCCATATTCAGAAGGTCACCTCCAGTACTGAAACTATTTACTGTTTCCAAAAAAGTTAAACTCAATCTGTGTATGTTTATATCTAAAGCTATCTACATCTGTATCTATATTTGCATGTTCACATCCATGTCTATCCACAGTTACATAGCTATAGCTGTAAAACCTCTTCCTTGAGCTTGATCTTTCTTGTGCCAATTATGGTTTCCATTCTGGTGTCACGAAGTTAAACTAATCCAGATCTTCCTTTACTGAAGGGATATATCCCTATTAATTTACCCTGTAGAAGTAGATGGTAGTTATCCAGTGATTATAATTTGCCTATCCACAATTGTGATCTAGAACATTAATATTCAGTTTTTCCTTCTTTCCTTCCTCCCTCCCTCTTTACCTCCCTCCCTCCTTCTTTTCTTTCTTTCCTTCCTACCTTCTCTCTCTCTTGCTTTCTTTCACATACACACTCATATAGTCATTATCATCACCTTATCATTATTATTTCTACCACATTAACTAAATAATAAGCAATACTAGAGAAAAATCCAAATGTAATTTTTGCCATGGGAAAGGAAGATATTTGTAATACAAATGTATTTATAGACAGATCTGTGTTTTCATTTTCCCATGCTTCCACCAAAGCCCATTTCCATAAATAATTAAGAGTCAACTATCCATGATGGTGAAATTATTAAAAATCATCAATATACATTATTAGGCTGTCTTTCCCACATTTTTGACTGATTTGGGACTGTGAATCATCAAGCTGGAAAAATATTTTACCATTATATATGAACAGTCTAAAAAATTAATATCTTAAAAAGTTTATAGCATTTTATACATTTTGAAAGCTTTATTTTAGTAATACATTATTTCAACTACAGTGGCCAATTATTTCACTGGGTTGATCCAGTGACTATTATTCAAGTCAGTAAACAAAGCTTTTGTTGTTCAACTAGAAACACAGTCTGTGATGGAAATTAAAGCTCTTTATTCTGCAAACCTAGACAGCATAACTGTATACCTTTCATTAGACAAACAATTAGTTGCTGCAAGGATTGGGCAATCCAGAATCTTATTCAAAGTTCCCTCCCGCCTCCCACCCTGACTCTTCAGAGAGACACAATCTCATCATTGACACAAATTTCAGGATTCCCAATTTTAATCCAGTGCTGCCAAAACTAAATCAGTGCCGCCAACATCATTTTAAGCTTTGAGCCATCTTGTAAGATGGAGACACATTATGCTACTATTTCTAAAAGGATAAGTCAGAAAGCCTATATGTATAAAAAACTAAACAGACTTTTATCTCTAGGTAATGAAGAAGTGTCCCTGTGATTCTTCTTTCCTTCTTTAATTTTATCTGATGTTCAACCTAATTCAATTTTGTCTTTTAAAAAATAATATAAATTTAAACCTGTGAAAAAGTGTATCCAAGGAATAATCAGTGAATATAAAGGAGAACAGTAAAAAGTAGCCGAGGCAAAAACAAAAAGTATCTGTGTATGTTTGACTTTATCACTGAGTAAGCATCAGTTAGTGATGCAATGCACCAAGACTATACATCACTTCTTAAGCCAATAATAAATGTGTGTGGAATCCTACTGATAAAAGACACACTTATGAAACTGTAATGCTTGATTCATCCAGTCATTCATGCAGCAGATACTGGCCTCCTCTTAAGCCCTAAATTAAAGTACTATGTAGGGACTGAGATGCCAGAAAGATGACGGGAACTTGAATTCTGGCTCCAGCAGAAGACAGTGTAAAGCTCAAAAAGTAATCTGAAATACCACAGGAAGACTTTATGTGAATGAAAGAGAACAGGTCAAAAAGATTTAGTCAGTGCATTTACCCTGGATATGAAAGCCTGTTTTGGGAGACATTTCTTCAAATTATACATATTTAAAACATTGCAAATACAAATAGTTCTACCAGTGCATCTGGTCTTCTAGAACCCATCTTCATAATTTATACTCTAATTTCTCATGTCCTACTCCATTCTAAGATTTTGGGAAGGGGGTTCTAGAGGAGAATTGCTTTTAATGTTTTTTTTTTTTCCTTTTGGCTCAACTTAATGGTTAGTACATCATCATTCAGAGTGGAAAGCAAAGGATGCAGCAGATAGTCTGTGAACAATTGCTTAAAAATAAATTTAACAAATGCTGCTAAAGTTCTGAGGATTCAAGGCTATGTAGGAATGGAGAGAGAGAACTTGAACTGTAGTCATTCAGGGTAGAATAAAGTCAAGGACACTTGGGGGGAGGAACCAGCAAATCTAATGTCATGGAAGCAGCGGACATGGTGAGAGATACTTTATGTCTCCCCAAAATATTTGATCTTCAAAAGAACTGAGCAAGTTCCTTGTCTGAGGGCTGGTTAATGAGTGTTTGGTCCTTACAGTCACAGAGGAGTGGTTAAGGAATTTGAGAACAATCTCTCTAGCTTTCTTGCAAATGGTTTCTATCTGAGAGATGTCAATAACTCTCTTTGTCAGGTCATAAATTTAAATAGATTCATATTTGATATTTATAACACAGAAAGATTCATTTACATTGTATAGTGTTTACTGGTTTGATACCACACACTTTTTACAGTGGAGAAAATCCTCTCCAGCAAGTACATTATCACATGGGGATGATAAATGGCCATTAAGCTTTCACTCTGTTTTGAAAATATATATTAGAAATGGAGTCTTCAAGAGTGTGCCCATTTATTTACTTAGAAACATAAAGCAAGAAATACAAAGTTAAGGCAAAGAGCAATGTGAAAATTAAGGTGAACACTAGTCATATTTTCTTCTGAACAGCAGATTACAAAAGTACTATTTAAAAGTCATCATTAATGAGGTCATGTCTAATTATATTTTCTAATATTATTTATTCTATTAGTGATACTTAAAGACTGGATCATGTAATTGATATAAATGAAATTTCAGATTTGGAGAGGAAACTAAATAGCGGTGGATATCATGCTTGCTATAAATATATTCCTTTCATCTGTATCATGTCATTTTGGGAAAATCTCTATATTTCTTTAATGAGCTTGTCTCTAAAGAGAAGACAGTAGTAAATTTGAAGACAAACAATCTTTGGATTATCAAAAAAGCAAAAAATGCAGGGCAGGGTTGCCCTATATTAATACAGTATGACTCAAATTATAATTGCAGGACTGAGTAGTTCCCACTAAGAAGTGGATTCATTTCTTGTTTTGGAAAATATATATGTAAAAATAGGTTATATAATATTCTGAAATCAGTTGAATTTGCTATACAGTCATCAGTGGCATTTATGTGGTTTAGAAGTTTAAATCCTTACACATCCCTTTTGCTTCATTTAAATAGTTATTAAAATCTTGAATGGTTTTCAAATGTCATCATTCGTCTAGAATAAATTCTAAAGTAAATTTTTTTTAAACTAACATAAGCGCATCCAAATCTAAGAGTATTGTTCATTCTGATTCAGGGCACATTCCCCAAGTAGTTATTAGGCAATCCCTTCCAAAAAACACAAAAAGAAATTTATCAGAATAGAAAAATCATGAAAAGACCCAAACATCTTTATATTTTACCTCATTTAACATCTATTTAACAAGTTTTGAGGCACTCAAGGGCCTCCTCTGTGATATTCTTAGTGATTTTGGGGAACAGACAGTTGAGGTACTATGGACAGAAGAAGTATCACACACATTTCCCAATTCCATGCAGAAATGAAGGTGAAGGTATTGACACAGTTATATAGAATCAAAGAGCAACTAGAAGTAATCAGAACTTGTTTAGCCTTAGCTAGTCACATTTTCTCTAGGACTAGGTACTGTTAAATCAGTTCTTCTGGGGACAAGGTTCTAGGTGGAAGCTTTGCCTTTAATTTTTCTCTCTCTTTTCTTTCACAGCAAGCCAACCCAACTTAATGGGAACTGAGGGAAAAAAGAACATTTCAAACTCTCATTTCCTGCCCATAATTTTATTTAATGGTAACATACTTCAGTTCTTTAGATATAGGCAGTCGCCATTTAAGATCCAAATCACGGTGCACAGTAAAAAGGAGAGATTTCATTTCTATTTTATAAGAGATGAGCTTATGGTGAGATGGGATGAAAAGACATAGTACAAAACAGAAAAACAAAACAAAACAAAACAAAAAACCCAAGACTGTTCTCCAAGGCCTCATGGAGAAAAGATGGGCTAACAACAACAAAAAAATTAGAAAGAGATCGTTGTGATAGGTGTGCTAACACATAGATCTGAGCCTCAAAGTATATGCAGGTTGGAAGGAAAAATACCAGTCCTGCACCAGGGTGAAATTTTAAAAACTTTCTAGTAGTGTGAAGGAAAAGCCGGGCTGGGCTAACAAGATAACTCACAAGTCTAGGAATGTGAAGGAAAAGCTGGGCTGGGCTGGCAGGATAACTCACAAATCTAAGTATCAGAATACTGATCTGAGTTCTGCTGGATTAACTCGTAAATCTAAGTTAATTAGTGTTGGTTTGCTGTTCATGTTTTTTGCTAGCCAGCTGGATTTTCAAAGAGATATATCTGGCTTTGGAATGTTGGTTTGCTACCTCCCTGCCTCCACTTTTGTGATAATGATGCTGCTAAAGCTGTTCCATGCCTATTGGCCGAATACCCCAAGCTTGTACTTTACCCTATAAAACCTCATGCGCACGTCTTGGAAGTGCTCAGAGCTTTGGAGCAAAAGCCCCTCTGAGCCCGCCGGCATAATACATCTGAGTACTCCAACCCTCCGAGTGGTGCTTGTTTCTTGGCTGGCCTGTCATTTCCGTAACAGTAGCATCCCATATGTCATTGGTGAAGAGAAACACGTCAGCCTCCCCAAGGATGAGAAGTATCCCTTGAACAGCAGCAGAGCAACTACTTCCTTCTGTGAAATTAGCTCCCCTGCCTGCAACCAAAACCCTAAATTAAAAGAAGGGGAGGAACAGCTTGGTTTTATAGTCTCCAGCTATATAAACAAGTATAGCCAGCTACAGGAGAAAGTCCTAGACCAGAAATGGTTACAATGCACCTAACAAAAGCATGTTAACCAATAAAACTGGACATTAATTACTTCAACAATCAGATATTTAATAGTACAGAAGACAAGCAACCCTTCTATATTAGTTTGCTAGGATTGCCACAACAAAATGCTATAGACTTGGTGGCTTAACCAACAGAAATTAATTTGCTCACAATTCTAGAGGCCGGAAGTCCAAGATCAAGGTGCCAGGAGGGTTGAGTTCTTCTGAAGACTCTATCCTAGGCTTGCAGATGGCCACCCTCTGCTGCCTTTTTACGTGGTTGTTCCTTTCTGGGTGCCTCTGATGTCTCTTTCTCTTCTTATAAGGACACTAATCATGTTGGATTAGAGCCCCAACCTAATGACTTCATTTTTAACTTAATACTTCTTTAAAAGCCTTATTTCCAAATAAGATTATGTAAGAAGTACTGAGGATTGGGACTTCAACTTATGAATTTGGGGTGGACACAATTCAGCCCATATAGCACCTTCTCCCCAAAAAAGACAAGAAAAACCTCTTACAATAAATCATTTGACATTAAGTCTTTTTTTCCCCTTCTAACTTCCAATTTAGTAACTTTCTAGATTTCAAAAAAATCTAGAAATAAGGTTTTAAAATCTTTATAAGCTTGCTAAGGACATGCAGAAAAAGGCAGGTGCTGCAGGAAGGTGAAACTCAACTACTGTACAATTGAGAGAGCCTTTGCTCTGCTGATTGTGGGCCATTTTTCTATAGAATAAAGAGAATGCTTTTGTGATTTAAAAAGAGCCTATAGAAATGTTAAGGAAGTGTGGTTAAGTACCGAGACTGTCATGGCCTTCACACTGCATTACACATAAGCATTTTGGAGGACTGACCTCAGCCCATGGGAGAATTTCCATGAGGTCTAATCCAATTCCAACTCTTGTCTTCCAATCTGTATATACAGTATAGACTTACTCAGTTACAGCGATTGATTCAGAAATGGACACATGAGCTAATTTGGTCCAAGCAAGATGAAGCCCAGCATTTTTGGCTGCTGGGAAAAGAGAAATTCTTTTCCTTTCTGAACAATGTGGTGGGCGGAAGTAAAGCTTGCAACAATTGCAGTAGCAGTGTGACCATGAGAAAAGCAAGTCTAAGAATGAAACTTTTAGCAGAGGAAAAAAGAGCCGATAGAATTGTAAAAAAAAGACAAAACAAAAAATGAGTTAGACTTAATCAGACTATACCCAAGCTCCCTACCTCCTGACTTTTAAATTATGTAAACTAATACTTTTACATTATAAGAGAGTTTAAGATGTGCCTTCTGTGATTTGCAACCAAAACTATCTTTACTAATATACCTTATAATTTCCAACTAACAACCTAAGTGCTATTTGTTTTCTTTTTTATTCTTGTTGCAATACAAGAAAAGCTGTATTTTTTAAAAACAGAACTCGGTTACATAATTGTGGCTATATACACTATTAAGAAAATCAGAAATGAAAACTCAGAACCGACAGCTGACCATCATTTGGGAAAATGATTTCACTACCCTGTGCCCTTGTACTTTTATTTTTGCTAATATCCACCTCCAAGAAGCATGATAGATATCATTAAAGCATTAACTATAAAGTACTTTAAGCTATTTAAAATTACGATTCAGAGAGTAATATAAAGTACATTAGTATATAGAAATAATAATGAGTCAAACAAGGTTAACCACTGGATTGAAAGTCTCTATTCCACTTTCTCCCACTATTCATACTGAAACTAGTCCTGAAATGAGGCTAATGAGGTACAAACGTAGAACTTGATAATCAAATCCAAAACCAAAATATAAAAGTAGTAGCTCCCTCTCCAGGAAAATTTAAGAATTTAATCATTTTCTTTCCAGATTGAGATTGGATCCTGGCCCTTACTAGCAAAAGAAAGGTTTCTAAAAGAGGGATGAAGCAAATTTTATAGCACATAGAAATGAAGACATTATATATATTATTTAAAATGACAAGAGTGATTCTCACATTCATAATTGAAAACTATAAGGAAACTCTGGGAAAATGAAATTCAAGACTTGGCAGTAAGTGGGAGACCTCAGGAGGTAGGCAGCATTTCTCATATTCTCATTGAGCAAGTGACTGTCTTGTCAGAATGAAGACCTCTGTAGAAATCTGTAATGTGATGGTCATTATCAGGATACAAACAACTTCCTAGTGACAATCACATGATTTGGTATTTTCTTAGCATTATTCAGTCCTACTTCGCTGACTTTTCAGGATATTTCTCAATTTCATACTTAGGAAGATATTTGAAAAGTAGTCATCATTCTCTCTCACATTGTCTACTTACAGGAGTCTGACACACTTATAAAAAATTGTACTATATCAGTTTTTCTAGTATCCCCAAGATATAGATGAGCACAAGGCACCAGTCAATGCTGAATGTCCTTTTGTGACTTCAGGGAGAGGGCAGTGAGGACTGCAGCAGTGTGCTCTGAGGGGACACAAAGTACACCCTGGATGAGCTGAGAAGAATCGAATCTCAGATGATCTGATCTGATGCTCTTCAAAAATTATTTACATGTATTTCTTTACAGAATTTGGATCTTCAGAATTTATCTGACCAATTACCTACCACACTTAAATATTTTTCCCCAGGTTTATTTGTCGTATTATTCTATGTAAGTTTAAGGTATACAACGTAATGATTTGATATATCTTTACGTATATATTACAAAATGATTAAGGGCAAATAGGCTAGTTAACACATCCATCACCTCACACAGTCACAATTTTTTTTTATTAGTGAGAGCTTTTAAGATCTACTCTTTTAACAACTTTCAAATATACAATACAGTTAAATACTTTTGTGAATACCCCCGTTTGACATCCATGTAATAGATGGGAGAAAATGATGAGCTTGTTCAAATGCACTCTGTAAGTAAGAAGAACTAATGACCTCTCTATTATACGTAAGATTTCTGTGTTCATTTAGCGTTGTTCCTAATTAGATTTCTACAGTTGCCTCAGAAGGTACCCAAATGCATTTGCCTGCCCTCTGTGAGGCAAAGCTCAGCTTCCACTGAACCGTGCATGTGGGAATGAAAACACTTTTTACTATGCTCCTCAGGTATGGCTTTGAATGCATTTTTAGCAACATTCTTCTGAAAGGCAGTAATTCCCCATTTATAACTCTATCAATTGAATGGGCAGTCATATTCAATTATTTGCACTTGGCAGAATATTCATAGGCAAAGTCACACAGCAAATCATAGTCCAAAGAAACCATACAGAGTGACTCAGAGTGCCGTGACCTTAAATAAACAGTCCCTTCATCTTAAATCGGCAGTGGCTGGAGAGTACACTGCTTCAAGACATCCAAGGATAAACAAAACAGATGTAGCCCCAGCCCTCCCAGAGCTCTGGTCTAGTGAGAGAGACAGACAGTGAAATAAGCACTTAGAAAGGAACACGAGGAGGACCAGGAAAGGAGACAGAGTGCTGTGGAAGACAAGGTGGGCTCCAGATGCCTGGAGGAGGGACATCCATGGGTATACCTAGATTACTATTCAATTCTGAACTTCAAGGATCAGATCTGAGCTGAATTTATAGACGTGAGTGTCGCCAGCATATACAGTGTGTAATAGTTAAAACCATGACAGAGGAAGAGGATGACCCACTGAAGGGCCAGCATCCAAAGGAGAGTCCTGGGTAACACCCAACTTAAAATATAAGCCCTTTCCCCAGGGTTTCTCAAAACATTATACTGATCTCACCCTAAGTAAAGATGGGAACAGTTTCAACGGCACTAAATATATTTAATGATTTTTCGACAGACCCTGGCATCAAGCGGACCTGTGAATAACAGTGCCCTCTGATCCTTTTCTGAATGCTTCTCAGCTTCACCTCTAATTTATTCCTGGTATTTCTTCAAGATTGCCATTGTTTTCTATCTCAAATTATGATGCTTGAGAGATCCTTTTGTTTTTCGATAAGCAGACTCTGGTGATTAAAAATAGTTTCAAAGCTCAGAGTTATGCCTCAATTATGTAACTCCTTTTATAGTAGATGGTTGCTTCTTGGAGAAAGAAAAAGGATAAATGATTCCTAAGGTCCAAAATATCCTAGTTGAGAACTCAAAGCTCATGACTGAGAGGGTGGTGAATCTGTATATAACACAGCTCCGCTCATTGCTTTGTGTAACAGATCTCTTAGGGATTGAGGGGAGTTTTGTTCTGTATGACTTTGTCAAGTGAACTAGCATATGGGTGTGCTCTGAGGCCATTTACAGTGCCCTGAAGCAAATAGGAAGGCAAGACTGATGTCTTTACCTGATGAAATCTTTAGGGAAGATTAGTCTCCTAAAAGTACGTCTGCATTTGATCTGATAACAGGGGAACGATTTCACTTCACCTTAGGCAGCAAAGACAAGAAAAGAAAGTACAATTTCTCCCATTCTCTTTGACGGATTTTCTTTTCTCTCTGTTAAAATGAAATTATCTCCTTCAGACAGTCTAATATATTTCGGGGGAAAAAGCCCCAGATTCTATTATATATATGTATACTCTATGACTTGACCCGTGGGGATGAGGCTCACCTGCAGTAGAAGTTATCCCAAGGATAACTTGCTATCAACTTTATTCGAGGCAGCTGAGCCTCAAGGAAGCCGGGCTCTTCTCACTTTCCTTTGGAGTCTAAATTTAACAGTTATTTTAGCCATCAAATGACTTTAGGTTAAGACATTTTCTTACTGTTACCAAGTCTGCTGACTTTGAAAATCATATATCCAAAATACCAATTAGCATTTTCTAGGTGCTCTCCGCAAATCTAAATTATGGAATCAAACTTCTCCTTTCTGTAGCCACGTTGATAATGATAAGCTGATTAGAAAGCTGGTATCAGGGGCACAGCTGAGATCTCAAGGTGAATTAAGTACCGTACTATTACAGAACTTCAACATCTAAAACGGGAACAAAGTGGGAGTTGTTAGAATGACACCAATCTTAGGGAATTATGTGCTCCACCAGCTCAGGCAGAGAAAGGTTTTAACTGTTCACGTATCTGGAGTCTTCTGGGAAGAGGTAGACGGTCTTTCTATCTTGTGCTGCAGGTGGAATGCAGGCTGATTTCCAGCAGCACATGGATTAGGTGCTACTGCCAAGCTGTTGAGCTGGTACCACCTCCTTCAGTCCCTCCTACACGCTCCTGCCAGGACAGCTCTCCTAAAGCACAGCTCTTGTTCCGTCTCCCTCCTTCTCAAAATCCCCGGGCCTGTCCAAGTCTGATGACCACAGGCTCTGACAGGTATCCACAGAACTCCACCAGCTGGTGCCTTATTGCTCACTGTCCTCTTTGACATACTAGAGAGGCCTGGGTGAAACAAGCACTGTGTTCAGTACGTGCCCCACAGCTCCCTCACCCTGGCTTTTCCCCACGTTGCTGTCTCTACTTGGAATGCTAGACCCAGCCCCCAGCCCCCAGTTCCCACACTTCGATAGTCCAGGCCTATCAAAAATGGCACTTTCTTTACAATGATTTCTTAATCCCTGATCATTTTTTTTGAATTCTCATGGTGTTTTATTTGAAAGTTTCTAATTTGCACCATTTTTTTCTTTCTATATTTCAACTATTACTGGGTTTGTCTTATCCCTCCAAAAGAATCAAAGTCCAGGTGGGCATAGATTATCTTTTGCTCTAGAAGTACAATTAGTAAAGATTTAGGCAAAGAAAGATTTGCTTTTGATGGAACTCACAGCTGTATTTTTTTTCTAGCAATGTCCATATTTAAATAAGGTTTACTCTTGGCTCTACTGTGGATTGTGAATAATTGAGTTTTGCTTGATGTTGATAACATAGGCCTGATTTGAAGCTACTGAATTTCTGTGACTTAGTAAAATAAGAGTACTTTTTTAAGAGGGGGTATATTGAGAAGACATTTGTTTTAGGCATTAAAAAATCTGCCCATTTTGGGTTGTCAGGCATGGTGGGATAAATTTCAAGTCAATATCTCTATTTTATTCCCCAAATGTTCCATTGTGGTTTCCAATAGAGTCTTTTTTGTCTATCTTAAACTTGGTTGCATGTTATCTAAATTAGTAATCATGCTGCTCATTAAAACAAATGTGCTCTGGTGGTGGTAGAAGAATTAAATTCAATTTAGCAAAAATGCATGGAGTACTGACTGTGTAAGATGATGTTAGGGAATTACATAATGAAAGCAGTCTATTTGCTCAAGTGGTTTGAAATCTAACAGCCCAAGTTTTAAGCCAGTTGCACCAAAGCAGTTGGAGAACATTTTGTCAGGATTTGTGAACATGCACTGAGTCAGAATAAAGACATTAGATTTGTTTAAATTTCATAATTTATTTATACCACTATAGGAATAGTTATTTAATTTGTCTTATTTTAATGTGTTTTCAATCCTATTCTAAAGCATATACCTGGAGCAATATATATTTGGACAATACAAAATTGTTACAGCCTAAGCTTCCCCGAGGGCACTCTGGGCTTTGGAATATTTTACGGTCCTCATAGGGTCAATGATAGTACCAGCAATCCAGGAACAAATAGCCTTCATAGCACATTTCCATAGCTCGACTGATTATGCCATGTAAGTTTTACTGAAAGCAAAACTGTCAAATTGGGAAATGCCAGCATTCTGTGTCTGTTTTTGATGCACTACAGAGCACTCATACTTTATCCACCTTAACGATAGGACTTGTCTGATGAGGACCCACTCACGTTTTGATTATTTGGTTTTGAGTGGGGCTTCTATCCTCCAGACTCCCCAGAGCTCTGTGGAGCTCTTAGAACCAAATAATTTTGGAGGTAGGAGGAACTTGGTGACCTATCTAACTTTAATTTCACTTTTTCTAGGTAAGATTTTGAGATCCAGATGGGTTAATTGCTCAAGGTCATTTTGTTAATTTACTGTGACTAGAACTCATCTTTTCATATTTCTAGCTCAGTGAATGATGAGTCTACTAGGAGAAGCAGTTAGAAAGAATTCTAGTTACCATCAACTTTGTGAGGTATTTGGTAGGTTAAACATGGTTATTAATGAAGGACTGGCCCTCAGTTAATTTCCCATGTGCTGCACTGTTTCAGCACTTTTTTTTCCCCAACATAAATGTTTCTTTTGAAGGCTTCTCTTTGTAGTTTTCTCTAAAACTAACTTTCCCTTCAGTGCTCTTTATCCCATGTTCAGTGGTTCTTTTACCTTTATCTCTGATGTGAAACCCTATCAAAGATACCTTTTTTTTCCCCTGAAATATTAACTATATCTCAGCCATAGAGTATCTTTTATCTAGCACAGCTGTAATATCTTCAAAGAATTCCTGCAGATTAGTTATGCAAGAATCCATCATGGTTCGCCGTCTTCAAGTGATCCTGTAGCACTTTATATAAGATGACTGTTTTTAGTCAACCCCCTGGTGTCTTCATTTAACACAGAATGATTAGAGAGAAGAAATCTTCACTTGAGTTCTAGTGGTCAATGTTACTAGTGGTAGATGTTCAGATTGCCTTCAAATATAATAAGAACTCTTTTGTCTTAAGATCTACAATTATATGCTTCCTGAAAACTTAGTTTTTCTCAGAAAACACATCAATATCTTTAGTATTTCTATATCCTACATTTCCCTATCCTATTGTTTCACGTTAGTGTAAAGATGAGAATAACAGGTACAGATTAAAGATTGTAGTACTGTGATATTGGATAAGAAAAAAAAAGAGGGGAGCATTGCTTTATCTCGTATGTGAGAAGGTAACTGTGTTTGTACGGATTGTTACTCTTTGGCCTGTGAATTCTTTCCTCTCTATTTAATTTCTGGAAGAGAGGCATTTGCTTGTAAGATATTTTATATTTCATTATGAAATAATAAGAGAGCGAAAGCAAGCTTGATTCAATTACAGCTCTCCAAAGACAGAGGATGTTCAAGTTCCAAATTTAGTGTCGTACAATAGAACTTGTCAATTAAAAGTAATAAAACCATGGCTGGAGCAGACCCGTGAGCATTTTTAGCTGGCTCTTGGACACATTCTTTGAAATAAATTTGAAATTCATTTTATCATAAAACAAAACTTTCACCAAGCAGTAATGCTGTTTTATGGCAACATGGAAAAGTATGAGAAAGTACATTTTAGATTTGTTGTGTAAAAGGTAATCAGAATTATTAGTAAATACTTTGCAGTGTTGACTGCATACTAAATAATAAACTAGATAAAAAGGTTCTTGAATTGCCTACAAACCAGCAGAGTGACAGGATACAAATAAAAAAGGAATCTGGAGTTGTCATTGGAATTATGATTTACTTAAAACATATTTCTGAGTTCTACATAAGAGGTACCATGTTAGAACATGTGGAGAAAGGTACAAGCTGCATGGTCCACAGTAGCCCCTGCCATTTAGAAGCTCACATCTAACGAAATAGGCAGGTCACTTCTCTTTTGCTCAAAATCAGCTAGTTTCCCGTATCACTTTGATTAGAAATCAAATTCTTACTGTGACTTTGAGACCTACAAGGCATAACAGAATAGACACCCCCAAGCCTTATCCCATCCCTGCCATCTCTCTGATGTGCTCTTTCAACACAAGCTTTCTCACTTGTTGCCCCAACCAGAGAGGCACATGCCTGCCTCAGGGCCTTTGCACACCTGCATAAAAGTTTTCTTCAGATATCCACAAGGGAAACTCTTTCACTTCGTTCAAGTCTTCACTCAAAACTCTCCTCAGTAAGTTCTTTGACCACCATCTTCAAAATGAAAACCCATCCCCATACTTTACATTTTCCTACATATGTATCTTCCCTAGCATTTATCACACAATATACTATATATTTTATTGATTTGTTTTTGACATTGTCTTTTTTCAAATAGATTGCAAAATCTTTGATGGAAACTCTGCTGTTCACATTTTCTACTGTGTCCCAAGTGTCTGAAATGCTGCCTACTGCACAGTAGGTGTGCAGTAAATATCTGTTTAATGGATGAATAATAAGACCAAAAAGATGTGTTCACTAATAGCTATGACAGTAAAGTAATTATAAGTGTATAAGGAGAGAATGGATCTAGTCCTTGAGTTATGGGACTCTGTAGATCTGTGTTTTGGGATGGCCTTCAGCAAGTAGAATTTTTTCAGTCTCTGTTGTATTTTCTGTGAAATGGGCTTATACGGTTAATAAACTGCCTTCTCTCTCCCATAAATACTGATGACAGAGTGCTATTTTCTTTAGATCTTTTTTTTTTCCATTTTAAAGAGAAACCGGGAATATATCTATTCTTTTCTGAGAGTAATTATGAAAATGCATCTTCAATTGTTATGAATAATTCTACTTTAAAATATGAAATGTTTGATAATAGATCTTAAATATGAAATTAATTTCTTCTTTCCTTTTCTAATCAGCCTCCTCCTATTTGGAGTCTTAATAGCTGAAATAACAGAGATCCATCGTGTTTTTAATCAAATTAGCAAGCAGATTTCCTCCTTTATTGCCCTTCCATAAAAATCTATTTAGCATAAAATAAGGATGCTGTAACATTTCCAGGCAATATTTGATTATGTACAGACTTAAATGCTTCCAATTCTAACCAATTATTGGAGGGTGCATCTAATTATATCTTCACTGCTAATTCAGCAATCTGTTTTTCCAGTTGTTTCAATGTGGCATATCACTCTTACCTCCTTTCAGCAGAAAAGAAGTTATAATAGCCCTGCACAGCATTGATCAAGCAATTTCCCTAAATGAATAACTGGTGTTCTTTATAGGCAATAAGTGGAAGCGGCAAGAAAGTATCATCATTCGTTCAACTAATTGGAAAAACAATCACTAAGGAAGAAAGAGGATTAGAAACTAACTCCCTACGAAAGTAAAAGTCACAGATGATGTCATAAACATGTTCCATTACTCTGTGTGCCTGTGTGGCTAAAGACCCCATTTATGAAAACATATCCAGATGAGAGTATGGAAAGAGAGGCGGGCAATTAGGGTCTCCAGGTTGGGAAGGAAGAGCATGCTGATTAAGAGAACATTTCACTGTTTATCTGGAAAGCCTCACCTTTTCACTGGCTAAATCAGGGCTTTCTGAGACAGGTGCATAACTACAGTTAGCTATCTCTGAGTGGCAAAAAGCAAAGCAGACAAGATGGGCAGCTGGGGGAGTCTGCTTATATTATTCAAATGATGTCTTTTTGTTATCCTCTGTCATTAGGCCCCTTCCTAGTTTCTAACAGGGAAGTGTGGTTCCCACTTATCTTCTTGGTTCAAAAAGACACATGAACAACCCAATCCAATAATGGGCAGAAGATCTAAACAAGCGATTCTCCAATGAAGACACACAAATGGCCAACAGGCACATGAAAAAATGCTCAATATCGCTAATTATCAGAGAAATGCAGAGCAAAGCTACAATGAGACATCTCACACCAATCAGAATGACCATCATTAAAAAGTACACAAATGACAAATGCTGGAGAGGCTGTGGAGAAAAGGGAACCCTCCTACACTGCTGGTGGGAATGCAGTTTGGTGCAGCCACTGTGGAAGACAGTGTGGAGATTCCTCAAAAGACTAAAAATAGACTTACCATATGATCCAGCAATCCCACTCCTGGGCATATATCTGGAGGGAACTCTAATTCAAAAAGATACATGCACCCCAATGTTCACAGAAGCACTATTTACAATAGCCAAGACATGGAAACAACCTAAATGTCCATCAACAGATGAACTGATAAAGAAGATGTGGTATATTATACAATGGAACACTACTTAGCCATAAAAAGAATAAAATAATGCCATTTGCTGAAATACAGATGGACCTGGAGATGTCATTCTAAGTGAAGTAAGCCAGAAAGAGAAGGAAAAATACCGTATGATATCATTTATATGTGGAATCTAAAAAAAAAAAGGATGCAAATGAACTTATCTATGTAACAAACAGATTCACAGACATAAAACAAACTAATGGTTACCTGGGGGTAAAGGGGTTGGGAAGGGATAAACTGGGAATTAAAAAATTGCACCTCTTGGGGAGTGATGGAAATGCTAGCTATCTTGGTTGTGCTAGTGGTTTCATCTATCAAAATTCATCAGATTGTACATTTGAAATATGTGTAGTTTACTGCATAGGAACTATATCACAGTACATGTGTTAAAAAAAAAAAAGAAAAGATAGGCGGGGTGTCTTTTACCCTCACCTGCAAATCATATCCTATTAATTGATTCATTTTATTCAATCAGTATATATTGAGTCCCCTCAAAAGTCATGAAATACAATGGTATGCAAAATAGACGTGGTTCTTGCTTTCATAAGCCTCGTAGCCAATAAAGGAGATATACTTCAATCAAAAAGAAATCTTAGAACTTTAACAAGGGTCATGTGATATAATCTATGTGAAAATACTTTTAATATGTTGCTATAATTTTCTTTATTATTATGATAAGAATTTAATGATCCTATATATTCTCCCCTATAGCTCTGCTCTTTCTTGGATAAAAATAGCATTAAGAAGAAGATAACAATAATAATGAGAAACCCACATGAGCACAACATACAGTGATAGAGTGTGCTGATGTAAACACTATTCCAGATACAAAGCATGTGCATTTTAATGAGATTTTTGAGAATGCATAAACAAAATAACTTACCATGATTCTTCTGGAAGCTAGTCCTTTCCATAAGATTTTCTAGATAACCTGCAATATTTATTCCATAATAGACCCAGAGAAGATGAACTATTCAAGTAGGGGTGGAACAAACACAAAAGAGTAAAAGGACAAACAGCCTCTAATTTCAGATCAGATTCATTTAGCTTAACTTTGCTCATTAATAATGAGCTTCCACATAGCTCCTAATCTGAGTCTGTTTTGATTCTGATCATTTTCCACCCTTGCAGATCTTCTGGAATTTGGTCTTTTGTTCACTTTTGGCAAGGTGCAGCCAGCTTTTTCCCTCAGGTTCTGACTTAAGATGGAATACTGACCTAGCTCAGCCCTTTTCTGGTCATTGACCTTATTTACAAATTAATCGTGTTTTTGTTTTCCTGTTTATGGTAAGAAAGAAGATAATTTGATGACTTCTACAAACACAGATTAATGTTTCTTTTAGTATCACATATTAATATAAGAAAAAGCTGTACAGATAAACTTAGGAGCTAGAAACTTGCTTTAGAACTAGAAAATTCTAAAGGGGTTGATTTTCTTTGCCATTTTCCTACATCTGGTTCCATCTCTGAAATGTCTCATTTTCAAAAAGAATTTTACAGCTTGGTAGGCAAGTTTATGAGCAGAATACCCACGTGTGTAAGCTGCTGGCCTTACCCCTGACACTGCCATTAAAATATCCTTTCACAGATATGCATATATTGTTTAGATGTGTTTGGACAATCAATCCCTACAGAGGAGCTGGGATGTACAGTGGAGGGGGGAGAAGATTAAATTTGGGAGAGGGGAATCTAGCAGACAGGGAGAAGGAAGTTATGAACTGTAATAAAGAAAAGTAGCCAAGTCATAGCCAGCTATGTCTTCGAGAAGACAATGAGAATCTGTAGAGGTAATGGTGTGCCATAAGTTGGATCCCAGCAAGGACTGGTCTACCACTGTCAAATGCCCCCAATTTCCTGGGTTCTCAGCTTGTAACGTAATTTGAGGGCTCTCTCTGAAAGCTCGGAGCAGGTCAATTCACCATGCTTCTTACCCCTGCCATCCTGGATCGCCACGTACAACGCGAGCCTCTGTGAAAACCCACCCTTTCTTCTCCTTTCACCCCTGCACTGCTCTGCTACTCTGCCCTCCTCTCCTTTGACTCAAACCCCTGCTTCTCCTCTGTGTCCTCTGGAACCTTTGCCTTAATTTCCTGGTTCTCACTTGAGGGTCGTCATTCACCTCCACCCCACCAGCCTTGGAATCCTTTCTCCTCCATACCCTTCTATTTTTCATCCACTACCTTTAGGTAAACATCTTATGTATTTGATCCTCTGGCTATCCATTTAGATTACTTTTTTCTTTTTTCCTCTTTGACCACCTACGTTTCTGCTTCCTATTTTTTCCCCAACAATCCCTGAATTCTTCGGAATCTGGCTCTCAGATTTTTTTTTCTTTCTTTATTGAAGTATAGTTGATTTACAATACTGTGTTAGTTTCAGGTGTACAGCAAAGTAATTAAGTTATATATATTTCCAGATTACTTTCCATTATAGGTTATTAGAAGATATTGAATATAGGTCCCTGAGCTATATAGCACTATTTACAACAGCCAAGATGAAAACAATTCAAGTGCCCACCAACAGATGACTGGTTGAAGAAAATGTTGTAAATATATATGCAATGGAATATTAATCATAAAAATGAATGAAATATTATCATTTGCAGCCACATGGATGGACCTAAATAAAATCATACTAAGTGAAGTAAGTCAGACAGAAAAAGATAAATATCATATGCTATCACTTATATGTGGAATCTAAAAAATAATGCAAATCAATCCATAAACAAAACAGAAACAGACTTAAGACATAGAAAACAAACTTATGGTTATCAAAGGGGAAAGTACGAGATTAACAGATACAAACTACTATAAATAAAGCAGATAAGCATCAGCTTTAAAAAAAAATCCTGCTCAAATTGAGGGCAATTACTGTGTTTATGCAGATAACAAATCCAACATGATGGCCAATTGGTTGCTTAATTATATCATCTCCAGTGACCTCCATTTTCACGCTCCTTCAACCATCATCCTTACAGCCAATCACCGTGACCTATGGCTTTACTTCTGAAATCTAAACACTCAAATGTCTTATGCTCCCACCTTTCTCACTTCCTGGCTTCCACTGTATGTGCCATTGAATTTGCTTGAGCTGTGAACCTTATTTCCTTGTCATCCTCTCCCCATCTTTACTCCATTCCCTTCCTTAGACATTATCTCACCAAAACTCTCCACTCCTTGACATCTTGATCCTGGGTCAGTCCAACTGTTTTCTCATTTCCTGCACTCAGACCACTAGTCACTTATAGACAAAATCATGCAACCAAATAGTGTGGTGTCAATACAAATCCATTGTTCCTAACTCAACTGGGTCTTCAGTAACCTGACCAAAAAGTCCCTAATCACTCAGCCATTCCTCAGAGTGGCTCCTTCATAACCCTCAGAACTTTCCTAAAGCCTCTATGATTTAAACTTCTTTTCATTCTTAGCAGAAGAAACTGCTTCTACTTCAAAGAGAATATAAAATCCAGTAGATGGAGGCTCCCCCAATATTACGCATTTAAACTTAAGTCATCTGCATGTGTGTTTATCATTACCATTTTTCCTTTAGTCACAGTGAAAGGTGAATCCCTCCAGATCCCATCCCTTCCTGCTTCTTCATGAACCTGAGTTAATCAAAGATCCCTTTGCCTATAAACTTTCAGTATTTCTCCTCTTTATTGGACGTCTCCCATCTTAAATATAAAAGTAAACAAGGAACAAAGTAATATTCTCTACTTGCGTCTCTGTTATTTACTATCTTGTCACTGTCCTTCCTATCTAAGTGAGTAACTGCTTACATTTGCTCTCTCCACTTTTCACACCTCCCACCTAATCTTTTATCTGGTTTTGCCTTGCTGTTTCACTGAAGTTGTGCTGGCCACAATCACTAGCAAGTGATTCATTACTAAATCCAATGCACATTGTTTCATGTGTCTCCTACTTGACCTTTCTGTCTTATTGATAATTACTCCATCTTTCTTGATACTCTCCCTACACTTAGGTGCTATGACCCTCTCACTTACGTCTTTCCACCTGTGGAGTCTACTTGGTTATCTAATACTTATTTGTAGCTCTTGTGCTCTCTCTGTTTCACATTCTGACTATTGTCTTTGCATGCCATCATCATCCATTCCCATGACTCTACCATCTACTTGCTAGTACACATCTGTAGTCTAGGTCTTTCCTTGATTTCCTTGGTTCTATATCCAGCTATACACTAGATTTTTCTTGATTTTCTGCAGTTAACTCAAACTCAACATATATTAAAATAGATTTCCCAATTTGTTCTGTTTCTGATGTTCCCTTTTACGTGCCCAATCTCAGTAAGTGGCTCCAATCTCCACTAAGTACCAAAACCATAAACTTGATTCACTCTTGATTTTTAATCCCTAACATTCAATCCCAAACTCTTCAAATCTTGTTATTTCTTTCTAACATACTTTTAATCTTTCTACATCTTTTCAGTAAGATTGTAAGTATTTTTGCTCGTTTTTTTTTAACTACTGAAAAAATCCCCGAAACAGATCTCTAATCCATCCTTCACATTGCTGCCAAAGTGGTCATTCTAAAAAGACATTTTGGAAAAGTTCCAACTTTTCAGAGAGGCATAAAAAGATCCTTCACAATTCAGATGCTATCTGCTTCTGCAGTGTTACTCCTACTGCTCTCATAATATTTTTGGCAGACATTCTTCCTATAGGGCCTACTAAAATCTTTCATGTGCCGATGGAAAGAAATTTAGATGAGACTACGATAGGCAACATTTCTGAAACTTATTTGATTATGGAACACTTTTTCTCCATAGAAAGGTAAGTAAAAACCTCTTAGAACTAGCAGTTTTCCAGTATTTGCTGAAATGATCCACTAGCCTATATATTTTGTCTAGACTTTACCAACAGGATCAATATTGCTAAAACATGAAAACAAATAAGAAAAACACATTTCAGAAGAAACGTCACTAAAGCACAGTTTCCATATTGTGTTATAGATAACCTGTCACAAACATATTAACTTCAAGATAATTTGAAAAATCTCCTTAATTTTAATCAAAGAAATAAAAATAAACCTTGGCATAGCAACAAAACAAAACAAAAAAATCCCACAAAAACCTAGATATAACAGAAAGAAAGAAAGAAAGAAAGAAAGAAAGAAAGAAAGAAAGAAAGAAAGAAAGAAAGAAAGAAAGAAAAAAATATATTCTAAAAAAACTCCTCTTTATTACCCAGAGATTGAAATTTTGATTTATTACCTGATTTTTAAGGTTAATTTAGGACATTTCTTTTATTATTCAAATGTAACTGCATTTCCATCAAGATTTTAGGTATACAATGCATGACGTAGCTTAGATATTTGAACACTAAAATAGAAGAATGTGAATATTCTCAGTGATGAAAGTAACCCATAAGGCAAAAGTCTTGCTGTCTAGCACATATAATATTAATTTCTAGCCACTGGACAATTTTTTTGAAACATGGAGATTAAACTAAGGCTTGCATTTTCCACACTGAAGGCAGTCAATAACTGGTTAATGAATTTTTCTGGCAGGATGACCTCTGCTTTAATGGTGTCTAATTTCTGTGACACTTTTTCTCTGAAATTTTATCTGAATGCTACAAACTAAGATGAAATATTCCTGAAAGAGAAACTTCTACTTTAAAGGAGATTAATACATGATGCAGAAAGGATAGGCTTTCTTGATTAGTAGAATTCACTTGCAGACACCTAAAAATGTCTATATATTATAGTGATAAGTGATATTAGAGGTAGACAGAAAGGAAGTGAATGGGTAGCTTATTAATGAAGCCGACTCTGTCCTGACTGCTGTTGCCAGAGCTTCTGAACTGCTGACATACTACACACCGATGTAAGATATAATTTCAGCCTGTTAATTGTGTCTTCAACCTTGCTGCTAACCATCTGTGCTAATGTTTGCTCCCTCTCGCTCTCTCTCTTTTGCATTAGGAAATGCTACTTCAAATTTCACTTTTTTGGGGGTAAAATTAAAGTGTTAAAAAAGAACATGGAGGTGCTTGAACTCTGTTACCCAAGAATAATTTTTCACATCTTTCTTTGGAAGCTATCATTTTTCATTGTCAGCGTTCAGATCTATTTTTATAATGCAACAAAGGAAAAAATTAGAAGTGCATAAAAGAAAGAGTAAAGAATAAAAATCAAGCAAAACTCCACCTTTGCTATGATTATGCTGCCTCTTTTATCTAAAGACTTAAAATACCTCTTTCCTTCTCTGCAAAGTCATTTTCCACAAAGATACAGTAATATCCAGTTCTGTATTGGAAAACTATTGCTGCCCTATTTTTTTAATCAAGAGAGGGCTGAACTAATTCAAAATTGATAAGGTCTGTGCCTCTTAGTAGCTTATCAAGTATGTAGGATTTCCATTAACAGAGTAAACAGAGAACTGCCCAGCAGTGCAACAGATGAGCAGTTATGAACACACAGAGATGCATTTTCCTTCTTTAAGGTGTCTCTGGGATGTTACATAGATCTTCTTAGATTATAGCTTCAGGTAGCCTATTATACCATAATTTTTAAAATAAACTCTAAATTCAGGATGGTTTTACATTTACAGAAATGTTGCAAAGATAGCAGAGAGAATTTTTGTGTGTTCCCTTACCAGTTTCCCTTAACGTTAATGTCTTACATTACTATGGTTCATCTGCCACAACTATTGAACCAATCCTGATACATCATTATTCACTAAACTCTATACTTTATTCAGATTTCCTTAGTTTTTACCTAATGTCCTTTTCTGTTCCAAGAGCCCATCCAGGATACCACATTGCATTTAGCCATCATGTTTCCATAAGCAATTCTTTGTTGCGGCAGTTTTCTCCGTCTTTATTTTTAATGATCCTGAAGAGGAGTACTGGTCTGCTGTTTTGCAGAACATCCCTCAGTTTGGATTGTTTGCTATTATTCTCCTGGCTAGACTGAGGTTATGGAGTTTTGGGAGGAAGACCAAAGGGTAAAGTGCCATTTTATCATCACGTCATTCCAAGGGTACATGCTATCAGCCTGACTTATCACTACTGCTCTTAACCTTTATCAGCTGGCTGAGGTAGGGCTTATCAGGTTTCAACACCATTAAGTTCCTTTGCCCCACCTCCACACCTCCATTCTGTAAGTTTGAGAGGTTATTACATATAGCTCACACTTAAGGGCTAGGAGTTATGCACTGTCTCCTTGAGGGTGAAACATCTACATAAATTATTTAAAATTCTTCCAAACAGGAGACGTTGTTTCCCCTCATTTATTTATTTAATCACTTATTCATATAAGTATACATTCATGGATATTCATTTTGTACATTGGGTTATACTGTGATACGACAGTGTGTATTTTGTGGATAAACTTGAGCCATTATACACTACTCAAAATTGGCCATTGGGAGCTCTTTCACTGGCTTCTTTGTACCTTTGATAGATCGCCATTCTTTTTTTCTTTCTTTCTTTTTTTTTTTTAACACTTTCTTGCTTTGATTGGAGAATATTAGAATCTCTTTGCATTTTAAATGAACAGGTATTGATCGGATGTTGGAGAATGAAAAGGAATCTGGGATTGGCTTGTGTTAAGGAATACAATTGACAAAAAACATGTCCTGGGACACATGGTCTGTTTGTTAAGGAAACCGACTACCACGGGTTACTTTTAAGACTTCTGTACTCTCCCCAGTGAAAGCATATGTGAAAGGAAGAATTTAGGACATAAGCAAAAGGAAGACACACTACCAAGTCTTTCTCTGAGGAAAGGAGTCCTGTCTTAGGGTTTCTATCCCTACTCAGAATGTGCCTTGAATTAATAAGTTCTTGATAAATATTTGCTGATCAAGCTAAGATGACCATGAATCTAAAACAGAAACAGACTCATAGACATAGAATACAAACTTGTGGTTGCCAAGGGGGCTGGGGGTGGGAAGAGACAGTCTGGGATTTCAAAATGTAGAATAGATTAACAAGATCATACTGTATAGCACAGGGAAATATATACAAGATCTTGTGGTAGCTCACAGCAAAAAAAAAATGTGACAATGAATATATGTATGTTCATGTATAACTGAAAAATTGTGCTCTACACTGGAATTTGACACAACATTTGTAAAATGACTATTACTCAATAAAAAATATTAAGGGAAAAAAAGATGACAATGCATCTAAATATTGGCTTGATGCATTCAGAAAATAAGAAAAGGTAAATGTCAAAGATTTATAAACTCTGTCTTAAGTTTCCATATTCTTCTACTCTATTCTATTTTTCTAGTATGTAGTCTGTATGCTGCAAAGATCAAGTCTGGTTCATAAGTCATATTGAAAGTTTATACTCATAAATTATTAAAAGTCATACTAAATCGTCTGCATCAATTCATTATAAATTGATTATTTGTGATATGTGAGAATAGCTTTTGGTTTGAGAGGACCACCACAATTATTTCTTTCCTCCTATCACTTTAAAACTTCAAAATGTTCCCAAACCCCTATGCACAACTTTGTCACACTTAACTGATTCTTTACACTTTGGAATAATAACATTTGCTGCCTTCTGAATGTACAAAACATTAGGACAGCACACAAGAGCTATGAAGAAGATATTTCTGAGTATGACATCAATCTTTCAGCATCTGCAAACCACTTAATGGATACTTAATAGGCAAAACGATTGCCAGTGTAAGATACAGTAAAATGGTTATCACTGTTAAAATACAAAGATAAAATATAATAACACATAATACAGTGTTTCACAACTGCAACAAGGATGGTGCTATTTATTTCTGACTCAGGATAAATAGGTTCTAATGCATTCCGTTTCGTAGTGTTAAATCTAAACTTTCAATGACATCTGTTAAAAGATTTACAGCCAGCATTCAGAGGCTCTGTTAGATAGTTTTGAATATTGAGATCCAACCTCCTGTGCTTCATCAGGTATTAAGTCAACATATTTTGCTGAAAGCTAAAAGGTTAAATGATTCAACTCATTCAACTATTAGGAAGCCAAAGGTAAATGAATTTCTAATTTATGCTTTAGTGGGATTTTACTCTGAAATTATTTCTTTATGATATAATGCAGCATGAGGATGTGGTTTTTAAATATAACCAGCGATATCCTATCCTTATATTCCTCAAATGATTAAAGAGATAAAGAAAGAAGATAGGAGAGAGAAAATCATCAAGGAGCCAAAAAAGGTCAATCTATAAGTGATCAGGTCTTTTGTATGATTTTCTTTTGGTCTCGTTAGGAGACCTTATTATCTTTATCTCAGAAAAGTCACTTGTTCTGGCAGTGAGCAATTGGCTTTGACTATGCTAGATACTGAATATATCATTAAGATATGCTGCTTGAGGACGTCAGTTGAATCACAGAGATGGTAGTATTAGTCTTGGGAAGAAATGTGTGTTTCCTCTGCTTCCTTTCAAGAGTATTTGCCTTTCAACAACCAGCATACTGCAGAAGGAAAAACCAGAGTTTTCCATTTGCTGAGCATATCTTTAGACAGTGCACTTGGTGTCCATAATCTTATTATATTCCTAATGCTTATTATTATTGTTATTATTATTTGATGTTGAACCATAGTCAGGATTAATTAGATTGGCTGATCAACTGGTCTCTGGCCCAAGGCAGTTTAAGTATTGGCATTAAGGTGCAACCCCTGGTATTTGCTTATTAATAGCCTTCCCTGGGGGACAATAACTGGTGCTTATTCATTTCTAAACCCAGTAGGATATTGTCTGAGGCTACAGTATTTTGAAAAGAATAATAAGCTGTAACTAAAGAAATATCTCTTCTCTACTAGCATACATTTTCAGTGAACAAAATGTCCCTCATGTATATCAACCATACATATACTAACAATGGACTATACTATCTACATCTGAGCTTTTGTGTAACTGCAGAGAAAACAGTCTGCTAGCAAACAAACTCAAATGTAAGAGTTTCTCTTCAATCTTGTGTGCCATTCATATTACATGACACTCAATAAAGTCATTTTGCCAATAACTTGTCCTGCTTTCTCTCCAAGCACCATATAAGTTTTAACTTTGCAACTAGTTTTAAAAACTCCTCAGCAATTGTGTGATTTGTCTTTTTTTGCAAACGCCATGGAATTTGAATGTGTCATGTTGCTATTTCACGAGGTTCCATAACAGATCATGCACAGGAGACTAGAGACAAATGAATTCTAGTTGTCCCTCAAAACAGAATTTAGATTATTCCTCAAAAATAATTAAATTTTCTGGAAACAGATTAATACATGTAATAAAAATTTAAGATGTACATATTATGAGAGAGAAGTAATATGTGTATGATTACAACATTTTTTTTAAATCAATCTGTATTGGTTATAATTCTAGCTTTGTGAGGACTTTTATTAAATTATTCAACTGTATTAATCCTCAGTTACCTTATTTGGTAAAATGGAGTTAATACTCGTATCTGACTCAGGGTTAATGTAATTAATAGCACATAACATGTTTTACATATACATATTATATATATATTTGTTGTATTATAAAATGCTCTTAACACTGTGATTATCACATAGTTGTCATTCAATAATTAATAACCTCATTTGGGAACTAGAGGAGAAATATTTGAAGTTCAAGTATAGAAGCATTATTTACAATCCCTAAATATTAGATATAAGGTAAATGTTCTTGAATAAGTAATTGATGAAAAATCATGATCCAAAGAATAGACTGCTATACAGTTCTTAAAACAATGCTACTGATTTGTATGTGTTGATATAGAAAACATCTAAGAAGTAGTAATGAGACAAAGAAAAACCTTATAAAACTCTATATATGGCATGATCTCATATAAAATCTATTGTATATATGGACATAAAATACCTTTAAAGCCTATACACCAAGATACTAACATTTTTCTTTTCATTTTTTTTGTATTAGCTGCATTTTTATAACAAATATGTTAATTTTATAACCTGAAAAATATTATACTTTAAAAATGCATTTTCTTTCTATCTGTTCACATCTCTATTTTTCTTTCAACGCTCTCCAAAATTTGTGTTTAGTATATTTTTTAAACTTATCAATCTCATTTTTTGTGGCTTTCTCTATTTAGAAGTCATGAAAAACATATCTGTCTGAAATCATGTAAGAAAATCACTTCTATTTGGTCCAACTATTAAGTTTTTACAGTAAAAAGTTAAGCAAAGTGAAGCTATTGCTATCCACATTGGACCATAGGGAACTTACACATTAATAACATCTCTTCAAAGATCAAAAAGCAAAATTTATTTTTCACTTGGGAGACTACTAATTTTGCAAATAATTTTAATAGCATGTAAACTATACAAACATACAAAACCAGGTAAAACAAAACAAAACAACCTATGGTCAGTCTGTAAATTAGTACTTTGTAATCCCTCCTCAGAGATGTAGAAGTAACAGTTAATAGTTGTTGAGAATTTATTACCTGTGAGGCACGAAGTTCAGTACATGAATTACACAACTTAATTCTGTTAACCGCCTGAAGAGACAAGAGGTAGTTTAATCATCACTTCATAGATGAGAATGTGCGGTCTAGTGTGGTTAAGTAACTGTCCAGGGTTCCTGAGTCAGCAAGTTGCAGAGTTGAGGTCTGAACCCTACTCATCTGCTTTCACCATTTATTAACTGAATTTTAAGATATGTTTGTATTCTTAACAAAAGCTCAACTGGCTACTCAAGTGTTTGCAATGATTTCATTACTGTTTTCCTTCATCCTGTATTCTTCTAACTCCTCCATAGTTATTTAAGTAAAGTTGGAAGTGAAGACAGTATTTAAAGCAAAAGACTGACTTCTGGATTTCAGAAAAGTTTCTTAACAGCTCTACTTTTTCAGTGCTATTTTTTGGGGGCAATGACATTTAAAGGTTTTGACTACGACCCACAGTAAGGAACAAACTTTCTATCATTACCCAGCATATGCACAGACACCACACACAGACAAATGATCCATTCGGTACATAAATATGCAAGAATATTAAGAAGAAAAATGAACCAAACAGAATTACATGCTTCTTGCATATTTGCTTTGCATTTTTAGAATAAGAGTCTGCAAATAGGTCTTTGTTCAGGGTGATCATGTTTCATAAAATTTTTAAGAGAGCTTATCAGGACTGGTGCGTGTTTCTTACATTTTAGCACAAATTGTATTAAAATATCTCAAAACACATTATAAAGTATTTCCTCACATCAAAAATGAATGTGTCCAGATCATCAAAAGCAGAGCATAACAAAACAAAGTTGATTAAGCATAAATGACCAACAAAAATGTCTAGCGGAGTGTTGACAAGACCCCAAACTGTCATTCAGCCCCATCCACCAGTCCAGGGATAATTTTTGGCTTTTTTGAGAAGATACTGAAGACACTGATATTCTCCCATATTATGTATTTTCTGCAGTCTAAATCATCTTCCTCTAATATGTGAACCATGGTTTTGCTGCAGAATGCACACCTACACACAATAACTAGACTGCAACGTGCAGGTGAAACCAGAGAAGGACATGTTTTATTTGGGGCAGAAGAACTGACATTTTGCTCATTTTCAGAAACAGCTTATAAATGTTCATTAGGAAAATAGCAGACATGTAAGATCTTGCAACCATTGTTTTTTGCTTAATTGCCTTGAATGATGTTGAGTATTTGAAAAAATGTTTAATGAAGAGGGAAAGAATTCCCACCCCAAGTAAATTATTTAAGCTTGCAGGAAAAAATGTAACAAAAAATAAAACAAAAAGCAAAAGACCTTCATATTTCTTCCAATATTAAGTGATGCAAATATTAGGGTGGAAAAGCACAAGGCATTATAGGGAATTTGGTGATTTTGTAGGGAGGCAGAAAGGAAATACAATTAATTGATAAAAAGCCTCACTTGCCTCTGCTCCATTTCATGCTGGGTCTTAGGCAAATCTTTAACCTCTCTGAGGCTTGTTTAGATGAGAAATGGAAATGATAATATCCTCTTCGTAGGACTATGGTGATAGTCAAAAACAATTATTGTAATTTATTGACATGCGTTAGGCAATTAGGAAATTTTAGATCACCTCCCCTTATTCCTCTCCATATATTAGAGAAATGGTTTACTTCTTTGGGAACAGAAGAGAAATTTTGTGTCATAGGGTGAAGGAGAAAGATGACTTCTCTTGGTTTCTGTGATACCTGCAAACTAATAGGAAACCTTTCCTCAATCTTGATTTCTTTGGGGGATTTGTGGGAGTGACTCCCAGAGGATTCAGGGAATGAATGTGTGGAAGCTGCGATGCCCTGAAGCAGCCTGAGGTTACCAAACAACCACATATCTCCCTTGGAGGTCAAGAAGCAGTAGAATGAGAAATAAGCTGTCTTGATAGAGCTTTTTCCTCAGAGATGGGAATTTGGAGCAAATGTCTGATTTCTTCTTTTGGTTAAAGATTTATGATTAAGCTCCACAATGATCTGAAACAAAGGGTGTGTGTGTGGGTGTGTCTGGGGAGTTTCACATCACCACAACTGTCGGCACAACTTTACTGGTTAGTGTTGGCAGCCACTTCCGACATAAATATGGAAGAAGAAGGAAAGAAAAGCCGAATGGAAAATGAGGACAATCAAGGTATTATTTGCCCAATTCCGGATAGCTAAATTTGGGGAAATAGTCATTCACGGTATGTTCTACCCATTTTTTTTTCACTTTTCTTTATACAGGGGGTTGGTAGGCAATTGAAACAACATAAAATTTAAATTGGAAAAGAAGCAAAGTATAGCAGTTTGTAGTGACATTTTAGAATAAAAGGGGAATAGGAACTCATGGAAGGGAAACAACGCCAGCAGCTCGTTATTTATTGAGGACTTCATGTAAGTCAGGTGGCGGGCTTCTATTAATATACCTCATCTCACCTAATTCTCAGATCAACACAGTGAAGTTGATACTATTATTAACTCAGTTTTACCAGCAGGGATAACCACTATGATATCCAGATTCCCTGAACAGAGGGTAAAAAAAAAAAAGATTAAATTTTGAAGAGCTTCTAAAACAGTGAGTCCAGCAATGCTGGAGAATAGTAGGCAACCGGTTACATGATCAAGGGAGAAGGACAAAGTGCCGAGGGCTGCCTCTGACCCTGCACGTGAGACAGCTTAAGAATGAGTCAGAAGGATAATGAACACCTGTTCTATCCTCACACCGAGTTTGAAAACTTGTATAAATAGCTCAATTAAAATCATATAGAAGAAAAAATATTTTAGTGCATGACCCCTGGGGAAAAAGAAGAATGATTTCTGTATCCTTTTAGGAGGAATATATAAAGACAGGTTGAATATTAATAATTGTAGCAACAATTGAAAATTTCACTCAGGTTCATTAATTGCAGTGAAACTACAGCATTTCTTTAATGTCCAAGAACCAGGAAATCTCCGTTTCTGCCTTTTTGAGAGTATTTTCACAAAAGAATAGAGGTCTGTTAAGTTTTTCAAGCCATACATGGAGACTCCAAAACCGAGTTGTTGAGACGGTCCAAGTGGATGGTGGGGAAGACATATGACTAACGGTGCAGCCACACTCTTCTAATGAGACATTGCATTCACACCAGGCTTTGTACTTCTTCCATCTTATTTAACACAAGTGCTGTAACCACGTGGATACAGGTCAAGTTTCTTATGATATTTTATAAATGTACACAACAAGAAATTTCTCTCACAGCAGAGAAAATAAAATTTTAATTTCTTTCACTTTTTTTCAAATTAAAAAAAATGATTTTTCAAACACAAAGAAATTAGCCTTCCAACAAACGTGCTGATTAAGATTCTCCTCACCTCTCTGAACCCTCAGTGTGGTACTACTGAGGAGGTCCTGACTTTCTTTTTCCAATTGATACCTCATTTACTCAAAAGATTTGATTCCAGTCAAAGCTAAGCCCTACCAGTATGATTTTCTGAAAAACACATAATAACAAAGGTTTCATTGTTTAACAAAATGTTCAAAAATTTCAACCAATTATTAATTAACAGATAATTCACCAATACATTTTCTGTGAAAACATTTTACTATGAAGTATCTCTATCTGACTGACTTATAAAAAAGTATGCAAGTAACATAATAACATTTTATTATTAAAATTAAAATAATTCAGGAATATATGGAACAAACAGTTAATATCCAATTTTGTTTTTCTACTTTTTCAATCCACTCTCCTCCCCAATGGATAATCAGCTTTGTCTCAGTTTGGCATGCATCCTTCTAGAATTTTTTCACTAATTTTATATATATTGGTATGGGCCCAGATATACTGATATATACATACATATATACAAACACAGTTTTTAGATAATTGAGCCTGTTATTCTGAGACTTGCTCTTGACGCTGAATAATCTGACTGTGATAGTCTATTCTCTCATTATATATTCACCAAATTATTTTCAATGGTTCCTTAGCATTGATTGGTGAGAATATATCATTATGGATTTTAGTCTCCCTCTATTAACTTGATTGTTTTTGAGCCTTTGTCATTCTAAATTTGCAACAAACATTCTTGTGCAGGTTTCTTGGTGGTGTGTACAAATGTTTTTGATAAATGAACTACTAGAAGTAGAATTACTGGGTCAAATAATACCCGTTTTTTAAATTTTATAAATGCCACGATGATGATGTCCAAAAAGGCTCACCTCATTTCCACCTAGAACCAAATTTCTACCAACCTTCGATAACAATGGATGTTATGAACTATTTAAAGTTATGCTAATGAAACATATCCCATGAAACCACAAAATTGCATTTTCCTGTTTGTTCTTTAGGAAGGTTGGGCATTATTTCCTTTTTTGTGGGTCATTTTTATTCCCTCTTATGAAATGACTATTCATACTTTATTTGCTTTTATTGTGTTTTCTCTTTTGGTAATTAATTTGTAGACTCTCTTCACATTTCACAAAATTAAGTAGTTGTCTAATATCCTTTTTGCAAATATAGTCACCCAAGTTTTCAAATTAAAAAAAATATTTAATTTGTTTATAGTATCTGTTTTCTTATCCTGAAGTTTTTAATGATTATGTAGAGTCTGTTACTTTTAAAATTTGTCTCGAGAAGCTCTTTACAATTATATAAAGAAAAAGTAGTTTCTAAAAAGAGAAATTATTACCTCTCAGGGCTACATCATAATCTGAAACTTCATAAAAGCAGTTTTTCATGAATTATTATTTAGGTTCGTAAGTCTTGACCCTTAGATTTAAATTCCTTTCTCAATTATTTAATATTATGACAGATGGTTGTTCATTTCAGTTTTAATCATCAATTTATAATTTCCATTGTCTGCCTTGTTGTGCTCTCAGCCCTACAAGAAAATTAAAGAATGCAGAGATGGCACTGCCTCTGCCTTCCTGAAATTTACTTATATCAAATATTTAATTAAAATAGCAAATGACATGAATTCAAGTGTAGACTGAAATTATGAACCTATGCGTCTATGGACCACACTCATGGAACATGGTACAGGCAATGGCCAAGGATCATATTTAGTGAAATGAAACTGACAAGGCACCTGTGAACACAGCACTTGCACAGGCGTCTGAGGGCAGGCATGGAAGTTCAGAGCACCTCAATTCTAGCTCTGTCCCCTCATAGCTATGTCCTTTTGGCCCAACTACTTCATCTTTCTGAGCTGCAGTTTCCTTACAAAAATGTTAGGAATAATATTAACTCTATGGTAGATAATTGTAAAGATCAAGATCACATATGCTAAGTACCAACAGTGTCTTGCACTTAGATAATGCCAAACTAAAAAATGCCAACAGTTACCATTATTATAAAAATTACAAGTACTTCTATAATCATCTCATTTCAATGTATCCCTCTCACAATGAGACTGATAGAAATTACTACTATTCCCAAATGAGTAAAATTAGATCAATTGACTTGCTTAACTTCCTGACAGGCAAAGACATCGGGCTTTTAACATTAGGTCTCATGGGTCCTTTGATTATGCAATTCTGAGAAAAAGTCAATTCCGAAAGTGATAATAACAAACATAAATAAGATAGATTGCTTATGTAGTTTCTCCTGCATAGAGAGAGTGTGCTAGGCATTTCCTATACATAACTTGATTACATCTTCATAACTCTCCTGTGTACTAGAATTCATATTTTATAGTTAAGCATAGAGCTTAAATTACTCACCTGATATAAGGTCATATCAGCCAGTAGACGGATGAAATGGAATCATTTGCTATTCTACCTGATCCTAGAATACAAGCCCTTTTTAGCAGGTCAGGCTGGAATGGGTCCTCTACTGATGGTCAAGAATGGGTTGTAGAAGAGTGACAGATGGAAGGAACGGGCATCATCTGCAATGAGTTAACCTGGACCTATCTTACTAACACACTCATCAAAAAAAAAGAGAGAGAGAGAGAAATAATAGATTGTTTGGAAGGTTAACTAAAAGAAAAGAGTTAGTTATGCATGACAGATTAATAAAAGGGGAGGAAGTAGAAACAAAAGATGCCAATATTTCAGAACTGAATTTCATTTACAAAATAGAGAGAGAACATTCATAATTGTTGACTGTGGAGGAGGAGAACAAAATTCAGGAGGATGAGAACCAAAAAGGAATTTTGAAACTGGTAGGGACAACTCCCTGGGAGAAGACTGGAAGCCATTCTAGAATGAAATACAAGCATGTAAGAACATGATTTATATTAAAGGGAAGGAGAGAGAAATGATGCAAAAAACAAAACCAAAAACCAAACAACAAATGTCATCAGACACTCTAGATAAGTATAAATTTAGAGAAAAACAGCTCTATAAACTGAAACGTTTAATAAAAAGACGGTATTTATGATTTCACCAAAATGTAAAATTATATGATTTTTTGATAGTGAAGTAGGAAGTAAGTGTTCTTTGACAACTTTATTAATTTACATAAAATGTACTTAGCTTTTTACCTGAGTTCCACTCTTCTTTCAATGAGTACTAACTTTCCACATTTATTTCACTGTGTGATGCTGATATAGTTAGTATTTGTCAACCAGATGACGATCGCATTAAAAGTGAACTTTTAGTTAGTTCCTGGTCTTCCTTACAAGAGCCCCTCATGTCATTCTCCATCATTTTCCCCCTGGAACATTTTTTTCATATGGCTGTTTGAAATATAACTTGAGAATAAACTGTTCCTACACTCCCAGGAAATGACTAACTTCTCTATAGTTGTGGTAGCCAAGTAGTCACCAGAACTGGATTTAAATCTGCTAACTCAATCAATGAAAATTCTAGAAATCATCAGAACTGATTTTACACAAACTTGATCAATTAATGGCAATGCGCTTCAGTGAACATGCATTTGCAAACCCATTAGTAACAATTCTAAATTCTGAAAGTCAGTTGATCAGAAAAGGACTCACTCTAAAGAGCACAGTTCTAAAGGTTAATTAATCAGTGACAATCTCACCTGAGGAACCATGTTTCTACAAATGATATGAATCTATTTTTTAATCTGAAAATCTGCCTATCACTGAATGCCACTCTGCCCACAAACTGTATAATATCAGCAATCTTCTCTGCTCCAAGAGTCCCTGTCTCACCAATATGGTTCCCCCTTCCTTAAGTTAGTAATACATTCAACTTTGTGGGTTTTTTGTTCAAGATATTAAAGTCTAATTTTCATCCTTTTGGCAGCTAAATCCTCTGGAAGTTAACAACTTGTGCAACAGTTTTGGAAAGAATATATATAGTCATATTCTTTGCCTTGATATCGAGTTTAATTTCTAGGAATTTGCCCAAATAGACACTCTGCATAATCTTGTATATTGTATATTTTTGCATTTAATCCTTTTAACAATTCTACAGTATAAATCCTATTTTTATTTCCATTTTTCATTTGATGAAAATAAGGCTTAGGAAATGTAAAGCTTTTCCATAGCCACATACCTGGTATACTCTGAATATCTAGAGGTTGACTCTAAAGCCAGAATTCTAATTCCTCTGTAAGGGAAAAAGATCCAAAATAAGGACAAAAATGCTTGATAAATACGGGTATTTAAACTGAAGTGTTGTTTATATATGTAAAACCTGACAACACTCAAATATCTAAGATAAGAGTTAAGTATGTTAAAATGTTTATGACTTGGCATTGAGTACAAAATCAAAACATACAATAATTATACTATGTAAAATTGCATGTGCCTGTAGGTTATAAATGAAAGAAAACAAAAAACTATGTGAATTTCTGGGGTGGCTGGATTCTGATTAAAATACATGTTTATGAGTTTTTGAATATTGCTTTAATGTTTGAGTAATAACAAAAGTAACATAGACGTATATCGTAGTCTCTGTATTTGAGGTTTCCGGTTATTCCATGCTCTGTAAAAATTCCAATGTCCCAAAAGATTTCTGAGAATTCCAAGGGTCTAATGAACTCCTGATTACATAGTGCTCTGAATGTTTACACTGGAGATTTCCTAATTCCAGTCATGTCTTAACCATAAATGTTCCCTCCCCTCTGATTGCTTTGACTATGGAACCTGATCTCTTGATTTCCCCTGAAACTCTCAGTTAAGACATAGTTGGCAGGAATTTCTGAAGTTTTCGATGAAGACGTGTTTTATCACAGCAAAGCACACAAGTTAGTGTTGAACACAGACAACTACTTTCCTAAAATTCTTCTGGCTACCCAGCACATCACTCATTTTCTCCTCCCTGAAGATTTACGGATAAGTTCCCTTCACTTTATGATGTGAGACAGTTTTCCATCTTCAGCCTCGACTCTGAGCACAATAAAGATATGATATTGTGTATTCATAACACCGGAGGAGGGGCATATGCCAGACCCCACCCTTTAGCAATACAGAGATTTATTTTGAGATAGACTATGAAATTCCAAACATAAGAATGAAGAAATTGCTATATTCATTCTTTGGGTTTAAATGACATTAATTTAAATTTAATTAATGTCCTACAGTGTTTTGAGTACAAAAATAATATAAATTAAAAAGAAGTGGTGGCAAACATAGAAAACAAACTTGTGGTTACCAAAGGGGAGAGGCAAAAGGGAAAGGACAAATTAAGGATATGGGGATAACAGATATACACTACTATGTATAAAATAGGTAAGCAACAAGGATAAACTATATAGCACAGGGAATTATAGCATTATCTTGTAATAATCTATAATGGAGTATAAGCTACAAGAATACGGAATCACTGTGTTGTACACCTGAAACTAATACAATATTGTAAATCAACTATACTTCAATAAAAAAAGAAGTGGTGGGACATAAAAAAGTGAAAGGGGAGACTAATTATTTAATAGGAGCATAAAATGAAAAGGAAAGAGAACTAGAACAGAAATAGTTAAAAATAATTAAAATTAAACTTCAAAAATCTACAGAATAATCGCTTGCTTTATAAGGTTAGAAATTCCACAGGGCTAACATGTACGATTTTAAATAAAAGTTTAGAAAAAGTTTATCTGCTTCGACTTATTCTAAATACCTAATAACATAAATATTCACATCACAGTGTTTTTCCTAGAGGAGCTGGTTCACAGTGAAGTGTTTTCTTGTCTCTTTATAATGTTAACTACAGGGATATCACAGTCTCTAAAAATAAAAATTTAAGACCAATTTGAACCTAATAAATTCAGATTTTCCAGAGATCTTTGTCAACTGGTTTTTTCCCCTGAGCATATTATTTGAAACATACACTTAGGGCTGCTTATATCTGCACATTCAAAATAAAGATACATCATTAAGGAATAAGAACAGAAGAGAATGTAAAGTAGCCATTATCATAGGAACAGTCTTCTATTGGTGTTGATTTTGACGCTATTATCAAGGTAAAAATAAAGTGCTATTTTTGGGTAACCAAAATAAAGCAGTAAGTTCTCCTGGGCACAGAGGGTAAAAGTATCCTCTGTATCCTCAATTTTCTCCCAAATTATCCAAGTTCCATAGGATTCTCTATCAACAAATGTGTTTCTCGATTTCTTCAAATAAACACACTTTCCATATTCGGATAAAACATTTTCTATGATATGGAAGATATCCAGAAGCTATACCATCAGAACAGGTCGTCTGTCTTCACATCCATCCAGGATCTGAGATACCTACTGCATACAGAATAGTCCCATTGCACACTGGGAGCCTGGAGGCTCTCACAATTCTGGCCCCACCCTTACTACCGTAATTACTCCTAATTACCTAAACTCTTAAGCCTAGTTTCCTTAACTCAAAAATGAGCTCAATAGCATTTTATTTAGAAATTCAATACCACAAATGTTTTGAAGTATCTATTATTCATCAGGTGATACAGGGGGAAGGCTTAGCACAAAAAGAGACGGGTCTTATAGGAAGGAACTCTTCTGAATAATATCTTGAACAACAACAACAACAAAAACAACAAAAATGAAACAGCTTTTACTATGGTAAAAGGGGTTTAGATTAGAAGAAAGAAAATAGTGAGAACTCTTAGCATTCAAATATGGTAGAGAGGTAGATTTGGGGATCTCTTTTTCAATGCATATTTATACATTGTAACGCTTATCAAATTGTTAGAGCAGGAAGATAGCTAGATATGAGCAGAGAAAGAGGGAGGTGGGCCAAATGGCAGGAATTGGGCAGAAAGGAGGGGCATGGGCCAAATACAGGAAAGCATACATCCTGTAAGCACCAGGGATCCCTGGACAGAGAAAGAAAAGCAGGAACCTCTGGGCTGATAAGTGGTCACACCTTTTGAGGTGACCAGCAGCCTCCAAAGGTGGGAAAAGGCAGGAATCTTCAGCATCAAGTGTAATCTTTTGCGGTCTCATTTCAGTAAAACTAGCTTTGCAGGTTAGAAGTACCCATCATACACCAATGCCATGACACTTCTAATCCAGACTAAATAAGGACAAAAATCCCTCCTCTAATCTGGGAGGTGGAGTTGGGATGAAAATCAGGGACTACGATCCCAAATCCTTCTGTCCCTAATGAATATTCCGCCCATTCATTTTTGCAATCTATGTAATCATCTTGCCAAAGAAAACTCAGGGCAGCTGCTCACCTGAGCCTGCCTGCTCTCCCCTTGAAAGTGTACTATCCATCCCTTAATAAATCCTCACTTAACTTCCTTAACCTCTGTGTCTTGTCTCTGAAATCTTGCTGGGATGTGACAAGAACCTGGATACCAGTTACATCTACTGACAACAAAATGAAATTGAAGCATAAGATGAAGCAAATCGATTTTGTGTTTGTCTTCTGTACCTACTGTACTATTATTTGAAGGTACAGACCATGTTTTTCAATTGGTGTATCTTCTTTTATTATTTATCATCCTCTCATATTCAAGACGCTTTTCAAATAGCCTAATAAAGCATTTTCAAATTACCTAATAAAGTAAGTTCCCCTAGAAGTCTGCATTGTGATTGGAAAGCAATAGGGAGAAAGCTTGATTTATTAAGTGAGAGTATGCTGTAAATTTTCTCCACTTTAAAACTGCCTGTGGATTATGAGATCACTCTCACTTAGAGAAATTGCAGCAGATAGACATAGTGATGCAAGCACTGAAGAAAAGGATCACAATGTCCAAGGGTAGGTATGCTTTGCTTTATAAAATGAATCTATTTCTTCTTAAATACTAGGTATAAATCTGATGAAATTGCACCAGGGAAGACTGTTACCTAAGAAAATACATGATAAGTGCTTTTGTGAGACAATCATTTTATAATAAAACAAAACCACTTCACAGATTATGTATTTTGTGACTTTTTTGATTCTTATATAATAGATTTCCTTAAAGTGAAAGCATACTTGTGTCTAATACAACACAAATAATTTAGCGACAGTGATTTCTAATCCAGTAGCCTAGATTTTAAAGTTCAACAGAAAGATTTTGGGCTTTACATGTGACTAATTTTTTTTAATGAAATAAAATGTTATAATTTCATTAAAAGTAAGGAAAAGAGCTTGGTCATCTCTGGAAGGTAAGAGAAACAAGAACATAATTTAACCAGTAAGGATATTTCCATACAATGTGGACTTTACGAAGTGGTACAAAAGCCAAAGGGTTAAGTTAAGCAAGGTGTATTCTATGTAGATACTCAGTCCTTACTAACTGCCTGCCTCTAGGCAAAGCACTTAACCTCTTGGAGACTTATTTTCTTATTTGTAAAGAAGGAATGTGACTTGAATTTCCTACTTTACCTGCTTACTGTAAGGATGATGTGTGTAAAGAAATCTTTAAACTCTTAAAAAAGTGTAAAGGAATTTGAGCCTTATGATGTAATATTATTATTGTGTTAGATGAAGGACACACGTCCTTAATGATCCTAATTTTAACAAGGCAGTGGAGTTATTTTGGCCATTTATTGGTTTCTTTGGTATCGATCTGAACACACAGAGCTTTATGTAATAAAAACTGTTGCTGATATGATCAGCAAGACAGTATTACCAAGGATATGGAACCAAATAGCCATAAAAGAATGAAAACTGAATCATAATTTTGCATTTCAAACAGTATGAATTGTTAAAAATGTAAATACACGTGAAGAGATCTAATAATTCTCAAATTTTAAGTCATGATGAACATTTTTTATGGCATATAAAGAGCAGAGTTTCTTAATGACTTAGAGTAAATAAAAAAAAAAAAAGGCAAAATGGAGCTATCCCGGGGTGGAAAGGATAAGATTACATATAAGAGGTCTCTTTCTAAAAGTTGATTTATTGCCAACCAAGTATTATAATTCATTGGAAAGATTTCTTCATTTTAGTAATTTGCTATTTACAGAGAAGCTGCAAGGATACCCAGAGAGTTCCCTTCACTGTTAACATAACTACGGTGCAGTTGTCAAAACTAAGAACACTGGTACAATAATATTAACTAAACTACAGGCTTTATTTAGATTTCACCAGTTTCCCATTAATGCCCATTTTCTGTTTCAAGATCACATCCAGGAGACCATATTGCATTAAGTCATAATGTCTCATATCTCCTTGCTGTGTTTCTCAGTAGTTCCTTTCATGATCTTGAGACTTTTGAAGAGTAGTGTGAGGCATTTTGTCGTCTGTCCTTCTTTGTTCCATTTTTTTCTCAAGATTAGTTTGGGGGAAGAATATCAGAGAAGTAAAGTATTCTCATATAATACCAGGGTACTTGGTGTCAACATGACTCATCTTGGAGATGATAACATTGATCACTCAATAAAGGTGGCTACGTTTCCCCACAGAAAAGTTACCTTTCTTCCCCACTGCCATACTCCGAGTAACTAAGTCTAGCCCACCCTCAAGGGGAGAGGAACTAAGCTTCAGTTCCTGTGAGGTGGGTGAACTGAAATTTTTCTGTAAGGAAGACTTTTTTCTTCTCTCATTCATTTATCTATTCAATCATGTACTTATATCAGCGTGGATCATCAATATCTATTTTATCCCTGAGGTTATCATCTAATAGGACTTTTATTTTGTTGCTTGAAGTTTGGTCACTGGAATCTCTTTCTGGTTGGCTCCTGTGTTCTTTTGATATGCCTCGATAATTTTGGCCACTATTTCAATTTCTGCCACTTCAAAGTACTTCAAGTTCATCTTGTAATCTTCTAGTCCTCACGCTAGAATCAGCCATTTTTCCTGATAGTCCTGGTTCCTTTTTTTTATTGGAGAATGGTATTTAAACTAAAATCTGGGCGTGAGGTGTACTCATTGCTACTGGTGTTACTACTTCTAGAATCTTTTCATAAGTAAAGCTAATAAATGTTGTGTATATATACCACATATACACACATACCTATATTTGTTTTCATATCCATCTGTATGTATATTAAAATAAAAATGAGTTCACATTTATCTCACTGTCTCTAATCTAGCCCTACAAGGTTAATTTTAGCTACCTCCCCTTGCTTATGTGACAATAAGAAACCTAGCTTCCACTGTCAACAATTTATTTACCTATGTGTTTCACCTTAGTATACATGCAAAGTAGTCTCAGAATTCACCTGTACTCCTGTGAGGAAAAATAATTATCAAATAGAGTCTGTCCATGATGGTTATTTTTCTCTATAGCATTGTTCTTTTTAGTCTTTGCCAAAACATCGTTTCTCAGAGTTACTTAGGGTAGATTCATTTCTCCCATGGACTTCAGTGAGGTTATATCTTCCATTTGTAATTTGGTTAGTTTCATTTGTCACAGTCTACTCCATCTTGGGATATTCCAGCATCCTATTTGTTTCCTTATTTTTAATTAGCATACTACATAGCTCACTCTGTGTTGTACATTTCTGTGGGTTTTGATGAGTGCACAGTCATTTGTCCAGCACAGCAGTACCACACAGAACAGTTCCATCACGCTCAAAATGCCCTCACCTTATCCACTTTGTGGTCAGTCCCCCTGCATCTCTAAACCACTGATCTGTTTCCTGCCTCTATATTTTGCCTTTTCTAGAATTTCATACATACAGAACCAGAAAATATTTAGTCATGTGGGTCTCTCTTCTTTTACTTAGCAAAATGCATTTAAGATTCATTCATGATAGTGCATGAATCAAAAATTTTTGTTAGTTTAGTACTGTTCTATTGCATAGATACACTAGGGTTTGCTCATTCTAATCAGTTGAAGGGTATTTTGTTACTTTGACATTTTGACAATTATAGATAAAATTGTTGTAAAAAATTACACATAGGTTTTCATGTAATTCAAGTCTTAAATTCACTTGGGGAAATACCTAAGAGTGAGAATGCTGGATCACATGATAAGTATATGTTTAATTTTATAAGAAACTGACAAACAGTTTTCCAAAGAAGTGGTGCCATTTTGAATTTCCTTCATCAATTAACATTTCTGTGGTTCTGCATGCTCATCAGCAGTCGGTATTGTCAGATTTTTAAAAAATATATCCATTTTGAAAGGTCTCTGTTGGTATCTCATTGTAGTCTTAAAATGTATCTCCCTAATGACTAAACATGTTGAACATTTTCCCACACACTTATTAACCAAACATATATCTTCTTTGGTGAAGTTCAGATCCATTACCAATTTTTAAATTGGGTTGTTTGGTTTTTTTAAAATTAAGTTTTAAGGAAGGGCTTTTTATATATTCTAGATACAAATCTTTTACTAGATATGTGATTTACAAGTCTGAGGCTTATATTTTCATCCTTTTAATAGTGTCTTTCAGAAAGCCATTTCTAAAAACTTTATTTTTTTGCTTTTGATTCACTCATTGTAATAGGAAGGGTTGTGATTAGCTAATTCCTTTAGTGACAAAAGAGCATGCACACTGAAGCAAATAAAACAAACGAATTCCAAGGTATTACAGCTTGAGAGTTTAGACCTGCTATATTTTCTTATTCATAATTTCTCATAAATAGGTGATTCTACATAATTTCATTTCAAGTCAGAGGTGTAGGATTTGACATTTTTTTCTCATTAAAATTTTAAAAGTAATCTGTTCCTTTGGTGTGCTGAGATTGGCCTACAAAATCCATTAGGTAGCAGAATTATAGCATTGTATCAATAGTCCTTGGAAATACAATTGTCCAATCATGTAGCTACTATCCACATGGGATGGTTGAGTACTAGAAATGTGAATGGTGTGACAGAGGTTTCGACTTAATTCTGATGAATTTAAAATTAAAAGATGATACTCAATTTAGTTATTTTTAAGTCTGTATGGGAAAACTTGGTTTTGTGAATCTGTTTTTTCAACTGCAAATTTTATGAAATCTAACTACAGGTGAAATATATCAGTAAAAATTTAGTATCCAAATTGAGATGTGCTTAAGTACACACTGGATTTTAAAGACTTAATATGAAAAAGATGTTAAAAGTCTCATTAATATTTTTACATTGATCACGTTAAAATGTTTTTTGAATATATAAAGTTAAATAAAATATATTATTAAAACTCAGCATAATACCAGCTTCTTTTACTTTTGAAAATGTAGCTGCAAGAAAAATTAAATTACTCATGTGCCTCACTTTACATTTTCTTTAGACAGCCCTGCTTTAGAACCACATATTGTATATTAAATTATATTTCATGTCCAAAAGCATTCAGTGTTCCAAAATGGCACACTAATAACCTGTCTACCACTACTGCCAACTCCCACGAAATAATCAGACACCCTCACTCTCCTGCCTTCCTGGAGAAGGATCAAGGCTCTCCAAGTTCCAAGTCACTTGTGATGGATTTCATATCCTCAGGGGCATCGGCAAAGAAAAAGGCTGGAAGAATGGAGAGTATAAGGTGGGTGTTGCAGGCAGCATCAGGTGCTGTGAAGGAACAGCATCTCCTGATGCCCTAAACATGCTGTAAACTTGGGGGATACTTCCAGTTACTGAGGGTCTCCAGTTCACGGCTCACTTTCTCCTGAGGAAAAGGGGTTGGGCTGCCTCCCTTCCTTCCCACTGCCATGAGTTAGTACTTTCTGCTTAGTACTTCTTAACTCAAAAACAAAGCATAGAACCCCAGCCTTTCACTCTGCTCCTTACTTCTCGGCAATGTGAAATTAATAGTTAGAGGTTTCCTTACTGAGCAAAGGTGATTTTTCTTCTCTTTGTTTAGCTTATCAATGAAATTGTGCGCTCACAAAGACAGATACAGATAGATGATTTAGTGGTAGAGGTATTATCTCACCAAAACTAAAACCAGTTTTCCAAGACACCTAATAAAGAAAGAAGTTGCCCTGAATTTGAAATGATATTACACATTATATTTTTAGAAAGACATTTCAAGAAATTTTAATACCTTAGCATAAAATTCCAAGGTACAACATTCAAAGTTTTTTTGAGAAAAATAAAGAATAGTATAGAAATCTTAAGGATATTAAGTATAATATTTATAAAAAATAAAACTAAGCATCATGGGCATTTTATTTTACCATGATGTAACCATATTAAGCTTTAGCTTTGAGACAATGTTAAATCTAAATTCACAGAACATCTCTTCATATAAGATAAACTTCTAAAACGATTCTGTTCTTTGGATGAATTTTAGTTTATTTTAGTAACAATTTTAGAATTTTAGTAACAATATGAGTTACTTATAAGTTCTAATTGAACACATTTCTCTCACAATCAAGCCAGCTTGGGAAAGTAAATATATACTTACAATATAGAGAACATATCACGGGAAGCATAGACAGTTGTTGAGCTATTCCACGGTATTATAAAATTCTTGAATTATTACATTCTAAACCTGATGGGATAGAGAGAGAGAAAAAAAAAAGTATGTTAGTTAAATGTGCTGGGTGCACTATATATGTCACTAAATAACCAAAAGAAAACAAAAGGAAATTATATCTTACAAACATAGATCTTTATGTCTTATTGTGTCCTTTTCTTACATTAATTTATGATTTCTTTTAATTTTTTAGGAAAATGTTATTGAATTGTATAAGTCATTTCAATATATAGGCAGACCTCAGAGAAATTGCCAGTTATGCTCTGGACCTCTGTAATAAAGTGAAGGTTTCAACAGAGTGAAACACGGAAATTTTTTGGCTTCCCAGTGCATACAAAAGTTATGTTTACACTATACTGTAGACTATTAAGTGTGTAATGGCATTATATCTTAAAAACAATGTACATACCTTAATTTAAAAATACTTTATAGCTAAAAAATGTTAACAATTATCTGAGCCTTCAGTGAGTCAATATTTTTGCAATGGTATCATCAGAGATCACTGATCACAGATCATTCTAACTAATAATAATGAAAAAGCTTGAAATATTGGGAGAATAACCAAAATGTGACACAGACACATGAAGTGAGCCAATACTGTTGGAAACATGGCACTGACAACCTTGCTTGAGGCAGGGTTTCTACAAACCGTCAGTTTGTAAAAAACTCAGTATCTGCAAAGTGCAATAAAATGAAGTGAATAAAATGAGGTCTGCCTGTACAGTAAGAGAAATATTTTTTAAAGAATAAATGGTTTAATTACAACTCTAAGGACATGAATAAGATATCTTGTTATTAAATACTTCCCATGGTCTTTCTTTTTCATGTTTTCCACTTACATAAGTTGTGTCTGTAGCACACACACACACACACACACACACACAAAACAAAAGCAAAAATAAAACAAATACATTTTTCCCTTTTGCATTCCTACATACTTATTTTTCTTCCTAAAGCAGTCAAAGCATCTGCCTGACGTCGGGTAGAGGTGGAAATAAGACACCCAGTTTCTGTTATTTAAAGCATTATTTTGACGTATGGCTTAAAGCCAGGCAGTCTTGAGAAGCATTTCTAAATTCCTTTAGTTCCCTCTTACACATAAAGGCCAGGGTTGGTGGATTAGTCTATAATTTGGATGTTTTGCCAGGATCCAGAGGCTTAGTGAGGATGAAACATTGAGGTGAAACATGGAGATGATTCACTGTTTTACTTATTTATTTATTTTTTTACTTATCATCTGGATGCTTGTCAGCAAGCGTAAATGACTAGGTTTCCATGAGATTTTTCCATAAAGGGGTTTCAAATCATGCAGAAAGAGCTTTAGGGGCCTTCTTTGTCTCTTCTTGTGAGAAATGCCAGGCGAGGGGGCAGAAAGAAGAGCACAGTGGGAGGGAAAGTGGCTGCGCAGCCCTTGTGATCTGCCCCCAGCTGTTCCAGGCCAAACCTCTAGGGCACTTAGCTTTAGAAACTTCTAGTTAGGTTGGGAATTCCCAGCTACGGGGAGGGAGTTCTCAGGGGTTTTGCTTATGATTTGGGGATGAGCTTGCTGAGTTGTGTGTCCCGTGCCAGCACTCGATGGTGACCTGGTAGCATCATGAGGGTCCCACGGCTGGAAGAGGCCCGGTTGCCAATCCCAGGTCTCCCTAGGTTATTGGGTGGCATGGATAATGAATGGAGAAAAAGTGGGCCTTGGGGGAGCAAAGCGACTCAGCCACAGAGGTCTGTGAAGTTTTCAGCTTCAAGCAGGTGTCAGAAGAGGGAAGCAGCAATGTGTGTAGCGGCAGGGACTCTGATGGGCCTGAACGCCAGGATCCTGGGCCAACAGAATTAGCAGGGCCACCAGGCAGAGACAGAGCTGAGGAAGCGTTGGGAGATATCAGCAGAGAGTGGCCACAGCAACAGGACTGGAGAGTCACCCTGAACAGAGGCAGTCAGGAAAGGTGGGCCTCAGGGAGGAGATCATGTTTGAACTGAAGATAGGAAATCAGCCTCATCTTCAGCACCGAGCATCACAAGGAGAGGGGACACAAGGTGCAAAGGGCCAGGACAGGAGCAAGCACAGCGCAGTCGAGGAGGTAGGGGAACAACTGTGGGCCTGTAGTGTAGTGACCCAGGCCCCAGTGGTGGGGGTGCGGTGGGGGAAGATGGCAGGAGGCGGGGTGGATAAGCAGGCAACGGCCAGGTGATGTTGGACCACATGGGCCACTGCAAAGAGTTCAGATTTTATTCATGATACAATGGAGACAGGAGGTTTTGACCAGAGGACCAACATGATCTGATTAAAATGTTAAAAGATCCTGTCAAATGTCCTGTGAGTAGTAGAAGGCAAGTCCAGAAGCAGTAGATTCCAAAGGGTACTGCAGTCACTGAGTTGAGATACTGTGGTGACTGTAAATTTGAGGGCAGTGACAATGAAGAGAAGTGTTTGGATTTCGGGTATGTTTGAATAAAAGATAAAATCCTATTCATTAATTTCACCATTTCACAAACTCAAAGGCATTTTTGCGCCATCATGATGGAGCAGTTTTCTTTTTTTCTTTAGCAAAGGTTGAATTAGAAAAGTAAGAATTACACAGGTTATTTCACATAGGGTACTTCAGTCAGGGTAAAATTCACCAAAGGGAAAGAAATATGGAGACATTTGTTTTATATAATATTTTTGAGAGCTTGTTTGGAGGTTCTAGCAGGGGAGCGCAGCTACTCGTATACCCTTGACCGAGAAGAACGGCCCTCCTCTATCGGGGATGGTCGTCCTCTTCGACTGAGCGCGCAGCTTCGGGAGGGACGCACATGGAGCGGTGAGGGAGGAAGGGGACACCCGCCTAGCCAGCCAGATCAGCCGAATCAACCCTGGCGATCAATGGGGTGACAGATGTCGCAGCCAGATCGCCTTCACATCCTATATAATATTTTTAAATTAGCTGAATCAACTGATTAAAGATAGTTTAAATGATTAGGAAAAACACGATACAATTTTTATAAGTGAGAGAACCGGAAAATAGTCAAATGAAGCATTACTTTTCTTATAAAGAAAAAACTTTAAAGGTCTCTGAGTGATGTGGTTAGAACCATGTCAGCTATGTTTGAAACTGAATTCCACTAATAAGAGTAAGTTCCTTAATTCAATTCACCAGATGTGATTAAAGGACATTGAATTTTGAACAGAGACAATTACTTTATGCAGTTCATAGTATAAATGAAATCTGCTGCTGGTCATCGAGCCAATCCCCATGGCTGCACTTTAAACAGAATCTTACGGCTCCAGAATTACCAGACTGGGTCCTTACACCTTTTTAATCCACATAAATTTATTTCTAAATGTGTTCTATCTAACAGCTGCTAGGTGCTGTGGCTAGAAGGGTGACTACAATACTCTCCTGCCCTTGAAGGGTTCATAGTCAAGAGGAGGAAGGGAAGAAAGGGGAAATGAAGAACTTGGCACAAAACGTCTGGCTAGGGGCACAAACGTAACGGCACTCGGCCTCACTTGGCTGAAGCTTAATAGAAAACAGGCTGTGCAAAGTGAACGTTGCAAGACGACGAGGCAGCGCGGCATGAGTAACGATAAGGAGGACAGGGATAATGCAGTTCAAGTCTGGGACTGAAAAGGAACCTGGCATTAGTGCAGCAGGGAGATAGGCAGTGTGATGAAGGCAAGAGACAGCCGCGGTAAGCAGGTGAGCAGGGGTCGGACACTGGAGGGCCCCTTGGTCAGGCTGAGAGCTTGAACCTCCTTCACACTAAGAATAGTAATAAAATAAAATAAAATAAAATAAAATAAAATAAAATAAAATAAAATAAAATAAAATAAAATAAATAAAAAAATAAAATAAAATAAAATAAAAACCATATACAGGCACAGTATTAAGGGTTTTATATGCCTGTTCTCATCAACAAGCCTACGAGCTATTATTCCAGTTTTAGAGGAAAGGAATATGAAGCACAGAGAGGTTAAGCAATTTGCCCAAAGTCATAAAGCGGGCAAATGGTGCAACAGTACTGGAACTCAAGTGGACTGATGTCAGAACTCCACGCTTGGCCACACAGGTCTCTCTCATGCAATCAACATGGATGCTTTAGCTGTGACGAATTTCTTTTGCATAATCATGGAAAAGGAATAATTATTTTTCTCACAGTATAATACGTTGGTTTGCTCTTTATATTAGATACAAATGGAAATAAGAATCCTGAAACTAAAAGTACAAGGCCAAGTATGGAAGAAAGGGGAGGAAGGGGAATAATGAATGCTTTTGGAGCATTTTCTGTGGGGAGGATTCTGGGCCAGATGGTTTAAAGGTCATCTCCCTGAGTCCGCATCTTGGCCGAGGCTGGAAGGAAACAAGGGCTGTGGGAGCAGAGTCTGACGCGCACTTGCTGCTACATAGCTCCTTGGTTATTTTCACTGTCTGAGTACTTTCACAGGCTGAACTTTCCTCTTCTTCCCGTCCCTCTTAAGTAGCTGGCTTGGATGACTTGTCCTGATCCTTCTTCCTTGCAGGAATATGATACAGACCCTTGTGAACTTCAGAGAACAGACTCAGGGTGATGAAGAGAAACTTTTGGCCCTGACACATGCAGGCTCTCCTACTCGCTGAGTTGCTGCAGGAGACAGGGAGTAAGGAGCACTTTGGACCACTAACAAACACCAAGGTCGTGAGGACTTAAAATATACTTATGCTTGGAATGCAGGTTAGTAATTATTATACTAGAAGATATGATATGACATGATTTGAAATTGATATGTCCTTAGTTATACATATATTTTATCCATAGAAATACCTTTCAATATGCAATTTTTGAGGGATAGAGAGTTATTTTGTTCTCTTAAAACCTGCAGAACCCTTCAGGGCAAACTACTGGGCTTCTCCCACCTGCGGCCTGAAGCAGCATTGTGCATTCTTCCTAGAGCATTTGTTTTATTCAAAGATTTGGGGAAACTTTTAAATTCCAAAATACAGATATATCATAAATATAAAGCAGAATGTACACACATTTTTAAAGATTTATTTATTTAATGAAATACTTATTGAGTTCCTACTATGACAGGTGCTATGCTGGTTACTGGGAATAAGAGCAGTTATTCCCACATATTTATGATTATCTTATGCTAGTTAGTGAGAAAAGAATACAGTATGTTTTAACATGTATATGAGGAATCTTTTTTTCTGGCAGTTTTATTGAGAAATGATTGACATACATCAATGCATAAGTTTAAGGCATACATCATGATGGTTTGATTTATATATATTGTGAAATGATTACCACAATAGGTTTAATTAACATCTGTCATCTCTTGTAGATAAAATAAAAAGAAAATAGAAAAGAAAAGAAATCCCCCTGTGATAAGAACTTTTAGGATACACTTTCTTAACAACTTTCCTATATATCATACAGCAGTGTTAACCATAATCATCATGTTGTACATTACATCCCTAGTGTTATCTATCTTATAACTGGAAGTTAGCACCTTATGACTAAGTTCCTCCAATTCTTCCTCCCCCTCCCCTCCATCTCTGGTAACCATAAATCTGATCTCTTTTTCTGAGTTTGGTTTTTGGGGTTTTTTTTGTTTGTTTTTTTTAGATTCCACATATAAGTGAGATCATACAGTATTTGTCCGTCTTTGGCATATTTCACATAGTGTAATACCTTCAAGGTCCATCCATGTTATTGAAAATGGCAAGATTTCTTAATTTTTTAATGGATCAATAATATTCCATTATATATATATATATACATATATACATATATACATCACAAGTTCTTTATCTATTCATCCATCAGTAGACACTTAGGTTGCTTCCACGTCTTGGCTATTGTATATAATCCTGCTATGAATATGCAGGTGCAGATATCTTTTCCAGTTGGCATTTTCATTTCCTTTGGATGTAGAATTGCTGTTTTATTCTTCTTTCTTAGAATTTCTTTGCTTTTGGTGTGCTTTTTCTACTTCTGTAAGAAGTGCCATTTGAAATCTTGATAGGGATTGCACTGAATCTATAAATAGCTTTTGGTGGTATGGTCATTTTAACAATATTAATTCTTCCGATCTGTGAATACAAGATATATTTCCATTTATTTGTGTCTTCTTTGATTTCTTTCATTAGTATCTTGTACTTTTCAAAGTAGATCTTTCATCTCCTCAGCTAAATTTGTCTCTAAGTATTTTATTGTTTTTGATGCTGTTGTAAACGGAATGAATATCCTTAATTCTTTTTCAGAAAATTTGTTGTTAGTGTATAGAAATGCTACTGATTTTTGTATGTTAATTTTTTATCTTGCAACTTTAATGATGAGTTGCTTAAATCTAACAGTTTTTCGGTGTGGCCATTAGGACTTTCTGTATATAAAATCATGTTATCTGCAAATAGAGACATTTTTCCTTCTTCCTTTTCAATTCTGATACCTTTTATATCTTTTTCTTGTCTGATTGCTCTAGCTAGGACTTCCAGTACCATGACTAATAGAAGTGGTGAGAGTGGTACTTTGGTCTTGTTCCCAGTCTTAGAGGAGTATCTTTCAGTATTTCACCATTGAATATGATATCAGCTATGAGCTAGTCATACATGGCTTTAATTATGTTGAGATATGTTCCTTCTGTGTCTAATTTATTAAGAGGGTTTTTTTCATGTAGGATGTTGAATTTTGTTAAATGCTTTTTCTGTGTCTATTGAGATTATCATATTATTTTTTTCTTTCATTCTGTTAATGTGGTGTATCACACTGATTAATATGTGGATGTCAAACCACTCTTACATCCCAAGGATAAATCTCACTTGATCACTGTGAATGATCCTTTAAATGTGCTGCTGAATCTGGTTTGCTAGTATCTTACTGAGAATTTTTGCATCCATATTCATCAAGGTTTTTGGTCTGTACTTTTCTTTCCTGGTAGTGTCCTTTTCTGATTTTGGTATTAGGATAACGCTGGCCTCATGAAGTGGCTTTGGGAGTGTTCCCTTCTCTGCGATTTTTGAGGAAGAGCTTGAGAAGGGTTGCTGTTTATTATTCTTTAAATGTTTGGTAAAATTCACTAGTGAAGCCATTTGGTCCTGGGCTTTTCTTCATTGGGAGATTTTTTATTACTGTTTCTATCTCTTTACTAATACTAGTATATCCAGATTTTCTATTTCTATGTGGAATTTTATATGGAATTCAATCTGTGAATATTTTGCCTTCAGAAACCAGAGAAAATAAGTCATGAATATTTTGATTTAGACCAGGGACTAGCAAACTGTGCAGTAAAGAGTCAGATGGTAAATATTTTTAGGCATTGCAGGCCAAGAGGTAATGTCAAGGATGTTCTATAGGTACTCATCTATTTTACAGTTCCTGTCACAACGCCTCAACACTGCTGCTGTAGTATGAAAGCAGACAAGTAATACATAAGCATATGGCTGTGGCTGTGTTCCTTTAAGCCCTTATTTGCAAAAGCCAGCAGCAGGTCAGATTTGGCTCATGACCATAGGTTGTTGCCTTCTGGTTTAGACAATAATAATTTATTTTTTAAAAATTCCATTGAGATATAAGTCTAAAATGGTTTGATATTTCCTATCTTTAAACTGAACCAATGAAGTTTAAGCACTTCATCTCATTTCTCTAGCTTTGGGGTAATAAATTCAATGAATGATAAGCCCAGACTTGTGATTGATGGACTTGGGAGAGACAGGTCAGACAGTAGCCCAGGGGCTTCGATGGACAGGATGAGCTCTGGACTGAGCTCCAGTGGCTGCTAGCCTGAAGCCAGTATACTTCTTGCTTGATCACATGGTGTTTTGATCTCTGAAGGAGGACAGTTGGGAGGGCAAGAGGGAGGAAAGGGAAGTGGAGTCAGTGACTCTCTTGGGCTCTAAATGTTCTGCCTGCTACCTTTGACCAGGCTCCCAGAACTCTGGGGGCATTGGGAGGTGGCTAGGCTTTCTATCTTCTTCTTCTCCTTGGATGACTTCCTCTGGAAGAAGTTGACAGTCACTGAACAGGCTCTCCCAGTGTACTGTAGAGCTTAGAGATCACTAGTGTGAAAAGTGGTTGAAAATGTTAAGATCTACTAATCTGTCCTTTTAATCCTGGATTCTCAACACTAATAAGCATATGAATCATCGAGATAACTTATTAAAACAGGCTCATGAACGGTATTTCCAGAGATGCAGATAAGTGGGTAGGAGGTAGGGTCCAGAATTTCCATATATAACAAACCCTCTACCCTCCAGTGGAACTTGTGACAGATGTTTAGGGTCCATGCTGTGAAAAATCACAGCTAGGTCAGTTCCAGAGTGTTCAAAACAGTTAAGACAATAAAAGGGACTATAGAAACTCAAGGTTAGTTAAATAACTATTAAAGTTTTTCCTTAAGTGTAAACTAATTGCATGAAAAATAAATGTTTTACCATACATTTTAATTATAAAACTTAAGCTGTAGGTTTTAAATTCAGACTAAATTCTCTTGGGAAATCAATAATCAAAATAATAAAATTTAGCATGATTTTTTTAAATAATCAACAAAGAAGAAAAGCTAATCCTAACAAAAATGTAAATGGATATTTTATACCATGGTAACTTAGAATAATGTATTTCCTCTTTTCTAAAGTTCAGATTGAGGAATGATTTTTAAAAATCAAAATTTCTTATCAAATTCTCATTCTCAAATAAATAATGTTCTGGTAAAGAAAAAGCATGTATTCCAATTTTAGCTAAATACAATGGTTTGAGCTGTGTATTGATAGCATATAACTTATGAATAAACCAAGTTATTAAAAAATGAAGTTCATTATATTGTTCAAAATGTAGGGAACTTTTATCAGAAAGCTGTATTCTGACTCACTGTATACATTTTTAAACTTGAACTTCAGGATTTTAATGGCCTCAATAAAGGTACCAACGTCTTCTTCCTTACCCTGTTCAGAGGTGAGTGCGCCATGATTATGAATGAAAATTGACTTTCTCAAGCAAGCACAGATAAGTCCAGATTACCTGATTTAAACTTTGTAAAGACCCTTTTACTTTGTTCCTATTCAGTCTTCTTATTCACACTTAGGAAGTATTTTGGAAGAAAAGAAATCCAGGCCTATCAAAACCATTTATATTTGTGTCATTTTCTGTTGCCCAAATTTTTGCATGCATGTCCTTCATGTTTTCATATATGTTCCTTATATAGGGACCATGTATAGGAAATAAGCATATCTAAATTCATATTATTATGGGAAAATGAAAATGAAGCACAAAGCCATTATTCATATAATTTGATCCAAGGAAAACATTTAAATATTTATCATAAAAGTGGAAACATTACTAAAGGTAAAGAAATAAGACACACAACCTAAGTGTTCTTCATGAGTATCTCCTCTTCATTTTTGTAGCTGATCCACTCCAAGGAGTGGGTAGGGAGGGGAACACTGGGGTTTGGGTTTGCTGAAGCTGAGGAGCTGTAAGCTCTGGACAGGAAGCAGGTTCCAGGAATGCTCTGATTCCTACCTGTCTATTCAGTATTGATACATCTGTGTTACAAAGTCCTTGTTAAAAATGCAAATGAACCCTAGAGTAATTCTGACTTTGATATAAATTGATTTAATCAGGTGGTTTAGCCATCTAGTTGAGATTAGCCCCCTCACCCCACCCTCCACCCCCTAGCCCCAGGTAGATTGAATTATGTTCTCAAAAAGATTTGTTAAAGTTTTAACTCCCAGTAACTCTGAATGGTACTTTATTTGGAAATAAGAGTCTTTGCAGACATAACAAAATTAAGATGAGGTTCACCTTGGATTAGGATGAACCCTAAATCCAGTGATTGGTATCTGTATAAGGAGAAAAAATTTGAAGACACAGGGACACACAAGAAAGAAGGACATAGGAAGCCAGAGACAGAGATTGGAGTTTAGGTGGCCACAAACAGGAACATCAGTATTTCTGGAAACCATTAGGAGCTGGAAGAGGCAGGGAAAAAATACTTCCTGGAGCCATTGGAGGGAACCTGTCCCTGCCACTGCTTTGATTTTGGACTTTTAACTCCCAGGAATTATGAGAGAATTAATTTCTCTTCTTTCAAGCCACCTGTAGTTCATGGTCATTTGTTATGGCAGCTCTAGGAAATGAACACATTCCTCATAGATTTCATTTGGATTTGGGCACGGTGGGTAGTTGGGTAATGCTGTAGGGATGAGTCCTTGAATAACAAGAAGGCAGCAATAAGTATTCTGTTCACCTGGGAGATGGAAATTGAGGGCAGAGAGAAAGAAAGGAAGCATCAAAAAAGATACATCTGCCCTGACTGAACTTAAAATCTTCCTAAATCATGCTGTTGCATGATAATTTTTCTGAAATGCTCACTGGGCTCCTTCCCCTACCCCCCATTCAAAAGTTTAGGCCATTCTTTGTTCACAGCCTTAGCTGCTATTGGAGGGCTGAAAGCAGGCTGAAAGTTATGTGTCTCCTTTTGACTTATTTTGAAACAGCCCAAGGCTTTAGGGGAACAAGAGGGAACCTAGATTCCTCTCACAACTCTCTTAGCTGCCTTCTTTTTGTTCTAGTCGCTTTGGTTTTTTGTCAGTTCCTCAAAATGCTTTCCCATCTTAACACAGGATGTCTATTGGCTTGCGCGGCATGTCACTTTTTTCCAGTGCAGCTGGATATGTGGGAATATAAGCTCGAGCTACTTTCTTTGGTGTAACGTGAAGATGTTTTCCTTTCAGATTTGGTATCCTGGGGAAAACACACACAACTTCTAGGTACTGTCTGCGGTTCTTCATTGCCTGGAGGCTAATGTCCAAATAGCTTGATTTGGAAAGGAAGGTCTTCACATTGTAGCCCCCCTCTTCATTTCTAGGCTCATCTGTATCACTCCTCACTGCATGCCAGTCACCCAGGGCTGCACTCCAGCTCCAAATTATTTTATATCTTTAGATATTTCCAGAGCCCTTGCCTGTAATTTTGTTTTTGCCTAGGATCTTCCTCAAAACTTGTAAAACTACTTGATACTCTAATGCTCAACTCAAATCTTTGCCACTTTACCAAATTTCATCATTGATTCCTCTGTGCTACCGCAGCATTGTTTCTGACCAATATCAAAGTGTTTCCCTCACTCTACCTTGTATTATGGGTAAGTTCTCAATATTCTGTTTCCCTGTTAGATTCTGACTTTTGGGGGGCATGGATTAAATTATTTATGATGTACTCTTGGACCCTATAAAGCCATCTTAAACATGGTTTTTTTCAATAAAAATATTTATAAATATTTATTAGTTTCTAATTCAAAATAATTTCTTTGCAGACATTATATGATAAGGTGTTAAAAAATGGAAAACATGCTAATCTCTAATGCACTCATTGCTATTAAAATTTTCCCCTGATTTTCCTTGGAAACATTATTTTCCATGTAATGTAAATGGTAAGATGGTGAAAAGAAGATCACTTTTGCCCCTTTAATACTGGATTACAAACAAATGAAACCAATTTTCACCCAACTCTGGCATTCACAGAATGAGCTAACGACTGCAAGAGGATTTACTGGCATTCCACTGAACTTTCTGTTGCAGACTGCATAAAAATCTCAAGGGGTAGCTTAGAATTCAGTTAATAAAGATTGCACATCAGGTACAAGGTCACTTTGTGCTCATTCCATTGAGTTTTTCAGTCTATAATAGATATTAATTACTCCTCCTGTGTGCAGGAACACTGGATATTTCATCAGTGAGTATCTCCTTTAATGAACTGACTTTGGGAAAAAAAAATGGATCTGTATTTGGCCATAAGAAGTAGGTATAGGATAATGGCATTTTATTCTCCAAATACATGAATAAATTTATAAGCATCGGGCAAAGAACAGAAAGTTCAATGTAAATTGTGTATACTAGAGGGCATAAATGTTCAGGGATGTTAAGATTTTATTGCGTTTTATCATTTTCATATGATTTTGAAGGCAGGACTCCAAGTCTTAGGTGTATGAATGGAAACACTGGCACCTCTTCTCTGAAGAGGGTTAATGAGCTACTGTTTTTGACATTTAAAAAAAATTCAAAAGGTGCAATATCAAAGAATGAAAAGAGAAATAACCACAACAGCATGGGCAATTTTAGCTTAAAAGGAGGAATTATCTTTTTTTAATAAAACCAAGTCACACACTCTGTATGTGCACGAATTTAAAATAGTAAGAATATTTTAAAAGAGGCACAAAGAGGTGAACTGGCTTGTCAAATCCCCTGAATTGTTGTGAGTTATTTTTAATGATTTATATCCTAGAATAAATCCAGAGAAAACTGCACATTTATATATACACAAGACTCCACATCTTAAGATGGCATATGAGAATCTCTCTATTATTTACTCATCAGTTTGACAAATATTTATTGAATAATGGTTGTGCACAGGGTTCTGAGAATGTAGAGGTAAAGAAAGCCTGGGCTTATTCTCCATAGGCCTCACAATACTTAGGAAGCCAGATATAAAAGAAACTTCGGTATATTGTGGTAAGGACTATGTTGGGGACTCGCACAAAATTTCATGGGAACATCAAGGAGGTATGTACATTTGAATCTCAGGGAAAAGTTTCACAGATGATGTGATGCCTCATCCGAACCACCTGGATTTCAACAACACATTGGAAATAACTCCTAAGATACCCTTGTGGTTAAGATGAATGTATATGGGTGAGATTACTAAGCAGGTTGTTGAATCTTTTGCTGATACGCTCTTCCCACCAAACAATACTGGTTAAATGTCAAACTGCAGGAGGCCTCTGATTTATATTATTGGACCTTTCTTTATATCATTTTTAATCAACTACTTAATGACATGGTATTATTTAAGACATTTAATAAATTGGGGGATGAATCTAAATGAGGAGTTCAAGCTATTATGTTATGTAATCTGCAGGGTTTCACAGACTGGAACAGTGGGTTGAAACTGATAATGGAATTAAACAGTAAAAATAGAGAGTTAGGTTTAAAACTCCACTGGGCAAATAGAAAATTGGAATGCCCTAGCTAAGTAGTCTTTCAGGTGGAAAAGATCTAGCATTTTAGCTAAATGAAAGAACACTGTGGATTATGGGTGATAACAAAACTGCCTGGAAAGGGCATGGAATCCTGAACTGAAAGAACTATATATTCCAGGAAAAAAAGAGGGTGGACAATAAACCTTAATGTTCTCAATTACCAATCAAGAACATGGAGTTTGATGTTACAAATGGTCAAAAGTGGAGAATTATTAGAGGAGGGTGATCTGAAAATGATAGGTTTTGAAAAACACACTTTAGAAATAAATAGTTAACTAAATGGGAGTTGTTTTGAAAAAAAAAAAGATCCAAGGGGCAGTAATGGGCATCTAAAGTGACTAACTGTTCATTCTGCCTCTTTACTCAATTTACAAGTCTTACTTTTTTCCTTTGTTTCCTTTTTTTAAATGTCAATGTGCCTGACACTTGCTGGAAATAGAAAATGAATTAGACAGTCAGCTCCTGGGGTTCTCTCATTCTAGCACTGGATTCCTAGTCTTTAACCTGAGGCTTATGGAGGGTGCTTTGAAGGACTATGCTCCTCTGGAAATTGTATGCTCAGTTTTATACATCTTTGTATTTTTATATGGAGTTGATTCTCTTAAAAGAAATGGTGGTTTAAAAATGTTTAGCATGCACTTACCTAATGGAAGAGTCAAATGCATTCACAGACATATAGTGATAAAGTACAGATTGAGAATACATTATGTGGGATAATACACTTGGAAAGAAACATGAATCTACTTTTTTTGTTCTAGAAAGAAGTAGAACTTTAGCTGATTTCTTTTGATTCTCTCTCTTTGGAAGTTTTTATTTTTGGTAATTTCTGGATATCCTCTTCAGGATTTTTTGTATAAAATTCCCTCATGAAGTAGAAAATTGAACTATGTTCTATCACAAGGATTTTATTTTTTAATGTGTTTGTTTTATTATGTTCATTGAAAGTTACCAATCACCAGTGTCCACCTTCTTTTCCCGTTCTTTGTATCACCAGTGTACTAAAAGATGTCTTGGCATAAAACCTCTCCCCTATATATTTCACTCACCAATATATTCACTCATGCAGCATGTTTTAAAAGTATCTTTTACGTAGTATGCAGGTAAATATTTAACAACCAGCTCTCTGGGGGAAAAGTCTTGACTTGTATTGTTTAGTGATTTCCATGGTATAAATACTTCCACTAAGGCCAATTCCTAGCTACCAATATATGTCACTGAGAGCAGAGTTGGAAGACAGGGATGCCGTGGACTCTCTCGAGCTGGAGTTGCTGACCCAGCACAACACTGCTTCTGTGATCCCAACACTGTGTTGGGTACCAAAGCTATAAAGATGCCTAAACCGGTTCCTGTCCTCAAGGAAGTCACCTTCTAGTGAGGAAAAGGAATATGGACGTGACTACTCAAATACTATTCTCTGTAAATTACATATTGGTTAACCATGTGCACTCTAGATACTGACCTGCATCCTCGAATTCTGTGGTCTGACCTTGGATGCCTCAAGCAAATTTTGTATGCTCAGAGCAAATCACTTATTTCTATGAGTCACTCTCTCTTCATCCATCATGTGCAGGAGAGTCACTTATTCTGAAACTATTTCTTAAGTGCCCATTTTGTGCATATATGCTGCTCAGCACTGTGGATATGCAATAGACAAATGAAATAAAAACGCAACTCTTCAGTGAGTTTATAAACTAGAGGGAAAGTTGAACAATAAAGAAACAGATGCATGAAAGCTATAGTGTGCCAGATTGTCTTAAATTCTAGGGAAAAAAAACATGAAGAGAAAGACATCTGGGGTGGAGTGGTGTTGGCAGTTTTCAGTAAGGTAGTCAAAGAAGGCCTTGGGAAGGTGGCCTTTGAGAAAATAATTGGAAGAGTGAAGGAGAGAGCCACGCAGGTGCCTGAGAAAAGAAGAGTCCAGGTAGAAGGAATAGCAAGTGCAAAGACCCTGAGGGAAGAGCATGCCTGAGCTGCTGGAGGACCTAGGATGAGACAGGAGCAGTGAGGGTGGAATTAAAGAAGTGAAGACTGCAGATGAGATTAGAGAATTTCAGGGAGTGGGTGGGGCAGATTAGGAAAACTGTTATAAGCTTTGTAAGGACCCCAGATCTTAATTAGTAGGAAGTCACAGAAGTTTATGAGCAGAAGAGTGATATGATCTGATCGACATTTTAAAATAAACATTCTTCTATTTTGAATATAGTCCATAGGAAAGCAAGGGCAGAAGCTGAGACAGAAATTAGGAAGCTGGCACAATATTTCAGGTGAGGGATCTCGGAACCTTGGACCAAGGGTTAGGATGGGTGTAGTAAGAAGTGGTAAGATTCAAGGTAACTTAAAGGTAGAGCAATCTAGGTTTGACAGATGAATGGATGATCTAAGAGAAGGAGAAACTCAAGGATGCCTGCAAGCCTTTTAGCCTTTCCCACTGGATGTAGGCTTAAGGGTGATAAGAGTTTCTATTTTATACATAATAAATTTGAGATGTATATTAGACTTCCAAGTACAGACACTGTAGGTAGTTGGATATATGATTCACAAATTCATGGCAGAGGTCCAGGCTAGATACGTTTTATGAGTCACTAGAGTATAGTAATAATATCAGCAAACACATATAATGTCAGGCATTATTCTAAGCACTTTTACAGATATTAATTCATTTAATGTTCCAACAATTCTCTGGTGTAGGTACTGTTAAGATCCCAATTTTTATAGATGAGTTATCTGAAGTGAGAAAGGATAGACCATTAGCCCAAGGTTGCACATCTAACAAAGTAGTTGAGCAGCGATTCAAAGTCAGACAGTCTAGCCCAAAGGCCTGTACTGTTAGCTACAATACTCAACATAAATTATGATGAAATTACCAATGGTAGAACTGCAAAAGGCTGGGGTAGGTCAACATTTAGACTCTGTTGAAATGACAACAACCAGCAAAGTAGACCATGAAGGAGTTGTCACTAATATGCAAGGAAAACCAGAGAATCAGAGAAATGGTACGTGAGCTACAGGGAAACTGTGAGTATTAAATTACATTTGTAATGTGTTGAGCCAGGTTTTAATGGAGTAAATGCTCACAAAATTTAATGGTCTTTAGTATGATTGCATTACTTTATAACTCTCGGTGCTTATTCTGTGTGTGCACGTGTGTGTATGTATGTATCACGCGTGTGAATGTCTGTGGGTGGAGGGTTAACAGAAGACTTCACAGATGATCTGACACTTGAACTAACGTATAGATGAGAATGCATCACGTATCACATAAAAGACATGGGTGTTTCAGGCAAAGAGCAGAAAAAAGAGGTGAGAAAGAACATGGAGCGCTCTACAAAAGTGCATTTCTGAAACCCAGATCTGCTTTAGAATTAAAAAACAAACAAAAGAAGACTTTATAGCTCCTTTCTTGCCTGGAACAGTTTCCCAGGATATGTTACATAAAAATTTCCTGTTTAAGTACCTTTTAGGAAATGCTGAGTTAAGCAATGAAAAGCTGTTTCTTTACAGAAAAACTTTCTCAGAGCCTTTAGAGTATATGACACGCAGCATTTCCCAAGCTAATTTGACCTTGGGATCTTTCCCAGCACAGCATCACATCTGAGGAAACATTGGCTTAGAGGAGAATGATATATACTTTCCAGGATCATCAGACTCACCCAAAACTTTTATATACTTGGCTTGCAGTGCATCAGACTGGGGCGTACAGATCTGGATTTCAATTCTGGCTCTGTCACTGTGCAATCATAGGGAAATTTCTTAACTCCTCTATCCTTTAATTTAGTCATTTGCAAATGCTAGAAGGCTGATGTACATTTTCCTTTGAAGGATTATTATACAGATTAAGATAATATGTGTATGCTGGAGAGGGTGTGGAGAAAAGGGAACCCTCCTACACTCTTGGTGGGAATGTAGTTCCATAATGCAGCCATTATGGAAAACAGTATGGAGATTCCTTAAAAGATTAAAAATAGACCTACCATATGATCCAGCAATTCCATCCCTGGGCATATACATCCAGAGGAAACTTTAATTCAAAAAGATACATGCATCTCAATGTTCACAGCAGCACTATTTACAATAGCTAAGACATAGAAACAACCTAAATGTCCACTGACAGATGACTGGATAAAGAAGTTGTGGTATATTTATACAATGGAATACTACTCAGCCATAAAAAAGAATAAAATAATGCCATTTGCGGCAACATGGATGGACCTGGAGACTGTCAGTCTAAGTGAAGTAAGCCAGGGAGAGAAAGAAAAATACCATATGATATCACTTATATGTGGAATCTAAAAAGAAAGAAAGAAAGAGAGAAAAGACAAATGAACATATTTACAAAACAAAAACAGAGTCACAGACATAGAAAACAAACTTATGGTTACCAGGGGAGATAGGGGTGGGAAGGGAAAAATTGGGAGTTCAAGACTTGCAGATACTAACTACTGTATATAAAAATGGATAAATAACAAGTTTATACTGCATAGCACAAGGAATCATATTTGATATCTTATTGTAACCCATAATGAAAAAGAATATGAAAATGAATGTACGTATGTATATATATGACTGAGCTATTACACTGCACACCAGAAATTGACACAACTTTGTAAACTGACTATACTTCAATAACAAAAAGATAAGATGTGTAAAGGGCCTGGTACAATTGAATAGGCTCAATCTATGGGAGGTAAAGTTATTAGCCTCTGCCATGCACTGTAGCTATGTCAGCAAAGCTCCTTTCTCCACATGGAAAACTCTCTGAAGACAGAGTTTCTTACTTATTTATCATGAGCTTCACAGCACGAGTTCTATGACTTACATACTCATGCTGCTCAAAAAGTAGTTATTTTGAAAGGACAGAAATGCTGAAAAGAGCTACCATTATCTTTTTATTTACTCTCCATTAAACAGCTGCTAAAATTGTATTTTAAAAATTCACTTTTTGTGGATCATCCTTATTCACTTAATATCTTTGAAGCCATTTATACTCTTTCCTCGGGAAGAGTGTTGATTATATGTTCGTAAATAGCGTAGACATGAAGAAAAGCATATTTCCATGTTAGTTTTTGTTGAAGGTATCTTTTCTGTTATATATCCTAATTCATAATACAGCTTAATTTATTAGCTCTTCCATGCAATTTCCTAAATATATATATATAGACAGGATTTACATTTCCCTCCCATTTGTCTGGGAAATACTCCATCCAAACCCCATAGTTCCAGATGGTGTTGTCAGTCATAGAACCCATGCCCTCTCAGCCAGGGGGAGATATGCAAACTGTATCCAACTGCACTAGTGGCATTGGAAATATAATGGAAAACACAGAAGAAGAATCCACAGGAAGAAAAACATTTCAAAGTGATTACAATCAAAGAAAACGAATCTTATGAAACGAAGGGACTTTGCCAATACATTCACCAACTAAATAAATATTTGATAAGCACCTTTAACATGTAAGAATTGTACTAGGTGTTGGGGATACACTGGCTAGTAAACAGATGTGGTCTCTGATTTTGTATGTGGGACATACAAACCTAATGGGAGAACAGATACTAATCATATAACCTCATGAATAAATGATAAATAACAACTTATATAGAGCCCCAGAGGGAAGGAATAGTATAGAATGTTCTAAGAGTAAAATGGAGGAATCTGATCTTGTGTCTCCTGAATAAGCAAGAAATGAGATGACAGCTGAAAAATAGAAATGAGGCAGCAGGAGGAGCAAGGCTAGACTATTTCATAAAGAGGACATGACTTGCAAAGACCCCTCAGTGAGCTGTGAAGTATGACACGTCAAGTGTGTGGATGAAACAAGGCAAGGCTGGAACCCGCAGAGCTAGGACAAGTGTAATATCTGACAATTCTAGAAATGTATCAGATCATGTAGAGCCTTAGAGTCTGTAGTAAAGGCTTTGGTATTCATCACAGGAGTTTCAAAAAAGATTTAATGAAACTTGCTTGCAAAACCATCTGGTCTTGGTATTGTCCCTACTTACCAACCTTTTATTTGAAAAATTCTCAAAGTGACAGAAAGATTGGGACATTCTTAAAAAGAGTTCCACATACACTTCTCTGGCTTTAATGACTGTTAACGGTTTGTCGTATTTGTGTTCCCTCTCTTTCACTTATGCTCTTTCATTCTTTCTCACTCTCTCTCATTCACTCTCTGCTTAACTATTTGAAGGCATATTTCAGATATCACATTTCTTAGCTAAATATTTCAGAGTAAATATCTTAAGAAAAATAGCATTCCTTTGCATGACCAAAATGCCATTATTATACCTCGAGAAGACAATAATAATAACATGTCACATAATATGAATCTCATATATAATTCTTTTTCAACTGTGTGCAAAATGATTTAGAAACTGATTTCTTTTTGGTATAATCAAGGTTCATGCATCACTGTTGGCTTTTATGACTCTTTAGTCATCTTTATCTAAAATGATACCACCGACTTTCTGGGTTGTTTATATCTTTGCTTCTCACAAAATTGAATTTTTTAAAGATAGTACCATAACACATTTCATAAAATATCCCAAATTCTGAATTTGAATTTCTGATGGTTAAATTGAGGTTAAATATTTATGGCAAGATTACATAATGCTCCTATTGCATCATGTTAAGAGTTAATAACTTTCATAGGTGTACAAAAATATTAAGCATTTGACGAAGTAAATACACAGCACATGGCATCTAATAAAAAATAACCAAGCATACAAGGGAGCAAGAAAACCAGATGGTCGATATGTTTAAGAAGGTAGAGGAAGAACTGGGCATGTTAGAAATATGGAAGATATTTTTTAAAAACTTATCTTTAACCTCTAGAGATAAAACTACAATTTCTGAGATGAAGAAAAAATACAATGAATGGAATTAACCACATAGTAGATACTGCAGAAGACAGGTTAGTGAAATTAAAGATATAGCAATAGAAACTATCCAATATGGAGCACAAAGAGAAAAAAAAAATGAATAGGGCACCAGATAACTCTTGAAAACTTTCAAGCTACCTAATATACATGTAATAGGAGTCCCTAAAGGAGGGGTAGATCAAACAATATTTGAAGGAAATATGGTTGAACTTTCAAATTTGATGAAAAGTATAAATGTACAGAACCAAGAAGTCTGGTACAGCAAGCACAAGAAACATGAAGGAAACTATATCAAGGTGCATCACAATGAAATTGCTTAAAAATGAAATGAGAAAATCTTAAGGGTAGTCAAAGATAACAGACATCATTTACAGGGAGTAAAGATAAGAATACAGCAGATTTCTTATCAGAAACAATGGCAGCCAAAAGACTGGGGAAATATCTTTAACATTCTAGCACCAGAATTCTATACTCAGGGAAAATATCTTTGAAATATAAAGATAAAATAAAGAATTTCTCAGACATATGAAAGCTAAAAGCTTCAGGACCAGCATATTTTATTATTACAAGATATGTTAAAGGATGTCCTTTAGTAGAAAGAACATGATCCAAGATGAAATCCTGAATTTATACAAAAGTACAATGAGCACCATAAATGGTAAAAATATAGATAAGTCAAGAATAATTTTTAAATTAATTTTAATATCTATAAAATAAAAATTACTGTTTAAAAAAATAAAAACAAGATATTGTAGGGCTTGGAGCACATGGAGAAGTAAAATGCATAACAACAGTGCAAAGTTTTAGGGGAAAATAGAAGTTAACTATTGCAATGTCTCCTGCTATATGTAAAGTGATAGAACATTACTTGCAGGTAGACTGTGGTAAGCTGAAAGTCGACACTATAAATCCTAAAGGAACAACAACGAATTGTAGCTAATAGGCCAAGATAAAATAGATGACAAAAACTATTGATATAATTCAAAAGAAGGCAAACCTTCAATTTTACTTTCTAAATCTGTGAGTGTAACATCTTTTCTCCATCTAAGAATGAGAGATGGATTTTCAAAAACTGGGTATTACAGGAAGAAAAAAAAGCTAAAAACCGATCTTCATCCAAATGAATAATTGTTTGGCTCCTTTTGGATACCCATGTGTTAAGATGGCATGTGTCCCTCTGCAAGTTATATTAGAGGCACAGGTGCTAACCCCGAATTGGCAGGCTGCACACTCCTGAATTGCAGGAAACCTATATTCTGTGACAGCAGGGTCCTGCTGCCACCATGTGCCTTTAAATCCCAGAGTGTAGATAGTTTCTTTTAGTGTGAGGGCTAAACAGAGAGATCAAGTGTAGGAAAACATTAACTAACTCAGAAAATACAAGACTTTGGTAGATAAAGATTTCTTCGTTGAGAGTAAGTGTTAGAAACAAAGTCAAGAACTCTGTAGTCAAAATTGGGTTTTTCATATAGAGAAAAAAATAAAATTTGGTCTCTAGTTTATGCTAATTATAAATTAACATGCTAATTATGAAAGGCCAAACCATATAGCCAATGGAAGAAAATACAGAAGAATATCTTTATGACCCTAAGATGGAAATATTTCTTAAACAAATTACATGCAGCACAACTGAAAGCTCAAAGTCTAATTGATTCACTATATCAAAAATAAGGATTTATGTTCAAAGATAAAGTTAATGGATAGGTAATAAATTGAGGGAAAATAGTATCTAAGTTTAAATCTGACACCCACTGTGTATTTAGAGTAGAAAAAAAGAAAAGCTGTGAGTCCAAAATTAAAAAGAAAGGGAAGACTATAGCTAATACATATGTGAAGATAAATGTAAATAAAAGGAACACTGAACGTGTCAAACTGAGAAAAATTTTAAGATACTATGTGTTGACAAGGAAGAGTGAAGACAGGTACCTTTACGCTATCTGGAGGAGAGGCAGGTATATTAAGTGCATGCATGCACCTATGATTCAGAGGATTTTATAGCCCGGTTTGCCCAGGTTCTGGTTCATGCTGTTGTTCAGTATAACTGTTAATAATGCCCTCTCCCACTCTCAAAATTACTTTAGTGTGGATGAGAAGCTAAATGATTGCCCTACTGATGACCTAGCAATTCTACACCTGAGTTCCCCAGGGCACCTCGCACAGGTCTACAAGAGAATGTGTATGAAATGTACATCACCGTGTTGTTTGTGGTAACTGGAAACTGGAGGCAACCTGGATGTCCATCTCCAGGGGAATGATCAAATAACACTTAAAGATGCAAGCCATGAAATACTATCGAGCAATCAGAAGCAATAAACTAAATATACATTGTGGAGGTAGAGTTGATTTGTAACTCTACTAAGAAACTCTATCTTTATTTCAGGGGCACCTGGGTGTCTGGTTTTCACTCTTGGCCGAGATAAGAGCAGGGGAATTTATGATGTGTTGGGGACCCACAGGGTCAGTTTCTCTACAGCAGTTGCAACTAGCCTACTGGGCTAAGCAGCCGGGCTTGCTGATGTGGCCGAAGCAACACGAGGTGGCTTCCCTGGGACGTTTCCCTTTGAGTTTTCCTAATAATGGTTCCTTGCACATGGGATGTCTCCTGGACCTCTGATTCTCACTTGCACTCTCTTTTTTGGTTGTACTCGTCTATCTGACATTTAAATACAAGCCTTAAGTAAATATGCTCTGCAGAGTCTGGTGAGTCCTTCCAAATAGCCAAACTAGGGAAATTTTTACATAAATTTAGCCACCTGGATAGATCTTGTTTAGTAAAACAAGAAACTGAACAAGATACCAGGCTATGCATCATAATACCCTCTATGTAAGTTAGTAAAAAACAGGCACACACTAAACTGTATATTTCACAAGGACACATATATAACCAGGGATATATGGTATATATTAAACATTACAGCGAATGCCTACAGGGAGTGGGAGAAAACAGATGGTGATCAAGGATTAAAATCTTAGTGACACTGGGGACTTTGATGTGCTGATGACAATGAGTAATGCAGCTCTCAGTATCTGGGGCTTCAAGGCAGTCTATGGTTTACAGCTCAGTATCTTTTTCCACTGGGTATATGATCATACTTTTTAAGATTCTTATTCTGCACATCAGCTCAGTCCAATTTCAATGGGACATGTATGTGCATATGTTAAGTCTAATTTACTAACAGCTGAGCATTAGAGCAGGCAGTCCCAAATGGGTATGTGATTAAATTAACCTGGCATTCTGAAAAATATAATTCAACTTTAAAATCAGCTAAGGTCAAGCTTTGATAAGTTTAGTGATGAACTCTGGGAAATTTAGACAAGTATTTTCAATTCACAAGGATGACTAGGGGCAAACTTGCAGACTGAAATGTGGTACAGTTTTGGGTTTTAGTTCTTTACCCAAAGAAATAAACTTCTTAGTCAAGGGTTAAGTCAGTATACAGCTTAAAAAAAAAAATACATGACACTTATAAATATACCTGATGGTCTTTCCTGGAAATTTAGGATTTTTTGACAGAATTCTTTGGGGAATTATCTCAAAATCATTTTGAATGTTAAAAAAATGGAAAGATGTGATCCTCTATACAGCTTGATTTTTGGTGTGATTAAACACTTTAGTCTCTCTTTTAAAAACCAGACTCCTTTAAAAAAAATGTTTAAGATTCCTACACACTTTTTGGTAAAAACAGTCCCATTTTTGTAGCTAGAATTAAGAAGCCCCAAGTCTCTACTAAATATCTCTTCAGTTGGCAAGTACATCCTGAAAGGTTAAAGCTTAGTTTGGGGAGTTATCATATAATGACATTCAAGAAGAAATGTTTTCTCAAATTACTATTGTTCATCTCTGCTCTGTGTAGGACATGTTAGACACTCAAGAAACAGTCGCTGAAAGATTGCAAGTATGAAAGTAGAGATGTTTAAGATTATAAGAGAAAAATTAATATGACTAATAGCTTACTTAAAATATTTGAAGAGCCATCAAGCTAAAAGAGGTTAAATTTGTTTTTTGAGGATCTGGTAGTCAGAGCTCAGAGTGATGATGGTGACTCCAGAGAAGAAGGATTTAGTTCTGAATAAAGAGCTCTAATATATTTAGAGCTACTTGAGAATGGAATGGCAACCTGGGGAGAGAGTGTGCTGCCTGCTACAGAAGGGCTTCCAGTGGAAGTCCTGTAGCCACTCAGCAGAGATGCAATAGAGGGCTGGAACACTGGATGACAGATAGGATGAGGTGACTTGAGATTGATGGTATTAGTCTACCCTATGTTCACAGATAAATTGTAAGTGAATGCATACAGAGAACAGAATAGAATAAACCAATTGTCATCCGTTCCTTTTATGTAACCTGTTATCCATAAATATTATCCTTTGATTTGCAATTGCACAATTTTGGCCTATGGTGGTTAATTAATAGCCGAGACAATCTATTTATTTATGGAAAAAAAAATAAAACCCTTGTGTAGACTTATGCATTCTGAAATATTAACAATACATGGGACTCACTTATTAACTTATTTAACAATTTTTTGAGGGGCCCATTCTATTTAAGACACCAGGGATACAGTGTTGATAAGGAAAGACAATGTTTCTACTTTCAGAGAGCTGAGTTCTGGCCAGAGAAGACAGACATCAAACAATAAATAAGTAGAAAAATTTCAAAACTCACTGGTAAGTGAGGGTAATAGACTACAAGTAGACAAAAATAGAAGCAGAGAAACCAGTTAAAAGGCTATTGCAATATTCCAGTTTAAAAAGTTTGGAAAAAACTGATTTCCAGCACACTGGCAGACCAGATAATCAGGAGGAAAAAAACCCTCTTGTTAACGCAACCAAAATATAAAGTATCTATAAACAAGTAAATAAATAGGTAACTAAAATATGTAAAAAACCCATTTGGAGAGAATTATAAAACTTTTTAAAAAGCCCTTAAAAAGGTTCTAAACAAGTGAAGAAGTATATGATATTTTTGATGGAAAGGCTGAGTATGCTAAAGATGAAATCTTCCCCAAACTGGCTTATAAATTTAATGCACTTAAAAAAAAAACTGAAAGAATCTTTACAGAAAATTGAAAACTATTTAAAATGTATATAGAAGAATACAGGGACAATAATAGCCAAGATTCTCTAGAAGCAGATTTAGGCGAAGCTTGCTACACAAAACGTCAAGAAATTTTATTATAAAGATAAAGTTATATAATTAAGATAACACAGTACCTGGAATAGGAAATAGACAATGGAAGAAAATTGTCTAAAAGTAAATCCTCTCACAAAAAATAAAATAAATACATAAAAATAAAAATAGACTCTTACATGTAGGAGACTTGATTTGTTACACTACCAGTCACTAGAAGTGAGTAAACACTTCAGGAATTGTGCTGGAATGTATATATTTGTTCAAAATGAATAATGAAATTAAATCCCTACAGATGCCATTCACAAAACTTGCTTTACAAGATGTTAAATATTTAAATGTAAAAGGCAAAACTTTAAAAGTTTTAAAGGACAATATAGGAGCATACCCTTGTGATTCATTGCTTGGAAAGATGCTCTTAAAAAAGACTCAAAAGGTCCAAACTCAAAATGAAAATATTCATAAATTCAACTTAATTAAAACTTGTTTTTATCATCAGAAGATGCAAAAAAACTAGTAAAAGAACAAGATCTGAACTGAAATAAACTATTTACAAAATTATATCAAAGAGAAGATTATAATGTGGAAAATATAAAACTTCTACAAATTAATAATTATAAGACAATCAATAAAAAGATGCTTAAATGCCCAAATATGCATTTCAGAGAAGAGGCAACATGAATGGACATGAATATAGGAAAAGATGATTGACCACATTAGTAACCAGAAAAAAATGTAAATTTTATATCAGAAGAAGATGCTTCTTCCTTATATTCTTCAGATGGGCAAAAATTTAAAAATTAGATAGTAATTAGTATTGGTGAGGTAGTGAAGCAACAGTTACTCTCCTCTACTGTAGTGGGAATGTAAGTCAGCACAAACATGTAATAGTTTGGCAGAATACATTGCATTTGAATGTATGAAAACCTCAGGACTTCGTTCTTACACTCTGCATACTTCGGGGAAACTCTAACACATTCACCATAGACTTATTCCAAGAATGTCTGTAGCAGCACTGTTTTTAATTCAAGATGAGAACAATAAAACATCAAGAAAAATTTGGAAGCCATCTAAATCTTCAAACAAATTATAATCAATATGTACAGTGTGAGATGGTAAAACGGTGTACAGCAGTAAAAGTGAATGAAGTACAAATTCACACTCTATCACAGACAAATCTCACAAACAAGATACCGAGGAAGGATGCAGATTGCAGAAGAATATATACTGTACAATTCCACTTATGAAACGCTCAAAACCATCAAAACGAAAGAATGTATTAAGATACATATAGAGAAGAAAACTTTTTAAAAAAGCAAGACATGATGAACATACAATTTAGGATACTGGTTACGTGTGGGAGAAGTGGAGGTCAATTTGCTCAGCAATGTATTCAAGGTACTCAAGTGATATTTTTTGGTCTCTGAAGCTCGATGTTAATTGAAAAATATTTTTTAAGCTGTACATATACATTTTATGCATTTCTCCTGTGAAATAGTCCATAGACATTGAAACAAACAAAAATAAATGACTGTAGTTTATAATGTTAGCAATGGCAATGGAGAGGATGGACAGATTTGATGTATGGTGCTGTTGCAGATAAGACTTTATGAATGGGTTGCATGTGCAAAATGAGTTCAGAAGTGATAGAAAATGAATCCCAGGTTTTTGACTTGAAAAAACAGAGGATAGGTTGCCATTGATTATTCAAATGAGGAATGTGTTTACCCGAAATAAGATTTGTGATCTGCAGATGTCATTTTTTAGGTGTGTAATAGGCATCTCCAAGATGTTAAGTTGGCAGTTGGGTATATGAATTTTGAGATAAGGAGATATATCAGGGTCGGTGATGCAAATTTAGGAGTCAAGGGCAGATAGAGGGTGTTCATATGAAATGGGGCTAGTTGTAATCACTTCAGTAAAGTAAGACTGAAAGGGAAGAGGGTGTATTGTCAAGGTTCTCCAACTATTCAAGGATGATGTATGACATATGTTCATTTTAACGGTCCTTGGGATATTTTAATACCTTATCTTGGTCAATCATAATTTTCTTGATATGTGATTTATTTGAAATAACTTAAATTATGTTTTTGGAATAGGCAGACTATACATACGTTAAATAAACAGGCAAATCGGTTTTTTGTTTGTTGTTTTTTGCCTCACTTCAGTCCTTCATTCTGTCACTAAATTGCCTCAGGCATGGAAAACGTACCTTAGAATTTTATTTTACTGATCTTTTCACTGCTTTTATGTAAGGTCTACTAAAACGAGTCCCAGATTCTAGATAAATATTAAAGAAGTTACCCATAACTACACTTACATATCTTCTTACAAATAACCATTTTTCAAAACTTATTGTCATTCTTTCTGGCTTTTGTTTTAGAAGAACAATGAAACTTTATTTGTGAGAACTACTGAGAAATAAATCTGAGCAACCAGCATAAATATAATGTCAGATACTTGTTCAATGAATTTTTCATTCATCATGGTTTGTTTCAATACAATTCTGAAAACAATTCAAAGACCTAAATACAGGCAGATTGTGTTTCTTCTTCTGTTTATGGCTTTGCTTTATTCTACTTCCTAAAATACAGCAAGGACATTGAAAGATACATGGTTGTAACGATGAGGGCTTTCCTTTCAGTGAGTATCGTTATTGTTTCTCAACTTTTTTTAAAGCTGGATTTATTTTTGTTTTCCCACAACAGCCTTTCATTTTCTAAGAGTTCATTAACTTTAGCAACTTGCTTTTCCTAAAATATTCAAATTTATCACAGTCGTTCTCTCTATGCCAACAGTCACTTCTTATTGCAGAACAGTTCTTAGTTCTTTCGCATAGTTATGGACTAAAATTCCAATTCTGGTTTTCTTCCTTTTTCTGACTAAGGTCATATGTTTATAGTAGAAATAGACTGTAGGATGATAGGATTTATCCTTCTAAATGTCCTCCACAATATTTGTCTGTATATTAGAAGGCAAATTGATGGTGCCAATACCTGGAAAATTAATAAAACTAATATTCTATTTAAAATGTGGATTGATCTCATGCATTTAATTTCTCTTCTTCCAATAACCTCACCAAAATGACTGCAAAGGAGTAAAACATTTTTAAACCCTCAAAGAGAATGGTAAACAGAGAAATAGCAGCAGCTGAGATTCAGGCGGAACAACTTCAGGGGGAGTCAGAAGGGAAATGGAAGAGTATCTCCTTCATGAAGGAAGCCTCCAGCTAAATGTCTGGACAGAGGGAGAACAAGACGCCAGTCAATACACGCACAGCATCCTGGAAAGCCCAGCGTCTGAAGACAGCAGGTACTGTGGAGACTAGAAATTACTGAAAATGGAGTGTTGCTTAAAAGGATGCATATGGGATCACTGATTAATCACTGTAAATGAAGCACATCAAGCAAATTCTATCTACACACTAAGAGCTTCGATTACCTTTTTCAGTCTAACCTTCAAATATAAATGAAAAACTAAGGATCAAAGGACACTCGATTAGTCTCATATGAAAGAAAGAGATCAAAGCAAGCACACTAGAAAAACGATGGTGAGAGGAGGACAGTGACTATTTCAGTTATAAAAGGACACGTTATACCTATGGAACAAGAGCAGTCAAAGAGCAAGGAAAAGCCCTTGGAAATATTACCCAAATTAAAATTCCAACAGAAAGTTTGGAAAACAAAGGCGAGGGAATCTCCCAGAATAAAGAATGAAAATGAAAGGCAAAACAGCTGGAGCAGAAAAAAACAAAACAATCAGAGTCAACTCTGAAGGTCCAACATCTAATTCAATAGCATTTCAGAACATAACAGAAAGGAAATGATTTAAAAATTATTTTTAAAAAACAGCAAGTATAACACCACCACCAACAGCAAGAAACTAAGACCATGATTGGAAGTGCTCATTGAATACCTAAGACAATTATTTTATAAAGAAATGCACACCATTTTGCATTGTCGTGAAATTTCAGTGCTCCAGATACAAGGAGTAAAGACTCATGATTCCAAGAGGGTGTGGGAATAGGTCACATAAAAGGGAACAGGAAAAAGGTCCAGCTTCTGAATTCTCAGCAGGAAACCCTAGATATCAAGCACACTAAAGTCTGAGGGGGAAGTGATTGTCAACAGGGAATTCTACAATCAACTGAATAGGTGAGTATGAGGAAAAAGAAAAAGTAGAGTGTTCCAGGAAGAAATTTTGCAAGGGGGGGAAAAAAGAAGCTGATAGATTATGTGATAATTTTTAAGTTTCATATTTAAAATTTATAATTTTATCAGTTTAAAAATTATATTAAAGGGTTTTGATAGGTTTGATAAACTGGAAAAGTTAGGTTCAATTACATAAAAATCATGCATGTAAATAAGAAAAGAAAGTATCAACTCCAGGAGTAATAAGAATCGTACAAGAAAGGATAGCAGATAATTAGATCAGGAATGAGTACATAATCATAAAAATATAAAAACTGACTTACAGATTAAAGGTTGTAATATGAGCAGTTTGGGCAGTTGGGTAAAAGGGACTTCGCGCGCGCCTGTGTGGGGATTGTATCATGATCTCATTTACCATAACACAAAGTCAAAAATAAACATAAACTTTAATTAATTCATAGCAACATACGAAAATTACATCAGACCTATGTCTGGTATTACGTATTTGTCAGTATTGTGTCTCTGGGGTGACAACCTGGGGGAAGACGAAGCCTGAGGAGGGACAGCAGGGTTATTTTTTAATTAGACTTTTTGTACAGTTTAATGGTTTTGAACTATGTTAGCCTATCGCTTGGATCAAAATTTTACAAATTACTAAAAGAAAGAATGAAGAGAGCTTTCATGAGCTAATAATCAGGGTTCCCTTATTGCGGTCTCTGTGTTTCCGTGAATATAAACCGGACAAAAATGTCCCAGTTGGCGAAGCAGCATCCGCGATATCTGCTCCTGAGCACTTCACGCGGCAGATCTGAAAACTAAACAGCTACCATTAGAAGTACTTCCACTGCCCCGGAGGAAATAACAATAACACTAACACTAGACAGTGTTGTAACATGCCCATTCTAAACTGCGATTTTATTGGGGATTAAATATTTACGTTTCTATATATCAAACGATATACTACATTGTCAGTAACGTCATTTTTTCATTCTTGGGAAGACAATGCCAAATACACGTACATCTCAGCAGCTCCCTTTCTGAATGAAAAAAACTGGGTCCCTTTGCCAGTTCTAGCTAATACAGTGAAATGCTAAATGCATCCTTCTAGTGGGCCTAACTAAAAAAAAAATTTTAGGCTAACTCAAAAAATGATGTCCATATTTACCTCCTTGGATGAAGAAAGACTGGCATTTATACTCACAGATGAGGATACATTAATTCAGCAGCTACTTGAAAGCCCTCAGGCAATTTCCAAATGACTAGTAAAATTGTTTACTACGTGAACCTGCCATCCTTGCCATTTCATAAAGGTATTTTAATAATCCTTATCAACTTTTCCTCCTTTGGACCCTCCCCCCAAAATGAGTTTTCTTATGTTTCCTGAAATTTCAACATCAACTAAAAAAATACCATTTGGTGTAGAAAATGCAAGCATTCTTTATTCAGTCTCTGCGCCTAATGAGAGGCAGTGAAAAGTCTGGGCTATTTCTGAATCTCATGGAATTATTATCCATCTAGAAACTGACTGCCCTGAGTCACAGCTCAGTTCAGACCACTCACCCAGTCATTTCATTATTTATAGTAAATAATAGGCCAGTGACACAGTGTGAATAGCATAGCTTGTGAAAGTATCCTTTTTGGTATGTTTTAAGAAGTAGACGAACAAAGGCCGTTCTAACAACAGGCTATTTGGGGCTATAAATATTTGTTAACACCTACTGCAAAACACGTAAAAGGAGAAAAGAAATGTCATTCCCTTAGTTAACTTAATGTGCATATTAAACTTTAGAATCCTATGGGACTTAAAATCAGAATCTTTTATCTGTAGTTCAAACTAGTGTTAAGTCAGTCAGTGGACTTAAGTTAAAATGAAATTCAGGGAAGCAGTTAACTGATATTAATATTCAACTGATGAAGCTGCAGGCTGAATAAGATTGGCAGTTTGAAAAGTCTAAAGGTTTAAAATGTGTTTTAATTTCCATTAGATTCACTTACACGTTCATGTTACAAGAATATCCTAGTCTGGAAAATATTTGATCCATTAATTCTCCTTTCAAAATATAATGAAATGAATGAATTACTAAAAGTTAAGAAGTGAAAATTATATGTGACTTGAGTTTTTACATTTGCCAAACCAGCTTCTGCAAGAAAGAAAACTAGTAAGCTGTTTTTTGGTCAGAAAAGTGAATTGATTTCTGGAGCAGAGGATTTCTATCATTTTCCTCCAGGAACTAAATATGAAAATGGTAAAAAATGAAAACCTGGGAATTTCAAGGTCTCTCAAGCTTTCTTGGCATCAAATCCCAGTCAATAAGTTTGTGTATTATATCTCTGGTGTATCCAAAAAGAATATGAAACCTCCTTTGTGCCCCCACTGTTTAAAATTTTCACCACCGTTAGTTTCAAACGAGGCTCTCAAAACAACCAACTTTTTGTCGCGCTTCTGATTTTGTGACATCGTAGCTTTCTGATAGTAGCTGAGCCTTCTTTATAAGGTAGAAAAAACATATATACATATGAAGTGTCTAAAAACTAAAACCTATTTACATTATATATAATATATATATATAATCAGTGCACTAAAACTAAAATCTAATTAATCTGTTGGCTCTTTAGTTATAATAATTGATTTTATTACAAAAGCATATTTTTAGTGGTGAAAATAATTCTTCTAAAAAATATGGTTATGTCAGTGACTACGTTGTTTTTAAATGACCTTGGTTTTGACCTCCAATGTTCGAAAGAACAAAGAGACTCTTTCCAAGATGTTCTTTAGGAAATCTTCATGATGTACTAGGTAAGAGCAATTATATGATGCTATTCTTTTTACAAAGAAGGAAAGTGACATGCCAGAAGGCTAATTTTAGTTTCTTCCCAGAATCTTATAATTAAATGAAAATCTGACTTCTAACTAGATATTCATAAACTAGGCTTCTTTAGGAAATTCATGTTCCCAACTTACTCTTTCTTTCATGATGCCATTTGCCTTCCTAAGAAATGTCTGATTTTAAATGCTGTGTTTCATATTTTAACAAGCCAAAGAAAACAGATACCATTGTGTTTTATGTAAACTGTCGTGCTAATGGGCCACGTGCAGCTGCCAGGCAGGCTACCATCTCAGGGCTGGGGACAGTGTGAATATTGTGTGGTGCAGTATGAATTGAACGTGAAAAACCAACTAGTGCAAATATTCACTGAGATAATAGAATAATAAGTTTTTGGAGCTGGAAGGGACTCTAGTAACCATCTGGGCTAATGGGTTTGCCAAGTTTTCACCAGTAACAATTCTTTCATTATTTTAATTGCAGACCCTCGATTTTGAAGGATTTAAAACAAGCAGAGGAGCTGCAATTTTTACTGTTATTATCTAATACTGAAAATCACGTGGGGTTTTAATTCATGAAAAACTCTGTCACTAGATTTGAGGACTCAGGCTGGGAATTAATGAATTAGTGCCATTCCTCACTCCATTGGTGACGAAAGTCATGCCAGTATCATATGAGGGCTGTTCCAGGATGCACAGCTAAAGAGGTTGCACTGGAGAGAGAACCAATATAAAAGGGAAATTGACTTGAGAAAGCACAATCTGACCTCTCCTTGGCACTTCTTCCTCAGCATCCCACCTTTAATGTTTGTGGTCACCCTTGTCCTTTCCAACCCCAGCTCTTCCAGGCTCCCTGTGCTGGGCAAAGGTTTTAATGAATTGCCAGATATTGAAGATGCTCAACCCAGTGCTCTCACTCTGTCTCACTCTTGATATTCACACCTATGTTTCCTGTTCTCTATTCAATACCACACACTCATAGACCTTTAGGTCTTCACTTGACCTACATGTTTATCAATAACACCATCCTTCCTCTTTTCAAGGCTTCTTCAAGGAGCAACCCAAATCTCATCTTCTGTGAAACATCTCTTGAGTTCCATCCCCAATCACGTCCAGGTAGAAATTATGTGCTGTTTCCTGTGCTTATGTTACAAGTCATAGCAGGTGGCCTCTTTTCTGATTGGCTGTTCAGGAGTGTCTGCCTAACTAGATCGGAAGAATCCCAAGGCTCAGAAAATTATCTGATTTCTCTTTGTAATTCCATTGGCTGCACAGGCCTGGCCTCCATGTGCCTATTACACAAGGCTTTGTGTGTGGTGTGTAATGAGGACCTGTTCGAAATACTAAAAGTATCCATTATCCAATTTTATTCAGAGTCTGCTATTCATAGTAAGCATAAACTTTAGCTACATTTGTGCATTTCTTACAGCTAAATATTTTAATTAAAATATAGTACAAAATGGTAGCTTCAGAAAATCTTGTCTTTTGCTAGTAAATTAACTAGCAAACATCATTATTCAGAAGGAAAAATACAGTCCTCTTATGAAAAATTGTAGCAGACAAATATACTGTAAAACACTGTTAATATGACACTTTTGATATGACAAATATATGCCAAACTTATAGCAAGTTGAAAATATAAACCACTATGGATGACTGATTTTCAACATGATCTTCCCCATTATTGTTTCACAGCCCCTGTCCTATTGGGCACAAGGAGAGAAAAATTCAACAGAGACATATCTGTAGAACAATCTACTAGATGCTGCAGAGAATACAGGAGTAGGACACAACTTCTTACACTGTCAAGTGGGTTTAATGAACATCTTACATGTTTGCAACAAGTTGTTAATATACTCTGGTTGCTTAGAAATGAGATATTGGCATAGACAGAGAGGAAGTACAGTGTAACAGTTCTAAGTCTGGGATTTGCTGTCCGTTGGGTCTGAATCTTTACTCTGCCAATTGCAGCTATGTGACCTTGGGCAAGTTAATTAACCTCTTTAAACTCCAATTTTCTCATTAAAAAATAGAGCTAATAATAGAACCTATTTTATAAAAGTCATTACAACGGTTAAGTAGAATAATACATAGAAACTACTTGGTACCACTCTTAGGAAATAGTAATCATAAATGAAATTAACTGTGACTGCTGTCATTGTGGAGTGGTTGTAATTGGAATTAAGGTCATAGAAATTTAAGAATAGAAGGGAACTTACTGATAATTTGAAAACAAATCCCTTATTTTACAGTTGAGGAAACTGAAATTTAGAACAACTGTGAGTCTTGCTCAAGTTTGTTTATGCAGTCATGGTTAAACTTGCATAGCTTCCAAGTGTCCAGAATTGCAGCTTAGTGTTCTTTATATTCTTCACTGAAATGACTATTAAAATTATTTTCGACATAGTTGATTTGCCATACACAAAACCATTTTTTACTTCTAGAATTATTTTCTTTGTGATGGCTTACTTGGGTAAAGAAAAGTGGCAGAAAACTATATTTGGGCAAATGTATGAAAATTGTTTGAAGTTCTTTAGTTCACATTATGTTTTTCATTGTCATTCTCCCTGTAATACCCACCTCCAAGAACATGTTATCTCTTGCCAAACAAGTAGAAAAATTCATCTGTGTCTGTGGTCATCTGCACTCAGAGATAGGTCCACATACATGTTTATTTAAGGATGCTGTTCTAGCCCCCACCCCTCCAGAACAGTCCCTAACCTGTAGTCAGTTTCAGCTGTACGCACATCAGCGGCCAGAATTTGACCACTGGCTCTGATTCTGGAAAACTTTCAAATTTCTTATTTTAACTGATTGGTAAAATGCAAGATTAGATTTCAAAGAATTTTTTGCTATGTACATTAGCTACTTTAGTCAACCAACATTGTTTTAATATCTTTTTTGGTCAATTAATTTTAGAAAGTGCTCATATTTATTTTTGTCTGGGCAGTAATATTAAATATATGCACTGAATTTAAGTGTGCAGATGAGTGAAAATGCTTTAATTATATGCACTTCAATTTTTCTATTCAGATTACAGTATTCTTAGCAAAGCAATGTATAATTCAGATCCCAAGAGAAAAATGGTTGAAGAATATCTAGGATATGTTACAAATATTCTGGTTTAAATCAAATTGCATGTATATTTCTGCACCTAGCTTTTTACTCATTTATAAAAATGATTTCTCTGTAATTATAATTTTAATGCCTGCATAATGTTATATAATATGGATTGCCATATTTCTTGTTTTTGTAGGACATTTAGGTTGCTTCCAATATTTTACTGCTATAACTAATATTTTAATAAGTATATTTAAATAAAAGTCTTTTTTATATTTCAATTTTTAAATAACATCATAAAAATATAATTACTAGGACAAAGAATATAAACATTTAAAGCATATTATTTTTGTCAACTAGGATAGTGCTCCTCATTTATCAGCTGATCAAAAAAGTAAAATGCTGTTTCTCACTGTGCTTTTTACTTGTATATCTTTCATTATTAATAATGAAATATTATTTAAATATTCTGTATTTCATTAGTCATTGTTTCTAAATTAATGAATACTTTATAATTCATTCATGAACTATGCCCACTGAGATTTTTTATTTTTCTTTAACTTATTTTTCTAAGTTTTAATTATTTTGTTTTTTAAAACGTGCTTTAATAATTTGTTCTGTTTGGTTATTTACTCATCTTATTCCAAATTACCTTACCAAAAGTTGTTTGTTAATGTGAATTTTAGGATTCATTTTTAAATTTCCTGAAGAGATTTCCTATTGGGATTTTGGTTGAAATTAAGTTAAATATATAAACAAATCTGGAAGTAATTTTTTTTTCAATCTGCCCATTCAAGAATTTGTTTACTCATCCCATTAACCCAAGCAAAATATTGTAGGTCTCAGTCATTTCTTGTTAAGGGGATTCTTAGTAATATTTCACATTTGTTCCTGTAAATAAAGTCATTTTTTCCACTATAATTTCAAATTGGATATTACATGTAAGGAAATCTTTGGATTTAGACTAGATTGTATTCAAACAGTTTATTGGACTCAAAAACTCTATTTCTTCTTTTTTTTCCAGTTTATTTTCTTAGGTTTTCCATCTACGAGTCCTTTCTTTCCTTAGCCCATGTCAGACTTTGCACGCTCATCTGCTCTTTCAATGGTGCACATATCAGTATGGGAACAAACTGAGACGGACTCTAATTCATTTTAATAGAAAAATACATCTACAATGACATTTTTCCCAAAACATGCCTTTCCTCATTCCTCCATCAATAACTTAGTCCTCTGAAATCTGAGCTGCATCCTGCCTAACATTGCTTAAACTACTTTTTTCAGTCTCATATTTATTTTCAGTATATTCACATGCTAATCAATGTTACAGGAACAGGATGAAAATAGCTTGCTATGTCACCAATGATTTCCCAATTATCAAATTAGTTAATTACTTAATTCATAATAATCATTTGTTGAATTCCAATGAGCACTCTTAAGCCACACCATACTTTAAGAACTTGACGACACAGTTTTCTTCATCTTCTTCATTACGGAGTTCTGTCCCTTTGGTCATCCCACTCATTTCTCCACCTCTCAGTGAGCTTCAGGCAACTGGGATGGCTCATCTTCCACCCACTGTTTAAATATTATGATTTCCATGAGGGTTAATTTGTTTCTCATTACTACTCCTTCTTCTTCTTTTTTTTTTTTTTTTGTACTTTCCTCTTGAGCAATCTAAACTGTTTCACAGTCTCCAATGTGATCTGTACATGACTGACTCCCAGAGTTACATATTAGCTCTCACCTCTTTCTAGAACTGCATTCCTAACTATGTACTTGTCACTTCTACCTAGATGTTCAGCAAATATGTTTAATCAGTCCAAAATGAGATTTGTTTTCTGTTCCTCAAAATCACCTTCCTTGTTGATCATTCTTTATTTGGGGTAATGGCATCATGGTAACACTAGATACTAATGATATTTTATGATAATAATAGTGATACAACAATAACAACAAGAAACATTTTATTCAACACTTACTATATTCCAGGCACATGTTAAAGAACACTGCATATATTAATTTGTCAATCCTCTCACAATCTTACGAGGTAGAAACAGTTATTATTCCAGTTTACAAGTAAGAAAATTTAGGCACAAAGAGTTTGAGCAATTGCCCAAGGTCACATGGGTACATAAAAAGTGGTGAAAACAGTTTTATAGTCTCATCTCACTACAAACTTTGTTGTTTGGGGTTTTATTTTTATCTTTTTTCTTTTTTGAACCACAATCCTACTCTTCCAAGCTAAACACACCACAGTCATCCCTGATTCACTCTTTCCTCTTATATCGCTAAATAATTTACCAAGGCCAGTCAATTCTGTCTCTTATATATCCTCAGGCAATGTCCTTCTCATCACCTTTACTGTCCCTTTTTTTTTTTTCAAGCAACCACTAACTCTTAAAGCATACCATCTCCAATGTTTTATTGCCTCCATGATGCTTTTAATATAGTCAGGCATGATTCCATCATTGTTATGTTTAAAATCTTTCCATGACTTTTTGTTCTCTACAGGATAAAATTCAGAATCCTCAGCAAAATCCTTTTCTTTTCTAAAGTTGTCTTATGTTTCCAGACATTTCCCACTTGCTCCTCAACCTTACCCCAAATATATGCTCCTAGTCAGACCAAACTACTTGTCCTTACCTTAAAAAAAAAAAAATATATATATAACACATCTGTGTGTATGTGTTGTTTGTGTGTGTATTTGTGTGTGGTGTATATACATATGTACATATATACATATACACATGTATATGGATCTAATGAATGTATACATATATACACATGTATATCCATTGGGCTAAGATTGTGTCTTATTCATCTATATTTTTTTTCTCTTAACAAAATACAATACCCCACACATGGCAGCTGTTTAATAAGTTTTGGCTGAACACATGAATGAAGGAAGAAAGGAATTAAAAGCTTTTAGGTAACCATATTTTATGATTCAAGATATTCATTAATTTGGTGCAGCATCTCTCACAACTGAAAGAGCATGACTATATAAGACTCAGGCGTCAGCCAAAATTCTGGAAAGGGTACATTATACTCAGCTCCCTGAATATTCATGGAATAGAATGAGGAAAATCTTTAGCAAGTCTATACTCCAAGTAATGCCATTTTCAAGTGGTTCTAGGAATGGAGTATACATATTTATACGTCTGTAAGTTATACAGTGATTTCCCCATACTTTCTCAGCTTACTGAATCCCAGGGGCTTGCTCTCCACTTAAGGAAGTTTGCATATGGTGGTCCCATTGTTTTAACAAGTTAAATGGATTCCAAATTCATCATCAGGGTTGGAACAGAGAAGAATATGTTACATTTGCAGAATGGTGGCCCCTTTTAACAGTAATTTGAGAGTGGTCATGGGGTACAAATCACCATGTTTGACAAGAGAGCTGTCAGTATCAAATGACAATATTAGACCTGTGGTTCAATGGGCCACACGTGTCAGGGAGTAAAAGGCGAAGAAGCAATCAGTACACTTGTTAAAATCACTTCACCAATACTAAAATAATTTTGAGTATAATTCACCTTAGTTCTAGTTTTTTATTTGAATTTCTAGCCTACTGATCTATTGTATATGCATTTTAATGTGAACCTTACTAAATCACACTTAGGAAATGAAGGCATATAAAAATTCTAAGTACAAAGAAAAAAGAAACTAAAAGTAAGCCAAATCAATTAACTTTCTTAATTATTTTCTTACTACAAGATATTTTTTAGACTGAACAAAATCATCACTCAAAAAAAACAAGGTTTTCTATATATAACTAAACAATGCAGCAGTGACTCAAGCCATTGAGCTGTACAAACATCTGTTGGGTAAAATGACAGCACCTAAATCATAGATCAGCTAGGACGAGAGAAATAAAACTTTTGGGCTAGATCAGTTGCTTGATAAATGTATCCTACTTTTCTTCAATGTTAACTTTTGATAGATGGCCAGGCTTTGCCATGAATTTGCTTTGACATTTATCTCACAGTGACCATTATCTTGTGACAATAATCTATTTCTTTCTGTTATCTTGCAGCTCATAATTGTTAAGTCTTCTTAGTGAAGATTTCCTATCAATTTTGTAATTTATGACACATAGGCCCAAACTCCCCAAAAAGTATTTTATGCATATGGTTTACAACTAAAATTTAAACAAAATAATAGACCTATAGCAGTTTTGTGGCTTTTTATGTACGTAACCTCTCTAGGAGAAATGTTACAGAAAGCAAAGCAAATGCTAATGTTTTTTAAAAACTCAAATTTTATTAAACTGCATATAAATTCCTCAGAAAGTTCATGGACTTGCAGCTCAAAGGAACACAACAATATTTGGCACATTACCATATTGATCACACCCATTGTATTAGATGGAGTAGCCGCATTGCCAATTCCTTAGAAAACTGAGCAGGTTGCCAGGAATTTGTAACCACTGGTATTCCCCTTACTAAGCATATTTTTTTTCTTCCCTACGTGCTACTGCTCTTGTGTCTACAGAGGCTTCCCAGAGCACACTAGAAAACAGCGAAATTGCAGGGCAAATCTTCTAAGAGATTTAGATAGTTTAGACAGTTCTTTTTAAAACTTTTTTAAACTCAACAACCTGACAGTGAATTGTACTACAAAGGCCTGCACTAGCCTCCATGACCATCCAGTTTAATTGTTCTATTTTATAGATGAGGAAACTAAACTCCAGAAATTTTTTACAACGTGCCCAAGGCTACTCAGATAGAGAAGAAGAGCCTTCATGTGAAACTTACAACGATTCCAGAAACATCCAATTCAGTGTTCTTTCTACTAACCAGTACTTTTAGAAGGCACACGAACACTCGCTAAAAATATAGATTTCTTGATCCCTACTGCAAACTTGGGGTGAGGGCCAAAGAATCTACATTTTTACAGTCTAGAAGATTCTGATGTCTAGAAGGTTGTGATGTAGCTGTTCTAAGAACATATTTTGAGAAGTACTGTTCTATACCAACTCTCATCATAAATATATGGTCATCTTCCTCATTGCTTTGGCTGGTACAGTAGATTTCTCATTAGTGGGATTTCCTAACCGTTCAGCTTTAAAAATATCTAATGGAGACTGAAGTTGGAGTGAGTGGAGAGGGGGTGTGTGTGTGTGTGCGCCTGTGTGCATACATAAGCGGAGGTGAAAGCTAAAGATGAAGAATGGTTTTGGTAGAACCTTGGTCTCAAACAAGCCAAGAGCATCACAGAAAATAAATCAAATTGGTCTAAGACCCAGACATTTTTATACAATCCACCCTCTACATCCACAGATTCTGCATCCTTGGATTCAACCAACCATCAACCAAACTCCACAGATGCAGAACCCGGGGATATGGCGAGCATTCATGAATTTTTGTATCTGCCAGGGGTTCTGGCCCCAATTCCCTGCAGATGAGGAACAACTGTATGTTAGAACTACTTTTACATATGTATTTTTTTGGAATGTAGGTGAGTGGGTACGTTGGGAGCCAAAGAAAGATTACGTAAAAGTTGAGGCCACTGCCAACTTCTACCATAGAGAACAAGATGACTGCTAAGATCCCCTTATTCTAATGATGCCATCTGCCCTCACTTTTTCATTGCCACCCTTACTGGTACATCAGTCACATCCTATTTGTACAGTACCTATGTGGTATGATCAACCCTCAGTATCACTTTCGACCTGATCCTGTCCTATGCTCCCTGTGACCTCCACTCAGCACTCATCCTCATCAGACATGAAAGAGTCAGCTCATAGATAACTTGTTTCCCAGAGAGTCATGAGACTTTAGGTCAAATGCCATGATAATCACATTAACAGTGAGGTGCAGAATGAGTTTCCTATCATAGACAGCTGGTATGGACAAGCAACTTCTCCACCAGGGGTTGGCTTGAGCTAACAAAAATATGAGACAACCGTTCCTCTTCAATGCTGGTATTTCTGGATCTCAAACCCCAACTGTCCTATGCACTTTGGCAGCAGTTGTGCCATTATAAGTTGTAAGTGGATCCAAATATGTAGCAACCCTGAAACTGTAACCAAGAGTTTGTTGGTTCAGAAATTCAAGTCATCCCAACGTCTCATTGTGAGTCTTTTCCCGTGAATTTAAATAATAGAATCACTTAATTTTTTGCTTTAATTATATACATTTTCCCCATGAGTTACTTATCAGCCTGAATGCACATTCACCTTTTTAATACACTATTCTTTTTTAAAAAATTTAAAAAAACTTTTTTTGGTAGGGGGAGCTATTTGATTTTTTTTAACGGAGGTACTGATGGTTGAACCCAGGACCCCGTGCGTGCTAAGCACACACTCTACCACTCCTTTAGATCCTACTCTTGATGAAACTGGCTGAGGTACTTTGATGCATCTGCCTTTTGCACAGAGTATTGATGGCATCTGCAGGATCCTTGCCTAAATTCTCTCTACAAAGGTGAAACAGATGGCTCCTGACTTTGGATACCCACTGCAGCCATAACATTGTCCATCTGCAACCCTGGAATGCTTCTTTGCTTTTACTTGTCTCACACAGCAGTAGGGCATTCGGGATATGAAATATCTAAATTTGACACTCCAGATAGTCAGCAAACTTCCAGACTTTCTCATGCTCCATAAATCCACCGATTCTGAGTTTATTTACAATAAGCAATCCTAAATCAGGAATATCTTGCTAATAGCATTCCATAGATAAGGTCTCCCTTCCCTGCAAATAGCACTAGTTTGTTAAACAGGAGGTCTGGCTTTCAGCAGTTTTCCAAGGATATTATACTGAATCACCTGCTTCTGGCCCCTCCCTACAACATGGGCATGAATGGATCATAGGTCAGCTGCTTTAACTCCTTCCTTTCTAGTGCTAAGAAATAATTTAACTGAAAGCACTTTGAACACCATCATAACACTATTAGAACTGTGACCCAGTTACAAATTAAATTATTAAATTAATTCAGCTATTCCATGGGAATGATTAAAATCAACTTGACATCCAGAGTATAGACCAAGTAAGACAACCACCTCTCTGCCTACTAGATAATCCACTGTGCTTCTGGTTTCTGTAACTCCATAGTTACATTGATTCACTTTTTCTTTTTAGTTTCCTGGAAAGAAATATTCTGAGAGAGTGCTTCTTAAAAAATAGAGGAGGCTAAGTGCTTTCTAAGTTTGCTGATGATTAAATGTAATTAGATCATCAGCTTCTGAGAGGAGAGGATTACAGATAAATAATAGTAACCATGTCAGAGTAGTTAGACACTGTTACAATGAGAAACAGGAACACAAGGCGTAGGTAGGCAGCCACATGGCATGAGCGTAAAAGATCTCAGAATCATAGTGCAAGTCAGTTTCACAAAGTAAAATGAGAAAAAAAAAGAGAATATGAAAAAAGCATCCAAAAATTCCATGAGAGTTTGCCTAATTCTAAGATGATTAGAAGTGGTGATTCTAAGCAGATAAGCAGCAGATTCTTCTCTGGTGAAGACCGGTATAAAATGAGGAGCAATACCAACATTGACAAGGTGGTAAAATTAGATCCATGAGAAACTAGGAGTGCTAAAAATATCTAAAGAAAGGTTTAATGATTTCCAAGATAATAATATATGGCATGATTATTAGAATTTACCCATCTCCAGAGAGAATGGAGCTTACAAAGGGTCAGGAGGCATTTAAAGAACAACCGGTGATGAATTCATTCTTAACAGGAAATGTGGTTATATACTAGAATGATCCACAGGAAGACCTCAGAGATACTGTGTGTTTGGTTCAAGACTACTGTAATAAAGCCAATGTCACAATGAAGCAGGGCATGCAAAATTTCTGGTTTCCCAGTGCATATAAAAGTTATGTTTATACTACACTGTAGTCTATTAAGTGAGCAACAGTATTATATCTAAAAAAAATGTACATACATTAGTTAAAAAATACTTTATTACTAAAAAATGCTAATCATTATCTGAGCCTTCAGCAAGTTGTAATCTTTGTGCAATAGTAACATCAAAGATCACTGATCACAGAGCACCATAATATAATAAGAATGAAATAGTTTGAAATATTGTGAGAATTACCAAAATGTGGCAGACACAAAGTGAGCAAATGCTGTTGGAAAAATGGTCCCAATAAACTTGCTGGACTAAGTATTGCCACAAACCTTCAGTGTGCTAAAAGTCATTATCTGTGAAGCACAAAAAAGCAAAGCAGAATAAAATGAGGTATGCTTGTCCTAAAATCTGTTGTAGAATCTGCTTCAATGTCACCATTATAAATTAGATTGTAAAATGATTATAAATCAACAAAAAATGTTAAAAAAATAAATAAAGAAAGTAGATTGACATTCATGTACCGTAGTAGGTAAATTATAAAACGAGAGAGAAAACCATACACCCCCCCCATTCCTGTACCTCCATGATAAAATTCCATGGGATTACTAGTGAATTTCAAGTTTAATGATCATTAGATATAAAATATATTGTAATGTGTACTTTCACCCCTAAGTTTGTGGCCTTTTATAGCACTTTCGCCAAAGCAAAGCAAAATAAAACAAAATGACAACACATCTACTTTCTTTAAACTCCCTGTTTCAATGTCATAAAAGGTCTTTCTTATTAATTGAGTTCTGTGATTTAGGTGTCCAGCTAGTTCTCTGTAAATGCTGAATGTACTGCAAGTTCCAAATAACCTTTAATCAAAATAAAATGGTAAGGGCTTCCTTAAATATTTAATTATTTTAGATGTATTAATACGTTAATGATGTTAGAAGCACTTAACAATTCAAAATAACCTTTGTGTATTTAATGGTTCTAAATGTTTTATGCTGTGCAATTAAATGTAAATTAACATGCAAATGTTATTTCTGGAATATTCTTTGGTACTTGAAATGAATTTAACTAGGTATTCGTATTCTGTGGAATATTCTGGGATTAGATAGTTATTGAATTAAAGAGTTTATTTCCAAGGGAAGGCCCTCAATAAGTGAGTTTGCATCTGTTCATTTTGACACTAAATTAGAGTTTTAATTCAGATCAGGATCATTCCTTGTGTATAGATAATTGACTGAGAGCAAGATGAAATTTTGTTAGACTCTGCTTTCACAAAAATGAGATCTACTAATAAAGAAATTATGCTATTGTTCTATGCAAACAACAGACACAATGTGTTTCCATGTATCTCTTTTTTCTATTGAAGTTACTAAAGTTTAGTATTCAGTATGTGATTACAGAGATACGAAACTATAAAATGAGTGCTGAGTTACCATTCGCAATATTCACCTCAAGAAGCCTACACCAACCACACTGCCATGCTGTGGAATATTTTGACAACTCCATTTTAGGAACTGTTTTTAGAGATCGGATATGACTCATAAAATCAGTCTCCTTGCTTTATTTTCACACTTCAAAAAAGAAAAGAAGATGTTACATTTTTTCCATTCAGAGGAGGTATTGTGGAGCAGACTGGGAAATCATTCCACAGACTGAAGTCAAAACAAGGACTAGAAATTAGTGGTCTTCCAAGGTAACATGAGCCAGAACTGGGCCTCAGAGTGATGAAAGAGGTAAAGATGAACAGTTGATTTAGATGATTTTTAAAATCCCTTCCAATCCAAAGATTCTATTATTATTATTATTATTATTATTATTATTATTATTATTATTATTATTATTTTCTGACTCATGATTCTGTCACTTCCACCATATTAAAGTTCTTCCTTCTCTTTAGTCAGACCCCGTGTGCTAGGTAGCTATTATTCCCCTGCAGCATCTACATGGTCTGGAGGGGAATCATGGCTCCAGAGAAGACCGATACCAGCGTGCTGGTATGCACATGTGCAGGCATGACGTGTGCAGGTGTCCATGTGTGCAGGTGGGGGGCTGACACTCTTCCCTGACTTCCTCCAGATGGCGCCACTTCAGATCGGAATGGAGAAATGAGCTTAGAGAAAGCTGGCACAAAGAAACCATCGGGGTATTTAGGGAAGTTCACCGGCACCTCATTCCATCTCCTAAATATGTAACATCTTACAGCACATTTAGCAGAAAACATAATTCTCCTTCAGCGTGAGAAACACTCTTGAGGCTTTTTCCATTTTAGATCTCAACCTCCACTATCCTCTACACACATTTGTTTTTTATTAGAATTCTTCAAGTATCAATGACTTCTGTACATTTTTAATAAAAAAATACATGTAGTAAGATATTAAAATCACATATTATGTGTTCTATTAAGAAAGCTAAAATCTATTTCTACATTTTCCATACAAATGCAACTGCCCCTACTGTGTGTGTGTATATATATATATATCTTCTCTTGTGTAAGACTGTGTAATGTGTCATTGGTCCCAAAATGTAAGAGTGGAAAATTTTTGTAGTTAGTCTAATTATCTTATCTTTTTTTTGGTAGGTTCAAAACTCAGTTTGCAAGAGCACAAAATTCCACTGAGTAAGGACAATCATTACAGCAAATATCATCACCATGAATCAGACAAACCATTCAAGACACAAAATAACAAGAGGTAAAACTTTGCCGAGTTTTGCATTTGTCTCCTCCAAGTAACAACATTGCTGATGCTAAACACACATTTACCAAAGGGGGCTACTGCTTGGTCTCACTACATTAAACATTTATAAATTCATTACTTAGTACTTCAAACATTCATTTATATTTTCTTACATGGAATTATTATGCATTTAGCTTTTATTCATTTAAAAAAGTTCCACTGCATTAGGTCTTCAAAGAGATTTCCAGAGTGTTCAATTACTTCTTCTAACTGCAGCTTTTTCTGTTTCTTGGAAAAAAGCCAGGTTCCCAGTCTTAGCACTTTTACTCTTACTCTCTTCATCCACTTGTTCCAGGGGTTGTGAAAAGAGGTTTTCTTTCGGGACTGCCTCAACAGTGAGGGTTCCTTTCTAGCTTTAAAAAATTCAAGCTTAAAAAAAATTAAACTGGCATCTTTATAATGCCAGTAGCTTTTGCTCAGTGAGGAATCAAACCCTCTGAACAATGAATGCTTGTCTAAAGCAACTATTCACAGAAGGTACTGCCTTCTGGGGAATGGGAAAAGTTTTTACCTACTGACAAATGGGAGTAGCATAACAGAATAGAGCTGAACCCAAGGCGAAACGCCTCACGTTTCCAGAGCTGAAATGTGGCGATCAGTTACAGCCCCTCTGCCACTGACCCGATATAAACAGAAGAACACTGAAGAATACCAAACAAGATCAAGCAGCAGTCCAGATGAGATCATGCAAATTCCTTTTAAATGTCTTTAATTTACAGATTTTAAAAATGTTTGGAGAGGTTGGAGGCTTATCCCCATGTGTTAATTAAAACTTGATTTTGGAGCTCCAGTGAGAATCTGAGAGACAGGAAGAATAAATCTTGAGAAAATTGTCTGGTGTATATAAATAGCTTCAACAGTTACTTCAAAATTTAGTTTTATGTTATATCATTTAGGTCTCAAGGCTTTCTCTGAAAGAAACACCAACCTCGTGAATACTGTCTGTGTCAAGGTCTCTGGCTGTTTATTGGCCCCGCACATTCTATGAAGCACATGAACCAATTAGAAAGAAATAAAAAGTGTTCTGCTCTATCTTTCTCACCAGACTGAGCTATTGTGACTACTGGTTTGCATTTAGGTGAGAAAGTATTTCAATTTCTTCATCCTTTTCTTGATTCTTTTGGTGAAAATAGGGGGGGAAAGGCACAGAGAAGCAGACAGGGTTGGGTGCTTTTACCTTTGTGGGCATCTCACCTACTTCTCCCCTTCCCCATTTCAATTCCTTCCTTGTGCACAGGTGGGGTTTCACTGACCCTGGACTTACAAAGGAAGGAGGATCAAAAAAAAAAAAAAAAAGTAGAGGTATGGTGTAGCCACTACGGAAAACAGTATTGAGGTTCTTTAAAAAACTAAAAACAAAGTTACCATAAGATCCCTCAATCCCACTCCTGGATATATAACCAGAAAAGATGAAAACTCTAATTTGCAAAGATACATGCACCCCAGTGTTGACAGCAGCACTATTTACGATAGCCAAGACACAGAAGCAACCTAAGTGTCCATCAACAGATGAATGGGTAAAGAAAATGCAGTATAGATATACATATACAATGGAATATTACTCAGCCATTAAAAAGAATGAAACATTGCCATTTGCAGTAATATGGATGGACCTAGAGATTATCATACTGACTGAGGTGAATCAGACAGAGAAAGATATTAGATGATGTCACTTACATGTGGAATATAAAAAAATACTACAAACGAATTTATTTACAAAACAGATACAGACTCACAGACATAAAAACAATAAATTTATGGTTACCAAAGGGGAGAGAAAGGGGATAAATTAGGAGAATGGAATTAATAGATAAACAAGAAGGACTTACTATGTACCACAGGGAACTATATTCAATATCTTTTAATAACTTATAATGGAAAAGAATCTGAAAAAATATATATATATAACTGAATCACTCTGCTGTGCTCCTGAAACTAACACAATATTGTAAATCAGCTATACTTCAATAAGTTTTTTTTTTTAAATGCAAGGTAGGGAGGTGATAGCAGACATGAGACGAGAGCAGAACTGGAGCCAGTATCTGGAGAGAGAAAATCTTTCAGAGAAGAGACAGAAAGTTTGCAAATAAGCAGGGACCATACATTCCTTCTGATGCTGCCTTGTCCAGGACTCTACTGTCAGTAAGCGGTAGAGTCAACTCTAAGAAATCCTGGGGTCTTTTCTGTTACAGCATAAGCACATCAAGTTCTTGGCTATAACTTGAACAGAATCCCAGTGAACAAAGGAACACATTATTTTCTATGAACCTGAACCAAAAGAAGCTACTTTTTTTTTTTTTGTCAGTTCTAGCCCTTGAAAAGGAGAAAACTATCCAAGGACCTCATATATGGCCACCGTAAGAACACATGCAGAAGGTGGGGAAGGTGAAATCTTTACTTTAGATATTTCCCATACTTTTGCTTATGTTTGATTATAAATATTTGTAGAAGTAGTTTTTGTTTTCTCCCCCCCCTTTTTTTTCTTTGCTAAATAATTTCTCTCCTAAAGTCTAAAGCATGTTCTCTCATTACGGCTTTCTTAGAGGCAGCACAGCGTATGAGGGAGGCTAGGCTGTGCAGAGTCTTCCTCAGACTGCCTGACACACCTGCTTTATCCACAGTGCTGCTGCTTCTTTTGGTGTCTCACTTCAGTTTTCTCCAACAGCAGCCCTCCATGCATATATTACTTTCCATCCTGTGCTTACATTAATTTTCTATAGCAAAAAATGGTAGCAAAGAATTCCCCCAATTTAGCATTTGGAAGCAAGAGGTTTCAACCAAGCTTTTGGGGTTTGAGAGAATAACTTAGAACTTTTCAAGTGTAAGTTCATAATATCAATGCTGTAAAATTTGTTCATTATTACTCTGATAATGTTGAGTGTCTTAGAGGTAAGTAGCAATATGAGTGCTTTAGGAATTTAGTTTTTATTTTCCTTTCTGTTTATTACTCAGGGACTGTCATGTGGAGAATGCAGGGTCTGCTGGGGCTTTATCCTCTCCTCTGCCTTCCAGAATGTTCTGGTTTACTGCTCTTTAGCACTTTCTAATGTTAGACCAAAAAAATGAAAGAAGTGGACACAAGCAAAATAGCTTACAACTTTTCTAATTTGTTAAACGATAACAGATTGATACTAAGAATGAAATGCAGCTGTTTTCATCTATTCAAACTCTTTGTCATCATTACTGTACGTAATCAAGTAGCATGTGTACTGTAGCCGTGTGAGATGCGATCATCACCGTGTTAGATGACTAATCAGCAGACCTAAGGTTTTAGACATGATACCTATGCCAATATGCTGAGAATTTCACCCTTGCACCAAGGTTTTACTATAATCCAAGTCCCTAGTTCTCTCTTTCCTGCCAATGAAAATAGATGCTCAAATAATTCATAACCCAAAGGAAATAATAAAGATATGTGTAACTATTTCTTTTTAATTAAAAAAAAATTTTTTAAGTTTTTTAAAGTTTTCCAATTTGTATTTCTCCTTTGAGAACTTGAAAAAGTTGGGGCCAGCAGTCTGGTAGATCTTGTGTTTATTTTCACGGCTTCACAAATGGACAAGTACTAAAATCACCCCTCCTGTTCAGACCTACCAGTGACAGCTTCCCTCGGACGCTGACTTTGAAACAGCTTGGCCTCTTATGAGACACAGAAGAAGTAAGAATGAATTGTTTACTGACTTAATAATAGGATTAAGTATAATTCCTTTATTAGAGATACATAAATAGTGCGCAAATAAGTGTTTTTATTATGTGACTTACATAATGTGAATTTCATCAGTGAGTAGAATGGGCTTTGGTATATTGGTGATTGGCATCTCAGGAAACTGAACGTTACTAGCTTGTGTGATTCTTAGAAAGAGGCTACAGAATAGCATCCTGGGAACTAGGAATTGCAGGGGATAGCACCAAGGCTATCCCCTCATGAAGAGATCATTTTCTGAGACTATATGTCCCCCTTGACTTCTTTTACCCATTATTTTCCAGCTTAAACCAACCAAACTTTTACTTCAAGAATATCCTTTAAAACAAAACAAAACAAAACAAAAAATACCCTTTCCATAATTGCCCCCTTGCTTTTCCATAACTATAATTGGTAGTTATTAAAAAGCTACCAGGTGTCGGGAACTTTTCTAGGAAACTTACATTTATTAACTCACAACAAAACTATGAAGAAGACTCTTCTATTATTATGTCTGTTTTAGAGAATAGGAAACTGAAGCAGAGGAAGATTAAGTAATTTGCTGAAGGGGCGGCAGCAGGAGGTAGCAGAATCAGGATTCAGGTGCCGGGACTCTTTAGGGTCCCTGCTCTTTACCATCTGGCTCTACTGCATCTGCACCACACTCGCCAGAAAACCAGACTTTGGATCAGCTCCAATGTACTTTATTCAGTTTCCCTTTCTATTTCCCACACCAGGGACTCAGGAGGTGTTCAGAAATATTTGCTGAATGAGTGAGTATATGCTAATCAGAATCACTAGTGCCTTTTTTTTTTTCCTGAGCTTCAGTTCCATGGGAACGTGCACCTCTCCACCTGGATGGAGCACAGTAGCACAGTAACCTTGAGTCAATGTAACGAAATAAACCCACCATTCATTATCTTCAATTCGTGCTCCTACCTGCACGACTGGAATTGCCATTTACCCCTCTGCTCAAGTCTAAAGTTTGAGAGTAGCTTTTTTCTTCTTCCCATCCCTCCCCCCTTTTTTGTTAATCATTTGAAAATATATTACATAGCAAATCTTTCTTCTCAAATCACCGACACTTACACGGGATTCGTCTTCTCTTTCTTGAATAACGATGGCAGCCACTTAATGACTTCTAAGCTTGTAAAACGCTGCCACATTCTTCCAGATCTATCTTTCCAAAACTCTGATGATTCCACTTACCCACTGTGGTAGGCAGAACAATGCCACCCCCACACCCCCAAAGATGTCTAGATGCTAATCCATGAAATCCATGAATATGTTACCTCACTGGCAAGAGACTCTGCAGATATGATGAAGTTAAAGACCTCAAGATGGAGTGATAACTTAGATTTTCTGGCAAGCCCAACGTATTCATATGGGTTTCTAAAAAAGGAAGAAACCTTCATTGTCGTGGTCAGAGGAAGACATCAATCAATACAGAAGAAGAGTCAGAGAGGCAATTCTGCTGATTTTGGCAATGGAGGAAGGAAGTCAGAGCCATGCGTCAAGGAATGCAGGCAGCCTCTGGAAAATGCAAAAGGCAAGGAAACAGATTCTCCCACGGAGGCTCCAGAGAGGAACACAGCCCTGTTGTCACCTTGACTTAAGCCTTAATTGAGACCTGGGCTGGACTTCTGACCTAGAGAACTATAATAAACTATGATAATAAATTGTCTTTGTTTTAAGCCACTAAATTTGTGGTATTTTTTTTACAGCAGCAACAGAAAACTCATACACCCTGTATAAATCATCCAGTGATTTGTTAGAGATTTTATGACTTGTTTTGTAATGTTGGTGTCTGGCTTGGGGCTGTTTGCATTGTCCCCACATTAGCACCTATGGTGTTTTTTTTTTTAATCGTAGTCCTTGTTCAACTTTCATACTGGTGTAGGGGCTGGGAGGGGGCAGAAAGGGTCCTGCCCACCTATAAGTGAGAAACACATTGGCTTTCTGGAATTAACAACAACAACAAAATCCACATTTAGTGAATGTAATTTACTATCTATCTCAGGGACTAAACCAAAATTGGAGCGGGTTTAAGAGTATGAAGAGTGATTTGGGAAATAGCCACAATTCTCATCTAAGTAATCTGTTAATAGTCTCAAGCAGGATGAAGTAAGATGTGACTGCAATTCAGTAAACAGAAATCATATCAATTTTATTTCACTGTAGAAAAAAAGATTTTGTGACTAACTGTGCACCTAGAAGCAGAGGCAGACACAGTGTGAAGTGAATGAAGCTCACACATAGTCGGCTTCTCACTGTCAACGTCCCTTCTAAGGTCCTGAAAGGGGTCTGGGAGGGTCATACATCCTAGGAAAACCTGCCTAAGTGAGATATTTCCACTACCATCAGTTAAGACCACCATTCTTACTATTTCCCTATCACATTTTACTGTCTGTTGGGTGGCAATGGAAGGACATACTGTATGTCATCTTCTAGTCTCAGTTTCAGGCCATGTAAAGCTTGGATCCTTCTCCACTTAGTGAAAAGTGAAGACCAAACAGAGTCTGGATTTGCCCTGAAAGCACTTAAGAGAAGAAAGTGCCCTGTTTCAGGGACAAGGTTTTCTAGTTACGAGGAGAGGTAAAGCATTATTTAAAGAGATGTTCTTTCTGATGCCACTCAAGTCAGAATACATGACTAATTTCCCCTCATTTTGATAATAAGCTGGTGTTTTATGCGGCATGCCCTGAGAGGGAGGACACGGTGAGCTGCTGTAATGCTTTCCAGGGTGACCACAAATGGTATTTCTCATTGTGAAATAATCCTTGGGAATTTAGAACATGTGTACGTATATGTTAGACTAAGTAAATATATTCAGCAGTCACTTGCCAGGATTCATAGAGACTCAGCAGTGAAGAAAAGAGGCTCTTCTCCCTTTTAGAGCTTGTATATTCACGCATGGGGAAGGGGTATAAAACAGACAAGTCAACAAATAAGTGAAGGAGATCATTGTCGACAAGAGTTGGGGTGAAAGTCTTCTTTAGATTGGGTGATAAAAGTAGGCTTCTCTGAGGCTGTGACATTTGAGTAGAAATTAAAAAGGCAAGAAAGTGCCATTTCTGCAGAGATCGCTGGACAGGAAGTTTAAGGCTGAGAGAAAAAGCCTTATACAGGGTCAAGTTTACAAAGTTATAGAGCAAGGTTTTTCAAACTGTGGTTTGTGACTCATGTGTGGGTCTTGAAATCTATTCAGTGAGCTGCAACATTTTTAATGAAATTGAACAGAATGAAACAAAAAAATCAGAATTCATTGCACTTATAAAGAACATAGTTTTCTGAAGGAACTACTGTATAGCACAGGGAACTATATTCAATTTTTGTAATGAGCTGTAATGGAAAAGAATCTGAAAAAATATATATGTATGTATATGCATAACTGGATCACATGAAACCAACATTGTAAATTGACTAGACTACACTTCAATAAAAAATAAGAATTAAAAAAGAATAGTTTTCATAAAATGATTGCTTCTTCAGGTGTGTGTGTGTGTGTGTGTGTGTGTATGGATCATGATATAAAGGGTACTCTGTTTTCCTTATGAGTCCCAGTAAAAAGTCTGAAAGATACTGTTGGGGAGCTAATCAAGGATCTGAACACTATTGCACATGTAATGAGATGCTGATAGAACGTTTTAAGCCACATGTGTATATGCAAAGGAAGAATGTGAGCTGCTTAGAAGCTGGATCCATTGATACACTCTCATTTTTCTCTCGAGTTCATATGTATGTATCTGGAAAGCTGAAAATCAGACCCCCAGGTCATGGTGTTCTTATACCATTCAGACGGTCAACTAACCATCCTCCTCCTGAAGGCACCCACCCTGCATTAAGCTACCTTAGACAAACTACACAACACGTGCCCCCTGGGAATGGACAAATGAGAAAGGGAGAAGTTTCCTCTAAGGTGCAGTGGCAGGGCAATAAACTCACCAGGGGGACCAGGCTGCACAGCTTGGCTTGTAGATTTCAGGCTGGATTTCAGCCCACCCCCGTCCCCATAGCCGAATACCCTTTACCCAGCAGGAACTACACAACCATATGCAGGATCCTCGGACATCCTCTGACTCTTTCTTGGCCTCGTGCCTCACTAGTCAAATTCCAAACAGTAGTTGTTGTCTTGGATGGTCATTACTTACTTCTCATTCCTTGGGATTTTTTGGCAATATCAGTACTGAGTATAGTGTCTGGTTTAAAATTATGCTCAAACATGAGGCACTTAGTTGAAGAATTAACTATCCTGGAATCAATTAAGTGAATACATTAGACGATGATATCAGAAACCAGACGTAGGTTGCATATGAAACAACCTAAAATGAAAGACATCTGGAGCATCACCTGAGAGCCAGGTCAAGTTCCGCCTGGCACTCTGAAAAGTTCCTCTGAGCCCCACCCACTTCAACTTACTCTTACTTCTTGATTTTTACTCTTGCTCTCCCATAATACCCACTTCTCTTGCTTCCAGTTTGACTGTCTCTGGCTGAGGAATCCCTGCTCTGACATTTCCACTGGTGACTTCATTTCAGCATCATTTGCCTTTGTTTTCTGATTTTCACCTCTTGGTTTGCCCCTTGATTATGACGGTTGATGAAACAATTTGGCCCATCTCATCCTGCTGAGGGATCCATCTGCCATGTGTCTAACTCGCTGAGTCCCAAGATTCTCCCCGCCAGTGAGCCTGGCCCATCTCACCCCTTTCATGCATCCACTCTAGACTGACTTCCTGTACTGTGCCTTCCTTTATCAAATGAGATTGGTCACTGGGTCTATCAAGCATTCTGAAAGATTCACATGCGAGGCAGAGCAGAAAGACTGTACATACCAGCAGACATTAATGTTAAATTAAACAGGGTGAATTGACTTATGCTAAGATTGTTACTATTTAACTAAAATGATTAATGTACACAGTACTTTCATAACTAGAATAACCAAAGTATAATTTAAAATTCATATTACTCATTAATATATGTTAGTTAAATAACTTTTTTAAAGTATTTCTACATGATAAAATTTTTATCATGAAGACAGCACAGATTATCATTCCAAATAATGTGATTTTGAGTCAGGAAAAGAAACTGAACAAAATACTGAACTAATCCAAGAGTTTCCACTAGTTCTTGTTTCCTAGTTCAGAGATTCTGTGTCAGTGAAAATATCCAGCCATATAAGAAGAAAATATGTCAAATATTTGATTCAGCAGCACTGTTGGAAAATAAAGTTTGCTTCTGTATTTGTATGTGTGGTTTTTACTTTAGTTTATCAAGCATGATTGAGCTTTTCAAGAGAGATGGATTTTTGGAATATTTCCTTTCAAATCTAAGTCATTATAAATGCAAATGCGCCTGTTAAATAAGGTCTATTTCTTTGTGCCAACAAAAGTTAAATGACCAAATTCAGAAAATTCAATGAGGAATCAAGTCAGGCTTAAGGACAATTATTTAGGTCATGCTGCCTTAACTTGGTCTTTGCTCAAGGACTCATTCCGTCAATTGAGAGGCAAATTGTAGATAACGGAAAAATCACCAAGAAGGAAGACTTTCATCTGTACACGTGTGTGTTAATTTTTTGAATGTGGGACATGCACAAAAATTATGTAAGTTATAATGTCTCTGGCACTTTTGTTCCTCCCTCTTCCCCGATATCCATTTACCCACATAGTCATATAAACAGAATTACTGGTTTTTTGTTGTTTTTTTTTTTAATATGAAACATTACTTTCAAAAGCCACAGGTCGGAGCTAAAGTCAAATGGAGACAAGATCAAATGGAGTCAAAGACAAGATTACCCCAAGGTGCCTGAAACCTGAACCTGAATAGGCTGGCAACTCTTGATCAGATTACCAACAGGGTGTTAGGCTTTTTGTAATTAAATAAGTTTTATTCTTTAATGATACTGACACCCCTACTCTTTGTCATTTAAAAATGTATTTGCAGCTTCTCTATCTCATGCTCTTGAAAAAAAAAATCCCTTGGATATAAAGGGGTTAAGTGTCAGAACAGGAACATTTGAGATATTTTGATTTGAGCCCTGGGACGCTATAAAAAGGCACAGGGGGAGCATTTTTTCCAACCAACCATTAAAGGAGAATAAAGTATACTTTCCAAGCAAGATTAATCATTCATAGCAACTCTGCTCTTGAATAACTAATAGTTATAATTTTGTTAATTTTCTTGAATCTAAAAGTTAAATGTGTAAGCTTATTAATTTAGTTCTGCTGAAAATCAAGGCTTACCAGATACTGGGATTTTATGGACCTGAAAAAGTTCACATAAAATAATAGTGATATTTTCTTTCTGGTATGCAAAAAAAAAAACCAAACAAACAATTAAACAGAAACAACTAACCATACAAAATAAACCTGCCATCTATTGTTATAATTTAATAAAAGCAATTTCATTTGTGATATCAAACAATTATGAAGTATAATGTTAGAATAAGCAAAAATCCTATGAACTGGCCCAAATAAAATTCTTGAAAACTCACTACTTCTTGAATATATATATTTTTGCTACACCCACAAAAATAAAGTCAAAAATCACAATGGTAGACTAATGTCTGATAACCATCTAAAACCATCTGAACTGTTTAGATGATAGACATCTAAAATACTGAGGACATATTTTATTTACACAAAAGGAACCTAATAAATTAAACCTTGATTTTTACGTGTTCTAGGCTCTAATTTCCTTGTGTGTAAAATGAGAATAATAATAGGACCCTACCTCACTGAGATGTTGTGGGAATGCAATGGGTTAATATACATAAAATCTTTAAAACAGGATCTGTGACACACAGTAAGTGCTCGGTAAATGTTAGCTATTGTTCTTATTGTCAAAGTAGGGCTTAGGGACTAATTATTTCCAAGATTTGATTAATTTCTGAAATATCCATTGCTCAAATCTACATTAAATAGCCCAAAACTGAAAAAAAGAAACATCAACAGACACTGAACTAATCATATGCATGCTAAAGTATACAGGTTAAGTGTACTGATGTCTCCAGTTTACTATGCATCCAAAAAAAAAAAAAGATGAATTGACAAAGAGATAAACAGATGCATATCCAGGCACAAAACAAGCGTAATATAATGCTAGTCGTGGGCATACATAAAGTTCTTTCCAATTTTGGGGGGTTTTATATTTCTCATAATAAAATGGAAAAAAATTAAAAGATGTAAAATTTTGAAGAAACAATCTTCAACATTTTAGCACCTGTTAGTTAAAAATAAGAAGCTACCAGTTGCAGGCCTTGTTCCTGACATCTATCTGGGAGTTCCATAGTTATATTTAAGGGCAGGAATTCTGCTGCTTGCCTCCAGGTCCAAAATTGGTAACTGTGATGGTACCCCCATAGGCACAACCGTGTTTGCCCTGACTCCCACTTCAGCCATGTATCAGGCTGTGGGAGACCTATTAACACAACTTGGCATCCATTTCTGACTTGACTAGATTGAACCTGGGAACTTATGGGGGTACGTGTGAGAGCGGCAAGTCAGTCTCCAGTCTGGAGTCAAGTTCTTGAAAAGTAGTATTAGTGCAATTTGATGATAATATCCAAAAAAAATGCTGTATCAGTAGCAAAAATATGAAAGAAAATCAAAATATACTGACTACATAACTTGCCACAAAACACCTGGTATGGTACAGTTTTATTCCTTTGTTAAAGACAAAAACTCATATACATGTGTGTATGTGTGTGTGTGTATCCAGACAAACATATACACACTGATGCCCTTAGAAATGTGCTACAGATATACTTAGAAATGTGCCTTTATAAATGAGAAGACGAATGTCCAGGACAGTTAAAAGATGACCTCTCAAGGCCAGGTTGGTGGCAGAATCACTTGGCCCAGTGCTGTTTCTCCCACACTAGGCTGCCAATAACACTACAGGGTTGCCATTATTTTATTATGCAGAAGCATGACTTTGGAAGGAAAACCGCATGGAAAGTCATTTATCTTAATATGAATACATGTCTGTTTATATTCAAGGACTAGTAACAAGATTATATTTAATTCTGAATTATTTATATAAAGCTTATGCAACTTACATATAGATTATAAATCATATATTCTACACAGCACAGCAGAGAAGAACTAAGCGTGGTGGAGAATCTGTTTCCCTGGTTTTTGTGGCTTGAGAACAGATGAATAAGAATTCAGCACATCAAATATTAATTTTATCAGGCACTTTGGTGGCTGCTTCATGGTACACATAAACTCTGCACTCAAGAAGTTGGTAGTCTACTCGACAAGGAAGATACTGGTATAGATATGTCATTTACAAAGCTGTGTTTTGCAAGATTGATAAGGGGAATGAAAACTCGAGAGAGGCATAGGCAGACATTATGATGCACACCAGGCAAGTTTAGAAAGAAGCAGAAAGACTAAGGAAATGGGCTCTAGAAGGGGGTGGGGGGAGTGGGCAATGAGGAGCAGGCAAAGAACAAACACTTCCACTCAAAACCTGAGAATTCCGGTGGATCAGTCTCTTCTTCTTCCACCCTCTTACTACATCTTCTATAGATTAAAAACAAACAAACCTGATACAGTTCAAGTACAGAGAAACTGCTGTAACATCAATCCCAACAAACTCCACCCTCTTCTGGTATCTTTTTGAATGCCACCACCAAGCCAAAACCAAGGAATAATCATAGATCGCTTTTTGACCTTCAACTCCATATTGCATCATTCAAGTTCCAATAATACTACCTCCAAAATAGGTATTCATTACACAGACTCCCCTCCATCCACATGCACCATTCTCATCCTCTTCTCTTTCCACTTGGAGTACTGTGTCTGGGTTTACCCTCTCTAACCCTCTACTCTGTTTCCCAGAATCCTACAAGAACAGGAATCATCACCTGCAAAATAAAATTTAAGCTCAACTGCCTGTCACTAAAGATATTTTGTGATCTGATTCTTATTTGCATCACCTTACCTCCCACCAATCCCTTTCTTTTTCTACTTTCAATTTTATTCTCCAAGAACACTGAATACTTGTAGTTCCAGGAACAAGCCATGACTTTGCACTGCTGTGCCTTTTCGCTTGTGGAATACCAGCTAGTAGGCAATGCTCTATTTAGACCACATGACTGCACTAGCGAGTTGATGGATAAATAAATGAATTTATTGTTGTCCTTCTTGGTTGGCATTTTTCAGAGTTGCAAATAGTATGCGTTTTGTTCTCCTCAATGAACCTTAGATACATGGACCATTTAAACAAGTATGTACTGGCACTATGTTGTGCACTTGAATAATATGGACAAATTATTTATAATCCCTGCCTAACAAGATAATATATGGTATTCAGAACAAGTTAGAAATTTAAAATATCTTATGTAAGGACATAGTATGATGAATTAGTTATTGGTAACTGGCATGTAACATAAATCTGATAAATAATTGAAACTAAGAAGGAAAGAAAGCAGGAAAGCAAGAAAGAGAAGGAAAGAGACAGAGAAATACTTCGAATTCAAAAATCCAAGAGGTATATGATCTCACATACTTTTAATCCAAAATTCCTTCTGTAGACAATATTTTATAAGAAACTCAATATGTAAAGTAAATACATTATTCATTCCATTGGGTCTACACATACTTAATGATCACGTGCTAGTGCTTGGACGGTGTTAGGTGATGGAGACACAGCAAAGAACAAGACCTCTGTCCTCCTGGAGCTTTACATTTAGCCATGAAGGTAGACAAGAGGAATTTTCAAATGGGGTAAATAATACGAATATGACAAAACAGGATATTGTGACTGAGACAGGCAGTTTGGCTACTTTTGATAAGGTGATTAAGACAGTCTGTGTGAGGAGGAAGTAATGCTTGAGGTGAGACCTGGGTAAACGAAGAGGGACCTAAGCAGAGAGAACACGGCACGCACAGGCCCTGCAGTGAAAGCAACCTGTCAAGCTCAAGAAATGGAATGAAATACAACGAGGGAGAGGACACGTGGTGTAAAATGAGAACCAGTTGATAGGTCCTTGATGAGATGGACTTAAGGCATGTCCATGACTTGACGGGAGCTAATGGAGAGTAGGCAGTAAGCGTGGACTTGACTGTTGCTGAAGAAGGAGAGGGTACCACATGCGCTCTGAGGACAGTGAAGTTCCTCCCATATTTCATGCCTACAATTCACATAATTGGCACTCGTGAACCCCCTTGCCTTGGTTCCCACCTGGCATACAAAATTGAGTGGTGCTTAGCGCAATTAAACAAACATTTCCTTTCCATTACATTGGTCTTGGCAATGATTTTTTGGATTTGACTACAAAAGCAAAAATGAACAAGTAGGATTACATCAAACTAAAAAGCTTCTTCACAACAAAGGAAACCATGGATAAAATGAAAAAACAACCCATGGAAAGGGAAAATATTTGCAAAATATCTGGTAAAAGGCTAATATCTAAAATATATAAGAAACTCATACAACTCAATAACAACAACAAAAAACCAGCAAAGACAATAATCTGATTTTAAAAAGGGCAGATTCCCTAAACATACATTTTTCCAAAGATGAAATATAAATGGCCAACAGGTACATGAAAAGGGGCTCAATATTATCAATCAAGAAATGCAAATCAAAGCCTCAGTAAGACATCACCTCACATCTGTTAAAATGGCTATCATCAAAAAGACAAGAGAGAAGTTGGGCAAAGATGTGGAGAAAGGGGAATCCTTGTGTGCTGTTGGTAGTAACGTAAATTGGTACAGCCACAGTGGAAAAGAGCATGGAGATCCCTCAAACACACACACACACACACACACACACACACACACACACCCCCAGAGGAATATTATTCAGCCATGAGGAAGAAGAAAATTCTGCCATTTACAACAAAATGGATGAAACTTGAGGGCATTATGTTAAGCAATATAAGCCAGACAGAGAAAGACAAATACTGCATGGTATGATTTATAAGATGCAGAGTCTTAAAAATATATATTAAAATTAAAACTCATAGAAACAGGGAGTAGAAAAATGGTTGCCAGGGACTAGGGCGATAGGGGAAGTAAGGAGAAGTTGGTAAAAGGTACAACTTTTAGCTATAAGAGGAATAAAGTCTGAGAACCTAATGCACAACATGGTGACTATAGTTGATAACACTGTATTACATAAACAAAATTTGGTAAGCGAGTAAAACTTAAATGTTCTCACAGAAAGAAAGAAAGAGAGAGAGAGAAAGAGAGAAAGAGAGAAAGAGATAAATACATGAGGTGATGGATATGTTAACTAACCATATGGTGGGAATTCTTTCACAATGTACAGGTACATCAAATCACCACAATGAACACTTTACATATCTTACAATTTTATTTGCCAAATATATGAACCTGAAAACACAAACAAATATTTCCTGAGCACCTACCATGTGTCCATCACTGAACTTAGTGATAGGGATACAAAGATGAAGAACATGCTTCTTTGTCTTATTATACAATATAGAGGGAAAGACAGGCACACTAACACAATTTTAGAATAATACATTAACCGCTAAGGTGGAGATGTTGAAAGCCTGGGGTGAGGATCAATTATCCCAGGCTGATGGTTTGGGGAAGTTTCCTGGAAGAGGTGAAAACTGAGTTTTGAGTTAATTAACCAGGACAAAAAGGGAGCTTCCTGTCCAAAGAGAGTACAAGCTAAAGAAAAGACACATTTTCATGTAGGTGGGTGCAATGAAGGTCTTTCAAGTCAGTACTATCAAAGTTTAAATATGAACTGAGGACCAGTGGCAAATGAGATTTGGGACATCAAGAAGAAACAGATAAGGTAAGTTTTCAAGACCATTTCAAGTTATTCAAACACTATCCTGAGGTCAATTAAAAGCCACTGCTGGATGCTGAAGGGTAGACTGGACCCAGTCAGATTTAAATTTATACAGATCTCCGGCAGCTGGTGGAGGACATCTTGGACATATTTATTCCTCAGCTGCTATTCTGGAAGAGAATGGCTTTTCTAGAAATGTCAAACCTTTTCTGAATCCTTTAAATAGCTTTTAAGCATGATAGAACAGTTTTAATGGAAGTTACCTAATATTTTCCTTACAGTCTCTAACATTTTTTTTCCTTTTCCAAATTAACTTTATAGCTTAAGTGCATAATGGCTAAGAGGGAGAATAAAAAGCGGTTTGTGGTTTACCTTATTAGCCAGGCATTCTGCTAATAAGAATGAGATGTCCTCTTATTCACGTCTTAGATTCCAGGATAGCAGTGAACGCATCTGACCCAGATATGACAGGGGATCTTCTCTGATGAATATTTGCAACTTTTTGCATCTTTACTCTGAAATTCTTGACTCCTCTTTTGATTTGATTTCAGATTTGGTAATTAAATGGAAAACCCTACCCTCTTAAAGATAAATTTTGCATTTCTTTTAACTGAAGGTGTCCTTTATTATCTTTAATAGTCCATTGACCTTTGGGCAAGGCATGGAAGCATTGCTGTCTGTCTGTTTAAGGCAGCATCCACCTATGGTGGGGGCCTCAGGTGCAAGCTTCAAGTATCTGTATTAGGTCCTAATTAGCTATCCTAACAGGAAGACTCTAATACCTTCAAAATCATAGCTCAGCCTAAAGTCCCACTCACTGCACCCATCTCAGGTGTAATTCTTTTAAGAACCTGTAATTTTGCCATTCTGTATTCATAATTAAGCATAAGTGGCTATGAAAACATGGTAGAGTTTGTGAATACATTTCTCTGAAGATTCAAAGTTTTTTTTTCTTTTTCAATGTTTAATAATTGATTATTTTCACACTAGAGGCTAGTGATTGAGCATTTGCATAGATTTATCCAGATAGAGATAAAAATAAATTGAGGGATTAATCTCTAAGTTCTGCCTTTGTTGCCTGTATACTCTCTTTCTAGTGTTTGCTACTCCCCAGCTTCTTCCATATCAAAGCCATTGAATACGACGGACACCACCAGTTTCTCCTGCAATCTAGGCCAAGGCTAAATAGGCTTCTCTTGAAAAGAAAAAAATAAATATTCCAAAAAACCCACCCACTTCATTTGCATGAATGTGTTGACATTCACCTGTTTATTTGTTCCTTCCTTATTTCATTCACTTACTGAATTATTAAACCTTCATTCTCTCTAATCAGTACTTGAAAGACAATCTAGTACCATTAAAAGCCCTGGGGTTAGGCACCAGAGACTTGGATACAAGCAAGTTCTAGCTTTGTAATTAATTGTGTGAGCCAGACAATTTAACTTCCTTAGACTTTAGTTTACTTATCTAAAAATGGAACAGATTAAATCAATAGCCACTTATCTTAATTAGGTCATAGTCCTCTTGCAGAATCTGATAACTATGAACTCACTCTCCAGAAAAGAAAAAACGTTCATGTCCACATGCATATAAAATTTTGCATTTGATTTCTTGAGACTCATGGAATTTTAAAACCTGTGTTATGAATACAGGCTCCTGGTTATGATCCATTGAAGCAGGTGGTCCTTTAGCATTCCATAGAGCCTTTCTGTACAAAGTGTAGTCACAGAGGAGCAATTCACCTGGGAGTTCCCTAGACATCCCAGGTCCTGCCTCGGAACTACTGAATGAGAATTTGCATTTTAATAGTATCTTCAAGTGATTCATATGGACATTCAAGACTGGGAAGCACAGCTATCAAGCTTGGTTAAAATAAATGTTATGTAAGGCAGAAAGGAAGATAATGATGGTTGTGAGAATGGATTTGAGGTGATTTCTTTTCTCTGGTCCATTAGATGTCTCAAAATACAAACCACAGCAAGGGTTCCTAATTGAAGTGAAGGAAAGGGGGCTGGGCACAACCACTGAAGGAATGACACAGCCACTGAGGACAGGACAAACTGGCTAGAACCAAGATGGCAGAAGATTCGACTTCCAGTAGACCTTGAGCCTCAGGGCACGCCCACAGGCGCCATGACAGTTCCTAGGCTGACCATAAAAAGGTGAAAAAGTGGGCAGGGGGGCATTTCCTGGAAATCCTCATCCCTTCCTCAAAGTAGTTGGAATAATCCTCCTACTCGTTAGCATGTGAAATTACTGACCCATAAAACCCAACAACTCATGCACCTCGTGGTCGCTCTCTCTCCCTGTCCCTCTCCCTCTGTCGTGCTCACCTTCTGAGACAGCCCACACTGTCTACGGAGTGTGTATCTACTTTCACTTTAAACACCCCACACCTCTTGGCTTCTCTCCTCTCTAACCTTCCTGAGATGGCCCACATTTTGCCTATGGAGTGTGTATCTCCTAAACCATTTTCCGTTCTGACAGAGACAGACCACACTCTGTCCATGAAATGTGTGTCTCTCTGGATAAACTTACTTTCACTTTGCCATGCCTTGCTCTCGAATTCTTTCCTGCTCAAGGGAAGAACCTATTCTCCCTCAAGATAATCATGGACTTGGATCCACTACAGATGAACTGAAGAGCCTTCCAATGAAAGAAACAAGATTCTGGATTTTGTTTATTCATGGAAGAAGTATTTATTTACATTATGATGTTTGTGTTAATGATAATAATGATTCAATACACATGGTGTTTGGGGAAGCTATGGTAGGGCCAACTAAACTCCAAGACTCCCATTCCTGGGCTCTCAGATGTCTGCCTGTGATCCCTCTACAGATAAAGTACATTCTTCACTGGGCGTGTTTCCCCTAACAAACTAATAGCTCCAGGTAATGCCTAATCTCACAATAGCTCAGGCTGGCTTGTTTCAGCCCACCTTATCAGAGTCCTAAACCCCACCACCTTTCATGGACCCTAAACTTCTTACCTCACCTACCACCAGAGACTTGTGCACAAGCTGATCAGGCATCTTGTGACCCAACCTTATAAAAGACCCCACAACCGGCCCTCCGGGCTCACACAGGCACCTCTCATCTGTGTGGCCTGCTGTTGTTTATGGCAGCTCACCTAATAAACTCCTTTACTATTCCCTTTCTTCACCTCTGGTAAATTCTTTTACTAACCCGTATCACTGGCCCACCTCTGCTTTGTGTCCCACACAGCTATCACCACTAATGGCCCCACTGACAAAATAGGAAGAGAAAAACCAAAAAGTTTGGCTCTGTAAAAGTAATACTTAATGATAGTCATTTATGTGAATGACTTAACATTTATGCTTCATAATTATGCAGTATAATAATGATTATGCAACCCATAGATAGATTCAATGTTTCAATTATCATTGCTGTAGGTTTTATTTAATTATAGTAGCAAATCTCAGACACATTTGGTCTTCATAATTTGTCATTCCTGTAGCATGGAAATCTACTCAGAACCTTTCTAAATTAGGATGAATATTGGTTAAAAAGGGCATTTGAAGATTATATAAAGCTATTTAGTATTTATATTAAGATTTTTATTCTGAAGTATAAATGTTTAGGTTCAAAACATACAAAACAATTTTAAAACGTAAGTATTCTTTTGCAGATGTTAGACTTGATTTTGATATTACATCTGTGAAAATTATGGTAACTTTTCAAGTGCTCCTGGTTAAATGCCACATTGGTCTGCAAAACTGTGAGCTCCTGTATTTCCAAAATGCCTTCATAAAATGGAATAAACTAAATGCATTAGTGTTACTGAACACAAGTTCTTATGCCTGATGCACAGTGAGGTAAAACAAACCAAAATGTCGAAGTTTGGAGCAGAGAAAGGTTTATTGCAGGGCCAAGCAAGGAGAACCAGTGGCTCATGCTCGAAAAACCGAAACTGCCAGATGGTTTTCTGGGAGAAGTTTTTAAAGGCAAAATTTGGGGTGAGGGCTACATGGTGTGTGACTTTCTTCTGATTGGCTAATGATGAGGTAAAAGGCTTGTGTTCCCGGAACCTTTGTGCTCAGCCTGAAGTTACCATCCTCCACGTGGGTGGGGGCCTTAGTTCCTGCAGAAGAACTCAAAAATATTGTCATGCACATTCCTTGAGGAGGAACAAGGACCCTGTCCCAAGGCTGCACTATTGTTTCTTGACTATCCCTCCCAGGTTTCTGCATTCTCTCTCTTCCCTGATTAGCAACTGTTTGAACCTGCCGTTTGGAACTCAGGGAAGGTCAAGGACACTGAATGAAGCCTATTTCCTACAAACAAGAAACCACACAACACAGAAAGGCTCTGTACCAGGGAAGACCCCACAGGATCCTGCCTTGTTTCATCAGAAGCATGGGAGATATAAGGACTAGTGGATAACAGGAAACCAAGTAAGGTAAAGAGGAAATAAGGTTATGGGTGGCACAGGAGGTAGAGACGAAATTAACAAAGTAGGGATCATCACGCATAAATGCAGTGACATTTACTGAGCCAATAAATAAAAAGATGTATGTGGAGGAAATAAGATGTTTGAATTGTTCATGCATCTTTTGTCATATGAATAATAGTCACTCAATAATGCTCCATAATTAAATCTCTCTCACTCTCTCTCCCCCTCCCACCTCCCCTTCTTCACTCCCCCCTCTCAAGGATATAATGTGTTAGAGAAGATGGCTGTATCATTTTATTTCCGATAAATATTTCTTATCTTTACTAACTCCATGACCTCATGTGAGTTAACTGAGTTGACAGTTGCTCACCCTTGTCTGATCAGAGCTTTTAGAAAACTGTAGCTCATTTGCCTATGCCTTCTTATTTCTCTTTGGCTTATCTCCTCTTATCTAAGCCACCAGTACTGTCTAATTTCCAATCCCTTATCTCATGCTTCTGCTTTGTAATGAAGGGGCAGTTGCTGCCAAAACAGATCTTTCCAAAAAGACTTAAAAGTTGGAAAAGCGAGAAAAATAAGGCTAATTTCTCTTACTTCACCTCAAGAGCTTTGATGACTTTCTTTGCACGTATTAAATAAACACAATAGGTTCAACACAAGGGTGAGGTTTGGGAGTCCAGGGGGGCAAGGGTAAAATGTTGTAGGTAATGGCTTCCTAATCACAGAATTAAATTGCCCCTATGAGTAGTAAGGATCTGATAAAGGATCATTCTGTTCTGTTGCATCTCAAATTGATTCATGCCAGTTTATTCATTTACTAATCTAAAGCATTTATCTTGCGCTGAAACTTTCATATACTAGTTTAATAGATGTTTGTTGAATACAGACAATAATTCAAGCAAACGATGTAAGAACATTCACTGTTCCTCACTCTGAGTTATATTTTACAGTCTGTTTGGATATTGATTTATTACTTTTTCCACCTTTTTTGTTCCGTAGATTTGATTTCATATTGGATATAATTTCCTAGATAAAGCAGGGACTGTCTAAGTGGGTAATAGGGCTTTATAGTGTCTAACCATAATGTCACGTACAATTATCTTTTAATAACAGCTGTAATGATGATGTACTCCTCTACTACTTTTAACAGCGATAATGATGATGTATTTCTGCCCCTTCCAAAGCAGTCACAGAGATTACCTCTGCTCCTGGGCCTGCCTCATCTGAGGGCTGATGTGCTCAAGGAAGGAGCAGAAGGAAAGAATGAATCCACAAGGATCAAGAACTAAGATGGAAATAAGAATACTGAAAAAAAAATACTACCAACAGAAGTCAGATTTACCTTGTTCACCCAGTTTTGTATTGGTTTATCTTCCCTGTCTTTGTGTTTGTCCTATTGAAAGTCCTTGCATTTGTCTTGATGGCGAATTTAAGAATTGATGTTTTCTGAATTTAAAATCCTTAGGTAAGTTAGGCCTGCACATGTGTGTATCTATGTATCTGTGCACATATTTACTGACGTGCATATTTACGTGTAAGGATATTTACAAGTGTATGGATGTGTACTGCATTTGCATGTGAGTATATTTCTGTATCTCTATATTTGGCAGTTTGTGTTTGTATATACATAAGTATGTATACGTGTGCGTGTATTTGAGTGTGTATACACGTATTTTTATATTTCAGAATATCAGAACATAGACAAATTTGAGAAAGTACATAGCTCATCTAAATAACTGGTTTGAGAAATGAACTTTCTAACACATTCTGGACTATTTATACCTGGCCTATGTCAATAAACTTTTTGTGGACGTCAGGAGAATAATTTCGAGGTGAAGAGAAATTGATCTTGGACAGTTTTCTAAAGATTTAGACAATTCCCATGCTAGGTAATTAATTATGACTTGTATGTTTTCTGGACCCTGCTATTTCAATTGAACGAGAAGTCATTTCCTCTTATAAGTAATTTCTGTTTTATCTATGGATTGCTATACATCATTTTAGAGGTGGCTCTGTCTCACCAGCCAGGAAAAATGCTCTTATTCAATAGAAGTTCACTAACTGTTTGGCAGCTTTAATTAATGATCAAGAAATTCTCAGTGAGTCTTAAAGGTAAGGTCATGTAAGCTAAAAAATATTACAATTGCTTTTTCTTCCATAGAATTCAACCCAATATTATTCAAAATCTTAGAACAAAGCTGAGCAATGGTTATGAAACTACTGATAATAAATGAGCTTTCAATATTTTTCATACTTTTACTAGCAGAGCAGTTTGCTTTTAAACTTTCCTTTTTATCTGCATAAAGTACAATTAGTTATACAGAATTTCAGCTTCCATTGTAGAGAGCTGAAAACCACATGTAATTGTTCTTAATAGGTTGGATTCTTTCCCTGGTTAGCCACATAGAAACTTCTTTCCAGAAACCACAAAATTGTCATGCCAAGCTGAACAGGATGCAAATCTGGCCTGAAGTTTTCTCACAATTGCTGTAATAATATGTACTGTTCATCTACTCCTCAGGTGGCTATTAGGAATAAAAGCATATTATCTCAGTAGGACACTGTTATCTCTTTGGTTACACAGTCTGCCTACAGATAGGGCCCCGCTGAAATCGGGAACCTGAAACATTGTGAGACTGCCTGGACATGGAGATAATCATGAAGTGACGCCCAGTTTTCATACCTGGTTAAGGACCTGGAGGTTGTCATTCTACATGAAGGAAGCCAGAAAGAGAAAGAAAAATACCACGTGATATCACTTATATGTGGAATCTTAAAAAAAAAAAAAAAAGAACAAACAAACTTATTTACAAAATAGAAACCGACTCACAAACATAGAAAACAAACTTATGGTTACCAGGGTGGGGAGGGGGTGGGAAGGGATAAATTAAAAGTTTGAGATTTGCAGATACTAATTAACATATATAAAATGGATAAATAATAAGTTTATACTGTATAGCACAGGGAATTATAGTCAATATCTCATAGCAACTTATGCTGAAAAAGAATATGAAAATGAATATATGTATGTTCCTATATGACTGAAGAGTTGTGCTGTACACCAGAAATTGACACAACATTGTAAACGGACTATACTTCAATAAAAATATATTTTAAAAAAGGACAGATCTGAATGAGGGAAACAGGTAAATTTTACTGCCTACTTTTATATAGAATATTTACAGTAAATTTTTCCCCTACTACATTTATTTTTAACATCAAAATTTCCAACTTACCTTTTCACAGATTGTTTTCAACTAGGTATCAAGGAGAGTACAACATAATGAAGAACTAATGTACTTTAAATTGATTCAGATATTTAATATACGACGTACAAACATGTTTGAGTAGACGGTTCCTTCCTTCCCTACTACACATCATCTTTCTAGCTGCGCCTTACTTTGCTACAAATTTAAATGCATTAAGAGAAAAAAAAAATTTACTGATCGAATAGGGTAGGAGACATGAAATTAAACAAGATCATTCATACATTTATTTGAAAAAATTGGGAAATACATAACATAAGCCTCTTTATAGTTATTAGGGACAGAAATTCGACTCTGAACTTCCTAGCAACCATTAAAAAAAGAAAATTATTCATTCAGTATAATCAGTAATAAAATCAGTATGACTCCTCTGAAAAACAAAGTGTGAGAAATATTTATCCTAGATCATCATAAAAGCATCCTGCATAATGAGGTAAACTGGATTTCACAGGGCTCAGTGTAGACTGAAAACATAATGATAAAGCATAGTACAGTGAAATCTGTTCTGGAAGAGGCAAGAACAACGTACCTCTGGTGTAGAGGTCTCAAATTTAGAATATGTAAAAGCAAGATCAGAAGTTGGAAAGGCATTGGCCAAATTTGGCCACAGACCTGTTTCATTTATTTTATATTTACTTAGTTTGAATGTCTAGGGATCAGTGCTTCTCAAACTAATTGCAGTGAAGCACTAGTTTCGTCTTTAAATTTCCTATCAGTCATGAATCAATAGTTTTGTAAACTATAATAAGAAATAAATTACTAGAAAAAAAGAAACCCTTAAAATATAAGACAATATTTTCGATTATTTGATTTGACAGACATAAATTACTTCCAACTTGCTCTAAAATTTTCTAAATGCTTCCTCTAGTTTCTGCATTTATTATGGTCCAGGAAGAAACACTATGCAAACCAGCCTGGGTTGCAAAACACACTTGGCGGGGCTAATCACTTCCATTACTCATCTTCCCCAGACCCACTCACTCACTTACATTGTAGGCTGAGAATAAATTTTGGACCAATTACTCTAGAGTAGTAGTCAATTCTCCAAAAAAATGTTAATTCACACAACTAAACTTTAAATGAATACAAGATGGAATGGGGTCAAAGTTATACTTCCTTCCAAGTTACCAGGGAACAAATATTCCATAATATCAAATAGGCATACACTATGTGTTAAATAATTAGTGTGCAGTTGGTAGGGACAGATAATCTTTAAATAGGTCACATGTCTACACTGGGTTATAGTGTTAGGGGGCAGCTACTCTGCATGGAGGTAAGCTGTTTCTGTATATGATTTCTAGTCTTGGCTCCAGCATATAATTACTCCAGCAAGCCATGCAAGCCATGTAACCTCTCTGAATTACCATTTTCTTATCCACTAAACATCTAAAAAGCCTATATCAGTAACTCCTCATTTGATTAGAATAAAGATAAAATGAAATAATGTGTATCAACACTTTGGAATGATGCAAAATGTTATTTGCACAAATGAGGTTATTTGTTTACAAATGTGTACAGATGTTCAAATGGTAAAGAATCAAATACAATAGTCATTTTTGTACTGTGTGTAACTTTTGAGGTATCATTGACATAAGCTTTCCTTTTACACATGTTAGAAACCCCCAGTATACTGTTACTATTGTTGTTTTAGGCAATGAATTGTCTTTAAAGGGAATTAAAACTTTTAAAAATCTTTTATATATACCTTAATTTTTACCATTATTAGACTTCTTCATGTCTTTACATAGACCCATGTTTTCATCTGGTATCTTATTCCTACTACATGAAGAACCTTTTAGTAACATGTCTTGTAGTACAATTTTTCTACTTTCTTTTCATCTCTGTTCTGTAGTTTGAATATGATATACAGAAGTGTGTATGTGTGTGTATATGTGTGTGTAGTTTAATGGCTTATTTGTTTAATTATCTTGTTTGGAGTTCTCTTGACTTTTTAGATATGTGACTTGATGACTTTCATTAAGTTTGCTTTATTTTTTTAATTTTCATTATTTTAAAAAAATTTTCAGGAAAAATCTTGCCAATATTTGTTTCTGTAAAGAAAATTTCTTCTAACTCTTCAAATATTTTTCTGGCTTGGTTTCTCTCTCTCTCTTCTTCTTTTGGAATCCCAATTGCATGTGTAATAGACCCTTTGGTATTGTTCCAGAGATCTTGGATGCTCTGTTCTGATTTTTTGGGTTTTTTTTTTTTCCTTGGTCTCTACTTGTCTCTGTTTTTTTTGTTTGTTACCTTGGCAAGTATCTAATGACCTATCTTCAGGTTCACAGATTCTTTTCTCAGAGATACTGGGTCTACTAATAAGCACATTGAAGGAATTTGTGATCTGTGATAACATTCCCTTTTATTTCTTCCATCTCCATTTGAATCTTTCTTATAGTTTCCACTTTCCTGCTTACATTCTCCATCTTCCATGCATATTGTTTACCTGCTCCACTAGGTCTTTTAACATACAAGGATAGTTACATTAAAGTCTCTGTCAGATAACTCCAACTCCAATTCATCTCTGAGTCTGGTTTTCTCCACTGCTTTGACTCTCGATCATGGCTGTTTTTTCTTTGAATTTTTGGGAAGCTTGTCACTTTCTATTAAACACCAAACATCAAATGTAGGACTACTGAGACAGATGAAAATTATTTGTCCTTGGAAATAGGACATGCCTCCCCTAGTCAAAGGCCATTAGTTTGGGGCACTGAGTAAACCTAGTTAGGAGCTGAGCTTCAGTGCACCAAAGACTTCAGATTCCTCTAGAATTGCCTCGTGCTTGCATAGGGGCTGGCGGCTTGGAGGGAGGGGGCTTTTGTGCTTACCTACGGTGGTGGCCAGTCCTCTGCTCTGCACCTACATTACTGACGGAAGCTCCCTCTTGTCTCCTACACTGCTTCCACTATTTCTCATAAGCACCTGACAGAGGTTCACATAAAAGTACTGGTGAGTTCAAACTCCCCTTGCATCAGGGTTACCAGAGGTTCCATACTATCATTCTAGCCTACTTACAGCTTTAGCAATTTGTTAAAATTTTAGCTAGTTTATTTTTAGCCTGTTGTATTATGGCCAGGTATTCTTTGGTTCTCTGCCACATATGACATCATCTCTATGACCAATTTCTCCACGGAGAGATCTCCCCAGGGGTTAGCAATTCATGCCCTGTGAACTTAGATTTCTGATGAGTTCAAAAAAAAGTATGATTTTGTCATGCTTCTGGCTTTTTCTTATTGTTAGAATGGGATATGCACTCTTTACAGCTGTGTTTATCCTAGGTAGAACAAGAATCTTTCAGTCCATGAGTTTTAATTCTTGGGGAAAGTTTTGCATCGCATCAACCTAATAATAATTAAAGTACAGAATTTATTTCCCAAGTGTCTACTTAATTTTGCATGGAAAGTACGATTCTAATCAGTTCTTCGGTGTTCACTGTATGCTACTTCCTGCGTTACTATATCATAGTCAGAAAGTTCTCCTAGTGGTCTGGAAGAGTGACTTTCACTTGCTAATTAGCCAACTGGAAAATATACTCATTTCATTTATTATAAACTGAAATGATTATGTCTTTTCAAAATATTAAGTATGGAGAAACCGTAACATTTATTGAATGAGAATTTATAGTGCCAGTCAGTGTTTTAAGGATTTCTACATATTATCTAATTCCACATTCACAATAATCATGCAAAATTTTTCCTTAATGGGAAAAGTGATCTTAGAGATACCAGAAATTTGACTTTGGTTTCTCAGCTAGTAAACAGTCTGGTGCGATATAAACCCAGTATTCTCTGATTACAGATTTGTACTTTTGTTCTATATAATGCAGTGTTTCCATGCAGCCCTATCATAACATGAGTTAATACTCATCTTTATCAGTCTACAAATTTGTTGCTTTGTCCCCTTTTTCCTGTATGTTATTTTTATGTTTTCCTCTTGTCCAAAAGCTTCATCTTTTCCTTTATTTGCACAAGGTTGCCACTGTCATGCTCCAAACAAGCCAAAGTCATTTCCTGACCTTTGACATTTCCCATAAAACCTTATCTATCTTGTATCTGATTTACTCCAACCTTTTTATTCTCCTAAATTACATCTTTATTTTATCAGTTTAAAAATATCCATTTGTTAATGTTGCTATTAATGTAACAAGGCAGTGTAGAGACAGAACAGTTACCAAAGACCTGTCTACTATGAAAAAAACAATAAAAATTCTGTTAGTCGAAATTCAATGATTCTTAACTTTCTTAACTTTCCAATGTGGCTCTAAACAAAATCAGAAGAACATAGCCCTTGAATTGAAGTGGAGATGCAGCCAGCCCCTGAGCAACCAGCAAACAAAATAAAAGCCACACAGCCCACCATTTCATCTGATCCTTCAAGTTTATTGCATAGGAGGAAAGAGTGTCTCTTAGAGAAAGCCTTTGTTTATGTTTTGGCTGTTTTCATGATGTAAGTAAGCAATAGGAGGCAGAGAAATTGGAAACCTAAAAAAACAAAAAAAAGGAACTGGAGAAGTGCACCAGACTTAGGGTTGTCAGCATTGGTAGCACTGGCTATAACAGCAATAATGATTGGGGTAGGTGGGTGATGGAAACTACAAAGACAGGCAGGCATGAGCAGCAGACTTCTGAACATCAGAGGGAAAAACACTATGACAGAGAAACGAAGAAAGCACAACTGTGCATCAGGACAGAAGGTGAAAGAGGAGTATGCTCATCCTCAGTCTTTGGTAAAGAAGAAAAGTCAGAGGCTTTGAAATTTCTGACCTAGGATTAGAAGAGGAGTCCATCATGGATGATATAAATCAGTGACTCCCAAACTTCTGATGATTAAACAAAACCTAGCGTTAGATTTTGTGACCCTCCACTCAATGTCTAAGTGTATATAAGCTGTATAAAATCTTGAAGTTTCACTATAAACATGAAATAACTTTAAATGCTTCAGGATGTCACAAAACTAGGAAGGAACATCAGAATTTGGACATTTACATGGCTATCACTAGTGGTCACTAAAAACTCTTAAAGAATATCCCAGCTCCAATATTCTACACATCTTCCATCAAGTTATTCCTCAGGGGACCTGAATTTCTAAAATATCTGATGGCAAGTTTAATGCCAATGGACATTGTTACTTCAGTTCACCTCTACATATTTATTGAATACACACCACGTATTAGTTGAGGAGCTAGGCGCTAGGAGTATGAAGATTAATGAGCAACTATTTTCAGAGTAAGCCAGTGGGGGAAACACATACAAACACATCAGAACAATGTGATGTTGCAAGGTCACAGTACTGTTCAGATAAGCCTGCACATTACACCAACACAGAGAAAGGGTACGTGTCCCAGCCAGGGGTATTAGAGATGCCTATTAGAGGAAATGACAGCTGCGCTCAGTCTTGAAGAAACAGTCTACAAGTCAGAAACATAAAACAGCAATGAACCTTTTTCCTTTGATTATGTGGAAAAGTTTATCCTTAAAAACCATAAAGTATTGGGAAACATTAAGGCCCTGGGGAAATAGGAATAGACCCCATTTCTGTTTAATGACTTTTATTTAAAATCTACTATCATTACACAAAATAGAAAATCCTTATATTTTGTGGTTTAGGCTCAAATTTTTAATTTCCTGAAACATAGAAATTCTCAATTCCTTAATCTGCCTTAACTAAACCTAGTCAGGAGTAACTAATTAAAAGTCTAACGTTACACTTTAAATGTTACACTTTTCCTTCTCAGTTTTTGTCTTAATGAGAGATTAACCAGTTTCAGGTCTCACATGTTTAAAATGTTCCATCATTAGGAAGTTGCAAGGATGAACATATATCATACTATCAATAAGGAGCCTATCAAAACAAGCATTTTTCAAAGGCTTTTGTCACTGTTAGGATACAATTTCCCATGAGTTTTTTACATTTCTGCACATCTTATGAAAGAAGCACTGGCTGCTTTTGTCCTGCACTATTTTTAAAAGATATTTGTAAAGCAAACAGCCTTGGAAGATAGAAATAGAGCACCTGCTAGAGCAAAAGGAAGCATACTTGCCATCCATTATAAAAGATTTGCATTTCTTAAGTTCAGGATCCCTTTCTTGTAATGTTTAGGTATCATAGGTCTGCTGTGTGTTGCCTTTTAGAAACTGGGGCTTAAGAAACCACTGCAAAAATGCTGATACACTTGCTACTGCTATTGCTGTGAAAAATTGTCTTTCATCTCTGATCCAGGAGTCTAATGTCTTCTAAAAGCATCCATGAATCTGTGGCAGGCTTTTATGTCAGCCTGCAAGCAGGGCAACATCTCAGAGCCTTCAGAGTTTTTGATAATGTTGGTGATGAGGACGAGATGCTGACAGAAACATGGATTTCTTCCTGGAAAAGGAAGGATGAGTTTCTCCCAGGTTCATTAAAGGGACTTGAAGAAATTCTATGGGAATCTGTAGCAAATTATATGGCCAGGTTGGCAATAAATGGTCCTCCACGCTTTTTGCCTGTTAATGAAGAGGAATTGAGGAGGTTACTACAGGCTAAGTACCAGGAAGTAGGTAAAATACAGATGCCACAATGCTGCTCTGTTGCGAATTTTCCTCTAGGTGGAGGGACTACCTCGCCAAACTGGAGACCAGCCTCTGATCTGCAGCAATAGTTACAACTTAGTACTAAGATCTGTACCGGGTAAGCAGAAGGTTTCTCCCCTCTTCAGACAATAGCCAGAGAGATGCTCACATACACTGAGTGTGAAAGGAGGAACTTCATGACCAGAAATCAGGTAAATTGTTAGAACTTTAACTGGATTATCTGGGAAGGAGGCATGGAGCACATTGCTTGCTAAAGAATAATGGCAAGTAGTAGGTTGTCTTATGGCTAGAACTTCTCCTTCATTCTATCCTGGCAAAGTTAGATCCATTTGGAAATGACAGTGAAGTCTCTCAGTTCTTTACAGTGGGTTCTGGCTGCTCTAAAGCAGCTTTAACTCTCTTGGGGAGATTTTTCTGAGACAGAAAACCATAGATGAGGCCTAGACTAGTATCTGCCCTCTGACTGTCCTGGACTGAGTGTAGAATTCTGATGAAGTTGGTCCTCCAGAGAATGAGAAAGAGATCCGAAGAAATCTAGACAGATTCTTGAGGTCACCATCACCATGCAGGAAAACCTTCCCAGGCTTGATGCTGACACCATCAAGAACTTAAAGGATGCCCTCTAGACAATGGGACAGCTCATGCCCCAAATTAAGGTGCATTCCTTAAAGAAGGTCACCACTGCGTGAGCCAAGACTGAGTCAGACAGAGGTTGCAGACAGAGGTTTCGCCCTAGCTAAAAAGCAATGTGGCTATGGTTTCTGAGTCCAGGAATTTCTGGGGCTGAAATGGATGGTGTCAGCCATGAGGACCTTGCTCCCTCATATAGAGTATCAGATGGGTCAAAATTTGTGCAAAATTCATTTGGTTATTCCAGGAGCCATTGCCACATCAGGAGAAACTGAAAGTGCACATGACGTCTCTCTCTTTTCCTTCTCCCTGATTGCTGTCTCCCCCTCTACCGTGACCAATGACTGAAAGAGAAACATGATCAGAGGCCAAGGTATCCCTATCCCAACAGGTGTCAAAGGCCACATGTCCGCACCTGAGCATGCTGGGGAATTTCGGGAGGAGAAGGGACCACACGTGCATGGATGTGTTAGACATGCACACCCAAGTTGCTCTTCTGCCTGGATGTACAGAAATCTCAGATTCAGCTAATGGGGTTTAGGGTTCACAGTGGGAAAGACAAGCTAACATGATCTCGTGGACGGAGAATTCGGGCCAATTAAGTGTACCATTTTTGTTGTTTCTATAGCTGATAGTACAGCAGGAATTAATGTGCTATGTGCTTATATTTTATCATCCATTAAGTGCCTGAAAAGATGATCACAACTGGGAAAGGCTACATGTAGAGAAGTGCTAATGGAACATGTAAATCACTTTGCAATCTTCTGTTTCTTCCCAGAAACAGTATAAAATTCTGAGAAGAGAGAAGGAAATCACAGCTCTGATTACGGACTTGAAGACAGCCTGGGTAGGAAGAGACACAAAATCTTAATACAATGGCCCTGTACGGCCGGTGAAAAAGACTTAGAACTAGAAGCTCAGAAGGGATTATCACCAACTGCTTATGTAACTGAACCCACTGCGCAGAGGCGACGTTTGCTATATTCTCTCGCGCTGTGCCAAGGCCTTCTTTTCTATCCCACGGATTCCTGGGAACAAAGACCAACTCACACTCATGGGTCACGGCCGTCAATATACATTTGTAGTAACCTCTCGAATTACTACAGGTTATGTCCAGGGGTAACAAAATTCCTCTGCTATTTGCCATCCCTAAGCAGATCACGTGGGTGCCTCTACCCTTCACCGTAGAAAGTTTTAACTATATAATGATGTCCTGCTGATGACCAAGTCGGAGGCATCTGTGAGCAATGCCCTGACTGTGGTGTTATCACACTTGCACTGGATGCGCTAACTGATGAGCCCCGACAAAACGCCCAGCTCTGCTTGCCAAATAAAGCTTCATGGGACTGTATCGGCAGAGTCACGATATTCAACGCCACTAGCAGTCCGAAAAAATGCCCTCTATTCAATTCCAACCAGGAAAAAAAAATGCCCGGCATCTTACTGGAAACTTTGAGTGCTGGAAACAGTTTCTGCCTCACCTGAACGTTCTACTCGGACCTTTATATCAGCTAATCCAAACATTAGTAGCCATGAGGTGAGGCCCAAATGAATACACTGCACTGGAAGCTTTCCAGTCAGCTGTGGCAGGCTCTCTGTATTTGGAGACCCACATCAGGAATAAACCTGTGAGATATACGACTCTGAGGCCAATAATTGTGCTGACTGGAGCCTCTGGAAAAAGGGAGGCAGCCTCCATTTGCAGGTCCTCCTTGGGGTTTTGGACTGGTCACCCTCTAAGATACAAAGTACACCCCTCCCAGGCACACCTTTTTTAAAAGCAGCCATTAGCTTGCTATTGAGCTCTTGTCAAAACCAAACTCCTGACCCATGGAGGTCTTGTGACTGTCCAGCCTGCCATTTCCATTTTAGGTCTGGTCAGCTCAGACTCAATGACTCAGTTTGAGAAAAGTTCCTCCAGACCTCAGGTACAGCCTCATCTGTAAATGGAAATGGTAGTTTCAAGCTCTCAGCTTGCCTGGCTCCAGTGGCATCTTAGTTTTACATGAAAATACAGCTCTCCCAAATTATGGCAAGGGTCCTAAATTTAATTCTGTACTGAATCTGCCATCCCTAGCTGGACAGCTCTGACCATGATCTGATCTGTAGTTCCCTTAATCTCTGCAAGAAATGTATTAGAACTAGCAGGAGATGGCCCCAGCTTCTACACTTCCCTTGTGAAATACCTGTCAACACCTCTGGGTGTCTTTTCTGCTCCCATTTCTGTAACTGCTGCTTCGCCATTCAGTGGGGCAGAAAAATGCCACCAAGCTGCCAATGTGGACAAACAGTGCAAGTTAGATTAACTGCCCTCATGCAGCCACTCCAAAAGAAGGACTCCAATCAATTATTCATGCTTGACTCAGAGGGTAAAACCTCAGACCCATCATGGGTCTTGAACGTCAGCAGGAATTGGTTACTGAAATAGCCCAATTATCTCTTACAGGTCAAGGCAATGATACCATCATTAACAGCCCTACGTGTACCTATGTATCTTATAGTCATACTTAATAAATGTCCACCTTCAGAGCAAATAGGGTACAGACACTTTTAATTATCTGTTTCAATTTAAATATATTTTGTTAAAGCAGTTTGTAAACTCTTAATTATTGAATTGATATTATGTACATTGTCTACTGCCTTCCCTTCTTCCTTCTTCTGTACACGTCCCTTTGAATGTTCCTTGAGGATTTAGGTTTCTTAAAGGACAAACTTGATATTTCAAACTCATATTAAGAGTGGATAATTAGTTATATTTCCATTAGAAAAATTACCCTAGGACTGAGCAAGGAGTGAATCAACCATTATGTTCATTAGTATGAGACTATCTATGTCAATTGATCATAGTAAGTTACTGCATTGTCATAAGAATCTTCGTCAGAGTTAGAATTAATATGGGAGCCAATGGAAACATATGCTTTAGGGACCTAGATTATTTTTTGTTCCAAGACTTAGCCATGCCATTACCTCCATCCACTTTGGCATGGCATAATACAACTGAGTTGTACTCCTTCTGATTCTCTCTGGACACTTGTGATCAGTAACATGTTTGTTCTTATGTCTCCCCAGTTGTACTGTAAGCTGCTTGAGGTCAGAATGTATATTGCATCTGTCCTTGTGTCTGCAGTCACCACTTCAGTTCCTGCCATGTACTAGGCCCTCAATAAGTGGGGGCTGAATTACACTGCAAAGAAATCAGGTCATGGGAGTCTTAGAGAAGTAGTTCTCCTTTCAGTCAAATCTGCATCTTAATTGGTTTAAACAAGGCCAGTTCCTAAGACAAGGCTTCCTCCTCAGCTTCTGAACCAGTCACCCAGCAGTCCCAGACGGCACATTCCCCTAACTTCCACCAACCCAAGCACCCTTAGGCAATGCAGTACTGTTCTAGATAACGTAATTGAAACATCAATCTATATCACCATTTTACTCTTCCTAGACAACACGACACTGATGGGCCACATCACCAAGAATACACTTGAACGTTTGTTTTTTTTACCCAGTAATGATGCCAGTTCCCCACTGATTTAGTCATTCACTTTCAGTGATCCCTCTGGCCATCAGTGAAAAGAAAGCTAAAAGTGCCAAGATCTTCATCTGTGGACTTGAAACTTGGTGAAGCAAACTTCTCTTATCTGACCACCTGAGCTATTCAGACTGTGGTGACAAAACTCCAGAACACATGGGCACACTGAATTTCCCTATGGCAGCAAAAATACCGAGCATGCACACAGATGGAACTATAAGAAACTATAAGTCTGTTTTCACTGTTTTACTTATAGAAGCAAAAACCTGTTTTAAGGTGTATTTGCCATTGAATCTTCTATTAAAAATGAGAATGGAAATGTCCATGACATACGATTACCATGAAAGAAATTAAATTTATACCAATATTAGTGAAGAATTTATAATGACAATTAAGCAAAAATATTAAAAGATTTTTCAGCAGACCAATTACAATTAAACTTTTTGAATATTTAAAATATTTCCCAAGCTATAAACTAAAGGTGGAAAAGAGTGATTTAAAAAATGTCTCTTTCAACTATAATGGTTACAGGACCTAGACATTTCTTGAGGAAACACGGACTTTTATTTCATTCCATTTTTGATTTTCTTTAAACTGATTTCTCCCTTATTACTTTCCTAAAATAAAATAAGGGGGAAAACTGATGTTTACCTTATAAAAAGATACTCAGGATGAAGTCAGGAGACCTGGATTCTACTTCTGTGTCTATTAACTACTTAAGAACCTTGGGTAAGTTATTAGTAAAATGATGGGAATGAAATGCCCTCTGTATCTTCCACTCTTTACCAAAATCCTGTGAGTCTTTCTATTAAGAATGCTAAGCATTCCATTTACAGCTAAACAAATAAAAGTGAAATTCGCAGTCAGTCATATGTAAAACCAAAGAATCTAAATGTTTCTTTTCTGGAGGAATTTTAACTGTACATTAAAGTTGATATTATGAGAGCACCACTTTGGTAGCATTGTTGTAAAACTTTGGTTGAATCATCATTCTAGTTTTGAAAATTCACTTTGTTTATTTGCTCTTTGAGAATGCTTTCTGTTAAATGTTCCTTCCGCTACAGGATAAAGAGAGAAAACAGCCACTTGTAAACATTTGTGTAATCATTTGATACTTACAAGCACAATTTGGGGATTATTTTGAATTCATAAAATTTGCAGCATTTTATAATATAGAAACTCTTGTGAATTTGTAAATAAAAATGCAAATATCCAAAAATACTGAATAATACATCCACAAATGTAAATAAGAAAACATGAGAAATACATGTAAAGCTATGAAAATATTTTGTGTAGTTGCCTCTCAACTGAATCTTCTTGCCTTTATAAGACACTAAATCACTTGGCTCTTTATCTAATATTTTAATTTTAGGTGTGTGGGAGTATTAATGTCTTCCTTCTTTCAAAAAGATTTTGCTTTTAAATTTGTCTGGAATTTAATTTAGGTCAATTAGTTTACATAAAATAGTTTGCCTATAACCCCTGGGCTTTACTGAATAAAGTAAATGAGCCACTTCATTAAAAAAATTGGTATTTTTATTGCTATAATTAAGGACACATTTCTTAAAATCCAAGTTGGAAAACAGCTATTATCCAATACACCAAAATAACAGAGTGTGTATTTAGTTAGCTTTCCTTGAGTAAAGAATTTCAGCAGGTGTCCACAGGCCTGCACCTTTTCTCTGTCTCTCCTCCCTTCCTGCCTGCCTTCTCCTCCTAGGCTCCCCTCTCTGTCTCTCCACAACATATAAGCCAGAATATGGTTTCACACGGAGCATTCAACTAACTGCAATCTACTGGTGAAATAATCTATATCATTTTCACAGGTTTTAACTTCTCTTTATCAATTTTTAATTTCTCTTTACCACTGAAAACATTTAATTTAGATCCAGCTCATCCTCTGGGTGATATACAAATACGAGAATTACAAGGTGCAATTTAAATATATCCAGAGATATGCCATCCAAATATTTGTATGCCATCTCCCCATGTGCTGTATTTAACTGTTTTTGCATACCCTTAATAATGAAATGACATTAAATTTAGGCAGATCTTCCAGAGTTCCAGCTCACCAAGAGTTCTTAACAGAAATTCTGCCACTATCTATGGCAAACTGATTGTTTGCATTTTCATAGGTAATTCGAAGGCCATTTTAATGTTGCACATTTTACAAGCATACATCTTTACAAAAGGTGTGCATTTCTGACATTGCTTAGAATTTAATGTTAATTAGAATGACATGAGCATATACTGCTTTGAACTTATCATTAACACAATTCTAGGCAATAAATGACCAAAGTCACTGTTGCAATGGCTTTCCCTTTCATTCAATCGAAATGTATCTCTTCCAATAAAGATTCATTATTGCTGGACATATTGCATATAGTAAGCATTCCACTGTTACCCAAAAGATAAAAGTATTTAGAGAAAAAAATTAAATGATCTTTTGATTCAGCTCAAAACTTACCTACACTCTAACCACCAGATATGTCCATGTGTGCATATTTGCAGTGATTAAAGTTTAAATACTTAGTCTTGAATATTCTTCTTAGTCAAGCATTGAATTCAACCAACTAGAATTTCCTAATTTAGAAAACCAACAATAAAGTCATTATTCATAGCCTCTCCTGATCTTAGATGCAGCTCAAAAACAATCACTTAAAACCATCCCTGTCAGGGATTTGCTCACTGCATTTCTGCCTATGTCTACACAAGAAAAGAGAAATAAATGCTCAAATACAGTTTGAGTTAAAACAAAATTTTAAAGTCTTGATGTTGCAGAAGGCAAGATTTTAAAACAATCTTCACAAAACAAATTCTCTAGATAATTGCTCAACTTTCCCTTTCTATTTCTTGTGTAGGTAGAGCCTTGCTGGTTTAAGATGAGGAAGCATTCACTCTCCATCAGCTGCAAGAGCAAGAACTCCAAGTTGATTCTTAATTCCCCCAAATTATTTAAAAGAGTAAGAGTAGCATCACCAGGAAATTTATATTCACACACTACATACTCAAATGGGACACTTTTCAAAGTTTCTAACATCTATTTCTGAATACTCTTATCTGCATTGCTTAGAACTCAAGCCCCTTGGCCAACATGCCGAAATTCATACATTCTCATCACTTCCTTAAAAATTAAATCAAAAACTGTGGTGGGGGGGTAGTTTTGTTCTCAAGATTTCAATATGTGGGGAATCAGGGGCACAGTTTCTAATATTTAAATTGTCTCTTCCTGTGTCATTCATTCCCTCATCACCTTGCTCTCATTCATTCATTGAACACAATTCCCCTTTTCTCTCTCTAAACCAACTGGAAGTACTAAAATGTTGAATTTGGTTTCAGAAGAAAGGGCTGCTGCCCTCAGAAAACTTGTACAGAAAGACTGGATGCTAAGATACTAGACAACACTCGAAGCACCCCCATAGTGCTGACGCTTTTTAATGCAGTGTTTTCTGATTCTCCGGTATCCTTCTCTTACCCACTGAATCTAAAGAAAAAATAAGGGCTTTAGCTTATTGCAAATTCAAAGAAGGTTTTAAAGGATGAGTTTGGTGCTACTCTCCTCTCTTTCAAGGAAAAGCTTCTTATTCCCAAGAGTTGCTCAGCTTTTGATAGTGTTGTGCCTAAAGCAGATTCGTCAGACACTCAGGTGCACGGTTTTCAACCTGGAATTAAGACTGATTCCGAAGGAACAGGTAAAATAGGGGCGTTCCCTGTACTCGGCTAAGACACCTCTAAATGAATACAAGGGATCTGAGCAACGTAAATAGTTGTGCTCTTTACAGCAACAATGACAAAAAGTTTAGTCGCAATAGGTTTGTTTTTTGTCTTTCGTTTTTCATACTTGAGCATACCCTAAATAGCCCAGGTGCTGAAAAACCCAAAGTAACTGTACAGAAGCCACGATCACCGCGTGCCTGTGTCTGTTTTCTGGGGAGGCTGTCAGAAAAGCTGGGAAGGTCCCACCGTTTCCGAGGGAATGAGGTCAGAATTCACAGGGAGAACCATTCGCCTTGAGAAAGGACGCGGCGGGACAGTGGGGCTCCGGAGCCCGGCTTTGGAAAAGGAGGGAAGATGCGTCAGGGGCGGACTTGGTGGAGCAGGCTTTGTGAGCGCGAAGCCGGGTTAAGGGTGGCAGATGGGGGCGTTTGCGGGCTGGCAGAAGCGGGAAATCAGAAAGAGGAAACGCGGGTACGGTGAGGGCTGAGAGGACCCCGTTTGGGGTGACGGGAGGGTCAGGGCCATCCACTGCCGCTGGGAGCTCAGGGGGTTGGAAGGTGAGGCGGGACGGCGAGCTGCCCCCAGCTGTTCCCGGGCGGGAGCGGAGTCCAGGTTGCCAGCAGGTGGAGTTGAAAGCAAAAAGCCCCTTGGGGATCACGAAGCGGCGCCCTCCCGAGACCCCCTGCCTGAAGGTTGAGGAGTCACAGCAGGTGGTTTGGGGGTACCCACCCTAACGCAAAAGAGATTCTCTCCCCTCGCAGCCTGGGCGCCCGACCCTCTGCGCCCTCCAGGCTACTCACCGGTCCGGGGAGGAAAGCGCCATCCGAGCGCGCGCGAGGGCTGCGCGGCGCAGGCGGCGGGCCGGGCCGGGCCGGGCGGCGGCGGCGGTGCTGTCCTAGCAGCGGGGCTGGAACCGGGGGACGCCGAGGCGGCGACAGCGGCGGCGGGGGCGCGGGGAGCTGCGGGCGGGGAGGGCAGTGGATCCGGAGCTGCTGCGCCGCGCGCGCTCTCTGCCCATCTCCGGCTCCGCCGAAGCGGCTATGCTGCTGCCGCTGGAAGGGAGGGAGGGAGGCGAGGGGGAGGGGAGGAGGCACGCGGCAGGGAGGGAGGGAAGAGAGGGGAGGTGGGGGAGAGCGAGGGGAGAGGGGAGAAGAACACCCGGAGTGGGGAGGCGGGAGCGAGGCGCGCGCGAGCCCAGCGAAGGTTCCCACCAGAGGTGCTGGGGAGGAGACCTCGGCGAGGAGAATAGGGTCTCTCCCCCGCCCCCCACCTCCTCTCCCCTCCTTCCTCCTTCGCGCCCTTTCCTTGGGCTCTTCCTCCCCTGGCTCGGGTGGGGGTTGCCAGGCTCGGCGGCAGCCGCGGCTTGGGCGCGCTGGGAGAGTGCGGAGGCCAGGAGGCGGCCGCGCCAGCTCCCCGCGCCGCCGGCCTGAGGCACCTGTGCGCGCTCACACCGCCGCTTGCTTGGTTGCGGCGGCTTCCCGGCCGAGATCTGCCGGCGGTCGCCTTCCCTGTCTCTGCTTTCTGGTCAGATTATGATCATGCATATGCATCCATGACATCTGTGTAGTCCCCCTATTGCTGTCTGCTTCCCCGGGCGCTCTTTGGCACGGAGCGTCGGGCCAGAAGGCGTCGGCGGGGAGCTCGATGCAGGCGACCATCGCCAGCTCCTTGGAGCAGTTGCCTGGCAGGGGTGGCGGTGTTTGTTTGCCTCCGGGGTTGACCAGCTAATGAGGTAAAAATAATAATAGTAGTAGTAGTAGTAATCCTATGACCCGATTGCCTGGGACCATTCTCAGTGACCTAGGAAGGTTTAAGTGTGAAGGGCACGGGCAGTCTGTTAACCCTGTCTTAGCTCTCCACCTCCCTTTTCCCAACATCCTAACAAACCAGGACAAGACTTAAACAGTTTAATCGAAATATTTCTTTGTTTCTTTGAATTGCAGAGCTTTTCGTTTTTATCCAAATTCTCCTAGGATTGGCCTCGCTTTCCTATTGTGGATTTGCTTTGCTTTATTAGACAGTGAATCAGTCCTGTTTATTTGCAAATGACAAAGACTCTCATGCAAATAGATACTGTATTCAGTGCCTGTACACTCATGAGATCGAGGGGGTGAAGCCACACATTTGATAAATATAAAAACTGGACGTTACTAACTGATTTCCATGAACCATGATTTTGTTTCATAATCTTCACATGGTAGTTGAGAGTAGTCAGGGAACAAGTGGATTATGTGTGTAAAAGATATGACTGGGGAGGAAAAAAAGTCCAGTAAAGCTCTCCTCAAATAATACAACATATAAAGTGACTGGAATTACTACTCCCTGTGAGTACCCTGGAGGGAAAAGTTTCTGATTTTGTTTGTATGTTATTTAAGTTTTTAGGCTCTTAGTTACTCAAGTCATCTTTTAAACGCCAAAAGAATCTTATCCATTAGAATAAATGAAATAGGCATTTTATTTTACCTAAGTATGTCTTATGTAACAAATGTACTCATATTAATAGAGACGCACACTCAATAGTAAATGCAGTATGGAGAAACATCTTTCATGCACTAAGGTGTGCTCAAACATTGATGAAAAACCTCTGGCTCTTCTCACGTATATTCACACGACAACCAAAATTTTGATAACAAAGTAGTATTGGCCGGTCTAGCTATTCTCAACTTAGTAGAATCTGTCCTGCAAAGTATATCTGCTAGTGAAAATATTTGCATTCACATCTACCTGATAATCTGAATGAGAGGAGCACTTCCTCATTAAGGGAACAACAGATACCAAACTCTTCGAATACACCTCAGCTTTAAAAAGCACATATTACCATCACCAGATGTTCAGTATCCCCATGCAAATTCACCAGATGCTATTCTTTCAAAGAAGACTACAGAAAGAAAATGGTTGGTGAAGACTTACAGCTCATTTGACTCTCTAAGTCTTCTCAGTTGTGTCTATATTACAGAAGTGAACAGTAAATTTTTCAAATACTAGTAGCTATTTGGGTAAAGAGTGGTTACCAAGGATTAAATAGCCATTTTCTCATCCTTATTAAGAATACCCCTCATCTGTCTTTGCTAAGGTAATTAGACTTTGAAGAATGTCTACTATCTTCCTCCTGTATTTGATTAAGAAACTATAATAGTAGTATCTGTATAGGCTCATTTTATGGTTGTAAAAGGTAAAGAAAAAATGCAAAGTAAAATACCTTAAAGCCAAACAAAGAGAAGGGATGACACTTAGAGCACAGCATGGAAAGATTCGACTCCTTACTCCCCACCACTTGGCCCACCGGCGATAAGGAAAGGATGATAAATGATGGAATGACACCCCCGTTCTACTACTGGAGGGCTTGGATTTCAGTTTAGATTCTCAGGCTAGGTAAAATCTTTTCTGTCACCTCTACCACAGCATTCTTTCCACTTCATATTCTTTCCCCTTCTGTATCTTTATTAGTGTTGCACTGTGTTATTACATTACTTCATTGAATTAGGATTGTAGTACAACCTGGGAAGCCAAATAAGTAAATAAAATGCAAAGCTTCATTTTAAACACTGACTCTTTGTATTTACTTAGTTGAAAGCAAATTCTCACATTGAAATTTTCTGAAATCAGAAAGATTGAAAACTCTGTCTTTGAACAAATACTGCACAGGTGTCAGAGATTAGTTAGCAAAGAAAATATAATTTATCTATTTATTGAACACACATGTATTTAATAAGCACCCCTTCTGGGCAGGCACCACATTAGGCTCCAGGGACAGCACAGTGAAGAAAATTAGTAACCTTGCCCTTATGAAGCTTCGAGTCTAAAGATCCAGTAAAAGTGTTTTATCACTCAGAAAGCTGTTATGATGATGATGATAAACTTCAAGCCCAAAGAAAAAAGTATTAATTAAATTATACACATTAACAAGATTAAGGGTAAAGGAACACAGACCCTTTGTAAATTCCAGATGGCTATTTTCCCCTCATTTTCCCAGAAAACTAGAGGAGAAAAATTTAACTTGGTTAACTATGAGTTATTTTTTAAAAAGAATGGGCACAGTATCAATACAAAAATTATATAGGAAAATAATTATAGAGGAGTATCAAAATGTACCAATTATTAAAGAACACACACCATAACAATGTTGCCATGGAAAAGTTGAAAATTTTGTCCTATCATTCTGCCATGAATTTTCATAAGGGTACAATGAAGGAATTGTTTCTGTGAATGAAAACCACAAGGCTTTTTGGAAAAACTTGGTTGGGCAGGGTTGAGGCCCCAACAGGAGATGTTGACCCAAATCTGGTAAAACTCAGAAAAGAAATCAAATTAAAAATAAAGCTATCACAAATTAATAATTAATATGGAAGAATTACAAGGTAAAAGACACACTGAAGTAAATTCAGTAAGGGAAAGAGAGCAAAAATGAGAAAGGGTAGCAAAATGGATTGGAAATATAAAGAGATCAACAGGATTAGAGAGAATACGAAAGATGGGGGAACACAGGCAAATGTAATCCAACACATACATAATTAGAGACCTTGAAGAAGAAAACATAAATAATGGAAAAAAATAAATATTTAATATAGTTAAAGAAAAAAATTCTTGAAATGAAAGACCTGAAATTTCATTTTTAAAGGACACAATGGTCACTAAATAAAACTGTCTCTACCAAGATGTATCCTAGTACAGTAACTAGAATTTAAATATAAAAAAAAAATATTTAGGGGCACAAAGGCAAAAACAATCAGTAACTTATAAAGGAAAATATTGGCATTGGCCTCAGGGTTCTTCACTATAACTTTCATAGAAGAATAGAGTCATCCAGTATCAGTGGAGGAAAGCCCACAAGATACCAAAGCACAAAAGATACCAGTGTAAGAGTTTTTTATTCTACGTAGCCAAACAGTCCTTCAAATATAATAGGTGTAAACAAAGTTTTGAACATGCAAGAATTAAGGGAATATTATTCTTATGAACCTGTCTTCAGAATAGAGAATGGAATTTAGCTTTGTGAAAGGTAAATGAAAAAGATATCTTGGATCAAGAACTGATTGTGAGCATTGAATGTATTTAACAATTGACCCGAAATGTGAGAATGTAAGAATTGAAGCAAAGTAATAGAATATAAATCTCATAGACCCTGATAATATAATAATAACATATCTAAACAGAATTTGGTTTAGAAGGGCAAAAAAATGGGATATAAAGGCATTGGTTGTCTAATGGCTGGGAAGCAAAGAAAATCATCTAAAGGAACAAATAAGTAGTCTAACATATTTAAAATACAAGGGTAAACTATAATTGAGATAATATTAAATACCAATTTTTATCATTACTTATTTTAGCAAACTAACAGCCTCTAATAATAGATAAATGCAGTTATTTTAAAGAAAGAAAAGTAACAACAAAATAAAAACTATAAATATTGATTGATAATACATCCATACAGAAATAAATTTTAAAAATTGACCACAGAATGAAGGAATTTTACATATTTAAAAAGCAAAAACCTGGCATAAAATAATATGGCAGAGTAGACATATTCTTCTTATTAAATGTGCATAAGATTACTTCATTCTTTATGAAAAAGTAGAGATTTTTAGATTAGATCACAAAACAAAATTGAATTTTATATTTTATATCTACAATAAGAGAATTCAGAATACTTGAAAAAGAAAAAGATAGACAAGCATATAGCAGGCAAATGCACACAAAAAGTATCCAGGAATTGCAATCTGAGTTGTAGATGAGGTGTTACACAAACCAAAAACCTGTCAAACAAGATGAAGAAGGATATTTTATGATTATAGCAATGGGTACTTTCCTATGCATACAAAACAATTATGAATACCTGTGTACCAAATAGTATAGCACCAACATAACTACATCAGAAATTATAATATATACAAAAAATAGCATTAGTAGGAGTCAATACTTTTAATTTATGAGAGTCCACATGTACAAACAATAAATAAATATATTAAAGGTTAAATATCATATAGTCTTTCAAGACCAGCCTCACTTAGGACCATCAATGGAAAATCCCAGTTAAAATATTAACAAATAAACCCTAGCTCATTAAATTAAAAGAATGTTAAAAGGACATGATGTCATCACCAAGTGTGTGTTTTCTTTTTCCCCAAGAATGTAAGAATGTTTCCATACCAGAAAAGCTATTAACATATTTCATCATTTCCCTCATCTATAAAGTGAAAATAAAATATCAGTGCCCACTTTATGGGAATTTTTACAATGATTTAAAGAGTTATTACACACAAAATCTTTAGTAAGATTGCCTGGAATATAGTTAGCCTTTCATAAATGCTATCTGTTGTGTTTATCAGCTTTGAAAAGATATTAAAAAATGACTATGCTTGTGATAGTAATATAAATCTTGTTTTCATTTTCTTGAATAATAAACTGGTGTTGATTTATTAATGTTATGTTCTCATCTTTTGTCCCTTCTCCTCAGGGTTTCCATTATTAATTTTTAGGTCCTGTGTTCTTTTTGTATCATTATTAAAATACTGCTAAGCATTAAAATCAATTTGCAAATTCTGAGTGCACTGCACACTATCCACTTAAAAATAATTTTGAATTATTTGCTAATATATGAGTGCATTCTCTCTCTTCTTTAATAGACTTTATTTTTTAGAAAAGTTTTAGGTTCATGGCAAAATTGAGCAGAAGGTACAGAGGTCCCGTATACACGTGTTCCCCTATTACATACAACCGCTATATATACATTTGGCACCAAAGTGGTACATTTGTTCCAAATGATGAACCTATATTGAAGCAACGTTATCCCAAGTCTATAGTTTACGTTAGGGCTTAGTCTTGGTGTAGCACATTCTGTGGGTTTGACAAATGTAATGATACCTGTTCATACAGAATAATTTGACTGTCCTAAAAATCCTATGCTCTACCTATTTATCTCTCCCTTTTCCCTAACCCCTGGCAACCACTGACTTTTTTTACTTCCTCCATAGTTTTGCCTTTTCCACAGTGTCACAGAGTTGAAATCACACAGTATATGTGGCCTTTTCAGATTGGCTCATTTCACTTAGTAATACGCATTTAAAACCCTTCTCTATCTTTTCATAGCTTTTTTCCCCCATTGAATTCTACTTTTTAAAATACTAAGATTGTTACTTGCTTTGTTCTTGCTTATTTTGGGCCAACATATCTTATTACGTATATATACACATATATGTATGTGAGTGTATGTGTGTGTGTGTATATATATATATATATAAAATTTTCTGAGATTTTGCTACACATGTGTCTTACAGGAGACATATATTTAGAATATCTTTTGAAAGATGCCATGAAAGTTCTTTTTAGTAGGTGAGTTTAACTTTATTTTCATGAACTATATTTCCTATACATCAATATAGTTCACTTTGCTTACATCTTTTTTCTGTTTTTTTTCCTTTTGAATTATTTGTTCCATTTTTAAAATTGTTTTGGCATTTACTTTTCTTTTCATCTTATATTTGTTTTTATTCCTATATTTATTTTAATTCTAGTAGTTATCCTCAAATTTCTGACATCAGTATCTTGCATGTCAAATTAATTATTATGTCGAACATAAAAATATCCTACCCCTGAAAAAGGAACCATGACTCTACTCTTAACTACTTCAAGACTCTATTTTAATCTATCTCACTTCTTGGCCCCTCATAATTTCACTCATGTTGTCTGTCTTGAAATTTAGTTATAAATTAGTATGAAATATTTTTAAGCATTACTCATCAAATTTCAGTGCTTTTACTCATTTCTTTTTTCAGTTTTTATTTATTATACTACTGTTTTCAAAGTCTTTGCTGAAGGAATTGGTGGGTACTAATTTCTAAATGTGTATGTGTATATATATATTCAATGGCAAAGATAAAATTCTTTCAGATATACAAGGCTCATTGAAATATAGATAATGTAGTTTTTATATAATTGTAGACATTATATATAATAATATTTACATATATAAAAATATACATAATGGTTATATATTTTAATGTAATATATGCTATTTAGTGTTATATATAATATAAACTACATTATGTATTATATATACCATTTCTATGGGCCTTGTATATTTGAAAGGATACTTATTTTGTTTCTGCTCTTGGATTGTGGAAAAAGACGTTGTTATAATTTATAATGCTAAGTTCACTGCTATATTTCCTCAGAATGTTAATAATGATTTATTGATGTCTACTTTCCAATATTGTTAATGTTATTCTAATCTTTCTTTGTCTTTAAGCAACCCCTCTTTTCTCATTGTTCACTTTTTGGAATAAGTATTTGTTCTTCTCAGAAGTGTCACTTTAATATTTTATACTGTCTGACATTTGGTAGGCTTTTTCCATTTAAAGTAATTAAATCTTTGAGTCTAGGAGATTATGGGCAATAACTTTTTTAAACAACTCTTTTCTATCTATTGTTTCCATTTTCTGTGAAGAAAGAGTTAACAAATCATACCTGATTGCTCAATTCTTGCATGCTTCCATGTATACCTGGTTCCATGACTGACCCACAATTCCTTTGAATGTGACTCTTAGAAAGCTTTTTAGGTTAATGATTGAAGATATTCTTTTACATACCTAGAGGAATGGACTGTGATATTCTACCTTGTCAAGACTGTTTTGCACAAAAATCAAGATTGATTATATGCACCTGGTTTCATTATTGGGGTCCTGGATTTCAATTACCATGATTGGTTGCTTAGCAGGGTATGTCTGTGTGACAGATCCCTAAAAAACCCTTAGACACCAAAGGCTTGATTGAATTTCCTTGAGCAGAGACATTTCACTCAGGTTACTATGGTTCACCACTATAGTAAAAAGCACACCCTGAGCTGAGACATAGAAGGACTCAGTAGATTGTACCTGATTTCTCTGGACTCAATGCAATGTACATATTTTTCTCACTACTTCTACTCTGTATCCTTTTGCTGTGATAAGTCTTAGCCAAGAGTAAAACTTTTTTTGGAACTCTGAAGCAAAAGTGTATGGTATTGAGATCCCCAAAAAACAAATGTCGAAATATTTCTCTTCAGACTTCTTTCAGACTTTTAATCTATTTTATCCTTTCTGTCATTTGAAATTATTTAATTTAATTTTTTAGTTAACCAGCTTTCTGTGTAAATAAATTAGTCTTCTATTTATCCTATCTACTAAAAGATTTTGTTGTTGTTTATTTCAAAAATTATATTTTCCATTAACAAGAATGTGACTTTTTTTTTTGCAAAATTTCTAGTTAAGCCACTGGTTCTTGTTACATAACTTACTATTCTTGCTTCGTAGATATGATTTCATACTTTATCTCTGTGTAGACAGTATATATGAATATTTAAAGTTTTTTTTTCAGATTATGATGTTACCATTTCCACAAGAATAAGTTCTTTGTTGAGAATATTGTCTCTTTTCATGTGTAGGCCATTATCTGATGTTTATGATATAATCTTCTGCTGGAAAATTAATTAATATATGCTACAACTGTTGACAAGACAAGAAGTGATGGCTTTATGACATTGCAATCCCTAGCTACTTAGTGTGGCATTGTTTCACTCTTGGCCTTGGAAGGGAGAAGTAGGGAGAAAATGGAGGGAATTATGCTTTCAGTTCCTGGGTTTGAATGGCATTAAACACCAATGCCATGGATTCAGTGACATCTCAGCCACCAGAAAAATCTGAACATAATTTGCCCTTGCTTATATCTGTATTTTCCTTAATATTTGTATTTGTCATTCATGTAAATTTTTTTTCTGTTTTGTTTACATTATGTTTTACAAGAGACTATGTAGTATACATTAATTTGTGTTTATTCAGATCTCTCTTGATCCCCAGAAATATATTGAAGCTGTTCAAATATCCCTATGACATCTCATTTACCAGATCTCTTTTAATTTTTTGTCCAGTTTCTTGCTTGCCCCAAATTGTATCACTGCCTCAGGCAATTATGATGTGGGCCAGTTACCACTGATTGTTTTCGACAAATACCCTGGGGAGAAGGTTCATTCTACTGTGCTAGTGTGAGCACTGAGTCGGGTCAAATAAAGAAAATCCCTGTGATCGGAACTTTTTGAGGTAGCACCAGACAGATCAAATTGCTAAAAATTCTCTGGGCATGGGATTCTTTGTGGATCCAACCTACCTCCTCTAGTGGCTGCTAGGCTGCTGGTTTTCACAACTAGTACTATAACAAAGCTGTTGGTTTCAATACTGCTGCAAAGCTGGAGAAAGGAATTTTGGATTAGAAGTTAAAATGCGACAAAACTCTTCTTGTGTAGATTTCACCATTTTTGTTCTTTAATAACTACTCCTCAGATTGTTGCAAGCTTTTGATTAATTTCTAAAGTTTTGAAAAAGTTGACTTTCATGATTTTAGACTGTGCTTTCCTTGGTTTTTTTGCTTGATGAATGGGTCTAATGAGTGAGTGTTAGGTATTATTTGAAAAATAGGTTATCTAGTATATTTCAAATCATTTTGTCATGCTGACCCCATAAATATAATTATAATCAAATTTATTTATAAATATCATGTTTCTACTCCAAAAACAATTTCTAGTTTCTAACCAATAGCCAGCAAAAATCTCTACTTATAAGGGTTTTTTAATGTACATTTAGCTGTAATATTAAAATTAGACCATAAGCATTAGAGTGGTCTATTATACTACATCGTTATAATTTTGTTTGTTTATTATTTCTTGTGTGCATTTCTCTTACACCATCACAAGAGCATTAAGTCTGAGTCTTTTCTGGTATTTGAGAGAGAATGGGTGTATACAATCTAATAACGCACTTATTTATTCATTCTTGAAATCAGTCATTAATTAAAAAATGGGCAGTGATTTAATTTTTTTAACCCAAGACAACATATATATGTTCAAATGTATACTCAGAGATAACAAAAGTCTCTATTCTAATAATTAAAAAATGTAATGTTACTTGTTTGAAAAATTGACGTTTATTGTATGTAATAAATTTAGATAGGTTGCTTCTTATTACGGTTTCTTTATATATATATATATATATAGAGAGAGAGAGAGAGAGAGAGAGGGACAGATTTAAATATCTACCTGAGTTAAACAGTTGTAGAATTCTTGAAACAGCTTTACAAAATCTCAGGTTTCCAAGAAATACAACTAGAAGTCCTGAGACCATTTTTTCTTGTGAAGTCCTCAAAGTGAACACGTAGCTGTGGGTGTAAATGTGCAAACACCAGGAAAAATAAGTAGGGCAAAGTTCAAAGATGCTAAAATGAAAAGTAGACACTGGAAAGCAGCAACTGAAATGACCAGTTCAGATGGCGTCTTTGAAATATTACCCAGTCCCCAAAGGCAGAGCTGATGGCTCTTTCCTCTGTGCGCCTATATTACTTTTTTTCACAGCTGTATCTTACTACTAATCACTGCCTTCCTTGTGGTATAAATAAGTTGTTATCTCCCTTATGAGACTGTGAAGACTCCAGAGAAAAAAACAATTCTGAGGGACATTGTTTAATGCTCCATCTCTAATAAATAGCAGAAGAAATACTCCAGGAATATTTGTAGAATGAAACAATAAATGAATATGCCCTTGATAAAGGTAATCCAATAATTCTTTGCCAAAAATCAAGCAGTTTATATTTTAAAGACTGTTTTATAACTATGAAATTCATGCTCAAATTTTTAAATCATTTTTCCTATAAACAATTTACTTTTTCTGTGTCAGTGAGAGTACTCCTATAGAAAAACATCGTCATTTATAAGCATGATGTTTATGGGGTTGAGGGCTGGGTTGACAGGTGGAAGTGATAATGACCTCTTGTTAACTCTAATTTCAAATAGATAGCCAAAAATCTAGTTTGTGGTTTTGACAAGGCAAAATGAGATATTCACAGGGAAAATAAGTTTTTAATAAATTTATATCTCGAGTCTGAAAAATACTATCATTATAAAAGGAAAGTGTGTACAAATTGAAGAATATACAATAAAATAAAATTAAATTATCTGCTAGGCCCATCCTAAATTATGAACATTTGTTTTATGTCTTCTATATTAAATGAAAACCAAGTCTAGCTTAAAATTTTATTTAGTAGATTTTTTTTTTCTTTTTTCTTTTAACTGCTGCAAAAAGCTTTATTATTTCCATTTGGTCCAAGGCTTGGGAGAGGGCTGCTGGGCAGTTAAAAAGCTGCCCAGTGGCTGCAGAGAGAGGTTTCAGGCAGAAGCCCTGACGCCTGAGGGGCTCCACCAAGGCCGCTGGGCTGCAGAGGCTCCTGGTCGTGCGTGAGGGTGAGCCTCTCGAAGAGATACTCTCCCAGCCCAGCCTGGGGATCAGCCAGCCTGCGGAGGTGAGTCAGGTGGTCGCCCATCTTCTTGATGAGTTTCACCTGCTCTGCCAGGAAGCGGCTCTCCCGGAAGTCACAGAGGTGGGGGTCTGGGCGGGCAGAACCCGGGGCGTGTGGGTCCGGAAGAGCGTGGTTCAGGTTCTTCTCCATGGGAATGGCCGTTTCCACAGCGTCCTGGGTTCCCCTCCTCCTCTTGAGATGGCTTCTGAGGGTCCTGGAAGAGGGCGCGGCCGCCCGTGCTGGTTTTGCATTTTCAAGAAACGCCAGGTGCCCTCCGTGCTTCTCCCTGGCACTCCTTCCCACTCGCAGAAAAAGTGGCCCAGCCCCCCAGAGTCATATCCTCGCCGTGGAAACTGAGGCCCAGAGAGAGGTAGGTGCAGGAGGCCCGCAGATGCACATTAACCAGGCAGTTGACAGTGGCTTCCACCTCAGAGGAATAATTCTGACGAATCTGGGAGCTCGGGGTTAATTGGTAATAACGAGTTAAGCTAAAAAAAAAACGGTGTTGGATGACCCCGGAGGCCAAGGGTAACAGAATGGCTGGTTCTGGACGTTGCAATTGGAAAAAAAAGGTTGAAAGGTGGTCCGAGGCTGGAGCAGGGGGCGTCCCTGGGTCTGTTCCGTCCAAACACTGTTGAATTGAGAGACAGATCCGCAGGACCGCTGAGCACACTGCTCAGTAGAATATTTAAGTAGCTGAAATCTATGTGGGGAAGCAGGACACTGGAAGAGTGAATTATGTCCCCTTCTAGAAGATCAGAAATTGTCTAATTTAACAATGAAATTTAAAGCTATATGAAGCTGGGGATGGAGGTGGGATGGAGGGGTGGGGATGGACGGGGTGGAGGGACTATAACATGGCCTGTGTAGCTTGACAAAGTTGGATTTACTTCATTAGGGAAGCAACAGGCTCACTGTACATTAAGACAAATTCTTGACCAACTTCATTTCAGACTTGTCCGACTTATTATAACAACACAGTAACAACAATTCACAATATACACAACTTCCTTTATATTACCAGTGCTCTGCTAAAGATTTACTACTATCCTCTTTAGTTCTTGCAAGTGTCCAGTGAAGTTGGCATTGGAGAGTTATTTCTGTCTTTCACATGACAATTTTCCTCACAGCTGAGCAGCTACTCTTCCCAGGAGAGAACAGTATTGGAGGAAAAGTTGCTGGTCTCACTGCCATCCTGTCCTTTCATCGGCTTCTCCTTATGGGAAGAGAAATTCTATTTCTAAGTAGTGAAGCTAGTAGAACTCAGCACCTGTAGGATACAGTCTCTTCTGGGGGCTGCCTGCTTCTCCCGTGCTACGTGGAACGTGCTGAAATTGTCCAACTGCTTTGTCTTGTTGTGGGGGGAATAAAAAAGGTGCCTAATTTTGACTTTTGAATTTAATCAGTGCTTTCTGATCTAGAGTACCAAGATTAAAATGGATATTCTGAAGTCTAACTTACTCCTGGGTATATCTTTTACTTAGATCTAATATTAAATAATGAATATAAGTATCTACATTTTTGAATTAGAAAAACTGAGGTTCAGAGAGATTAAACCGTGCTTAAGAGCACGTAACTTATAAATAGTGAGTTGATGTTTAAAATACAGATCTTTCTGAACTTCTTGCTTTCAGATAGTCCATAATCCTTCCATTTTCACATCCCCACCTCTCAGGCCAATCCCTCTGGAGAGAAAATTGAAGAATATGAACTGTGTAACATGTGCCTGTACATAATTGTACTGTAAAATTGCCATTTTCAGGATGTGCTGGCATAAAACTGTAATTATTGTAAAGAAAAAACTGACCAGACTAGAAAATAATTATATGAACATGGTGTCCTTTGTCCAGATGAACACGTAAGTAGTTTAGTCAGTTTGGTGGCCTTTCATCATGCTACAGAACGAAAGAATAAATACATGTTTCATGTGTAGACTAGACTGGCTGATTTTCAAGAAATAATCTGAATCTCATGATGTTGAGTTATATTTGCAGTTAAATAATTTAGCTGCAGCTCTTCTTAGTGGATGAGGAAGACTAGAGTTGCAGCCCTAGTCCTTCTGTTTCTCACCCTGGGAATCAACCTAATGTCTCCACTGCAATCTCTAGGAACAGAGCAGATGGCATCTGGGTAAGGCTCAAAGCAGCAGCGGTTACAGTCTACAGGATATAAGAAGGGACTAGGACTTGCTATCCTTAAGGTAGGGATAGTGTATGTCTGACCTGAGGAAGGGGCCAAGACCTTAGATGATGAGGATAGAGTTGAGAGTGGGGCATGAAAGGGAGTATTGGAGGAGAGGGAGAGATTAGTGTAGCAAAGTCATTTATTAATAGATAAAGACTCTGCAGTCTTTAGTGCAAATCTAATTTCATTATTTTTTTCTCCACCTATAGAATCGTTACAAAACTGGTAGCCCACTTTCCACCTTTCCTCCTACCTAACCAGGGAATTAAATGGCCTTTTTGCCCTGGGGATGCAGGAGGAGGCATGATGGGGGTAGTTCTCTGCTCTGAGTTTCAGAGCTACATCTATCACCACAACAATAACAAACTAACATTTACTGAGGACTTACCCTGTGCAAAATTCTGAGAACGTCTTCAACTTTATCCTGTTTGATCTTCATAAGAACCTTGAGATGGGTGCTGTTTTTATACTAAGTTTATAGATGAGGAAATTGAGGTAAAGAAAGGTTAAATAATATGTCTAAGATCACATAGCCAGTAAGTTACCTTGTGCCAGGATTCAAATCTTGGGGCATCCTGATTCCAAGTTCTATATTATTTACCATTATATATTGCCTCCCCGGGAAAAAGAAACCAGTGGAAGACAACATGGATCTTTGTACTTGGAAGTCTTACACTTTCAGGTTGTACAAAGTTCTGGTGTGGAGGCAAGCTATGTCAAAGATAGAAGTGAGGAGTGACCTCTTTTTTGATACCACCAATTGAAGACAAGAGCTCTCCCCCATTTTCTGAGAACTTGCATGGCCCCAATCTAAAGGGTGGGAAACAACCGAGAAATATTACTGATATGGAATTTTTTTATTTGGTAAGTAAGGCTCAAATCATTTATAAAAATAATAAAGCAATGTGACATTTACGAAATACCAACTATTCGGGAGCAATTCATACCGATTATATTGGTAGTAAGGGATATGTAGTGGAAACTCCTCCAGTCTCCATACTGCTCTGCTTTTTAAAACGTAAGAGATTGAGTTCATTCTACTAGTGCACCATCCCCTAGGCTTCCCTTCTGCACCATATTGGCACATAGCTTTTACTTCTTCACTAAAAAAAGAACTTAAATTCCAATGGAATCTAGTAATGAAGAGAAATATGAGGAGCAAATTAGAAAACAGAGTAACTATCTGTAAGATGATTATCTCAAAGGCCTAGACACGACCCCTGGTTACTAGTTAGTTAAAAGTTCAAACCCAGGCTGATGTCCCTGCTCAATTTCTTTTCAGAGGATAGCTAGAAAATACTCCAATGGTTAAACTCCGGAGGTCTATCACAGGGCTTAAAGTTGGGGTTACTGCAGTCTTCAATAATGAAGACACAGAGATTCGGTCCTTGAGCATGAGAAGAAGAAATCAGATGATCTAGGTCATCCTTTATGCAATGAAAGAGGTAACACAGGAGTTCTGGTTGTTCAGCAGAGTGGTAGAAAACAGGGTGGAAGAGGCAGGCTGGGGCCAAAGCCTGGAGGACCTGGTAGGTCATCATAAAGAATTTGGGTTTTATCTAAAGGGGATGTCAATGGAGAGTTTCAGTAGGATGGTGATGTTATGTATTTCATAATCATTTGGGTACTATGTGAAAAATTTCTTGCAGGGGGAAAGATACAAGTGGAGTGACCAGTTGCAGCAGCCCTGGTGACTGGCAATCATAGCTTGATACAGGACCGTAGCAGTGGAGAGTAAGAAGTGGTGCAGTTCAGAATGCAGAGTGGTTGTACAGCACAGGGAACTATATTCAGTATCTTGTAGTAGCTTACAGTGAAAAAGAATAGGAAAACGAATATATGTATGTTTATGTATGAGTGAAGTATTGTGCTGTACACCAGAAATTGACACAACATCATGAACTGACTATACTTCAATAAAAAAAAAAAGAATGCAGAGTGGTGAATGAATGAATGTAACTTTAGTGTCTGGGTCACAGCAGCTTACTACACTTAGGAACATCTCTGAAAAGCGATCGTTGGGTGTTGGGATACCCAAGCAGTAGCTGTTTTATTTCTTGGAGTTCCATTTGGGCTGAGGAGTAAACTCTTTCTGCTTTTTGCTAAGTTTTCTTCAGGAAGCATGGACTAGGAAGAGGAACTTAAAATAAGAAAAGGTATCTTAAAGAAAACCATTGGAATTAGATAAGGAAAACATGGTGAAACTTTTAATATCCTGCATTCTAAACTTGTCAGTGGCCTCTTACTGTAAAGGTTTTCAGAAGGCATCTGTACAAAAGATCTTTTCACTGCTTCCCCGGGCACAGAAAGTAGGATAGCAATCTACAACACACACATAGATTGTCTATAGTATATGTTCTTTTTTTCCTTGCAGTAATAGAAACCTCCAAGTTTAAGTTCAGCTATCTCTATCCAGCCACAGACTATATTTCCTGGCCTCCCTCGGAGCCAGCTTTAGCTGTATGACTACATTCTGGCTCACGGAATGTGAAGGTAAGTTATGTTTGCGACCTTACAAGCATTCACAACTTTTACAAGGGAAATCACTCACCATTCACTTGTTTTTTCCACTCTTGGCTCAAATGGAAACATAGACGTTATGGCGTGTGTTTGCTGCAATGATGCAGATAAAAACACTAACTGAAGACATGACAGACAGCAGGTTGGAATCTGCATCCTTACATAACTTCATAGAGCAGAATTCCTCTGATAGCCCCTACACCTGAGGCTGTTACATAAGAGAGAATAATAAGCTTCTGTTTTTGCTTGAAGCACTGTAATCTAAACTCTTTTAGTTAAAGGTAGCACAGACTGCTGTATCTAATACATGGTTATTATTTATTGCAAGACACATAATTCAAAATCTAGACAAATCATTGTATTGTATTTGTATTATATGGTAATCTTATGTAGCTTATATATTTCTACTTTTTTTGAGTTTATGAATCTTAGTTATAGATGATTTTCAATGGTGAATTATTGATCACTTTCCCACATAGTATATTTGGTATTGAGGGCTAGATTTGTTGCAGCCCCAGAACTTGTTGTCAGTGTCAGAAAAGTGTGCCCTTCAAATTGCATGTAATTAGAATCAATAAGATATTGAAATTATTACCTTCAGAAGTAACATTCTGAAATATGATTTGTGGATGTATTGCTGATGAGAATTTCATTTCTTTGAAATCTTATTAAGAACACTAAAATGTAACTAGTGAATTTATGACCTAATTAATTGTTATGTGCCAAATAGAACTTTGGTGCTTAAAAGGGATATAAATATTTTAATGAGAACAACAGCATGAATTTGTCTTTTAGAATTGTATAGTCTTACAAAGTGATAGGTAAAGGCAAATGTCACAGTGCTCAGGAGTGGGACTGCTGGATCATATGGTAAGTCTATTTTCAGTCTTTTGAATCTCTATACTGTTTTCCTTAATGGCTACACCAAACTGCATTCCCACCAGCAATGTAGGAAGGCTCCCTTTTCTCCACAGCCTCTCCAGCATTTATTGTTTGTGAACTTTTGAGTGATGGCCATTCTGACTGGTGTGAGGTGATACTTCTTTGTAGTTTTGATTTGCATTTCTCTGATAATTAGCAATATTGAGCATTTTTTTCATGTGCCTGTTGGCCATTTGTGTGTCTTCATTGGAGGAGAATTGCTTGTTGAGATCTTCTGCCCATTTTTGGATGGCGTTGTTTGTTTTTTTCTTATTAAGTTGTATGAGCTGTTTATATATTCTGGAAATTAAGCCCTTGCCACTCTCACCTTTTGCAAATATTTTCTCCTGTTCTGAAGGTTGTTTTTTGTTTTGTTTTGTTTTGCTTATGGTTTCCTTTGCTGTGCAAAAGCTTATAAGTTTAATTAGGTCCCATTTGTTTATTTTTGCTTTTATTTCTATTGCTTGGGTAGACTGCCCTAGGAGAACATTGCTGAGATTTGTGTTGGATAATGCTTTGCCTGTTTTTTTTCTAAGAGGTTTATAGCGTCTTATCTTACGTTTAGATCTTTAAGCCATTTTGAATTTATTTTTGTGTATGGTGTGAGGGGGTGTTCTAATTTCATTGATTTACATGCAGTTATCCAGTTTCCTAAAACCATTTGTTGAAGAGACTGTCTTTACTCCATTGTATGTTCTTGCCTCCTTTGTCAAAGATTAATTGACCAAAAGTTTGTGGGTTTATTTTCGGGCTATTTATGCTGTTTCATAAGAATCTTTTTTTTAATTGGGGAAGATTCAGTGACATTGAACCAGGTGATGGTTCCAATTGTTAAATTCTCATTCTTAGACTCTATTAGGAGAAGCTTTAAAGACGTGATTATATTTAAGTGATAAGAGAGAAAGGAGCTTTGGGACCAATGGGAAAAAACTATAAAAATAATTGATATTTTTTATACTAAAATTTAAACCTATCTAACAGAGTAGTGGCATTCAAGAAAAAAAAATGAACTCTAAGTAAGACTTCAGATATTTTCTATGCACATATAAGTGGCTGGAAAGTAGCCTGCAAAAGAGAAAAAGACCTCTGTGCATGGATATCACACTTTCTTCAAAAGTAAAAAGCCATGCAGAAAACCTTAGTCTATCAATGCAACGAAACTGGTTGGTCAAGGAATATGAACTGGCTGAAGCCTCAAACAGATAATTGAAAATTAAACTTTCACAGTTCAATTTTAACAATCCTGAATGTCACCATTATTTGTGAGGAAGAACAATGAGAGGACTGCTTTGTCTCAGTGGCTTTCCTCCCTCTGTTCTGCTTGACTATCTCCATTACTTGATGGTCATGAAAAATATATTGGCTTCATTTCAAAGAATTCTCTTGGAATCAAATATCAAACCAAATATATTGGATAATCATTCTTAATCTAATTTAAGAAAAGTAAAATGTTACTGATTGCCTGTTTATTTAGCATTCTGCCTTTATTTTTTATTTTTATATTTTTATCTTGTAAATATTTGAGTGTTGTGTCTTTATTATGGTTACATGAGTATGTGCTTAAAATATATTTTAAAAATTTGATAAGAATATTCATATTCCACCTCTGCAAATAAATTCTTAATTTATTTAATCAATAATTCTTATATCTGTTTCAAAAACCTAACCCTGATATTTGGGGAAGAACTTTTAAAATTATAGTGTAGATGCCTAAAACATGGTTATTTATTTCCACAAAGTCTAGAGGTTTTTTTTTTTTTTCAGTATTACTAGTCAGTGTTAGTAATATGATTATTTGAAATATTCTCAATTCTTGATTACATTAATGAGCAAAAATAAATGTTTTAATCCAAGTTCAAAATGCCAAGGTTGTCCTGGGGATAAAATTAGATGCTATGCCTTTTTTGACCACGCCACTGCTCATTAATTGCAGTTTTTCAGTTGTTTTTTTTTTATTATGGTAAAATATGTAATATTAAATTTGCCATTTTAACCATTTTTAAGTGTACATTTCAGTGGCACTAATAACATTCACAATGTTGTACAACCATTATCAATATCTATTTTCAAAACTTTTTTGTCAACTCAAATAGAAATTCTATAACCATTAAGGAGTAACTAACTCTTGTGTCCAACCCCAATTCACTTCTAATCTTCTTTCTGTTTGTATTAAATTGCCTCTTCTAGATATTTCCTGTAGGTGGAATCTTGCAATATTTGTCCTTTTTCATCTGAGTTATTTCATTTGGCATGAACTTTTCAAGTTTTATGTAGGTTGCAGCATGTTTTAGAATATTCTTTTTATGGATAAGTAATATCCCATTGTATATTCACAACGCATTTAATTGCAATTTTTAAAGACAAAATCCTAGATTTGTGCAATATAGAAATTCCTTCTTTGGGGGAAAAGTTGGTGAAAAGTAATAAAAATGTAAATGGTTTGCTCTCCTTTTTTTTAAAAAAAACAAAAACCCTATGGTGGAAATTAGAGACTAACAAAGTCCAAATTATGAAATACCATTTCTGGATTTTCACTGTTATTTTTAAAATGTGCTGCCTTTTCAGTGGTAGATGCTCTTGAAATACAAAACAAAATGTAGTAACTCAGTGAGATCAGATAGAACAAGGAAAGTCATATACTTTCTGCCTAAGTTTAAGCTTTCTATGATATGACAAATTTTTGTGGAGTACACATCACTCTGATGCCTGACAACACTACAAAACCTTCTGCTCAAGATAGATCATAAAATTTCAGAAAGATCTATCATTGTATATGGCTCAGTGCATCATCTAAATTGAGAGAACTGCAGAGGATACACTTCTAGGATTGATCATAGATTGTGCTATTGACAGTGCCAGTTGTTTTTAACTATAATAATTTGTTACTAAGGAAGTATTTCATTCCAAAAACACAGTTTCAGCCAGGTGTTTGAAGGTTAAATATATTTCCCAAAGACAGAACATCTGAAAAACTAGTTAGGCTCCTTATTAATCTCAAATCGATATATAGCTAAATCTAAAAACTCCAGATATTGTGCCACCAAAACTGCTTTTCAGTTCCTAATTTTGGACAAAGTTAGAGAATTGAAGGTGAAAATTAGAAAGAGAGAGCATTCTCCAGATACACACTGTCATGCCAGTGTCTGTGACCATGACAGGCCTGTGCACATGATTTTGATGAGAAATGAAAGCCAGATTGACAATGCCAGAAATTTTTGTCTGTATCTGAACTTGGGTTTAATTAAATTCAACACTATACGTGAACACGGAAATAGGTATCTACTTTAAAACACGTTTCCCCCTTTTTCTCATTAAAAATTGCGTAAGTAATTCATGTTTATTACAGAAAAATTAAAGACTAACTAATAGAAAAAAAAGAAAAAAGAATTCCAAATCAATGTTTTAGTAAAATATGTTAGTGTAAGAAGAATCATGTAGTCTTCTTTCTTTAAATAATAAGAATGTCCATATAAAAATGAAACTATAAAAATAATTTATCAGCTTTGTAGCTGGGGGGAAAACGCCAACTTTATTCTAAATTTGGACAGTTTCTGTTAGTTATGTTACAGATGAGACTTTTTAAAAGTCTTCAGGCACTGAAGGCAGATAGTTCTTTTGGAAAAGTAAATAAAAGGCATAGAGTAATACCACAAGTAATCTTGATTTGAAAAGATGAGGCTAGAGGGAAAGGTAGATGAGGTGAGAGATGGAGACTGTATTTGTGTTCAGTAGGCTGACTGAATAGACACCAAAATTTCCCTGCCTTAAAAAAAGTTTCTTTCTCATCTAATAAATCCTGTGCTGTTATCTATATTGATAGCTAACCCTTCTCTGTAGACATTCAGGGTGAATCATTGGCTACTCTATCACTTTTAATATGTCGATTCCAAGGTTATCAGGGCATTGACATCAGCCAGAACAAGGGGGTTGGAGAGGGAGGGTTGATGGTGGGATGTTTATATGGGCCAGTCTTGAAAGTGGTCACATCACTTCTACTTATAGTCTATTCATTAAAATAATCATGTGTCCACACCCAACTGCAAGGGAGGCTGAGAACGGCAGTCTGGCTTTGTCTCACAGAAGAGGCAACAGATGTGTGTTTATTTGCTTGTGTGTTAGTTTGGAAGACAACTAGCTATCTGCCACAGAGACTATTTTTCTTTTGGCATATTTACTATTTAATTATGGCCATACTAAATGAGGACGTTATATTCTTTCTGCTTGACAAGTCTACTGATATTTTCTACTTTATACTGCATAATTACTTTGTAGGAAATGCACATTACTAGTACAATAAAAATTTAAAAATCAGTGAGGTGAAAATCACCCCAAATGTCATGCTCTAGAGTATACCCACTCTTGATATTTGTCTATTTGTATAGATATCATTTTAGATATGTTTATCTATTTATCTAACACTTCTCCCTTAAATTTGTTAAAAATATTAGATCTAGATGAAGATTTTAGTTATCAACAATGGAATCAAATCTTATTTTAGATAAAAGTTGATTTATTGTAAGATATCAGAGAGCTCACAGACTTACTGAGTGCATCAGATTGCCAGGTTTTGATGTTATGTTTGTTTCTTATTATGATGTGGGAAGCCCCATGAAAAAGACCAGCAGGACCCCCAGGCAGGGCCACTACTCTCCTGCCAGCACCATCTGATTATCTGGCCCAGTGGCATTACCTTGCTTTTTAAACTCTGAAACAGCTTACTTCTAGGAAAGCAGAACTTACCCCTAAGATTCTATTGGTTCCCTGAGCGAACTCCTGATTGATTCATTTGTAGTGCTTCATTTGCGTGGAGCTCACTCCTGATTGGTCTATTTCCCTCACTCCTGATTGGACCATTTCCCTCACTCCTGATTGGTCCATTTCTACAAAATTTGTTTCTAATTAGTCACCTTTGTTATACCTCGTTTGCATACGATGTTACAAAATGTTGCAAAGTCTAGACTGGTAGCCTATAAAAGCCTGTGCAAACCTACAGACAGGGTCCAGAGCTTGGAGTGTTAACTCCTCTGGGCCTGTTGGTGTAATAAACAGACCTGAGTTCTCCAGCTCTCTGAGTGCTGTTTTGTCTCTTGCTCGGATCCAGGTTGCTGTCACAACTGAGCTGTAACACTGAGGTGTAACACACTTTTCTACAACAGTTATTTCAAAAGCTATTTTTATTTTATTTATAGCTAGCCATCTAATGAACTCTAAGTTCCAAGAGTTTTTCAGTTTATTTTTGTATGCTTTTCAGATAAGCATTCATATCTGCAATGATGATGATATTTATCTCTTCCTTTCTAATACTTATACAGTAACTTTTTTCATTTCTTTGTCAAATGCATTGAGTATCTTACCTAAATACTATATACATGCTTTTTTCAGGGCTTTCTAAATAAAACAAATAAATACATAATGACACTTGTAATAAGGCATGAAATTTATTTTAAGGAGATATTTTAATAATAGGAGAATATGATTGGCCATAAATATTTTTCTGTCTCTATTTGCCTAGGGAGATATTTTTATGGTGCATGCAAGAGAGAATCAAATAAATGTTCTGCCGACTCATTTTTACACTCTGTGTCCAGCTTGCCAAAGAAACCCAGGGCAGCTACTCATCTGAGTGTTCCCCCCACTGTACCCTGGAGAGAATCTTATCATTTTATAAATCCTCACTTTACTTTCCTGGAAAAAAAAAAAAAGAGAGAGAGAGAGGAAGAGAGAGAGAAAATCAGAGGTTCTAGGACTCCAGGATAAAACTACCATGTAATTAGACTGATAGTTTATGTAAAACTAGCTTCTATTATAACAAAATTGTTTCAAATGCAGATTAATAAAAAGAGAAGATAAAATCACCACTGATTTCATTGTTCAGAATGATCTGATAATTATCTATGTTCATACTCACTTATATATACACACACCTTTTTATTAATTTTTTAATTGAAGTATAGTCTGTTTGCAATATTGTACCAATTTCTGTTGTACAGCATAAAGTTTCAGTCATACATATACATACATATATTTATTTTCATTATAGGTTACAAGATATTGAATATGGTTTCCTGTGCTGTACAGTGTAAACTTGTCACTTATCTATTTTCTATATAGTAGTTAGTATTTGCAAATCTCAAACTCCCAATTTATCCCTTCCTACTCCCTTCTCATTGGCAACCACAAGTTTGTTTTCTGTGTCTATGAGTCTGTTTTTATTTTGTAAATAAGCTCATTTATGTCTGTTTTATAGATTCCATGTATAAGTGATATCATATGGTATTTTCTTTCTCTTTCTGGCTTACTTCACTTAGAATGATGATCTCCAGGTCCATCCATATTGCAGAAAATGGCATTATTTTATTCTTTTTTATGGCTGAGTAGTATTCCATTATATATATATCTTACATTTATATATAAAATATATCTATTACAACTTCTTTATCCAATCATCTGTCAATGGATGTTTAGGTTGTTTCCATGTCTTGGCTACTGTATATAGTGCTGCTATGAACATTGGGGTGCATATATCTTTTCGAATTAGAGTTCCCTTTGAATATATGCCCAGGAGTGGGTATGCTGGATCATATGGTAACTCTATTTTTGGTTTTTTGAGAAATCTCCATACTGTTTCCCATATTGGCTTCACCAAACCACATTCCCACTAACAGTGTAGGAGGGTTCCCTTTTCTCCACACCCTCTCCAGCATTTACCGTTTGTGGACTTTCAAATGATGGCCATTCTGACTGGTGTGAGGTGATACCTCATTGTAGTTTTGACTTGCATTTCTCTGATAATTAGCAATATTGAGTATTTTTCCATGTGCCTATTGGCCGTTTGTATGTCTTCATTGGAGATATGCTTGTTTAGATGTTCTGCCAAATTTTGGATTGGGTTGATTGTTTCTTGTTATTAAGTTGTATGAGTAGTTTGTATATTCTGGAGATTAAACCCTTGTCTGTTGCATCATTAGCAAATATTTTTTCCCATTCCATAGGTTGTCTTTTTGTTTTGTTTAGAGTTTCCTTTGCTGTGTAAAACACACACATTTTTAAAAAGTAGATCATATAATCATTTTGCATGTGGTACTTAATAAATCAAAATTATATTCTTATGTCAATGAATCCTGGCATTCATTCCATTGCAAAAATTGCTATAATTTATTAATTTACTCTAAAAAGACTTTAACTCCAAAATATGAACTTATGGGGATGCCAAATTTCTTCACATATAAGCTATCATTCTTTTTTGTAATTTGTTTAAGTCTGAATTTTTAAAAATTTAATAACCTTCTGACTTGAAGCCCTTTAAAAGCTGAAATTCTATTTTATTTAGAGTATTACCAGGTATTTTTATGGCTCAAAATATTATTTTAAATCAGAGTATGTTTATATTTGTCATGTAGACTTATTAGAAAGTAAGCACAATTTTTTTTCCTTTATCTTGAATTTTGTTGATTTACAAGTAATATAGTTAAACTGAGTAATCAAATTTAAGTTCATTCAGTCTCTAGAAGAGTAATGATACACAAAGGAAATATTAATCAAAATAAGAAAGTGTGCCATGAAAAATTATATTAAGCTCCCACAGCATATAATTACTACAAAACTTTGTGAAAACTTTCTATTGTTATATTACATTTTTGTGATGTAACATCTATTAATATCTGCTAGAGAATGTCAATTAAGAATTGAAGTCTACCTTTGTTTTAAATTTTTTGGATAGTATTGAATTCTAGTTGGAATCCAAAGTTCTGATCAAATTGGATAGTATAGGTTGGGTATACATGCTCATTGAAAGAACTTTCAGCAGCAGGGGTAGAAATTTTATATATGTGTGTGTGTTGTGTGTATTAAATATATTAGAAATTGTGATGTATTTTGAACCAAAAGTTTCAACTATTCCTCTTCAGGGCCAGTGAAAATTCCTATTTGCATAAACTTTGACCTAAATATTCAGGGGAAACCAAATCAAACAGAACTTTAAAATTTTAGTTCTGCGTATAGTTTATATTAATATAAAACTTTGGAAACCAATGTTTTTTAAACACTTTTTACTGATTTACAATAATTTTACAGTGTGTCAAATTCCAGTGTAGAGCATAATTTTTCAGTTATACATGAACATATATATATATTTATTGTCACAGTTTTTTCTCTGTGAGCTACCAGAAGATCTTGTATATATTTCCCTGTGCTATACAGTGTAATCTTGTTTATCTATTCTACATTTTGAAATCCCAGTCTATCCCTTCCCACCCCCTGCCCCCTTGGCAACTACAAGTTTGTATTCTATGTCTATGAGTCTGTTTCTGTTTTGTATTTATGTTTTGTTTTGTTTGTTTGTTTATTTTGGGGGTTTTTTAGATTTCACATATGAGCTATCTCATATGATATTTTTCTTTCTCTTTCTGGCTTACTTCACTTAGAATGACATTCTCCAGGAGCATCCATGTTGCTGCAAATGGCATTATATTGTTGGTTTTTCCCAATGTTCTTTTTTAGAAATGCAATTGAATATTCTTAGAAAGTCCTGTCAATTGAATTAAAAATTTCTTTTTTATTCTTATTTTTTATTGAAGTGTAGTCAACTTACGATGTTAGTTTCAGGTGTACAGCAAAGTGATTCAGTTATACATATACATATGTACGTATATAATTTCTTTTGGAGAGCCTTGTCTATATTGTTTTTTAATTATTTCTTACATCTTCCTTCTTCCCTGACTCATCACATGGTCTGAAGAATGCTGGAGCATATTTTCTACCAGCATTTCACATGCTAACCACCATTTGACACAGTATTTTTCTCCAGCATTTGATGGTATGTGGATAGAACCCATATTTCAACTGTGCAAATTTCTTTGGCTCACATTTAAGATTATTACAAGTTGCATTTGTTCATTTGTAGGTTTGTGCTTGCTACTCAGATTTTTAAAACTAGATATTCATACCCATATGGTAAAATCTATTTGGAAAAAGAGAATGATAAACACAGAAGTCATTCCAGAGGGTGAGTGTGATGTGATCTGACAGAGACACACAACTTCTAAGGGACCAATAGTGTTCTATCTTTTGATCTTGATGGTGAGCACTGTGATATTCATTTATTTTATTTATATATATATAAAGATCTAGCTAGCTAGCTATCTTAGTTCAGGCTGCAAGAAACATACCATAGACTCGGTGGCTTAAACAACAAACATTTATCTCTCACAGCTCTGGAAGCTGGAAAATCCAAGATCAAGGTGCTAGCAGATTTGATGATTGATGTCTGGTGAGGGCTAACTTCCTGATTAATAGACAGTTATTTTCTCATTGTATCCTCACATGGAAGAAAGCAGAGAGCTCTCTGGGGTCTCTTTTATAAGGGCACTATCCTATTTGTGATAGTTCCATCCTTATGACCTTATAACTCCCAAGGCCATAATGACATCACACTGAGGATTTCAACGTACAAGTTTTGGAGGAATACATTTAATCCATAACAGTGATAGATTAAACAATAAAAATTTTTTCAAAAGAACTTAGCATTGGCAAATATGAAGAAATAGGCCTATTTGTAAATTATTGATGGACTATTATGTGAGTATAGTACTGGACAAAGACTCATTGTACAAAGGAGTTGTATTTAAAATAATTCACTGGACAGTGTGGGCATTGACCACTGAGAAGATCCTTGGTTATATACCTTAGAGAAACTTCATGTATGTGCACAAGGATATGCAGAAAGCTGTTTCCTACTGATTTATTTAAAATGGTGAAGTTTGATATCTAAATATTTATCAGTGGGGAATGGATAAATAAAACATAGATATATTATTATACTAATGTTAAAATGAATTGGCTAAATTATATGTCGTGTTACAAGAAGAAAGTTGTAGAATCACTTGCCCAGCATGATACTTTTTATACAGATCAGCACATAATCAACTAATGTCAATGGCTTGTAGATAATATGTATATACTAAAAGAGTTAAAAACATTGTCTGGCAGAATAAATACACTCCAGGTTCATGATAGTGGTTGTCTCTGGAGGAAGAACAAGAAGAATAAGACCAAGAATTAGAATGTCGGGGAATTCAGTGTTATCTGTGTAGTTTGCTTCTTTTGTATTAAAGAATAGGGTAACTATGCAAAGATATTAACCTTTGTTACAACTTGGAGGTTTACATCTGAAGTTGGCTATATATATTTGATTACATTTTCAAAACATGCCAACTAATTAAGTAGGGCTCGATTAGGGGAAAATTGAACTTACAATGAGAAAAGCATGATTTCATGTTAGTCTAGAGGCTTTGAAATTAGACAAATTAATTTGAATTTAGCTCCAAAATTGTTAGTTGTGATCTTGGTCCAATTTCTTCATGTCCAAGACTCACTTATCTTGTATGTCACATGGGGGTATAATCATATTACAGGTGTGTTTCTTTAGGTTAGAGCAGAGAAAACGCTTAGAGTACAGTGAATTCTAAGGGCCCTGTTTCAAGTTCTGTAGTTTTCATTTATTGTTCAGCTAAAAACTACTGATTTTAATCTCTTCATCGTAAAATGCACATTATGTGAGTCACATTTGTAATGACCTGTCCAATAATTATAAGGCATCTAGGAGACGCTCCTTACTGAACAGTTCAAATTTATTCTTCTTTTCTTCACAAATGGCTCAAAGTATCTAGCATGGCTCAACATAATAGCCCTTTGTTGATGATCATCCATTTTTTTCCCTGTGATATTGTATAGTTTGATGACACAATGCTTCAGGATGCCCACTATTGATACCCTCCTAAAACAATAGTCCCATCTGTGGTCCCTTTTATTATCACACAGGCAAAGCAGTGTGCAACATTCAATAACTGGCTGACGAGTCAGTCTCTGCAATGCACTCATTCAGAGCTGCTAAAACTCACAGATGGACATGTTGCTGTGATGATGCTGGACTGTGCTTCTTTCAGATGAGCTGGAAAGTTGCCTTACTCATTGGAACCCAGAGAGCCACTCACTGATCCCAAGTCTGCGCTATTAGCTCATGCTCCAGAACCAGCTTATGTTTTGGCCCGCAGTGTACAGTAACTCATGTTTTAGACAACACAAGTTCATGCTGTCCCTTTATTGAACAAAGTGTAACAACAGAACAAGTATAGCCTATTATAACTCCTTGTACCCAGCGGACTATGTTTATGACAGTAACAAGTGAGTTGCATTTTTAGCTCAACAGAAGTGATGACATAAATATAAATACAGGAAGCTGATTAGATTACTTACAGTTTAGGGAGCTATTTATATTAAATGAAAAAGACAACCAGTAACAGCAATGCTGGACCACAAAATCCAATAGTGTATTTTATACAAGAGACAAATGCAGTCAGTATATTTACCACAGCGATGTGAATATAATTATAATATCATCTCACCTAACCATATGTTACAGTGAGAATCCATCTAAACAGAATTTCCTGATTTTGGTTAAACAAAAATTCTTTCATATGGTGCATGTTAATCTATTATGCCTCTTTAGTAAAATGCCACTTTGGAACAGATGGGAATAGTGGTCATTTATTGCTTTCTTTTCTGAAATTGCGAATTCTGGAATATTGTTGAGGGGTGCTTTTCTTATGAAGTACACCAAATGGCAGCCTCCTCTCAGATAATAAAGCACAGTAACTCGGTCACAGTTCACTGAGGCCAACTTACATGTGTTGAGAGATCATGTAATAAGGCAAAAATTATTCCAGAGCAGAGATTTTCAAATCATTCTCATCAGAGTCCTGGGAGCTGTTTGTCAGTGGACGGAGTGGGCATCTTTAACCATAGAAAGTCCAGACTAGAAGGACTGATATATTGGACTCTATTTTAAATTTCATATAAAGACAGGGCTCCATTGCCCAGTAATACCAAGCTACACAAAAGTATTTTCAGGCATTAACCTAGTGCCCATTGCCCTGTCTAACAAAGTGTAAATACACAGTAATACTTAAGGAAATTGGAACACTGATGCAGAAGCTTACATGAAGCAAAAATTGCAAAAGAATAACCATATTTTTCAAAAATATATGTGAAGGGGGCGGGTAACAGTAATAGGCAGTGTTCATAGATACTGATCTAATAATTTCACATGGATTAATTCATTTATTTATACAAATGAATAATGCTATAATCCTAACAGTCATATAATGATGAAAATAATCCTATACTCTTGCAAATTTTACAGATAAGGAATGGGAGGCACAGAAAGTTCAACTGACATGATAGTGGGCAGAAAGTGCTTTGGCCAGGACTGCCTCTAGAATCTGTGTTCTTAACAATTACACCACATGTACAAGGGAGGGCATTGTCCTGGCATATACTTTAATATTTAATCATAGAACTGAAATAGCACAGTATTATTTCAGAAATATATAGATGATATTGAATAAGGAGAACAGAGACGGGCAATATCTATGTGGTACTTTAATGTATGAAAAAAGATTAAATTTCAAATTAGCAAGGAGAGTAAAATCAAGCATTAAATGAAAGAGGCATGGATACTGATTTGGAAACAAAATTTGAGATCAATAGCTCCCCCATACTACACAAAAATCATGAACAGTTTGAGATGTAAATTTTTCAAAGTAGCAGAAGAAAATGTAGAAGGATTTTTTTTAGAATTTAGGGATAACAAAAACTTCCCTAAATAAGATGTCAAACTCAGAATACATAAAGAAAAATTAAAAGAATTCACTACACAAAACTTAAAATTCTTAATAGACATAATACATGAAGGCAAAGGACAAGTACAGGAAGGAATTTTTTTTTTTTGGTTTAAATGAAGCAAAGGGGTAATAACCATCATACACAGGAAACTTTATGATTTAATAAGAAAATGCAAAAAAGGAAAAAAATGGGCAAGTGATAAGCATAGACATTTTACAGAAAATAAGCACAAATGACCAACGCAAGCATTTAAAAAAGTTTAACCTCCTCAGTAATCTGTAAAAGCCAAATTAAAGCAATAATGATACATATAAGCTGGATAAAATTTAAAAAAAAATTTTTATATATAGGATTTTATTTTGTACTGCTATGACAATTTCATTATAAAGCAAGGGAGGATGAAAAAAAGATAAAACCACCACACTGAGTAAATTACAAATGCTTTTCTACTTTTAACAGGATTTTCCATCTGGGAGACTTATTGTCGTATCCCCTTCTAAACAGGCAAGATGCTGAGCACATGTTAATGATGATCGGTTGTCACTGAAAGACAAATTTTACAGTCATTGTACCTCAAGGTTGAAAAACTGTCCTGCATAAAAAATATACTTAGAAATCATGTGAATAAAAGAAAAAGAAAACATTATTGTGTTTAAGGAAAGATTAAAGTTCTCATAATGCGCCATCTAAATATGGACATTCATTCTTCCTGGGGTCACTGAGGTGGAGGGAGTTCTGGTGTCTGCGCAGCTCACTCATTATATTGTGTTTTTACCCAACAGCATTCATTAAGGCAAAAATGGTTAATATACAGTGGTGAGGAGTCTGAAGGCAAATAGGCCACTCACACACTGTCGAAGAGCATTCTAATTTTTGAAGGGTGTTTTGCTAGCATCTCCTAGGATGTAAATTGCTTATATCATTCTACTTCTAGGAACTGTTCCTGCAGAAATACTGGGACAGGCTTATAAACATACAGGCATAACAAAGGTTAATAATATATTGGTTATAATATTGAAAAATCAAAACTACTTAAATAGTCATCAGTGCCTATAAAATATAATGACACTATTTTTTTTCCTCATGGGCTTTCTTTATTGAGGTATATTTGACAAAAAATTATATAAATTTCAGGTGTACAACATAAAGATTTGATACTTGTAATATATTGTACACTGATCACTGACAATGACACTATTAGAAAAATCTAATAAGAATATGTATCATTCCACAGAAAGATCTCCGAGATACATTGTTAGATGATAACACCCAGCTGCAGAACAATGTATTTAATCTCATTTTTGTAAAACTAAAACTATGTATATTCATGTAAAATAAAAAGATAAGCATATTTTTTGAACCATTCCAGAGCAAGTTAGAGACACCAGGCTCCTTTGCCCTTAAGTACTTCTGTAGAAGAGGAAGAATTTTACAGAACAAAAGCATGTTGTTTTATCATCTTACATCTCACATCTTGTTATGGTTAATGAGAGGAGCTTTTTAAGGGAGGAACTGTGACTTTTACACATACTCAGCTCTGGGTCTAGCAGTCACACTGTACCTGTATTTAGCGGTTGCCATACTTGCTAAGAACTGTATTAGTCCTGGTGCTGAATCTTCTCTGGCCTAATTTTATAGCTGTGGTCTGTTTGAATCTGATCATCTCTGCGAGAAGTAAGGAGAACAAGTGCTGTCCCTGAAAATATTAGGGATCTTAACTATTTTCAGATCGCCCATCTTCTAGCTGATACTAAAAGTGATTTATTCAGGCAGTATTTCTAATGGTACGTTAAAGCATGATATTTAATGTGATTAATCTACTTGTAGGTAATGGCTTCTCACCTGCTGGATGTGTCCCCACTGCAGCAGGTTATAAATGAACAAAATGAACTCGTGTCTGAAATGTGCCCGGGTGGCTCCAATTTCCTATAATTTATTGATTAATACTTATTTACCTTATGCCAAAATAAAAGGCCAATTTTGTCAAACCAGTGGAACCAAACAGATAATTAAACAAAAACAATAAATAAGTCATTTGGTATTTTTGTGAACAAAAACAGGCTGATTAATTTAAACATTTTGACACTATATTGATGCATTCATGAATATTATCTAGAGGTACTCTAAGCCTTGATAGGACTAGGGATCTTTTAGGTTTTTGGACCTTACTAAGAAAAGAAACTTGGTATTATCAAGTGAAAAAGTAGCTTACATTAAGTTTTATTCAAGAAGCTACTATCATCTTACAGTATGGCTAATTTTGAATCAATTTCTATCAATGCTGTAGATGTAGCAAAGCCACTGTGGGATACTGGTGACTTGTTTTTCCTGTTTTTCTATCTCTTTACTTTCCTTTTTATGACCTTGGAAAGAACATGACTTGTTGGTTAAGAGTTTTTTCTTTGGAGACAGACAGTTTGATTTCTGGTTCTGCCCCCCACCAACTATATGCCATGGGTCAAGAAGCTTAATCTCTCTAAGATTTAATCTCCAAATGAGGAAATGTACCTAAGTCAGGATTATTGTGAGAGTCAAATAAGGTAATGCATTCAAAGCACCCAATTTAGTGCCCATTATGTGGTAATTACTCAGTTAAATATACATGCTGCTTGTCTGTATCTTCTGCCCTGTGACTTATGACTATTTCTTAGATTAGCATGAAAATCAGGGAAAGGAGATTCTCTAAAGGGTAAAATGTCTTCATAACCTTTGAAAGTCGCTTGGTACATGTGGCCCAGGGGCATGCTAGTACTTGCCTCAGCTGTGAAAATAGAGTAACAATCAAACTGTTGAAGGAGATCATCGTGAGGATGTGATCACCAGTTGACTCTGGAGCTGGACCTGCGCAATTGGAGGCTCCTTACCACCTCCCTGTGTGTCTAGAATACACATGCAGCCATTTTCAAGGACTCAGCCTTCAGAGAGTAGGGTGTTGAGACCATCTGGACTGTGTATGTGACTGAACCCAGTTAGAGCCTCTATATATGTGTTAAAATTCTGGTGGGCTGGTGCAGAGATCTACTTATTTTGCAGTCGCCCAAGACAAGCCTTCAATGTAAGTTCCTTTGCTTATGGAACCTGCTACCTGCCAACCTGCAGTGGTCTGCTTCTTTCTTCAGTCCCTCTTGGATCTCTGTGTTTGGAGGCCAGTTTCAGATTTCACCTGGGAAACTCCTGTTTGTGAACTGATACAAATATAAGATATATAAATGCTTGTCCCATTCTCTAAGGCCAACAGATGTCCAGATAAATAATCAGAGCTTGTTGGATACTCCTTCAAAATTTAATGCTTATGCCTTTAATAATGTATTTTCTCTTTTCCTTGAAATCTTTCTAACTAATAGAATTTTGCACACCCTGGCAGGCCTCATGAAATACCTTCTCTTGACTATTATTGAAAACAAGATGTAATTCTCTGATTTAGTAGGTGAAAGGCCAGTTCTACTCTAGGACATTGTGAAAAATTCTAAAGTCTTTTTCTGTCCTATTACTTCATAAGGAAAATAGTTATGAGAATAGAGAATACAGAAACACTTAGAAATTCTAACTTAGTAATTCTTTTCAAATAAACCTGGTTATCTAACTGAAGAGGGAGAACAAAGGAAAAACAAGAGATTTTTGAATAGACAAATTTCTTTTAAAAATTCATAACTTACTTATTTCTTATAAATTGTCAACATCATCACCAGTATTGTCAATATCAAATATTCATATTGAAATACATAGATTCATATATTTTCTATACAAATGCACATATTTAAACTCTGATTTTTATTTTGCTAATGAAAGTGTTTTAATCTGTTATTGATTAAGTACATTGCAATAGTCTAGGACTAAGAATTATCTTTATCAAATGAAATTTCAAAAAAATTATTTAAGTTGCTACTCTGTAAGGCAATTTGTTAAACACAAAGATAACATTTATCAAGCACTAGATCTGCGTGAGGCACTGGACAAGTCATTATAAGTATTTATTTTTTTATTCTATCTTCAGAGCAAACCTAAAATATGTATAGTTATATATTTTTAGCTCTATTTCACAGATGAGAAAACCTAAAACCCAGGAAAAGTTATCTTCTGGTCCATGTTTACTAAATAGTAGGTCAATATTTTAGTGTAGATCTGGGATGCTAACACGCCCCCGACTCATTCCATCGTATCATTCAGGACCCAGAGAGTGACATTTCCTAAGGAACTGTGCAAATTATAAATCATAAGCCAATTAACTTTAAAACTTTTATCCCCCCTAAAATAGAGATATGAATAATACAAAATTACTGATTATGATTAAGCCCATGAGAAGTGACTCCTACCACTTCCTCTGTCTAACTCAAACCCATGTATTATTTAGCTCTGTGCCACTTCCTGTGTCATGACTTACTGCTTAGTCACATCTGTGGATTGAACATATGCAGCATAAAGAAAAATGCAGATATCCTTTGAGATGACATTACCACCAAGGGAACATAGATCCAGCCTATTTGCTGAGTTCTCCACCAAAACCAGTCCTCAGTGACTGAACTCTGAACAAACACATAGGTAAAGATTAAACTTCAGTTTTGCCAGCTTTGAAACAAGGAACAGGCACAATGGTTAAAATGTTATCTACAGTTTTAAGAGGAAGAGATACAGAATGATTTTATTTACTATATATTTTTTATAGTTGGTCATATATGACCATATGAAATTAATTATGTTTACTTCTTATTGTGGGTTTAACTGTTTTCTATAATTCCCTTTGATCCTGCATAAAATACCTAGTTAGAGGCCCCTGTAATTTCTTTGTAATTTTCTATAAAAATATTTGGTCATGGTGAACTCTATAAATCTTTTGGAATCAAAGTATAGGCAGGTAGCATTAAATTCTTTAATTACTAATAGTGTTAACATTCTTTAACTATTAGTACAACATAGGCATCAGCCATTCAGAATGGATGCCTGTCCAATCATGTCAGATCCTGACCTTTCATACTAGTGATATTTATTGCTTATGATTGAGAATAACCATTTTTTAAAAATAAAGTATAGAGGGTTTACATTGTTGTGTTAATTTCTGATGTAAAGCATAATGTTTCATATATATATATATATATATATATATATATACCCTTTCATGTTCTTATTATAAGTTATTACAAGATATTGAATATAGTTTCCTGTGCTATATAGTAGGACCTTGTTTATCTGCAAATCTCAAACTCTCAGTTTATCCCTCCACCCTCTTCTTTCCCCCCAGTAATCATAAGTTTGTTTTCTATGTCTGTGAGTCTGTTTCTGTTTTGTAAATAAGTTCATTTGTATCATTTTTAAAGATTCCACATGTAAGTGATGTCATGTGGTATTTTTCTTTCTCTTTCTGGCTTACTTTATTCCAGATTCATCCATGTTACTGCAAATGGCATTCTTTTTATTCTTTTTCATGACTGATTAGTATTCCATTGTGTGTGTGTGTGTGTGTGTGTGTGTGTGTACACACAAGTAGTATATACATTGTGTATATATATGTGTGTGTGTGTAATATATATGCCACAACTTCTTGTTTTTTCCTTTTTAAAAATGATTTACTTTTTTAAATTGAAATATAGTCAATTTAAAATGTGTTAATTTCTTGTGTACCATGTAATGTTTCTGTCATACATATACATACATAGATTCATTTTCATATTCTTTTTCACTATAGGTTACTACAAGATATTGAATATAGTCCCCTGTGCTATACAGTAAACATACTGTTTATCTATTTTATATATAGTAATTAGTATCTGCAAGCCTCAAACTTTCAATTTATCCCTTTCCACTCCCTTTCCCCACTGGTAATCATAAGTTTGTTTTCTATGTCTGTGAGTCTGTTTCTGCTTTATAAAAAAGTTTGTTTGTGTCTCTTTTTTTTAGATTCCACATATGGGTGATATCAGATGATATTTTTATTTCTCTTTCTGTCTTACTTCATTTAGAATGATGATCTCCAGGTCCATCCCTGTTGCTACATATAGCATTATTTTATTATTTTTTTTGGCCAAGTAGTATTCCATTGTATAAATATACCATGACTTCTTAATCCAGTCGTCTGTCAATGGACATTTAGGCTGTTTCCATGTCTTGGCTATTGTAAATAGTGCTGCTATGAACATTGGGGTGCATGTATCTTTTTGAATTGTAGTTTTCTCCAGATATATGCCCAGGAGTGGGGTTGCTGGATCACATAGTAAGTCTATTTTTAGTTTTTTAAGGAATCCCTGTACTGTTTTTCATAATGGCTGTACCAAACCATATTCCTACCAAGAGTGTAGGAGCATTCCTTTTCTCCACACCCTCTCCTGCATTTATTGTTTGTGGACTTTTAATGATGGTCATTCTGTCTGAGGTGATACCTCCTTGTAGTTTTGATTTGCGTTTCTCTGATAATTAACGATATTGAGCATTTTTTCATGTGCCTAGTGACCACTTGTGTGTATTCATTGAGAAACACTTGTTTAGGTCTTCTGCGCACTTTTGGATTGAGTTGTTTGTTTTTTTGTTATTCAGTTGTATAAGCTGTTTGTACATTCTGGAAATTAAGCTCTTGGCATGTGCATCATTTGCAAATATTTTTTCCCATTGTGTAGGTTGTCTTTTTGTTTTGTTTATGGTTTCCTTTCCTGTGCAAAAGCTTGTAAGTTTTTTTTCTTTTATTCAATTTTTGCTTTTATTCTATTACCTGGGTAGACTGCCCTAGGAGAACATTGCTAAGATTTATGTCAGATGATGTTTTGTCTATGTTTTCTTCTAGTAGGTTTACAGTGTCTTCTAAGTCTTTAAGCCATTTTGAGTTTATTTTTTGTGTACAGTGTGAGAGAGTGTTCTAATGTCATTTATTTACATTGCTGAAGAGAGAATAAACGTTTTGATTGATACAGTAGCATCACTGCTTTTCAGTACTAGAATACATGCAGTGCCAATGTCTACTAAGTCCTTCACAGCAGGGTAAGAAACTATGGGAAGTATACATACCTGAGCAAAGTCTAATAAAGTTAATGCATTTTTGTGCCACTACATATATTCATATCTTTAATTTTCTTTCTGGATATTTGGGTCATGTAGAAAGCCCTGGGTTTTGAAAGAGAGGAATGTCTTTAAATATTTTTATGTTATGCTTTATCAATTTTATCAGGTTTGCTTTCTGCTGAAGGATAGACCTTCAAAATTAACTACCTTTGCCTATGGCTTACTTGAGGCAATTGAATCTGAATTAACACATACTGTTCAGTAGTTTGGCCTGGGTACTTGACTCAGTTCACCACTATCAATGAGCTAACATTTGACATTCTTTACTTGGAGATAATCTTAACTGCAAAATGCATTTGTCCTAAAAGAATTCATTTCTTCTCTTCCTGTTCAGTTTACTCAAAATTAATAAATGGCCTCATTTTCACCCATTTGCTAAGGCAAAAATATTCAGTCATTCTGTACTCTTTTCTTTCCTTTACATGTCACATCCAATTCAACAAAATTTCCTTTTTTGTTCTAACCACATACCTGATTACATCTTACCCTCTCTGCTAATATAAAGTTGAGTACAAGCAAAACTATTTGTCAGTGGGACATAAACAGTAACTTATGTTTGGTCTTTCTACTTAAACTTTTGTCTTCTTTTGTCCAATCTCTACGTAGACTTCAATTTAATATTTTGTGAGCGTAAGTCATATCATGCCACTCTGCTGTTTAGAAATGTTCAGTAGAGGATGTTCATGTTCCTCTAATCTTGAGAGAGTACTGGTTTGCTATTATTAGTCTGGGATGATTATTAGTAGAGCCTCCTTTCACTCTCAAAAGTATCTTGGTTTAGATGACAAGTTGTATAGTTACCTGCTTCAGTGGTTTCCCATTGCAATTCAAGTCAAGTAAAATCCACCTCCCTCCGCTTCACCTAGAAGACCTGACCTGATTGATTTCTGCCTCCTTTACTGACTTCATCTCCAACCTTCCTTCCCCTCCTTTGGTAAATTCCAGGAATACTGATCTTTCCACATTTCAAACAAGATCAAGTTAGTCTGTACTTGAGGTCTTTGTGCTTGATTTTCTCTCTGCCTAGAATGCTTTTCCACCATATTCTCACATAGCTGGCTTCTCTTCAGAAAAGATCTTTTTAATCATTATCTTTTTAAACCATCAATCATTTTTTCCCATAGACTTGAAATATATCCTATTTATTTGCTTTTTAAAACTGAATATATCCTATTTATTTATATATAATTTTTATTTTTAATTGTACGTATTTCATTTACTTTCTAGAAAGTTTGTATCTCCCTATTTGAGTATAGTTTACTAGAATGTTGCTCGCAAGGGCAGTTGAAGCTTTCTCTCCAGGCCTTAAACTTAAAATAAGACTCAGCACATAGCAGCTGCCCCATAAATATTTGTTGATTATGTGAGTTAGTTGTAGACACACAGGAGTGTAAATATGCTGTCCTTTGTATAGAAAGTCACTGCAGACTACATTGATACTTCAACTGAAGCAAATATCCCATGAATAATTCTATACATTTTAGGCCAAAAGAGAATATATTTGGAACTAAGTAATAACCTGATAAAACTTTGGTATATTCAATAATTCATTTTCACAATGCCTTTTTTTAAGCTTAAATCTGTAGGCCTGTCATGACTGTATGTTCATCTAGTGTTTAAAATATGCTGAGATTGAATGAACTATACTAATTTTTCACTATCTATTCTTTGATTCCTTTTTAAAAAAATTTGTCAACACTCAGAGAAGGCAAAAGTCAAATTCTTATAAGTTGGGAATGCTACAACTTTACAAATAATCATTAAAATACACAGGGTATGTTCATTTCTATTAACATAAAATTTTACTTTTCTACCCTCTAATGAAATCCAAAGTGCTTTATGGGAAACAGAGTTGCAGGCAAATTATGAGGTAGGGTGAACATGGGACCAAACCTTGAATCTGAGGAGAAACTGGTTTATCAAACCAGAGTTAATGCAACTTGGCTCTAATACATTAATGAAATCCATGAGATAGAGTTTTTTTTTTTTTCCCCTGAACAAATGCAGCTTCAATCTATTTAAAATATCTACATAAAATTGGTGACCTTTGTGGGATAACTTTTGTAAAGTACTCACAAAGTGACTGGCCCAATTAATTTGAAGTTTTTAAAAATTCTTTCCCTTGTTCCCTTCAGTTAAATTCACTTCAACACACATTTATAGAGAATCTGTCATGCTTTGTTGCCTAGTGCTAGATACTGGAGACTCCAAAATGAGGAGAATCTCATTCCAGTCCTGAGGAATGCCTGTTATTACAGACGTAACAACTCTATGGGATATAGATCTTATTGAAAATATGACTGAGCTCAGTGAATTCTGTTCCCAATCTCTAGCCAGCGATAAATATAATGGAAAAAATCTAAATGTACTTCTTTTCTAAAGTTCCTTTTAGGTATGAACCATAAGGAAGTCTTAACATTCTTTTATTGATTGGTCCTTTATTATAACAAAGGACTAGTTCAGGAAGATTGGGAAGAAAGAGAATAAAAACTAAATTATTCATAGTAAGTGTGTTGTCTTAGTGGGAAGTCAACCATAAGCATTATTTTGAAGTAAAGAAATAATGGATTCTATGCAAAACAGCATCTTTTATTGCTTGAGAAGTGAGGATAATCTAATTTGCTTGATGGCTGAAGTTTTGTCTACAGAGCTCCAAATAATAGATTGAAAACACATGCAGTCATGCAGTTATTTCTTAAGGTAGATTTTAACATTGTGGAAAGCATCAATTTGGATACTTGACAAAATTGTAAAGGCTCTAAAATTAAAACTGGAAGCAGCTTTAGATATCTTTCAGGCTAAACAGTCACTTTGCCCCTACATAGCATAACTAAAATTTTCAAGATCGCATTCTTAGATAGTGACAGAGTTTTAGCTAGAACTCAAATACTGACTCACTGTTCACAATTTTAAGTATATTTATTTTACCCTTTTAAATTCACTTTTTATTTTCATCTGTATTTGTAATTTGTACTGTCAGATAGAACCTTCCTGTGGGAAAAATGCTGAAATTCTTGAAAGTCATCAACGTTAATGAGATATGCTTTTGACAGATATTAGTAGATATTTAATGGATAGCTTTTTCTTTAAATCTCTTGTTTACTTCTAAATGTATTAGGTCCAAGCACCTTATAAGAAGCTGAAACATTTTAATTTCTTACAACATAATGAATGTGTCAATAATGAGAATGCATAGGAACAAAAGTACCGTATTTTCTCCAAATTGCTCTCTTTCTCTTTAAACTTCACAGTCAAATGTAGTTGTGTTTGTTGCTTTGTGTTTTTCCTGATGAACCAGCAAGAAATTTATGGCTAATTTTTGTCAGTCCTCTTGTGATAGGAAGGGAAAGACCGACGCTACTCTCCTTGCTTTCTCCAATACCAAAGCTGTTGTTTTTCTTTTTAGTTCTGGATGCAATTCAGGAATCCAAGAAGTAGAGAAAGTATTACACAACTATGATACTGCACAATTCAGGCTGAGGAGAGGGATATCTGTAGGTGGAGAATGAGGGCGTTAGCATCATACGTCTCAAATATGGATTCCCCTCACTAACCTTCCATAACTGGCTTCATAAATGAGGACAGAAAGCAAAGTAGGCTTGCCTAAGAACAGCATGGTCCACAAATCAAAGTCAGAGAGAGATGAGTCCATGGTTCCCTGATTTCAATTCAGTGATTCTTCCTTGAATGGGAATGAGAGAAAGCTTTCCTCAAGAGCTACAGGCAGGGGAGCATTCACTCTGGTGCGTAACAAGCCGTTGAGTCAGACACAGAGGAGGTGAGGTGGGAAGACAGAAATAGGAGGGGAGGTTTCTGCATCTCATAGCAGGGTCTCAGTCTAGTTCTCATCTTTTTAATTCATTTTCTTATATAGACTTCAGTCACCTGTGGATAAGAATTTCCACTGATTTCCACTTTCTTTTCCTTCCTACCTTTCCTCTGTGGGTTCTGTTCGCCGTGGGTTTTGTCCAGCAAACATCCCACTGCAGAAGAACGAAATTACTCAAGACTTTCTCAGGTCAAGAGAGTGAGAGGGAGCCGGAGACTGACTCCCCGAGCTCCTCCAAAGCTCTTGTATTTATTGAGAAGAGTCAAACAAAGAGTCAAAGTGAACTACGTCACAGGAATGAGTAAAGGGCATGGTATATGTGCAGGGATGCAGGTCAGGAGTTTCAGTTTGTGAAAAACAGAAACATTATAATCTGAATTTATACTTAGAGAGAAGGTTACAATATTGATAGTACAAACAATTATTTTAAGCCTCAAACAATCATGAGCAAGGTTACAGTGTTCCAAATAACTGATCATGAAAACCCAGACCACCACAGAGTCTCCGTACTATGATTAGAAACTGTCCAAGCACGCGAAGCAGCCCAGCTGTTCCCAGCTAAGGGCTAAGTCACAGTCTTCTGTGAGCAAGAGCAGCCTGCACTGTCCACCTACGCCTGATAAGCGAAGCATGTCCTGCCGGCTAGGGCAGGGGACGAGTTATGGTTTATAAGCACAAGCAGCCCTGAATCTATGACCTCGAACTAAGCAAAGCGAGCAGAGCATGTCTCTGCTTTTTACAGCAAGGAAACAACAGGTTGTTGCAGATTCCTGCTAGCAAAGCAGCTTCAAGGCAACTGCGCTAAGTTCCATAGATGAGGTGGTGACTGGTATTGAGAGTTCAGTCTTTTGTGCTTTTGGACATTGTGCTTTGAAGCAGCAGTTTAATGACAAATATAGAACACATTGGTTTTGATTATATATTTCTTATGTGTTTACATAAAGGTGAGGATATGATTTGGTAAAAGCAATTATTACAATATCAAAGTTTGTTAACCCAAGTTTGTGCTCCCACATTCCTTCTTCCTTTTCTTTCTGCTTTTAAAAAATGTATTATTATTATTATTATATACATAACAAAATTTACCATTTTAGCCATTTTAATTGTACAGTTCTCTAACATTAAGTGCATTCACATTGTGTCACAACCATCACCACCATCGGTCTCCAGAACTTTTTCATTATTCCCCACCTGGAACTCTGTACCCGTTTAACACTAAACCCCCATTCCCCCACTTCTCCCAGCCCTTGGCAGTGATCTTTCTATTTATCCTCATCTTCAACAACACTTATTGTTATCAGCCTTCTTAATTCTTAAGCCTTGCCTATCTAGTTGATGCTAAATATTATTTCACTGTTATCTTGTATTTCCTTTTTATGTGATTGAACAACATTTATAAGCACATTGGCATTTGTTTTACTTTTTGTGAAATAGCTAATTTAATGTATCCAAATATATATATGCTTTATTGAGATATAATTCATGGATGATACAGGTCACCTATTCAAAGTGTACAATTCAGTGATCATGATTATATTCATAGTTGTACAATCATTATTATAGTCAATTTTAGATCATTTTGACCACTCCCAAAGAAATTTATACTCATTAGCAATGACTCCACAGCTCCACCCATTTCCCCAGCTCTAAGCAACCACTAATCTATATTGTCTCTGTAGAGTTTACTATTCTGAATATTTCATATTGATGCAGTCGTAAAATACATGGGTTTTTTTTTGTGTGTGATTGGCTTCTTTCACTTAGAATACTGTTTTCAAGGTCCATGTATGTAATGCTATATACCAGTACATCATTCTTTTTCTTGGCAGAATATTCTTTTGTAAGGATATACTGCATTTTATTGTCAACCGCATTTTATTGTTTACCATTGTTAATACTTACTAGTTGCCTTTTAAATTGGATCCATCAGTATCTCATTGTGGTTTTGATTTGAGTTTTCCTGATTACTAATGATGTTGAATTTTCAATAAAATTATTTTCTTTAGTAGATGATAGTGGCAAAAGTAAGAGACTTGGAAAAGTAAGACAGAGACAGAAAGAAATCTAATGAAGGATTCATTAGAAGGCAGGTAGACATTGTGTGTAATTGTACTTATATTATTTTGTCATTAAGACTTTTTTTCCCTGATATTTTAACCCACAAATTAGACATCATCATCATCACATATACACTTTTTATAGGTATTTGCCTACCTGACTATTGAATTTTGTTTGTTTTTCATGTTTAACCACCTCAGTCTTCTTTCTGGAATTGCTTTCATTCTCCCTAAAAGGCAATCTTTAGAATTTCCTTTACTGGAAAATCCTTGGCAGCAAACATTTCAAGATTTATTCATCCAAAAATTCTTTATTTCATCTTTGTCCTTGATAGATTTCTTCCTGAGTACACAATTTTAGGTTGACAGTTCTTTTCTCATAGTAGTTCAAAAATATTTTACTATTTTCTGCCTTCCATTGTTGCTTTTGACAAGTCAGTTATCAATAGAATTGACTCTTTTATGGGTGATCTATCTTTTCTTTACTGATATTTTTATGATCTTTTCTTCCTCTGCCTTTTCCTTCTACTCTCTTTGTCACTTGAAAAAAGAATAATACTTTAAATAACATTACTATTAATGAGCACCTACAGTGTACCAGGCACTATACTCACGCATGTACTAATATATCATTAATTTTCATGACATTCTTATGAGTTACTACTAATAGGCTCATTCTGCAAATGAGGAGATGAGGCACAAAGTGTTAAATTCCCAAGGCCATGGGAATGTGTTAGAACAGGCAAGGGATCTGAGTCTTTCTGATTCCAGAAGCTGCACTCTTAGCAGATTTGTTCTTTTGTGAATTTTTACCTCTGCCCGCTCATGCACTCCTTTTGAACCTCACATGAGCTTAAAATAAGATATGTATTTCTGATGATAATTTATATGTGATTCAACCAATATCTCCTGCTAAGCTAAAATGAGTCACTTTAAAAACCACAAACCACACTTTAAGAAATAGATGGAGACTGTCATGGGATTATGTTGTAGAAAATCTACCACTAGGATTTTACAACTGTTTTAGCAATTTCATGTTTCAGAAAGTGGAGAATTTATTTCTAAAAGTTATTGCCATATATTTGCAAAGTTCTCTGCATGTATATGACTATATTTCTGCATTTACAAAGATATCCAAATGAAAATACTCATTTAAAAAATTTTTTTTGGCATGATTTGTCTTTACGTATTCAACTCGTCACAATATTTTGTAGTATCATTTAAAATTATTTATGTGACTATATTATCCAATTTTGTTCATTTTATTTTTAAATAATTTATAGAAATTCATTCCATTTATATATAATAGGCATATGATGGCTCTTAACCTTTAGATCAACAGAATAAATTAAAACAGAGAAGATCACAAATTCTGTGCTTAAATTATTATTTCTGGCTTTGGTGACATAATACATATTTTTCCCCCACAATAGGAACTTATTTGATTAGCTGGAAAAAATAAAGCATAAAATAAATGCAATAAGCTACATTCTTTACACACATAAGTTGTATAAAATTTATATTCTGTCTAATAAAAACAAAGAGTGTAGTCATCTTAGTAAAATAAAATATATAAATTGAGTTAGAACACTAGCCACCGTAAAGTGTGATTAACCAAAGATTATTTTGTTTACATTGTTGGGACACTTGCTTCCTCCAGAACTCCTATGCCTATCCTGTATCTAAACTCCAAACATATTTCTTATGTAATTCCATTGTCGAAAACCATCTACCTTCTAATCCTTCAAATCTTGAAATTCAACTTCAATTCAACCAAGTCATATATTCTAGGATCTTTGAACTGATACAGTTTACTCTCTGGAGGCACCTATTGTTGGTATCACTAATTATTCAGTGGTTACAGTTAATTAAATTATTATAGTAGCCACAACCCCATCCCTGGATATCTGCTCTACCTAAATGTGTTACAGTAACTGGACATTAATCATTCTGAGTTCTCTTCATCCCAAACACTGAAGTGCTGAAAATTCTCCTAGAAAGTGTCCTGAATTTTGCCTCTGTTGTCTATACTCATTGACTTCCTTGGTAAAGTCCCTTATTGTCTCTTGACTGAACTATTGCCACGGCTTTCTAATTAGTCTCCTGAACGAGTCTACTACAACCCATCTACAATGCAGAATCCTAAACTATCTTCATAATAATCCTGTATTTAAAGACCTTTAATAGCTCCCTGTTGCCTCCCTGTTAAGGTTATAATCATATTGCCTTTTCAGTCTCACCTCAGTATAACTCCCCATGGACCTCTGGCCCTTTTTAAATATTCCTTTGAAGCATTCAGCAGTGAAAATAAATTAAACATTTCCCATCTCCTGGATGTATCATGACACTAATGATAGATTATCTTTTCACATTCTGTCTCTTTTTGGAGCTTTCATCATTTTCTTTACTTGATCAATTTTTATATATCTCTCAAGAGCAAGCTCAAAGTTTATTCTCTTAGTGATACCTTTATGGACATCCCCAGATAGTTTGCCATACTCTCTTCTATGTTTATTAAGCAGTTGGCATAAAGATTCATGATAAACTGTGCCATATTTTGTTGCAATTACACTCATGTATCTATCTCTGCCACAAGGTTGCAAATTCTTTAAGGACACAAACCATGTCCTATTTATCTTTGTATTCTTCATATTGAATACTTTAAATTAAATATTGAAGAATGATCAGAGTTTCTTTGTAATAGTTTTTGTTAGATAGAAACAGTAGCTACTCTGATCCTTTACATCTAATAGTGACAACCTTTGGACACATCATCAGTATTAAAGCTTTATTTAGAGAAGTGTCAAAGCTATAGCCTGGCTTAGGGGTTCTCTGCTCTATGATCTCATGACATCCTGACCTTCTCCTGCAACTACACATTTTTAACTTCGTTGACTTCAAAAATGTTAGTGTCTGTTTTCCTTTCTAGACTGTAAACTCTGTAAGAGCAGTTATCATGTCTCTCTAGCTCATCAAGATATCTGTAGGACTTTGCACGGTACCTGATAATCAATGCCATTTAATTACCTTATTAATTAGTTAATGAGTGAACTCTGAATTGTAAGTGTGGGTTCCATTTTCTTCTTTCTCACTTTCTAGTTCTTATAATGGCACTTCTAGAGTCTCCAAAGTTCTATTGCCTCATGTGTAAAATGAGGCAAAATACCTGCCTACTTATATTACAAGGTCTAGAAAGATCAGGGGAGAAAAGATGTATAGACAACTTAAAAACTGGAAAAGATGAACATATATGAATTATTATTAGTCTTGCAAGGAACACATTGCCATGTAAGAGAGTTCAGCAAAAATTAGGCTGGTGCTTTTTGTGTAATTACAAAACATTCCTCTCTTTACAGCAGAACCTCTTGATTTACAAATTTGAGGAACAGAGTTTTGGTGTGATAACTATTCATTCCTTTCTCTCCAATAAGATTTCTAGACAAATTGAAGAAACTGCAAAAGAACCAGATTGTTATGAATTGAGCGTGTTCCTCTAAAATTTATATGTGGAAGTCCTAAGCACCAATGTGATAGTATTAGGAGGTGGGATCTTTGGGAGCTAATTAGGTCATGAGCATGAAGCTTCATGAATGGGGTTAGTGCCCTTACAAAATAGACCATAGGGAGTCCTCTCACCCCTTCTATCACATGAAGACATAACAAGACGATAGCCTATGAACCAGGGAGCAAGCTATTACCAGACAACAAATCTACCTACATCTTGATCTTAGGCCTCCCAGTCTCCAGATCTGTAACAAGTGAATGTTTGTTGTTTAAGCCACCCAGTCTATGATATTTTTGTTGTAGCAGCCTACGTGGGCTAAGACACACATAAACTGAGATATGAAAATGTGAGTTTTTTTATTGATAAAGCTGAATTGGAAAAATGTGGCTTGGATATACAGCCAAAATTAGGCTTTCGTAACACTTAAATGATCATACTAATCTGCCTACAAGATGCTTTAATAAGTGCATCACACAGAAGCAGAAAAAGCATGGCTTCTGAGGCGAGGCTGCTTTAACAAGAGAGATCTCATATAAGACTCATCAACAGGCACTGAGTTCCTTCTCCCAATCTCACCTGTCATCTCTTAGAGCAGGAAGTTTGGTTCAGAAAAGGTTAGACTTAAAAAAAAATTCCTGTGTTTTCCTTCTGGGAGTGGAGAGAAAATTATTCCTCACATAGGGAAACATGAGAAATGAAAAAGAAGGACTTCTCTCCTAATACTGCTGAGCCGTTTGCCCTCTTCAGTGGCTATCCTGCTCCCGCTTTCAGCAGCCCTCACATCCACCATCACTCACTGACCCTTGGCGTGTTTTCTAGGACCTATATTGAATAGTTCAGACTTCTAACACAAAAGGCTTTGATATTGTTAACAAAAATGTATTAATTAAAATAAATACAAGTTCCCACTATACCTCAGGTTGAAAATTCATCCTTTTCTAAATTTCACTTCAAATAATGCCTAGACCTATGGTTTGTTACGGACTGAATGTTTGTGTCTCTCACAAATTCACTCGTTGAAATCCTGACGCTCAAAGAGATGGTATTTGGAGATAGGGCTTTGGGGAGGTTTTCGATGAGATCATGAAAGTGGAGCTGTAATGATGAGATTAGTTCCTTTATAAGAGGAGACACCAGAGAGCTTGCTCTCATGCTCTCTGTGCCGTGTGAGATTACAATGAGAAAGGGTGGTGGTCCTCTGCAAGGGAGGAAGCCCTTTCTAGAACCTGACCACACTGGCATTCTGTTCTTGGACTTCCAGCATCCAAACTATTAACAAAATAAATTTCTCCTATTTAATCCATGCAGTCCATAGTATTTTGCTGTGGCAACCAGAGAAGACTAATCCATGGTCCAGGGTAGTTCTCCAAACATTTTATAAAGATCTCTTGATAACATCAGTTACCTCCATATTGAACCGATGTTTCATCAAATGATTCAAAGTTAAACATTATAATGCCCTTCTCATAACCAAATATCCAGGCAGAAATTAAAATCCAAAAATGTAATCCTTTTATTATTGTCACTGTTCAAGATATTAGGTCTAATGATATTAAAACCTAAAGGAGGGTAAGAGCACAGTTTGTTCCTAACCAACCAACTTCTAGGAGTCTCAGTCAGATTCTTTGTGCAGGGCATGTGCAGATGCAACCAATCAATCCATTCAGGAGTCAGTCCATTCAGAGAATCTCTTGTATTTTACTTCTTCATAGAGCATGTAATACTATCAAAAAGCTGATTCTATAAATAGTAAAATTAGTAAAAGTTAATCTTAGCTCCCAGAGAAGTTATCACAGAGAAGATGATGTTCCCAGACTCTAGTTAAGATAAAAGCAGAATATGAAGAAAGGAAGGTAGACAGACAAAAATATAGCTTTCAGCCTCATCACAATACTAGTTAATTTGCCCTAGGTTCATAGAATAAATGATCTGTGCCATCAAATCAGTTGGGGGAAAGGATGACCACGTATTTGTGTAAGTTTCCTGTTGTTGCTGTAACAAATTTCTAAAAATTTCATGTCTTAAAACAATATAGGTTTATTCTCATATACTTCTGGAGGTCAAATTCTACAGTGAGTCAGCCAGACTGCATTCCTTTCGGAAGTTCTAGGTGAGAACTTGTTTCTTGCCTTTGCCAACTTTGAGAGGCCACTGCATTTCTTGACTTGACTGCATCTCTTCTGTGTATGCTTTTCTCTCTTTCTGAGTCTGCACCTCTTACCTCCCTCTGATAAGGATCCTTGTAAGGATCCTGACACTGGGCCCATCCAGACACTGCCAGGAAGATTTTCCCATTTGAAGGTGCTTAACTTAATCACCATTTGCCATATAAAGTTATCTATTCTGAGATTTTGGAGATTAGGACATGGACCTCTTTGTGGAGCAACTATTCTGCTTAGCATAATGTTTACCATTTGAGAAGACAAAAAAAGAAAAGGCTGCTAATGCATAATCATCTCTCATTAAGTGATATTCAAAACATACCAATCTTCAAAGAAACTAGAATATTGCCCTCATGGCATCTATTATTTTGAAGCCTTACTTAATACTCCCTCCTACAATCATCCTCCAACTTCTTTTTCCACTTTAAGCTTTGTGTGTCTGATGCAGGGCAGTACTGAATAGAGCGTGGGACACAGGAACACAGACTGCACCCTATCTCATCAGTACTACCCACCAGCAGAGTTTAACCCTTGCTTTCTCCAAATTCCCAACATCCTGCTTTGGTCTCTGCTTCAGCTGGTTATAGAGGCACCTGCCAGCAGGTGACTCACAATTTGTACATTGGCATCATATTTAGGAATCATCGGCAAAATACTCTCAAGCCACAACTGCAGTTGATATACCTGAAGCTCGTGCTCACGTGGCTAGTGAGGACCAGTGTCTCTGCATGTGTTCTTCACAGAACTTTTTCATTTACTTGTTACCTGTAATATTTTCTAGGTCTTAAATAGTTTTTATTATTTCAGTAGTAGAGCATTATGTCCATTTATTTCTACTGTGTTCTTTTCTGCTGAATTGGACTATGACTCTGGTGAACATTTCTGATTTTGGTCTCCAGGTCCTTTCAAGAAGACTCAACTGAAATTTTCAAGTGGTTTAGCCAGCTTCTCAACACTCCAATAGGGCTAGAAATCTTTACTGAATTTAAGAGTCTTTCCCCCCTTTCTTCATCTTTATTTGTGAATCCAGACTTTTTTTTTTCTCAAAAGTATTCAATTAGATTTTATGTTATGAAGTCTCCTGTAGTAATAGATAGGAAGTTAATGAATTCTAGTTCTCTGTAAAAGTTCAGTCCATTGAAATAAATCTTGTTCACCTTCACCTCCTTGAGACAAATAATGCTACCTAGAAGGGCATTCTCATGATTTAAATATTGTAAGAAATCAATAAAATTTAAGCAAGTTGTATTGCAATATTTGTATAGAAAATGTAAACCAACTTTCTCTCAGAATTTTAGACATTCATTTCAGTTGTTACTTTATATAACTGCACCATTTTAGGAAACCATTAAGTTAAACCCTTTACTGCAATTTATTAACCATAGTTCTCTGTGACAAAATGATCAATGTCTAGCTGTTTCATCAAAATCATTGGTTTAGCCTTTATGTGGGCTCTATATCACAATCATGGCTAGCTATTGTGAAAATATTTATTATTGACTATGAGGGGTCTTTGGAAAGTGAACAGAAAGAGATAAGTGCAATGACATCACTGCTGTAGGAAAACAATAATTGAAAATGTATTTCACACCCCGAGTCTTCATTCCGTTATATTGGCTTATAAAAATAAAACAAAGTATCTGCCTTATCAATGTTCCCCATTTATGATTCTATATAAGTGATGCAAAGATCCATAATTAGGAACAAAAGTAAGGAAATAAACTTTCCAGACAAACCTGACTAAAGTTATAGGAGAAATTTTTGGTTGATTATGTATTTCCCTAATATACATTTTCAATCATCATGAACATAATTATATTAATTTCGATAGCTGAAGTTAAAAACTTCAAAGACGTTCCAGTCAGTCAAGTTGATTCTGGGAGTTCAAACATTAATCAACCACCTGCAACTTCCAAATAAACAGCAATGATGGAAATAAATGTTTAAATGCCTTTAAAAGGCATAGCTGTGAGTAAAGGCAAGCTATCCATCTCCAAGGACAATGTATTAATATAAAATACAATTAACATAAAAAGGACAGTGGCTGACAGCTAACTCTGTACGCTTACTGGGCTCTTGGAAATGGACCCTGGAAAAGGTGGCCTGGAGTTTTCTTTTCTTTCTTTCTTTTTTTTTTAAATTCTGGGTAACTGAAATGGAAAATAGGCCACATATGTACATATGTCAGGGGATAAGAGCCAGACTGAAGGTGGATCAGTAGCTTCCATTCTTCTAGCTCTCCAGGGACAGGGTGCTGACAAGAGTTGAAATTGTTGCCCAGGTCTGAAGTTTGAACTTCTACTCGGGAAAATTGAAGCAAGTAGAAAGAGTTACACAAACAGTACCTAAGCAAAGCTGGTAAATAGGCCAGATACATTTCAATTCATACGTAACTCTCAGGGGCTGAGAATCACAATAATAACTGTGTCTAAGGTGGTGCCTCCAGGAGGCTGGGTAGAGGCTCCCAAACTGCTAGATGAGGAGGGAATACTATCACTCAAGATGAGATAAAAATTAAAGTTTTAAAGTACAAGAAGAAAAATAAACATAATATATGCAATAAAAGTTAGTCTCAAATTGAACAATTAGGAAAATTTATTCTTGAAGCCATATAAATAATAGAGCAATCTTAAAGGATTTAAAAATGAATATTTCTTTATACAATCCTGATGAGGATGTAAAACGGTACCGTTACCTTGAAAGACCAGCAGTCGCTAAGCTTAAGGAAATTAAGCATCCATACCCTTGTGATCTGGAAATTCCACTGCCACATATTTATCCAATATAAATAAAAACATGTGTTCAAAAGAATCATATAAGAATGTTCACAGATTTATTTATAATAGTCCCAAATTGGAAACAACCTACACAGGAAAGTGCAAAAAGCACACTGTGATTAACTCATACTATCAAATACTACTGTTTAGTTAAAAAAAGAACAAATTGCTGATACACACCACAGCATAACTTACATAAAACAGTCAAAACAGTTTGTTGAGCAAAAGATGCCAGAAACAAAAGACTACGTACTAGAGGATTCCACTTATTTATCAAGAATGGACAAGAGTAACCTATGATGATACAAATCAAAGCAGTGGTTGCATCTGACTTGGGTGTGGAGTGAAGAGGATTCCCAGGCAAGGGACACAGTACATATTTGTGGTGGGCCTGACCCAACCAGGAGACTCCTTTGAACGCAGAGTTGTCATCCACTGGTCATAGAGGAGGAAACAAGAGAGATACACTCTAGTGGGCCTTAAGGAAACAAAAGATCCCTGTTGTAAACTGCCCATGGGGGCCACGTGGCAAGGAGCTGTAGAGCTATGGGAGCTGAGAGCGGCATAGGCAGTGGCTGGTAGAAAACTGGGGACTTCATTCCTATAGTCACAAAGGACTGAACACCGCCAGAACTAGTCAGCTCAGAAAATGACAGTCTTTCAGTGAGAACTACACCCCTGGCCCACAATTTGATATCAACCTAGTAAGACCCTGAGAAGAGGATCCAGTCACACTATGCTCTGTGCTCTGATATCTGTCTGACCTGCAGGAACTGTGAGCTAATAAGTTTGTCCTGTTTTAAGCCACAGACTTTGTGATAATTAGTTATACAGCAGTATGAAATTAATACAGTGAGAAATCTTGAATGTGCTATTCTTTACTACACTGAAGATTCTAGCCTGGGGCTGCCCAGTGAACTTCCTGTGATGACGGAAAATGCTCAATATGGTAGCCATATGGATATGGGATACTTGAAATTTTGCTATAGCAATTGAGGAACTGAGCAGTTAGCTTTATTTAAATTTAACTAACTTAAATTTAAGTGGCCAGACATGGCTGGTGGCTAAATATAGTGGACAATGCACTTGTAGCCAATGCAATAAGTAAATAAAAATAACTCCCAATCATAATTGTTATTAATAACACATTTTCATAGACTGAACTACTTATATAGGCAAATATTAGAACCCCTCTAGTTCTACATTTGATATGTATAAGACAGGAATGCAAAAAATCATTGGTGTTTCTATTCATCAGTGAAAGTCAAATAGAAATTGAAATTTTAAGGAGATCCAGTTAAAAATCTAAAATTATAACCTATATATAAATCTAGTTAAATATTATAGGAGTCTTTTATGTGGGATATTGTAAAAAGTTTGTGATGAATATGAAGTCAGGACTAAATAAATGGTGAGGTATTATTTTTCATGAATGGGAAGACGATACCATGAATTTGTCACATATCCCAAAATCAGTCCATAGATTTAATATAATCCAATCAAATTCCTAGCAAGCAAGATGTTAACAAGTGATAATCTTACCAATACTAATGATGTTATAAAAATAAAAATAATGTGGTGTTAGTGCAAGGATAACAAATATGTCAGTGAAAGAAAAAAATCACCCACATGCCAGCTTTCTGTATGATAGAGACAACAATAAAAGTAAGTGGAGAAATAATTGGCTGTTTAATAAATAGGTAATTGATTATCCACATTGAAAAGCAGAAAAGTATATCCTTAACTCACACAACACGCTATAAATTTCTGTTTAAGTCCCAAATTTTAGAAGAAAATTTAGAACAATGAAGTACAATAAACAAACGATAACCAGAAGCACTATTATTTCAAGCCAAAGATGAATCTCTTAGAAAGAAAGTACAAACCCTACAAGAACAAACTGATAAATTAGACGTTACAGTTGAAAACTTCTGTATGACCAGAGATCCCATGAACAAAGTCAGCAAATCAGTCACAGTGAATAAATCAGCATGCATGGAATGTGTACAGGCATACTGCATTTTATTGTATTTCCCAGATATTGCCTTTTTTTTTTCCTACAAATTGAAGGTTTGTGGCAACTTTGCATTAAACAAGTCTATCAGTGCTATTTTTCCAATAGCATTTTCTCACTTTGTGTCTGTCACTTTTGGGGGATTCCCAATATTTCAACTTTTAAATAATATTTGTTAAGGTATATTTGTTATGGTCATCTGTGATCGGTGGCCTTTGGTGTCACTATTGCAATTGTTTTGGGGCATCAGGAGCCACCCCCATAGAAGATGATGAGATAAATTAATCATTGTCTGTGTTCTGACTCTTCCACCCACCAGCCATTACCCTGTTTATCTCCCTCTCTTCTAGCCTCTCTAGTCCCTAAGACAGAACAATATTGAAATTAGGACCATTAATAATACTACAGTGGTGCCTAAGTGTTCAAGTGAAATGAAGACTCACACATCTCTCACTTTAAAGCAAAATCTAGAAATGATCAAGGTTCGTGAGGAAGGCATGTGGGAAGCAAAGACGGGCAGAGAGCTAGGCCTCTTGCACCAAACAGCCAAGTTGTGAACGCAAAGAAGTTCTTGAAGGAAATGGAAAGTGGTACTCCAGGGAATACACGAATGACAAGAAAGCAAAACAGCCTTATTGCTGATAGGAAGAAAGTTTTAGTCTGGATAGAAGATCAAACTAGCCACAGTCTTCCCTTAAGCCAAAGCCTAATCCAGAGCTATGCCCTCACTCTCTTCAATTCTGTGAAAACTGAGAGAATGAAGAAGTTGCAGAAGAAAAGTTTGAAGCTAGCAGAGGTTAGTTCACGGGCTTTAAGGAAAAATGTCTCCATCACATCGAAGTGCAAGATGAAGCAGTGAGTGCTGTCGGAGAAGCTGCAGCAAGCTTTCCAGGAGACCTAGCTCAGATAAATCGTGAAGGTGACTACAGTAAACAACAGATTTTTCAATGCAGACCAAACACCTTCTGTTGAAAGAAGATGCCATTTGAACTTTCACGGCTAGAGAGGAGAAGTCGATACCTGGCTTCAAAGCTTCAAATGAGAGGCTGACTCTTTTGCTAGCGGCAAACGCAGCTGGTGACTTTAGGCTGAAACCAATGCTGTGAAAATGACAACAAGGGACTTAGAATATCACATAAACTTAGTTGATAAAGCAGTGGTTACATTTGAGAGAACTGACTCCTGTTGTGAAAGAAGTTCTACTCTGGGTAAAATGGTATCAAACAGCATTGCATGCCGCAGAGAAATCATTCATGAAAGAGTCAATCGATGTGGCACTTCATTGTTGTCTTATTTTAAGAAATTTCCACAGGCACCCTAGCCTTCAGCAGCCACCACCCTGATCAGTCAGCAGCTATCTGCTGAAGCAAGATCCACCACCAGCAAAAAGATCACAACTTGCTGAAGGCTCAGATGATGGTTAGCATTTTTCAGCAATAAATTATTTTTTTGATTAAGGGATGTATATTGTGCTTTTAGACATAATTCTATTGAATACTTAATAGACTACAGCATAGTGTAAATATAATTTTTATATGCACTGGGAAACCAAAAAATGCATATGACTCACATTTTATTGTGGTGGTCTGGAACTGAACCTGCGATACCGCCGACACATGCCTGTATTGCAAATATTTACGTGGATAACCCCAAATGCTGAGTTTAAAAAAGCAAGCTGCAAAATGAAACATTTAGATACATTTTAAACACCATTATAAATATTTTATAGAATCACACAGATTTAATAAAGGTATAAAAACATAGACTCTACACAGGAATCTAATTTAATGCCTACCTTTGATCATGGGGAGAAATTAATGGAACGAAGGAAGTTCAAAGGCATCTGTATTATTTTATTTCTTTGAAAGAAAAGAATATAAACAAATATGGCAAAACTATAGCATTTATCAAACCTGTATGCTTGAAATTAGTTTTAATATTAAAAACTCAGTGTTCTGTCTTTTTCCAACCATCTCCTCAGCCAGTAAGACATCTTTCCTTGTTTCCTTCAATTATGATATTAATTGATGACTTGGGATCTCTAGTCTAGTACTCTTTGTTTTGATTGCTTTTCTCAATTTTCACATGTAAATCAGTTCTTACAGACTATGTCTGATCATTGTATTCCTTTCCCATAAACTATACTAGTCCTTCTTCAAGTAATGCTGGAATATTTATGAGTCTTCAAGTAGTTTTTTTGCCTTTAGTACATTCCTATGACGACTCAGGCTACATGTGGCTCGAAGAACATTTTTCTTTATATAGTATTTATTCCTCTTTAGTCACTTAAATAAACTTACTGTACTTCCCTTTGCCTATGGTCTTGAACTTAAAGTCAGGGATTTAGTCTATATTTTTCAGAAACTGCAAATTTAGCGAAACAAAATGACAACCTACATGATGGGAGAAAATATTTGCAAATGATGAGACTGACAGAAGTTTAATTTCCAGATTATATAAACAGCTCATACAACTTAATAACAACAACAAAAAAAAACAACCCAATTCAAAAATGGGCAGAAGATCTAAACAAGCAATTCTCCATTGAAGACATACAAATGGCCAATAGACACAAGAAAAAATGCTCAATATTGCTAATTATCAGAGAAATGCAAATCAAAACTGCAAGGAGGTATCACCTCACACCAGTCAGAATGGCCATCATTCAAAAATCCACAGACAATAAATGCTGGAAAGGGTGTGGAGAAAAGGGAACATTCCTACACTATTGATGGGAATGTAGTCTGGTGCAGCCATTATGGAAAACAGTATGGGGATTCCTCAAAAAACTAATAACAGTCCTACCATATGATCCAGCAATCCCACTTTTGGGCATATATCTGGAGGGAACTCTAATTTGGAAAGATACATGCACCCCAATATTCATAGCAGCACTGTATACAATAACCAAGACATGGAAACAACCTAAGTGTCCATCAACAGATGACTGGATAAAGGAGTTGTGGTATTTTTATATAGTGGAATACTACTTAGCGATAAAAAAGAATAAAATAATGCCATTTGCAGCTACATGGATGGACCTGGAGATTGTCATTCTAAGTGAAGTAAGCCAGAAAGAGAAAGAAAAATACCATATGATATCACTTATATGTGGAATTTAAAAAAAAGAAAAAAGAAGACACTAATGAACTAACCTATGAAACAGAAGGAGATTCATAGACATAGAAAACAAAGTTATGGTTACCCAGGGCAGGAGAGGGTAGGAAGGGATAAATTGGGAGTTCAAGATTTGCAAATATTAACTACTATATATATAGAGAGAGATAAAGAACAAGTTTCTTCTGTATAGCACAGAGAACTATATTCAATATCTTGTAGTGACCTATAATGAAAAAGAATATGAAAACAAATCTATGTATGTATATGGTTTACTAAACCATTATGTTGTATACCAGAAATTGACACATTGTAAACTGACTATACTTTAATTAAAAAATGCAAATTTAAATGCTGTATATAATTTGCCCTTTATTTTATAACAGTTTCTCCCACATTGGATTTCTCTTATTCTTTTCTGCCAGATCATGCCTATTAACCCCTTGAAGTATTGGCCAATAAGAATTTTACTCTAATTCAGCCTGTTTTGTGTTTCACCTTATTCAATGAATATTTGTAAGCACTGGAGTCATAGTATCCATAAGACGTGATCTTTGCCCTTAATAAGAAACTTATATTGTTATTTGTACAGAAGCACTTGGTTCCTGTAGGATGCTACTATCTCTTGTATGTATGTCTTAGCTCTCGAATCAGAGTATTAGTTACTTTGAGATTGTAAGCAGGTTTTCTATCCTTTTCTCTAACCCCTCATCCTGTCACCCACTTTTTAAAAGCATATGTAAATAGCAAATAATTGCTAATTGCCTTAACAAATCTATTTCACCTCCTTGTGTGCCACATTACATGAGTTTTGGGAAGTATGTGCAGGGAAGTAAATCTATTGCATCGTGACCTGTGTTCAGCCTTAAATTTCCCCTGGGCATCTATCTACCTAATATTTGCTGAAGTTGTGTGCTTGAAACAGGTTATAATATTAAAAATTCAATATGTTGTCTCGTCCCTGGTCAATAACATGTCTTTCCTTGATACTTCCAGTTATAATAATGGATGACTCCTTGGGATCTCTGATCTAGTACTATTTAATTTTCTCTTACTGTTTTTCTCCATCCTCACATGTAAATCAACTGGCTGTGAAACACCTGCTTCATGTGGTAGAGTAGATCTTAAGTGGGCTAGATGGAGCTAAAATTCTTTCTCTCAAGAAGATCTATCTTTTAGGCTTCCATCCTAGAATGCCATCATCATTATAGCCTATTCAATCGCTTGGAATTTGCCTCAACTTGCATCTTACATAGTCACCAAGCTCTCCTGGTATTGTACTTAAAAAATGCTAGCATTGCCTCAGGAAAAAAATTGTCTTTGCTCCCTGTTAAGTTTGATTTATTATCTTCAGATCCCCTTTCATTTCACTACTGACTAATCATAAAAACAAAACAAAACAAAACAAAAACACACACCCAGCGGGGTCTAAATGTTCTCAGACTCATTGTACAAAGCAGAGGACACAGTGAGAAGGTGCAGCTCTGGGCGGCAGCTGCAGAGCCAGCATCTGGGCTCCACGATAATCACCTCTTGTGAATCACACCAGAGAAAGGGCAGAGTCACTGAAGGCAGTGAGCCTCAGATACCTCCATCTGTTTTTGAAGCTTCACTGTGTTTATCAGGGTTGCAATTTGTGACATCTGGCAGTTTTACTTATATGGGATGTATTTTTGAGAGAAGAAAAAGGAAAAGAGAGACAATAAGAAATGATGCCATTACTGGCCAGCAGCTGGAAGATATTTGTGATTAAATTGCTGTGTGCTTAAAGTCTTCAAATCATGTCTGTATGGCTGAAGGGCAAGAACTTGAAGGTGAAATGTTTACAAATAAATAGATTTGTTCATTACTCCTATGGGATGTAAATGTGCCAAGTTGCTGTTATTGTCATTTTTTAAGGCTCTTACAGAGAGCAATTTTTTAAACATTTGCAACTACAAACATGCTTATACATCTCACAGTGTTCACGAACAGATGAAGGTAAATCTGAATGAAATTCTGATGAAGATGTCTTAACGTGTCCCCATAAACTAATAGGTTATCTAGATAAAATTCAGTAGTTTATGTCAATTTAAATCCTTTTCAGAAACTATTTATTTTATTATTTTTAGACTAGTCTGCTATTGACCTTATAATATGTTAGAGATGGTAAAAGAAACCTCAGCTGACAACTTTGGCTCAAAAAAGTCAATTCTTTCAGTGTTTAAGTGTGTAAACAAAAAGTATAACCACAGGGGACCATCAGAAATCTTTTACAATCAACAAGGAATAAGGCAAACTCATCTGTGCATTGAATATCTAGTTAAAATACAAACAAATTTTCATAGAAACGTGAATAGGAGTTTAGGATCCCATGGAGACTAAGGCTCTGCAGCTTCTCTATGTCCTTTTGAGCTCCCCTCTTGTTGAATTTCACCCTGGGTTTGCATGGGTGTGCAAGAAGGAAATCATTCTGCTTGGGGAAATTGCTATAGTTTTCATACTAGAGCATTGAGGATGACATTGATACCTATGAGCCATTGGCTCACATGGAGTAACCAAGAGAAGGTCAAGAACCAGAAAGACTCTGAAATAGACAAATACTGAAACAGCGATCTTACTTTCTCTTCTGATAGCAAGGTGCCAGTTACTGAAGTGTTTTTAAACTGAAAAGGAAGCAATTTCAAACGAGATGACTTGACATTACCAGAGAGTGTTTGATGAAATAATATTGTCAGATTTATAATTCCCAAATTTTATGTTTTGATCATTATTACTTATTCATTGATTATTTTAACATTTGTTCTCTTCATGTTAATTGACTTGAACTTTTTAAAAATATTTTTATTGAAAAATAGTTAATTTACACTGTTGTGTTAGTTTCAGATGGATGGCAAAGTGATTCAGTTTTATATATATATATATATATATATATATAGTCTTGGACTATATATATATAGTCTTGGAATTTTTAAAGTAGTTATTCTGTTTCTTTTCTTTTCTCCTACCCTTGTAACACACAGCATGCTTGTTATTTTATTTATAATAAAGGATATCAAATAGAGTAAAAGAATATGACTGAAATCCTCCACCACTATCTTTTTGACTTTACATTTTTTAATGAGCAGCAACAAACTGTTTTAAGTGCTCTAAATACATTCACTAGGAGAAATGTTGATTGACCAGACTCACTGCCTTACTTGTATTCTGAGATGCACTCTTTCAGGTTTCCAAGCTCTGCTTTTCCAGGCAACTCATCAGGAGACATCAATCACCAAAAACACCATGGTATGTTAGCATATTGTGTTTTCCTTACCACACTGGTGCTTTCCTTCTGTGCCCTCCTGTTTGGAATTCTGTTACCATTTCTAATAATTTTCTTCCATTTTCGTCATCTCTACCACCCTTCATTTCACTCCTATACATGCCCATTCAACATTATTAACAGGAGGGTGGGAATAGCTCAGTGGCAGATATGCAAGGTCTTAGGTTCAATACCCAGTACCTCCATTTAAATTAAAAAAAAACATTAAAAAAATAAAATTATGGAGGAACTTGGATCTCAGATTCTAGGGAAAATGTGTAAATACACTCCACTCCACTTCTTCAACTGAATGCAGTTCTAAATCCTAGACAGAAAGCAGAGAGCAGCAATCTGAGAGTCCTGAAAAGTACATGGTAGTAGGGAGGTTGGGAAAGGAGATGAGAATTTTAGAATTCAAAGTTCCACAGAACCAGTGGTGAGATTGCCTGTGTGTGTGTGTGTGTGTGTGTGTGTGTATGTGTGTGTATGGTGGTATCACCCAATCTGGACAAAAGGCAGCTGCCAGTTTGTCAGTGCATACCTCCAGCAGACAGGAAGAGCTCCAAGAGAAACATGCTGATCTAAGGACAAGGAAGAAGCTGCTGAGTGTTGAAGAAAGTGGGAGAATGGACAGTTTTGTCTGTCTTTTTTCATCTTCTCCTGCTACAGCCCACAGGCAATGCTGTGGTAGTGGGTGGTGGGTGGTAGCTGCCCAGCAGTAGCAATGGCAACCAGGCTGGGCCTACAACTCTGAGAAGGAAATCCTCTAGATGAGAGGAACTGTGGTTCTAAGGGTATGAAAAAAATCCCCATTGCTCTCTTTCTCTGTCCTCCCATCGTTTGATCCTAAATGCAAACACAGTTTCAGAAAGTGTCTGGAAGAGCAAGATTTTAGGTTTCTGACCCCAGAAAGCAGGAAAAAGAGGCCCCAAGGAGGCAGAAAATTTTGGGGAGATCATGGAGAGGAGGGGATGGCCGGCAGTCCCATAAATCCCACACCTGCTACTGTGCTTACCTCTAAACTGCACAGATCTCAGCTTAAACAGCATATCAAAGCTTTTGGGAACTGCGCTATAGGGTAAAATTCCACCCATTCTGGGGTTGGCTGGTACACATGTGGGGTTAATCCAAATAACACAGCAAATGCTTTGAAAACTGAGCTAACATTGCAATAAGAATCTACAGAAAGAACTTGGAACTTGTGGCCTCAACCTAATCTGGCCAATTGCCTAGTAAAGAAATGGAAACAATCAATATCCTCCTTAGGATTTAAATAAGACCTGGAATCCCGTAACATCATGCTAACAAAGTCTACAATTCAATCCCTAATCAGTCTACGAAGAGCCAGGACTGTCAAATCATAAGGGAAAATACAGCCATAAGATGACTCGGATGTTGGGATTATCACACAGAGGCCATAAATTAGCTATTACAGACACGCTCTACCCAGCTAATAAGTGACAGAACCAAGACCTGAACTCAGTTCATGTCCTTACATACTATACCAATTATCTTCATTATTCCAAGTTCAAAATAAACCATCTCAGAAGTCCAGAATCTGTGTGAAAAGTTGAGCATGTAGCTAAAGTTTGAATTCTGTCCACTAAAGGAAGGGACTGAGCAACTAAAGGAAGTGGTCAGAGTCACACAGGCTTTGTCACAGGTACTTTTTGATATAGAGGTTCTGTACTGTTCTCTCAGTTTTGGGGACTTTGCAAACTAAAAAAGAATTGACTTACAGATTTATGGGTTATTCAAACTACAGAGTCTGTAGTCTTATTTGAAATGATGAGTTTTTGTTCAATATGAGTAGATTTTTTTTTAACTGAAGTACAGTTGGTTAACAATGTGTTCACTTCCAGTGTACGATACAATGTCCCAGTCATGCATATACATACATATATTCATTTTCATATTCTTTTTCATTAAAGCTTATAAAATATTGAATATAGTTCTCTGTGCTATACAGAAGAAATTTGTTTTTTAATCTATTTTTATGTATAGTGGCTAAGATTTACAAGTCTCAAACTCCCAAATTTATCCCTTCCCACCCCTTTTCCCCCAGTAACCATAAGTTTGTTTGCTATGTCTGTGAGTCTGTTTGTTTTGTAGATAAGTTCATTAGTGTCCTTTTTTCCCCCTTTTTTGTTTTATTGTTTCCACATATGAGTGATATCCTATGGTATTTTTCTTTCTGTTTCTAGCTTACCTCACTTAGAATGACAATCTCCAGGTCCATCCATGTTGCTGCAAATGGCATTATTTTATTCTTCTTTTTTATAGCTGAGTAGTATTCCATTGTATAAATACACCACAACTTCTTTATCCAGTCATCTGTTGATGGACATTTAGGTTGTTTCCATGTCTTGGTTGTTGTATATAGTGCTGCTGTGAACATAAGGGTGCATGTATCTTTTCAAATTAGAGTTCCCTCCAGATGTATGCCCAGGAGTGGGATTGCTGGATCATATGGTAACTCTATTTTTAGTTTTTTGAGGAATCCCCATACTGTTTTCCATAATGGCTGCACCAAACTACTTTTCCACCAACACTGTAGGAATGTTCCCTTTTCTCCACACCCTTTCCAGCATTTACTGTCTGTGGACTTTTGAATGATGGCCATTCTGACTGGTGTGAGGTGATACCTCCTTGTAGTTTTGATTTGCATTTCTCTGATAATTAGCAATATTGAGCATTTTTTCTTGTGTCTATTGGCCATTTGTATGTCTTCAATGGAGAATTCCTTGTTTTGGTCTTCTGCCCATTTTTGGATTGGGTTATTTGTTTTTTTCTTATTAAGTTGTATGAGCTGATTATATATTCTGGAAACTCAACCTTTGTCAATTGTGTCATTTGCAAATATTTTCTCCCATTCTGTAGACTGTTGTTTTGTTTTGTTTAGATTTTTATGAGTACTCTGTTGTATTTCCTTAAAGAAGGGGTTGGCAAATGACAATGCGTGGGTTAAATCTGGTTAGTGGTCCATTTTTATGCATGTGAGAGCTAAGAATTTTTTCCCCATATTTAAAGAATTGTTAGAAAAATAATTTAAAAAGAAGAAATAAAAGGAAGAGGTCAAGAAAGGAAAAAGAAGCAGCAACCACGGAGACAATAGGTGACCCACAAACTCTAAGGAATTTGGTATTTGGCCCTTTATGGAAAACATTTACCAACCCCAGGCCTAAAAAAATGAAAATGTCTTGATAGAGACCATTTTGTATGTTTCTCTATTTCCTTCCACTGTTGTCAATTCATGTCACAAAGGAATCCTTAATAAGGACCTGATCCACAGTGGACGTTCAAACAATGTGTGTTTAAATTAGCAAGTGGATGAATAGTTGCCTATCTACTAACAAGCAGAGTAAAGTAAATCTGCTCCTTAGTTTCCTTCTCTAGTAGGTAATATTCTTAGTTTCCAAATATTCATCCCCCACTTATTTACACCTGGCCCCACTCATGAGAGAAGTAGAATTCCGTGCACCAATGATGTTGGGCTTTGACATGTGACTTGTTTTGGCCAATGGAATGTAAACAGATGTAACAGATGCTGCATCTTACCAGAAGCTGTTAGAAGTATTGCAAGTTTCTGTCAGTCTCCTTGAACTTCTGCCTTCTGCCATTACAACAGTATGTTGTAGTAGTGTTTGATTTTTCAGCCTGGGTCCTGTACTAAGGAAACACATGGAGCAAAGCCAAATACAGTAAGACCCCGTGGCAGCCGACCAAATCTAGTGAAGCCTGGCCAAGAGAAGCCTACCCTCAGCATTTGTGTAAAATGAATGAGAACTAAACAGTGTTGTAAACCTTTGAGATTTTAGGATTGTACCGTGCTGAAGAAAAAGTTGATTGATATAATTCTATAAACGGAAAAATTCAGAAGGATCCAATGGATCAATAGTTCCTATATAAGAATCATTGAAAAACATAATGAATTCTTAAGTACATGGGCTTTTTGAAACTCTAATAAGGAGAGTATAAAACTCATATTTACAAGATGATTTTTATATTTTCTGTTCGTTTTCCATGAACAGAAATATGATAGTTTATAACATGGTGCTCTTTCATGTCCAACAAGAACTATTTTATCTCACTAATGAAGGGCAAAAGTGATGGAGATACGTTGCTACCAGAGTAAAAGGCACCTTACGCTTCAGAAAATTAATGTATTACTGTGACAACTTTGTTCTTTATTAAAAATGAATCATCTTTGAATCAGAATCTCTTTGCTTTGGTGGTTAGTGCCTCACCCCTAACATTAATTTAACTTCGTAGAATCATGACTAGAAATCGAATAGCACAAAAAGTAATGAGAAACAAATTGATACAGAAAAGATTTATAATTTATAATGAACAAGTATCACTCGTGTTCAGTTTAATGAAGATGAATGTAAAATCAAGAAAATTGTAATCAAAGATAGTTCATTCTATAAAAATAAAAATATATGGGAAAATACTGATTAGAAGAGAAAATTAAAATCCTCCAGAAATTGTTCATGAGGCTTATTTGAAGTCCCAAAGTGTAAAGAAGAAGTGTGCAATTTGGGGGGACAGAAATGGCTGTGGCACTGGTAGTTGACAACTGTTGGTTTTGCCTGCGCAGGTCTCCTCCTCACTTTTTGTTTAACAAGGAGACATTCTCTGTTTCCCAGTTTTGGTAGCCTAGGTGCCGTGATGTCAGTCTTCTTTTGGATTTGGGCAATGTGAGGCCTATAAATCATCATGTCTCTAGCCGCCAGGATTTCTTCAGGATTAGTATCTGATCCAAGAGAGAATGATCAGAGGAGGCAGGAAACTGTCTCCAGCTACTAAAGTTGCAAGAGGCTAGGAAGGAGTTAGACTCCAGCTGCTGGCATAAGCCTGGTTAGTGTGACTGGAGAGCCAGCCTGACGACGCCACCAGTACAAAGCGAAAATAAGTGATGGAGAGGGGAAGACCAAGTTCTGGTGATGTTGTGTGACTTCAGAATCCCATTATGCCTGATTTTTGTCCTTTATTTTTGTTTCTCTTATAACTCCAATCCCTGATTGATGCAGTGCTCCTGAGCAAGGAGGCTGAGGCATTTGGAGATGAGTATTTTGCAAACAGACATTCTACAAACATTTATATTTGAGTAAAACCATCAGGAAAATATATCATAAATTGTTTAATTTTTGTGACATCTCTCAGTTTAAATTTCAACTTTGCTACTGTATCCTCTACAGGGATTTCTGCAAATGGCAGGATGAATGGGAGGAGGTGGGGAAGCGTGTATGTTAGGATCATGTCAGAAAAATCTTCTTTGGATGTAGAGTCACCAGATAAACAATCTCTATTTTTATTTTAATTTCAAAAAACAGGTTATGTTTTCAAGTTAGTGATGTCTTGAATAAGAGGTTTTGCTCTTTTTGTAAATTTCTATCTTTGACAAAAAAGTCAAACCTACAGAAAAATTGGAGAAATTTTACAATAGGTACATATGCAACTAGATTTATATATCAATATTACTAGATTTACACATCAATATTTTTTCAAACTTGTTTTCTTTCTTTAAGTACATGGACATTTTTTCTTTTGCTAAACTATTTGAAAGTAATGTATAGACAGTCCATAATTTCTCCAATGCATATGTTGGCACAGAGCTCTTAAGAACAAAAGCATTCTTTCATATAATCACTCTACTGGTATCACTTAGTATTTTCAGAGTATTGTACTTAGCACTGGTAATATACTTGCGCACAAATAGATACAGTCTGTAATTTTTATGGTATTTGCAATGCAGTGAGGCAGACAAGCACTTAAGAAATAATTGTACAAATAAATAAACATTTACAACGATTATCAGAGTCATCTGGTAAAATAACAGGTATTAGAAATACAATACGACTAATGGATTAAAGTAATGCTTCTATGAAGATGTGACGTGATATTAAACTGAGACTTAACTGATGAAAAGGAAACATCCAGGGAAAGAATAGCGATCAGAGTATTGCTTGTAAGCAAAGGGAACAGCCTGAGCAAAGGCTCCGATGTGGGGATGAGTGAGGGTCTTACACTTTGGAAGGCCAGCGTGCCAGGGGCATCACAATCAAGAAGGGGAGTAACATGAGATCCGGTAGGAGACAGTAATACTGAGCTGTATATTTGAAAGTTGCTAAGAGAGTAGATCTTAGAACTCATCATCACAAGGATGAAAAATGTGTAACTATGTGGGGGGGATGTTAATGAGACTTATTGTGGTGATCATTTGCAATATATACCCCAATATCAAATTATGTTGTACACCCAAAACTAATATAATATGTTAATTACATGTAAATTAAAAAACCAGAGAGATGAGGTCAGGAGTCAAGTTATTCAGAATAAAAAATAGCCAAATGAAAATTCTATTCTAGTTTCAATGTTAAATCATGAATAGGTGTTAAGCCTGCCTTTATAAACACTGAATAAGCTATTTCTCTGTAACACATTAGAAGCAAAAAGGAGTCCTGATACATAATCCTGGGAGTAGGTACTGAAACAGATACCATCCCAAGATCATCTTCCCCATTTGGAATAGAGGAGAAACTGAAGAGGATACTACAGTTAGATGGATATTCGTACCTTGGCAATGGCTAACACAAGAGCCTCTGGGTGCACACTTGTCAGGATTGTCAGCAGCACTGGGCATTTGGTGCAGAGATCTGTGTTTTACTGGGCCCATTGTCATGACTTAGGCACCAGTCAGTCGTTACCCTGGCCCAGCAGGAGTCTTGAGTTAGAGAATATGTGGTGTTGCTGCAACAGCACAGTAACATAGCCTCACCTGGGAACTTCCAGAACTATTGCAAGAATTCTGAATGTTGGTATTCCACAGAGTGGGTGCCTATGGTGCAGAGGAATACTATTTTATAATTTTTAATTTGAGTCACTTTTTCTTATAAGAGAAAGAGAGAAAAATGGTATATAGGAATATCCTTGAAATAATACTAATATATTAAAATTTTTTGCACAAATAAAAAAATTTAAAGACTTAGAAATAAATTATTTCCAACATGTTGCACTAATCGCAAAATCCTGGACCCTTGGGATGGTGTCTTTAAGAGTCATTGTTCTAGAGAACTGATTCTCCATTGTTCACACTTGGCTCTCAAATGCTTCACAAAGTTCCTCATGTAGAAGACTTAACAAATATTTTAAGCATATTCTTTAGAACTGTTTTAGATGCAAGTCATTGAAAAATCAACTCAAACTGACTGAAGTAAAAAGGGAAACTCACTGGCTTCCAGAACCTAAGAGTCTAGGAGTAGCACTAGCTTCAGACAAAACCGTATCTGGCTACTCAAGTGGTATCATCCGTTCTGTCTCTTTTTCTTTGTTCTTTTCTCCGTGTACTGGCAAGAAGATAGCCAGGAGGCTGTGATTTTCCCATAAACTCTTTACTTAATAATTCTAATCCTGAGAAATGGAGCATCAGCAGACCCTGGTCATATGCTCCTCACAGGGCAGAGAGTGGACTAAACAGAATTTTCACTGAATATCTGAGTGTAGGTTCCATAACATAAGTGACACCAACTGGAGAGATGATCTTGACATTTAAAGGAGCAATAAAATTCTCTTGTGTTTTATCCTGGATTCATAAAGTCAGTGAAGGCTTTTTAAAAAGTAATTGTCTTCATTAATGATAGTTCTGCATAAAAACCCCTAAAACCTAAAGAAGGGAATAGGAGAAGGCACTGAGCTATGCATTAGGGAAAGATCAAACATATAAACTATTAAATATATTGTAGCCTTTGTATTATAATTAGCCAGAATTATGACATGTAAAGTTTTGGGGGAAATTATTAATCTTTAATTCCTGTGAAGAATTTTTAATCTATGTTTTAAATTTCAAGAAGGTGATAAGATTTTTAATATAAGAGATTTAGTCAAGAGTGTCTCAAGTCATTTCTCAATTTTAAAAGAATAGTGTTGAGGGGACAAGATTATTTTACCTCCTTTATTAACACATTTGATTTTCATTATTCTTCATAAAGCATATTAAAAGTGGAAGACAAAAAAAGATCTGTAGTCATATACTGAATTCAATATAGTAGTGTAATTGCAGATCAATCTTGCTCTTAATAGTAACATACGGCTCTCTCTAACACTATGAACTTTAGGCACTTTATTAGCATTCAAGTTTCAAATATAAATGACTATCAAGAATTTGGTCTCAGTTGAGGGAATCCAATCTGCAAGATTTTATTTATAAGATCTATCTTTACACCATTTATAGCATAACTTTTTCCCATAAAACTATTAACCTAAGTTTGTTATATATTTTGTCATTCTCTCTGCAAGGCATGATTTTATTCTAAATGGTATGTATACATGTATCAATACCTGAAGTCATTAATTAGTTTACTTCAAGCAATTGTCAGAGTAAGTGCGGTCAAAGAAAAATCTATCGCTATCCATTAGTACGTAACTAAGTCTATTTTTAACGATAAATCCAAACTTATGTTTTACACTATCAATATTTTTTCTAATCTTTAGGGTCTCATACATGAAGATAGTTTATCTAAACTTCTTTCTCTGCTACTGATTGATTACTTGCTTAAACCAGAGTCATGTTAAAAATGTTAATATTATATACTATGTCAGTCCTTACAGTTTTAAGAATGGTCTATAGATTCCTGGAATTCATAAGTGACCTCCATTTTAAAAAATGTACTAATCTCATCCTTAACCAGTGGTAAACTTTCATATGCAGAATTTGCATGCAGGAACTCTGGTATCCTTGCTTCCCAGTTTGAGCCATCAACAATTTTAATTTTCCTAGAACTTCATGGCACGTGTGGAATTCTATGCCCTCAAAGATACAACCTTGGCTCCTTTGCACTAAATGAGTAGCTCACTCCTCTCTCACATTTGGCATAGCCTATTCATGGATATAGATGAGAAAACCTTCAGTTTCATCTTACCTAACATACCATCTCTCTCCTCCTTCATCCCATCCCTTTGTCACTGCTGCCTATATTTCACTTTCCAATTTCTGAAACTTCTCACATCACAGGCAGCCACTACTTGTTTAGCCTGTTTTCAAGTTTTGTCTAACCATTCTTAGATAGTCTTCCAATTACCTTAATTCCTTTCACTAACAGTTACAGTGTTGTTCCTCTTTCTTTAATACTTCAATACTTTGTTCAGCAGAAAGTGATTTTCTTCTCCTTTTTACAGTCAGTCTCCAAGGCTCTGATTTCAGTTCTCTGATAACTTAATCCACTATATGGGCATTTTAAGTTTTGGCTTTTGATGAACTGATGAGTCAAGTCGCAGAATGACATTTGGTGTCAACTGCATATGTAAGAACTCGTGGAATGAATGGGATTTTAACAATATAGCCATCCACACATGTGGGTCCTTAGCACCTTCCTCAGCTAGGACAACTGTATTTTCAAAACTGAGCCTTTTGAAAGGAATGTGAAGGTTCTTAGATGGTTGGGAATATTTTTTGTTTGTTTTTATTGAAGTATAATGAGTTTACCATGTTGTGTTAATTTCTGGTGTCCAGCATAATGTTTCAGTCATACATATACATATATATATTACTCCTCATATTCTTCTTCATTATAGGTTACTACAAGACATTGAATATAGTTTCCTGTGCTATACAGTACAAACTTGTTCATCAATTTTATACGTAATAGTATCTGTAAATCTCAAACTCCCAATTTATCCCTTCCCCCCTCCTTTCCCCTGGTAACCATAAGTTTGTTTGCTGTGTCTGTTTCTGTTTGTAGACAAGTTCATTTGTGTCTTTTTTTTTCTGTTAGATTTCAGATATAACTGCTATCATATTGTATTTTTCTTTCTCTTTCTGGCTTACTTCACTTAGAATGATGATCTCCAGGTCCAACCATGCTGCTGCAAATAGCATTATTTTATTCTTTTTATGGCTTAGAGCTAAGTAGTATTTGTATTTTGTATATATATTATATATATGTGTATATATATTATATATATGTGTATATATACAATAACTTCTTTAATGGATAAGAATATTTGGATGTTAATAATATATTATATTTGAGGGATTTGAGACTAGATTAACCTGAGTCATATGCAATGATAATAGAAATCTCAACACTATTTTACTATTCCTACACTATGATGAGTCATTATATAACAGGAAATGTCTGTGTCTTCTACAAAATTCCTGTTACAGCAAAGGCTTATCTCCCCAATGTCTTTTTGCCCTTCAGAATGACTCAGAAGTCCCAGGACTGTTCGGGTCAGGCCAGGCCCACTTATCAGACTGAAAAACACCTAATACACTAAGAGTTTGGGTTGTAGCAAATAGCTTTTTTTAAAAAAAAAAAGTAATTAGTTATTTGATTTCTCTTGGGAAGAAAACTGGTTTCTTTCCAATTAATTAAAAAATATATAGAGGTAAAGAAGAAATTACCTTTAACTCAGAAACGATGACAACAGTCGTGATGCAGTTCACAAAGAGGAAAGAGCCTTACTGCTCTTGTACCTCCAGGAAGTTTCCATGTTTTTCTTCTTAAGTCACTTTCAAGGGAAAACACATTTCCCATTTGATTGAGGAGAATGCCAAATGCTGATGGAACTATAAATTTTAGTGGGTAACATTACTGCGCTCAAAGGACAGTGCCCAAGTATTGCCTACTGTTGCTCATTCTTCATCAATGCAGTGAACAGAGCTAGACAAGACCCGCCATCAACATGGACCACGACTACAGCCCTCTTAATACAATTCTATCCTACCGTCTTCCAGGGAGGTAACTTTTCAAGAAATTTCTATGTATATTAGTCATCTATATTTCTCTTTTTCCCCACAAGTAAGCCCGATGGTTCCAGTATTGAAATTTGAATAAAGGAATACACAGAAAGACTTACTTGACCCTTATCCATGAGTCACCTACACCTCCAACCTAGAAGTAGGCATTGAAGTTCTCAGTACTTGAGTAGCTTTTGAATATAAGGCTTTGATTCCAATTCAGCAACTCTTCCTTGTAAATAGCTCCCTTAGATTCTTGCATTGAGGGAGGGGGCTGGAAGGAAGGTATAGTAGTGGTTAAAGGTGATTGGCAGAGTAAGATTCAGGCATCACTTAGTTTTAGGCCAGGAAGCTATCATTTTGTCGTCAAAAACCCCACAGAGACATCCCTTATGCTGCATTGTCATCAAATGTTTCCCTAATAATCAGAATCCAATGCAGGTCTCAGATCTTATTGCCTCAATTTTTTCTAATTTTTTTTTCTGTTGACATCCAGAGAGAACTGAGTTTGTAAAGGTGAGGTAAAGCCTTTAAATAGGCAGAAGTTTTTTTTTTTTTCCTCCCTTTTTCAGTATCTTGACACTATCACTAGCCCAGTGATATTTAAAATGCCTTTTCTTATCTTCAGAGAGAACTGGGTCTCAACAGAAGTAATTCCTTCAATACAAGCATCCTTAACATATGAAATGTGTCTACATATCTCTGAATTTTATATTACTTCATAATAGACATAGGAAAGCACCCCGACTGGCTCTCTGGTCAAATTAATTCTTAATTTGACACTCTTTTTATTGACTAAGAAACAGTTGAGGATTTTAGTGCCATGAGCTAAATTTCTTCTGGATTTCTCTCAAAATCCACAACGAAAGAATGAGTATTGATTGCTCTTCCCTTCATCTCTCTTCAGATCGCAGCTTTATCTTTTTACACATGTGAAGCTTTACTAGATGAGGCCTTTACTAGCATTTAGCATCAATAGCTGTCTGCAACCAATTTGAGTTTCCAATCTATCCAACTCTTTTGCAGAATATGAGTCTTAGTGAGTATTCTGATAAAGTTATTAGGTTCTGTGATTTTCTTTTCTTTTTTTTTTATTGAGTTATAGTCAGTTTATAATTTGTGTTGTGGTTTTCTCAATGCATCTATCAGCTAATTTTAATTCAGTTTGTCTTTGTTGTTCTGAATTATTCTTTTTAAAAGGTGTTTTAGAAAGCAAAGAAAGAGACAGACTTTAGAATTATTTACTATCATTAAATTACACTCATCTGTAAGATTATCTCTACAGAATGTTACATGTCTGGATAACAACAACAACAAAAAAAGAAAATGAATTTGTTGTAACTTTGACTATTTAAATTTCTCTGCTTTGAACCTAAGCCATGGTGACCTGTCATTGCAAACCTAGAAGACATCTGGTGTTCATTTGTTGATCTAAAATGTATCATTTATATTAAACCTCAAAGTGAATGTGATTCCAAGAAAATCTTGTAAGGGTAAATTCTGACTATTTCCAAAAGATCAGTAAAGTCATTTCCATGCTACGCAATCTTTACAGGGTTCTTATACTGTCTTCTTGTTTCAATTGAGAAAATTGGGGTTAATCTGATTTTATAAATTGCTTAAATCTATGGATTATAACAAAAATTATATTGAAAATAAACCATCTTTGTAAGACATTGTAATTTAAAGTTGTAGAGAGAATATACTATGAAATATTTGGGGATTTGTCTGGAGAAAAATGTTGACGATACCACTACCTACCTGTTAGAATGCCTACAATTAAAAAAAATATATACTGGCTACCCCAGTATACTGATGAGAATATGGAGCACTTGGAACTCTCATACACTGTTAATGAAAACATAAAATGATCCAGTCACCTGAAAAAGAGCTCTCAATTTTATTATAAAGTTAAATATACACTTACTTCATGACCTAGCAATCTACCTCTGAGTATTTAGAGTAATGAAATCTTACACTCACACAGAAACCTATACATGAATGTTTATAGAAGCTTGATTCATAATTGCCAAAGAACTGGAAACAACCCAAATGGTCTCCAACAGAGGACTGGAAGAGAGAAGATAAGGAAAAGCCGTCATTCTCTGTCATCAGGAGGAGGAAGACACATAGGGGTAAGGGATTTTCCTGAGAATCATCCTCGCTTGGTACTTTAGATGCCCGTAACTAATCAGCAGTATTTTTGTGCAATTCCTGACCTCAGTGGCAGTAGTGACATTCAGATTCTCTGAATGCTGGTCGTTTTCTTGGGAACTAGCAGCTTCCATAGTTTTTTAAGTACATCATTTACTAAAGTAAAGCCCATCCTCCTTGGAATATCTAGAGTGCTTACTGTTTTACTGACTAAATGCTGCTCTGATCAACCATATACTATCTTCATTTTACAAATGTAGATTCAGAGGCACTGGAAGTTTCAAAGTAGAGATGAAGACATGATAGGAATGTAAAGTCAGTCCTGAAGATCATTGTGTATCTCCAGAGTTTCTGTTGCTTTCTGCAGAGAAGCCCTGCTTCCTGATAAGCAGAAGGTGCTTGGGTCCTTAACCATAGCCCTTCGAGCACCATAATATGAGCACTGGGTAAATTTTGCAGGGAAGATACTTATTTACCTCGAGACAAATGGTACCAGACTATATTATGAAAATAAATAACAGAGATGGGCTGTTTTAAGGTGAAATATTGAATGGGGTAATAAATTATTTCTTGCCCCAAACAGAGACATCAATAAGGGTAATTTAGAAAAGATAAAAACTACCAGGAATTATAACCACCTTTGATAGTATCAAAGAGGGCTTGGGAACAAATGGTGGTTCAGGTGATTTTCTGGTGGTTAAGAAGTAAATAGATTATAAGCTAAGCAATAGTGATCTACATGGAGCTGGGAGCTACGGTGGGCAAATATGATAGAAAAGAGTTCAGCTGAGGCACTGAGGCAATGGATAATAGGGACATTTGCAAAATTCAACATATGCCACAGAGTGCTAGGGAAAGCAAGAGGTGCAGAAGGAAATGCTCTGCCAGCTGTCATATATGACTTTAATAATGAGATAGAACCAAAAAAAGTGACAGACTATAAGAATATGTTTTGCAGATTGAGTTCCAAGGGAAATTGAATTTTTATATGCATTTTAGTATTTATTGTGTTTTGTTTTGTTTTTCTGCTAAATTAGCATGTCAACAGCATATTGTGGGACGAGTGCTTGTCCCTTACTCAGGTTTTCTCATGAATATACAAACTAAGGGAATTCCTTAAAAAAAAAAAAAAACTTGAAATTGTATAAAGATTTCTGGAGAAATATATACTTTCCACTATGATTTTGTGAAATCATATTATATCCTCTTAGGGAAGAAACTTGAATTAAAAACATAAATTATTAAAACTCATTAGATTTACATTTTAGAAGCATTCATCATTAGTGACTTTTAAACTATGTACTTTCGTTTCTACACCTACCTTGATGAAGCTGAGTTTAATCTCATTTTATAAAAAGGAAAATAAAATTTTAAAGATTTTAGACATCTAGTCAACTTCTATAAGGCTAGTATGATCAATATGAAAATTATAAATTTTGCATTTTCGTATTAGATTTGTCTTATGTTATATTTCCTAAAAGTTAAGTTCACTTTTTCATATCATTGAATGCACATATTAATAATATAAATATTTTAAAATTTCTTTATACTCAATACTTTTTAAAGATCTGTTTTTATAAAGTACTTGAATATGAAGGTTTGAGAAAATAAATGGAAATACACTAATAGCAATCTGAAATAGCCCTATTTTAAGCCCTGTTGCTATTTGTGGATAACAGATATTTTATTTTGTTTTCACTTTAAAACAAATGTTAGGAAATTCAGTTTAATACCTGTTTTTGAAATATGCTCACAGGCTGTTTTAAATTTTTGAAAGCATATGGCTTTGTCTGCAGATCTAGTTATTCTGGGTTAAAAATATGCAGTATGAGCAGCATGGTTTGGATGCACTCACACGTGAGGCTGTAAGAATACAGACTGTTCATGTTTACAGATTTCTTCACAGACCGCTTGATAGGTGATAACTCTATTAACAGATGAAAAGACCTACAACCAAAAATAACATTCCTGTAGAAATGGATATTTGATTTTACAGAATACAATACCTAGAATACAATGCGAATGGTGCCTCTGTCTCTGAGCTTAACAGCAAAACTGGATATGAGTTAGAGTGAGAGACCAAAAAGTAAAATATTCCATATATTTAGAAATTTAAAATCATATTTATAAGAAATTCAAGAGTCAAAAAAAGGTAAAATAGGACATACTTAATATTGAACAGCAATGAAAATACGAGATAGCAAAACTTTCAGGATGAATCTAAATAGTAGTTTAAAGGAAAATTTATAAGCTTCAATGCAGGTATTTAAAAGAAAAATTTTTGAAAGATTGAAAATTATTGACATAATCATTTAATATACAGGTTTAAGAAAGATACACAGAAAATCATATAAAATAGAAATAAAAGGCAAAAAAGAATAAAATTTTTAAAGTAGGAAATTTTTTTGAAAAGCTGATCGCATAATTTTTGTCAAATTGAGCAAAAACAATAGAAATAAATAAGCTGAGAGAAAATGCACAGATAACAATAACAGCTCGTATTTCACATGCATTGATTGACTCAAGAAACCTAACAGTAGAGAGTTATTATTCTCAATTTACAATTGCCTAAAGTCACAGGTCTGACCAAAGTCACAGGATGAGTCAGGAATTAATTTAGGGCAGTGTATTTCTAGGGTCCTTTTGCTTAACAATTGTGTTGCACTTCATCACTAAATAAACTGCTTTTGTTTCCAGAAATTATATAAGGCAATAATAGGAAACAATTCATGCCAATGAATTCAATTTTTGAACAAAATGGACTCCCATGGCTAGTGAATATAACGACTAATTCTGACTTTCACGAAGAGACGTTTCTCTAAACTGTTCTGGTTTTTCCCTTTCCCTTTCATTCACTTTCTCTAGACAAGTAAGGACGATTTGATTGATAGATATGGGCAGAATAAATGATATACTGTCAACTTGGTTCCTCCCGACTCCTGTGGGTTGTTGACCTGCCAAAAGAGCATGTGTCCCCTCTTCTTGGCCACGTGGGTTCTTGCAGGGAACTGTCTGCCCAGCCTAGAAGGCTCAGCCTGAGTGGATGTACTGACCTTATTCTGAATTTCAATATTAGTTGTTTGTTCCCTCCTCAACTTAATCTTCAAAATCAGCTTCATCAGCAATAAAGCTGATGGTCAACTTTCCATCTGCCTTTATCTCCTGTTTTATTTGTTTAATTTCTTAAGCGCACGGAAGTGTGGAATAGGAAAGAGGAATGTTATGTATTGTCCTCCTCAAATATCAATATCTGGTGCTTGGGAAGATAGCAGGCAGTGGAGTTTTGCAGAGGAACGGTAACATGCAGAGATGAGGTTTCCAGTGGTCAGAACACGTGGCTTTAAGTGTTGGAAACATTGTTCTATTTAAGCCTTTAGACCTTGGCACTTGCTACAGCCTATGTTGTAGAGTGTAAGGCTTTACCACGTGTGTGGGTGGATTTAAATCAAACCTTGGGTCTTATTTGATTTTCACCCTGGGTCACTGAAGCTTCTGGTGGATGGTAAATTATGATAAGGAACTAGGTCTATCTCCCTCTTTCCTAAGCGCTTCCTTTTTAATGAGCGAAACACAGCTCTGTAGGTGTGTTCCGCTGCTTTCTACTGTGATGTTCAAGGAGTCTGCTCTTGAAAGAGAAGGCTGTGTTTCCCATCACCTCCTGTGACTGGCAGATAAATATTTAACTGTGGCAGTTGTGATTATTAAGTCTTTTACCTGCAATTATAAGCTGTGTCTTTTAAACTAAATTTTATTGATAAAAGAAAGATGATATTTTTAGCTCCCATTTCTCCATTCATTTATTTGATGTATCAGTTCATTCAGAACTCAGGTGTGGAAGAGAACTGATAAGTATTGATCACTTTGAACTCCAACATCTGGTGTATAAGCTAAACTCTTGCGATACGCACAAGGAGTAAAAATGGAAGTTTGTGAAAATATATGCAAACTGAAGCTTCTGACCTGGTTGGGGCAGGATACTTTAGGCTTTGGTGATAGATTTCTAAAGGTAGGACGGACGTGTGGAATTTCGATCCTGGTTGAGACTGCAGTACATGGCAGTTTTGTCCCCTCCGGGATTTATATCTGGGTACCTCCCAGCAAAGGCACCAGCCTCATGAACAAGCAGGCTGTTTCGCTCTGCCCAGGCCTCAGGGCATAAAAAGATAAAGCTTGACTTTGGGGCACAGCTTTTCCTAAGAGGAAAGGGCTGTGGTGAGCATTCCAGTATAAAGGAAAGATCATCTTTTGGACTGAGTAGAAACTTGTTTGAGACAAAAAGAGTCTCCGATAAAAATTCTTTTCCATTTTACTATATGACTTAGTCAAGTCTGCAAGGAATTGATTAGCGTCAGATGTCAGCAGGCATCTGCTGTAGATTGGCTGTCTGAAGTCCTTTCCCTATTCTGTTTGTCTTCATGGTCTAATTCCCATATTTTGTCCAGTCTCACATGTCATTTGCCACCACAAGATATCAAACTTGTTTTGGATTTGTTAAGTTATAAAAAGCTCTGAGTGTTTCAGAAATCCAATCTATAGCTTTACTCTTAAAAAAAAAGTAGATTTTATTAATAAGCAAATGAAAAAAGAAGAATGGGGCTTCTTATAGTGAAGAAAGTATGTAACTTATTGGCATAATTAAATGATCGCAAACCCGAATGTAAAACAAACAGTGAACAAGGCTTGTACATGAAACGGTCTGTCTCCTAGAATCAAGTTTACCCAGGAAATCGAGGAGAGAGTAGAAGGGGTCTGAAAAACATGTTCACCACCGAAACAGGAGCAGGGAAAAGAATGAAAATAAAGATAAACTAATTTAACTGGAGATAGATTTCTTTAGATGAAAGTCTGATAAAATAAAGTTGGGAAAGGGCAAAATCTCGAAGGGCAATATAGAATTGACATAAAAAGGAAAATAATGTCGACCAGTTTTAATTTCTCTAAGTGGATTTTCAGTATAGTGGTGATTAGTAATTAGTTCACAAGTTGTTCTTAGTGTCCAATGAAATCCAAAGAAGAAAGAGATGTGATCTCAGAGAGTGAACTGGGATGACTGTTAGGGACTATCCCGGTCTCTAATAAGAGTGATATAGAAACTTTCACTTAGAACATTAGGGCCAATAAATGATATGGTTACATAAAATTTGAACAGATTTGAGAAAAGTTGAGGAAGATCAAAATAAAGTACTCCAAGAATTACTGGGTGTGTTTCAAAGTGTCATAGATATTCCGGGAGTGATGCTATTATTTGAGTTTATGCTCAAGATATTTATAACCTTTGTTCTTAGGACTCTGAATGAAGATATAACAAAAAAGAACCATATTAAATGTAACCTGGAGTACAGTAACAGGGCAAGGCTAGCAGGGTGAGATGTTGGTTTGATGGGAGCACATCAATTGAGTGGATTTATTCATTATTCAACTTAGTAAGGTGCAGATACTTGGACAGTGGATGCTTTTTGCCTCTCCCTGAGCTCAGTGGCTTCCTATCTCTCTCTTTTAGACAATCAATAAGACAAAATCTAGAGATGTATTAAAAAGTAAACATGTAGGTAATCCAGCAAAGGGGAAAAATAGAAAGAGCACTTATCCTGAAAACAGTGTTTGATAAAGTAACATTTTAAGAAGCAGATAAATGTAGAGGGTTTGAATGCTGGCTAAAGACATATCTCAATAGCACAGGAAAATATATGGCAGAAATGCAAAGTCTGGGATAGCTGAAATCTGAAGAAAGATAATATCTTTAGTAGTACACAGCAGGTGTTGGTCCTCCTATGCTCTTGGGGTACTGGCTTCAGAAGCGTCAAATGCTATTCTGTTTCAGGAATCTGGCAAAAGTGACTGTCCTACTGAAATATGTGGGGATGAAAGAGAAATCTTTTCTAGTAAGATGAGCAGGGCAAGAAGCATTATCAATAGAGGAAGGAAAACAACTTTGTCACTAGCTAGAGAGCAAAAGTTTTGAATATGATGAATTGAGAAGATACCTCGGGTGAAGCCTAGTGATGAGAGATGGCAATGATACACATTTCTACTGCTGCAGAAAGTAAGACCTCCGTTACCAGAGACACAAAACCCAAGTTAATTTTCCCTGCAAATAGGGTAAATAAGCCACTTGTAAACATCTCTCCCAACTGAATTTAATATCTTAGTAAGTGGGTTCTGGAAGTTACACAGACTCTGAAAACCCTATTGAAGCTGAAACTCAGGTCAAACTCCCTTCCCTCAGACATCATTGAGTTACTGCTATTACCTTAGGCGATGATAAGAACTGGTTTCCAGGAACATAATCTTCCTGGAGTAATTGCTTTCAGGAACGTGTATTAATTATTTTCTAAATTTGGTGATAGTGGTTTCAATGCTGTGATAATCTTGTGTGTCCTGTAAACCCTCTGTACTCTCTGAAAGTGAGGTACCTCAGAAACTTGGAGTTAAACTAGTTCTCCTACTCAAGACCAGAAGAAATCTCATCCCTTCCCATGAAAGACAGCCCAGGCTGCAGCCTCTCAAGTATCTTCAACTCCACTTACGTAATGAGAGCTCTTCTGGCTGAGACCAGGCAGAGCAAACAACTGAAAGGATTTATAAATTTGTTTACACTCAAAAGCAAGTGAATTTGATTTTGAATTTTAATGACATTGAACTTAAATTTGTAAGGAATTTTAGAATTTGGACTTTAACTTTTCAAATGAAACTTTATAGTTGGAAAAGGTATGTTTGTATTCAACTTTTTGACTCCTCTGTGTTTGGCATTTTATTACTAGAATGTCTTTATATTATCATTCGATTTCATTGCAGAACCATAATTATGTATATTGAAAACCATGACTGCACTTAGTTTGGAATGGAGAACAGATTCAGTAATAAATTTTCAGCTCTCTGTGCAGAGTAATGTTGAGGTTAACTTAAGTAATTTACTCATTTCAGTGACCCATATTTTACACTATACACTAATGGTTTCATGCAGATCACACAAGCTCAGCAGATTACACTGACAGAGTGGCCTCATGAAGGTGGATGTCAAAATTGCCCTTAGACAGACTGGATTTTCAACCCTGAGGGAATGGCCATGCCCCAGGTTACCTATAGAGTTCATGGTTCAACATATAGGCTTAAGCAAACAAGTTAAGGAAAACATTCAAAGGTTCTAGAATTATTAAAGAAGTTTAAAAGACATATTTCAGATTAGACTGTAATAAATCAAAGGTCCTTGCTGTAATATTTGGGAGTAGCCACTAAAAGAATATTGCAAAAGAATATATGTATGGCTAATGTGAAAGGAAAATCAATTCAGAATCGATATTGCTAAGAGCTCACTAAAAAGGATCCAGGAGGCCACTGAGGAAGTAAGACTTATGTACGTGTCAGCCTGGGTGGAATCTGACCTTTTGACCACTTATCTTCCTAATGAAGATATCCAAAACATCTGCCAGAAACTCAAGATGCTTATTGGACCCTCACCCTAAAACAACCCACGACGGCCACCCCTTAAGGACCAATATTTCCTTTTTGTGTCAGAGTACAGCCTCATGGCTTTTGCCTTTATAAGCCTCTGACTATTTCTCTTCCCCAAATCTGTGTCTCCCAAATGGCAATTCTTAGGACCCTAAATAAACTCTTTCCTTTTCTGTAGCCTTCTTTGTTTTTATTTTGATTGGCACAACAAGCTAATAGAAATCTGTATACAAAAATACAAGAAATTGAAAAGAGGAACATTAAATAGATTGATCAAATAGAAATGAAAAGTAACATGGTGTGATAAAACAAAGTATATGAACAATAATATTACCTGCAAAGGATTAAGTACAAGGAAAATACTAATATTATGACTTTGGTCACTCATTGGTGGTAAACTGTTTTTGCAATTTTATAGAAGTCTTCCCACCAATATTTATTCATAGTTTGAGTCATCTTAACTGAGCCATGGTAGATGAAGGAATGCAAAAACAGAAAGTAGGGTTTGCCAGGGAGCTGGGAAGAACCAAGCAGCCGTCATGGGGTTTCCCATAGCCCCAGCTGTTCTTTGATTTTACAGGCATTGTGTGTCCATCATGATTTTTCTGATTCAAGAGCAAACAGTTGCCATGTTGCAAGGGCATCAGGATGGCAAAAGCCTGGAAACCACAGGTCATTTTTTGAAAAGGAGCAGAATGGACTTCATCCATACGCACCACAAATTTTACAGATTCTGATGTTGCTGACTCTGCATGAAAGTCAACAAGGGCGTTTGCCTGATGCTTAGGTTTATTCTTTGGCGTGAGCCTCAGTTTTGATGATAGCTATTTCAGAAGGTAAGAGAATAGCTGTAAGAAGTTCATTTACTTGTTGTCCATTTTTGATTGGCGTCCCAGTGGACATAAGGAAGACCTTTGGTTTCCATAACATCTTAAAGTTACAGGCAACCCCAAAGACATTCCAACTGTCAGTATCAATATTAACAATTTGTCTTTCTGATAACTGTGATGCTCTGGTAAGAGCATTGATCTCTGCTTGTTGGGTTGCTTCAGCTAATGGGAGTTACTGTCTCAGGTAGTTCGTATTAGGTAGTAACAGCATAGCCAACTTGGAAATTCCTTTTTAAAATTTTTGCAGTACAACCATTAACAAACTAAAAGATTAATAAACAGGAAGCGCAATTAAATAGAGCTGGGAGACCAGAAGGGGGAGCTCTCACACTCTGCAAAGCTAGCAAAGCCGCACAGGAAGGGCTCACTCCTCTTCTTTCCTGGCAGGGACTCAGCCAATAAAAAGCCAAGGATTCTGTTTAATAAGGCCCTCCCAACTTTCTTTTCCTCTGTACGAAAGTATTCTCTTTCCCTTGTTGTGTGAGGACCTGCATGTGTCTCACCATGGTCAAATAAAATCCACATATAGAAACATTCCCTTCCATGAAACTCTCGCTGACATGTTACCCCAGGTGATGAGGCAAGGGGCTAAAAACCGGGTCACTGGTCACAAGTCTGAATAGAGAAAGATGAATCCTCATACTCTTCTGTCCAGAAATCAGAGGACTGTCAGTGTGGCTGCTACACAGGCAGGGAATGGGAGTAAATTCCCTGAAAAAAACTGAAATCCCCCATAAAAGAAAATCTATAATGTAGAGAATCCCCACAAAGACCCTCAATGCCCTTACACTGACGATCGCAACCCCAGTCATGGAGTGGTAAGGATTTAAGCAGTCATCTCCGGGTGCTTGACGCTCGACCTTGTGTACAAAGCTTGTATCAGGAGAATGATGCTGGGAACAGCAATAAAAAGCAGAGGAGAGTTAAGGGCGACTTTGAGTCCTTGATCAATAGAGGCATCACATCTTACCAAAGTGAGTAAATTTTTGTATTCCTTTTTTCTTTCTTATTTTGTTTACAAATCACATCTTAAAATATATTTTGGGTCCACAACCTCATGAATGCCTCTTGAGTTCTGGGCTATTTTTTTTCAATGAAGCATTATTGAAAAATGTGGCCATAATCATTTTGAGTCAGCCATTCACAGTTATGGTAAGCTATTAAGACAATGAATAATCTTTAAACTTTTAAATTACTCTGTGTCCTTCTTTATAAGATGGTGATAATAATGGCCCCTTGGCATTGTGACGATTCAGTGAAATGATTTATGGAAAGTGCCTAGTGTTGTGCTGACACATACAAAGCACTCAGTGAAGGTCAGGCATTAATATCATTGCTTATTATTGGTGTTTTATATATTATTAATCATCCAGTTAATCAGGCAATTATTTCCTGAACTATTATGTTTGTCATCTTAATTTAAATGTTGGAAATATACACTGTAATGTGAAGTGATAAATGGCAAAGATCACCCTCTCAATCTTTTATATTTAAAATATTTGTTTTTCAGTAATAATATGTTACCGTTTATTTTGTACTATACTTTGTAAAGTGAGGGTGTTAGTGACTAATATCAACAACACAGCATTAATAAATAATGCTGTTGTGATATAAGGGTACTCTGGGGTTCATTGTTAAAGTAAAATAGAAATGTCCACAAACCTAAGCTCAGTCAATTTATGAACACCCTTGTTTTACTGTATTATCTTTTTCATATCTAAGTCAACTCTTTTTTAGAAACCTTTTTGCTTTCTTGGTTCTGATGAATGAATTAGATTATTCTGACAGACTTGAATGTTACCCCTCGGTATCTCTACCATTATCTAAATACAGCTCTTTTCCTTAAAGATTTCTCTAAATAATTTCTGTTGACAACATATACAAGTGCAATTTGAACTGCAATCTTTTCACTGTTCTCTTAGTAAATGAATACTACCTTAGTTGAAAAAAGATGGGTAAAGCTCAGCAGTGAATAATATTTGTAGTTTGTGGAAATTATTAGGTTCTTGCATAAATCTTGGAGTTGTCTACATATAAACTTAAAGAGCCATCTGAAGACATCCAAAAAAAACATCAGATAGAAGCATTCATTTTTTTTAAAATGGCCATTCCCAAACATTTTGTTTTAACCAGGACGTAAGTTTTGCTCTGTTTCCATTCTGGGATATTTATCCCTCTGGTGAATCGCAATATGACACAGAATGACAAGGATATGGTATTTCCGTAATACCAAAATATCAATATTAAGACTAGCATTTGATTAAAAAGTACCCAGTATGTACAAGTAAAAATCAGCTAAAATAAATGCATAATATAATTCAAAGACCTGTATATAATATATATAAAGCAAATACAAGATATAAATGTATACGATTATATAACCTACAGTGCACAAATATAAATATAAAATATAGTATAAATCAAATACAGAAAGTTATAAATATGCTATAAAACATCAATTACCATATATATTAACAAATATATGCAGTCAAAATATAACATTATTATAGCCTATTATAGCATTATTAGTAGCATGTACATTCCTAAAATAAGCAATGTAATGAAAAAATAATTTAACCTGTAAATTGAAAATGAAGTTATCATTTTTGAATAAGTGAATTAAAAAAAATAGTGCATTATGGTTGCCATGGTTGAGCTGGAGTATCTTCTTGAGTGTTTTTTTTTCCCCCAGCTGGATAAAAAGTCTCTCAATGGCTCCACGGCACAATGTTGCTAAATTTAGTATGAGCACACTGCAGGTCAAAACCCTCGAGCTGAGCAATCTTACAGTTTCTGTCTCCTGAGTAGCTAGCAGCGTAGGCATGTGACACTATATCCAGTCATTAACGGTACATGTGTAACTGGGGGAAATTTTCATTTACAACCACCATTGAATTTTAAGAGATGCTTCCTGATAGCCTCAGGAAGGCCCTTGTTTGCTGAGCACTGTCTTCAACTCGGGCAAATAAGTTTGCAGGTGGAAGCTAGGGCAGCGCTGAATAGCTTTGCATGATAATTGGAGTGAGGAAAATTAAGATAGGAAGCCATGAGGTAACCCCTGTGGACAGAAGGCAGAATAGAGCAATGCCCGTTAGTGATGGTGGGGAAGAAGGAGATTGGGCAGAGCCGGTATGTGGGCTTAATGCTTTAAAGAAGTTTGCTTTGGTGTGTGCTCAGGGCAACAAGTTGACCAGAGTCAAGAAACATAAGACGTGAATTACGTCATCAAGTTCTAAGTTTTCAGTGTCAGAGTTGGATGGTCACGTCGATGCCATGTTACGTGCTCATCAGTGGAGTATCTAGTTTGTGCTTTTCTCTATCAGGCATAGTGTCATGGAAAGCTCTTTGTAAATCAAATTATCCAGAATTTTATCTCAATTCTGGACATACTGTTCTCTTGAAAATGTTTCCATAAAGATGGACTTTGAGGATAAAATTTCTTCATTCTCTTGGAGTCTGATTTTAGTATTTGGGTGCTGCCCTGAACCAAAATGTTTGATTTCAAGTTTTGAAATAAGTAGTTATATTATCAGCTTCTTAAATCTCAGGAAGTTATATGATTCAGCTCAACACTCCCTTGAGTATACAACATGACTGAAGTAAAAAGAAATCAATTATTATACTGATGGTTCTCAAAGGGGTGAAGTCTCCAACAGTATCATTCTCCACATTTATTAGTTGTTGTTTTTGCTATTATTTTTCACAAGATGTTCCAGTTTCACGTTTTGTATTCCCTGCCCCAGACTGCAAAAGAAAAGCCTTTGATCTTGGCTCTTTTTAAGTTTGTTTAAAACAGATCTTTTCCAGTAAACATAATTTTCCAAGAATAAGTAAATATATAAATATAATAATATTATATATTTATAATAATAATAATATAATGCGACAGAAACATACCAGTAGATGGTATTTAAAGAGAAATTGAACCTCTTTCTTCTCCCTTTCCTTGCCTAAACATTGTAGGCCAAAGGCCACTAGGGGTGCTAAGCAAGAGCCCATGCCCGAAGGGAAGAGTGAGGGAGTCTGGGGAGAGGAGTGTGTTCCTGAGAGGTGATGGCATCTCCACAGGAGTGTCCTCTTAGAAAGGTGGCCCCCTGTGAGGTTTTGGAGCCTGAGGAGGCTTAGGAAGGCATCCTCTAGAGAGAGTGGGCTCATGTGTGGTTCTGAAACCCAACCGGAGGGTCAGAGTGCAGCCACGAAGGAATGGTCCTGCTCAGGGAGTCAGAGCCCCAGTGGAATGATGAAAACATCTCTTAAAGAACAGTCCAGGGGAGGTTTGAGAGCTCAAGCGGGACCCAGAGAATGTCCACAAGGAGGGGCAGCTTGCTGGGAGGTAGGTGCAGGGATTGAAGCATCTGCCTAAGTAGGTGTCCCTGATGGTGTTAGACCAGAGCAGGGTGAAGAGGGCATTTCTTGCAGGTGGGTTGCCTGAAGCAAGGTGTTATGAGAAGGGCGTCCATCTACTCTACTGGGGTGGGAGGCAGCAGGACTGACCAGCACATTGGCTATGTTGAAGCTCTATACTTTTTTCCAAGGGAGGATATGCACAGAAGGAACTTCTCTAGTTTAGTATCCTGAATAAAGAAATAAAAATACTGTTGATGATAAGCATACATTATTTGGGGGAGTGACTCATATTGTTTGTTTATGTCAAGCATAAATACTCATTCTCTACCTTCAAATATGTATGTACTGAAATACATACTTATCAGTCACCTTGTTTGGGGTACTTTTTATGGGATTGTTTCCTTTAATCATCACAACAGTCTGTTTTTTAAATTCCTATTTTACAAATGACAAAAGGGAGATCTAGAGAGATGAAGACATGAACTCTGTTCTCAAAGAGATCCTTAACGGAGGGAGAGACAGAATTCCGTACCATAGTTTTCAAAGTGTATTCAATCAACTTCCACAGTGTCACGTGGAAGGCATATTCAACTCTGCAATGGTTTTCAAACACATTTCTTTAAGCAATACAAGTTTTTTTTTTTCATAAGTGTCTAGGTAAACACCATAAATAAATCAAATAAAAGCTCTGCTCTGGTTGAAGTCCAGAGATTCTCAATCCTGCTCACGTATTAGATTTATCTGGGAAGTTGTTAAATGCCTTGGCTCACCAATATCTGGGGGTGGAGCCCAGACATCAGAATATCGTAAACATTCCCCAGATGATTTTACTGTACAGCCAGGGCTGAGTTACATTGTAGTAGTTAAGGAGGGGGCACTGTGGGCTGACTGCTGTGTCAGGAGCATACAGGATGATTGAAGGAGCAACTCTCGGGGCGGAAAAACAGGTGACACTAGTGAAATAGTCCTAGATGGGGAGCCGATTTTAATGAAGTTCTCAAACAAATGTTTAATTTATGATACCCAAATATTTCCCATGTAACCCATAAACATATTGGGTATAATACAACTTTCTGGTGTACCAAAATCACAAATTCTAAGTGAGTGTGTCTAAGAATCTGGAAGTAAAAGACATCTTTGAATGTATAACTGTGCAGTGTCGGAGCCAGCCGACAATCGATCAGGTCCAGAAACCTGTGCTGCAGGACTGAGAAAAGATAAGACGTAAACCAAAAGACAGCAAGACAAGACAAGTTGGGGTTGAGAGGGTCTCACTCTAGCCCGCAAGACGCTAGGTCAAGAGTGGACGACGAGTTTATTTCTTGCAGTCAATTTATATGATTTTAACCCATTAGCTCATACATTCCTGCCTGTAGGCAAAGGTATTGTTTTAAGGCGTGTACTAAAACCATTAACTTGTATATTGTTACAGACATCATTATTGTTTACAGTTCTTGTAAAACTGAGATTAAGAGTTCCTGGAACCAAGATGATAAGCTAAGACATTGTTCCTCTAGGCTAACATCGTGACTCGTGTATATTTAGCTCAGGTGATTGTTCTCTAAAAAGATTACTGATTTGTGTGCCGATTGTATCTCTCCCTCTGAAGGTCCTTTGTGACTTAGTAGCTCAAGGATATTTCCTCAGGCATAGGCGCACCTGGTGCATTCTTTAGTAAAAGGTGTGGCGGGACAGAGATTGTTCTGACTCAATTGACCTTTGAGCCGGGCGCCCCGCACTGTGGGAGTTTAGGCCCAACCTTTGTGCTCGGCAGCCTCAATCTCAGAGCCTGGCGCCCTGCACTTTGGGGTTTTACGCCCAAGTTTTGTGCTCCGCAGCCCTCCGTCACGAGCGGCTCCCCGCAATGCAGAGAAAATAAAGATCACCAGGTTAATTTAAATGCTTTTCTGGTATTAAATGAATCTAAGAAAACTGATAGGTAAATTGTCATGAACTATTCTTTACTTTCTGTTTGAAAGCTCTGGATGGTTAATAGAATTCTCAGCCATGTCAAAGAATTTGAGTGTAGTTGCTTGTTAAATGTTTCCTAAACAGAAGTTAGATAAAGGAGGATAAATAATGAGTTAAGAGCCTGGCTTTTATAACAAATAATCAGTGTTGAATAAGATACAAATACTTTCCAGCAAGAGTTACAGTATTGAATTTGAGGGGGTGGTAATCTAGGGAGGATATTTTTAGAAGTCTAGGGAAATATCATTTAGAAGTATGAACAATAAAAATGGCTATACCTGTATTATGCTCAATTAGTTTGTGTTTTATCAAACTTTGATTTTGTCTGTGGTTATATGTGTTAACTAACCATTTTACCACAAGGTTATAAAAAATTATACCTACTAAATTGTGACACAGTAAAGGGTTAAAGGAATAAATTTTAGAGTAAAAGAAGCTTGGACTTGGATTGTGAACTGTGGCTCTGCCGTTTGAAAGTTGGGTACTTTTGAAATGGTGTTTG